>NC_057358.1:46693750-48044375 GCF_016509475.1 Prionailurus bengalensis
AGTTTGTGGGAACATTCTCTTGGTTCACATCATTTTACAGTCATTGAACCACTTTTACACTGCATAGACTCATTGTTTTTATCTTAAAGCCTTCAAAAAGAATCATGCTACGTTTGTACACCTTCAAACAATGAACAGAAAAAAATGCCCACAATAATGTGATATTTTAAAATATACATGGGTCTTGGGGTGCCTGGGTGGCTCAGCTGGTTAGGCGTCTGACTCTGGATTTTGGCTCAGGTCATAATTTCACAGTTTGGTTTGTGAGATGGAGTCCTGAGTCAGGCTCTGCACTGATAGTGTGGAGCCTGCTTGGGATTCTCTCTCTCCCTCTCTCTGCCTCTCCCCTGCTCATGCTCGTGTGCATGCGTGCGCCCTCTCTCTCTCTCTCAAAGTAAATAAATGTTAAAAAAAAAATATATATATATATATATATATATATATATATACATGGGCCTTGCTTATAGCAAACTTGATATAACAATACCCTAAGTAAACTAGGGCAGATGAAGTAAGCAATACTTAGAACAGGAGCTTTCCCTTCACAAAAAAATTTTGATGGCTGATATTCTATATTTAAGATCTCCACAAATCATATTGCATTTAAAATTCTCAGTTAAAAGGGGGCGCCTGGGTGGCTCAGTTGGTTAAGTGTCTGACTTCGGCTCAGGTCATGATCTCGTGGTTTGTGAGTTCAAGCTCCGCATCGAGCTCTGTGCTGACAGCTCGGCCTGGAGCCTGCTTGGGATTTTGTGTCTCCCCCTCTCTCTGCCCCTCCCCTGCTCATGCTCTGTCTCCCTCTGTCTCTCAATAATGAATAAACGTTAAAAAAAATCTCAGTAAAAAGGACAACTGGTTTAAAAAATATAATCAATATACAGCTTTCTAGGAATGCATTTATAATAGAGGGCAAAGAATATTTATAACCATTTGTTTGGTGTCCTGTGGTAACATGCTTGAGTGCATTTTTATTCTCCACCCGGATGTTTTTAGATCTCGGAATTAAGTTCATAAGCCACTTCAGAGAGATAAAGCCTAATCTTCTTTTGAAAGAATCCCAGGGAAATAGAGTCCTTAATCCCCTTTGCCGATCTATTTCAGTGTTTGCTAACTCTTATTTTCACAGTTAATCTAAATCCTTTGTGCTTTGGTTTGAGTTCACTTCTACAGATTGTCTTTAGTTGGAGACAGAAAACAGGACAACAGCCTCTTGGAGAGAGGTCTTCATACTTGTGAAATTCCCTGCTCATCTCCTCTTGTCTTTCTCTTCTTTCAGATGAATAATTCTCATCTCACAACCCAGTGGTCAATCAAATAATTATGTGACTGGAGTCACAGCTACAGGCAGTATTAATCAGAAGAGTCTCATGACAAACGCATGCCTCATGGGCTCACACCAAATGTCATGTTTTGGTATACAGAATTTAGAGAGAGAACTGGCATGGTCTGTGAGGAAGGCACCTTAAGAACTACTGTCTAGTCCATTGTCTTAACCTTTCCACATACATGGGTCTGATGTTATAACCCTTTAACTGTCTTTGTGGTTTTCCCTCAGCCTCCCCGAGTCCCCCACACTTCTCATTGGTGGATCCCAGAACTGGAATGGGTATTCTTGTTGGCGACTGGCTGACTGACGCCCAGCACAACAGCCTGATTGTTCTTGCTGACCACACGTCTATTTATACAGCACTGTGTTTCTTGAGCAAAGGAAAACAAAGGCAGTGGTAAGCTGCTTGCCTATTGCTAGCTCGTGACCTATAATACGTACGTAGGGTTTCTCAAGTTCTTGTTATCGTACTCTTCTAGTCTGGCTCTTATCTATTTTGTGTCTACTGGTATGTTTTCCTGAGCTTGGTGGAATCCTCTATTTTGTACTGAGTTTTAATTATTCTTCTAAGTTTTGATATTTGTAATTTTTTCCAGGTGACCTAGATTCTGATTCTGTTGTCCCAGTTTAAGTTTCTGGTTATTCTGACCAATGTGGAGAGCAATCTGTATGTCCTTTACTACACTACTGATTTATTATTATTATTATTTTTAAGAAAACATTCAACTGGGGGCACCTGAGTGGCTCAGTTGGTTGAGTGTCTGATTCTTGATTTCGACTCAGGTCATGATCCCGGGGTCGTGGGATCAAGCCCTGTGTTGGGCTCTGAGCTGAGCGTGGAGCCTGCTTAAGACTCTTCTCTCTCTCTCTCTCTCTCTCCCTCTTTCCCTTTGCCCCTCTCTCCCACTCATGCTCTCTCTCTGTCTACAATAAAAATAAACAAAACACCAAACTGCTTTGACAGTGACTGTCACTGGCAGGCATTTCCTGCTCAGAAATGGATTTTCTAACCATGCTCGAGTAACAATGATAGTACCAAGCCCTTGGTCTTTCACCAAACCCTCCTTAGAACACTTAAAACACTTGTGTTTGGGGGTATGGACTCTTGATCATTACAACTCCCAGTATGTTTGGGGTATTATACAATTCTAAGAACCCCTCTCTCTCTTTCTCTCGGCTTTTGTTTCTTGGAAATGTACAACGACAATAAAACAACACAAGAAATTTTATCTAATCTTCTGGTGAGAACTACAAGACGTAGTTTCAGGGATTGACTCTGCAATTCTGCCATAAACTTTAGTGATCTGATGACGCATCATCAACAAGCAAGGAAAAACTGTTAAAGGAAGGATGTATAGCATCAATTTCCGACTCTCGGTCAACTGAACTGAAAAGAATGAATGGCTGCATCTCTCTGAACAGGATTTAATTTGAATGTGTAATTAGCCATAGATGACAGCTCAAAAAAGTGTATGCACTTAAAGGGAAGGCTTCTATTAATTTTTTTGAGCCTGGTGAACATTATGTGTGATATACAACATTTAAAATAACATCATTTTGCACATTAGAAATAAATTGTGAGGAATCAGATGCCTATTAAGACACAAAAATTGATGTAAAACTATGATATTGGGTTATGAATAATAGGCCAGATGTTTCAGAAGGGAGTGAATGGGGTTTGACATATTTCTAGACATTCAAAATTAGCCACTATCTCCCAGGTTGTTAGGGTCCAAGCAATTTTGTTGTCATGGTTAATATATTTTATTCATTAACCAAGTATAGACAGGTGGCTTGGTCTTACATAAAGATAAAAACAAAATCTGACCAGAAACTTTTTGAAAATGTCACATAAGCAAGTTGCTTTATTTCTGTTAATGATTACATATCTGAGCCTTTATTAGAATTCTGATTCGATGGCTCTTCTGGTCACTTTTTGTAAACTTTGAAGGCTTTCGAGCAGTGAATGGTTTCAAAAGTAGAGATTTAGAAGTTATTGGGCTTTGTGACATTAATGAAGTGATGAGTCCTATGAATCAGTTTATTATGATGTTTGGGCAAATTAGCTTCAAGACGTAAATTTTAAAAAATGTCAATCACATGTTACCTGGATTGACTTTTGCATCTGATGGCCCAAACATCTGGACTTAGCATCGTATGCCATGCAACTGCATGGTCCAAGCCTAATTTGGTGCTAGTTAACTCACTTTATAGTGGGTGCCTTTCTTTACCCAGCGTGAGCACTCAGTCACACCCTCTTTATTTAGGGCCTTTGATTCGTTTCTGTCTTGGCCTCTCCCCCATAAATCTCTGTATTTTGGAAGAACTGATTTTTCGTAAAAGTCTAACCTTGATTCCGGGTATCTTTACCTCCTTTTTAGAAATAGTAAGTCACCCATCTAAATTGTTCCCTCTTGGTTCATCCTATTTCTCAATTTCTCTCCTGTTTTTCCCACAGGAAAGCCTCCCTACTCCCTGAATCCCCTGGGAAAGTACCTCGTGAGAGTTCCTGGTTCTCCACTCTGAAGCTGCATTGGTAGGCTGGGGCTGGGCAGGCATTGCCTGGTAAAGGGCAAGTCTGCTTGCTCGATCTGTAGAGAATGCAGAGCTCAGGTATGATGTACAGCAGCAGGAAGACCCATGCATTGGTGACCAGGGCAATACAGATGACAGGGTCATCCCACTGGGGCTGCCGCTGGAACTGTGGGTTGCCTCTCAGGAGCATGGAGATCCACACTACCCAGATAATGATGGAGATGAGCACAGTGACGAAGATGAGCCTTCCATGTTGCTTCCAGTTCTCACATGGGCCACAGAAAGTGGCTTTGGAGACGAAGAATGTGAGGGCCATCAGGAAGAGGACATAGACCAGGAGCACAACAAAGTCCATGTTGAGCTGACAGGGTGTCATATGCATGAACATCATACCCCTGGTCATCATGAGAGTCACATACTCAGTGGCAATGATTATCTGCAGCAAGCTGACACCAATAGCAATGCACAGAATTGTTGTCCAAGAGAAGGAGACTCTGCCCCGGACCAGCTTCACCAGGTTGGAGGCATGAGCCAAGAGGCATGAGAAACAGAGAGCAAAGAGAACCCCAAAGAGAAAGTAGCGTACAGGGGCAGTTTGCTGATTGAACTGAGTGATGAAGGCAAATGTGAGGCTAAAGAGTCCCAACACACCCAGGAGGAAGAGGAACTGAGTGGGAAGGACATTCCACTGGCTGCAGTCTTGAACCCTTCGCATGAGGAAGAGAAACGCCAAGAGTAGGATAATCGTAACTACTATGCCAATTATTGCCAGGGACTCTAGAACAGTGCTCCATGGCCCCTCGTTGTCACAGAGGAAATAATAGTCCTCAGTGGACTTGACGCAGTCCTCATACATGGTGACTTGTAGGTGGACCTCACGAGAATGGACTTCTGTTTCCCTGCGGAAGAAAGATGAGACAAATTTCTGACTACATCCACCCATAAGAGCGCCCGTCGGGTAGTCCTATTTGGGCACTATAAGGTCTCTCATTCCCAAAAGAAGACACCTGGACATACTGGATAAAACGTCCCCAAACTATCAAACCCTGAAATCTCGCCTGGCTCCACTCTGCTGGGAAAAGCAGAACAATGTCTACTTCCCGATGCTTCATCCATTTTCACGTCAGTTTCCACCAAGCCTTTTTGAAACCGGAGGCAGGATCATTTTCACAAAATAGGGTACGGGACAAAGGTTGCATGGTTGATGAGATTCCGGTTAGGTCGGACTCCAGAACGAGCGCTGTCAACGTTAATGGATCATCGGATCATTCGAGACACTGATGCACTGCTTGAGGGAGACAGGCAGATCTTTCTTCCTAGTAATTCTAATGGCCGTTCCTTCTTTTAACGTAAGTCAATCCAACAGAACATGTTATTGCTAAATACCTACTATTTGTTCATCAAAGTCTTATGCAAAATGGTCCCTGCTTCAACTACCTTTTGGGACCATTGAGCACCAACATCTATGTCGTCACTGAGGCTGCCCAGGAAAAAAAAATTCCACACCTTCTTTAGGAAAAAAGTACTTGGCAATTGGATACTTCTAGCTCTATTCCCCTTCAGTTATTCCCAAGCCAGATGGCTGGAGCAATCCTGGTTTATAGCTAAGGACATGGCCCCTTCGTTCCCACTTACCTTCTCTGTGTCCACGCTGGAAGCTGAGATGATAGTGGCTGCGAGGTTGTAACTGCCAATGAGTAAGAAGGAGACAATCGCAGCTTCTTTAATCTCTCCCCAAATGGGCGGAAGGCCCTCACTCAGGTTCCTGCAGTGCCTATAAAAAGAACCGGAAGGACACACCTATTCCAGTTTCACGGCAACTTTTCTCCAGAGCTTTCTTTGGTGAGAACAATTATTTTCTTTTTTTTTCTTTTCTTTTTTAACGTTTATTTGTTTTTGAGACAGAGAGAGACAGAGCATGAACGCGGGAGGGTCAGAGAGAGGGAGACACAGAATCTGAAACAGGCTCCAGGCTCTGAGAGCCCGACGCGGGGCTCAAACTCACGGACCGCGAGATCATGACCTGAGCCGAAGTTGGCCGCTCAACTGACTGAGCCACCCAGACGCCCCGAGAACAATTATTTTCTATGCTGTTGCTAACTTGAGGCACGTTGGCCTTAGGGGGTTCTGAAGGTGACTTTAGGAAGAGACGGCTTCCTCCCCATATACTCCACTGTGTTTAGGAAGCCGCAAGAGGCCTTCAGTTGGCCTTACGTGAGGACACTTCACTCTCCGTCTGACCTCCTCCCTAAAGAGCCATCTGGATTCTTCCCCACATCTTGATTTTGGTTGTGAGATCCAAAATAGTATCCATTTAATGAATAAGAGTTTTACGGGGCCCTAAAGAAGGGTTATGTGCATTAAAAGGGCCTGCGGTTGGCAAAATTGTGAATTAGGGGAAATTTGTCTTCTCTACGACTCTTCCCTATCCAGTGGAAGTCTTTCCTCAGGCTTTGGCTGTCCAACAAGTGTGGGCCCCTACCTTGACCAGCTCTTCCTGGCAATGCTGAAGCCTTTGGTACAATTTCCCGTTGTCCTTCCTCTCCTCATTCCTATCAGAAGACACCTGTTCTGGGTTTCATTCCATCAGGGCATCCCAAGGCCAAAGATGGAACTCACAGTTGAATTTACCAGCCAATATTGGTGTAACAAATCCCTTTTCTCCTGTGACAGTGTATAATGGAACACATTAGTAGTGTCCAGCCTATACTGACCGCACCTCTACACCCCCCAGTTTACTCCTTGGTTCTTTCGCTGGGTATTTGCATTTTGATAGAGGACTTCCAAAGACCCCAAGTCAGTACTTGTTAGTTTGGTTTCCAGCCACTCTGCGATCTGGCCCTATCTTTCTCATCCAACTGTATTTCTTTCAGGTCTCCTGGCCCTATGGTTTATCCAGGTTGGTTTTCCCACTGTGCATAAAGAAACAAACTCCGGTCTGATTGCCTTCTCTTAGATGTTGTCCATGACCTGAACTGCTTTTTGCTTTATTTCCACTGATCCTGTTCCCTAACCAAATACTTTCCCTACCTCTAAGATTTATCTCTTATTTCCTCTGTGAGCTTCCCTGACTCCCTTAATCCCTGGAGCCCTCACCACTCACCTCCTACCATGAACTCCAAGGCATGCTGGGGTTGGGTCTGTGTTCTTCACAATCAGTGGAAACCATATTTTCTGTCCATTTTATTTGCATCAATCGATTTTCAATAAATAAAATAATCAATGAATTCAAAATAGTAATAAATAATAAATGTATTAATTTATTTTCTTTGTATTGGCCTCACCCCCTTGATTAGAGTTATAGCTGCTTGGTGGGGGGTCAGTCTCCACATTTTATGCCCCCATAGCACCTGGCCATCCTTGGTGATGGGTGGATTGTTCAGCTGGGAGAGTCTAATGATAGAATTCCTGACCTTGTGAAGGCAGGTCTTAGCAGTGTGGTTTGCCAGCAGAAGCTTTTTAATGGAAACTACCAGCAAACAAGTCAGGACCTTAACAAACCCCAGACAAATTCATTCTGAAGTGGTGCTCTATCTTTAGAGACTCTTCAACTTTAAAGAGCCATTCCGCCCCCGCCCCCCTCTTTGAGAGAAGAATATTCCAGGGAGGAGAGTCCTCTCCTTTACTTGCTTTAGGCATAATTGTGGTTTGTCAGAAACTGTAAAAGCTAATCTAAAGTTTACTTTAAGGGTAAAGAGATTTTTCCAGATGATGAAATGGGACATCCATGAGAATTCACTCAGAGAGCCTCGTGAGTAGTTACATTGCTGTCTGTAGAACAGCAGAGGATTTCCCATTTAATTCTTCCAAGAAAACTGTTTCTGGTGACCCTTCCCCTCCCCCTCCCCCCCCCCCCCCAGCTAGTTACTCATGGCCACTCCTCACTGTGGTGATGTTTCCATTTCCAGCATGCTTGTCTTCTAAGAAGATTCTTCCTGAGCTCCTGATGGCTTGAGGCAGGTGAATTAATGGGTTAATGACCACAAAGCCCTTTGAGAATCTTAGATAAAAGAGCTTGTCTCAGGTACTAATTATTGCCATTCAAAAATCTGGGGTCATGGAATTAACCCATCTGCTGCCAGGCCTTAAGGAAACGAGGGCCTTCTTTGCCTACACACGTCCACATTACTCACATCTCCTTTCTTTTGGCTTTTATGCGGCAACGACATCTCACCAAACAGTTCAAATGTGGCTTTGATGAATCAGAGTATATTGATTATAACAAGTCCAATAAAAATGAAGACAAAACAGTCAAGAGGCCCAACGCCTTTTGCCAAACACCGATTTGTGTTGTCTCTTTCTTCCAGAAACAGACCTGGAGGGAATGTTAGAGGTCACCTAGTCTCACCCTCTCATTAATAATTAATAAGTAGGAAGCCAATAGTATAACATGAGAAATTGCATAGCAAGGAGGCAGAGGCCCAGAGAGATGAAGGGAGGTACCGAAGGTATGGAATGTTAGAGGGGATGGCCAGGGCCATCTGATTGCTGGCACATTCCTGCTGCCATATTGGCTGTCCCCCTGACACTTCCCACCTCGGGAGGACAGGCCTCGGAAGAGAGGAGCACTCAGACATGACACATGGGTCATGACCGGAAAGAAAGAAAGATAAAAAAATAGATTACGAGAGTACGTCAGATGCTCGGCATCCTGCAGCACACCCCGCAGCCCGGCGAGGGCTGGCCGTGTGGCGCGGGGTGCTGGCCAGGACTGGGTCACCTGCTCATTTTGCTCACTGGCATCTCCAGGACCAGCTTCATGGTGGTGCCACCAGGGCAGTTGCTCAGGGACTCCCATTCAGAAGGATCCCATGCTTCAAATTTAGCGCCTTGTGGTCACCATCTCGAAATTCTTAATTTTGTCTTTGTGTGATGAACGTGAAGTCAGATGAGACAATGGAGCAGGCACTGAGACCTTAGAGTCTGGGATCAGGCGTGATCCTGCCTCCCATTGTCTCTCTGCTTCCCTGAGACAAGTTCTTTGTCGCCTACTCCCTACCACCACTTGGCGCCCTGGGTCACTTGGCTTCCCCATTTCTGGTCCTGCCCCATGACTGCTGGCATACTCCATCAGGGGTCACCTCTCCCCTTGGATTGAGGTGGTGGGCTCTTGGAAAGGGGGGACTGACTTACCCATGGCCAGGTAGGGTGCCACATTTTCATTTTGCACTGGGCCCTGCAAATTACGTAGCAGGCTTTGGGCATCTCATTAAACTTTCCCATATATGGTCAATTTAATGCATATAATATCAGGATGTTACCACTGTACAGTTTAATTGTATATTAATAGGATGTGCAGTTAGTTGCGAGGAACCTACAATGTTTTATCTGGGTCAGCAAAGTGTCAAGACTCAACTGAGTCTCATTTATGAATGAGCAGGGTAGGTTTTGGAAAGGAAATTATCCAAAGTTGGTTTTTTTTTTTTTTTTTTTTTTTTTTTTTGCAGTTTGCAACTACTGTAACATTTTAATTGAACTAGCATACATTGCTTTCATATTGGGTTGTTTTATCCTCATTAGAAGAAAAGAGATGATGTGCAAAATATAGAGGTATGTCAGGTTTAACTGCTGCATCTGGAAGCGTAAACACAACAACATTGAGAAAAATGTTGACTAAGCACTATAAAAGGGAAAAAGCAGAGGCAGGACCTTAAATATGAAAATCACCTAAACGTGATTTAATTAAATACGCAGAGCTTAGCAAAAACCACAGACTTGACACATAATTTTTAATGAAATTTACAGTCTGCTGACTTTCCGGGGTTCAGCTTCCAATTTTTGGACTATGGTGGTGCCAAAGAGTAGAAACTGAGCTTCAAATTTGAATTTGATCTTTTTCCGGGCTAACTACGTGCTGAGCAATCCTCTCCTGATGTTGGGTGGTGGCAGCCGACAGCTCCCGGTCAGCCACAAGATGATGGGGCTAAACACCTCCATACACTTAAAATCACTCTGCCCCCATCCAAGCATTCTGTTTTTCAGCATAGTATTCAATAAATTCTATGAAATAGCCAACACTTTATTATATGTATTAGATGATTTTGCCCGACTTTATGCAAATGGAAATTTCTGAGCACGTGAAAAGGTTTTTTTTAAATGTTTGTTTAGTTTTGAGAGGGAGACACACAGAATGTGAGCAGGGAAGGGGCGGCGGGGCGGGGCGGGGTGCGGACACAGGATCGGAAGCAGGCTCCAGGCTCCGAGCTGATGCGGGGCTCAAACCCACAAACCATGAGATCATGACCTGAGCTGAAGTTGGACGCTTAACTGACTGAGCCACCCAGGCGCCCCTGAGCACACTTAAGGCAAACTAAGCTAAGATATGATGCTTGGTAGGTTAGGTGTATTGAATGCATTTTAAACGTACTCTATGTTCAACATAAGATGGATTTATCAGGATGTAACCCCGTTGTAAATCGAGGAAGATCTGTATACCATAATATCTCATCAAATCTGTCTTATTGCAGAGCATAGAGAAGCTATGTTTTAGCATAATTATAGTCTGCTATAAATTTTGTGATTTAACTCGATAACATCACTGATCTAAGTTGCCAACACTTTTGATTATATCAGATACGAGCGACAAGACAATTTTTATGGAAGATTTTTTAAGTTGTTTACATTTCATTTTACTTATAACTAGATTAAATATAATCTCTGAGTTGGAACAATATGTTGTTGATTCAAGGTTTATTTAATCTGGAAACATTGCAAAGAAATTACAAGCTTGGACAACAAATATGCGCAGAAACAATATCAGAGTTATTAAAAACTGATTAGCAATCATGGTTTATTCATCATGAATCTTTGGCACCTAAATTTCTTGAACCTCATGGATTCATTGAAACCAAGTGAGATGCCAGTGAGCAAAGCCTGTAGAAATATTTTGTTCAGATGTTGGAGCTGACCACATCTACTTACTATACATGGCAGAATTTCTGGTCACCATAAGATACAATATTAAGCAAAGCATGATACATAAACTCAGAAATAAGATTTAGATTTCTTGAACTGGGAAAATATCTCATTTGGCAAGTCCTTTCGGACATGATACTCGGATAGTAAAAGTGCATATTAGGCTGATTTGGGGGCATCCTTAATTAACAATTTTGGAAGAAAACTATAACATGTCACACACATTCAAGGATTCCAAAAGACAGGGCAGTTTTAAAAGATGGCTGTCGTTACTGGACATTCCTCCAGTCAAGAAACGGGGTCGAATTCCCCACCACTTGAGGGGAGATCTCACTTGGCTGACTCTCTTGTAACCAATAAAATATGGTGGAAGTGATGATGTGTGAATTCTGAGGCTGGGTCAAAATGAGACTTGTAGCTTCTGCTTTGGTCCCTTGGAATACTTGATCCCCAGATGATTTCTCCTGAGACACAGCTACACAGCTGTGATGCTCTGAGAATCCCAAGCCACTAAGAGACCACAGGTAGGTTCGCTGGTCAACAGCACCAGCTCCGTCTTCCAGCCATCCACACCACAGCACCAGACATGGGAATGGAAAAGCCATCTGGGAAATGGATCCTATTGTTCCAGGTGTTTCACTGACACTACACTGAACAGAACGTATGTACATGTCTATAGGTAAGAATTGTTTGCATCGCTATGAGTTTTCTATAGCTTAATGTTTATTTCTACAGAGTTCTAAAAAAGCCAAGCCAGTACTGGGTGACGAAATCCACTTTGAAGGCAAAGGTGACATTGGCAATTACTACTGAGTGGATTTGCAGAATCAAGTCTGAGTTGGCAAGTTTAGAGAGATCAACACTAAAAGAGCTGGGTTGGTCTTTTTTTTTTTCCCCCCTGATTTGCCAATGTGCTACTCTCCTGTTTTTCATTTCCAGAGGTGAATACCTACCTACTTACCCACTGAGTGGTCAAATGACCAAAAAAATGAGCATCTGGAAGACGGCACGGTACTCAGCAAGATAGCAAATGTTGGCTTAGCTAATATTGGAAATAATGAATCCCTATGGAAAATTTGTGGACAATACCAGTGCCTGCCCACACGAGAAATGTAACTTTCATAAACTGTTGGATCCTGAGAGAAGGCTCTGTATAACCCATCGACAAAGATGTCCCAGTGACAAATACGCTTTTTGTGTAGTAGAAGTGCATATAATATTTTTCAAGGTTGTAGTTGTCCTGGTCTGAAACACATGCCAATTTCACACCTAACCTCTAAATCTTTGTTCCTGTCATCAAGCTTTGAAGTGCGTTGAAACTTCATTCAGTGCTCCAAATGAAAACTGACATGTTTTACTTGGGTGGGTACGTGGGGGTGTAGTCTAGTTAACGCCTCAGGCCCACATCCCCATACGATCAGAGAGCGACCAGCACTCCATTGAAACGATGTTCATTCCAGTCTTTAAATTTTCCTTAAAAATGTAATAATTCCAGCTGCTGTATGTTCCCAACATTATTGCAACACATAGAAGGGAACATTATAAAATTTTTTTTTTATGTTTATTTTTGAGAGAGACAGAGATAGATTGTGAGTGGGTTAGGGCAGAGAGAGAGGGAGGCACAGAATCGGAAGCAGGCTCCAGGCTCCGAGCTGTCAGCACGGAGCCCAACGTGGGGCTCGAACTCACAAGCTGTGAGATCATGACCTGAGCCGAAGTCGGCCACTCGACCGACTGGGCCACCCAGGCACCCCTAGAAGGGAACATTATAAAATCAGCTTGAATGAAATAAAATGAGAGTTACTGTTACACTTCATTTTTCTCTCAAAGTCCCAATCATTCCTTTGTAGAGGAAAAGCTGAAGCTTGCAGGGAAAACATTGAATAAAAGATACATTTGCTTTTCACTGAATCTGAATCAATAACTCTGAATCCATAATTGAATGAAACTTCGTGAACAGAAAAGAGAATAAGTAATTTCATTTCATTCTGATACTGAAGAATGATTAAGAGGTATTATGTTTGTTATTTAGATTGAGATTTTAATAAATTTCCAGTTCTACATAGAGAGTATTACTATATTGCCAATCACAACAACACATTTGGGTGAATTGTTAGGGTTTTCAACTTTTACTGGATTAAAAAAGGCAAAGAACCAGGTTCAACAGTGTATTAGATGTATATCCTCAGGTGTACACTTTGTCCAGCAGCTGGAATTATTACATTTGTCCTCAGGTATTCCACTGGAATGAATTTACAAGCAGGTAAGCACATCTGTTCACTAAGGAAAAATCATGTCTAAATTTTTGTTTATTTTCAATTTTGGATTTTTATCCTCTATGTAAATACCAATAGAATCGTATGCAATGTGAACTCTGCTATGTTTTTATTTACCATTGGTAGTAATGGGAAATATCGTTTCATATTTTCATATCATTTGTTTCATCAGTGTGTGGGGGTGTGCATGTGCTGTTACTGGGTTGAAATGTAAGACGTATTTCTGACTGTGGGCTGGGGTTAACAAAAAGTTTGAAAAATTCTAGTTTCATCAAATGGGCACTGGCCTGGAATCCGACTTGGGTTTGGATACCAGCTATGAACTAGCTCTCTGATCTAGACAATTTTCTCGATTTCTCTGAACTTACGGAAATGTTTCCTCTTTCCTGTGGGTATATTTACTTAAAGAAGAAAACATCAGTGATTTGTGTGATAATTTGGTGTGGGCTGGGTTAAAGAGTCTTGAAAGCAAAATGATGATATAAACTCTATGAAAGTTTAAATAAGACTGTTGAACCTAGGAATACTATTAATTTTAAAGGACTTTCGTAACTTAATTGTCAACATGCAAACTATGATGCTAAATTCAAATGTTAGGTCTACAAAGGAAGGTAGTCCATTTGTTTACTTCTAGAGCCTCTCTCTAGAAATGTATTATCGGCATTAATTCATTCATTTGCTCATTTGTTGTTCTTTTTTTAAGGTTTATTTATTTTATTTTTGAGAGAGAGAGAGGGAGAGAGAGAGAGAGAGAAAATCCCAAGCAGGCTCTGTGCTGTCAGTGCAGAGTTCCGTGTGGGGCTTGAACCCAAGAACCGTGAGATCATGACCTGAGCTGAAACCAAGAGTCAGACACTTAACTGACTGAGACACCAGGTGCCCACTCATTCATTCTTCTGTTTCTGAGCATCTGTTTTCGCTTGAGCTGTCACAGCTAATGAGACCTAGGGCCCATTGCTGTATTCAAGTTGCTTATAGACTGAGGTGGGTGGAGAGCGAGCGGATAATGGAAACATTAGGCATTCAGTAAATAATCTGTGGGTACACCCGATGGGGGAATCCGAGAAGACCTATCAGAGGAAGACATGTGCAAGCCAAGCTAAGCTACGTGAAACGAGGAATCAGAGGGCTCCAGATGGAGGAAACAGCCTGTATGCACAGTGGCTGAGGCCAGGAATGACAAGTAGGTGAGTGGGGGGTGGGGCATGAACAGGTGAGAGAGGAGGAGGGGCCCAGAGCCTTGTATTTTAAAGGATATAGATGCTATTCCGAGGGTAATTTTATTTATGGCATTTAAGCTTTCTATTGCATTACACTTAATATGATTCATTTGTTCCCATACCCACACATGGCTATGGAACATCCGTAAATACTTCTTGTGTCAAATGCCGCGGACGTAGAGATGAAGAAGACAGACATGTTTCTGGCCTCAATGAGCCTGCAGTTTGGTGGGAGAACAGGCAGTAAGACAGCAAATAAAATATATAAATATACATTATTTACTGGTTGTGGAGAGTACTATAAAAGAGCCTGTACTAGCGAAAAATGGGAGTGGGGAGTGCCTCTGTTAGGGTGGCTTAGGAGGGTCTCTCAGCGAAAGGGACACTGAAGCAGAGATGGGATGGGACGGGACAGGAAAGAGCCAGCCAGGACCATGCAGAAAGAGGAAGAGCAATCCAGGCAGAGAGGTAAGACGAGCAGGAGCACGAGGCTGCCAAAGAGTGGAGTGTTTGGGAAATTGAAAGAAGGCCACTGTGTCTGCAGCAAGGGCTGAGAGTGGGACAGGAGGTGAGCATCAGACGGTGCAGGCGCTTGGGACCCAGGGAACGGAGTCCGGTGCCACAGAAACCACTAAAGGGCGGTTAGCAGGTTAGTGATGTGATCCAGCTTGAGCATCAGACTGACCCGCTTAGGAACTGGGGGGCAGGAGCGTGGATCGGAGAGGATCAGGACAGGAAGCAGGAGGCCACCTCCAGCCCAGACGGGCCGTGATGGTGGCTGTCTGTTTCCTAGGGCTGGTGGGGGCGGTAGGTGGGAGCCAGCGGGATTCCAGGGACCCTTTGGAAGAGGAATCTGACTTGCTGGTGGTTGAGAGACAGAGAATAAAGGAAGACTGGGCCCCTGAAACCCCCAACCTGCTTCACCAGTCCCCCCTCCACATCTCAGTTTATAGTAACTCCATCTTTCTAGTTCCTCAAATCAAAACCTTGGCATCATCTTGACTTTTCTCTTTCACGCCCCATATGCAATTTAATGGGAAATCCTATTGGTTCTGCCTTGAAAATACATACAGACTCTGATCGCTTCTCACCACTTCGGTGTCACCCGTTGGCCCAAGTCACCATCACCCCTTGTCTGCTTGGCTGAAGGAAGACGCCTAGCTGGCCATCTGCTTCTGCTCTTGTCCCCACCCCAAGCCCGACCCTGTGCCTCTTATAGTATGTAATCAGTACAGCAGCAGAGTGATTCTTTCAAAGGACGGCTTTGATTATGTATCTGCTTAAAATACTGCAATGGTCTTCTCCCTTTTGTGCAGAGGGAAAACCAACGCTTTAAAGTGGCCTCTGAGCGGCGCCTGGGTGGCTCAATCAGTTGAGCGTCCGACTTTGGCTCAGGTCATGATCTCACAGTCTGTGAGTTCGAGCCCCGCGTCGGGCTCTGTGCCGACAGCTCAGAGCCTGGAGCCTATTTCGGATTCTGTGTCTCCCTCTCTCTGACCCTCCCCCATTCATGCTCTGTTTCTGTTTCAAAAAAATAAATAAAGTTTAAAAAAAATTAAAAAAATAAAATAAAGTGGCCTCTAAGGCTTGACAGGATCAGCCCTTTTCATTACCTCTCTGAACTCGCCTTCTGTGCTCTGGCCTTTGCTGTTGCAGCCCCATTGACCTGCCAGCTTGGCCTCAGTCACACAGGCGTACCTTGTCTTAGGGCTTCACATTGGCTATTTCCTCTGCCTAGAATGTGCTTCCCCCCCCCACCCCCCCCCCCCCCGTCCCTCCCGCCCCACTCCCGATATCCACATGGCTAGCTCGCTCACTGCCTCAAGTCTTTGTTCTCTATGGGGCCTTTCCACACTAGTAAAAATTTCACACCATCCTCTAACATTGCCTATTTTCTATCCAGCTCTACCTTCTAATTTCTATTTCTATCCAGCTCTACCTTCTATCCAGCTCTACCTTCTAATTTTGCCATAGCATTTATTATTTTCTAAAATATAAGGTAGTAAATGATTTATTATGTCTACTGTTTACTACCTACGTACCCAACTCCACAGGGCAAGGATCTTTGTTTCGTTCACTGATGAATCTTTAATTTTTTTTAATGTTTATTTATTTTTGAGAGAGAGAGAGTGAGCAGGGAGGGGCAGAGAGAGAGGGAGACACAGAATCGGAAGCAGGCTCCAGGCTCTGAGCTGTCAGCAGAGAGCCCAATGCGGGCCTTGAACTCACGAATTGCGAGATCATGACCTGAGCCGAAGTCGGACGCTCAACCGACTGAGCCACGCTGGTGCCCCTTCACTGATGAATCTGATCGCCCACAACAGTGGGCATATAGCATACAGTGGGGGCTCCATAAATATTTGTGAAATGAATGAGCGATGAGAAGGAATCAGGAATGTGTTACGCCCAAGAGGAGAGCCTAACACCACAAGCTATAAACATAAGCTAAAGCATGGTTAATAGCGAGGACTCAGCAGCAGACAGTCAGCAACATGTATGTGGTCCCCTGGACTGTCACTCTTGGCCAAGCTTGCCTGGAGGCACCGTGGGAATGGTGATCCAGGAGAGGGTCTCCACTCTTCCCTACCCACCCCTCCAGTCTCTGTAAGAGAAGTTGGGAGGAGACAAGAAACAATTGGCTGACTGGTCAAGTTAAAATGGGGGTTTTCCAAGGAGAATGGCCTTGTTGGCAAGAGGAATACTCTGGTATCAGACGATAGCCACACAGGAGAGGGAGAAGCTGCTTGAGGACCACCCACCAACTAAGGGTTTGTCTCTTACCAGGCAGATTTCCAGGTTTTTGCCTCAAGCTAGTAGGGGGATGGTGTGCTACTTAGACAAGGAAGACTGAGACAGGAAAAGGTCTTGGTGGCTGGATGGAGAGTTCAGTTTCAGACACATCAAGTCCAAAGTACCTGTGAATTGTGTGTGTGAATATGTCAGGTAGTCTGTTGGATAAATGCAATCTGGAGCTTTTAGATTTATTTTTGCTTTTTTGTCCTTTTCTTCATGTGCCAGGTTCCAAGCTTGGTACCAAGCTGGATGACAGGGAGACGGGACACCCCTTCACCCTCACTTTCCAGCTGTCTCTCAGCAGCTGCATAAATTGGGAGGCACATTCTTTCATTTATTCATCCCGCAATCAGACACTGAGCCTTTGCTAAGAACTGGTATTCTGCTGGGAGCTGAGAATACAAAAACAAATAAGCCTACCTATCAGCATTCAAGAAATCACATGGAATTGGTGAGCTATGCTGACAAATGTGGAGATGGATGCACTCGAAGGTGTAACTTGAAGAATAAATGAATACACCCACCTCTCTTCCTACCGGAAAGAGACTCCAGAAAAGGGCAGGCCTTATCAATTACCTATTAACCCCCCACAAGTGGTTATTTCAAAGGTCTTATGTTTTTGCATCACTGAGAGGGGGTCTGTTCAGTGTAGGTCTTAGCAGTGGACTCATTTCTTAGTTCCACATGCCTGCAGGCCACCTTTTGAAAGGAGATGGGATGCATACAAAAGTTAAGTCTGGGCTGGAATCGAACACTTGGGAGTCACTGGCACACGGATGGTCACAGAACCCAGGCACGTGATCTGTGACATCATGGATGGGCTCCCTTGGGAGGGTGTGCAGAGCAACTGATGTGGCAGAAAGAGGGTAGAGTATTACCCGACTCTACCCCACCCCCCCAAGAACCACAGCAACCTAAGGGCAGGGTGGGGAGTGAAGGCAGTACGGAGTAGTCTGGGGTAGGTGCACCTCGAGAATGACAGATCACAGGTGTTCAAAGGAGGAATGCAAGGGAGAAGGTGGTGTCTCTATCAAATGGTACAGAGGAGCCATTTACCCTGATAAAGACCAAAATGTGCCTGCTGGACTTTGTGAAGGAGGATCACTTTCAGAGAACGTAAATGTCTATCAACAGAGTGAACGAGAGGCAAGGAAATGAATACTCTGTGTGTAATTTGTTTTTATTTTAATTAATTAATTAATTTTCATAGACAGAGAATGTGAATGGAGGAAAGACAGAGAGAGACACAGAATCCAAAGCAGGCTCCGGGCTCTGAGCCGTCAGCACAGAGCCCAATGCGGGGCTCAAACCTATAAACTGTGAGATCGTGCCTGGAGCCGAAGTTGGGATGCTCCACCGACTGAGCCACCCAGGTGCCCCTGTGTGTAAAGTAATTTGTAAGGCAATTTGTGGAGGAAATGAAATGGTACCTGGAAGACAAGACAGGACCAAGGGAAGTTTCTCTGTTTTAACTGGAGGGTGTGAGATGATCATACGTTGGAGAGGAGAGAGCCAGCGAAGAGGGAAAGATTGAAATCATAAGGGTGGAGTAAGATAGTCCAGAATTCTTATGGAAGTGAGACCTGGCCCCAGCAGAGGTGACAGGACAGGTCTCGACAGACAGTGGGACACCTCATTTTCTGTGAGAGGGAAGGAATCAAGGGCAGTATTGTCCAACGACCACCAAGCCCTTCTCCTAAGAATTACATAGATTCCAATAACTCTGTTTCCTCCATGGGGCCTTTGCAGACACAACCAAGTGCTGAAGGTTCCTCTTGGTTTCTAGAATGGCTGAGGCTTGACGGGGCTCTGCCTCTGGTTGAGGCCTCTCCGTTCATGAAACACACTCCGCTCACCCTGCAAACACCCTGTGTGAATGCCCCCATTTGGTGGCCCATAAGAAAGGACTCTAAAATGAGAGTGGAGACAACATGATTACAGACACACATGATATATTCAAAAGTACGTTGTGGACATTGTTTAAGGAGGGGCAATAGTCCTGTGTTTGCATTGGTGGTATATGAACTCCTTTTAGCTGAATTAAAAAAATTTTTTTTAATGTTTATTTATTTATTTTTGAGACAGAGAGAGACAGAGCATGAACGGGGGAGGGTCAGCGAGAGGGAGACACAGAATCTGAAACAGGGTCCGGGCTCTGAGCTGTCAGCACAGGGGCCCGATGCGGGGCTCGAACTCACGGACTGCGAGATCGTGACCTGAGCGGAAGTCGGCGCTCAACCGACTGAGCCACCCAGGCGCCCCTCTTTTAGCTGAATTTTAATCTGTAGAGGGAAAGAGAGAGACGGGACAGACCAAGGCTGCTGGTTTGACAGGTAGCGAATAGGTTGCTGCTGGGTATCTGTGTTATTTCTGGAGTTTTAAGTTCCTGGAGTTTGGTTCACCGAAATTTCGGGCCATGCCATGCACCCTAGGGATACAGGGATTATATCATTGCCACTTTGGCTCAGCCTCAGTATAAATTATACAGGGAGGGAGCGTCCACCCAGTATATTCCCTCCTGGCCTCCTTTCCTTCTTGCCAGATGTTGAACTGAATGTTAAGGAGTATTCGGTCCTGGAGTCAAACTTCCTGAGCTCCCATTCTAGCTCTGTCATGTACCATCTGTGCAGCCCGGCGCATGTTAATGAACCTTCCTGAGCTGACCCAGTTCATCTGTAAATGGGGTAGAAATGGCGGCGCCTGTGACTACCTCACAGGGTTGTTGTATAGAACAAATAATTCACATAATGAGTTTGCCTAGGGACATGCCTGGGACATGACGAACGCTCCATAGATGTTAGTTACCAATAGCCCTCATTTTAAAATTCAAAACAATCTACATTAGCAAGACTGAGCATCCACCGTGCACATATCCTTATACTCTGGGGGTGACATGGGGAAGAGGGGTGTAACTGGGGGAATCAGAGAAAGATGTGAAGTCACTTCAGCCGGGATGTGAGGGATGGATAGGGAGCAAGGGGAGGTTCTAGGTGTGGGAGCAGTGTGAGCAAAGGCACGGAGTGGGGAAAGTGAGGGGTACCTTTGGAGAACCAGCATGTATTCTCATGCTATTGGAGGATAAGGAGCCCAGGAGAGGAGAAGAGGCAAGACATGAAAAGAAGCTGGGTTTGAGCCAGCTCATAACATGACTTTCTGATGAGGGTCTAATGAACTCATTGCCAAGGAAAACTTAAGTTTTATCTGAAGTTTGATTACGAGGTTGCTCTATGCAGCCCGTACCGATTCCTGCCACACTTTCAGTCCTCTTTGGCATTTCCACCTCACACAGATGGATTCTCCGTTCTGCATTTGTGCACATCGCTCGGGTCTCTCCCCAAACTTCTACAGAATGATCATTGCTAGCGAAACAAAACATCTCTAAAGAGAAAGCCTAGAGCTAGTCAAGAATATAAATTCAATCAAAGGCAAGATCCATGGCATTCAACCAAATGCTATGAAGCTTTAATTACTGTGCTCAAGATCAAAGTAATTTTACTCAAGAGTGAAGAAGCCAAATGTAAATGAAGGAGGTCTTCCTTAAACAAGTGATGACCAGTTCCCTGAACTCGGCCAAATGTTCCACTGTAGTCACAGCCACAATCACCTGATGGCCATTAAGCACTCGCGTAAGCAGGAGAGTGAGGTATCGTGCTGGGTTATGTACAGGACAAAGCTTACTGGGTGGTGCTCACAAAACATACAAGGGTATTAATGCCACAGGAAGATGGCTTCTGGCTGAAGGCAGAGACAGCATCCTTATATATGCAGTTCCAGGCTGTGGTCCTAGCATCAGACCCCGAGCATAGTTTAGATAATTTGTTAATATCTGGACTCTACAGTTTCCTGGTTTCCAACTTCATTACACAATAATCTCAAATGTTAACTATATGCTCTACTCCAGACCCCAGGGAGAGAAGGAGGGAGATGGGGCCAGAGGGCCTTTTCATAAAGTTCTATTTTGGGAAAGATACAGATGAGAAGTACATGGGAGTCAGGAAAAGATGTTACCTTCACTAGTTCACAGATTGGCAATTGGAAACCCTGGTTTCTGTGGTTGTTTTTCATTGTTAAATCCAGACTGAAGATAAACATTTTATTTCCTTCGCTCCTGTCCCTCTTTTTTTCTTAATTCACTGTATCACCATCCAGTCACCCCATGTCCTCACTGTGGGGTAGGGGGACTGAAAATCAATCCCTTCTGCACTTTGATGGCGCTCCACTCTTCTGGGCTTTCAAAGGGGGAGAGAGGAGAGATGGGGAACAGGAACCACCGACAGAGGAAGGCAGCCAAGTGCAAAGCCATTTGCACCAGCTCAGAAGTGAGAATGTAGAGGGGGCACCTGGGTGGCTTGGCTGATTAAGTGCCTGACTTCGGCTCAGGTCATGATCTCATGGTTTGTGAGTTCGAGCCCCGCATGGGGCTCTGTGCCCGAGCCTGGAGCAGATTCTGTGTCTCCGTTTCTCTCTGCCCCTCCCTCTCTCCGCCCCCTCTCAAAAATAAACATTAAAAAAAAAAAAGTGAGAATGTAGAATTAAAACCTTTAAGATCCTCTGCAATCTGGCCTCCACCCATCTCTTCAGCTGTCTCTCATTTCTCCCTGTCCCAAATTCTTGATTCCAGGTAAATAGCCCTACTCACTGTCCTCTTGCAGAAACCCCTGTAGATTAGCTACTCCGAAGCCATTCTGAATGTCATTTTCCCTTGTTGCTCCCCACTCCAGAGGCTGGAAAGTTAAACACACACACACTTACCCCATCTCTGTTGCAGGTATGGGGGCTCTATGTCAGTCCTGGCCCATTAGATATAAGTGGAAATCTGCTGGGGGAGTGTCTGCTTGTTTACTCATAAAATTAGATGATACTACTGATACAGCCTTTCCTCCTCTCCCTTTTTTCCTACCTTGAACATGGACGAACGTGCAATGGCAGGAGCTGCGCCAGCCATCTTGCAGCCATGAGGGAAACAGCAAGGCAAGTGCAGAGATGTAAGCATTGAGCTAATGAACCTACCACTAGATTTCTCGCTATGCGAGAAAAAAAAGAAAAACGTATTAGTTTAAGCTACTGTTGGTTCAGTTGTCTGTTACTTAAAGGTTAAAGTCATCCCTAAATGATGACCCTGAACTAGGTCAGGGGATATAATGGAGAACAAACCAGGTATGCGGCTCTTCCTTATTATCAAGAAAGAGAGAGGAAAAAAAGAATAAGTCCCCAAATCACAAATATTGGCTTGCATTAAGAAGGAAAACAAATACAATGCTATGATAGAAAACTGTGGGGGACCCTAGTTTAGACAGAGGGGCCATTATAGACTTTTTTGAGGATGAGGGGGTTAGGTTAGGGCCTATGGGAAAAGAAGAGGGCCCAGCCACTTGAAAAAGAAGGTAGAAAGGATTTCTGGCAGACACAACAGCTAGTGCAAAGGCTCTGGGGGTGATAAAGAGCTCGCTGTGTTCAAGGAAGCAGAAGTTCACCAAGGCTGGAGGATAGAAGGGAGAGATTATAAAGAAAGGAAGGGGAAAGAGTGGTCAGGGGCCAAATCACACAAGGCCTGGCAAGACATGAAATGGAACACACATTTCAGTCTAAGGGCAAAGTGAGAGTTTTAAAGCAAAGTCCCTCTGGATGTTGTATAGAAACGGACCAAAGGGAGGTGCGACCAGTCAGGAGGCCGCTGCGGGAGTCCAGGGAAGAAAGATGGTGACGTGCCCTAGGATGGTCCCGGTGGAGACAGAGTTGCCTCAGTGGCACTTCCTGATGTAGTAATGCTCGCTGGCCACGTCCTCCTTGCTGATTTTCCCATTTTCTTCCTGCACCACTGACCATGTCTTTGTCAGTCTCTTTTCCTCCGCTCTTCTCCAAACATGGGGTTCCCCTGGATGCTTACCTAGGTTCTCGCTTCTCCTCTGCAGCCTTTCCCTGGGAGAGTCCGTAGTTCATCCACTCCATCTGTATACTGACGGCCTCCGCACATACGTCCTACGTGCCACTGGGAGGCAGCCTCCCTCAGGTGCTCCCGCACGACCATCGCGTGGACGCTGCTCTCGGTCACCTGCTTCTCGCCTGGGCTCCCTGCCACAGAGAGTGGCAGCTCCATCCACCCCGCTCCAGCCAACATCCTGGGCACTGCCCTGGACCCCTTCTCCCTCACCTCACTCACCCGGTCGCCTCCAAGTCCTGTCGATCCTGCTTCTCTCGAACTGCCCGCTTCTCCCCACCCCCACGCCACCATCCCACCTTAGGCCCCCGTCCTCTGAGAGTTTCGTGACTGCTCTTCACACCTCCGCTTGCATTCCCTTCCGGTCTCCCTTCCACAGAATTTTCCCTTTAAACCACGGCGGTGTCGTGTTCCTGCTCACAGTCATTCACGTGCTTTTCCCTTCTCTCCGGGTAAAGTTCAAACGCCTTGCCGTGACCTAAGGCCCCTGGGGCCGCGCTGGCATCTTGGCCCTGAGTTCAGTGTGTGCGCCTGTGGCGTTCAGCTGTGTGTGAGGGTCACCACAGTTCCTCCCTCCCAGAGCGTGTACGTGGGGTACGTGGGGTTGCACGTAAGGCACCCAGCACGGTGCTTCCAGGTGGCCAAGGCTCCAGGGTGCTCTCTCACTGGTCTTCAGAGAGGGGCCCGGCCCGGCCCTCAGAAGAGATGGCCGTTCTGAATGGTTGCCAAGAAAGGCGATGGCATAGCTCTTACCCCTTTCCTTAGCAAATCCCGTTTTATCCTGGTGAGGATCCAAGCTCATTTTGGTTTCTCTCCTCGCTGCTCACGTTGTAACTTTCTGATGGGTGCCGAGGTGGGTTTCTCCCAGAAAACCTTTCCAGCTGTCCCCGGGAGGGCTGTTGACAGGGCCGGGCCCTGGGACCTGCCCCATGGCCCACCAGGCTCTTTTGTCCTCTTGCTTCACCCACACGTTCTGTTTCCGCTCAGTCGCATTCCCGCCTGCCCCTCACAGCCCCCCGGAAGCGGGGGGTCGAGGGGCCCTGTCCTTCTCCGCAGGCCAAACCGCACGTTCTTCTTCAGCTCGTGAAACCAGACCTGCGCTTTTTCTAACCTCATCTCGTCGCCATGAATACATCCTCCAAGCAAATTTCCTGCCTTCAGGGATGTGTAACAGAATGTGATGATTTTTCTCATTGGTCTACTTTGGTGACTCCCGGAACCCTTCGTGGACCACAGCTGCAAAAAGGATCGTCAACTCACGGTTGTAGAATCATCACAACACAGTCAAAGTGAACGTCTCTGATGTAGACACGTTCAAGCATATGGCACATGTCCTTCTACCCCGGGATCTTTGGCTTTATATTCTGGAACAAAACTTGGGGATTCCTGTAACGGTAAACATCATCACCAGTACTCATAACGGTGTTATTTATGAGGCTCTGGGGTCGTGGAAATAACTATACTTAGGATCGGTACCAGCTGTTTGAATCGAAGATCTTTATTTTCAGACAAAGATCTCGTAAGGACCACAGATGAAAGATCACGCACAAATCACATTTTCCCCTCAATAGCAAAAATACAAGTCCAATAATTTTTAAAAAGCAGTTTTGAGTGCCCTAGATAGCTGGAAAAACGTTGCTGATTCTTTTTCTGGTCTACCACAGAGCTTTCTAAGTCAGTCAGAAGGATGCCGCCTACCTGGGCTGTATTATTTCCCCCACGAGAAAAAGTGCAGGGATGGAATATGCTGATTTCAGAAAACTGGCAGTGAAGGGCTCTGAGGGAAGGAAGATTGGTTAAGCTGGAGATACAGCCGGCACCTTTGCTCCTCACTCCCTCTCCCCCGAGGAAGCGGACACAGGAACACACGTCCAGGAAGGTCTAACTCAGAGAATTACTCATGCTTTCACCAGCCAGACCTCATTGCGGCGTCCGTAGGGCTTCATGGGAGGGTCGTACCCAGTGCAGAAGTAGATGTCACCCCGGCAAGTGGCTGTGCCCTCCAAGGCGGTCCGCAGCTGAGCGGCGTGTGCTACATAGTCGGCCTCCTTGGCATAACCACCAAACTGCCTAGGGTAGAAGAACAAGGGGCTGGTTAAGAAAGCACGCGGTCTCCAAGAGAGGGGGGGAGTCTTTAAAAAAAGAAGTCACTGGCCGCTCTTACTATGACAAGCACGTGAGAGCGGTAAGACGTTTGCCACTTCCTAGATGGGGAGATTTGACCCCTCTGAGCCTCAGATCCTCGTGTGTACAATGGGGATGTGCTGTCTTTTCCCCCCAAGGTTGTTATGAACATTAAATAGAGTAATGGATGTGAAAAACTAATGCAGAGCCTGAAACACAGGAGTCAAGTGCCAAGTGTGAGCTTCCCTTTCCTTTCTGGAATCTCCCCGAGCGAGGGTAGGCTGACCTTCCCATAGGCTGTGCCTTCACCCTTCTCTCTAGATCTCTCTACCGCCCAGGCAGCCACTCCTCTGGGCCCCTCTGGCTCTAGCTGGGGAAGGAGGAGGAGACAGGGGCGTTAGCTGGGGTGGAGCTGAAGCTAATGTCTCTTCCCCAGCAGATCCTTTTTGAGGAGGGAGCACATCACAGCAGTGACAGGTAGCAGCTTTGTTAAAAACACAGAGCGACCAAAGGCAGAGACCCGAGGAAGGCTTGGGAGGCCCCTTGGCAAGCTGTAAGCATGCCCCAAATAAAGAAATCACTTCTAATAAATCCCTTCTCCTGTTCGAATCATGAAAGCCTTCTTTTTCTAGCAAGTAAAAAGACTTTCCTAAATCAGGCTTTTTCTTGATGGCAGAAGGTGGGGACAGAGAAGGAATAAAGCTTGCCTTTTCAAGATGATTATTCCCTCCTTACGTCATCTGCCTACGCTCCAAAATTCATCCTGTGGCCTACCCTAAATATACCACTCTAAATCTGGGTTGCACTAAAATCTTTATTAGAGTCAAATATGTCCCCAATTCTAATGAGCTTTATGACTCAAAAGTCTGAATCTGCACCAGGCCAAGATTAGGCCAAATGCATTATTTTTGGTGGGGTTCTCTGAGTCACGCTTTGCTCTTTTATAAGCGGTTAGTCATGCTGGGCAAGCATTCAGCACGTTGATTACAGGGTTACTGATGTAAAAACACCCAGGATTTCATCTTTAAGGGATTGATTCTTCCAGTGTCTAGACAATCGCCACAGAACATGGACAAAGCTGAGACCAATCTGGAAGAGAAGAAAGTTGGTTCAAGTATATCAAAGAAAGACTACAAGGCAGTTGAAGAAAAGCTGAACTCTAACTCAATGAGAGGAAACTGGATTAGCAGACCAACGATGAACATTAAGGAAAGACTGTTCTGGCAATAAAAGCTTGCAAGACATTGGAATTATTTTCAGAGAATGTCTATAGGTTGAGAGCCACTTGCCTGAGACGAATCAGATGCTGAATGTAGGAGTGCGGAGTGCCCTCTGCATCCCCCTCTCATGCTGTGACACTAAATTTTATCCTTGAAAATGAACAATGTTGGCTCTTTAGGCTACTGGGTTTTTGAAACGTCCAAAGAAGGTGTGGTCCTCAAATACCTTCATTCATCAGTTGGAGTCAAAATGGCTAGCTGTGTGCTCAATCATACTACCTCTGCCCTTTCCTAGCTCACGGTCTTGGGCAAATGCTTGAATTTCTCTAATCTTCAGATCCTTCAACTGTTAAATAGGGTCGACAGCAGAATCTCAGAAGGCTGTTGTAAAGATGAAGGGAGAAAAGACTGTGAACTGCTCAGCACAGTGCCCGTCACAAAGTAAGCCCACAACAAACAGAAGCTGTTGTTGTTGCTTTGCAATTCTGCTCAGAACAGCTATCTGGTTCCCTGCCTTTGGGGTGGGGGACATGACGGTAATCTACGGTAATATCAGGAACCCGGGAAGATAGCCTAGTAATGAAGAACCGACTCGATAAACAATCTCATCTTCTCAACTGGACCCTCTCTCCAAACCCTGTTTACTTTTTCACTCCACTTCCCCCGCCCCCATTTCTTTTCCCTTTTTCTTTTTTTTCTCTCACTCTCTTTTGTTTCTTTCCCTTCCTTCCTTCCTTCCTTCCTTCCTTCCTTCCTTCCTCAGCACTTATGACCTTCTAACATACTATATAATTCATTTATTGTGTTCATTGTCTATGGTCTGAATTCCTGAAATATAGGCCCCATGAAGGCAGGGATCTTTGTCACTTTCCCCCCTGGTATATTCTGAGCACCTAACACAGTGCCTGACACATATTAGATCTATTGGCGAGATGAACAATTTTGGGATAAACAATAAGGATTAGGGTCTTCAGGTTGACAGACCTCAAGATGACAGCACTTAGGTCTATTGGCCTCCATATTCACTCACTCATGTAATAAAATCTGAAGCACATACTAAGGGGACAGTAGTGGTAATTTAAACAAGAAAACTGGATTGACTGGAGCCACACTGGGAAGGGCTTTGAATGCCATGCCGACTTTGAACCTGATCCTAGATGCAAAGGTGGACCTACAAGGGGGTTGAAAGTAAGAGGCTGACATGATCAGGTTGTGTTCTGGAGAAATTCCTCTGGTGGCAGTGGAGGGAGAGATAGAGTCAGTGGAGGCCAGGAACAGCCAGGTGTGAGGTGGAAAAGGCTTCTGGACAAAGGCACAGGTGAGGGGTGACTGGATATGAGGGGAGGGCAGGGAGAGGTGGAGGAGTCGAAGATTCTCCAGGGCTTCCAGTAAAGTCTCTAGATGGCAACTGGTGCCAATAACCAGAATAGGGACGCTAGGTTGAGGAAAACAAGGAGTGGGGTGGGGACGGTAAATAATATGGTTTGGGGGCATGTTGGTATGAAGGTGCATCTGTGAAATACATTCATGCAACTATTACTGTGTACCTAAGTGTGTGTCGGGCACTGTGAAAAGCTCCTCAGACCTGGGAAAGAACTGGAGTCAGAGATCCTGATTTGGGAAGGTGGGCCTAGTGACAGCTACTGGGAGTCCTCAGTGAGAGGCTACTGGCTGTCATCGTGGTAAGGAGGGAGGCGAGGCCTGGATGGTGAGCAGACAGAGGGTCAGCAGTTTGCTCTTGGGAGTCCTACTCCCCAAGCGGTGAGTGGAAAAAGTGGCCTCGGCAAGGGCCACTGGAGAAGGAGCTTGTCTGAGACGTGACATGGAGAATGTCGTCATTTGGGGATTCTTAAGTTCATTAAAAAAAAAAAAACCAATTAAAAAATATTTATTCCCATGCTGACTGAGGTGCTGATAATGAGAATAAAAATTCCCTATTGCTTCACCATGGAGGTATTCTACTAGATAACAAACCAAGCGAGTGGGCCGTGAAACAGATACATGTGTTCTCCTCACTGGTAAATCAACCAACTCACCCATACCCAATCACAGAACTGCACAAACAGGCCAGAAAACCAAACCCCACAGGGCACGCGGTCCTAATAAATGATTCAGGCCCAGTGCTGGCTCCTCAGCCTGTTCACAGGTAAGCTGCCTCCTTCCTCCCTGCCTCAAGCTTCCAAGCTCTCCGCGGAGGGTAACACAGTGCCCATGGCTCTCCAAGTTCACAAGCACGTTTGAGTGTGATTTCAAGAATTCTCGTAACGCGCTTTGAGCTCCTCAAAGGAAGTAAACACGAAGTCTATACGTTATTTTTGTAAGCCTGTTAACAAGTCTCAGACTCCATCTTCAAAGAAGCTCTCCTCCGGGGCACTGTATTTTATCTCCCCGCACGTCAGAGTTCAGCATTTGGAACAAAGAATTGGGTTACTATGGGAACCGAGGAAAGACACACACACCCTAGACTGCAGAAACATGAAAGGAGCTGACTAAAAAGGTCTGGAAGAGGTTGGGGAGGGGGGGGTGGTGGTGATGGATGATGCAGGCATCAATGAGGCAGGCCAACAGACAAGAGGCTTTGGTCCAAAGAGGCAAAAGATAATAATAGTTCAGGCATGCAAATAAAATAGGAAGAGAAATGCATGGTCTAGCCTGACCACCCAACTTGGTCTAAAACTTTATCAACAAGCCCACACAAATTTAGAGACAGTCTGCTGTGCATGTAGCCCGGTGCTAGGCAAAAGAGGAATTAAGACTAGGAGCTGATAATTTCACGTCCACAGGAAAGAAGTCACACCATAAGGCATGTCAGGCCATCAGACTGAACCGTGCTCATGGAGTCGAGCATCACGGGGCACAAAACACAAGCTAGACACCACAGAGCTGTAAAGATGACGAAGACGTCTGCCTACCCTCTCGAGGTCCAACTGTAGTGGTCAGGACAGAAACACACATAAAGATTATATAGGGCAGAAGGAAGCACTAGAATGAAGGTCGAAGGTACAAATGGAATGCTCTGGGGGTGGGGAATAGGGAATGATTGGTTCTGACTTACAACACGAAGGGAAGGCATCATGGAGGACCTGATATTAAGCACTTGTTTATTGAACATCCCTTCCTGATGCCAACAATGAACAATACGACAAAAATGCCTGTCCTCACACAGCTTCCAAGAAGCAGAAGCTGGAGACAGTCTGTAGGAGGAGCTGGGTGAAAGTGAAAGCGTGGAAGTGGAGGGTGCCTGTGCATGTGTTGGAGGGGGGCCCTGGGAGCTGGGGGGCGGCGTGCGCTGAGATCAGGGGGACACGGAGTGGGGCGACGTCGCGGATGCGATGCCATGACCGAGCATTTTTACTAGGCTTCGCTGCCTGGCTACACATTCGGGGACCCAGCCCAAAGTTTCCCCATCCCCCTTCTCATTTTATTACTAGCTTGGGCTTAGATCCCAGCCCTGATGCGTGCCTAGCTCAGAGGCAGGCCCGAGGCCCGTGACCGGAGTCGAGCAGCAGGGGGGAGGGAGTGCGATCAGTCCCACGCTCTACGGAAGGTGGTGATAAAAGGACAACTTAGAAGGGGCAGAGGTGGAAGAACTAGAAATTATCAGGAGGACGCGGCAACAGTTCAGGCAAGAGGTGCCGAAGACCGAGGCGGTGCGGATGCAAGGGGAGGCACGGCTGGGGGGGGGGGGTGACCAGGACTTGGCCGACAGTTGATGTGCCAGGTGAAGGAGTCAGGATGACACTTGAACGGGACGAGTAGGAGGACAGAAGGGACCTTTAGTAAGACAGAACACAGGGCATCAGATCTGGGGAGGACATCTGAATTCCATGTTTGACGTACTGATTTGGGAGACCCTGGGGAGGTGTTTGGAAAGATGCCTCCTGGGGAGCTGGGGACGAGAGGCTGGTGCTTGGGAGACAAGGCAGCGCGAGCCGTGTTGACTCAGGCTCATCCGCCCAGAAATGGTGGCTGAAGTCCCTTCCAAGTACCCATTCGCGGAAGACTGGCGGGACACCTGACCGGTTGTGGGGGGAAATGTTTTTAGATTCGGAATCTCATCACTGGCAGGCTCTTAGAAGGGAGGCGGCTTAAATATCAGAGGTACTCGATAGACATTCGCCCAGTGGAACCAAACTTCCCAGTTAGTATGAACATTACACAGCACACGGGCTGCACGTCTCTCCAGACGATGGTTAGACTCCTTCAGGGCAAAGGCTTCCTCGCCTTGTCACCTGTCCCTCTTACTGTTAGATACTTCATGCCAGAGTAAGAAATATGCTCCCCTATAATCTCAACCCACAAACACGACTTCTTATCCCGGAAATAACACAGTCCTCAAATACTTGAGACATCATCTGTCTCTCATCTCTCTTCCCCACTAGAATGTTTTTCGGGCTTCAAAGGGCGGCCACGTCGCTTGTTCCCCTGCACTATTTTGAGGACCTATAGCAATTCCTGGTACAGAGTAAGTGAATAATGAATATGTGGTGTTTTTGAATGAATTCATGGATGTGTAAATGGCCTCACCTTAGTCATCATGTTGAGTCTGATGATTGCTAAGACATTCAAGGGAGCTGGAGAGATGGTCAGGCTGGAGATTTACCAATGGAAGGGTGACAGTTGAAGCTGTGGGAGGGGACCAAGATCTTTAGGGAGGACAGCAAAAAAAGAGAAGTGCAGGGAAGGCAAGGACCAAGACTTTCACTCACTTATTTATTCAACTTTTAACTGAGCACTTACTAGAGACTAGCCCAAGGTCCTGCCCTCAAGAATATCCTGGTGAGGGAGTAGACAATAAACAAATGAACAAATGGGTATATAATGCGGGTGAGAATAAGTGAGGTGAGGAAAATAAAGGGTGAGGGGACAGAAAAGGAAGGGGTGAGGTTTTTGAAAGAAGGTGAGGCTCCTTGCAATCAAAAGGACAGAGCTTGAGTATTGAGCTGACCAAGGAGGCAAAACTGTATTATGTCACCCTCGGCCTGAGCCTCCTGTGATTACAGATGGGTGCTGGAATTATCTACGAACTTGGCTAACACTGGTCTATAGCTCTGGGAACACCCTAGAAGCTTAGCAGTTGTACTCTTTTTACCAAAGTTCATGTTCTCTAGGCTGAACTTCCCAAGCTGCCAGTGTCCTCAGTTAGGGGCTGGTTATTTATTTATTTATTTATTTATTTATGTTTATTTACTTATTTTGAGAGAGAGAGAGTAGGGGAGGGGCAGAGAGAGAGGGAGAGAGAGAATCCTAAGCAGGCTCTGTGCTGTCAGCACAAGGCTGATGTGAGGCTCGATCCCACAAACCGTGAGATCGTGACCTGAGCTGAAATCGTCTGACACTTAACCGACTGAGCCACCCAGATGCCCCAAGGGCCTGGTCATTTAGAGAGAAAAACAACATCAGCATCCGTTGCTGCCTCATGGCTGACAAAGTTGTGTCATATGCACATTTACTGGACCCTAACAACAGTGCATCATAAGCTTTATTTTATTTTATTTTATTTTAATGTAATTTTTTGAGACAGCAAGAGTGTGAGTGGAGGAGGGACAGAGAGAGAGAGAGAGAGAGAGAGAGAGAGGAAATCTTAAGCAGGCCCCATGCCCAGCATGGAGCCTGACACAGGACTCGATCTCATGATCCTGGGAAGGGTTAAGAGCCAAAATTAAGAGTTGGACACTTGGCGCATCTGGGTGGCTCAGTCAGTTATGCGTCCGACTTTGGCTCAGGTCATGAGCTCCGCATCAGGCTCTGTGCTGACAGCTCAGAGCCTGGGGCCTGCTTCAGATTCTGTGTCTCCCTCCCTCTCTTCCCCTCCCCCGCTCACACTCTGTCTCTCTCAAAAATAAACATTAAAAAAAAAAAAAGTTGGATGCTTAACTGACTGGGCCACCCTGGTGTCCATAAGTTCTATTTTATAGATGAGAAAACTAAAGCTCAGAAAGCCCAACTGTAAAACTCATAATTATTAGAGTTGAGGTTTGAACTGAAGTGTATCTGTAGTAGCTTGACTTTTTTGTCAATTCTAGTAAAACTTGACCTGATTCTCAGAGGGAAGTGAAGTCAAGAAGAGAAGAGGCTAACTCTCACCAAGGGTCTACCTAATGTCTCGCGATGTGTAGGCATTTGTGGATACACAATATTGCATCCTCACAACAACCTTGTGGGTTAGGTACTCTTGCTCCATCTTATACTTGGGGAAACTGAGGCACAGAGAAGCTCGGCAACACGCCAAAGGTCCCGTGGCCATTGAGCTAGCATTGGATCTCAGGTCACCCTGACAATGAACTCCTAGTTTCCAACACTTTATACCCAGACATTTCACTAAAACTGTCAACCTTCTCCTGCCATCGGTCTCTGTTGAACTCAGTGCTGAATTACGCTGAGGAGGCTGAGCTGTAACCTAAGTGGCCTTTGTGGAACACAGAGGGAGGACAGTGGTCTGGAATGGGGCCACTCATATCAATGTGAGGGTATTTCTATTGCCTCTTGTGAATACTAAAAGGATTCTGATAGTATTATTCTTTCTTAGTCTTCTGTTCATTGACTGCTAACACATACTACTAATAAATGTATACCCCCTTCTGAACATCCCTTCACAAGCTCATACAAAAGGAAGGCTGCATGAAGGATGCAAAGCTTTCATTGTGGAATTAATTTTTTGGTCATCTAATGCACATACTGTGTACTTGACTTTCTACTACCGCATTCACACTGCCTTCCACATAAAGGTACTTTTAAATGCACATTTGACTTGCAGTGACACCCAGTGGCTGGTTGAGGAATAACATATGTTAATTTAGGACCATGTGTTCGGTTAAAAAAAAAATTCACTAAGCCATGCAAGATACCATTATTCATCATTTTCATCGGTTTAGATTTCAGAGAATTAAAAGGAAACTTCCACAGACCTGACGTTAATAGTACTTTTAAAGAGATACCCTCTCACACTATAAGGAACCAGGGTCCTTGGAGAAATGGCTAATTCCAGCTCTAGAGCAAGAAATGCCCAGATGTGCTTGAAACATTTTTGTGACACCAGAAAGCAAGGAAGCTACCATAGAGCACTAGAGTCATGTCCAAAGGACTCAGAAACCAATTGGAAGAGGCTCCCACTGGCCAAAGATGGACAATTTGAACATCAGTAAGAACAGCTACAAAGAACTGAAACACACCAATTATGTCTAAATTCCTGTGTTTATACCGACACTCAAAAAACAGATCGACACCACCTTGCGTGTGGCAGATGTTCAGGAACGAAGTCATTATTCTGAAAACAGATAAGGAGAAGGCAACAAGCTACAGAGAAGGTATCTCGCTTTTTCTCTACGACTCCATCTCAGGGAAGTCAAATGGCAGACGAGGAGAGGTTTCTCTTTGTATCAAAGTATTCCAGCTAATAACTGAAGGACAAATAGAGCACATTATCACTCTACCAGCTCTAAGAACGGGCTCTAGGGAAGGGTGATCTACAGTCGCTGACCTCACAAAAACAGAGGCAAGCAAACCGTATGGGCCCCCGATAGAGGGATACAGCACCACTTATGAAACATCCTTGCTAAAAGCAGCAGCTGGAATCTGACTATGCCTCTGGTTCTAACGACTAATTTTCAGGCAGTGCCGGAGGCAGAGGAACACGTTAAAAGGTCACTGAAAGGCAATCTGCAACATTCAGACTCCTGGAAACAAGAGGACAAATGACCCCTAGGCAGTAATGAAAAATGAGAAGGTGTAGTGGCGAGGAAGGCCGCAGATTAGTAAAAGCTTAAAAGGCATACCAACCAATTGCAATGAATGGTTTTTATTTGGATCCCGGCTCAAAACAAACTTTTAAGAACAAATTTTCAGGTAGTGGGAGAAATCTGAACACTGGACATATTTTATATTATTATCACATTAATGAAATGATGTTAAAATTTTTTTTTTAATTTTTTTTCAACGTTTATTTATTTTTGGGACAGAGAGAGACAGAGCATGAACGGGCGAGGGGCAGAGAGAGAGGGAGACACAGAATCGGAAACAGGCTCCAGGCTCTGAGCCATCAGCCCAGAGCCTGACGCGGGGCTCGAACTCACGGAGCGCGAGATCGTGACCTGGCTGAAGTCGGACGCTTAACCGACTGCGCCACCCAGGCGCCCCTAAAATTTTGGGAGTAATAAGACATTATGAGTGTGTTTTTAAAAGGTCTTTGGTAGTCACACTGAAGTATTTGTGGATGAAATAATAAAATGTCTGGAATTTGCCTAAAAATAACCCAGTGGAGGGGCTGGGTGGTAGTTGTGAGGGTACCCATGACACAGATTTGACCTTGAGTTAATTATCTTGAAGGTGAGTGATAGGTTACATAGGACGTCATTAAGTTTATTGTATCTTTTTATTACACAGGTTTGGCCTTGAGTTAATTAATTATCATTGAAAGTAAGTGATGGGTTATGTAGGATTTTACTATCTTCTATTTTTTTATAAGTTTGAAAATTTCCATACTAAAATGTTAAAAGAAAAAAAATCATACCAACTCATCACCCTGGGTCTGGTAAAACAGACGATTCAAAGCCAGCCTCGTCCGCTTGAAGTCTTATGCGAACTGATTTAACCATGTCAACCTCATTCCTCATGAAATCAAAAGGAGCGAAGGGGAAAAAAATTACTGAAACTTACCACAGGTCATGAAGTGGTTTGTAAAGACGGAAGCATCTTAGTAGCTACTGAAAGGTACTCTTTAGTAATAATCCTATGAGGGACATTGTTATGGCACTCGACAGATGGAGAAACTGTCTTAAAGAGGGTGAGGGACTTCCCAAGCCTCTGGGATTCAAACGAAAATATACTTATTCATCGGAGTATACTAGACTGCCTCCCAAGACACAGGGAAGAGAATGGAACAGAGGGATCAGGCATGAAGGTCAGATAGGTGAGACAGAGGGCATAAGATTTAAGGAGGTGCTTATTCTCTCAGTGCTAACCCTACACTTGGACAACTGTGAAAGTGGGTGTCTCTTTAAATTCTGGGCCACAGGCACCTCACCTCGCTTCCCCACTCTAGTCTCTGCCCTTGGGAAAGACATTCTTTTTTTTTTTTTTTTTAATGTTTATTTATGAGAGAGAGACAGAGAGACACAGAATCCGAAGCAAGCTCCAGGCTCTGAGCTGTCAGCACAGAGCCCGACTCGGGGCCAGAACCCATGGACCTTGAGATCTTGACCTGAGCTGAAGTCGGACGCTTAACTGACTGAGCCACCCAGGTGACCTGGGAAAGACATTCTTTACTTAGAGTCTGCTTTCTCTGCAGACTCTGTAGTGAAGGCTGGAAGGTCTGATGACTGGAGAAAAGCGGAGTTTCCAGTGCTAGCGGTCCAACTGCAGTACACGCACTGTCCTCTGGGGGGCCCTGCGTCGCTTGGCCCAGGACTGCCCAGAGCAGCCAAACTCACATTCCCAGCCTTAGTGTTGGCAACAGAGAAAGTTGCATCCTCAGGTGCAGAAGTGGGGCGGGGCAGTCAAATAAGTATGTTTGGAGGCCCCTGGGCGTGGACAAAAACTCTCCAGTGCAAGATAATTTGTATATTTATTTTTCTTTAAGTTGTTCCAGAGCAAGAGCAGATCCATACCTATAGTTGATACTGGTGACGTTCTTGGTCTCTGACTATACATGGTTCAGTGCCTGTCACAAAGTAGGATTTTGAAAACAGGGAGTCATTGATTACCTACGAGAGACTTGGTTTCTGAAGGGAGGTTGGGGCCCAAAGAATAAAAACATGCAACCATCTGTACCTGTTGTGCTCTACAGTCAAAAGGAACATGGCCCCATTCGAGGCCCTGGCAACAGGACTAGAATGATAATAGTGCTCTGCTCAAAGGACCATGGACAATGAACAGCTAAGGGGGTGGCAGTCCAGCTCTGGCAAATACTCCCTGCCCTTCTGGCATTCAAAGGGAGCATGGGCTAAAAAAGGAGATTCCCCCAAGTCCTTTATGTATTTATGTACTCATTTACATATTCGTGACCCCAAACTACCGCTTGACTTAGATATTCCCAGAGTCTCCCAGAACCCTGCTGTGGCTAATGTAGATGTTCAGCTTAAGCTGTGGGGATACTCTATCCAGGTGAATGTGGCAACTGGCAAACGCATTTATTCAGATACAGTACAAATGTTTGTGCGTTGTAAGCTGAAGAAACAGAAGTGAGAAATTGTCAGGACTCAGTATTTCTTAACTTAATTCATCGACAATACAGAGAAATTAAGGAAACAATCCTATTGACATCAAATAGGAAAGAATACCTAGGAATAAATTTAACGAAGGAGGTAAGAGATCTGTACCTGAAAACTGTAAGACATTAATGAAGAAAATTGGACAAGACACAAATAAATGAATAGATATTCCATGCTCATGGATTGGAAGAATTAATATTGTTAGGATGTTCATACTACCAAAAGCAATCTACAGATTCAATGCAATCCCTATAAAAATTCCAATGGAATTTTTCACAGAACTAGAAAACCAACCCTGAAATTTGTATGGAACCACAAAAGACCCCAAATAGCCAAAGCAATCTTGAGAAAAAAAGAATAAAGCTGAAGTGTATGTTCTGATTTCAAACTGTATTACAAAGTTATTATAATAAAAACAGTACAGCATTGGCATAAAAACAGATATACAGACCAACGAAACAGAATAGAGAGCTCAGAAACAAACCCATGCATATATGGTCAACCAATTCACAACAAAGAAGCCAAGTGTCTTCAATAAATGGTGTCTGGAAAACAGGGCAGCAACAGGCAAAAGACTGACATGGGACCTCTATCTTACGCCACACATAAAAATCAACACAAAATAGATTAAATACTTGAACATAAGACCTGAAACCATAAGATTCCTAGAAGAAAACATAAGGTGTAAGCTCCTTGGCATCAGTCTTGGCAACAATTTTTTGTATTTGGCAACAAAAGCAAAAATAAACAAATGGACTACATTGAACAAAAAAGTTTCTGCACAGCAAAGGAAACCATCAACATAATGAAAAAGCAACCTACTAAATGGGAGAAAATATTTGCAAATCATATATCTGATCAGGAGTTAAAAGCTGAAATATATAAACAACTCCTATAAATCAATAGCAAAAAAGCCAAACAATCTGATAAAAAATGGGCAGTTGGTTAAGCATCTGACTTTGGCTCAGGTCATGATCTCACGGTTCATGGGTTCAAGCCCCATCTTGGGTTCCACGCTGACAGTGCAAAGCCTGCTTCAGATCCTCTGTCTCCCTCTCTCTTTGTCCCTCCCCTGCTGACACACACACACACACACACACACACACACACACACACACACTCTTTCTCTCTCTCCCCCCCAAAATAAATAAACATTTTAAAAAAGTGGGCAGAGGATCTGAATAGACATTTTTCCAAAGAAGACATACACATGGCCAATACGTACATGAAAAGGCGCTCAACGTCACTAATCATCATTGAAATACAAATCAAAGCCACAATGAGATATCACGTCACATCCATTAGAATAGCTATTATCAAAAAGACAAGAAATGACAAGAGTTAGCAAGGCTATGGAAAAAAGAGAACTGTGCACTGTTGGTGGGAATGTAAATTGGTGCAGCCACTAGGGAAAACAGTATGGAGGGTCCTCAAAAAATTAAAAGTAGAACTACCATATGATCCAGCGATTCCACTTCTGGGTACATATCCAAAGGAAATAAAATCACTATCTTGAAGAGATATCTGCACTACCATGTTCACTGCAACATTATTTATAATAGCCAAGATACGGAAACAACCTGGGGGGCCACCAACAGATGAATGGCAAAGATGTGGTACATATATACAATGCAGTATTATTCAGCCATAAAAAAAGGACAATCTGCCATTTGTAACAATGTGGATGACTTTGAGGGCATTATGCTAAGTGAAATAAGTCAGACAGAGAAAGGAAAACACTATATGATCTCACTTATATGTAGAATTGAAAAAAAACAAACCCTGAACTCACAGAGAAGAGCTTGATGGTTGCCAACGATAGGGGATGTAGGCGGAGAGTTGGAGAAATGGGTGAAGGTGGTCAAGAGGTACAAATTTCCAGCTATAAGATAAATTTGTCCTGGGGGGATATAATAGAAAGCAAGGTGACTATAGTTAACAATATACTGTAATAAATATTTGAAAGTTATTAAGAAAGCAGATCTGAAAAGTTCTCATCTCAGGAAAAAGCAATTGTAACTATGTCAAGTGATGGATGTTAACTAAACATTATGGTGATCATTTCATAATATTTACCTATATCAAAGCATTACATATCGTATACCTTAAGTCACTATAATGTTATATTTTAATTATATCTCAATAAAACTGGAATAAAATATAAATGTAATGTAAATGCTTCCTCCAGATGATTAAGGAGTGGTGATGGAAGTCACGTGCTACCCTGGATGCCTAAAGATTCCTCTCCTTACAACAATAAAATAAAAACAGAGAGAGAGGCAAACCCTAAGAGACTCTTAAACATAGAGAACAAACCGAAGGTTGTCGGTGGGGAGGTGGGGGGATGGGCTAAATGGGTGATAAGCATTAAGGAGGACACCTGTTGGGATGAACACTGGGTGTTACACTAAGTGATGAATCACTGGGTTCTACTCCTGAAACCAATACCACACTGTATGTTAACTAACTTGAATTTAAATAAATAAATTAAACACACACACACACACACACACACACACACACAGAATCCTCTCCTTACAGGGAATAGACAGTGATGCTTTCCCTCTCTTCAATCTTAACACTGTCATCGGTGGGAACTGGCGGGTTGCTCTGAAACTGGTTTGGAATCCGGAACCAGACTTTCAATTTCTTCTGCAGGGAGCCATCATCACTTGGAAACACAGCAAAGGAAATAGGCACGGTCATGCCCATCCCGATTCCTGAAAACATAAAAACCCACAGAGTGAGGGTATTGTAGACAGAACTTTGGCTAAGAACTGTGAAAGATCTGCTGGTCTCATTCTTCTTCCAAATCAGGATTCATTTTGTTCTTGAAATTAATAATAAACCTTTCAGGTTTGAAAACTATATAGTCAGATACATACAAAACACCTCTTATTTGTATATTTTGGAAATACGAGTGTAGTGATTCAACTCATTTGGAAAACACTATTTGCTAATATATATCAAGACTGTAAATAGATCAATATCTAATTACTCTCTATTTAAATATAAATTTTAAGGAAATAATCCAAAATGTGGAAAAGGCTACAGGTGATAGGATATTCATTGCGGCAGAATTTATAATTGTGAGAGACTGGGAGCCATATAAGTGTTCAAAACAGCAATATGTCTAAGTGAATTATAGGCGCATGATACAATATAACATAGCTATCAATAATTATGCTTAAGAAGACAATTTCTCAAAGGTGGAAAATAGTTATGAAATAAGTAACAGAAGGGTATACAATTGCACAAACACTATGATTACATTTTAAAAGCCTATTAAAAGATGCCTGGGTGGCTCACTCGGTTGAGTGTCGTACTTTGGCTGAGGTCATGATCTCATGGCTTGTGAGTTCAAGGCCCGTGCTGGGCTCTGTGCTGACAGCTCGGAGCCTGAAGCCTGCTTCGGATTCTGTGTCTCCCTCTCTCTCTCTGTCCCTCCCCCCTCTCACGCTCTTTCTCTCCCTCAAAAATAAACATTAAAAAAAAAAAGCCTAGCAAAAAGCCCTAAAGAAATACATTCAGAAGACAACAATGATTGTATTATTTGGGGTGCTGTTGTGTTATGTTCAAAATTTTCTTTAACGAGTTTTATAATTTTTATACATATTTTCTTCTAAAAAAAAGTTATGACAGTATTAAGAAGGAAAAGATTTCTGACTTCCTACTGGTGGACTTATACAAAGCCTGATTACTTTAGTCCTAGTAAATGTTACTGAGGTTAATACCAGTTTCTAACTTTCTAAATTATCAGCTTGAGAAATACCCTAAAAATAAAACATCACATCTCTTTTTTCACCTTGCTTTCTGATCCAATTTGGGTTTGTACTGATCATAAAGGGTAGTTTAAATTAGAGAGCTTTAGTGTTACATTCATATTAAATATGGTTTTCATGCTGACAGGCACACTGAAACTTCACGCCCATCATTTTAAAAATAGGGGCACAGCCATCACAGACTGCCAAGACTGTAAGGAGTGGGACAGCTTAAATATTCTCAGACCCTTCATTTGCTAGAACAGAGCCGGGGACCTGCCATACTCAACACTCACTGAGCCTCAGTACCCTGCAGATTCTGAGCAACCAGACCAGGGGACTGAGCAGAGATGTTCAGCCTGGAGGCAGAGGTCTCGGGTCAGAGGTTGGCCTGGCTCTGTGACTTGGCTTCCTTCACTCAGTCATGATAAGCACCGTATGGTTAAAAACCCCAGAGTGTATGTTCACTCCTGGGAGAGAAGCCGGAAGGCAGTGATACTGAGCAAGGGATACCACACAACGAGGGGGAGGCTGGGATGAAGTCAGTGTGGTTCCCACCCCCCTGCCTGCCGAGTGCCCCCGTGCACACAGTACAAGTTCACAGGCCACGGAAGCACACGGTGACATGTGCCTTGTGCCCTCTCCCTGTGTTTTCCGCTGATGACGGGAGCCGTACCAAGCTTGCCTCTGAGACTAGAGCCACATCCCTCAGGGATACTCACCCTTGTCATTGGTGCCCCCCACATACTTCATGACCTTGGGCATGGCTTCACGCAGACCCTCATCCACAGGCTTATCTGTCACTTCCACTGTGGCAAACTGTCCGCCTTCACAGGTCCTCTCCTCATAGGAGACTTCTTCCTAGGGGCAGAATACACATGCTTAAGAGATGTAAAGTGGTAACCTGTGGTGACTCCAGAAGCAGTAACGGTCCAGCTACAAGAGACCCTGACTGCTAAAGAACTTTCCATGACGAACCCGGGCATGGTGGCAGGGTATAGAAGAGATGACAGTAGAGGTACGAAGGGCCATGAGAAAAAGGTTCTGGGATTTCTTACAAATGTAGAGTCAGCAGAAAAAAAAAACTTGGTATAATCAATATTCTCAGAGAGATAAGAGAAGATACCGCATTCCCAAGCCACTCAGAACGTCCCCCAGAATGCTATAAAAATAGAATGTCCAGAGATCAAAGGGCTCTTCGAAATTAAAAATACAACAGAAATGAAAAATTCAGTGGAGAGGTCAGAAGATAAAGCGGAAGGAAATCTTCCAGAAAGTCAAGTGAAAAGGCAAAGGAGTAGAAAACAGAGGAGGAAAGGAAATCAGGGGATCAGGCCAGGAGATCCAACACCTGAATGCCAGGAGAGCCAGGAAAAAGAGAAGAGAATTGCAAAGGAGGAAACAAAGAGATACAACAACAATGCCACAGACTCCAAGGCTCCGGGATGGGCCTCATTCTAGAAGCAGGGCCTCAGGGCAAGAAGAAACAGAGTAGCTCTCTTCCCTCAGTACTTCCAGACACTACTCCTGTCTCGCTAAATGGTACCCCTCCCCCACTCCCCAGGATGCTCAGCTCCACTACTTCTCCAGAGCCTTCCTGGCGGGACCCCACCCCCCGCCACCCCCAGCATGACCACTCTCTGTGTGGGTCTCTGCCCGAAGGTCCTTTGCCATAGAGACCCACGCAGCTCTCCTTCACTCCCTCCTCCTCTTCCTTGCCCTGTGATATCTCCGATAATTTCATATTCCTCAACATACACTATAAGACCGTGTCTTTCAAACGTTAAAGAGAACCACGACACATAACAAGAAATGTGTATTTTTTTACAAGGAGAAACAAAGCTTCACAAAAATAATACTTTACCCTTAGGGAGGGGATACATTCTGCATCAAGCCTTTTCTTTCTTCCCTGTTGACTTCCACTCTACTCAAGTAAATTTCATGCTATTCCACGAAAAGAAGAAACAAGTCCCCTATATTGAGCTATCAGGTAAGGAAACACTGGTGCAGTTTGAAAAATCTGCCATGAAGTCTTTGTGGACAAGAGCTATGCCACGAAGCATCATAAATGAGATGCTCATCATAAATTAGATGCTTAAGGAACTGCCTCGCTTACTAATGATGATGAAAACCAGACACATGGGAGAGAGAACTTGGCTGCCCCTGGCTGGGGAAACAGGACTTCCTATGACATCCTAGACTGAAAGGTCTCAACTCCCAAGGGGACCGAATGACTCTGTGGAGGTGGGGCTAAGTGGCCTGAATAGTCTGAAAGAGTACATTTGCATTATAGTTTTGTGTTTAGAATGAGAAAAATACCTATTGTGTTTGTAATGCAAAATTAAAGGAGAATAGCAAGAGCGGGGGGGGGGGGGGGGGGGGGGGGGAATTGCACCAGACCAGGAATCAAGAGGCTGCAAATCTACCACGGCTACTAATTCCAAGGGTTGCTGTGAGGCCCTCCCCTCGGAGAGCATCACACTACCGAAGAGTCTCCAGTAGCAAACCCTGCTGTGTAAACGGGGCGGTTTTGCTCCTTCTGGCTCTGTCGCAGCACAGACGACACACACCTTCCACTGGAGGTCCCACCGAGTCCTGCCATTTATGTTTTAAATTCCAGAAATGCTACTCCGTGAGTCACAGAATTTCAGCCTGAAATTTCCCAAAGAGGAAATGAAGAACCAGAGGGATTGAACGGCCCAAGAACACACAGCTACTAAGGGGTGAAATTGGAACCAGACTTCACACCTCCAAACCCTAGTCTAATGCTTACTGCCGGACTCTATACTGTATGGGGGATGATGTTAGTGCCTTGAAGCATCTTTCTTTAGCTACTAAGTTATTTATTTATTTTTTTTAAGTTATTTATTTATTTTGAGAGAGAGAGAGAGAGAAGCAAAGAGAGAGGGAGGGAGAGAATCCCAGGCCGGATTCTGCATCGTCAGCATAGAACCAGACGTGGGGTTTGATCTCATGAACTGTGAGATCATGACCTGAGCTGAAATCAAGAGTTGGATGCTTGGGCACCTGGGTGGCTCAGTTGGTTGAGTGTCCGACTTTGGCTCATGTCATGATCTCATGGTTTGTGGGTTTGAGCCCTACATCGGGCTCATTGCCGTAAGCACAGAGCCTGCTTTAGATCCTCTGCCCCCACTCCCTACCCCTCCTCCGCTCACGCTCTCTCTCGCAAAAATAAATAAAACATTAAAAAAAAAAAAGTTGGATGCTTAACTAACTGAGCCACCCAGGCGCCCTGAGTTAGTTACTTCTGATAGACATTTGTGTGCCTGCGTCAAACTCAGAATAGGGGCATCCAAATTCGTTTCATGGACCCTCATCTCTCACAACTGGAGAAACCAATGATAAACTCTCAATGGAGAAAAGAGCTGGTTGGCTCTTTCCTTTGTTCTTTCTTTCCTTCTTTTTATTCACTCAACCTACAACTATGGGGCATCTACCGTGTGCTGAGCACTGTGGCATGGGCTACGATACAGAGAAGAGAGACAGAGTCTCTGACATCAGGAGGGGCACGGGCTAACAGGTAATAATCTGATATGTTTAAGAGGAGAGGCAGGGCAGGGTGGGAACACAGAAGACTAGTCAGGTTGTCTTGCAGGGCATGGGTGCATGTTGACGTGTTTGGCTAGGTCAGGCTGACTTTGAGGTGCTTATAGATCATCCAGCTGGACATTCAGTCACCGATGCATTGATTCATTGAATAAATACTGAAAACCTCTGCTGGGTGCTATAGATTTAGAGATTAATATGATATGGGCAGTCTGGTTGGGTGGTGAGAAGATTATAAAATTATCGTATGATGTAGTAAATGTTCTGATAGCTCGGGGAGGGCGATTCCAGGTCGTGGACACGAGTGTAAATGAAAAGAACAGAAGAACAAACTGCTGAGAGTGATGCGGTTCACTGGGGCTGGAGCAAAGGCAGTCAAGCAGGGCACAGCAAGAGAGGGGCCAGACGCACAAAGACCTCATAGGCTGTCACAGGGAGAAGGATTTTGTGACAACTGTCCTAGTGACGGTGAGCCGAGTGTGCAAGTCAGTTTCATCCACCCCACATTAATTCAACTGACTTTGTGATCCAGATATGGAATTTCGAGTAGGAGGGGTCCCGGAGCAGAAAGGAGAGTTCTGGGGATGGTCTAGGCGATCCGTGCTCTCAGCCTGTCCCCCAAGCAGAAAGTCCAGGGACAGGGAAGAAGGGCTTCAAAGAAAGGAATCCAGTGTGATTCAGAGAGATAAGGCTTCCGTGATAAGTCTACCCACCCTTAAGGCTCAACTCCACCTCCTCCTCCAGAGTGATTTCTCCTTCCGAGGAGCTTGGAAGGCAGACAAGACTAAGGTTAGAAGGGCCCTTTCATATCTATCTGTTCATCTGCGTCCTGTTATAGATGAGCAAACTGTCCATTGTGCAAGCTGGACACGTGGGTCTAGAGCTCAGCAAGACACTGATACAGGGATATAAGTTTGGGAGTCATCAGCAGAAGGGGTAACTAAACCTGTGAATGGAGCGAAGATTGCCTGGGGAACAAATGAGCGTTCAGTATCACTTAATCATGTTAATTAATCCCCTACCTACAAGTCTTCATTCACCAGGTTCTTAACCTATCCCAGGTGGTCTAGGCCCCGCCTAACTTCTGTCTGCCTTGCCAGCCACACTCAGAGCTCTTCCTCACTGGCCTTCTATTGCCTTCAGTGCCATGGTCATTCCTGCCTCAGGGCCTCTGAACCTGCCTCTTTTCTCTCCCCGGAATATCTTTTTCCTGTCTCTGCCTGGCGAACCCCTACTTATCCAAAAAGCCCCAACCGAAAAGTCGCTTCCCAAAGAGGATCCCAATTTAAAACAAGTTCCCCTGGTATTTTGGACAGGCCCTTGTCCTTTCGCGACACAATACGTATTGGAATTACAGCTGAAGAATAACGTGTTTAACTTCCACCTGCAATCACAGGCCCCATGGGGGCAGGGGCTGTCTGCGTCTCTTAGCATGTACTGCTGTGTCTTGCATATAGTAGGTATTGCAAGGGTCTGTGGGGAAGGAGGGTAAAACCTGGTCTTACCCTAACGACAAGGAATACAACAGACATAGCTGGGTAGAGAGATAAGAAACTAGTCTAGTTATATTTATGCTAAAGAAAAGCAGGGCCACGATGTCTAAAGGTGGTACCATGGCAGGTCCCACCTTATTTTTACAGCATCTAAGCCCATAAACTCTCATTGTTTACTGGATCGCTCAAACCTAAGTGACGGATATTACAAAACTACTCTAGTCTCGAGGGGGAATTGAAATAGAATTCCATTTCTGCAGAAAACAAAGCACCTAGGTTAACCCAGTTAACACATTTGGTTCTTCAGATTTAATGTCTTTAGTGTGTTTCTTTTTTTTTAAATTTTTTTTATTTAAAAAAAAATTTTTTTTTACGTTTATTTATTTTTGAGACAGGGAGGGACAGAGCATGAATGGGGGAGGGTCAGAGAGAGAGGGAGACACAGAATCAGAAACAGGCTCCAGGCTCCGAGCTGTCAGCACAGAGCCCAAAGCGGGGCTTGAATTAATGAACTGAGAGATCATGACCTGAGCCGAAGTTGGACGCCCAACTGACTGAGCCACCCAGGCGCCCCTAGTGTGTTTCATTGTCACATGGAACAGAATAGCCCACTTCTGCCCCAGATCCGGCTAGCTTATGCTCCCAGTCATATAAGGATTTGGCCCATGACTACAAACACCAATATTCAGCATTCGATGGGAACCCTGGTCAAGTTCAAACTCCAGACAGGGATCTTGCAACAATGCCTCTTGCAACGGTATTTGCAAGGTCCTCTGCAAGGTCAGTTTTTTTTTTTTTTCCTTGCCACCTGATGTGGTGGGTGTACATGTTAATTCCGGAAGCCAGCTTTCTCATTGTAAGAAAATAATAATAACAATCAACCTAACTCAGGACTTTCTATGTGCCGGGTATTATTTTAAATATTTTGCATGGATTCGTTCACTCAGTCCCTCCAATGATCTTGTGAAGACGTTAGTGTTTTTATCTTCATTTTCAGATGAAACTGGAGCACAAGGGGTTAAATAACATGCCCAAGTTACAGCGGGCAGGTGGTTGAGCCAGGATTCCAACCCAGGCTGTCGGGTCCCAACCAATGTGCACAGGCTGGAAAAAAATCCCATAAAGATGTCAGTTGTTGATGTCTGCTCTGAGCATCCACAAGACCCACCCAATCCAACACAGAGAGCAGTGTGTCCTCCTCTCTCCAGAAGCAATGTGGAAGGCACCTGATAAGGTCTGCAGCAGCCTGGACCTCCCCCATCACAATCAGTTCTGAACATCTGGTGAGCCTGAACCTGAGCTACACAGGACACGCTTCCTGCCATCAATTTGCCCAGCAAAGTAGGCAACAGTTCCTGACCCAGACTCTTTCCAGGGTAAGATGCTCAATTTCAGGGAGAGTCTGTTTTCAAAATAATAACATCCTGAATTTGTGTATGTGTGTGTATATATATATATATGTATATATATATATATATATTTAAAAAGGCTTTAACTACCTTTGAATATTTAAGTAACTGTCACATAGGCATGGTGATTCTTGTATTACAGTTGAGGAATTTCAGGGTTCAGAGTGGTTAGGAGGTCAAGTAATTTACCCAAAATTACCTGTGAAACTAAAGGGATACTAACACCATACCCAACCAAGTGTTAGGTATTTTGTTGAACAACTTTGAATTGGTTATCTCATTTAAGCTTCCAAACAATCTTATAAGATACAAATTATTTCCTCTCATGCTTACTTCAGAGAAGTTAAGTAAGTTGCCTGTGACCACACAGCCAGTAAGAACAGACCTGAGTTGTGACATGATGATATTACCACATTTGAAGGGGGTAAACATTTTAAATGTTTATTTATTTTGAGGGAAAGAGAGCACAAAGTGGAGAAAGGGCAGAGAGACGTAGAGAGAGAATCCCAAGGAAGTTCCTTACTCAGTGCAGAGGCCTATGCAGAACTCAATCTCACTATCCCAAGATCGTGACCTGAGCTGAAGTGAAGAGTCAGAACGCTTACCCGACTGAGCCATCCAGGCACCCCGCATTTTCATGCGTTTTAAAAAATTAATATGTATGGTAACACTGGGAGCAGTTGGGAAAGATATTTTTATATCCATTCTACAGCTGCAGAAACTGAGGTTGGTCAGATTAAATGATTTGCATCCACCTGATAGCAACATCCCAGATAGCACCATACTCCCATCAAATGTTGAGGGAAGATGCTTATCAGGGAGTTGTATTTGTCCTTAGAGGCACCAAATCAGTGGTAGGTGACACTGTACCCATAAGGGAAACAGAAGCTACCAGGGTATTTTGAACAGAGGCATCTTGATTCAAGGAACTAATTTCATAAATAATAAAAGAGTGGAGATGCCCCACAGGGAGCAGCGAGGCAACCCACAGGTGAGTGAACACCTTAGGAGGGGTAGAGGGAGGATTATGCTACCTGAGCTCAGACACCTGGATCACTTGGTGGAAGCTAGAACCATGGTGGCCCGTCTAGAAAGACCTGGATCCACAGAGAAACTCTTGGTGCCAGAGACCTGATAGTTTGGAGAAACACCTTCTTCCCTTCCTCCCACCCTCGTATCTCCCAGTAGTGCCTCCCACTGGGTGAACCTCACTGCCAGGTGCCTGACATCGGAGCCTGGGAAATAGGCAACTGGGATCAGCCCCCACTCCACACAGAGACCCAGAGAGCAAAGCAGGGAGTGGGTGAGGATGGGATCTGAGGGCAAAGAGGCAGCAGACCAACTCAGACCTGAATTTGCAATTGTCTCTTAACCTAAAGAGACCAAGTCAGCTGGATTCCACTATAGAAAGGAAAGCTTTCTGGAACTTGTTGGTAACATGTGGATTCTATAAGTGTTAGGGCCAAAAAGCACCGTAGACATCCCTGGGCTGAGTCCACAGACTGGCAGGCACACAGGCCTGGTCTAGGCACAGACAGATCCCATGGCCCGCAGTTTACAAACACTCGTAGGCAGCTATCCACAGTTAAAACCGACATATTTGCACAGCCTCACTCCTAAAATTCCCTGTTCCTTCCTCTCTCCCCTGCTTGTTTTTCTTCACAGCCCTGATCACCATCTGATAATGATGTTTGACCTGTTTTTTTGTTCACTAACCACTCAGATGTAAGCCCCATGAGGACATGGAATTTTTTTGGTTTTGTTCACTGCTCTATCTCCACGGCCTGTAAGACGGACTGGCACACAGATGGCACTCGACAAGTAGTTCCTTGTCGAATAAATTAATTTTAACTTGGGAGAGTTCACACGAAGAATCTGGATTTCTGGTCTTCCTTAAAAATCTGGCAACTCTGGTTTACGTCTCTGTGAAGCCACATCACTGCCTTTGTAGAGGGGGCCCGGAGTTCTCTCTGATTTGCCTCAGACCCCACCTTGCCCTAGCACCTAACACGGCTAGCGTTATTCCCCTTACCTGCTTGGATGCTTGTGGGCATCTGACTATGTCACCCTTGATCTGGGCTAACCTTGATCATTCTATGTGCTGCCGAGGAAACGGAGAGACAGACAGATGAAGGGACAGGCCTCTGGTTATAGTTGCTTGAAGAGCGCAGACTAGAGTCTAGTTGAGGGCTTTTGTGACCATCACTGTAGCAGGTACCAGAACTTGGCCGCCAGACAACACAGTCCTTTAACATATGAGATGCGAAGCTGGGAGCTGAGTCTACAAAGTGCACGAAGTAGTTGTCTGCCAGGAGACTATGCTCTAGTGGGGGACTCTGTCTTCAGGGGGCAGTCCCATTTGCTTGTGTTAGCACTGATGTAAATTTGGGGGGAGACAGCAGTTACACCCTCTTCACCCAACCTGTATTCTAGGACCCAACTCTGGGAGTCCCACTGGCCAACATACATCATTTCACAGCTCTGGGCCTTTGCACCTGCTCTCTCCTTTTCTGTGCACTTCTAACCTCCCTGAGGCCCAGCTGAAGACACCTCCTCAGGGCAGGCCCCCTCATCAGCCCCTGGCAGAATGGTTTGTTCCTGCCCCTGTGCCTCTGTGGAGCACAGATCTTGTTCCTTTATACTCAGTCCTCCAGGAGTTGGGAGTTTCTTAAGGACAAGCATGTTTCTGGTCTTTCTGCAACCGAAGGTCTCCCAGGAAGCAAAAGAGCAGAATGCTTGGGATGTTTAAAGGAAGGAATACATTCAACAGGCGCAGTTCTATCGCCACGGTGTACCCCTCCCCCAAAGCAACCTCTCCTTTTTGTCACCCCTCCTCCCAGCAGAGCCCTAGGCCTGCTGTGCTGGACTTCCCTTACTTCCTCCTTCCCAATTCACGTGCTGGGCACTGGGGGGCCGCGCCCCCGGTAGGCGCCAAAACGCACATTCCGGAGCACAGCGCTGTCCCACCTGCGCGTCAGAACCCGCCCCCGCCCCCCCTCCGATCAGGGTGCGGTGGGAGGTGCCGCCCCGTTTCAGGTCCTCGGCAGCCCTGCGGGCCTACCTTGCCCCCTTTGCTCAGGACCTGCCAAGGCCACGTCTCTACGCTCCCGAACAGCGAGTTCTTGATCATGCCCAACATGGTGCGGCTGCGGCGCTCCGTACGCACCTGCGGACTCGGGGTTGCAAGGGTGGATAGGGCGAGCGGGGCCGCAGGCCGCGGGCTGGGCTGCTGGGGCTCCGCCCCGCGGAGCGGCGCTCGAAGGCGGGCTGGGCGGGGCACGGCGGGAGCGGCGGAGGAGGGGCCGCGCTCCGCCTCCGCCGGCCCCGCCTCCTCCACTGAGTGCGACTGTTCTGGGGGGCCTGGAAACAGATTCTCCCGCGTTAGGGATTTAGGCATCGGTAACGGAGGACTTCCTACATCCCGCCGCCCTCCACTCTGTCCACGGCTGCTTCTGCTCTCAGGTACCTGGACACCAAACTTCCAAGCCTCTGATTCCTCTCGGGCTTTTTGGTGCTCCACTCTTAAGGCTCTGCCCCCGCAGGGACTGAGTAGACAAGGTTCAAAGTCTCTGTAGCTCCTGACCCCTGGAGACAGCTGATGGCGGCATCTCCACCTACAGATATCCTAGTGTGTCCCCCCCCCCCCCACCCCGTTACCTCTCATCTGGACGATTGAAAAAGCATCTTAACTAGTTTTCTCCTTACCACTTTCTTTCCTGCAACCAGTTTTAATCACAAATTCCACGTTAATTTCTCAAATCGTGGCTTTGCTCATTCATCCCTTCTATTCAAAACCTTCTAACCAATGTTATTACCATTTGTGGAGTGCCTGTTCCCCCTGACAAGCATTTTACAAATATCACCTCCTCTCACCACTAAACATGCATATTTTATAGCCATTTTACAAAGGAGGAACTCAATACTCAGAATAATTGACTTTCCTAAGATGAAAAACCAGTGTGCAGCTTAGCCAGGATTTGAATCCCTGAGCATGCTGTCAATATGCATGGTGTCAATATTCTCTGACAGTACAACGTTCATTGTGTCCCTGGAAACACCGTGCAGTCCTTCTGTCTGAGCTCACCCACCATTTTGTTTATTCAAAGTATTCTGTCCATATGAGGGATTTAAATGCACCTTTAACTCACTGGTAATCATTGTCATCTGGAGTTGTTAACCTAATTGTTAGCCTCATTTGTGCAGGCCGCTCTGCCCTAATCTTGAAGGACTTCCTGCTGTGCCTGCATCTTGACAGAGAGGACCTTGAACCTGAGCCAGATAGTGGTGATCAATAATGGTGATGCTGATGGCCTCCAGTTTTGTGGTAACATATGTTAACTTTATTGTGTATAAACAAGATTTACTTTTGACTAATATTTGTTGATTACTATAAAATAAATGACTATTTAATTATTTTAATTACTTGATGACACTGATTATGAGGCACTGTTATTTTATGTGCCACCAAGAAAGAAAACAAATGTTACCTGGTAAACTATGATATTTAATTGATTTGAAATCATCCAGGGACATTAAAATGTGAAATAGCATGCAGTTTACGATTCGGAAGAGATTGTATGTTGCTTTGTAAGAGTTCCTGGGTCTTTCCTTCTCATAGCCATGTCCCCTTTATTACAAACTAGTCTATTAAAGGGCAAAGATCTATTTTTCTTTAGCGTTACCCTCATCCAAGGGTTGCTCAATGGCTTTCCAATGATTAACAGAATTCTTCTTCTTCTTTTTTTTTAATATTTATTTATTTTTGACAGAGAGAGAGAGAGAGAGAGGGAGAGAGAGAGCATGAGCGGGGGAGGAGCAGAGAGAAAGGGAGACACAGAATCCGAAGCAGGCTCCAGGTTCCGAGCTGTCAGCACAGAGCTGGACGCTGGGGCTCGAACTCACAGACTGCGAGATCGTGACCTGAGCCACAGTCAGACGCTCAACCGACTGAGCCACCCAGGCGCCCCAACAGAATTATTCTTGACATTAGATCTAATCATCTGTTTTAGTTACAGTAAAATGGGGCCTATTTCTCAGCATGGTCAAGTAGCAAGAACATTTGGGAATCAGAAGAACATAGGGTCGGAAGATCTGGATTCCAGTTTGGCTCTGTCCTGCTAGTGTGATTAGTGTCTCCTCTGCAAATTCCCGAGCCTCTGTAGGCCTCTGTTCCTACATCTGCAATGTTGGGGTAATAATGTCCCTTTACATTGCTGTCAGCAGGATAGAAATTGCTCAGGCACTTAAAAGCACTGTGTGGACTGTTAAGGGCTAGACTCTCCCTACTCCTAGGATTAAGTTGGTTGTACTACCTACAACTGACCCCAGCTGCTTCAAGAGCATTGTATGGATGCATCATTTTAAAGTACAGATTATTAGGAGTTTTCCTTTCTCTGAAGACTTTGATATGTTGTGAGATACTTCCCTTTGTAATTTATTAGCTATTAAAATTGAATAATGTTGACTGTGTGTGTACTATAGACAAAAGATACCGTATGGATTGTTTAGGTAGTGGGGTTTTAAGGATGCAATGTTATGATGAAGCAGAATTTGGTAGGAGAGGGATAATAATAACACTCCTTAAGGGCTGTATATGAACCAGTTAGCATCAGAAGTGCTCTATTTGGTTTATCTCCTTTAACCTTGACAGTGACCCTGGGAGGAAGGTACTAGGACTTCCCCAGTGTTGTAGATTAGGAAATTGGGGCATAGAAAGGCTAGGTAATCTACCTAAGAGCAGGCAGCTAGTAACGGTGAAGGTAGGGTTCAAAGGCAGGTACTGTAGGGCCAGAGTCATGCTGCTCTGAATGCTTCTGTAAATATCTAGGGCATTAGAGCAGGAAGTGTGACCCACCCAATTTCCAAATCACCAAGTGCTGAAGAGGTTGGGGAAGAGGGCAGTCGGAGACTTCACAATGAATCACAGCAATGGCTACAGCTGCTTTTGTTTCCTTGGAAATGATACCCAGGAAGAGAGACAAGTTCATGAGATCGGGGGTGGATGAGGGGGTTGATATCTACAGCAGAAGAACCCACTCAGAATTTGGAGCTTGATGGGAGGCACACTCAGAAGCAGGGTTTACCTAGGCCGAGAGGGAAATCATGCAGGTAGTAATATTTATGTGTAAGGCAAAACAAAGCAGAACTCTAGGAACCAAAGTTGTATGCATGTTGAATTGCCTACTAACCATTTACAGGGAAGAGAGAGCGAGACCAGGAGCTGTGGGAAGGGAGTCTGGTGAAGTGAGCATGGTAAGAAGGGAGAATTCAGCTACTGAGGAGAGAGGACGATTTTGAGGAAAGACACTTTAAATGGAAGTGGCTTTTTTTTTTTTTACCCTGAAGCATACGATAATTGCCTCTTCCTTCTTTGCAGGAAACGTTCATTAAGCCAACATACTTTCCCAAGTCAGGGGGTAGCATGGGAAGTCAGAGTTGAGCCTGGCCTTAGTTAAAAGGAGACAAAGTTCTGGGGCGCCTGGGTGGCGCAGTCGGTTAAGCGTCCGACTTCAGCCAGGTCACGATCTCGCGGTCTGTGAGTTCGAGCCCCGCATCAGGCTCTGGGCTGATGGCTCGGAGCCTGGAGCCTGTTTCCGATTCTGTGTCTCCCTCTCTCTCTGCCCCTCCTCCGTTCATGCTCTGTCTCTCTCTGTCCCAAAAATAAATAAACGTTGAAAAAAGGAGACAAGGTTCAGTTACTTTGGATAACATTTGATTGGCCTTGATTTTTAGTTTTATTCTTCCTGTGAATTGAAGTCCAGAAACACACTCTACACCGAGGTTGTACAGTATGACATCTTTCCCTTCAAATAGGACAGAATAATGGAGACGTGTTCCCTTGTTTGTAGGTTCTTGCAGTCAAGCATGACGAGCCATTTTGTTTTTGGTCCCTCTGCCCCTTTCAGAATGGTCTTGATTTATTGTTTAAAAATCACTTGCACGCTAAAAATATTTGTGATGAATATGCTAACGATACCACTGATAATATCAGTGCAATGACAATAGCTCCTAACATTTTTGGCATCTTTACTATGTGACGATTATAACTTAATTTCCTCTGAGAAAAAGCCACTTTAAAAAGCAGGTAGACCAAGTTTCTGAGCCTTAAAAAAGCTGAGGCTGACAATTAGGGCAGAACTGTGTTGTCTCAGGGAGGAGAGGTAGGTTGGAGAAACAGATATGAAAAGTCATTAGCGTCTTCAAGTACTCATGGGCACCTTGGAAGTGATGAAATTCCCCAAGTAGAGAAGGTAGAGTAAGAAAGGAGAGCCTAGACACGACACTGAGGAATGCCAGCATTCAAGGGGGCAGAAGTGGGGGACAGTTGTACTAAGGAGAATGAGAAAAAGTTGTGACATAAGGAGCCACTAAGCCAAGAAGCCAGAGGAGAGTATGTGTGTCCCCAGAAGGACTGATGGACAGTGTCGAATGCTGCTAAGAAGCCAAGTAGGAAAGAGACTGGGAAGCATTGGCTGGATGTAGCAACAAGAAAGCCTCTGTTCTTGGCAAGAACAGTTACACCGCAGGCTGAGAGGTGCAGAAATCAGACTGAGTGATCCAAGGAGGTTGTGGATGGTACAGAAGAGGATGGCACAGTCTAGTTGTTACAAGGAGGGTAACACACAGCAGCTGAATGAGGAGAGGTCAAGATACATTTTTTTTTTTTTTTAAACCATGGAGAGACTGAAGCAAGTTACTTTAATTTTGAAAAAAAGGAGCTAGGAAGGAGGAAGATGTCAAGATTCAGGAGTGAGGTGGTTGGCTGAGTGATATTTCTGAGAAGTTAAGAAAGACGTACATCAGGACGTATCTTCCATTATGCAGAGAGAAAAGGAGGAGATGAGTATAGGTGTCTATGCTTTTGGAGGTTGTAGGTGGGATGGTATAGGAGCCCATGTCAGAAAGATTTTCTTTTCTCTGTGAGTAGATTATGAGAATAATAGAACAAGTACAGGACAGAATAGGCACCATTTTTTCCCCTAGAGGCAAAGCATCGGCAAACCAAATCGTAATTGGTGATAAGGCATGAGAACACGGTTGTATGCAATACTAGGAAGCCTAGAGTGTATGGTCCAGGTAGTGGGGATCTATCCCACTAAGATTTTTACATAGGGGGGCTAAATAATTGGTGTTCCTGACTCACGTTAGCAGAGAGGGTCATCTGGTGTAACCAAGAGGCTTCTGAGTGCGGGTCCAAGAGACTGAGGTTCAGAGAAGAAGGCGTTCCCCCCTCTGATGAGTTCCCCTGTTTGTACAAAGATTGCCTCCCCGGTCAGCCTTTCTCATCAACGATATCTTACCCTGTCCTTTTTGACTGTGCACATGTTCTAACCTCAGGGAAGACCCACTCTCTGCCCATGGTAGTGATGCCTTTTCCTCTGCCTCCTCTTAGAACATAGCAAAAAATCAGTACCACAGATATTGATACACCAGGGAATTAATTGCTTCCTTGCAATTTTGCTTCCGGATTACAAAAACAAAAGGTCATTTCCTTTAATTTTCAACGCTTCTTCAGGTCCGGTTTGTTTCCTTTAATTTTCAGCACTTCTTCATGTTTAGGTAGGCTGTGTACTGCAGCAGTGAGCAGAACAGACAAAAGCCCTTGCTTTTTTGGAGTTAACATTTTTAATGTGGGAGACAGGTAGTAAATAAATGCACCAATAAATATATGATAGGGCAGGTGGTGTGTGTTGAGCCAGAGGTGTGTCAGTGTGTGCCGCTTTATTTATTTATTTATTTAAAATTTGTTTAATTTTATTATTTTTGAGAGAGACAGAGAGAGAGAGAGAGAGAGAGAAAGAGAGAGAGACAGAGTGCGAGTGAGGGAGGGGCAGAGAGAGAGAGGGAGACACAGAATCCAAAGCAGGCTCCAGGCTCCGAGCTATTGGCACAAAGCCTGACGCGGGGCTTGAAACCACGAACTGCAAGATCATGACCGGAGCCGAAGTTGGATGGTCAGCGGACTGAGCCATCCAGGCGCCCCATTGTGTATGCCACTTTAGACAGGGCGGTGACATAGCAACCAAATGCATTGTATGGTCCTTCTTTGGACCCTGACTGAGATAAACTAAAGGTTAATTTTTTTTTTTCTAACTACTCCATAAAATCGAACCCAGGAGTGACAGTCAATTTTTTGTTGGATATAAATTAATGTGTATCTCCCCACCAAGTAACAGCGCAGCAGAGAACCTGGATGATCCCTTCCACAAACGATCAACATTAACGTCACCAACGAGGCACGACGTGCCTCTGGACTAATGCTCTGAGGATGGAAAATTGCCCATGTGACATATGTGGCATACCTGAATCGAATGGTAAAGATATCAGAAAAACCAAATAAGAGAAAATTCTCTAAATTACTGGCCTGGGGGGCATGTGAGTGGCTCAGTCTGTCGAGGGACTGACTCGTGATCTTGGCTCAGGTCACGATCTCACAGTTCGTGAGGTCGAGCCTCACGTCAGGCTCTACCCTGACAGCGCAGAGCCTGATTGAGATTCTCTTGTCTCCCTCTCTCTGACCCTTCCCTACTCGCATGTGCTCGTACTCTCTCTCTCTCTCTGAAAACAAACAAAAAACAACTTAATAAGGAAAAATTACTGGCCAGTATGTTAAAAGACAAGAAAAGGCTGAGCAGTTGATCCAGTTTAAAGGAAACGAGGAGACATGACAGGTAAATGCTGTCTGTGACTGTGGACCAGAGTCACTCTGTACTAAGGAATGTTATAAAGAACATTAGTGGAACATTAATTGTAAAGAACATTAATTGTTTAAATTGGAATAAGACTGTAGATTAGATAAACGTACCAATGTTAAAGTTTCTGCAACTAATAACTGTATTGTGATTGTGCAGGAGAATATCCTTGTTCTTAGGAAACATACACTGAAGTATTAAGGTGACAAATGGCATGATATACGCAGCCTACTGTCAAAAGATGTGGAGATAAATTGTAGTAGGTATGCACAAGCATCCACATAGCCTTCTTCTTTCGCCTAATACGTTTGTGCCCTCGTCCTAGTTTACTCTGCCCCAGCCAGACTGGTCTTCTTTGTATTCCTCAAGAGTCAGGGCCTTTGCACTGACTATTCCTTTGCTTGGAATGTTCTTGCTCCAGAAATTCACTTGCCTGGCTCCTTCTCGTCATTCAGGCCTCAGATAACCTCTTCAGAGAAACTTCCCTTGACTACCCAACCTAAAGCGTTCCCTCTCCCCCAGAACACTTACCATTATCTGAAAATATTTAATTAATTAATTTCTATACTTTTCGTTCTTTTTTCTAGCTCTTTCCACTGGTATGTACATATCATGAGACAAGGAACCTTGATTAGGACTCTGTCTCCAGTACCCAGTTGTCAGAAACATAAGTTCTCAATATATATTTGTTGAATGAATGAAGATGGGAGGGGGTGTGAGAGGGTGGGAGGGGGAGAGTGGGAGGGGCAGGACTCTAGGAGGAAAGTGGGCAACATGAGCACAGTTATTGGAGAGACTGTGTGTGTGTGTGTGTGTGTGTGTGTGTGTGTGTGTGTGTCTTAGTGTCTCATATTCTATCCTATACCAACCAAGTACACTGTTTTAGGAGGGAGAAGGAAAAAGTTGTAAAAATGTGCTTGTTTGAAACAGAGTTGATCATAGTCAGCAGTTTTGGGGAAAAAGAGGAATCAAAAGAGAGGAACTTTTTTGACATACCCATAACTCCATTGTCATGTCAGCGATTTCTTTTTGATGACAGAATCTCTATGAAAATTGCAGCTAGTATGGTAGAAAGGATCTAGTTCCCAATTACATCTAAGTGGACTGGCTTGTCCTTTATTTTGGGGAATTCCCCTTCCATCTTATCCTGTTCAGAACAGTGTTCTAATTTCCCCATTTATGGTACCAACACCTGGACGTCATCTTTGTCTCACTTCACTGTCCCTTCTTGGTGATACCTCACATAGAATACTTTGATATGTGGACCTGTGATGTCAGTCTGAGTTTCTCACAGTGTGCTCTTTGCATCTCCTGTATCTTCTGTATCAATGCAGATTCCTTGGCCCAAAATCAGAATCTCTGGGAGAGGACAACAGGAAAACAGTTAACTTTTAAAAAATTTCATGCCATTTTTTTTTTTGAGTCACGTGTACATTTCAAAAACCCAAAAGGTACCGAAGGATACGTAGTAAAGAGTTTCCTTCTAGCCCCTGTTTCTCAGCTACCTACTTCCCTTTCTCGGAAGCATATATTGTTACATTGCTTTCAGATATATTTTTCCCAGATTTCTTTTTCTACATAGACAAATACGTGCATCTATTGGTCTCCCCACTCCTGCTGCACAAATGGTAGCTTGCTATACTCATGGTTTCTATAAACTGTTTTATGTGCCGATACAGAATGAATTCGTCCCGTGTTGGTATATCAGGAACATCCTCATATTCCCCACAGCTATGGAGATTCCCGTGCGTGGAGGTGCCACACTTAAAAAGTAGCCAATCAATAGCCGTTTACAATTTTGATAATGAGAACAATGCTGGAATGAGTAACTCCCTACACATATCCTTTCCCACATGTGCAAGGACATCTAAAAAATTCCTGCTGATACCTGTCGGCCAGGTATTTGCATTCGCTGCACGTTTCCAAGAGGGAAACAACACGTTTCCAGAGGAGGTGTTACCCATTGGGGCGGAGCTGTGACTTTTCCCTAGTCATTGGTTGGGAGGAAGTTAGAAAAGGTGGAGGCAGGTCTTGAGAAGGACAGGCACCATGTTGTGAAGTGCCTGCCTCAGCTGAGGCCTTTTGGAGCCTCCAATGGAATGGAGGCTATTCTCCTTTAGCCACGGGGAGGGGGCTGCTTTTGCGGACTGGGAGGGTTAAGAGGTATCAGGGTTCAAGGTTGTTAGGCTCATGCACCCAGATATCCCCATCTTAGGTCTCTGATTCTCACTATCATCATACAAGGTCCTTGACCTTGACAGGAGACCTGTTTAGGCTGCTGTTCAGTATTCTTTGAGCCCTGCTAGCCTAGTAATGAAATTCTGGACTTGATTTTCAGCATGGTCTGCCCCCTGGGCTACAAAGGATAAGCACTTCTTTAAACACTGCCATGGAGGTTTTCTCACTTTCCCAGGGTGTCTTGAGTTGTCTGGTTAACCTGAGCCCATCTTTTTTTTTAATTTAAATTTAAATTTAATTTTTTTTCTTCAAGGCTTCTAAGGCTATGAACAAAAGCCAGCCAACTCCACAGTCTTTATAATTATTTCCTTCTTACTTATCACCACTAATGGAATCCCTACCCATGGCTGACCTATAGGTGACCCAGTTCCAGAATCTCATTCTGAGGGTCTGCTTTCCAGACCTATTCTACTACCAGTTGTTTTAGCCGATGTTCTTCAAGAAATGCAGGGCCTGAGACAAGGACTTGCTTGATGGTCATTATTTTGGGAAATGATCCTTCCAGGAGCAGAAGAAGGAAGAATGAAGCAGGAAAGGAAGAACAGATAACCTGAGAGCACCTCACTGAGTTGATCCACTGTGAGGAATTCGAGGTGAACCCTGCTAGGGAAGAATGTGTGTAAGAACTGTCTGCTTGAAAGGGAAGGGAAGGGAATATTTATCATTGCCTCCTGTTCTTGTATGAGGGTTGTCCCATGGGGCACTAAGTCTCTTGCATTTCCAGTTTTTAGAAAAATTATTTCATCCTTTTGTATCCTCCAAAAGTGACCAGTAAGGGTTTTTTTTTTTTAATGTGTCATTACAAACTTACGGATTTTAACATATTTTGTATGTTTCGCTCTCTTGCAATCATGATTCTTAATGATAACCTTCAAATTGTTGCAGTGAAAAAAAATGTTTTAATATTTATTTATTCTTAGAGAGAGACCGTGTGAGTGGTTGGGGGGTGGGGGGCAGAGAGAGAGGAAGACACAGAATCTGAAGCAGGCTCTAGGCTCCAAGCTGTCAGCACAGAGCCTGACGTGGAGCTCATGACTTGAGCCAAAGTTGGACGTTCAACCAACTGAGCCACCCAGGTGCCCCCAAATTGTTGCAGTTTTGACCATTGGGAGCTCCTTCAGATTGGTTCTTGTGACCTTTCAACATGACCCCAGTGGACTTTAATAGCTTCCTTGTTTCTAGCATGACTAGATATTACAGGCTCATTCCTGCTCCCGATTGAAACGCCTCTATTGTTCCAAGGAGTACTGGTTGCTTTTTCATGAGAAGTAGTATTTAGAGATTCAATCTGGGCACTAGGGGTCCTCATTGCGTTGGCCATCGCGTTTTCCTTGGACAGAACTAGAAGTATGCATTCTTGTATGAAAAAGAAAAATACCTCATGAGAGTTAATTCACATACTTCCAACTCAAAACATTACATTTTTTCTTTACCTAATTCATTGATTTTATATCTGTATCTCTTTACTCTTACTCATTAACATAACTCATTACTTAACTTGCTTTAGCTTACTCTGTGTGTATATATAATAGTTTCAAACATCATTTGCAAATTACATATTGGCTTTATCCTGTTATATACATGTGTATAATAGTTTCATACTATTGTTATTAGCAATATGAGCCCTGAATACAACTTAAGATTTCTTTGAAATTTTATTTTCCCTTTAGAATACATCCCACTGGGAAAATACAGTCAAATTGCTATATTTAGAAGTTACTAAATTAAATCTTCTCTATATAGTTATGACATAAACTTGATATATTTGATATCTTGTTTTCAATTGCTGGGACTGATATTTTCCCAACTTGATTTAATTTTGTTTTATAATTATGTAAACCATTGACATGGTTTCTAAGTTAAAAGCTATACCCAAAGTAAGTTCAGAGAAATTTGGCTTCTAGCCCTGTTCCCTTTAATCTGCTTCCTCTTTCCTCCTAAAAGTAACCATTTTCCATTACATTTTAATTTGTTCTTCCATCTTTGAAAATATATGCATTTTTCATATTTCCTCAATTCTTAAAAAAGTTTATTGATTTTGAGAGATATAGAGAGAATGCGAACAGAGGAGGTTCAGAGAGAGAGAGAGAGAGAGAGAGAGAGAGAGAGAGAGAATTCCAAGAAGGTTCTGCACTGTTAGCGCAGAGCCTGACTTGACTTGGGGCTTGAACTCACAACTGATGAGATCATGACCTGAGCTGAAATCAAGAGTTGGACGCTTAGCCAACTGAACCACCCAGAAGCTCCAATATATTTCCTCACTTTTAATGTAAAATTTAGAATAGTAGAATTTTATGTTTCACCTTGCTTTTCTCACGGAACTAAAATAAACATATGCAATTCACTCCATAGTGGTACATAGAAATCTTATTCCTTTCTACAGCTGCATAGTTCTCCACAGTGTGAATTTATCCAGATAAAGCAGATTTGGAATAAGTAACTTGAAGGGTAGAGTTATCACTTGCTGCAATGGGGAAGACTGCAAAAAGAACAGGTTTTAAGGGGACTATCAGGCGTGCGATTGAAGACACGTTTTGTTGGAGATGCCTATTCATATCCAGGGAGAGTTAGAGTAGACACTTGTCTATCTGAGCCTGGAGTTCAGGGGCAAGGTCCAGCCTGGACATGTAACTTGTAAGTGAATAGCCAGAGGGGATGGTGAAGGATTGGAGGAGTAAATGCTTCAGGCTGGTCAGTCCTCCCCTGTCTTCATTAACTCGTAACTCCTGCTGAGATTGTAGTTGCCTGATTTTATCCGCTGGGTCCCTATTTCGCTGATTTCCCTGGCAAATGGGAAGACAGTCATGGCCTCAAAGCAGAATAAGGAAGAGGCAAGAGGAAATGTAAACTTGTTTCCACTAACCTGTTTCTCGCTGCCAGTCATCTGCCCCAGGCTGTGGCCAACACGTGCCCCAACCCGCTTCAGGTGCACAACTCCTACCTCCCCAGAACTTCTGACTATCCATGTCATTAGTTCCTGGAATTCACATCCCCTTCAACTGTTTCCTCATTGAATCACCTGGGGAAGGGAGCCAGCAATCTGTGCCAGGTTTCCATCTTTGCAGGAAGTAAACATTCTATTTGAGTTCTAAAATTAAACAAGGGAAAGGGACATTTATTTTTTTTTAAGAGAGAAAACATGGGGAAACGCTGGTTTATCATCTCTTCCAAATTTTCTATGGCAACACCCCAGAGAAATTGAACCTGATTAGAGTCAAGTTGAGGAAAACAGGCATTCAGTAAAGCTGGGAACTGCATGCTGGGTGAGAAAATAAAATATTGACTACCGCTAGGAAAAAGAAAGCATTTTTTGTGAAGAATTCTTATGATATAAAAACTCTGAAATTCCATGGTGGGAAAACATGTATAATGCTTCCTTAAGAGATATAGCCCTAGTCTTCAATATGCAAGAGGAGAGATACCAAAGTTCATCACAGACTATTTCACAGGAAAACTGGAATCAGTGTTAAATACAATCACCATTAGACTATAAAATTAAACTCCGTGACATAATTGAGGTTAATAAAATTTAAATATTAGATATCTAATATTAGGTATTAGAAAAGCATTTTGATAGAAATTTATATCTACATTAACTTCTCTTGACTGACTCTATGTTTTTAGTATATTTAATTTTTCTTTTCTATTTCTCTTCTGGTGGCAACTTTAAAATATTTTATAGGGAATATGTGTTTATTACCCACGAACACAACTGAATACAGAGTCAAAAGTGAAAGTTCTGTAACAGTACTCTCCCTTCGTGATGTAACGCAACATTCCTCCCAGAGATAACCACTTTTGACAGTTTTAGATTTATCTTTCCTATCTTAGTCCATTTGGACTGCTATAATCAAAATACCACAGATTGGGTGGCTTCTAAAGAGCAAAAATTTATTTCCCACAGTTCTGGAGGCTGAGAAGTCTACGGTCAAGGTGCCATCATATTTGGTGTCTGGAGAACCTGCTTCCTGGCTCATGATGGCTGTCTGCTTGCTGTGTCTTAAGATGGCAAAGGGGTGAAGGAGCTTCATGGGGTCTCTTTTAGCACGAATTCCATTCATAGGGTTCTGCCCTCTTTATATAATCACCTCCCAAAGGTCTCATTTCCAAATACCATCACATTGGGGATTAGGTTTCAATACATGAATTGTAGGAGGATACGAACATTCAGTCCATTGCATCTTTTTATGTACATTAACTCACACATGCACACGCAGGATCATTGTCTATATGTTTCTGAAACTTATGATGGATATGTTCCCATCTTACTACATTTAGATCTACGTCATTATTTTTTCCATTCTGCACACATATTAACAAATTATGTTTTTTAGAAATCTATTTTTTACTTCAAACAACTCAGTAGAATAATGGGCAAAAGATAGAACTAACAATTCTCAGAAAAAGAAGCACATAAGAGAAGCACATAGGACAATATTCTCAACCTCAGTAGTAATCAGGGAATTACATGCTGCATATACCCTTTAGATTAGCAGAAACTTTAAGAAGTTTTGGCAATTCCATGTGTTGACAACGATGTATGGACATCAACGGACTCTCTAATACACTGCTAGTGGGAATGATAGTAGTACAACTTTTAAATTAAAAATTTTTAATTTTGATACAGTTGTACTTCGCATACACTTCAACACAACAATTCCACCCCTAGGTGTCTATTGCAGGAGAACTTTCCCTCAAATAGCAAGAATCTCGCAACAGCACTCTTATAATGGGAAAATACAGAAACAACCAACATACATTAACAGGAGAATAGCAAAATAAATCATGATATATTCACCCAATGGACAATAGAAAAGGCGGTGAAATATAGCTACTTACAATAACATGGATGAATCCTTGAAATATTTGTTTAAGGGAAAAACAAGTCCAGAAGATGATAATATGTGATACCATTTTCATAAAGTCAGAAACAAGCAAAATTAAACAGCTATTGTTTAGGTGTATATCCACATGTATTAAAACATTTTCATGTTTTAAAGGAAATTGAAAGGCAATCTTCGGTATCTTGGTTATCACTTGTGGGAAGCAGAGAAATTGAATAGAGAAAAAACACATGGCTACAAACTATTGGGAATGTTTTAGTTGTTGGATTGGGTATCAAGTTCATGAATGACCGCTAAATAATTACAATTGTAACATATTTTATATCATGTATTCCTTTGTATCAAAGGAAATTGACATACTGTATTATAACTTAGTTGCAGGTGGACAAGATGATGATTCCACATTTATTCATATTAGGAAGTGCTCACCATGATAAATGTAGCTACCATCTGTCACCACAAAATTATTACATACTATAAACTATATTTCTGATGTGTACATTGTATCACTGTGTCTTACTATTTTATAACTGGAAGGCTGTACCTTTCAAAAAAAATTTTTTTTAACATTTATTTATTTTTGAGAGATAGAGAGAGACGAGCATGAGCAGGGGAGGGGCAGAGAGAGAGGGAGACACAGAATCTGAAGCAGGCTCCAGGCTCTGAGCTGTCAGCACAGAGCCTGATGTGGGGCTCAAACCCAGGAACCATGAGATCGTGAGCTGAAGTCAGACGCTTAACTGACTAAGCCACCCAGGCGCCCTATGGAAGTCTGTACCTTTTAATCCCTTTCCCCTATTTCGTCCACCCTTCCCCCAAATGTAATGAATTACATTTTTATTTCATTGAAATGATATACAAAAAGATAAAATTAAATGAACCATACCCTTATTTCATTCTTCTAAAATAAAAATATTATATACATAATCTGAATAAGTAGTATCTGGTTATTGGTCCCAGATGTATCTATTCTCTAAAATGCCAGCTTGTATTTTTTGCTCATTCACTAAAAGAACAAATCCGCAGATCTATAAGGCAAATGTGTAGAAAGCAACACATTTGTAAAAGAAGCAAATGGACTCTTGCATCCTTGATCTTTAAGACAGGGGATGGGGCACCTGGCTGGCTTGGTCGGTTAAGCGTCCGACTTCGGCTCAGGTCATGATCTCACGGTCCGTGAGTTCGAGCCCCGCGTTGGCCTGTTTCAGATTCTGTGTCTCCCTCTCTCTCTGCCCCTCCCCTGTTCATGCTCTGTCTCTCTCTGTCTCAAAAGTAAACGTTAAAAAAAAAAAAAAAGACAGGGGAGTGGAGGAAAATATATTCAACAATTTCTCAGATGAGGGAACAGCACTGCAGGACTAAAATTAAGGCGAAAGAGGGGCGCCTGGGTGGCGCAGTCGGTTTAAGCGTCCGACTTCAGCCAGGTCACGATCTCGCGGTCCGTGAGTTCCAGCCCCGCGTCAGGCTCTGGGCTGATGGCTCCGAGCCTGGAGCCTGTTTCTGATTCTGTGTCTCCCTCTCTCTCTGCCCCTCCCCCGTTCATGCTCTGTCTCTCTCTGTCCCAAAAATAAATAAAAAAAACTTTGAAAAAAAAAATTAAAAAAATAATAAAAATAAATTAAGGCGAAAGAAAGAATTTGTAAGGGATTATATGGGATAGGCAGAAAAACATGCAAAAATCCTTTCTCTAAGGTGCTTTCTCTTATTTAAGGTTGGCCTAATGAAGAACAGAGCTTCATTCTTAGAAGTGAGGACAAAAACTTGGTTCTTTAAGGTTAGCATAGAAAGGGAAACAGAGAGAGTTCTGTGATGGAATGGGATAGGTCCAAGTTGCTCTAGGTACATTCCTTTCTCTGAAAAAAGCCTTTCTTGAACGTCAAGCTTTGACCAGTGGAAATGGACATTTTCAGCTTTTAGAAAACACATTTAAGGTCTTTAAGGATTTAAAGCCCATGCATTGAGAGAAAACAGTTTTGAGAGGAAGGAGGGATTAACTCCATAAAAAAAAACCTTCTCTCTGAGGAATGTGAGGCTTGATTGCTGAAAGGAGAAATTAACGTCAAAGTGAACCTCTTGTATTGGGAGACAAGACTTCATATACCTAAGGCAAAGGGGAGGGGGAGAAAGAAAAATATTTTTGATAGAAAAGGGGAAATAACTTCAAGCGAAATTTCTTGAGAACCCTGCCTCGTATGTCAGACATTTTAAGGATTGCCATATGGCGTGGGGATTAGGCCTCTTCTATGGCTTTGGAAGGAAGCGTTACTGTCGCTGGATGGGGGTCACGGGTGGCAGTCGCAAAGTTATCCAACAGCGGGTATCTGCTGCACGCCACGGGCTCTCAGAGGCTGATAATACCTGAGCAGAAATGAAATGACTGGGGAGTACAGAAGTAATTCTTAGTTGGTGAGGGTTAGATTTGCAGACATCTGGAATCCCTTCCGACACTGAGATCCAATGTCACTAAAAGGAACAACCCCAAGCCCTCAAATCCCCTTCAGCAAGACTGGCCCTGGACCTGGCGGGGAGCGAGGTAGGGTGTCTCTCTGTGGTGGGGAGGCTATTGGTGGGTGGGGGGTGACCTGGGGAAATATTTCTAGCAGGGCCTCATCAATATAAACAGTTTGATTGAAAAAGTATTGGAAAATTCATGGGCATGTGGGTGGGGGCAGGGTTGCAGAGCTTCCCTAATGAGAGAGACAACAATGCATTGCACCCACTTGGTCCCAGGCGCTGGAGGGGTCTTAGGACCTATCAAGGAAGGCTCTTCAAACTGGGTGTTCTCTGAGCTGTAAGGCCCAGAACAGGAACCCTGTTTGCCCTGGTGTGAAGGCTGTACTTACTGCCCTTTCGTCTGAAATTCTCATTCTGGATTTACTTAGAAGGCATGACATTAAATTTGATAGATGAAGATTAATGAAGTGTTTTTGTTTATTCCATTTTTAACTAGATTTTTGCCAAGTTTTCTCCTCCACTTCTTCATTTAAATCTTTTAATTTTTAAATTATTTTTTAATGTTTTATTTATTTTTGAGAGAGAGAGAGAGAGAGAGAGCGAGCGAGCAGGGGAGGGGCAGAGAGAGAGAGGGAGACACAGAATCGGGAGCAGGCTTCAGGCTCCAAGCTGTCAGCATAGAACCCGCAAACCATGAGATCATGATCTGAGCCGAAGTCAGACCAACTGAGCCACCCAGGCACCCCTCCATTTCTTCATTTCAATGAAAACTGAAGAACATGTAGTTTACCATATACCAGGATCTGGAGGAGATGATATATCATCGATGAGATTAATATTTTAAAACCTGCATAATGATGTAATGGAAGATAGATCGAAAATTAAATTGTTATTTCACTTGGAAAGAATTATATCATGTAAAGCCAAAGGATAATAAATTCTCCAGTGTTTAATATTTCTAACCCAGTTTCAAGGTGAAAGAGAGATGTGCACAGATTTTCTCAATAAAAGAACTCAATCATAAATGTTTAAGGCTGAGAAGAAAAGGGAATTTGTACTTTTAAGAGTGGGTTGGCATTATGTGAAATGCCCATTGTCAGAAATCTACCTGACTTTAAGACTCTATTACTGAAGGAGAATGTTTTGTGTAAATACATAAAAATAAGGGCTTTTCACAGGCATGAGAATGTAGCTTCGGGTACTGTCTCCTGAATAAAAGGATAAAATCTTAGCCCCCGGGGGAGAGGTTAGAATGAAAATATTGTTGATGATAATAAGAAAATAGCTTCATGTAAATCTCAGAATCCTACTTAATCGTTTGTAAAGCTATGACAAGGCAAACAACAACAACAAAAAAATCCAAGCTCTTTAACGCCACCGTAAAAGATAGAATGAAGAATAAATAAGTTTAATTTCATGCGAGAGTAGTCCCACGCACTATTATGTCTAATAAATCCTAATGGGTTTTATTTTTAGGCTCTTCCAAAATTGGGGCAAGTGCCGTGTCTCAGCTAGACTGCATTTTGATGCTTTTGATCTTGAGAGGGAAATTCCAGACACCAAGGGCCAGAGGCTACCAGAGGATTGCCCAACACCTTTATGACCTTCCTTGCTGTTGTCGTCTGCCTCAGGGGGTCTTCCTTAAAGCTCCCAGGGGTCCTTGGCCCAGATTTGGTGCGTCTTTGTCTATCTGGACTCGGAAGAGAGTGGGCAACTGAATGTCCTGCAGGCATGACCTCGTGACTTTTTCAACCAGTAGGATTGTTTTTCACTCTCTATATTACTTTGCTCAGAGAAGATACTGTGGGATCATGGAGATAACCCATCATCTTCTCCACTTCCTTTGAGTCACCAAGGGGCATGTTTATTCCTGTCCTCTTAGAAATATGAAAAGATACAAGCCTGGTTTCTCCATAAGGAGGGGCTTTTAACGGTGACGGTGTAAAAAAAAGAAATGTACCTTCTTTTCCTTTGTGTCTGATGTACAGTCTGGCTTCTGGGAAGAGGTTTACAAATCTTGTAACCTTGTAACCTTGTTTAAGAACAATAATTAGGAATGGTGTGTTAATTCCATTGGCTCCCCATTAGAAGAAGGAACCGCTCCGTGGCTAGATCAGGGTCTGGCTCCACGTGAAGGTATCTGTAGCTCCTGTAATAGGTGTTAAAAGCTGGGGGCTAGAGAAGAAAGTAGCCTGGGAGAGACCCTAAGACAGGGCAAGAAGAGGAAATAACATCATTGGGAAACGTAGTATGAGAGAACAGACACCTACCAGGCAGAGGGATACAAAAAGAATATTTTTGATTGTTGAAGGTTTAGGGGGACAATAAATTGATACCCATCTTCCCTGCATAGCTCTGACTGAACTGAGGATAGAGCAAAGGGATGGGAAGGTGGAGACAAAAATACCGGCTTCACTATTAAAAGAAAGCTATACTGAATAACATGGCTTGGATCTGGGGCCGAAAAGGGCTTGCAGAGTCTTTCTTTGAATTAGGAAGACCTACCCAGCAGGCCAACTGCAGAGAACAGACCAAAATAAACGCTCTGAAAGCAGGCAGATCACTCCTAGGCTACTCTTCCTTGGTCTCTCTGCTGCATTTCAAATGATTGATGCACTCCCACTGCCAAATACTTTTTCTCTTGGCTTCTGGGACACCAAATTCTCCTGGTTATTCTCTGATCTCACTGGCGACTCCTGCTGGCTTCCTCTGCTGGTTCTCCCCCTTCTCCAAGAACCAGGAATGTTGAAATGCCACAGGGCTCACTCTACTACCCCTCCCCTTCCCCCGCTCTCCTCAGCCACACTCACTCCTTATGCTGACCTGCTTCGAATATGGGCTCCGTGCTAACAACCCCCAATTTACATCTCCACCTAGTACTTCTCCCTGTCTCCATGTTCTGATATCCAACTGCCCAACTGCCATTTCTACTTGCACGTCCAATTGGATGTCCAACTTGGCACACCCCAAGCCAAACCTTGATCTCCTCTTTCCATCCTGGTCCTTTCTGTCTCCCTTTCATTGTTTTTTTCCAGTCGCTTACGCCAAAAGCCTCAAGGTCTCCTTAATTCTTTCTTCCACAGCTCACATTCGATTCATCAGAGAATCCTTTGGGCTCTATCTTCAAAATAAACTAAGAGTCTGACCACTTCTCCCTCCCTCCTCTGCCACCATTCTTGTCTAAGCCATCATCAGTTCTCACTGGGATTATTGCACTAGCCGAAAGCATTCATCAACCCTAGCATCCCCATCGTCTTTTCTCAGAACAGGAAAGTGATCCACAGGAATCCTTTTGAAATCTAAGTCAAATCAACACTTATGTGCCCCCAAACGTTCAAAGTCCTACCTAACATAGACTAAATGCCAAAAAATCTTTCCTTGGGTCTCCCGCAGACTCTGCATAACTTGTTTCTGCTCTGGCCATGTCTGATCTCATCTCTTACTAATTTTTCTTTAAAGCCATCCTTTCAAGTCACATTTCTGCTCATCCTCAAATAGGCCAGGCTTCTGCCTCCAAAACTTTTCATTTCCTATTCATGCTGCCTCCATAAATCTTTGTTCCAATGTCACCTTCTCACTGAGATCTTCTCTAACCATCCCACTTAAAATTGGGCACTCTGCCCCCCTCACCACCTACAGCTTCCATCCTTCATTTCCCCTTCCCTATTCTCTCTTGTCTACATAACATATATCACCATCTGACACAGCATATATTTTATGTATCTACCTTTTTCCTTCCCTGGCTCTTCTGCTCCCACAAACACATATGCCAGAGAGTAAGGAGTGTTGTCTGTGTTGTTTGATCTTCTATCCCCAGCATCTAGAATAGGGCCTGGAAAGTAGTGATCACTCAAATACTGGTTGAATGAATAATTTTTAAAATGAATGAATGTATGAGTCCCAAGGAGAAATAGCTATGCTAAGCATGCCCTCCTTCTTCTGATCTCACCGGATCAGAAAACTCACTTCTTCCATGATGTTCTAGTGGAAATCCCTCTGGAAGGAAATCTGAGCATTGGGGAATAAGTGTCCCCCCAAAAAGTGATGGAAAAAATATAACAACCTATTATAAAACATTTCCTCACATAAGACCCGCACTAGTATTTAAGACTAGGGAAGTGGCAAAAAGGTTGGTTTCATGCAAAACCTTCCAGGTGAAGAACAAAACTCAAATTCTTAAGATTAACCCAGAGAAAGAAATAAAGTGAGACAATCTGTGTTGGGAAGGAGGACATAACCTTATGCAAAATGTCATCTCTAAGCAACCCACTTTTGGCCTTTAAGGCCGGGGTAAGGAAATAAAAAGTTGTTACTCAGGTGAAAAAATAAAATTCCCAGGTGTGGAAGATTAAGATAGGATGATATTTGTGATAGGAAAGAAGAAAAATAAATGAATGTGATTTTATGAATTGGGTAAGTAAAAAATCAGCTTTATATAGAGTTTCTGAAAAATTTTCTCAGAGCCTTTAGTTCTTTAAGGACACACTCTTTTTTTAAGTATCTTTTTCAAGTTTATTTATTTCTTTATTTATTGAGAGAGAAAGAGAGAGAGAGAGAGAGAGAGAGAGAGAGAGAGAGAATCCCCTCTGTGCTGTCAGTGCGGAGCCCAACATGGGGCTCAATCTCACGAACCGTGAGATCATGACCTGAGCTGAAACCAAGAGCCGGACGCTTAACTGACTGAGCCACTCAGGCACCCCAAGGACCAACTCTTGAAAATAAAACAAAAAAAAAGAAAAAAAAAAAAGAATGAATGAAAATATTTGTGGTGGCAAAGGTACGGTGGATGTATTTGTCTCCCAACCTTTGGAGAGTTTCTAGTTACATACGTGCTGTCAACTCTGCCATTGTGATCAGTCCTCTCAAAACCTCAAAGAACATTCTAGAGAGAAATGAAGCATCATAATAAGTCCTGTGTTATAGTAAACTCCAGGCTGACCAGACAAGCTCACTTCCAAACCCAGAAAGCCAGCCGGAAGTAAACAGTAATCGGGTTTTATTAGATTATCTTAGAGGCAAGATCCTAATGAAAAATATTTAAGAAATAAGTTTTGGTCATAAGATTATAATGAAAAATATTTAAGAGATAATTTTAGGACAAAGATTTCAGAAATGATTTTTAGGTTTAACGTAATTCATTAAATTACAGCAATGTGCTTCAAATAAGGAAAGCTGAAAGTGTTAATTGTATAGGAATGAAAATAATGGATAGTATTTTTAAAAATTTTCTTAAATGTTTATTTATTTTTGAGAAAGAGAGGGAGACAGAGAATCCGAAGCAGGCTTCAGGCTCTGTGCTGTCAGCACAGAACCTGATGCAGGGCTTGAACCCATGAACCATGAGATCATGACCTGAGCTGAAGTCCGATGCTTAACGGACTGAGCCACCCAGGTGCCTCTATTTTTTTTTTTTTTTCTTTTAGAGATAGTGGGCATGTGCTTGCAAGTGGGGGAGGGGCCAAGAGAGAGAATCTTAAGTAGGCTTCACGCTCAGCTTGGAGCCCAATGCAGGGCTTGATCCTACAACCCTGGGATCATGACCTGAGCCAAAATCAAGAGTCGGACACTCAACTGACTGAGCCACCCAGACACCCCTGGATAGTATTTAACATAATTGTGTGTTAGAGAAAACATAGTTTTATATGGTATATTTCATATGGCAGCCGTTTATATTCCCCTCATGGCAGATCAATGTAGAGGGAAAGAGTTTTATTTCCATACATCGCATGTTGGGGTGTCACCTAAGGCAATGGTTCCACACAGCCCAGTGGCATCACTCAGGGTATGAGAGAGCCAGGGAGCCTATGTCTGTGTGTGATTTGGTCCGGGACTCCTATGGATGCAAGCTGCCTGTGTCTACAGAGAGGCTGGCTGCTGATGTCAGGTTGGGTGTGGTTAACTGTGCCATCTACAGTCAGGCTCCCAGGAGAAAACGCTGGAGTTCTGTGAGGTTTAATAGTTTGCATGATACGAGGAGAATAGATAATCCCCATATTTTCTTTCTTTCCAGAACAGGAAAGCAGGTGAAAAATCAGAATCTGTGCATATATTGTCTGAAAGACAAAGCATGAGAAACCTCATGCACCATGATATCTTTCTTATAACTGCTCCCTCTGTGTCCATTCTTATTTTCCTCCAATTTATTCTTCACATAGCAGCCAACTAGATCAGATCGGTTTTTGATTGAAGTCCTTCATGTCACAGTTTTTAAAAAAAAAATTTTTTTTTTTAACGTTTATTTATTTTTGGGACAGAGAGATACAGAGCACGAACAGGGGAGGGGCAGAGAGAGAGGGAGACACAGAATCGGAAACAGGCTCCGGGCTCTGAGCCATCAGCCCAGAGCCCGACGCGGGGCTCGAACTCCCGGACCTCGAGATCGTGACCTGGCTGAAGTCGGCCGCTCAACCGACTGCGCCACCCAGGCGCCCCTCATGTCACAGTTTTTAAGGCGTCTGCATGATTGGTCTGACTCCCATCACCTCTTGCTCTCACCACCGGCTCTTTGCAACTGTCCTCCAGGCACACTGGTTTCCTCCATACAACCAAGCTCCTGTCTGACTCGTGACTTCACATGCACTGTTCTTCAGCCTTTCCTCAGCCAACCTTTACCCGTTCTTCAGGTCTCAGTTTCCCAGGGAGCCATTTCCTGTGCCCACGCCCCCCCCCCCCCCCCCCCCGCCCCTAGTCCCTACCTATTCGATATTCTCCTTGTAATTCTCTCTCATGGCACTAGGTTCTTTTCTTTCATGGTGCTTATCACCATTTGTAATGATACATGTTTTATTACTTGCTTGATGTCCATCTCTCCCCGTAGATTGCAAGGCCTTGCTACTTCTGTTCACTATTTTATTTTATTTATTTATATTTAAAAGTTTATTTATTTTGAGATGGGGGAGAGAGAGAGAGCAGAGAGAGAGGGAGGGAGAGAGAGAATCCCAAGCAGGCTCCATGCTGTCAGCTGCAGAGCCCGATTTGGGGCTCAGTCTCACAAACCATGAGGTCATGACCTGAGCTGAGATCAAGAGTTGGAGGCTTAACCAACTGAGCCACTCAGGTGCCCCGTGAATGTATTTTACATTCAGCTCTGCTGAAAGAATTGGCCAGGAGTGGCCCCTTGAGAAGGACATAGCCTGTGGACTCCAGGAGCAGGGCACTTGATATAAGTGTCAATGCTTCTTGTTCTGTAGTATGATGCCTTATGGAAATGCAGAGATGAGAATACCGGAGGTAATTATCAGACAAGCTGACTCCACCTAACCAGAGTGATGGGGGAGAAGTAACAGCACGAGGCATATGTGGTGTGTGTAAGCACTACTAAGGGGCAGATCTGCAAAGGGACTGGGTTTCCTGAAGTCAGGCAGGCTGGGTGCTTGGACCATGGCCCTGGCAGCATGAGCAGTGGTGAAAGAACATTTGGGTTACATGAATCAAGGAATGTGAACTTAGGGGGGAAAAAGGTTTCCTTCATTATAAAAAGGATCTCATTTTTAAAGACCTTGTTGCTAAATTGATTTCATCCTATTCACACATGAATCATTTATTCATGAATTCACATTTATCCGATAAACATCTGAAAGCAATGTCCTCTGCATTGTATAGGGCTAAAAAAAGATACAAGAATCTCATTTCTATTTCTTAAGAAGTCAACATTTTGTATGGGAGTTTTAATGTGGTAGACATATATTCAAATGATTACAATACACAGTTGTCTGTGATACTCTAAGAAGGGCAGAAAAAAGGAGTTAGTTACACAAAAAAACCTAGTTTACTGACTTTTAGAGCATTACTTAGGACTTAACCAGTGAGCTAGAAGTGCAGAACTGAAAAGACTCAGCCTGGGGTGTAGTCTAGATGTTAACAAACCAGTACCACATAGGTCCTGACCAATCAGAACCTGTCTGACTAATCATCTAGGACTCCTGACCAATTAGAGCAATTGTTGGCCGGTTATCAGCTACATTCAACACTGAACACCTGTCGAGAATCAGGTACCATCTTTAAAGGGGTGTGTAGTGTGGTTACCATGCCATAAGTGAGGCAAGGGTTACAAATAGTTTTCAGTTTTTAGGCCAGTTTTTAGAAATTGATAGGTTGTGACTCCCCAGATAGCTGAGTTAAGGATTTGGAAGCTGTGTGTAGGCTCACCGTGAAAGAATGTGGTGGTGACTGATGTGTGCCAGGGATGAAGGAAGACAAACTGTAGTCCACGTGTCATGTATTTGATGTCCTTGCTTGTGATTAAAAAAAACAAACCTGGGGGCACCTGGGTGGCTCAGTCAGTTGAGCGTCCGACCTCAGCTCAGGTCATGATCTCCCAGTTTGTGAGTTCAAGCCCCACATCGGGCTTCATGCTGACAGCTCAGAGCTTGGAGCCTGCTTCAGATTCTGTGCCTTCCTCTCTCTCTCTCTCTCTCTCTGCCCCTCCCTTCTTCATGCTCTGTCTCTCTCTCTCTCTCTCTCTCAAAAAGTAAATAAACATTAAAATAATTAAAAAAAGAAAAACCACAAACCTGCATTCAAATCCTCCTTCCAGTGTGAAGGAGCTGTAAGACTTTGGGCCAGTGGCTTTATCCATCTAGCTTATACATCCTCGTCGTAAGATTGGGGTAAGACCTAAGGAACAGGACCCTTGTGAGAATTAAGGAGGGACAACATGGCACACATCGTGTCACAATTCCACTGTGTGACGTGATGGCTTCCAGGCAAAGATCATGCCAACTGTAGGATGGAGGTAAGATTCCAGCCTATGTCAAGGCTAAGGGCAGCAGGAGGCATACAAGGGAGGAGAAGAAAGAGCTTAGCTTAAACGTGGGACAGACACAAGGGGGTCCTGGTGGAGGAAGACCCAGTGATGGATCCAGGAGCAAGGGCCCGGGAGAATATTTTTTGGTGAAATGCTATGTGTACCCCGTGACTCCACCCTCTGGCCCCCTTAAATCTTCAGGAAAGCTACACAATTCACAATATACTTGGTCCACTGAATTTTTTTTTTATGTTTGAAAGCTGGTGAAGGGCTGAGTTTTGGATCAAGGTTGGCAAGGGTCTGAAACAATGTCTTCTCCTGTAGGAGATCTGTACTCAGTACATGGTAACTATCGGCATGCCCATTACTACCACAAGTGCTTTGGTAGACATAGGAACAAGCTATGATGAAGGCCCAGATGAAGGAGAGCCAAGTTGCCCTGGGCAGGTCTGTCCTTAACTATATTGTCATTCTTAAACATATGTTCCAGCCAGAGACTTAAGAAGAAGCATTTGTTTAAATCTCAGGGCCCAGAAAGCATTTTATAGTCTAGACTCTAGAAAGTTCTATGTGTATGAATCTGCTGGATGAGCCCTTGTGTTTTACTAAAGGACGCTCTGAGAACATAAACCTGCAATAAGCCATACCACTTCTGGTCATAGAATCAAGTCGTCTGTGACGAGAAGCGAATATGCCACTTGTGCGGGCCCTTTTAGAACTTCCTGATCCAGATGCAAGGCTGATTTCGTAGGATTCTTGACATTGGCATTTAACCCCAAAGTAATCTTTGCTGTGCACCTCTTTTGCTCTTCTCAATTCCCCTGCTGTCATTGCGATTTGCTTCTCTTTTGCTTCCTGATCTAGGTCTTTGGCACCAGTGAAGCAGAGGGTAGAGATGAGCCTGAGATGGGTCTACCAATGGGTTCAGACTTGTCTCTGTCCTGCTGACGGATGTAGAAATGCCTCCTGGACATCCGTCTGTGGAGGGATTGAGGAACCTCCTGGGAAAGCCTTCCTTATCTGACACACATTGGGAAGTCTTAGCTCAGGACAACAAGCTCAGCTCAGGAGCAAAGCTTTAGCCTCTAGAGGAGAAGGGTAATTCTAAGTAGAGCAGTGCTGAACCCCCTCCCCACTACCAAGAACTCAGGTCTATATGCTATAAAGAGGTAGGGTGTCTACTATAGCACAGACTGAAAAGACCCTCACTGAACTGTTTCCTTTCCTTCTTGGGCTCATACCTTCCTGGCATACATACTCTCTGTCTGATTTCTGGCCAAATAAATGTGGGCAGAAGTCACATATACCACCTCCAGGCCTGGCACATGAAACTTCCTGCATGATTGGGGATGCAGATAATCCAGTGGAGGAATCCAAGGCCCTAAGGATGAAGAATGAAGCCCCAGATGGAAGCCCTGAATAAATGGGAGGAATAGAACCCCATTGCTGCCTATCCCCGTTCTCACCTTGATGGTGACATGAGCCCGAATGAACTCTTATCCTCTAAAACCATACAAATTGTGAGGTTGTTCGTTAACAGCAATAACCTTGCCCTGATTGACTTGCTAAGTAAAAATGGAAATCTCTGTTTAATGAAAATACTGCATCTGACCTTGAAGAATGGGCAGCATAGCGTTAGTATTTTTCTAATAAAGAGTAACATAAAAAAAGAAGAGAGCCAGTCTTCCCTAGTTGCCACTGCATCAAACAGCTTTGCCATGTTAACAGCATTAAAATATGAAGTGGCGTTAACTGATGGGAGACAGAGGAAGAAGGAGCAGTTTTCAAAGGAAGTAGAAATGGCCAGGAGGCCTGGAGGTCTCAGTAGTACCAAGAGAGAGGGGTTGTAGCTGCTGGTGGACACAGCAGTACGGGTTCCCAGGGGAAGCGGTGAATGCTAATGCGAGGGTCACAGCCAGCAGAAGTGGTGACAGCATCCAGGGAATGTTAAGGATTAGATGACCAGATGAACCCATGTAGGACGCTTCGAGATTTTGAGCAAAACTTGGGAAAGCATGATGGTAATAAGAAGCAGCAAGTATGGGTCCCCTCTACCAAGTATTAGAACCTTGGAAGGTTGGGAAGGAACTCTCCCAATGCAGATCATGTAGGAAGAAGAGAAGGGGCCCTTCTGGCTTCAGTTAATGAGTTCCAGAAATAGAATTTCTTCTCCACGTAGCAGGCACAACACTCAGGCAGGTTAGGCTGTCCGCAGGCATCCCTCCCCGGCCACCCCTTATTTCACTTCTCCGGGAGGTAAGCCAAGTTGGGCAGTCAGGAAACCCAGGATGTTTGCGTTTTCCACAGTGACCTCAATGGGTGTTTGGGCACTGAAGGCACATTCCTGCAGGTAACGAGAGAGGAACTTGCAGGTTTCCTCTTTGTAAAAGGCCGGGATCTTGATTCATTTGGTGGTTGCTCTGAGGTTTTTTTCCTTCATTTGGAAGCAAAGCACGTTGAAATTGAGAAACAATGTTCTAAGCTGGGGGTCCTGTGTTAAGATGAAAAAAAAAAAGTGGAGGATGGAAGAGATTTCTGGAAGGGCCAAGGAAAACAAAGAGGGGGGACCGCTCAGGGAGCTGAGAAGGAGTCTTCAGCGATCTGCTTCCCCCTGAAAATCATTTGGGCAAAGCTGGGGTGATTATAGGGAGATTGTAAATGCCACAAAGATTAGGCATGGAAAGCTGAGGGGCCGGAGAGGACACAGCTCTGGGATATGTGTACATTCACCCGCGTTTATGTGCTCACAGGTAATTATGTACACACGTTGGTGCTTTTGGTGACTATGCCCTTTGAAGCAGAATTTTAATCAAACTGTAAGCTGTATACTTTTACTTCCGTCACATAAGAAGCATATACCCTTTTACTATGAAAAGTGGATAGATTATCTCTCTCCTTTCTGTGTACCCTGGCTGTTCCAGCCCACCTGCTTTCTCCTAGAAACTCAAGTTCTTGTTCTTCTGCAGCTAACACTGACATATCCTGCATCCTGCTCACTTTATTTATTTATTTATTTATTTATTTATTTATTTATTTACGTTTATTTATTTTTGAGACAGAGAGAGACAGAGCGTGAACAGGGGAGGGGCAGAGAGAGAGGGGGACACAGAATCTGAAACAGGCTCCAGGCTCTGAGCTGTCAGCCCAGAGCCTGGCGCAGGGCTCGAACTCACGAACTGCGAGATCATGACCTGAGCTGAAGTCGGACGCTCAACCGACTGAGCCACCCAGGCGCCCCGCATCCTGCTCACTTTAAAGTTATTTTCCTCAGTCTCCATATCTCAAGAATGTGTTCTAATTAGCTAATCTGGTATCAGGCAAGCCACTACTGGCTTACTGTGATCTGTAGTGCTGTTGGTCCAGGATGACCTACATAGATGTAAAATATGATTTTTAATCATACCTCCAGAGATATGGCAAAGAGTAAACATTTGGGGTATTGTAGAACTCTGAAAGAATAAATGGATAAATTACCAATCCGTTATTATTAAATTTATGTTATTAAATTATTAAGTTGTCAAAAATTAATCACTTATTAATAAAAAGAAGCACTGACACTTATATGACAGGTACTAGGTGCCAGGACTCTTCTAAGTGCTTTGCATGTATCCATTTAATTCTCAGGACAACTCTGTGGGATTAGAACTATTTCATTTTGCAGATGAGGACATTGAGGCAGAGAGAGATTAAGCAAGAAGCCCTAGATCTGGCAGCTAGGAAATGGTGGAGTCGGGATTCAAACTCAGTGGCCTGTCCCCAGACTCTGTGCCCTGTCAGAGTCCATGACATGTTTTTGAGTGGAAAAGGGTGATGGGATGTGAATTACACGCACAGGATACCCACTGACGGTTTCTCATGGGAATGGGGCAGAGCCCAAGAGAGAGGTATCTTAGAGCTTTTGTTTGACACTAAGAAGTCACATCATCTTTCTAGATCTTAGTTTTCTCTTCAGAGAAACAAGGACGGTGGACTAGGTGACCTCTAAGACCCGTCCCAAGTCTAAGATAAATAACATCTTCAGCAATCCTGCGCTAAAATGCTGATCTCTTGGTGTCTGTGGGGAAGAAGCAGGTCAGTTCCTGCTTCCTACACCCTTCAAGCCAGAAGCTGCAGGGTAGGGTGTCCAGTAGATACCTGTGAAGAACTGGAAACACCAGACGAGGGTTAGAGGCCTAAGAAACCTCACCCTTTACCTTAGAAACATAAAGAAACACATTTACTGAGCGCTTACTGTGTGCCCTGTGTCTTAAACAGATTATCTAATTCTCACAATAAGCCTGTGAATTAGGTAGGGTCTCCATTTAAAAAACGAAGCTGAAGCTTAGTCATGCCAAGTGACTTGACCAAGATGGCCCAGCTGGCAAGGTATGCAGGTAGGATTCAAATCCCGCCTAACTCCAAAGCCCAGGCTCATTTCACAACCAGTGCCTGCTTTAATACCTGCTATCTCATTCCATTCTCACTGCAAGCCTCCGGGGTAGTTATTATTTCCCCATTTGACTGAGCAGGAAAGTGAGACTCGGAGCAGTGAAGTGACTTGCCGGGAAAAGGATCTGGCTCCTAGTGGGCGGGAGGAGAGCGGGCAGAAGCGTGCACGTGGACTCCGGTGCCGCAACCCCGCGCCTCCCCGGGCTCCGCTCTGCCTCGCGGCTCCCACCTTCCCCGGTCCCAGTCCCGCGCACGGCCCGCTGCGAACTACACTTCCCGGCAGGACGCGGGCGCGCGCACGCGCACCGGGGCCTCCGCCATGGCGACTGTGCTGTCCAGGGCGCTCAAGCTCCCGGGTAAGGAGTCGCAGCCTCGCGACCACCCTGCTCCCGCGGGCCCTGGGGAGACTGGGAGGCAAGGCGCTGGAGGCAAAGCCGGCCGGGGCCTGGCCCCAGCCCCAGCCCCAGCGTAGATGCAGGCGCGCGGAGGCGAGCCGGTGCAGCCCCCACGGGCTGGGGGTCTGTCACCACCAGGGGGCGAGAGGGGCGCCAGGCTGGTCGGGGGTCGCGGGCGCGGGGCGAGCTTGGGAGACTCAAGGGAGGGAGCGCTGGAGGCGCCCGGGGCTGGTGGCCTGGAGCAGGCGGGCGTTGCTTCGAGGGCGGCAGTCAGAGCGCGCGTCGCCGCCATCCCAAAGGGAGGGCTGATGAGGGGAGCATCCTTTCCTGAGCGCCGCGGACCACATACCGCAGGGTCCCCAGCTCTTTCTGTCTTGGGCTGGCTCTGCGGGCGAGGGGGGACAGGAGCTGTAGGACAGCGGGCCACCCTCTGGAGCAGCCTCTCCACTTAATGACAACACCGACGCAGCCATAAGGTAAGCGGGACAGGTGTTTACCCCTTCTGGTTTACAGAAGAGGAAAATGAGAGTTATTTGGCTAATTGACTTGTCCCAAGGTCGCAAAAACGGTATTGGAAACGCCTGGACTAGAACCTCTGGGGTCTCTTGATTCTAGATCCTGGGGTTTGATTCCTATTGATCAGCCTCTGGCTCTCAAGGCTAAGTATTGAGGAGGGAAAGGATTTGGCCCCTGAAAGTTGCAGATAAATTGTGGAATGTTCTTTAAGGAGGCACACTGGTAGTGTCGACAACTTCTAGAGCTAATTCAGTACTTTGGGCAGCAGCTTCAAGTTTTTAAAAATTTTCGCTTAAACCTCCAGAATGGGACTGTGCCGCTACAAGCTTGCTTTTTAAAATAAGAGTATATTTGTCCTGCCCAAATAAATTTTAAACATTAAGCTGCAAACATGTATTTGCTGATACGGTGATAGTGGGAAAAGCAGGGTTAGTAGGAAAAACAGTTGCTTTCACTGGCATCAGAAGAAAGTGCTAGTTTGGTGTCTGGTGGATAATCCAGCATATGGCATCACAGGGTGTATCACAGGGACTTTATTCTAAAGGAGCTTCCAGCCTGCTGCCACATTGTGCCATGGATGACACTGGGTTGGGTATGAATTTGCATTTCTGTCCCCAGACTTCATGACCTGAGACATTTTTCCCCTGACATGGGCTCATTAGAACATTGGAAGGGACATTGATAATATCTGTCTTGGAATGTGTATGTAACATTGGAATAAAGTGGGGGTGGATGTGTGCCTTTACCTGCAGGATTAGTTTTTTTTTTTTTTTAAGAGAATGCAGAGAGAGTACAAGTGGGGGAGAGGGGCAGAGAGAGAGAGAATCTTAAGCAGACTCCACACCAAGCTGGACGTGGGGCTCCATCCCACGACCCTGGGATCATGACCTGAGCCGAAATCACACGTTAGACACTCAACTGACTGAGCCACCCAGGCGCCCCAGGATTAATTAACTTTAAAGAGAGTACCTTTGTATATCCTTAGTGTAGGATGATATCCTCTCCAAGGATAATGAGATATCAGACATATTTAGATTTATTTCTTTTAAGTTCCTTTTCTTTTTTCCCAGCATAGATAATTATTCTTCTCTAAGGATGGGAATGCAAGAAAAACGCTTTTGAAACTCTTGAGCTCTTTTGCATTCTCACGTTGTAAGGCTGTGACACTATCACTCCCTGGAGTATTCAGTTGCAGTAACTCAGTCAGCTGACAGGGTAGGGAAAGTATAGTCTGGACCTTGGGCCTGTGTTTGAACAGCGCCTTGGACCTGAAGAGACAGGTATGTTCCATACTTTTAAAGGCCCAGGTGCAATGGCCATGTGTTCTCTTTGATGATGTGGGTTGTGGTTTCTTTTGTTTGTTTTTGTTAGTACTTTTGCTTGTCTCCCTTTTGTCGTTTCTCCCCACTGCCCCAAATACAATTTTTAGTTTTTAGGTAGAAGTTGCCTTCTTAATAACTTTTTTTTGGATTTCCTGTGATTGGGACTGTGAGGCTGTTATCCAGTTTGGGCTACTGTGTTATGTTACCTTAGTTAACATCGTCTCTTTTTTTTTAAACTGAAGTCTAACTGACACATCCTATTAGTTTTAGGTATACAACGTAATGATTCGATATTTGTATATATTGCAAAATGATCACCACAGTGACATCCTCACTATTTCTATGTGTAAGGAAGCAGACTAGAATGGTAACTAAGAGCATGACACAGCTTTGGGTTCAAGTCCAGTGTTTACCAGATTGGTTATTTAATCTTTTTAAGCTTTAGTTTGTTCATGTGTCGTAATACTATTATTATGGAAAATTCTTTAGGTACTGCACACTCTGCTTCATATTTACCTCATGGGGTTATTTGGCTTAAAATTTTTTGGGGGGCGCCTGGGTGGCTCAGTCGGTTAAGCTTCCGACTTCGGCTCAGGTCATTATCTCGCGGTCTGTGAGTTCGAGCCCTGCGTCAGGCTCTGTGCTGACAGCTCAGAGCCTGGAGCCTGCTTCAGATTCTGTGTCTGCCCCTCTCTCTGACCCTCCCCCGTTCATGCTCTGTCTCTCTCTGTCTCAAAAATACATAAATGTTAAAAAAAATAAAAAAAAATTTTTTTCAAAGTTTATTTATTTAAAAAAAAATTTTTTTTAACGTGTATTTATTTTTGAGACAGAGACAGAGCATGAATGGGGGAGGGTCAGAGAGAGAGGGAGACACAGAATCGGAAGCAGGCTCCAGGCTCTGAGCCATCAGCCCAGAGCCCAACGCGGGGCTCGAACTCACGGACCGTGAGATCGTGACCTGAGCCGAAGTCGGACGCTCAACCGACTGAGCCACCCAGGCGCCCCCAAAGTTTATTTATTTTTGAGAGAGAGAGACTGCGAGCTGGAGAGGGACGAGAGAGAGGGAGACACAGAATCTGAAGCAGGCTCCAGGTTCTGTGCTGTCAGCACAGAGCCGGATACGGGGCATGAGCCCATGAACCGTGAGATCATGACCTGAGCCGAAGTTGGATGCTTAACTGACTGAGCCACCCAGGCACCCCGGGATTATTTGTCTTAGTAGAAGAAATGGATGTACTGAAGAGGTTTGTTATTATTCAGTAAGTGTTAGTTCTTATTATCATCTTTGTTAGCACCAGGCTCATTTAGGAATGTGCTTCCTGAAGGAAGGCCTAATGTAACAGTGAGCTAATGACAGATGTCATCAAGTTGGTGAAGAAAGGACAGTTGCTTGGAATCTATTTCAGTCTCTTACCCTTCCACTAAGCCCAAGATGGAAAGATGTTTGGCTCACATGCATATGATAGGGTAAATTAGTAACGGAAGGACAATGTGACATTCATAAAGCAGCCTGTGGAACAACTTATCTTAAGTAAATATTTTTTTAGTCCATTTTAAAGTTTGAAGGTCAAAGCCTGAAAGGTATATCAGAGCTCAATGTTACTGTAACGATTTGTTTTATTATGTGTAATTTAGAATCGTTATGGGTCCTGGATAATCTAATCTATGATGTGATTTACCTTTAATTGCAGTAGAGTGTAGTCTGTGTATAGTACATATCACAGAATGGTGTGTTTTCCACCATATTTTCCTGAACATACCTGGGGAAGATACAGTTGGACTTCCTTCCTATTTTCCTCTGTACCATTTTGGGAATGCTGTTTAACTGGCATCCTCAGTCTTCCTAACGTGAAAAGTGATAGCTGTGGAAAGCTCATTTATGTTGATACATTATGAAATCAGTATCCTCTCCTTTATTCTTTGAAAACCTTTCATTGATTAAAAATATGGGTGGTGGCTGTGATCAGTAGAGAAAAGAGTGCTAAAGTGCCCTGCCTTCTGAAGTGTGATTTTGATCATGATTATAACTTCAGGCAAGTTGGTGTACTTTATACTTCACAATGCCTTGTCTTTCTGTGACAGATAGCAAACGTATTTACGTAGGAGTTCTCTGATCAAGTTTATAGTCTGGAATAATTAAGCTGGGCTTTGTGTAACGTCTGGAAAAATACACTATCTTTTGATAATGTAGGTTACTGATAAGAAGTTAGCCTGATTATTTTATTTTATTTTTAAAATTGACATCCAAGTTAGTTAGCATATAGTGCAACAATGATTTCAGGAGTAGATTTCTTAATGCCCCTTACCCATTTAGCCCATCCCCCCTCCCACAACCCCTCCAGTAACCCTCTGTTTAGGAGTCTCTTATGTTTTGTCCCCTTTCCTGTTTTTATATTGTTTTTGCTTCCCTTCCCTTATGCTTATCTGTTTTATATCTTAAATTCCACATATGTATGAAGTCATACGATATTTGTCCTTCTCTAATTTCAGTTAGCATAATATCCTCTAGTTCCATCCATGTAGTTGCAAATGGCAAGATTTCATTCCTTTTGATTGCTGAGTAATACTCCATTGTGTGTGTGTGTGTGTGTGTGTGTGTGTGTGTGTGTGTATACACCACATCTTTATTCATTCATCCGTAGATGGACATTTGGGCTCTTTCCATACTTTGGCTATTGTGATAGTGCTGCTGTAAGCATTGGGGTGCATGTGCCCCTTCAAAACCCTACAACCCAGCAATTGCACTACTAAGTTAGCCTGGTTTTTGTTCCCATCTTTAGTGACTGGATTCTCTTTCCCTTGGCTTGGCTGCTCATATATGATTCTCTTCTTGTCCTTGAAATTTAGCCCCTTTTTTGCAATATATTTCAGTATTGATTATTCTGTATCAGTTTTTCTTGGGACTCAGTGTACCCTTTACCATTTTGGGTCTTGCTATATTACAGGAGCTTGTTTGGCATGTCTTTTAATTATTGTTTTTTGTTCCATTTTCTTTTCCGTTGTCTTCTTCAGTTACGCATATATTGGGTCACTTTTGCTGTCTGTATCTATGCCTTTTTAGTCTTCTTGAAAGCCTTGATCTTTTCCATGGGAGACCTCAAAACCAGACTGCCTGGATTTGAATGCTTGCATTATTGCTTACTTGCTGTTTAACTGTGGGCCCAGTGACTTAAACTTCCAAACCTCAGTTTCTTCATCTTGAAAACGGAGATAATAATGTTTCTGTCTCCAAAAGTTGTTATGAAGATTGCAGAGATAAGGCAGTAAAAGGGTGTGGAAGAGGGCATACTAAGTGCTTGGAACTACCAGCCATTCTTGTTTCCATTTCATTTTGCTTGATTTTCCACCAGTCTGCCCTTTATATCTCGGACTCTTTTCAGCCATGTCTGCCCGTTTGCTCATTCCAGTAAGAGTATCTTTTCTAAACTTGTTTTATTAATTTTTCCATTGTTTTTCTGAGCCCTGCTTGTTTACTTCTCATCTTCTCTATTCAGTTGTCCTTTATTCTTAGAAATATTATGTGTGTGTGTGTGTGTGTGTGTGTGTGTACTCTTATTTCAGAGAAACTGTTTTCTTTAATTTCTTGGATTCCCTGGGGAAGTATCTGTTCATTATTTCTTCCATTTTGTGGCATAATTTGTCCAGCATTGGTTCCTCAGTAGATTTTGTTGGCTGTTTTTTTGTAACTTCTTTCTTGAATATTTGCAGAACTTTGAAGTATCTCATAGAATAAGTACTAATGATGGCTTCTTTCTGATTGTAAATCATATTTAATGGTCATTTGTTTTATAGCTAGCTCTTGGCTGACATGCAGGCAGAGGCTGGGGGAGTGAGCCAGGGCAGTTAGAAGCTAGAATTTAATCTACTTGGGCCCCAGCCTGTTTAAAAAAAAAAAAAAAAATCCCCCTCTTCAGGTCTGACTGTCTACAGCTACTTTTCTTACCTGCCAGGCTGACAGCCTGCTTCCTGTAAACATAGAAGCCGTTCTCATTTACTCTTACCTTGCTTTTGAGTCTATGGTGTTGAATGGGGCCCATCGATGCCTTTGGGACCCCAGACTTGGTCTTTCTAAGCAAGAAATAACCAGTTTGGCTATATATCCATGGAACAAGGGAGGTAATACAATTGATTGGTTAGGATTGTGAATTCTGTAGTCAGATTGCCTGAGTTTGAATCCTGGCTCTCTTTCTCCCTAGTTCTGTGATCTTATGCAACTTATCTCTCTATATTTTCATTTCTTGTTGGTAAAATGGGAATAACAACAACAACAACAACAGCAACAACAACAACGATACCTACCTTCCAGGGTTGTCATGAGGATGGAATGAATTAACATGTACATGCTTGGACCAGTGCCCAGGATAGTAGGCACTCCTCCTTTTCAGTTAGCATCATTGCCATCATCTTTATTGTTGTCATTATTAACTCTGTGAACTCTGCTCACTGGTGGGGACCTGAGATGCATGCATCTACTCTTACTGTGCTTCCTCAATAGGATACAAGTTTTGCTGCATTTGGCAACAATTTTTCATAAATTGTAGTTTGGGAATGTGGTTGTTTTCTTTTCTCCCATTTTATTACACCCCTCCCTCCACCCCCCAGTTTTGGACGAATACTGACAGAAAGGCTTTCCTTTGCTATCATCAACTGGAAGTATATAGTATTTTACAGAGACCATTTCAAGAGCAGCTGATTTTCAAAGGATGCTTGCAAATTAGTTTTATAGGTTTAGTAAAGATTTTACTAGTTTCTGTAGCATATGCAGCCAAGTTCTCTTCCTGCCTGTGATAGTGTGTGATATCATAAAATGCATTTCTTTTAAACTGTTTTGTTAGCCAATATTTTAGTAAGGGTTTTACTTTGACTGTTTTAGACTGGTATATTTGTTGCAAGGTGGCAACTGACAAGCAAGGTTGAATTTCGTAAGCATCAATGCTAAATTTTTCACTTGATGCTAAAAATCCAATTGTACCGTTATATAAGATGACCTGAGTGTATGTAGACAATACTTGGGAGTTTGAGTTGAATCAATTGTGTGATGTGACTGCCAAGAAAGCTGGCAAGATATTAGGTTACAGTAATCGAATTGTAGCATATTCTCTAGATTAGGGAGGACATGGTTCTGCCCTCCGCTGGCCTGGTCAGACTGCACCCTGGGGATTGTATCCAGTTCCAAGAACCATACTTTAAGAAGCACTGACATATCACATTGTGTCCAGAGCAGAGCGACCAGGATGTTGAGGACACGTGAAACGGTGCTTCTTCAAGTGATGAGTTGAAGGAGGTGGAGACGTTTAACCTGGGGAAGACAAGATTGGGCAGTTGGGAGAAATAATGCCAACAGTAATAATAGAAGCTGAAATTTGTTGACTGCAACTATAAGCCAGACCCTAAGGACCATGCATATGTTATCTTATTTAATCCTCAAAAATAGTTGCATGAGGTGGGAAAAATAATTGCCCCATTTCAGAAATGGGGAGAATAAGGCTCACTAAAGCTGAGAAATTAATTGAGGTCACATGATTAAAAAGAGATGGAGCCAAGATTTGACTCTGTCTGTCTGTCTGCCTGTAAAGACTTGAACTCTTAAACACCATGCCATACTTTTCTTATGACTGGTGTCTTCACGTTTTGAAGGACTTGCATGTGGAAGAGGGGTCCCAGAAGTTAGAACTAGGGCAGATAATCGGCAAATGGCCAGAAACAGATTCTCGAATCAGTGTATGGAACTGCTTTCTGGATTGGAGGGCAGTGAGTTTCCCTCATACTGCTTATGTTCAAGTGTATGCTGAGTGACTGCATGGTGGGTGTTTGATTTCCTCTTTGTTAGATATAGTCTTTTTTTTTTTTAATTAAAAAAATTTAAAATCATGGTAAAATACACATAAAAGTCACCCTCTCAACCATTTTTAAATGCACGTTTAAGATGTAACCAATTTTAAATGTAGTATTGTTAAGCATATTCACATTGTTGTGCAACCAGTGTCTAGAACTTTGTCTAGCAAAGCTGAAGCTCTGTAAGGCATCCCCCGCTCTTTGATAGTTTGCATTATATCCCTTTGCTTTTATGGAAGACCTGTGTCAGTGCCTATTTTCACTAACCTAAAGAAATCCAAAGAGGATTTTCGCTTTTGTGAAAAAAGGCAAAAAGTGAAAAGAGCATTCGGTGCTTGTTTTGCAGCAAGTCATTAGAGAGGCAGCGCTCACCCCAGCCGTGGGAGGGGTCCCGCTGAGCTGCTTGCCTGGGAACCACCCTCAGCATCTCAGCCCCAAGCCGCCAGGGCTTTGAACTGTGTCTGGGGCATCTGTGCTTTATCCCAGCTTATTTTGTGCATCCATTAGCAAGATGTGCCCTGAGGTATCAGAAAAGCCTAGGAGAGGTTATTGCTTGGGTCTGGGAAAGCTCAAAAAATTTTTCCATATAAATTAATGATAATTGCTTCTTTGTTTTATGCTATTACAGCTTAGGAGGATTTTGACAGGAATACTCTACTTTTGGATAGTGAGGGAAACCTGTACCCATTAAATAATAACAACTCCCCATTTACCCATACTCCCAGGCCCTGGAAACTACATTCTAATTTGTTTCTATGAATCTGATTAATCTAGATAAATATCTCATATAAGAATCATACAGTGTCTCTGTTTATTTCACTTAGCATAATGCCTTCAAGGTTCGTCTGTACTATATAGCATGTTAGAGTTTCTTTACTTTTTAAGGTGGGATAGTAATCCATGGGATGTATATATCACATTTTGAATCCCATCAGGTATATCCTTTTAATTAAAAAAATTTTTGTTTTAAGTTTTAGAGTTAATATATTATTATATTATGTATATAATATAATATATAATTATATAATATATAATAAATATATATACTATTTATATATTAATATATATAAATATATATAATAAATATATATTATATATAATATATTATTATAACAGCCTATGGTTCTGTTTGCAGATTATTATAACTAAAATTATATGGGACAGTTAGAAAATGGGGTACCCTAATTAATAAAATAATTTGGTTCACGGAGTAGATATATAAATTGTAGAAGATTAGCTTAAAACCTGTACTGACTTTATAGCATAATTTGGAAATACTATTTTGAATTAAATTCCTAATAATTGGTCTATTTTCTTACAATTTGTGCCTTTACAAGACAAATCCAATATTTGTTGATAAAATGAATAGCTTTGAAAGTGAAAATACATAGGAGTGTCTAGTTAATAGAATGCCAGTTTGCTCAGTATCTCCTGTGCTTTTTTTTGTAAAATACTTAATGTTATAAAGTATATCTGTGTAATGTTTATCTTTTTAATAAAATATTTATTGATTTTCTGTGTACCAAGCACTAAGCTTTACACTAAAGATTTTACTTCCCATATTGGTTTCTATATAGTGTTTTATTGCTTCATATTATGTCTTGAGTAAATGAGACATAATATATGGAGTGACATCACCAAGATCACAGTGACAAGAGGCAGAGATCAACATCAAGAATTTTTCTTTTTTCCTTTTTAATTAACTGGGTCGTATTTTCTTTTTTATATTTCTTTTTTAAACACGATTGATTGATTGATTGATTGATTGATTGATGGAGGGGAGAGTTGGGGAGAGGGGCAGAAGGAAAGAGAGAGAAAATCTTAAGCAGGCTCCATGCTCAGCATGGAGTCTGACAGGGGCCTGATGTGGGGCTTGATCCCACGATGCTGGGATCATGACCTGAGCTGAAATCAAGAGTCAGATGCTCGACTGACTGAGCCTAGGTGCCCCTTTACATTTCTTCTTAATAAAAGCTTTAACAATGGAGTTTATGTTAGTACAACTTACCATGCAATTTCTAACACTGGAAATTTTTTCTTGGTTTTTGCATGGTGATAGCATGAACTAAAGGCATAAAAGCAGTTAGTCATGGGCGGTGAGGGTCAAGGAGTGGCTTGGGAGCAAGTGTTGCTTCAGCTCTCCTATAATTTCCACCTGTCAGCCACCCCAAATAAATGTAGGGTCTAAGTAAAAACAGGGCGCTTGTTGTGTAAGCCAGCTTTGAGAAAAATCCTTTACCGCTGCATTCCTGCTTGATCCCACCCCTCCTAAAATACTTGGTCAGAACAGCATTTGTAAAGGTAAACAGTGTTTACTGAAACATGTACTGACAGGGCTTTAGAATCATAGGAAGTTTCTCAGAAGTGAGTTTTCAGGTGACAGTGTTCTACTTTGCAAGCTGTTTCTGTGGAGACCATTAGGAAGCCACGAATATCCGACTGTGAGAAGCAGTGCCCAGAGAACGATTCTTCTGAAGTTTAGGCAAGTTCCAGGAAGGTTTGGAACATCACAGATCTAAGAAAATCAAAGGAAATCTGCACATAAGGCATATGGAAGGTTGATATAAGAGCCATGTCTTTCTTTAGTGAGATTCACACAAATTAAGAGTTTTTTTTTTCAAACTAAAAAGGTACCAAAGCATAAGAGACTCTTAAAAACTGAGAACAAACTGAGGGTTGATGGGGGGTGGGAGGGAGGGGAGGGCGGGTGATGGGTATTGAGGAGGGCACCTTTTGGGATGAGCACTGGGTGTTGTATGGAAACCAATTTGACAATAAATTTCATATATTGAAAAAAAAAACTAAAAAGGTATTTGAAATTTGCCACTTTGTTTCTTTTCCAATTTTTTAAAGTCATAAAAGCCATAATTCTAGAACACTGATTTTCTTCCCTCCCATTCTTTCCCCATTTTGCTGGCATCTGTTTTATAGATAGCCATCAAGATTTAAGTTTGTAAACTTAAGTTATTTTGTTTTCTGTGTGTTCTTTTAGCTGTTCACAGTTGCCATGTAATTGTTGAGGGTTTCTCCTTCCTAGTTCTTTCTGACATTCCGTCTTTCTGTGTTTCAGGGAAGAAAAGTCCAGATCTAGGGGAGTATGACCCCCTCACACAGGCCGACAGTGACGAGAGCGAGGATGACCTTGTACTCAACTTGCAGCAGAAGAATGGAGGGGTCAAAAACGGGAAGAGCCCTCTGGGAGAAGTGCCAGAACCTGACTCAGATGCTGAGGCTGTGGGGGCTGCAAAGCCGCATCTTTCAGAAGTCACCACAGAGGGGTACCCCTCAGAACCTCTTGGGGGCCTGGAGCAGAAGGCAACCTCTTCCATTGTGTCTTACGTACGCACATCTGTCTTCCTGCTAACTTTGGTCATCTCCATGATCCTGGTGCTCGTATGTGCTTTCCTGATCCCCTGTCCCCCCAGAGATCTGCACAGCACTTGGAGCCGCCACCTGGGCCCCCAGAGAGGTGAGTTGCAGGATTTCCAGCCCCAATTGTGGAAAACTTCAAGTTTACATGTAATTTTGTAAAACTTCTGTAAAACTGTATGCTGATGACGTTGAAAATTCCCTCCAGGTCTTTACAAATAAATGTGTGTCATATAGCATTCCTCTCCCTGTGTGTGGAGGTGGTTAGGAGGTTAAAATTGGAAATAAAACAAAAAGATTGATACAGCTCCAGAAGCTTGGGAAGGTCGCTGCTCTGTTGTGTTTCTATTGGCGTTGGTCTTAATTAGATGCAGATAGGACAGAGCATTGGTTTGCTGGGTCCTTGCAGTACAGCCAACACTGTCAGGGGAGAGCAAAGCTGTGAGACGGGCTATTTACAGAGAAAAGTAAGGCTCAAGGCCTGGCCAGACCAGAGGCCAGGGCTTTGTAGGACCCTCAGGCATTTGTCGATTATAGGAGCCTCACCCAATTTGAATTTTGAAATAATTTCTTTCAAGTAAAGTCGACTTGCTTTCTTGTGGTAAGTTTTCTTTCTTGCTCCTAATGGTTAGGTTGGTGCTACCCAAGTAATTCTAGCTATTTTGTCTCATTCTGGGGCAGGTTTCTTTTAAATAGCTTGCTCTGGGTCCAGAATGCGATTCCATCTGAGCTGTGAGTGCCAAACAGTCCTGTCTTTTATGAACTGCCTTGGGGTGCGGGGGTTCAGAACACCACCCCAAAATATGTCACAGCAAACAAAATATTGTTTATTTTGAGTTGAAGGCACATGAATAGCAGCAGATGCAAGAAGGGCACTCTGACCTTGACCTTTAATTCTTCCCTGAAGCAGGAGATGAAACTCCTATGTGAAAGATGCCCTCCCAGTACCAGGAGGAAAGAAGCATTCTAATCAACAGAGACAGGGGGTTGAGGCTGAGAGAAGTCTGTGCAAACAGAGACCTTGTTAAAATAACTCTTCTCTTCCTTTAGTCTCTTTAGACGTGTTAGCTCCCTTCCCATGGCTACCACTCTTTGTTCAACCTAGTACGTAAGCACTTCTCCAGGTCTTTATTTTTCTGTGGGGGCTCCCACGTACATGTGAAATTTCATTCAGTGAACGTTGAGTCCTTTTGTCTCGTCAGTCTGTCTTCTTAACCGGTTATCTCATTATGTTTTATTACTCAGTCCCAGCTAGGAACCCTAAGAAGGTAGGGGAGAAATTTTCCCTCCCCTACAATACTCCCAAACCCCTACATCATCTTCGTTTAGAAATATTTTACCTCTGACACTTCACTAATTTTAGTTGATTTAGCTTCTGATGAGTTCTGTGTTCTCACCTTTACTTTCTCTTAAGGCAAGACTGGGTAGATGTGACGTATGCTGTATTCCCACCACACAGGATATCTCTCCCTGTCTTCCTTTTTTAAAAGATTTCAATTTATTAACAAAAATTTTTTTTTATTTTATAGAGAGAGAGAGCTCAAGTAGAGGCGAAGGGCAGAGGGGGAGAGAGAGAGAGAAAGAGAGAGAGTGAGAGAGAAAGAGAGTGAGAGAATCTTAAGCAGGCAGGCTTCACACTCAGCTCAGAGCCCAGAGCCCAACACAGGGCTCGATCCCATGACCCTGTGATCATGACCTGAGCTGAAATCAAGAGTTGGATGCTCAACTGACTGAGCCACCCAGGCACACCTCTTCCTTCCTTTTTTGATGATTCTAAGTGAGCTCTTATAATATTTGTATATGTGGTAAGGCTAGGAACAAATCACTGATGTATCCACCACCGAGTTTAAGAAATAAGACATTATAAAGACCGTTGAAATCTCCATGTGTCCCTCCTCACCAAAGCCACCTCTCCCTGCCGGAGTTCTACTGCCCTGAGTTTTGTGTCATTATTTCTTTACTTTTCTTTAAAGTTTTACCACATGGTAAAGTAATTTTTCCCATTTTGAATTTTGTGTAAATGTAATTAAGCAGGCTTCTGTGACTTGTTTTTTCTTTTTGTTTAGCATGTTTATAAAATGCTTTTTGACGTTCATCAATATTGATATACTGTAACTGGACCTTACTCATTTTCATCACTGATTCCCCATGGTATGATTATCCCATGATTTATTGATTCATTTTACTGTTGATAAACATTTAGGTGACTTCTATTTTTTAAAAAATGAATAATGCTGTTAAGAAGATTCTTGTACATGTTTGCTGATGCAGCGTGTGAACATTTCTCTAGAGCATTAACCTGTGAGTGATACTGCTGGGTCATAAGGTGTGTGTGTGTTCAATTTACGTTAAATTATTTTCCATAGTGGTTGTACCAATTTACACTTCCACCAGCTGTGCATGAGTTCTCTCCAACTTTGGCAGGTGTCCTCTGACTCCACACTGTTGAGGGGTAGGGTGGCACTATCTATTTGTGACCGCTCAGTGGGAAGCCCAGACTCCCTGCTAGGCCTCTGCTGACACCACCCAGGCAGGGGCAGCACGAGCTGCCTCATTCATGCCAGGTAGGGGTAAAACTATAGGCTTCCCTTGTGTGTGTGGAGGGCACTAGGCAGGGATGAAAGTCCTGGCTCCCCACCTGGCCTTCTCCGATGTGACCTTGGTTGGGGTGGGGGAAGGGTGCCTTATTACAGCTGGGCAAAGTGGAACTCTAGGCTCTCACTTGGCCTTTGCTGTGGGGGTGGGGTGGGGGCACAGTTCTATCTGTATGGTGTTTGGTTGGTGTAGAACACTTGTCATCTAAAACTTTCCTGTCTTGCTATGCTGTTCCTTTCCTGGTCCTTTGGCTAGGGGAGCCAGCTTTTCTTGGACCTTTTTTGTCTGTACCTGCTGGCATTTCTGGTTGCCAGCTTCTGCAGCACCTCGTCTGGGACATTTCAGGCCAAAAGAAAGCCCAGGGGAGTCATCACCTTGTTATTCCTTGGGTTTTGCAATCTCTAGCCATGCTACCTTCTCTGCGCCTTCCAGAGTCTTCTTACATTTGTTTTCTCAGTAATGCCTGGGGACTTGAGCTGCACTTAGAAGAATAGGCAGTACTGTGTGTACTCTGTCTTATCTAGGAACCAGAAGTCTGCCTATTTTGTAGGGAGGTGCTGGCAGTGCTCTGTGTCTGTTCCCTTTGTAACCTGGGAGAACTGGTTTGTGGTGACTTAACTCAGGACTTTTTTGTTTTTATGTGTTCATCAGGTGGGGACCTGTCTCCGTTGGAATTGGCTGATGTGAATGGAGATGGCCTGCGTGATGTACTTCTCTCCTTCGTAACTTCAAGGAATGGGAGTGCGGTCGGTAAGACACATGTCTTATAGAGGCTGCTACAGGAGAAGTTCATTGATTGGAGGGGCTGTGAACTAAGAGAAAACAGAGGGTTGTCTCCAGAAGGGCACTATAGAAAAGGATCTGGAGTCAATAGAAAGTCATCATGGGTCTATCATATGTGACTAACCTTATTGGAAAGCTCCTGTGTGTAAGCAAAGCTCATTGCAAGAATCATGGAGAGTTGTAGCTGGAAGAACTTTTAGTGGGTCGCCCAGTCCCATAATACAGAAGCTGAGATCCAGAGAGGAAGTGACTTGTCTACACACCAATGAACAGCATTAGTTCCCAGGGTTCTTGAGTTTTCTCCTGGCCAATTTTCCATTGCTTCTTAGATTATAGTAAATGCTAATCCAATCCGACCTTCCCATCCCCAGCAGAAAGCTTCTGTTCATGTTCTAACATATTTTTACACACATATATCTTGGCCAGGTGCTTTCTTTTTCCTCCTGTTTAGTCCTCTCTCATTCTCTCTGGTCTCCCACCCTGCTCTCTGCACTGGAAGGCCAACCAGTAGGCATTATGTCAACAGGCTACCTGGCTTACCAACTTCTGATTGGGTTTGGCCAATAGGAAGCACAGGCAAGAAGTTGGAGGAGAGGAAGAGAGTGAGGGGAGGGTATTTATTCCCTTGGCTCCCTTCCTGCCAGTGTGAACTCAGGCTGGCTACATCCTTGATCATAGGTCACATCCTCTCTTAAGGTGGTCTTCTCATAGGACTTTCTTTTTTGGCATTTCAGGAATCACTTCCTCTCCTGTCTCTTTGTGCCTGGGAGTGGTAACAGTTCTAAGGGGTGGTGCTATCCCTTGTGGTTTGTCTGTACCCAGACCACAACTTTGTAAACAGTCTCTTTATTAAACCTTACCACAACTTAACCTGATTGAGTGTGTGATATATGTCAACTACAAAAAAAAAAAAAAAAAAAAAAAAAAGTTGCATTTTCAGTGTAGGTACATGGGGGCTTCTGGTTTGTCCTATAGCATCCATTAAAGTGGATTCAAACTGTAGTCTGTAAACTGATACAGGAACTCTGGTTTGAGGCTGAGGATGCCTTAGTAGCTACTTTTTAATCATCCAGGCCCTGGAATAAACATCTAGGTATGTTTTAGGGAATGCTAAGCTGCCCTCTTCTCTGACATTATTAAAAAAAACTTTCTGGGTCTTGTGTAATCTGTAGAAGCAATTTAGGAATAGATCTGTTTGCAGAGAGAAACTTCAGCCTAGAGGGTTGACTTTTGACTTTAATTGACTTTTATATGATTGAACTTTAATTACATTTTTGTTGTCTATGACTACTAGCCTTTGAAGTAAAAATTTTCCCTTTCCCCTTTTAGATTTGGAGACTTTTTTTTAGTTATTGTTTTACACAGATTGCTATATATCAGGACTCCTAATGGCAAGGCCATGGGTTTGGGCACAGTGCAGACTAGCCTGATTTTGTTACAGATGATGAAAACACTGGAGCTAACATATGGTACTTCTTGTGTACTATGCACAGGTATAAGTGTATAACATGTTATGAACAAATTTATCTCTCAACATAATCCTGTGGGGTAGACTAATATCCCCCTGTTCCCCATTTGCATATGGGGAAACCGACATAGGGAGTTTGAGGAACTTGGCAAAGTCCCATAGCTGGTAAATGGTAGAGCTGGGATCAAACTGTATAGCTGAGAGTCTCTGGAGTTCACATCCTTGACCCTTATGTCAAACTGCTGTGCCCATAACCCCAGCCAGTGGGTTCAAAGATCTGTGCCACTGAACACAAGAAGGATTATGTTACTTATTTACTTATTTATTTATTCATTTGTGCATCCGTTTATTCAACAACTATGAATTGAATACCTGCTGTGCACCTTACATAGAGCTGTGCCAGTCATATTGAGCTAAACAAGATGAATGTGGTCTCTGCCTCAAGGAGCCACAGTCTGGTGGGGAACGGATAACCCATTACCACCTGGAAAAAGATGATTCAGAGAATTGATCTGGAGTCTCAGATGGTCCTTAAGGAGGAAGGACAGCACAGTATATTAATCACAGCAACCCTGGGAAGTCCGGAAGCTAACATATGTTACTGTAATTTGTCATGTGTATCAATGCTTCTGGCAACAGGGTCTGAAACAGTGAGCCACAGCTTGTCTCTTGTTTTTTGGTTGTATATTTAATTAGCAGTGCTGAGGAATAGGTACAGGGAAGCTCTAAAACTTAATTGCTTTGTCCATATTGGTTGTTGCTGGAAGTGGAAAGTGTTGAGATGAGTCAGCATCCCTATCCTGAAAGTGAATGTAAAACTGGCAAGAGAGAAAGTTGTTATTCTAATTGTTAATTAAGTGACATAAAGGATTATTTACTAAAGGGATGAGCTACTCTGATCCCTTACCAGCTGTCCTTGAACATAGACATTAAGTTTTCCCAAGTATTCTTTCCTGACTGGGGCTATATCAGCTGATTCCATGGGAGTCTAGACCAGGAAGGCCTACTGATCATTGCTACGTGTAATGTTCAGGATTTTATTTTTAAAATGTTTTATTTTTTCTGCTCTCAGGGAGCACTTGCTAGCGATGATTAGAACTCAGGTATTTCTTTTTTTTTTTTTTTCCAAGTTTATTTATTTATTTTGAGAGAGAAAGAGAGAGCAGGGGAGGGGCAGAGAGAGGGGAAGAAAGAGAATCCCAAGGAATCTCCACACTGTCAGCACAGAGCCTGATGTAGGGCTCAATCTCATGAACCGTGAGATCATGACCTGATCTGAAATCAAGAGTCGGAGGCTTTGCTGACTGAGCCACCCCGGTGTCTCAGAACTTGGGTATTTCTTTGCCCCCTGCTCTGTGTATGTTCTAGCTCAGTCTGACTTTTCTGAGCATGCCTTACCCTCTTGCTTGCTTTTGTTCTCTGCAGTGACTTTCCCATGTTCTAGATTTTGCTCCTGTCTTTTATTCAGCAAATGATTGGTTGCTGTGTGTGCTAGGTGCTTTGTGAGGCACTGAGGATACAGAAATTAATGTGACAGTCTTTAGCCTTATGAGTGTTGCTATTTAGTGGGGGCTGAGGTGACGGACATGTAAACAAGCGTGTTGGGGGAGGTGCAACATGCACACAAGGTGGCCCGGACGAGGTCCACAACCTCTTGTCTTACGTGAGAAGTGTGTTGAACAGATATGAGAGGAACTCTGTTGTTGAGACTTGGAGCCAGAAATATGGGGAGGAGCAGAATACGCAGGTGTGAGGTGCTGCTTCGGCACCATTTGCTTTTGGTTTTCTGGCCTCCTTCTCACCTGTACTGTTTATCTTCTCTGTCTCCTTTGTTTTCTTGTATCTCTCGAGTGCTTTTAGGTGTCTCAAGGCCAGCTGCTATCCTTGTGTGCCTTTCGGGGATGAATGGCAGCACACTCTGGTTGAGTCCCCTCCCCGAGGAGGCCCGAGATATTACATGTTTGGATCTGATACCGGGAAGTGTGGCTGAAACCATCTGCCTCGTGACAGGGACGCATAAGATGTTCAGTGCGTTCAATGCGACATCAGGTAAAGATCACTTTCCACAAAAGCCTCTATTCCAGTGAGTCACAGTCTCTGGTCAGAACAGTCTCGTGTGGAAGGGGCCTTACCACTGTCGCATGATGGAAAATCTGATTTTACTACTTGGGAAGGTGAGTATTAAGATAGATAGAGAAAGGGTTTGAATAGATTGAGTAATAGATCCACGGTTAAACCTGTTTGGTGTTAGGTTGGGGCTAAACTGAATTGCCCAAACAGAAACTACCCTGAGGCTTTTGGTTTCTAGTCTTCCTGCTGTGTACAAAAGACAGCCAAGCTCTGTCTCTTGTATCTGATATATACAGGGTCCCTGTGTAAACTTGGCCATTAACCACCTCAGCAAAGGTCAGGGAAGAAACTAAGGTTTGTTGATGCATGTTGATTTGGCCTTTTGACTTCTTATTATACTCAGACATCCATGACACAAGGAGTGAAAGAGAATCAAATATAATGAAGGCCCCCGACACCACCATAAGTGTATTGCTTGGACTTGAGCGAAGCTGAATGAATGCATAGCAACCTTCCCAGTTTTAGAGGTTGGAGTTTGGTAGTGGGGTAACTTTGAGCGAAAAAAATTTAAATGTGAGTTAACTCCAGAAGTGAAGTCATTTTGAAAACCTTCTACAATTTCCCTGCTCATGTGAACATGTGGTAGCGGGAGGGAGACTTGGTCTGGCTGGCTGCCCCTGGATGTTTCCTTGATAGTTGTAATAATCTCTTACAGATCAGTTTCTCTGCCCCAGACAAGTGGGCTCCTCTTTCTTGAAGAGACTTCAGCACTTCTATTTTATCTAAAAAAAATCTAGGCATGAAGTTATCACACAGGTTTATGAGTCAGACACTTGAGGATTTCAGCTTACACTCCCTGCTCCGTTTGTCCCCTGTAAGATAAAAACTAAAAAAGTAAGGAAGAGCTGCTGTCTGTCGTTTGCCCATTGGGTTTCTCTTTTCTGATCTGGGAGCATGGCGTCTGCCTTTTCCAGAGTCCGAAAGCTGTCAATTGTGATCAGCCTCTTTGCCCTCCCCTAGGGAAAGCCATTTGGACTTTAAACCCAAACTACTTATCCAACGGTACCCTGGCTGCCCCAGGGGTGGTGCTGCCAGACTTGGATGAAGATGGTGTTCGAGATCTTGTAGTCCTGGCCATTGGGGAATTGCAGGTATGCCCTATATTAAATGGTCTGTGTTTCTCATAGGAAATGTTCCAACTTTAGTCAGCTCCTAGTGTTGTTCTTATAAATGCTGCTTGAAACCTTTTTACGAGGGCTTGGGTTTAAGCAAATAGTCTTTGTGAGAGTTAATGAATAAATTACGATCATGAACTCGTTTTCCCCGGCAGCCTCATTATGTTCCCATTGACTGTGACATGGTAGAGCTCTGGAGCCAAATAGGTCTGTGTTTCAATTCGTGCTCTGCTGTAGCTGTGTGGCCGTGGGCAAGCCATGGGATCCAGCTGGGCCCTGGACATGGGAAGGTTCTGTCTACTCACAGGATTGTTGTAAAAGTTGGAACTAATGTATTTAAGTGCCTAACATAGTGCCTATTGGACCATGTGTTTGTGTTGTTAGTTATGTATACTTAATTTTAATTTTACATAAAACAATAAGATAGGCTGATAGTTCATGTACATAGAGCATGTTGTAAATTGAATAAGTAATAACAACAATGACCTAAGAAAGGATAGTTGTAACGGAGGCTATGATAATACAGACTTTGAGTCTAGTACGTTGGTCCTTAAATTACGCTTCTCAATTCTGCTTTATTGGAGCTGTGGGGTACTGGAACTAGTTATTCTGTGCACAGTTAAAATAATAGTAGTTTTCCCTCCTGATTCACAGGAAAGAATATGTTAACGAACAGATTTATCTCAACTTTAAGTTTTTACTCCGAAAGCTTTTCCTCAAGCTTGTGTCAGAGTTCCTCTAAGTCTTTTTCTCAGACTTCCTATGTGAGTTTGCCAGGAACAATTGGCAGATAATATTTATGGAAAACTGTGGATGTAGATGATTTTGCTTTATTTGGTAGCATATGTTAATTTTTAGTAGACCTTGTGTTTGCTGCTGTGATTTTTGTAATGCATATACGTGGAGTATGGTTATAAAATCTGCAAGTAAAATTATTTAGAATAGCGCGAAATCTATCAGTGTTTTATGGTTTTCTGCCAGGAGCACCAGAGACTAACTGAGAGTGCTTCACCAATCACAAGTGTTGAGGAGCACTGCTCTAGGACACCTGGCGATACTTTGTAAGATGAAAACAAAGAAGTTAGGTAAATTTCTGAAGGCTAGTTTGTTTTAAGGGTGCTTTCTGTTAGTTTTTCTTCAGCTAGCCAGTTGGTCTCAAAGTAGATTGAACCCAAAACTCGACTATTGTTTACATAACCTTTTTTACTACAGTCATTGTGAATAAAGAGACCAGGGTGTAGGGAAATTTTTGAAGACTATGCCCATCAGGGAGTGATTATCTGAAGGTGCCAAAGTGGAAAGTATGGGGAGTTTCTTTTCAATGGAAGTATGGTTAGCAGAGGCATAGGAAGAAATTGAAAAAGTTTCTATATCCTGGATAAATTTAAAAATCTCGGCCTTAATACCCCATTTGGCTTCTTATTAGCCAGAGGTGGTTGACAGGCTAGAGGTTCTGGCTTCTAAGGACCCTCCGTAGTGAGGTAGCCTCTATTAGAGGAATTAGCTTCTTGTCTGCTCCAACTCTGTGCTTTTTTTTTTTTTTTTTCTTAACCAAACAGCAAAAAAAGTGTATCACCCAACTTGTGTCACAGAATTTACTTACTTACACATTCTGCCTGAAAAGTTGATAGATGGTTGATAGATGGTTGATAGGTTAAAAAAATCTTAGTGAAGCAATGGGTTTACAGCAGTAGCCTCATCTTTCTACTGACCTCTCTTGACCACGATGCCAGCAACAAAGAACCTGGGAAACTTAAGCTGGTTTACTCTAAGCTACAGTATAGAAGGCTCTCTCTTCTTGAGGAATAGAACATACGAGGTCTATGACTTAAGAGTGACTCTGTTCTTAGATCTGGGTTTAGAGTGAGGTGGGCTTGGGACAGTGGGACCTGGTTTGGGGTGAGAGGAACTGATCTGGTCTAGAACAGTTCGGATCTTCTAGGTGGGAAGGGACCTTAAAAGCCATGTGGTGAACCCTCTTCCACTGTGCTATAGTCTGATACGGTATTCTAGACACATTGGCATCCATATTCTCCATGAGTACTCAGGCTAATGGGAATATCACTGATTTGTAAGGCAGTTCATTTCATTTTTGGTCAGGTCAAGAAAATTCTGTCACATTGGTGAGAATTCTGTTTTCTCATAGCTTCCACTCACTGTTCCAGCTTCAGCCCCACAGAGCTACTCTGAAAGAATCGAATCCTCTTTCTACATGCTTTCATGTAGGCCTGTTAGCCCTTAGCCTCGTCCCACTACACCTGCTACTCTAAGGCTACCCCCAATTTCTTATACTGTACTCTGTACAAAATGAAGTCTAGACCCCTCTCTTTCTTGCTTTCTTTTCCTTTGCGCTCCATTTTATCCATATCTCTTTTAAAATGTGGTACCCATATCTGAAAACAATATTCTATTTGTGATATAGCCAGTTTTACCAGCATAGGGAAATTATTACTTCTTTAGATATAGGCTTTATATTTCTATTAATGCAGCTGAAGATTGCGATAGCTTTTCTAAGATTTAGTTTTTGTTTATAATCCGTTAAAGCACCCACACCTTTTACTTAATCAACTCATTAGTGGCCCCGTTTCTTCTTTCAGATTTTGACCCATCTTCCAAGCCTAACACTTCTTTGAATTTTGAGTTTGTCATATAGCATATTAGCTATCACTTTCAGTTCTGTGATAAGCTTGAGATAAGCTATGCATTCAAGTCTTTGATGAGAATGATTAGTAGCAATGGGATAATGGCAGAGTGCTGTGACATCCCACCAAAAGTCTCCCTCTGGATTGACATTGACTCTTACTCTAGGTACACTGAAAACCATATCTTTTTGTCTTGTCCAGAAGAATTCATGATGCTAAACTTCGTCAAAAGCTTTACTTAAGTCAGGATATCACTACAATCCTCATATTGTAGTGACCGGTGACTCTATTCCTAAAGAAAACCCTTTAGGGCAGGGTTGACAAACTGACCTGCAGGCCAGATTTGGCCCACTGCTTGTTTTTCTAAAGTTTTATTGGAGCACAGTCATGCCTCTTCATTTATTATTATCGATGGCTGCTCTCACACTATGGTGGTTGACTAGTTGCTACAGAAATCATCTGAGTTGCAAAACCTAAAATATCCACCTTTTGACTCTTCACAGGATAGGTTTGCTGATCTCTGCTTGAGGGTTGATAGTGGCCAGGCTAGACATGTAATGTTATGATGGGAGAGACTGCCCGTGTTGATTTTAGTTGGGACCAAATATTACTGGGGATTTCTGGGTATGAGAATAGAGACCCAGCAGTCAGCTGTCCTATACTTAGCTCTCGGCTAGAACTCTGTGCCTCAGAAGACTGTTAATCAGCAACAACCATGCTTCAGAGAAATTGCCTGAGCTACCATGAAGATGCTTTTTGCACGTATGTAACAAGGAATGGGACATTGGCTTCATTTTCTTGCTTCCAGGGAAAAAAAGGGAAGCAGGTTTGGCTTTGTGCTGTGCAACTTTGGGAAGTGTTTCTGAACCCTTAGCTAATCAGAGCGCAGTGACTTCTGTAGAAGCTACTCGATTAGGAGACGATATGACATCTATTGACTCCCGTTTTTTTGCTTCTTCAGCCAGATCTGTGCTTTCTGCTGGTGTCTGGCCGGACAGGGAGTCCGGTGGGCCGACCTGTGAAGTACAACATCGTGGGCGTGGGGAATCTGATTGGTCCTCAGGTTTACGTCACCACAAACGGGGCTGTCTATATCCTTTTTGGCTTTGGTAAGAATTAAGTGTACTTTTGCTGCTGTTCCCCATCTGTGTGTGTGTGTTAGGCTTCCCTTTTGAGACAATGAAAGCTCGGGAATTGCTGTCACCAGCCCTATTGCCACCTCCTGTCCCAGGGGCCTCTCACTCTCCCCCACCCATTGCGGGTTATTAACTCTGCTTTTCTCAGCTGCCTTCTCCAAAGACTGTGCAGCATCCGCTTAATCACTTCTCCAGTTACTCCATGTTGGATATGTACTGGGTGGGCTATATTAGACCCATCTGATTCGGCTCTGTGTCTCTTGCTCAGATCCTCACCCTGGGAGAGTTCTAGTAAATTCAACTTCTCAGTGTTGGTTCTTCCTGTGGTGCTAGGAAATATCCAAGCTGTCGCCCTGCGGGACATTTTTGTTCAGGCCCAAAATCGAGACAGCTTACCACCTTCTCTGCAGATAGAAGAGCCAGAATGGGAGAAGCGAAGATCTATCAACCTGTCTGAGCTCATTGACATTTACAGGTAGGGCAGATGTCTGACTTTGTCACAGTGAGATCTGAGATCTCATGTGTTATGGAGTCTCCAAGTTTGGTTGGGCTGGTGAATAAGTGGGCAGAAGTTTGGGGGGAAACAGTGCTGCCCTTAATATACCATCTTCTGGTCTGGTGAGTTTCTTGGTAACATAATGTGTTGATAGCTATGTGTTGGGGGTCATGATTTGTGATCACTCTGCACATAGGTTGCAAAGAAGGATATTTGTTTAGGGTTCTGAGAGTGGGATAGGTGAGATTGGGAACCCTTCAGGTAGGGAGACAGATTTATTTAAAATACCTTCTTGTAAAACTGTGCTGAAGCATCTGCCCTACTCTTTTTCTGTGTTTTTCTCTTAGTTAAAAACTCATTTTGGCAGAAGCAAGGCTAGCATCCATGAAATCTTATTTTTTATTTTTGTGTATTTCTTAATCCAAAGCATGCCATTTTCCACATGGAGTGGATTTTACCCATTTAACCCCAGGCCTGGATGGTAATTGTCTTCATTCTATTCTGTCAGAAGTTTCAAATCATTTTCTAGCATTTTCTCTGGCAGTATCACATTGTTTCAGTCAGTTTGGCAGTTGTTAAATAGAATCGTCCCAGTTGTCCAGACAGAGAAATAATTTGATGCAGTGTCAAGTGAGTTGCTGTCCAAGCTTAGTGACAGTTTCAGGCCTCCTGTCCAGGTTTCCATCCGCCTTCCTCGCCATTATCCTTGGCTCTGTTATCTTTCCCAGGGTGTCTAACATCAGAGATATGGCTCTGCAGCCCTTCTCCTGGGAGTTCCTTTTGAACTTGCATAAATTCTCTAGGGATGTTTGGTTTCTAAACTGACATTCCCTGGAATGACAGCGTGCCCACCTGATGAGATAATGGTGGGAGATGAATACAAGAGTACCAAGACCAAAAGCCCAAGCTGGTGGGTTGGGAATCTCATCCCAGCTGGAGGCTAACTGTTGGGCTCTTGTTTAATTCAGTGATGGTGTCGAGCTACTCCAGATGGTGAAGGCACCTGATTCCAACTGCAGCAACCTCCTGATTACAGCCAGACAAGGCCTTGTCCTGCTGCGGGGGCAAAATCTGACACCTTCCTGGACATTGAGCCTGCAAGGCCTGCACAGGTTTGCAGCATGTTCCTCTGTGTGTTTGCCGTTCTGATCCGCTTTCCCATGTGTCAAAATTCCTCAGAACAATCGCTTGATATGTGGGGCAATGCAGGAGAAGAGAATTCCTTGTTTTCCTCTTCTTCTTATTCACCACTGATCACTGTGTTCTCATTTGCAGCCAGCCTACTCCTGGGTATTTCACTGATGATCAGACGTTAGACTTCCTTCTACAGATACAGGATGGAGTTGGGATGAAAAAGGTAAAACTTTGGGACTCAAATCAATTGAAACATATATAAGGTATATATGTTGTGTCCAGCCATATGCTAGGCCCTGTGAGAAAGAAAAAGAACCTAAAATTTGGTCCCTTCCTTCAGAGAACTCAAACTCTGGCTGATGGATAAAATGAAAACTCACAATTCGGTGCTACAATCTATAGCATTGGAAGCCTGTCTAGCTAACTTCCTTCCTGTACGTGAGTTCCCACTTCTGGATTGTTTTTTTTTTTTCCTTTTTTAAAAAAAATTTTTTTGGGGGCGCCTGGGTGGCTCACTCGGTTAAGCGGCCAACTTCGGCTCAGGTCATGATCTCGCGGTCCGTGAGTTCGAGCCCCGCGTCAGGCTCTGTGCTGACAGCTCGGAGCCTGGAGCCTGTTTCAGATTCTGTGTCTCCCTCTCTCTGACCCTCCCCCATTCATGCTTTGTCTCTCTCTGTCTCAAAAATAAATAAATGTTAAAAAAAAAAATTAAAAAAAAATTTTTTTTTTTTAGTGTTTATTTGTTTTTGAGAGACAGAGACAGCGTGAGCAGGCAAGGGGCAGAGAGAGAGGGAGATACAGAATCTGAAGCAGGCTCCAGGCTCTGAGCTGTCAGCACAGAGCCTGAAGTGAGGCTCGAACTCACAAACCACGAGATCATGACCTGAGCCGAAGTCGGACGCTTAACCGACTGAGCCACCCAGGTGCTGCCCGCCTCCCCGCCGCCCTCCCCACCCCCTTTCTGGATTCTTAACTCACAGTTAGGCAATAGGAACCTTCTGAAGTCTCTTGGTGGGGAAAGGCAGGCATAAATGAACTTAGTACTTCAGTACATATCTTCCCAAGATTTCAGAGAAGGCAGGATATCTGGGGTGGTTGGGTTGTTATGAAAGACTTAACAAAGGAGGGAAAGATGATGAGCAGAACCTGGAAAGCTGAACCACATTTATATGAGGAAGGGTGGTTGGGAAGGCTTGTTAGGTTAGAAACACTGACACCAGTGGCCCAGAGACAGAATGGTATGGCATGTTCCATAGGTCTTCCTGATTTTATGTGAGGTTGCATATTATGAGGTTATAATGATTGGATAGACAGTTTTCATTCTTATTACAGGGAGAATTAGAGTTTTTAAAATTTCTTTTTTATAACTGACCAGTCTTTTCAGTTTATCTTTACTGTAACATATATATTTATATATTATGCCCTGTTCCCTGTGAGCAAACACAACACTTAATCATCTCCTCTAATATCTGCCAAGTTCCGTGCCAGATGCACAGATGATGTCTGTGGAGGCACAGCAGTAATGAAGACAAGGTCCTGGTTTTGTGTAGTTCATAGTCTTTGGGGTGCCTGTATGCACACAGCCCTACCACATCGTGGTGGGTAGGTAAAGGAGGTCTGCACAATGCCATGGGGACGTGGGGAGCAGATAGAGTGCAAGGAGTCAAGAGGTGCTTCATGTTGGTTGCAGGTGAGATGTTCAAATCATGAAAGCAGAGAAGTGGTTTGCTGGGTCGGTATATAAGGGTAGGCCAAGGGGTATTTCCTCCAGAGAGATCAGAGTGAGCTCAGCTGATGATGGAGGGCCCTGAAAAGCAAGGCTGCAGAATTTAGGTGATGTATTGGAGGCAGTAGGGTTATTTGGTCATGAGTGGAGGACAGAGCCGATGATAGAAGCATCACTTCAGGGAGCAGTTCCAGCAGTGCTGTCGAGGAAGGAAGCGATGTCTGGCTGTGTTTCAAAAAGATTTCAGGTAGAGATTGGAATTTCCATGGGCATTCCAGCGGGATTAAGGGAGAAGGGGATATGTAGCTTGCTTAAGAGCTGAGATGCTGAGGGTTTGAACCTGGAATTTAATCCTGGCTCCACTACTTGCTAGTGACCTTGGGTGAATTACATAATCTCACCCAACTGCAGATTCTACATCGCTTTATAAAGTGGGAGTATCACCTATCTTCATAGGGTTATTATGACAGCTAAATAATATGTGTGACTGGATAAAATTTTTTAGTGTGGTGTCTCAAGACTTTTCTCCTCAGACTGCCGGAGGGAATCTTGAACTGCTGGCTCAGGGGAGTTTGTCCCTCTGTGCGGTTCCAGGACCTTCCATGAGGCAGAGTCCGAGCACGGACAAAGAAGGGCAGGACCCAGAGGCTGGAAGAATAGGGAAGTGATTGTTGCCAGAGCTACAGTCCTTCCGTTTATCCAAGAACAGACCCTTGAGGAGAAGGGCCATAAAGACAGGGGCTAGAGGTGGATGGGGAGTTTCTTGTGGATTTTGGCCGAGAAGAGGCTCTAAAACCGTGAGGTATGAGGTATTTGGGGTGAAAAGGAGATAGCAGTGTGTCAGGGATGATGAGTTCAGGCCCCTTAATTGTCCTTTGAGAGACGCAGCTGAGGAGTAAATCTAAGTAAACTAAGTGAATCTCTTAGTTTATGTGTTCATCTGTTTAGATGTGCTCTTTTGAATTTGAGACCACCCTGGGGCTGAGCTACATGTGCCGTGACATCATCAAACCCAGAAAGCTTTTAGCACAGCCCATAGGACTTGCGTCCACTTAGTCATTGTTCCCTAAAGTGGTGGCTGCAGTGGCGGGAGGGAAGGAGCGGGAGGAGGTGCTCCCCTCCAAGGGCCGCTCTCTGTCGGAGCACTGTCACAGACCCTGAACAATCTGAGTCCCTTCCTGTCCCGGGCCTCCACCCTCTCACCCTGAGAATGAGAGGTGGATCAGATGATTAACATCTCCTTCCCACTGGAGAATTCTACAATCCTTTACACTCTACAAAATGGAGACAACGGCTGCTGAAAAGTGGGGCTTGGTCCCTAGGCCTTATATAATGCTCTCCGAACACCCAGTTTGTTCACATGTAATAAGCTCAACCTGTTAATACATGTGTTATTTGGATCTCTGCGGGTTTTCTTTGCTCTGTGTGTTTTCTTGGCCTGCTGCCTTTCTGGAGACGGGCTGTACTCACAGGCTCCTCTTCTGCAGATGATGGTGGTGGATGGGGACTCGGGCTCTGTTACCTGGACCTACAATGCTCCCTGCCACATGAAGGAAACGCCAACCACCTCGGCGGTTACTTCAGATCAGAAGTCTGTCTTCCTCTTCTGGGCCGAGGGGATGTCGGCGGCGGTATCTCCCAGTTCTGTAAGTGGGCCTGGGGGATGGGGGCCTTTGTCACTTGGTGAGGTGATAACTGCTCTGCTGGGCTGATTGGGCCTGCGGGGGTCCATGGAGCCGCCATGCTTCCGGGGGGCGGGGGTGGATCACAGCAGCAGCACTCGAGCAGGCAGGGCAAGACCCTGCTTCCTCCTGAGCGCTGCTTGCCCTGGCCTTCCTCTCGGCCGAGCATTGTGCAAGCCGACAGCCCCTGGCTGCTGACAGTGGGAGGCTAGATAAAGGATAGGTCTTCTAAAGCCACAAGGTCCAGATTTCCAGATGATCCATCTGTGCCACAGTCGAAGAGAACTAACTGTGACTGGTCTGGAATGGGCAGAGGAGGTCTCATGGAGGGTGAGGCTGGGCTTTGAGGCGAATAAACGGAGCCTGCAGAAACGGTGTGGGGCTGGGATGGCAAGCAGTTGGAGAGGATGATGAGGCTGAGGCTGAGGTTGAGGGTTTACCCGGGGGAAGTGTGGGAGAGAGGGTCCTATGCCCAGAAGGCAGATTTTGGAATGTCTTAAGTGCTATACACAGCATTTCAGTGGGGCTGATGAGGCAGGGTGCCACCTGTATTAGGTGCCTGGGAGTTTTTGGTAAGACCCACCCTGAATGAGTTCAATTAAACACGTCTTGACCAGCACTCACTCTGCGCCAGATGCCGTGTTCTCTGTAGGGACCTAAGGATAGCCTGGAAAGAGTGCTGGTCCTCTAGAGGAGAAGGCAGATGGTCCCCAGATGGGGGGGGACCCCAAAGGATGAAGAGCCCTGAGTTCATCAACCGTGCACTCTTGGACGAGCCACCTCACTTTTCTGAGCCTCATGCTCTTTATCTGTCAGTGAAGATGCTAATATGTTCCAGTTTGAGGATCAGATTTACCCAAAATCTAGGTTTTAGTCCTAATTCTGTTCTGCCCCAACGTGTGCCCACGAATAGTTTGCCTGACATTTTAAACTTCCCGGTTTCCTCATTTAATAAAATGAGGGGATTGGAGCAAGTGACTCTCAAATGTAAGTGTCTATAAATAACCAGAAAACAAAGGCGTGTCACAAATGCCGCAAAGGAAGCACAAATAAGAGGTTTAGGTGGAAGCACAAAAGGAGAGGATATTAATTTTGTCTGGGGCAGTTAGAGAGCTTTTTGTGAAAGGGGTGGCATTTAGGTGTGGGACCTAAGGCTGAGAATTGTATTAATGCATGGAAATGGGCTGCAGGGATTGTTAGGCAGTCTAAGGGGGAAATAGGTTGGCAGAGGTTAGAGAGGGCAAGGGCAGTAGAGGTTGCTGAAGCATGGGTGGGCAGGTAAATAATTGTAGGAAGAGGCTGGAAACGGCAGATTTGGATTAAATGCCGTAAGACCTTGGTTTTCAGGCTAGGAATTTGGGCTCCATTCCCTAGGCAGTGAGGAGGGAGTTTGACTCCTTGCTTGTCACGTGGACAGAGCCAGAGGTCTGTCCTCTCAAGCCTGGGCTCCTGAGCGTGTGTGTGGAAAACGCCCTCTTCTGTGTGGTGGTGGGAGCGTGGCTACAGGCTTCCCGCCTGTGTTTCTCCTCACTCAGTGGACTTCTTATGCTAAGAATATGGGGTTCCACTTCCTCCACTAGCAGAGCCCCAGGATGCTCCCAGGGGAGGGGAGGTCCTCGAGGAGCTTGGTAGAGCAGGCATTTACTAACCCATCCGTGGTATTTTTGTGCATTAACAACCGAATGGCTGCACACGTGCCAGAATGGAATGTCATCCTTCCGCGAAAGTCACACCGGTAAAGGAAGGGCCAATGTGCACGTCTTCTGCAAAGACGACTGACACTTGGGCCTTGGAATTTTTTTTTTAATGATTTGCTTCTGTGTGGCCAATGCTCTGTTTATTTCAGGAACTGAGAAGAGTTTTGTGGATTTGAGCTTGACACTTGTAATTGGCTTTAATATCCAGTGAGAGGAGACAGATGTCTTTTCAAACATACATTTTGTCTCCACAAAGCCCCACCTACTGCAAGAGATGACCCGGTGTTGTAATACTCCACGGGCAGAAGACTGGGAGCCGCCCCGTCAAACTTCTCTCCTGGGGCATGCACATTTCCGTTCTTTTTTTTCTCATAAGGGAGAGGGCATTTTCCAGCTCTAGTGGTTTGAAGAAATTAGTGGTTAGTCTGTTTTGAGCCCTTTGAAATATGTGGAGTTTTTATATGGGAGTTTTTCTCAAACACATGCTTGTATTTGGGGTCAGGTCATAGCATCAGAGAGGAGTGAGTAATCACTGTCCCCTCTGCCCTTTTCGTCCGAGGACCTGACATGTGGGAACGTAGAGTTACCTGCATTCTTCCGTTTTGCTTCTCATTGTCAGGACACCATCCCGGGAACTGGGCCACCCAGCCTTCACCACCTCTACCTCCTGCACCCAGCATTCCCCTCTCTTCTTCTCGATCTGGCCAATGCCACGGGCACAGTGACGGCTTCAGAGGGTGAGTCCCAGTGACAGTGGGGACTGCGTGCACAGCGAGGGGAGGAGATGTGCCGGCTGTTGTGTGTGAGGGTATCACTGTCCTACCAGTGGAGGGATGTGTACTTTCAAATGACAGCTGAGCACTCCCATGCATTTTCCCTGGCGCCCTGGTGCCCAGGGCCATGGCCGGAGTGCTTCCTCTGGGAGGAGCACTTGGCTCACAGGCTGAGGACCCAATTCTCTGAATAGGCCTGAAAGCCGAGGGCCAGTGCAGCCCCATGTCCCAGAGGTTCTTGGGGGGATGTGATTCCCACAGCCTCTCCTTCAGCAGACATTCACTGAGCATCACCTGTATGTCAGGCACCATGCCAGGTGCTAGGAATACAAATAAGACTGGTTTCCCGACCCTCCAAGAGCTTAGGATTTAGAATTAACTGTGAGGGATATGCTGGAGGTAGCATGTTGTCCCCAGGATATTGGTTTAGGCTCAGTGGGAGGCTTTCTTTTGACTAGTACAAGTAAACATGCCCATTGCGTAGAAGTGGCTGCCAAGAGAAAAATCAAAGGAGAAAGAAAAAAAAAAATTTTGCCGGAATCTGACCACTCATAATTGCTATTAACATTTTAGAAGTATTCCTCAGCTTTATATATGTATGTAAATAATACCATACAGCAAAATCTGGATCCTGTATTGGAGTCCTGTGATTCAGGTGGTCAAAGCTCTGGAAACTCAGCCACTGCCACCTCCTGGTCTGGAAGTGTCTGATGGTCTCCTCCACCGAGATCCTTTGCCTCTCTCTGGCCTAAGCGAGTCTGTAGTCCTTGCTGTGGGTATTGTGGAGAGGAAGACCAGACTGGCCCCTTTTCCTTTACTTCTGTGTTCTCTTGCCATTCACAGACTGGCTCACTGTGCACAAACTCATTTGCCTTGAAGTTAAAGCCAATGATTGTGGCTCTCAGTTTGTTGAGATACATCGGGAAGAACACCTGATCTGGAACTTGCAGGCATACTGGCCTGCTGGCTGTGTGTGTGGTGGGGGGCCGGGGTGGGGGAGAATCCTGTGATTGGATCTAAATGAGCCGTTTCTCAATATTAGCATCAAATATTATTCAGTGAGGGCTAAATGATGGTGATTAAGAATCCAGACCATTTTTATGATCCCTGTTTTAAGGATGAGGCCAAATAACCACTGGGGAGGCACATAGCTTCTGTGACCACGCACTGACAGTCCAGGGATTCTCAGAAGTTCTAGTTTGTCGTGCTCACTTTTTTACCAAATTGTCACCAGAGTTGGCATATCCTCATTTCCTGATTTGGGGTTTTCTTGGAAACAGCTTCAGAGAAGGAAAGGTTCAGAGACCGAGAGGAATGTGCTGGTTTGCCGGCCACCAGTCATTCCCACTGTGCACCCACTGCCTAGCTCAGTGCCCTGCATTTATTAGGTGCTCAATAAACTTTGTGTATGAATTAATGGAAGAGTAAATGAATGAATGAATCTAGCTGCTGAACTGAGCCACTCTCCTGTTAGCAGAAGTCTTTGGTCTTTATGTTAATTGCTCTTGTTTTTGTCCTTCCTCAGTTGGAATTAACGACCTCTGGAAAGATGCCTTTTATGTTACCAGGACAACAGGGCCCAGCTCCGAAGGCCACCCAGCACCCCTGGTGGTCAGCAAGCTTAGTCTACGGTGGGCGCTGATGGAAGGCCAGGTGGTCCAACTCGAGGATACCACCCCCAAAATTGGCCGCGGGGAGCTGCGAAGATTCCTCTCTAGGATAAAGTTTGTTGATCTTCCCTACCAGGTGAATCGCTTCTGAAAGAAATACTTGGTTACCACTGAGGGTTTGGGGCAAATACTACCAACTCCGACTTTGTTCTCTAGAAGGTAGGGAGAGTGGGAGTCTTCTTGGGTGTCAAGAACCAGTTGTTTTAGAGCAGCACTCTTTTCTCAGGGTGCTTCATGACCATTCAGAAATATTCAATTGTTTTTAGCTGGGGATGGTACCATCTCCCTTAGGGGACATTTGGAAGTGTGGGCTCATGGTTTTCACCGTCTCAGTGACTGAGGTGGGTGGCTTCTACTTTAATTTTCTGGGTTGGGCCTAGTGGTGCTAACGTCATGCAGTGATTGTGGCGGTTACTCCGGAGGATTATCTTGCTCAAAATGCTAATCCCCCACCCCTCAAATACTGTGGTCTAGTTCAGTGTTCATGAGTTTGTCATGGAAAAAGGTAAAGTCTCTGCACCTTTCCGGAAAGACTTATGAACTACTGGGGCTAGACAAAAGGACAGAAAAGTAGAGGAATAGCCTGACCTTTAGGTTTCCTCCAGTTCTCTACCATGAAAAAAATAAAGTCTCTGATACTCGTGCTCTTTCCCCTAGATATAGTCTGATGGAATCTTCAGTCTCAGAAGAAGTGAGCAGGGTGGTACTCTCTCTCCCCCATCAGCGCAGAGTCAGTGCTTTGGAGAGAAGGAAGACTTCAACCTCATTTTACCACGTCTGCGCAATTGTTGCAAAGCACTTTGGAAGGCGCATCAGAGTTCTTTGATGACAGCACCATCCATTTGGCTGGGGTATCTGACCTACGTTTTCAGTCCCTGCGTTAACCCCCTCTGGGCACTCTGTGGATAGTATGCAAATGTGAATCTTCCATGTTGTTTTTTGTGTGTCTAATTTATAAACTCTTACTGGGAAATTCCAGTGAAGTTCTTCCCCAGAACATTTTGTTTTGCATCATGCCACGCGTGTGTATGTATTAGTATTGTGATGGAACATTTTCTAGGTCTGTTTTAAGCTTCAGGGACCCGGTTTCTTGTCCTTCTGAAATACATCTGGGTTATTTGGTCATCTTGAGACGTCAGGTGCCCTGCCTCTTGTCATTCCAGTATTCAGGGCCACTTGTCATTTCCCTCTGTATTCTCTCACCACCTGTACCTTGGCTTCTTCCCTACTTTAACAGCAGGGAGAAGACTGGCAGTGAGGGGCTGAGGTAGCCATCCAGCACTTTCTTATCATACAGAGCCTCCCTCCTCACACTTTCCATCTCTATATTCTTAGTTACCATAACCACCACCATATTCCTGTCAGAAGGGGAGCCAGAGAAGTATAGTTGGGGACCGACCTCTAACAATGGTATCATGTGGTCTTGATTGTTCTGCCCTGCCCATCACGACCTTTTCACGGCAGTAACGTCAGGAGTGCTTGTGTGCGTGTGGTCCTTACGTGTGTGAAGTCAGGAACGATTGAGGTGGGTAGCCTTATCCCTGCCTCATCTCTACTCTGCTTTCTTAGCATCTCCTACGGGGCATCCTCCTTATCGCCTCTCACTTGCCGAGATATTTTTGCTTTGCTTGCATGACAGCAAAGCTGTTTCTGGAGTTTTACTCTTGCTTGAGTCCAGTGTGCAACCGTTTTGCCTGCACATCTCCTTCCTTGTAGAGCCTTGGAAGCACTGTATTTTGGGGAAATTCCCATGTAAATATTATAAATTTTATAATTAAGTTCTTTGGAATTACTTCCAGTGCTTATTTCTTCCTTCTTCAATACATATGTTACTTCTATTAAGTTTTCTTCTAAACTTCTAGATCATTGTTTGTATAGCAGAAAATCCCACGTTAGCCGGTGAAGAACTGCTTTTCTTCTTGAATAATTTTGGTAGGTCATGCCCGAGTGCAACTCAGGTTCTGTCTTTGCTTGAGCCTTTGTGTTTTTAGCTTGTGTTAATAAAGGGAGTCCAGAAAATTTAGAGATTACAGAAATTTAGGGATCCCAGATTTAAAGGGATGTATATTACTTGCCCACTGGTTGGCATTATGACATAACACGAGTTTGGTAGCACTAGCAGATTGGCCTGCGATGTTTCTTGGAAACCCCCTTGCCATAGTCTCTGAAAGCAAATCTGGTTTCAATACTTTGGGAAGCGCGTGTGGGTCCAGCTTGTTGTAAACTTGGGGAAACAATTAATTAGATGAAAACCCAAGAGGATGGGGATGATTCTAGATTCATTTCTAGGGTTTGAATCTACTTGGGTGGAAGAGCCTAGGATCTTGTTTGGCCTAGTAGATAATTCTAAGGACTAATCTATAGTCAACTGAATACCTAAAGCTTGGGTTGTGGTCCTGTGGCCTGGGCTGAGCCATCTATGCCTAAACTTCGTTCTCTACCATGTTGAGGCTCTGTGGGAAGCCAGCCACTTTAGGTAGAGGAATAAAATGCAAGGTCATTTACGGAGGGCCTGCTCTGGGGGGATCCTTTTTGGTAGAAGATTGTGTTTATGCTGGGTGAGTCCCAGAACTATGTAAGAGGAAGCTAGGAAACCATACATCCCTACATTCTTCGTGATGTGTTTACAGACTAACTTAACATAGGCTGTTTTGACTATAATTTTCCCTTTTTGCTAGACACAGTACAAGCTGTCGTCCCTCCTGCAGCCATGCAGAGGGTAGAAATGGTGGCTGAGGACTGAGGGAGCTTCATCTGACCAGCTTGGGTGCTGGTCTGTCAGATAGGTCCCCACACTTCCTTCTCCTTACAGGCACCCACCCAACCTGATATCTAAGATAGGAAGAGCTCCTCCCTTCCCCCCACTCACAACATGGGGAGCCGGCAAGGCCAGCGTGACTGCCACTTAGGGATAGTAGTGACTTCCACAAATGCAAGGGGCTTCCTTCGCCCAAGCTTTCCTCCTTGCTATCCTTACAGCCTCTTCGATCCTAGACGGCATCCCCCCATCCCATAGATGGTCTCTACTCCTCCTTGGCAGTGTGGGATGCTGATACCAACCCCCTTGAATGTGAATTGCTACTTTTATTGCCCATACTACAGAAGAGCCAGCTGGTATATGGTCAGGAAGCACTATTAAAAATGTGAATTGTTGCAGAACAAATAAAAATTATGTGTAGAAACATGCTTGTGTGTTATCCTCATTCTCCTTAGCCATTGGAATGGTGTCTTTTCCCTTACGGAAAAGAGAAACGGTGAGTGGGTGGATGAGTTGGGGCTCCAGAGAGGAGTATGTGCTGTGGCCTTGTTCATTAGAGACGTCTCCCTTACCATAAATCCCATGAGGAATAGCCTCAGTGGACCCTTTCTGGAAGTGGACCTGTCCCCTGCATGCTGTGGGAGCCTTCTCGTGTATACTAGTCTCCTGGTGGCCTCTGGGTTAATACCTAATTAAACTTTTATTGGGTACCCTCCTACGTGGATGCAGGACACTGCAGCAGGCAGTGTGGAGGACATCTGTCCTACATGTCCAAGCTCCCGGAAGGGCCTTCGTTTTCCATTCTGAGGCTTCCAGGAAAATTCAAGTGCATCGTGGAAAGGTGAGTCACAATCACCTGTTGAGTTGCCCACCTCCGTTCCTCCAAATCCCAGATAGATGACCAAACTGATAAACTCCTAAAGGACAGGGACTGTGCTGCTTAGCCCAGAACCTGGCACGTAACAAGCAATCAGTAAAGGAGAGGAGGTGATTCTGAACGTGGGAGATAGGGGGACGGTGAAACGAGACAGGAGACGGAGTGGGAAAGGAAAAGGGAGCGATGGCACCTGGGCACACACCCCTTTGGTCTTGTACTTTAAGATACTCTTGTTCTTACCCATCAAAACCATGCTTAAGACACAGACTTTGGCTTACGTACATGTTGATAACGAACATGTAAGGTTGGGTCCAGCCTGCCCTCTAAACCCCCCACTACTCCTAACACTGTTCTTCCTCTACGACTGACCCCGCCACCTCTTCCTTAAGAGCCTGGCTGGGTCCTTGTTGTAATCCCTTGTTGCGGAGCTCTGAGTAGAAGTCAACTCCTTCAGAGACAGAGCGGATGGGCTGATTGGGATACTGGTGGTAGCTGGTCAAAGGACCCCCTGTGTGGGCTGCACATAGCTGCTGGAGGAAACATTGGTGGTGATGTGGCAGGCAAGTCGGGTTTCCTTTGAAGCTCTTACTGTGCTTACACTTGAACTCCAGCACCAGCTTGGTGTATGTGTTGAAGGTGGTGACAGCCGATGCCATGCAGCAGGTGAAGGAAATCCAGGCCGTGCTAGGGATGAACAAAAAAAATTGCACAGTAAGAACCTGACCTCCTTACAGGTTTCAGGAAAAATACCATGATTCCTTCCCACCAGCAAACTAGGCCGATGCCCCTCAGGGTTTAGGGACCTGCGTGTGCTCCCTCCACCCCGTTGTAGGTCAAGAACCATGGGCACGAGGCCTTAATTTGGTCTGTCTTAGTAGGATACGTTCTGAATGTTTTGTAGTCCAAGGGAATGACTCTTGTAGTCAAGTAGTGTGAAGAGTCAGACTAGGAGTTTAACAGATTCGTTTTCACTGGATTGATCTGTTGTCAGTGCTGAGCTCCTTTATTCCCAGTGTGCCTGTTTTAGATACATATGTAAACACACATGTCGCGCGCGCACACACACACACACACACACACACACAGTTTTCTGGACTACTGTTTCCCAAGCTGCAGATACCCTTGTGATCTCCCGAGATTCCACAAACCTGTAGCTCAGCCGTGTAGAGTGGATGCAGCCCAACGCACCCCCCTCAGCACCCCCCACACCCTGCCAAAGATTTTCCTTTGTTCAGATCAGATGCCGAGAGTGATCATTGCTCTGCCTTCTTCGTTTTGACGTTAGCATTCTTAGGGTTCACAAATTGAGCCTCTCAGAGTCGTTCAGGAAATACTACAAATCTGGAGGTATTATAGGTTGTAATAGTGGAATTTGCCTATTATGAAAACAGTGTGGTTCTTGGCTTAAGGGAGTTTAGAATGGATGGAAGAGAAGCCGGAGATTTAAGAGAAGCTGGATGGATTTGACAAGGAAAAAAAAAAAAAAACCCACCAGGGAACTGTATCAAACACATTCCTAAAAACTTGGAAAGTCAACCCCTACATCTCCCCATGATTCTGGGAAGCCCAGGAAACAGGAAGTTGTGTGAGGTTAGCGAGGAATGTCAGGAGGTCAAGTGATGGTTAAAGCCAGGCCACACGCTGGCACAGTGTGTTCCTATCTGCTGCCTCTGACAGACTCAGTGGGCTCAGGTTGGCAATGCTTCTGATGGGGGTTTTGTAGTCTGAGCTCCGCAGATGTTGATGCCAAGAATGGCTTAAAGATAGACACAAGGTGCAAAACCATGTGTCTGGAAAATAAGTTCTGGTGGCTGGTGGATTAGGCCAAAGACGCCTGAATCAAATGGCCTGTTTCCTATCATGAGAAAAGGGGATAGGATCTCCTAACAGACATGGATGGGCTTCCATATCGCCTCCTTGAGCCCAGCACCGTGTCTTTTCAGCACGATGAAAGTACTTCACACTTATCCCAGACACTAGGGCAACTCCAAGCTGGCACCCGTGCAGCCGAGACAGCATGTTCCTCAAGGGAGAAGGCGAGGAACTCTTAAAGGGGATGTTTACTTGGTGTTTATTTTGTCATGGTGGCTGCTTCTCAAGAGAAATCGAAAACAACTGGCCCCTTCATTCTTTAAGGGTTAGGGAATGACCAGCAGGGGAGGTTTTATTTCTCACACAGTTTGGTGGGATAAGAATGGAAGTAGGAGGAAGTTACTCTTCATTACAGGAGAAGAGTCAGCCATTCACAGGCCATGGGACTCCAACCAAATCTCAAGGCTATCTCTTCGTTGCTCTGTCCTCCAATACCTTGAGCCACAAAATATTTAAAACATGGAGCATCGCTTCCGTAAGTCACATAAAACCAGTCTCGTTTCCCAAAGCAACATGTGTATTAGGCGAAGAAGCAACTGCTACCACCGTATCATCAGAAAAACAGAATCCCTTCCGTAGCTCCCCAGGAGGTGGGGAAAGAATAGATGTGACCTCATGGGCCAGCCCGCTGGTCCACAGACCCCTGGGATGAGGGATGAAGGTTGAAGAGAAGATAGGACAACACGGAGCAAGCACCTGCTTAAGGGCAGAACATCTAATGCAGGTTGGCTGAGGAGGGGGTAAAAGGCTCAGGAGACGGTAAGCACTTACTAGAAGGCCCAGCCATAATTCCAAGCATGTGGCCTCCAGTCTTCTGGACCCACGTTGACCGTTGCCTGGAAGACTTGTGAATACATCATATGGGCCACCATCCCCAGAAGGCCTACAGAGGGAACAGGAAGGCAGCGCCTTTAGAGAGACACTGGCATTGCCGTCTACAGGGAATAGGAGTTTGGAGCAACCGCCTTGTTTTGCATCAGGTGCAGCCTAGGTTGAGAAGTTCCATTACCCAGCTGCCACCACATTCCCAGGGAGACTCATCTGCAATGGGGGCTTCTCCTTGAATGCATAGCTTTCCAATAGGCTGCCCCAGGCTTTAGGTGTAGGGTTATGGGGAAAGTTTCTGCGTCAATGCTGCATTTGGGGCTTTTACTTCTTCCTACCCAGGCCCTGTACGTGAGCTTTATTCCTGATCTGTCTTATATCTGCAGATATAAGATATAAGATGTAAGATAGATATCTGCATCTCTTTCTCTTACTTGATCCAAAAGAGTCTTGAAAAGCTGTGTGTGTATATGTACAGCTGAAAAGCAAACCAAACCATATTTCACATACTGGGAAAGCTTGCAAGTAAAAAGAACCTAGAGATAAATCATTTTGCAGAGTACATAATGCTCTAATACAAAATTTCATTTCAACTCAAACATGCCTGCAACGTCCATTCTTTATACCGCCTGTGGGCACCCCGTTCCTGCCCTCCCTACAGACACACACGCCCTCCGGGGGTGCCTCAAAGGTGGCCAGGACACCCACCCCCTCCAGCCCGGGAGGCACGCACCTGACAGGACGGAGGAGATTGCCGCAAAGGCGCTCAGCTTGAGCCCGCAGCCCGGGTTCCCAGTGAACAGCAGGTCCATCAGTAGCAGGAGGAAGCTGACGAATTCAAGTCCAATGGAGGAGAACTGGGCTCCCATTGATAACCATAGGATCTCTGTCAGAAACCAGAAGAAGAAGAGCCCTCACCCAGGCAGTTAACTGAACGTGGTACAAATGATGACTATCAGACAGGGAAAAAGCCTTGCGGAGTCAGAGAAGGGGAGAATGAGAGCTGGAACCTGCTTGGGAGCTTCCTCCAATTTGGGTCCTTTGCTATCAGCCCCTCGGCTCTCTCTGCTCACTACCTGATATATCATCAAGTAAACTTGATTGGCTGGAAACACCGTTAGGGAGATTCCAGAAGAAACCATCTAATGGTCATAAAATCTTCCAGGGGCATGACTGCTATGGGTCATTTTTGTCTCTCTTTTCTCCTTATTGAATTTGGAACGATCAATTTTGTTTCTTTCTCCCTCCCTCCCTCCCCTTTTTCACTCCATTCCACTGAAAAATATATATAGAAAAAAAAATATTTATATGTATATATGGGAGGGAAAAACCCTCTAAGCTTTTCAACATGGTTACTAGGCAATAAGAGGAAGTTAGAGAGGTTGGTTGGAAGCGGTTTTCTATTTATGAACTTTATTTGTTCCTGCTGTTCCTGTTCTGCATTCCTGCATATGAATGAGCGTCAACTCTGGAAGCAAGGCGCGTCAGCCTGTGGGGCTCAGAAGAAGAGAAAAGGAGATCACAGTACAAGGCAGAGCACGGTTGGGCCAGAGAGGCCCAAGTCAACGGCAACTAAATTTGTTATCAAACCCACATACTTGCCACAAGCCCCGGGGGAGGGTGGGGGAGGAAAGCCTTCTCCATCAACCGCTTCCCTCCAAATCGGAGAGTGGGGTGACATGGGCCTTGCAACGCGGCAAACTCCAGTAGTCCTTTCTCACCTCTCTCGGTTGGTGGTGTGAGTTCAATGAAACTTCGGCACCTCTCCCCTGAAACACAGACGAGGTCTGACGTCCGGGAGGGGTGAAAACTCTGCCCCCAGTCTCCCACCTGGTTCAGCTCCATCCGTTCAGACCAGCGCCTGCCCGCATACAGTAGGCAGGCAATGGCATAGGCTAGAATTCCTCAGGATTAATTTCTCCCCGCGCCCCGCCCCGATTCCAGACAGTGAAGACGAGAACATCGCTGAGAGGGCTTCCGCAGGGAAACGTCCCCATTTCTCGTGCCGGGAAGGGTTCACAATCCTAGTGTCAACCTTTTGCTGCCGCTGTACCACTGGTCTGAAATGGCTCTCGATTGTTTCCAGGACTGGGGTTGGAGCAGTGCTCAGCGGGACGTTCATACTAAATCTAAATAGACACGCATTTATATTTCTCTTCCATCTCCTTTTTCCCTTAGCCCCAATTGGGAGAAATGGCATGTGGTTAATTGTACACAATTCTGGGCTTTAGAGAAACTTCACTAGCAAGTGACCTCTGAATGCTTTGCGCAGGGGGGAGGGGGGTGTCCTTAGGCCAACTGCTCCTGACCGAGAACCACAAGTGAAGGAAAGGAATGCACAATGACAGTGCACCGCTCTGCCAGTATACGCTGAGTGGCAGGAGACCTGGGAAGGTCAAGGGCACCCTTACAGGGTCTACTTACCCTCTTTGGGCTTCAGTTCCCTGACCTGGTAAATTATAATGAGAATACTTAGAAGGGGGCGGGGAGGGAGGGGCTCTACAGGTAACCTACTCTGATCCTTTCATCTCACCTGTGAGAAAATCAAGGTCTGTAGAGAGAGGAAGCTGCTCATATAAGGTCACAGCTAGGCAGAGCCAGGGCTTTTTCTAGAAGAATTATCTCTCCTCCCTTGGGTCTCCAAACGGCAATCCTAACTCACTAGAGTGGGAATTCTCATGATGTTACAAGTCTAAATGAAACCCTTTAAGGGTAATGCTGTTTTAAACCAGAGGGTCTACGAGACAGTCAGGAGGGGAAAAGCCAGATGGCCTTTGACCCTATTAAAAGGGAGTCCTGGGGCGCCTGGGTGGCTCAGCTGGTTACGCGTCAGACTCTTGGTCTCTGCTCAGGTCATGATCTCACAGTTCGTGGGTTTGGGGCTCTGTGCTGGTGGCGGGGAGCCTGCTTGAAATTCTCTCTCTCCGCCCCTCTCTCTCCCTTCTCTCTCTGCCCCTCCCCTCCCTAGCTCACGTGGGCTCGCTCTCTCTCGGTCTCTCAAAAATAAATAAAACTTCAAAGAAAGAAAAAGGGAGTCCGAGGAGAAGGGACACAACACAGAGGTGGGAGATGCCGAGCCCGGGGGTGGGGCCCAGCCAGGGATGGCGAGTGCCACTGCCCCCTGGTTCTTTGGCTGGGTAAGGTCCCCTGGGTGAGGAGCCCACCTGGTTCTTCCACGCTTTCCTCACAGGATAGCCACATGCCACTCCAGAAGGTATGGAAGGAGAAGCGGTCATCCCCAGCCTCCCAGCTGTATTGCACCACCTCCTGGGATGATGTGTTGTTGGTGCTGCTCCCATCCAAGGGCACCGGCACGTCAAAGCATTTGGCTGCCAGACCTTTTCCGCACACGGGCTTGGGCACCTTCTGTGTGCCCACAAACCAGTAGTTGCTGAGCAGGGATACTGTGGAGAGGCTGAGTGACAGCATGTTGAGGATGGCAGATAGGAATGCCCGTTGGCCATAGAAGCCCTGCGAGAGCTCCACCTGTAACAGACCCACAGGAGCAGAGAAGCTGATTGCAGAGCGCCCTCGGAGATCTGGACAGGGTGCCCGATCCGGAGGCTCCCTGGGCTCAAGCCACGCCCCTCCCCTGTGCCAGGCACAGCCCGCCCCGGGGGCTCTCTCCAAGGAGCCGTGTGGAGGCTCAGCTTTAGCAGTGGCCCGGAGAAGACGCCGTGGCGATGCTGTTTGTTTAAGCTGGACCTTATTACACGAACATGTTTACTGAGGATGATCTGAATAAGGATCAGATAATAACCTCAGTCAGAATGCGATTCAGCCACTGAGCTAGTCTATCTCAAGCTGAGTAAAAGAATTGTGGTCACTCTAATGCTCTTGCTGAGAATTGTTTTGATTTTGTCTTCACTGGAACGTAGTAGCCCTGATGGGCTGAGGTATTTGTTATTGTAACAGCAGAAGTTTTTGCTGCCCTCTTCTCTGCCTGACAGATTCCTCGGAGAGGAGAGGAAATGGGGATATGTTCTCTCGATAAACATTAAAGTGGCTCACCCCAGTCAGGGGGCGGGGAGCAAGGATTAGGGCCTTCAGGATTAAAGAAGGCAGTGGACCAACTGGGACGCGGGGGTGTTGAGACCCCGGGAGAGGAGATGGGGCTATAGGTTCTGAGAGATGGTGATCTGGGTCCGGCTTTCACACACTGCCACAGAGATGACAGAATCTCAAATGGGAGGTATCCGGGTGGTGCCCGTGGAGACCGGACACCAAGTGTCATGGTCATGGAGCCACAGGGAGGGTGCCCTTGGCCACTGGGGAGGAACTGGAGGGGCACCTCCACTGCTTGAGGCAGCAGTGGTGCCTGCAGAAAGATCTGTGGCCCGTGTGGCTCTGGCCGGAGCCCCTGACCTCCTTCTCACTTTTAGCCTAAGAGGAGAGCCAGCTGAAAAATGACTGATAGTAGATATTTCAACCCTGATGAGTGGTGGCTCGGAGCCAGACTGAACTTTAGAAAATAAAGAAATCTGACCGGTCTTGCACTTTTGTGTTATGGAGCTGTTTATACTGTTACATTAATACATACGGAACAGAAAAGAAGCCCATATTTAGTTGCTGACAGACGCTTCTTAAGTAAACCATCTTGAGCTTTCCGGGGGATCTCTCATATCAGAATTAATCAGACCTAAATCTTCTTAGCTTAAGAAACGTAAATAAAACCATAGCTAAATGGGACAGGCTCATAAATCTGCCTCATCATCTCCAGCTTAGCATTTTCTACATTTAACAGAGAACTTTATCTTAGAAATGTAACAGTTTGTTCTTCAGAATTTCCAGGGACTAAAACAGTGCATGCCACAGATAAAGGACAGATTATTTATGGCAATAAGAAATATATAAGGTTCATATGCATATAAAAATCAATACATAAAATACATGATAAAACAACTTCTGGAAAGCAATCTGCTAACATGATTTTTTTAAAAAAGCACTCAACAAATTAAATCCCCCAAGAATTGTCAGTCTGTGCAAGACTCTGGGTGACCTTGGTAAAGACTGAAAACCACAGCATCAGGAATGAAGAAAGATCTTATATTACCAGGTATGGAAGTCACATATTGCCCCTGTCCCCCCAAAAGAATGCTTTCATCTTGTTTTTAGTTCTGAAATCTATTGGTTTAGTCATTGCTCTGTTACTATAAGTTACTCTTTCTAATTATTTTCACATCCATTGCTTGAACAGGCAACGGACTTCCAGATGAAACATCTTCATTAATCATTCTGTATACAGACTGAGCTAATGATTTAGGCAATTCTATATTTTCAGCAACTTTATGGCTTGGAGATTTGACTATTATCACATCAGATTTTTTTCTTTACCCTCAATCCATTTCAAGTCACACGTATTTGTAAGGTATTCTGCAGACTGTTGCCAGAGAAGAATAATGAACCCCACACCATGGTATAACCACTTTGCAGCACCAAGGTGATAACCAATTTAAGGAAGCAGTGAGTTGAGAGACAAAGGATGAACAACAGCTTGGAGTAAAGTTCAAAGAGGCTGCTTCTAGAAGGAGTGTCCTACCAAGGATGGACACAAGGAGACTCATTGGAGAATTATTTTGATTATTGAATGGGAATTCATTCAAGAGCCCTTTCGAGAATCATCTTCAACACTTACAGTACTGCGCCCTTCATCCTGTATTTTATTTCTCCTCTAAACATGTCCTTTTCTCTCCAGGATTCAGATACCTCTTGCATTGGAAGGCCAAGTCTAATTTTGCAATGGTCTCTTTAAGGTTATCATGAAGGGGTAGCAGCCATAAGAAAATTTTATCTTTGGGGCACCGGGGTGGCGCAGTCGGTTAAGCGTCCGACTTCAGCCAGGTCACGATCTCGCGGTCCGTGAGTTCAAGCCCCGCGTCAGGCTCTGGGCTGATGGCTCAGAGCCTGGAGCCTGTTTCCGATTCTGTGTCTCCCTCTCTCTCTGCCCCTCCCCCGTTCATGCTCTGTCTCTCTCTGTCCCCCCAAAAATAAATAAACGTTGAAAAAAATTTTTTAAAAAAAGAAAATTTTATCTTTGCATATGCTGACAAGTCCCGCGCCAAGGTGACTCTCTACTCTTGAGAAAAGGGACAGAGAGTGGCTTCCTTGACACTCTGGCTCAGGCCAATTGGAAGTGCATAGGTGCCAAAACTAATTCTTCCATCGACAGAGGTTAACAGAAAAACTCAGAATTAACATAGACAACACATTGATGAGACAGACACACCTCTAAATCAGGTGCAAAATAACCATGGAATGTACGTTCTGAGCAATAAGAGTGGGAAGCTGGGTTACCTTGGCCATGGTCAGCGACTTGCTGCTTGTCTGAAGGACCACGGATGCCATCTGTGCCCCAAATCCCTTTGGTTTAATGTTGACAGAGTGAAACTGCCTTCCCACCCTCCCACCTCCCGGCCCCTCCCTCCTCCTCTACCTCCTATTTTTTTGGAGTGCCTCTTGATTAAACCGCTGCCTTGCAGGGAACGTGGGCATTTAATAATTGACAATGCAATCATGGCCCAGCTGTTCTGGAAGATTACATGGGAGAGCTTGCCAATAGGGATCCAGGATTAAGCACAAAGAAGCAAGGACCTGCATTCTCAGAGGGACGGGTCTTTAAAAAGTAAGTGAAGATTCAGTTTCCATCTGACTGCCGTTCCCTCGGTAGCTGGTGGGACTGGGCTTGATTTTATGGCAGTCACAGAAAATATTACAGGGTATAGGAAGAAGAACGTTTATTTTTTTAAAAAGTGTTTCTAAAACTTTAAAAAAGTAATTTGACAAACCAGTAAGGGGTGGATTGCATATCTTCTTGCGGCCAGCCACCTGAGAACCAGGAATTCTTTCCGTCCTCAAAAATTGTACCAATTAGGGGCGCCTGGGTGGCGCAGTCGGTTAAGCGTCCGACTTCAGCCAGGTCACGATCTCGCGGTCTGTGAGTTTGGGCCCCGCGTCAGGCTCTGGGCTGATGGCTCGGAGCCTGGAGCCTGTTTCCGATTCTGTGTCTCCCCTCTCTCTCTGCCCCTCCCCCGTTCATGCTCTGTCTCTCTCTGTCCCAAAAATAAATTAAAAAAACGTTGAAAAGAAAAAAAAATTGTACCAATTAATTGGGATGGCAAGGATGGAGCTCGTTCTGCAGCTGCTTTTGATTCTCCAAATACCCGATGCCACACATTTTTTTTTGTCCTGGGTGCCTTTGCAGGCGCTCTTTTTTTCTACCTGGAATATCCTCAGTCCCTTTTTATCTGGCGATCTGCCTCTTATCAAGAGTAGTGTTAAGGCCACTCATTCTTGGAAAATGTTTCTTTTCTCTCAAAGAACAACCCCCTCCTCTCTGTCCTTCCATACTGCACCCCTCTCGTAATGCTTTCTGTGGTTCATGTTAGTTGGCTTGATCGCCACTCTTTAATTGGAGAGCAGAGGTTCTCAATTCTGCCTGAGCATCAGAACAACCTCTGAGCATCAGAAAACTGAAAGATACTCAGGTTCCTGGGCCCCATCCTGAGATTCCACAGTAAGGCTGAGTGAGGTCCAGGAATGTGCAATTGCAGAAAACTCTTCGTATATACCCAGGGATGGACTTCTGGTTTCTGGTTCCGCAGGTAAAGAGCTTGGAAGTTGCCACTTCAGCTTTACAATGAGGAAAAGGCTGAACAGACTGGAAAATATACAGCCAGGGAATGAATGTACCATGAAGTAATACCTGTTTGATTCATTTTTGGGCTTAGGTTTAATGAAACCCTTCGTGTTCTACCCCGGCCCTCCCCCACCTCTTCCAGATTTGCCACCAACCAAGCCATGGTTTTGCTGTTGTGTATTTGTACAGTTAGTTTGGGGACTCAAAGGCCCGCTCCCCTCTGACAGAATTGATCCAGATTGTAGCCAGATGGGTGTCTGGATCTTGCTTCCTACTCTTCTAGGACTGATGTAACAGCACATTTGACACACATGTGCTTATGCCCAGGCGATGATTCTCCGTTTCACCCAAAGGACCCTTAATTCATCGTGGCAGAGCTCTCTCTCTGGGAGAAGGGAGGAGGAATTTTGTGGTCACTTTTCACGTTTCAACTGGCTACAGCTTTTGTCCTGACGCTGGGTGGCACTGTCTCCTCATGTTTTTCCTCTTCCGTCCTGAACTCCAGTCATGGGGTGCAGGTGGTTGTCCCTCCCTGCGGGGGATGGCTCTTTTTTCTTCCTTTGGCCTCCTCCCCACTCACTAATCTATACAATGCCATGTGTCAGCCTTTTGGAATTCAGGGCTCAGAACGAACTCTGGGAGCATCCAGCCGCTCCCTCGAGGACATCTCGCAGGATTATTTCCTGTAGCACATTTTTTGTGTGTGTGTGTGTGGCCAGTTCCAGTTTCAGTGACTCAATAGATCCTCAAATACTTCCCATGGGAAATACAACTCCACGGTGTCAGAAAATAGAGTTCGCCAATGTTTCCTGATGAGTTTTGTGCACATTTTTCTTTATTGAATCGTATCCTCATTCCCTTTTCCACCCCAGAACAGTGAACAATTCTTTTCCCTGCTCTGTGCTTACACCCTTCAAATACTTGCAGACGCTTCTCATATCCCGCTTGAGTCACTGTTTGGCACGGTCTGATGTCTTTGGTTTTTATTGCCTCTGCTCAGAAACCGCACCCCCTCTGCCCTCATAGCATTACATGTGCCTTCTCCAAGGGAAAGGGGACGGGAGCGGCACAGGCTGGAGGTTATGTGAGGAGGCCTAGAGGTAGACTGAGTGAAACCAGGGACAATTTGGCTCTGGGGTCTTCTGCTAACTCAGGCCCTTTCCCAGCCCGTTACATACTCCTCATTTTGTATGATTCTTCTTAAAGAGAGCCTCCAAAGTTACATTACTTTAGGCCTCCCCAAAGCCTGAATCCACCCCTTCGAAGGCTGGCTCTTTGCATGGCTGGGCTGGCTGGCTACTAGCTGTGATCCATCTCGAGGACAACCTCCCTCCCTGAGGACCCGATGCCACAATGTCTAATTTCCCCTTTTTGATGAACCATGAGGTTCTCTGTCTGGCATCCCACTCACTTCCTTTCATTATAATTTAGGCATGTTAATATTTTTTTCTTCTCTTTCCTCTCTTAGAACAGAAAAAGTCATTGCTAGTCAATGCACCATGACTATAATTAGGTTGGGCTCAGAAGCTCATGACTCAGGACAGACACAAAGATTCCACATCCCCAAACAGTATTTAACTTTGGTATGTTGGACTGTTACCATGTCAGGACGATTCCCCATGGGGATGTATAGGTGACTCAGCATTTATGACATCACCAAACCAAGGGTTGGGACTAACCTATACTTGCTAAGGTCCTCAGTCCCTGTTCCCCGCACTGTACGAAACCGTATTTATTAAGTACACACAAAGGGAAACAATGGTTTGGGGACACCCACACAAACTCTGTAAACAGGAATCCAATTTATTGTTTTGTGAATACAGTGTCCATTAGACATGATTAAAACAATGGGTAAGAATGCTGAGCCAGAGAAAATTGCATAGCATACCACTTCCCTAAGGCAAAGCCTCGTGGCAAATCCCTTCTTGTCTGTCCCCCGTCCCATTATCAATAGTGGCCTCTTCTCCCAGGATAGGTTCATTTGCCCTCCCTAGCAGTAGTATCTCTGTCCTTTGCCCAGGAGTCAGATTATCTGACCCATGACCCATTAACTAATCCCTTTCTGTTACTCAGCAGACAAAAAGCTGGAGTGGAATGCGAAATGTTTCTGCTGTCGCTGGCTCCGATCTACATGCCTCTGTTCTTTGTTCCTGCACGTCCTACCGTGTGCCTCTCAGGCAGCTCATAACACGCTCACTTGACTTTAAGTCGCTAGATACAGGAGCAGCTGTGTTTTATTCATTGTTGATCGTCAGCGCCCGGCACTTTCTAACATCCGGGAATCAGTGAATGAGGTTTGTAATGGAAACCAGGCTCAGAATACAATGAGGAAGCCTATGGGTGAAGAGCACATGTGAATAAAGAAAAGTGTCCCAAACAGTCTTTTATTGTTAAGGGACGCGCAAATCTTCCTGATTCCCATACAGGAGAACAGTGAGAAGGTAGAAGGTCCACCGGTCCACAGACACACCCTGTGCCTTTCTACACAGATGCACCCATAGTTTCACTGAACAGATCCGCTGCCAATACATTTCCTCCCACCTGTGGAAACATTCCTGCTTTTTGATGAGCAAAGCCCAGAAAACAGCAGTGATCTCACGAACGAGTATTATCTTTGGTTCACAGATAGCAGGGTACAAACAGATTGCTTAAAAGCCAGTGACGGATTGGAAATGCCATGTCCTTTCCCAAGCTCTGTGATTCCCTAGTGATTGGAACCCATTCGGATGACATATCTTGAGCCATCTGAGATTTCACAGCTCCACAGCTCACAGAATCACTGATAAAACGAGGAATGTCTTCACGCAGGACATTTTGATAGGCCTCCCAGCCCAGAAGGGAAGAGTCATGTCACCGAAGTGCCCGTGCCGAATGTCCAAAATATTAACATAGGACCCTTAGCTGTGGGATTTCTCAGCCTCAGGTTAACCTCACCCGCAAGTGTTTAGTGTCCGCATGGCCCCAGAACAGGGGCGTGTAGAATAAATACGACTCCTTTCTAACATGGGTCCCCAGTTGAGTTCTGGGAACGCTTCTACTTATGTCCAGTGGGAAGGACTGAAGAATAGCATTTGGGGGCCTCTTCTCTGTCGCCTTTCCCTTTCCGTTGTTGGTGGAATTGTTAGAGGGCTTTTGCTAATGCAGTCATTTCCAGGAGAGGAAGCGGCCTTTCTTCCATGCCCTAAGCAGCTGGAGTGAATCAGAGCGGCAGCCACATCTGCACATCCTGTGGGGCAATCGCTCACGCGCGGGTGACCGAGCCCTCGGGGCCAGCTGGGGCTGGGGGCTCTTGGGGACCGCGGGGCGGGAAGGGGCGCCGAAGGGGAGCGGCCTCCCCAGGGATGCTCAGGGCCCGGAGCTGGGCCGCCCCATTTGCACTCCGCGCGCGCCCCCCTCGTCCCTACTTTTCTGCTCTCCCTCCCCCCCTGCAGTCGCGGTGTCCGAGCCCAGCCGAGTCCCCGCCGACTCCCTTCGCCCCCCTCCCTCCATGAGTAACACCTCCGCCCCCGGTTTACTATGGCTCCCCGGTCGCCTAGCAGCGGGCGCGCGTTGCCATGGCGACGCGCCCGGAGCGTGTTTTGAATTGTTTGGCGAGGCCCCGCCCTAGCGGCTGAGCGCTGGGGACGCGAGCGGGTGGGGCCGGGGACTGGGGCCGGGGACTGGGGCCGGGGACTGGGGCCGGTCTTCCTCTCCAGCCTCCTTCGTCAGCTGACAGCCGCGGCCCGGGCCCTCCCGAGACCAGGAGCCGGCGAGAGCTGGCGGGAGGGAGGCCGGGCCGCCGCCACGTGGTGCCCAAGGCTGGCCTGCTGGCCGGCGGCGGCTCCTGCGCCGCCCGGGTCATCCGATCATCTTGTCACGCCCCGGCCTGTAGGCCTGAGGGTCAGGAGGTTCGGGGTTCAGGGGAGCCCAACGTCCGGCGTTTCCCAGCCCCGCCCTTCCCCTAAAGGCTCAGGCCCCTGGCCGCTGTTCTAAAGCAAGACTGTGTCTTTGCCTCCTTTCGTGGGCCCAAGAGGGGAAACTGGGACACCGAGAAGCCTTAGTTCTGGGTTCTCGTCACTACTCCGCCCACCGCTGGACTAACGATTTCGGCCAAGTTACACAACCTACCTGAGTGATTCAGAAGTAAATTGGGAGAGAGTTGTTCCTCACGGTCCCGCCGTGAAGACCAAGAGGCCTCGTGAAAGTGTGGAGGAAGGGGAAGGGAATCTACGGTGTTTCGGACACCTTGCTAGGCTCCTCACAAACATCTCCTTGAACCCTCACAATAGGCCTGAAGGACAGGTGGTTTCCAGAGGGAGCATTTGACTTGCTCCAGGCCGCAATGCTAGTAAGTGGTGGAGTCAATATTCAAAGTCTCTTGTTTCAACCCCAGGCTGCCCCTCCGTAAAGGGGAGGCGCACACACTTAAAGACAGGGATCGCAGGACAGATTATGGAAACGTACACAGAATGATGCCGCGCATTGTGTTTTATACTTCAGATATACAGATAAACTTCCATACCCCCTCTGTCTCTCCTAAATCAATAATCAATAAAATTTACCATGTCTGGCTTTTTCTATCGCGTTCTTGCCCATTTCTGTGGGTTCTCCCATTTATGACCTATTCACTTTGGGTTTCTATCCTTTCTTTTGTGATCCCTAATATCCAGCCAATTAACAGCACACCACATTGCTCTGTGTGCGTGAGTGTGCGTGTGGGTTTTATTTCTCTGGCGAATTGCAAGCTTCATTTTTCTCTCCCGAGAAAGGCAAGAAGTATGCGAATGAACATTTGCTTTTTTAGTAACCCTTTGAGCGGAAAGATGGCAGTTCCCAACTATCTCAGATGGGAGGCAAGTCATTTCCAGACGTGAGTTCTCCTAAACAAGCCAAGACATCTTTTGCCGACCGTGAGGGTCTTTTTGGAGCTGCAAGGATCCCTGCAGATACTCCCAGGTTCCCTGAGACCAGAAAGAGCCCAACTAAGGTTGTGCTGTCCTTAGTTCCAGTAGATTCCAGATCAGAGCTCACTACCAGCAGGACCATGGGGATGCCTCACCTTTTTCTGGCAGAGAACTTAAAATCTGCTCTTTCTTCATTAGAGTGATACACAGCTCTGTGGTTACCACTACCGCTGAGCCTTTTACCAGGAACCAGATTTTGGCAGCGGGAATCATACAGATGGGAGGGAGGAAAGGAGAACTAGAGGGCTCTAAGTAGTCCTGGGAGCAGCAAGGAAAAGCAAGATGAAGAGGCAAAGGAGGAGGGAAGGGAAGTATAATGGAAGAAGATGAAAAAAACCCCAAGGCCGAGGTATGGCCATCACCAGGTTTATCAATAAAAATGGGGCTTGAGTAACAAATTTTGATCCTGTTTTGTATAATCCCATGGTGTGTTCTCAAGCTCCTTACCATGAGCCTGTGAAACAAGGCAGTGAATTTTTATATGCTGTATTACAAATCCACCATAAGGGGTATGATGCAGGGGAGAGTCATGAGATTTCAAAAATTTTGTTGTGATGACGTGTTGTTGTACTGAACTGTTGAATTTCTATACGGTATACCCGAAACTACCATTTCACTGTGTGTCAACGAACTGGATTTAAATAAAACCGAAAAAAAAAAATAAGTCTTGGTACCTACCTTCTGGGTGAGACAAACATTTTGAGTCAGTTGGGAGGGTTTGCTCATTCACTTTTGAAGCTCTGAGGCAAGGGTGTTTCCGTTTCTCTTCGGCTCTGCCTTAATCGGTTGCACGGAATGAGTTTCTGGTGTGAAGACGAATCAGGTCCCCTCTTGCCAGCAGAGGGGTGAGGTGGTGTGAGATGGGCTGCCGGAGATGGAAAGGATATCCTGCGGCCCAGGGCGGGTGGGGCTGGCTGACACAAGAGGTTTTCTCTGTGACATCACAGTGGGAGGTAGGGATATCTCTGCTGCCCACCCCCCCCCCGCCTCCTCTCACCACCCCCAGAAGGATGGGGGGGGCCACTCTGGGGTACCTGCCAGAGACCTGGATATCTTCTGAGTCATCCAAACCTGCGCTGCTGTTCCTGGGCAGAAGAACACGCTCCCTGCCGGGGATCCTTGTGAACCAGCAGATTCTGAAGGCCAGGGATGGTTCCCACATGTTGCTGACCACACTGAGGCGGGAGGTTCTAGACCAGTGCCGTCAGAGAGAAATACGATATGAGCCATACATGTAATTTACAATTTTCTAGGAGCCACATTTAAAAAAGTAAAATGGACACACATGTTGCGATGCGACAATGGTATCTTATGCGGTGGTATCATCAGAATAAAATGTAGTGCTCCTCAGAGCAATAAAGTTGGGTTCAATGGAAAAATAGCTGACACTGATGAAAATGAAACGAGCTCCAGCGGTGCCTGGGTGGCTCAGTCAGTTAAGCGTCTGACCCTTGATTTTGGCTCAGGTCATGATCTCATGGTTTGTGGGTTCGAGCCCAGCATCGAGCTCTGCGCCAACAGTTCAGAACCTGCTTGGTTTTCTGTCTGGCTTTCTCTCTGACCCTCCCCTGCTTGTTCTCTGTCTCTCTCTCAAAATAAATAAAAATAAACTTAAAAAAAAAACCTTATTAAAAAAAAGAGAGCTTCAATTCCTTGGTTGCATTAGTCACCTAAGGGCTCGGTAACCACGTGACCAGTAGCTACTGTATTGGATAACACAGCTCTAGACCACTCCCAGAAAAGGCAAGAAAGTGCAGAAATTATCATTCCAGTATCTGGAAATCTAGTTGATGTTCACTAATACAATTTTAATAATACATAACGAGGATCTGGGAGCTATTGACACTGAGACGTAACTCTGAGGTTTAAAGAGCAAGGTGGTGTCTTTCCCATTATTCCAGCTAAGAGTCTGGATGGGGGCTTTCTGTCCTGTGAGACAGGTCACCCTCAGTCCACCTCTGAGCTTTGCCTGTGTGCCCCTCACTGGGATTCCCTCCTCTTCTTTGCTACCCCACCTAAATCCTACACAACCTTCAGGACGCGTGATTCCAGTCTCTATTCAGCCCAGAGCCTTCTCTTGTGATTCTAGTTGTCTCCTCTCTCCCTTTCCTCTGAACTTGTATAGCATGTATGATCCGATTGTACAATGGGAGCTTCGTATTCACTAAGATGCCTAAGTAAATGCCTAAGGGAGGACACCAGATTGAAATTATCTATTGATAACTTGAACAAAAGGAATTCACATGCCTCGTTCTTGGCATGTTTCAACTTGATCAAGATGTCGGTTCTCTCTAAGTTAATTTACAAATTTAATGTAACCCTAATACAAATACCGGTGAGCATTTCTAAAGAGCAAGACAAGTTGATATTAAAGTTCATTTAGGGGGCGCCTGGGTGGCTCAGTCGGTTAAGCATCCGACTTCAGCTCAGGTCACGATCTCATGGTCCGTGAGTTCGAGCCCCGCGTCGGGCTCTGGGCTGATGGCTCAGAGCCTGGAGCCTGCTTCGGATTCTGTGTCTCCCTCTCTCTCTGCCCCTCCCCCGTTCATGCTCTGTCTCTCTCTGTCTCAAAAATAAATAAAGGTTAAAAAAATTAAAAAAAAAAAAAGTTCATTTAGGAAAACAGACGCACAACACTAGCTAGGAAATACTGGAAGGAAAGAGCTCTGAGGGAGACCAACCCTAACAGATACTAAAGCAGGCTGCAAGGCCTCTATAATGAAAGCAATGTGGTGCTGGTACACAACTAGCAAACAGATCAATGGAATAGAAGAGGAAGTCCAGAAATACACGCAGCTCCATATAGACACCCAGTATATGATAAAGGTGATATCCATAATTACTGGGGCAAAGATGATCTTTTTAACAAATGACATTGGGACACACTTGGATAGCTATTTAGAAAAATGTAAATTGTATCCATTTTTATGCCACATACAAGAATAAACTCTAAATGGACAAGAGATCTGAATGTAAAAAAAATGAAATTATACAAGTACCAGAAGAACGTGTGGGCAAATTACTTCACAATCTGGGTGAAAAAGAGGCTTTCAGACTATGGCTAAGAATCCAGATACTAGATAAGAAAAGATTGATAAATTTGACTATGTTAAAAAACAAATAAACAACAAAAACCTTCTCCATGGCAAAAATCACCATAAACAAAGTAAAAAACAGATCATAACTGGGAGAAAATGAGTAATACATATGACAGATAAAAGGCTACTCTCCCTAACATATAAAGATTTTTCAGACATTAAGGGAGAAAAGAGATCAAAATTCCCTTAGAAAAAAACAGGCAAAATTAAGAAACAGGCAATTCAAGAAAAGAGACATATAAGTGGTTCACCTTCATTTATAGTCAGAGTAGTGCATATTGGAAAAAAACCAAGGGAATCTCATTTTTCATCTGGCAGACTGGCAAAATTAAAAACCTTGACAATATAACTCTATTGATAAGGCTGTGGGGGAAACAGGCACTTTCATTCATTGCTAGTAGAAACCCAAAATGGTACCAGCCCCTTGGAGGAGAACTGGCAACATTGAGCAAGACTACAGGTGTGTTTATCCCTTAACCACAGAAATCCCACTTCTAGGAATTTACCCTGAAGATGCACCTCCAACAATATGGAAATATATATGCACAAAGTTATTCATTGCAGTGCTCTTTGCAGTCATGAAATACTGGAAACTACCTGAATCTCCCAAAATAGATTAGTTGAATTGACTATGGATACATACAAACAATGGAGTACTGTGCAGCTATATAAAAATTAAAAAACACCAAAATGAGGGAGATTTCCATGAACTGATATAGTATGATTTCTAGGAAATATTAACTGAAAAACTGGAAAGTGCAAAAGAGGATATAGAACATGCTGTCTTTTGTGTGAGAAAGAAGGGCAAATAAAACATAAATATTTGCTTATCGTTACCAAAGAAACAGGAAGATAAACCAAAAAACAATGAAGTTGATTACTTGGTGGGGGGCAGGGATGGAAGTGATTCAGGACAGAGTGACACTTCGCCTGAGAACAATGTTTTTTGTGTCGTTTTGACTTTTGGAAGCATGTTAATGTTCTACGTATTCAAAAATAAAATTAAAACAAGATGGGAAGGGAAATAAAAACCTACAACTGAAAACAAACGGAAACAAACGAAGGCAATTGTATTTCATATAAACACTACAACCACCCTGAAGGCGAAAAAGGAATAGAGCAAATCCAAGTAACTCGTGACTACTTACCTTCTGTCTTGGGTGAAGTTCAGTTGAGGAGAATGTCAGCCACCTCTTGAACTCCTTTTAGTAAATATCCTTAATGCATCTTGTGGTAGATGTGCAAGCAATTTTGAAACATTTCAGAGGTATTGTGGCACTGGGCAAATGGAAACATGGTTAATGCAGTTGGGAGCTAGAATTTCCATATGGGAAAGTGACATCAAACTATGGAATGGGGGAAGGCAAGAAGGAACCTTATTGGGTGGACTGGAATTAGAGACATCAGTGTGAAAAAAAAATATATATATATATTTATATTTGTATATATATTATATATACATATATACATATGTATTATATATACACATATGTATTATTTATATATATACATATGTATGCATATAAATATATATGGACACCTAAATATGTATACCTGTACATATGTGTGTGCATGTGTGTATATGTATAATATGCACCTATGTATTATGTTTGTATGTACGTGCGTAAATATATGTATATTTTTTCTAGCTTTGTCTACTGAAAGGGCCTAGAAGTAAAGGCTCCCCAGTAGCAGTGAGCACCTAGCATTCAATTCTTGGCCTGTAAACCCAAGAGTTCCTCAAAGAAATGGCCAATCCCAGAGATGGGACAAAGTTGTTATTAGATGAACTTTGAACATTACGTGGGAGGGAGGCCAAGGGAGACTGGGCACACACAGAAGAGGACAAGGCATCGTGGCTGTGGAGGCAGAGGCCAGAGTGATGTGGCCACAAGCCAAGGAATATGGCGGCGGCCAGGAATTGGAAGAGGCAAAGAAGGATGCACTCCTGAGCCCCCAGAGGGAGTGCAACCCTACCGACACCTTGCTTTTGGCTTAGTGGAATAACTTTCAGACTTTTGGCCTCTAGGAGTCGGCGACAGTACATTTCTGGTGTTTTAAGCCATCAGGTTTGTGGTAATTTGTTACAGCAGTTTTAGGAAACTAATACAGTGGTAGAAATGGAAATCACTTCAGTCTCCATCCTCACTCCCAGCTCATACACAGACTTGCAGGAAGGCATGTCTTCTCTGTGCCTTACTGCTTTTAATTTATAACAGAAAAATGGAATACGTAAGGATTCTGTGAGTAAAGGAGCAAAGGTCCCCAAAATACAAGCTCTTCATGTAAGCCTCTTCTCCCTCCCATATATGAAAGGTAGGTGGTTCTCAACCTTGCCTTCTTCCCCTGATCCATTCAGACATCACAGGCACAACGTGATCCAAATTGACTATACAAATAATTCTACCTCTTGTCTTTTCCTTTCTTAAACCATTGTTTGGCTGAGAAAGGATCCTACTCAGAGTTTTTTAAAGAAAAAATCCAATTGCCTATACTGATTAGTCATACTCTCCTTAATTAAATTCAATATACTCAAACTCCTCATGAGTAGTAATAATATAATGATATTACATTGTTAATAACATAATACGGTATAATGTGATGTAATACAATATTGGGTAGCTAGTATTTATTGATTACTTGCAACGTATTCTGCTATGGGATTTTTTTGTTCATTGTCTCATTTAGTCCCCGTAATGCAGTCAGGTGGACTCATTAGTATTATTTTATCCATGAGCAACCCGAGGATATGACTGTATAGATCACGACCCTTGAATTTCTGGTAAGTTACAGCAGGACTGTAGGTCTCAGAGGGTTTCTGTGGAAGCGAAAGTATCACAGCCTGAACGCACGTTTTACCCAACTTACTAGGATGACTAACAAACATGGCGGAAGTTCAGAGAAGGTGACTCTCTACGGAGGCAAACTGAGAGCAGACAGGGCTTGCAGGGAGGGATTCCGGGGGAGTTTGGAGTCTGAATCATTGGCGATTCCAACGTAACTGCTAGTTTCGAGTGGTAAGCGCTGAAACGAGTCTGCTCAAGGTTCCAACCATCTCTGGCACCGTGTGGCTTTGAGAGAGCCCAGGACACGAGTTTTCTCAAATGTAGGTCATTTCCAGCTTGGCTTGGAAGAGTCCAAACCACCTGCATTCTCTACTGGGTAAAGGGTAGAATTTTTAACATTTGGATGCGATGCTACTCACGTAGCAAATAACAATTTAAAAAACACATGGATTGCATTCTTGCTTATGATCGGTCTCAAGGCTGATTATAATATTCTGGCTTTCCCTCTTCATGTATGTAGTGGCTGATACCGTGGAAAGACGATGGGATAGACTGTTAAGTGGAATGGGTTGCAGGATTAGTGCCAAAACTCTTAGGTAAGTTGTTGATACTCTGGATAAATCCATTTCTTCATCTTTAAAATGGGGTTAATAAAACCTTTTCTACTTACTTCATAAAGGTGTCATAAAGCTAAAATGGAAGACTCTAAGCTTAGGAGGTTTGGATTTAGACAGACCTTGGTTCAAATCTACTTTTTCCTTATAAGCTGCATGAGTTTGAGTCGGTTTATTCAAAACTCTCTAGTCCTCAGTTTCTGTATCTGAAGAGTGAAGCTAAAAACAGCTACTTCATAGGGTCTTAGAAGAAATTAAATGAGATAGTAAATACAAAGCATTTAACAGTGCCAGACACAGAGTAAACATCTACTTAATGGAGGCTGTTATTATTAATAGTCCTAATTGACACAAAAGGCATTTAAAAGGTAAAGGGAAGTGTGCAGCGTATTAGCTATCGTAGTAGTAAATGCAAGGCTGTGAAATCTAAGCACGCCTTTGAAAGTATGCCTGTGCATTTTTACTTAATAAGGACAGCGAGCAAGGCAAATATGCCTGGTCACGCAATTAGCCTTGGACGTAGAAGTGTGACCCGACCCCAAGGACGCTCTCCCGCTGGAGCCATCGTCCACCTATGTGTAGATTTCGGGTCCTCCCAGTCATCCTGGCATTTTGTGAAGCATTTTATGCCATGCGTAACTTGATATGCATCTTCTCCTATTTCCTCTTAAGACTGTAAATTCCTTGAGAATAAAGACAGCATTTTCTCTGTGGCCATAAAGCCCTGCAGGGCTTGGTGAGGACTGCGTGGGTGTTCCGTACATTAGGTACTAATTGGTGTCGGAGTGTAGCAGGGATCGTTATTAACTTTTCCACCCAGTGTGATTCCTGGGAGTTGTGTGTAGTGTGTGGGAGGAGTGAGCAGGGAGACGCTGCTGATTGGCCAGGTATTTAGAGCCTCTTGTGCAGGAAAGCGCACACCCTTCTCTTCCTTGGGGCTCACAGCCACAGTGGCATACATACAAGTAAATTCCAAAGCGAAGCAAAGAGGAGTGGGTAGGCTCCTTCTTTCTTTTTTGAAGTATTGCCTTTCCTTAATTGGGACCAAAGTCTGTGTAAGCTCGGACACTCCCTAGCGTGGGAGCTTGATTAGGTCATTGGGTCACTGTGAGCTTCAGTTTTCTTATTCTTAAAACAGGGGTGATAGTATCAGTTTTATCTACTTCACTGGGTTGTTATAGCATCTGATGAGATAGCATACATCAAAGCTAGGCACACAGTAAAGCCTGACACACAGGCTTTTGCACACACAGCTACTATTATGATGTCACTCACCTAGGGGCATGGGGCTTTATTGGTGGCCTCTTGCCCAGAGGGGACAGCTACATTCAAAGCTGCACTGGCTTTCGGGAGGGATTGCTGTACAGAGCACGTTAGCGGATGTGTTCCCTCCGTGGCCTTAGTTCTCTGGCTCGCAAACTGGGCTGTCAAACAGCACAGACCCAAACCTGTTCTCCAGAAACAGCAGGAGACGTGCTCAGATATGTTCCCCTCACTCCAACACGTGTGTTTGCACTGACTGGTGACTGTTTTGTCCAGAGCCTGTGTAGGCATCTAAGAGGCAACTGGCTGCACTGGGGATGCTGTTGAGGACCTAGAACAGAATTTCCGTGTGGGAAGGTAACTAGTCCCCAGCCGTTCTGGCTTCCTGGGGCTTTCAGGGTCTTCTACAAATATGCCTACCCTGAGACCTCCCCTCTTCCCTTCCACATTTTGCCAGGTTGCTCCTTCTCGATTCTTTGCTTTAACTCGTGGTGTTGGGTGACTCACCTTACACTTGGTCCATGGAGCTTGAAGCCTGAGCTGGCCTCTGATAAAATCAGCTGATGATGTCATATAGGCCTCCTGTCTGTGCCTCCTCAGCCCCTCAGAAGAAGGGACGCTATCAGTTGTCACCATTATCTCATTTTTCGAGGATATTTCCAGAGGAGAGGGGGGCAATTGAAGTGGTTTTTGCCCTTCTCTTTGGTGATCATCAGACATGGAGTAAGACAGAGGAAAAGTCTAGGGGCTTCCCTGCTTGCATTCCTCATCAGCCCAGTTCCTTTTTACAAGCATGTCAAGAACTCTCATGGACAGATTCCCTTCCTGCCGCTCTTCCCATCTCATTGCCTTACCTGGAGGACGTGCCCAGGGCAATTACAAGCTCTTTTAGACTTTAATCATAGGATCACTGAACTTCAGTTAGAAGGGGCCTTGGTGGGGCGCCTGGGTGGCTCAGTCGGTTTAGCGTCGGACCCTTGATTTCTGCTCAGGTCATGATCTCACGGTTTGTGAGTTTGAGCTCCACATCAGGCTCTGCGCTGACAGGCGTAAAGCCTGCTTTGGATTCTCTTTCCCCCTGTCTCTCTGCCCCTACCCCGCTCACGCTTTCTCTCCAAATAAATAAACTTAAAAAAAAAAAAAAAGAGGGGGCCGTGGAAACATGGTGTCCTCAAGGTTTCATGTGGACACATGCGGACCCTGAGGCTCAAAGAGGTGAAGTGACTTAGGTAAAGCCCCAGAATCAAGCAGGGAAGTGGTGACCCCAGCCAAATGTTCTCTGCTCTCTCACACTGCACGGGACTGCAGTTCCTCTTTGCAAAAATCAGCACGTCATAAACTAAAAGGAACTTGAGAGAACTTTAGCTCGCGTCCTCTGATGGAGGCACCTGGTACCTAGTCCACACGAGGATCTCTTTACTTCTTTTTCTTAAATGATTTTCCTTTCTGAGGCCTCTCTTCCCTCCCTCCCTCCCTATAAACTGTAATTCAAATGGCTACTTTAGCCCCTAGCCTGGTGATGTATTTTCTTTAAAAAAGAAAGAGCACGAAGCAAAACAAAGTGGTGCTGCCACACCAAAGGGTGAGACTGTGTCCCCGAACGCTGTTTTCCCCTGGCCTGGTCCCTGCCTGTCCCTTCCGCCCTTCCCTCCCGGTTTATTTGGAACTTAGATTCTTTCAGCAAGTTTTCTAGGCCCCAAAGAACACCCTGTTCAGAGAGCTCAGTCACTCCTCCACCCTGCTGCCACATGCCGCAGAATTCCAAGTCAAACAGAACTTTCCTGCCTTTTCCGTTCAGCACAACATTCCTGGGCTTGTTTCCTCTGCCGGTGGGAGCGCACAGACAGGAAAGCGGAGCAGGCCTGTGAAGGACTATGCTCCATCACCACAATGGAAATGATGGAAAAGTAGATAAAAAGTATAATCCTTGTAGTCACGAATCATTAACGGGATTACTATCTCAAAAAATCTTGTATATGTGAGTTTAAAAATGACACATTAGAAGTGTTTTGAAACCTACACAGGTCATCCAGGAGCTCAGGGTCTGTGTTCCCTCTTTCCGGTGACCAGTAGTGTAGACCCAAGTCAGGACCCTTTTGAAAGTGAAAGGATGTGTTACTAACAAGGATGCCGGTGGGCCTCTGGCTCGTACCTAAACACCTTTGCTAAGACTAGGTGCTGCGATGGTCTTTGGACAGCTCTGAGCATTAGCTAAAATTAGCGGAAATTCTTCCCTTGGGTTCATCAGGCAAAGTCTCATCTCTGTTTCCAGGAGAACAGATCAGGTGCGTGAGGATAGCCCTCCTGTTTTCTAAGTCTGTTCTGCTCCAGGCTAAATATGCCCTGTTCCTTCAGCAATTCCTTATTGGGTGTAGTATTCTGTTCTTTCACCATCCTGGCTGTTCTGAATGAGCTCCGCATGGTCTGGGCTGGAAAGTGTCTGTCCAGAGCTCAGTGTGGCCCTCCTTCAGCCTCCAGCTATTAGATCTCTCAATCTGTCTTTACACAGCAGCTTCCGGGGCAGACTCGAGGAGCCAATGCTCAGCAGATTCCCCCCTCCTTTCCTTGAGCTTCCTCTCTTGGGAAGAGGCCTGCTCTCTTCCTCTCGTGGGTAGGATGGGTGTTCCCCCACACTGAGAGCAGAGGTACAGAGGGAGGAACAGGGAAGGAGTAAGGGGACTCTATTCCCACCTGAGCTGGTCTTTTATGAAATGGACAGGATTAAATAGCTTTGTCTCCCTGTCAAGAGCTTCGTCTCTGGAATTAGACTACTTGGATTCAAATTCTGTTTTTTTTTTTTTAAATTTTTAACACATTTATTTTTTGAGAGACAGAGAGGGAGCAGGGGAGCAGCGGAGAGAGAGGGAGACAGACACCGAATCCCAAGCAGGCTCCAGGCTCTGAGCTGAAGTCGCTTAACCGACTGAGCCACCCAGGTGCCCCCGGATTCAAATTCTGTTTTCGCACCCCTTATAAGATCTTCAAATGTGAGCAAGTTACTTAATCTCCTGTTGCCTCAGTTTCCTCATCTGGAAAATGTAAAATTCAAACTGTCGTCCTCAGCATGCTGTTGCTGGGATGAGGGTGACTGTTCTCCTGCCCTCCTTTTATTTTCTTGGCACTGAGGGTCATTCTCGCGGAGGATTTCTGCAGCAGCAAAAACGGCGTGTCACCTGAGTGCTTCAGGCTGAAAACTCGCCTTCTGCACTCTAGATTGTAGGTGCCTCTGTGGGAGGATAATAACACGCAAAGCCTGTCATTAATCCCTTTCAGGCTCCCAGGACCTTTCATCCTAAAGGATTCCAAGGCCCTTGAATAAAAGAAGCAAAAACACTCATTAAAACATTACCTTTTGTATGGCAGCTACCACAAGTCGTTCTGATACAGCACTTCATAAAATTGCTCGTTATCTGAAATTTTGGTTCGCAGGGGTGAGTTTATTCCAAATAATCTCTAAATCTCAGGATTTAACCCCGAGCTCCCCCACCTTTCTTTCCCCTGTGGCAAATCGGATGCAAAAGGTCTGGAGCATTCCCTGGAGCTCAGTTGCCAAGGGGTTGGGGGAGGGGAGTGGAAGGCACAGGGCAAAAGCGGAAAAGGGCAGTATCTGGGGATTCTTGCAAATAACATCACAAAGAGCAAAGAGAACTGGACCTTTCATCTTGAGATCTCAAAGCTATTTATACTCGACATATCTGATATCTGCCGCCAGGCATAATTGTACTTAATTTATAGAGAGAGTATTTTGACTTGCCCAAGGTTGTATTTTGACTTGCCCAAGGTTGGAATTTCACCTCTTAGGTGGAAACAAATGACAATAATATATTGGTTTGTGAGACCTGACCCACGTTTTCTGATTTTTAATGAAGTCCGCGGGGTTCATTAATCGAGGATGTGCCGGAGTTTGCCCGATCCTGGGCGGCGTGGTTCGCCGTGCACGGTAGTGGGTGACGTAGGGGTTGCCAAATGCGCAACCGGGAAGGACCAAAGGCTGGCTCTCAGTCTAGTTCACTCGCACTGCAAATGCTTCATGTTCTGGTGAAAGAAAGAGATGGGAAAGCTCTGTTTCTGATGGCCCAAGTGAGCACTCTGTCTAGAGATGCTAACCTGGACCTATCTGGGCGGGTCTCATCACAGCACAAGCTTTTAAAGACAAGCGTTTCCATTCTCAGCGGCAGCAGGTTGTCTTGGTTTTCCTCTCACCCTCCGCCCCACGTGTGAGTGGCCAGGATGGAGGTAGCATTTGATGAAGTGGGCTGTGGTCTCTTACTGTCTCTGACTTCTTGGCACGTTCTTAGCTCTCATTTCTGGTTCTTTTAGGGAGAAAGGAAAGAGAGGACTGAATGAACATTCAGTGAATGCTAATGATGAATCAGAAACATTTCTGATTTCACCTCTTTTCCCAGGTTGTAATGTTACCTGAAAGCCGTGTGTGTGTGTGTGTGTGTGTGTGTGTGTGTGAGTGTTTGAAAATCCAAGTTAAGGAATGTGGTGGGCCATCTGTACTTTAGACCAGAAAGTAGAGCCTCTTGTATTTCTCTACTCACAGGAGATGAACATGCTGAAGTGTGGTCAGATTCTTTTTTTTCCTTCCAAGAATTTATTTAAATCCAAGTTAGTTAACATAGAGTGTAATATTGGTTTCGGGAGTAGACTTCAGTGATTCATCACTTGCGTAAAGCACCCAGTGCTCATCCCAACAAATGCCCTCCTTAATGCTCGTCACCCATTTAGCCCATCCCCTCCCCCACTCACGTCCCCTCCAGCAACCCTCAGTTTGTTCTCTAAGAGTCTCTTAGGGTTTGCTTGCCTCTCTGTTTTTTGTCTTATTTTATTTTTCCTTCTCTTTCCCTATGTTCATCTGTTTTGGTTCTTAAATTCCACATATGAGTGAAATTGTTTTTTGTTTTTTGTTTATTGTTTTTTTCTGACTTATTTCACTTAGCGTAATGCACTCTAGCTCCATCCATCCATGTTGTTACAAATGAAAAGATTTCATTCTTTTTGATGGCTGAGTAATATTCCATTATATACATACACATATATATACACACACACATATATAAAACTAATATACTAATATATACCACTAAATATATATATAATATAAATATATATGTAATATAAATATATACCAGTAATATTCCATTGTGTGTGTGTATATATATATGTGTGTGTGTGTGTGTATGTGTGTGTGTGTATATATATACATATATATATATATGTATATATATACCACTTCTTCTTTATTCATTCATCAGTCGATGGACATTTGGGCTCTTTCCATAATTTGGCTGTTGATAGTGTGTCAGATTATAACACTGGTAGACTTCCACATTTGGGTGCTTTTTGAGTGCCAATCCTCACTTGCATGTTTGTGAAATGATATACTACTTTGTGGACTGTCATATTCAGTGACAGCATCGGTTTGGATTTGTGCTGGTGACTCTAGGAACACTTTCGTATATTTAGCACAACTAATTGAGAGAGCCTTCTCAACTCATTACTAACCATGTGTCCGAGACGTATAGCCATTAGACTAGGAGGCCACCACCCAGGTACCTCTATCACCCTGTAGGACAACTGTCTTGGAGAAAATAAACTGCCTGGATACCCCGTTGTCTATAATGACAGTAATAGCATAATAACTATTTGTAGAATAAGCTTGATTTTGGTTCTCATTGCTTTAGTTTGCTTTTTCTCATAGGAGTTATTGCTTGCTGACCCTAATAGCTTAGAGCTTAATTTTGTTAATGTCTTTTTGAAGTAGATGGCATGCATTGTGGCTCAGAGATCCCAGGAACAGGGTGAAGATGTGGCTTCTGAGGTTTGACCCTGACTGTTTCCTGTAGGTGGGCAGATGGCTTGTTCCACATGATGAGTTGCTGGAAAAAACTTATGTGAATTATTGCAATTTGCTTGGCATATATAAATACTTAAGCCCGTGCTCAATAATACACTTGATGCAAATATCCTATAAACATATTAACTGCTAAATCAGCCTTTCAGATAAGTTCAATGGGCTTGCCATCCCACGGACAGTTTTTATCAGCCTGCCCTCTTTCCAGGCTATAAAGCCTGTATCACAGAGACAGTAAAACTGATTAAAAACAATTAACATTCTTTCCTATTGACCTTCCTTAAGCTTCTCCTGGTAATGGGTATGTAGAACGATGACATATGAGACTCCATCATTTACAAGTGTTTACTGGGCATCTTTATCATAAAGCTAAGTGTAGATACCTGATCCAGAAGAGGTGGGAAATGTGATCCCTGCCCTCAAACACTAATAATCAAGTCAGGGAGCTAAAAGGTATGCGTAAGAAGTAAGCGTAAACATTTTTGACAATATGTGCAAATTATGTGTCTAACTTCTGTCCTGACACCTATTTGAAAAGGTCAAAATGGAGACAGAGAAATGAGCAGGGACGTGAAGTTGTGGGGTTTGTATTGTTAGTAACACTTATTAACAATGGAGGGCATTAGCATTTATGGTGAGCGCTTTTTAGGCTCCTTTCACCACCTCTCTGAAAGAGGTGGTGGAAGGAATGTAATTTGTTGAGTAAATCTGCTAGGTGGACCAGATGATACTTGTACTTGAAGTGGGTTTCACTATAAAAGAGGAAGCTTGAGCTTAGGGGACCCAAATCTTTTATGAAGGGCAATAAGCCTTCTTGTATTTTGTTCCAAAGGGACACTCTATCTTCCAAGTCTGTTTGTTACACAAGTGTCTTTGAAAAGCTAAATCTGGAACAAAGAGTAATCAGCACCTCTCTCATAGAGACGTGTGAACTTGAGAGACTCATGGAGAGTTGTCTTCTAGTTTGCTTAAGGTTGCCCGGCTAGTAAACATCAGGGCTAGGGTTAGAACCAAAGTAGCCAAGAGAAGTGTAATGATCTCACTGATTCCCTGTCCAAGACATCAGACTCAAATTTGTTCCAGCACCGAGGGAAGAGCCCTCGTCCTGCTTTGGGGGGGTGGGTTCTGTTGCTGTTCTGGCTCATATGACGCATCCCTCATAAATGATTTGGTTCCTTCTTTGTCCCATGAGCCAAACCCCAGTCTTGGGCTCCATTCTTTCTTGCCTTGCTCCTCAGGGCTGAAGCGCCTGCCTTGGTCGTCCACCCAGTCCCACAGTCTCAGGAATTTCATCGCTGTATCCTGGGCCACTGTTGGCCAGCATCATGCCTGTATATTTGTGTACGTGGTCCAATTGTCATACTTGTAGGAGATTCTGGATGCTGACAGGCCCACCAAGACCTTTATCCTGTTACTCACTCCATAGGAATTACTCCATCCATCAGCCGGGTTGGACTTCAAATAGCTTCTCTTATAACGTCTGCTCCTGTGTGCTTGTATGACCCCACTCGGTGTGTTTTATTTCCGGGCCATTGTCCAGTTGCTTACTTGATTTCATTCTAGTGGGGGAAGGAGGTGGTGATGGGGGGATCAGGGATGAACATCATAAGCAGAGTGCTGCCGGGGGATGAGTATCGTGGACCAGCCCCAAGGCAAGTGTGATTGCAGCCAGGGGGAAGAGTGGCTCAGAAGAGACTCTGAGTGCCATGCTGAAGAATGTCAAAGGGACAAGGAGCTGAATCACAGAACATCACAAGACTTCACGGTAGTGTGCACAAACTGGTAAGAGAGAGCATGGGTTTGGGAATCAGACAGCACTGGGTTTGAATCCTGGATCTGCTATGTACTAGAGCATGACCTTGGAACTTTTGGTCTATGTCTCAGAGTCTCTCATCCATAAAATGGTGGTAATAACATTTATCTCGTGAGGCTGTGATGGGGATTGCTGATAATACAGATACAACATCTAACACAGTGACTTCAATTTTTAAATGCTCAATAAATGGTAGCTGTTACACATTTATCGTTATGGAATGTTTGCCCTGGAATAGACCTTAGAGCACTAAGAACCAACCCTCTTATTTTAGGCATCAGAAAAAAAAGCAAAAAAACAAAAAACAAGACGAAACAAAGCACAGAGTGATCAGCAAAGTAACCTGTTTGTCCACCCTCCTCAGCCAGGGACAGAATCTTACTCATTGAGCATTTATTTCTCAAACACTACTTGATAGTGTGCAGTCAGGCATTTATTCGTTGGTGACTTTGCTGCAAGCAATCAGGAGCATTTTTGGGAGATGCAGGCTATGGGTTTAATTCAGGCTTACCCTATGGTGGGGGAACTTTCCTCTTTAGCCATAGACCATCTAGATGTAAACAATAAAGTGCTCCTGTGACATAGCCAGCCCCCTGGCTCTTGAGCCCCTTCTGTTCCTCGAAACTGCCTCACTTTTTGCTGCCACTTAGGGCTACTTCATTCAGTTTATTTCTGCTCACCCTACTCATTCTTACTCAGCTTAAATGCCATTTTTCTCAAGGAAGCCTTCCCAGATCCCCCCGCAGCGAGGCGAGGACGCCTGTCACATGCTTCTGCAATGTCCCGTGCTTCTCCTTCTTGGTGTTCCTCGTGCTCTGATGGCATCGTCAATACCCATCTTTCCCGCCAGGAATCTCTTGAAGGGCAGCATTTGGTGGCACTTGCTCCCTGGGACATCCCCAGAGCCGCACAGAGAGTAGACGCTTAACGCACGTTGGGTTGAATGATGAAATAAGGCTGGCTAACGGCAATAGTTGTTCCAGAGTTTTGGAGTTGCTGCCTAGAATGTAAAAACTGCTCTAAAAATGGGAAGATAATAGTCTCAAGATAAAGGAGCGTTCTTCCCAAGAAAGGCGGTTAGAAAAGTTGTCCTGATGTACCTGTGTATGCAACAGACCTGCACACACACAAGCATTTTGCAGTGTGCCTATTTTTCTCATTCTGTCTTGTAGCGACACTTCCTCAAGCACTTACTTGGCCTGAGGACTAGCATTTGGAAACGGCTATGCGAAAAGTCAGAGTCATTAATTAACTCTTGCAATTGCCATTGCTGCACATTGCTGAGGAGAGCAAATTTCAGAGTCCCAAAGGTTTTCATGACAAAGGTACCAAATACACATCCATCTTTTATTTCCTCTTGGTACAGTTTTTATCCCTAGGTGTATTTTTTTTTTTTTTAATGAAAATCACCTCATCATGATGTCTTATTTAGTTCCAGGGCAGTGCATACAAGGGGGACAGAGGCACACACAGAAAAAGACCATTTCTCTGGGAAGTGTCGTTCAGCCAAAGTGGAACATGCCCCCCTCTAGGGCTGAAACCCTTCCGATTGTCCCAGTCCTGCCTAAGGATGAGAACAAGGGAACTGTGCTTCGGAAATAGAGCACGGGGCCACCATGGACAGCTGTGCAGGCTGTGTCCCGCCAAGGGTCCCCAGCTGAGAGAAGTGGGCTCTCTCACCAAGCTCTGCATTCAGGTGGGGATTGGCTGTGCTTGAGGATGAAGCTGCATGTCCCGGGTCACAAGGAGAAGGGGCTGGAGGTGCTGGCGATTCAGCGAGATCAGACATTTTGGTTTAGAGGACGTGAGCTTTGCAGTCAGAGAGACGTGGGTTTAGAGCTCTGCTCCACGACTTACTGCTTGCCTTTGGGCAAGTTTGTAAGCCTTGGTTTCTTCATCTGTAAGACAAGGATAACAGCAGTGTCTATTTCATAAGGCTCTTGGAAGGATCAAATGAGATAGTGTGGGCAGAAGGCTCAGCAGAGTGGCGGGGCCATATTTAGTGCTTCATGCACCTATGTTGGTCGTCGGTGGTGCCATGATGCCCACGGCCATCTGGGGTGTACTTATGGGCAGAGAGCTCATGTGCCGTTTGCTCTTTTCTCCTTACCTCACCGCCTTGTCCCAACCTGTGCCTTCCCTTAGTGTCTCCACCATTCTCCCTTACTAAAACCAGAAACCCCAATGTCATCCTCGGCTTCTCTCTCTTCCTCTTCCTCTAACATCTCAGTGGTCACTAAAGTCTATCATTTCTACCAGTTCAATCTCCGTCTCCGCCCCTCATTCCTGCTACTTGTTCCAGAGCAGTGCACAATTCCTCTCTTGGACAATGGCGGCAGCCTCCAGGCTGGCTCCCATTCCCAGTCTTTGAGAGCTGCACATCTGATCTCAAGTACTCTCTTGCGTTAGACCATCTCTGTTCATCGACAGGATAAAACGTTCTCTGGGAGTAAATTATGGCTTCACAAGACCTGGCTTGTCTCCTTACTGCTTCTACCTCGATTTCTGTGTTCCAGAGACACTCTCTATGAACTCAACAACTCCACGTCTGTTTTTTTCCTTTTCTAATCTCTGCGCCTTTAACAAGGTGGCCCCCTCCCTGGAATGCTTTGAATAATGACGATAATGATGAAGCAAAGGAGGATGATAACAACAGCCACCATGTATTGGGAATTTATAACATACCACTCTGGGGGCTTCGTGCCTTAGATTCATAATCTGGCTTTCCTCGACCTTGGTCACATGGTAAACTCATCAGATACAATTATGAGTTTTTAAAATATGTTTTTTATTTCTTCACATGAGTGTTTCACTTGTAATCCAGACGGCTTGACCTCGCCTGTGTCTTTTACCTACAGGGGGAACCTGCGTTGACAGGTGTGGTAGCTGGTGCGATACCTCCTATTTACTTTTTTTTCTCTTTTTTTTTTTTTTTTTTTAACATTTTTTATTTATTTTTGGGACAGAGAGAGACAGAGCATGAACGGGGGAGGGGCAGAGAGAGAGGGAGACACAGCATCGGAAACAGGCTCCAGGCTCTGAGCCATCAGCCCAGAGCCTGACGCGGGGCTCGAACTCACGGACCGCGAGATCGTGACCTGGCTGAAGTCGGACGCTTAACCGACTGCGCCACCCAGGCGCCCCCTTTTTTTCTCTTTTAAATGGACTTTATTTTTTAGAGCACTTGTAAGTTCACAGTAAAATGGAGTGGAAAGCACGGAGAGTTCCCATCTACTTCCTGGCTCTCCTTTACACCCTCTCCTCCTATCAGCATCTGGATGGACCACCAGATGTGGTCCATTTATTACGGTTGATGAACCAACATTGATACATCACTATCACCCAAAGTCCATCGTTAGATTAGGGTTCATTCTTGGTGTTGCACATTCTATGAGTCTTGAGAAATGTGTAATGACATGTATCCACTATTATAGGAACGTATGGTATAGTTTCACCGCCTTAAAAATCCTCTGGGCTCTGCCTATTCATCCTTTCTTCCCACCAACTCCTGGCAACTACCTCCATAGTTTCACCTTTTTTGGGGGGACGGATGTCATAGTTGGAACCATACCGTGTGTAGCTGTAAGGTTGGTTTTTTTTTTTTCCACTTAGCAATATGCATTTCAAATTCCTCCATGTCTCTTCATGGCTTGATAGCTCATTTCTTTTTAGCTCTGAATAATACTCCATTGTCTGAACGTACTAGAGTTTGTTTAACCACTCACCTACTGCAGGGCATTTTGGTTGCTTCCAGGTTTTGGTAATGATGAATAAAGCTGCTATAAACATCTGCATACAGGTTTTTGCGTGGGCCTCCATTTCCAGCTCCCTTGGGTAAATGCCAAAGGGTGTGATTGCTGGATTATTTGCTAAGAGTACGTTCAGTTTTATAAGGAAGTGTCAAACTGTCATCCAAAGTAGCTGTACCATTCTGCGTTCCCACCGGCAGTGGGTGAGAGTTCCTGTTGCTCCACATTCTCACCAGCATTTAATGTTGTCAGTGTTCTGCATTTGGGTCATTCTAACTGGTGTGTGGTGATATCTCATTGCTGTTTTAATTGTCAGTCACCTAATGGTATATGATGTTGAACACCTTTTCTTATGCTTATTTGCCATCTGTGTATCTTTGCTGAGGTGCCTGAGCAGGCTTTTTGCCCATTTTTTAATCGGGTTGTTTGTTTTCTTATTGTTGAGTTTTAAGAATTATTTGCATGTTTTGGATGAGAGTCCTTTATCAGATGTCTTTTACAAATATTTTCTTCCGGTCTTTGGCTTATCTTCTCATTTTCTTGAGCCCTGATTCATTTTTTTTTTAATTTTTTTTTTTCAACGTTTATTTATTTTTGGGACAGAGAGAGACAGAGCATGAACGGGGGAGGGGCAGAGAGAGAGGGAGACACAGAATCGGAAACAGGCTCCAGGCTCTGAGCCATCAGCCCAGAGCCCGACGCGGGGCTCGAACTCACGGACCGCGAGATCGTGACCTGGCTGAAGTCGGACGCTTAACCGACTGCGCCACCCAGGCGCCCCTAGCCCTGATTCATTTTTAAAGCACAGCTCAGAGCTCACCTTCTGTGACACTGGGTCTAACTCTTCCCCTCCCCAGCAGTTGCTCGAGATTGACTTTGTGCCATCACTGTGCCTTTTGCAAACATCTGTCCTATTTGGTGGGTAAATATTTACCCACCAGACTGTGGGATTCTTCGGGAGAGGGTCATATGACTCATTTTTGCATTTCCAGAACAAAGCACTGTGTCTGGCATGAATTAAGTACCCAATATGTGTGTGCTGACTACATGGAAGTGTGAAATGAGGACTTATGTGCACAGGGCACCGCTGCCTCCCTGGAAAGCATGGCATGGGGTGGGGGTTATTCCACCCCCCCCCCCATGGTAGTAAGAAACAGCAGTAGTGAGAAACATGTTTTGTGAAAGGCATTTTGGTCTTGGTTACATTACATCTTCACCTGAGCATAGGTATTTTTGCCAGAGTCCAGATGCAAACCATCCAGTCCCTACCAGAGAAGCTGCAGTTGGGCAAGAAGCTGAATGCCCTCCCCACTCACAAGGATGTTTGTAGTATGCCCCGAGGCCCTCCGTGGGCAGGGAACCTGTTCCTTGCAGGCATGCAATCTTTCAGAATGTATCCTGACTCAACACTTCCCGCTCCTCTTTCCATGTCTGCATATCTGCAGACCCAAAACTCTCACCCTGAACGAACGATTTACCATGCTGTCTGCTTCTAGAAAGTCTCTTCTGGTTTCCTGAACAGGGCTCCACACGCATGTATGTGTGCGTGCCTAGGTGGCGAAATTCCTTCTGAGTTTTTTCACGGGTCAAAATACTGCAAACATTAACATCGAAACTCTTTCCTCACTCTCCCCCCTCGCCTCGTCTGCTCCCTGCCTCCATCTTCCTTCTGCTTTTGCTCACTTCTCATCTTTGCTTCTCTTTCCTTTGGCGTGCAGTGTTTTTGTAAAACTTTCCCCTCTCTGACCCATCCAGTCTTTGGTATTTCGCTCAGAATGTGTTCCATTATGTTTAAGAACACTTTTCTGTCAATGGAGCTTCTATTGGGAGCAGACTGTATCCAGAGTCGGGTGAAGCCCTGGGGGGATGCAACTGGGAGAAGAAAGAGCTTTCACATGATTTATAGGCTTGTGACTGTTTCGGCTCATAGACACGAATGCTGACACATTGAGATGAAGAGTAGAGAAAAATCCTGTAAAAGATCACCAGATGTTTTGTCTGCAAGACTTCAGGCTTTTGATGTTAGGCGGGGAAAAATATGTGCATTCTTGACTGAATTTTGCAATTTGCACAGGGCGCTTTAGTGATATGTAGATTTTAGTCATTATTAGCATTTTGGATCAATTTAGGCAATTTAAAAAGTTACCAAAGTATTGCATGCTCATTGCAAAAAGTCCAAGTAATCTAGAACTCTACCAAGTAGAAGTTTAAATGTCCTTCTCTGTCTTTTATCCCTCCCTCTAATTTCACTCTTTCCTAAGATGAATCATGGGTTGCATATGTATGCTTTTAGACACCTTTTCTGTATATTTGTGTACACACGTAGTTTTATTATTATTTTTTATGCAAATGGCCATTTACACACAATGCTCTGTGATGCCCGTTTTCCCAGTGAACAACAGACCTTGGATGTCCTCCGTGTCAGTCCAAAAGCACTACTTCACGCTTTGTCACCGCTGACAGGGTTCTGGACCATGACACGCTGTCATTTACTTAACCATTTCCCCAGGGAGGGGTGTTTGGGTTGTTTCTTTTCTTTTCTTCTCTTTTTTTCTATTTTTTTCCCTTTCTTATTTTCTGTTTTAAACAGAAAAGCAATAAATATCCTTACACATATATTTTTTTCCCGTGTGTGTAAATATGTTGGATGTTATCAAGCATTATATATGTTTTCTTATTCCAAGTGAAATTGAAAGTCCTTTCTTTTATCCATTTTTTTTTTCAACGTTTATTTATTTTTGGGACAGAGAGAGACAGAGCATGAACGGGGGAGGGGCAGAGAGAGAGGGAGACACAGAATCGGAAACAGGCTCCAGGCTCTGAGCCATCAGCCCAGAGCCTGACGCAGGGCTCGAACTCCCGGACCGCGAGATCGTGACCTGGCTGAAGTCGGATGCTTAACCGACTGCGCCACCCAGGCGCCCCTCTTTTATCCATTTTTTAAACAATTTCAAATTGTCTGTTGATTTTCTTTGTTTTCTACTCTCAGGAGTTATATGTATTTTCTTATTCATTTTAGGGGGTTTCCCCCAACATTTTAGTATGAAAATTTTCAAGCACACAGAACAGTTGAAAGAATTGTATAGTTTAAACATCCACACACCTTTGGGGCGCCTGGGTGGCGCAGTCGGTTAAGCGTCCGACTTCAGCCAGGTCACCATCTCGCGCTCCATGAGTTCGAGCCCCGCGTCAGGCTCTGGGCTGATGGCTCAGAGCCTGGAGCCTGTTTCCGATTCTGTGTCTCCCTCTCTCTCTGCCCCTCCCCCGTTCATGCTCTGTCTCTCTCTGTCCCAAAAATAAATAAACGTTGAAAAAAAAAATAAACATCCACACACCTACCATCTAGATGGATAATTAACGTTTTGCTATATTTACTTTATCATATATCTTTCTGTTTCTTCCTTTATTAATTTATCAATTTACCTTATTATTTTTTTAATGTTTATTTATTTTTGAGGGAGAGAGAGACAGAGTGTGAGCAGGGGAGGGACAGAGGGAGACAGAGACACAGAATCCGAAACAGGCTCCAGGCTCTGAGCTGTCAGCACAGAGCCTGACATGGGGCTCGAACTTACAAGCTGTGAGATCATGACCTGAGTTGAAGTCGGATGTTCAACCGGCTGAGCCACCCAGGCACCCCTCAATTTACCTTATTTTTGTGCATTTTGAACAAAGTTGTAGATATCAGTACACTAAATATTCCAGTTGCTTATCAATAATAGGATTTAATATTTGTTTACAGTCTTTTTTATTTTTTGAGGTAAAATTTACATACAGCAAAGTGCATACTTTTTAAAAATATTTATTTATTTTTGAGAGAGAGAGACAGACAGAGACAGTATGAGCAGGGGAGGGGCAGAGAGAGAAGGAGACCGAGAATCTGAAGCAGACTCCAGGCTCTGAGCTGTCAGCACAGAACCTGACTCGGGGGCTCAAACTCACAGACCGTGAGATCTTAACCTGAACTAAAGTCAGATGCTTAACCGACTGAACCATCCAGGCGCCCCCAAAGTGCATATATCTTAGGGGTACAATTCAATGTAGGGAGCTTTTCTTTTTTCTTTTTTTAAAAAAAATTTTTTTTTCAACGTTTATTTATTTTTGGGACAGAGAGAAATAGAGCATGAATGGGGGAGGGGCAGAGAGAGAGGGAGACACAGAATCGGAAACAGGCTCCAGGCTCTGAGCCATCAGCCCAGAGCCCGACGCGGGGCTCGAACTCACGGACCGCGAGATCGTGACCTGGCTGAAGTCGGACGCTTAACCGACTGCGCCACCCAGGCGCCCCTGTAGGGAGCTTTTCAATATATTAATAGTAGTAATCTTTCTTTCTCTATGTAGATATATTGCAAGAGATATATTTTCTCCCAATCAGCTTCTTACTTTTCAACTTTATTACAATGGTTGTCACTTACATAAATGGAAAATTTACGTAGCCACTTAATTTATCAATAATGTCCTTTATGCGTTCTAGGTTTTATGTCTTGCTTAGGACGACTTCTCCCACCTAACGTTACTTTAAAAGTTCCATATGTTTCCAGTGCTTGGGTAGTTCTACTTTTAATTGGTAAATCCATATTAAATTACATTTTTGTGTGGGGAGGGATCTAACCTAACTTCTGCATTCAGAAAACCAGTTGTCCCAAAGCTAAATACTCTTTTTAGAATGATCTCCTATAGTCTTTCACAGTTTTCTCCACACCTTCAAAAATGCTGGGAGATCGGAGAGAGAAAAGGCAGTAAGACTTAGCAACAGGCAGCATAGTAGGGAACGGAGAGAGACAGGATGGGATTTCTGGAGTGAAGGTTCTAAAGGTCTCGCTGCAATTTTTCTACAACCATTGAATGAAGTTGTTTCTGGCTTGAAACAGTGAACATGTGAAGTTTGGTTTTCAACAGTATTTCCCCAATAATATTGTTTTCTAACCAAAACAACGTGGTAAGATGTTGTTGTTTGGGAATTACCCAAAGAGCAGTTTCTGTATGTTCTTAGCTGGGACATCTGTGAAAGGGCTGGAGTCAAGAAGTTTGTAAGATATGAACCGCAGCCTCAGTGATTGATGAATCTGTAGACATGCGGAATGAGAGAGAAAGAAGGCAACAGTGGAGGGTCTGGTCTGCACCTTGCTGATTCACTTCCGAGGTAGGGCAAGGCAGCCTTTGGCAAGGGCGTATGACTTGGGGTAAGTGTTGCCATCGGAGAGACAAGGGAGAAAAAGCTCCTTGGATATGTAGTTCTTTGGAGAGCTAGAATACTTCATTCAGTCTTGGAGGTGTTGCTGTTATGTCAGGAGACAATCAACTGGAGTGAATCAGAGAATGAGAAGAAGAAATGACTTGTAAGGATATATTACGATAATGTGTGCAAAAGCATTTTTTAAATTGCATTGTGTAACACAAAAGCAAATTCTTTCTGTTATTATCATAATGTAAGGAATAAAGAAGAAAGTATACATTTTTTTTGGTTCCATGATAATTTTAGGCATCGAGAACCATATGTAGGGATTCACGTGTATCACGCTTTTCTCCAAATACAATATGTTTGTTCAGAATGTACGCAGGAGATAATATTGTACCATAAGACCTAGTCATTCAACTTCTTGGTATTTACCCAAGAGAAATGAAAAGATATACCCATGCAGACACATGTACACGAATATCCATAGCAACTTTATTTGTAATATCCCCGAATTGAAACAACTCAAATGTCTATCAACAAGCAAAAAGATAAGCAGATGTGGTATATCCACACAATGGAATACTACCTAGCAATGAAAAGGAATGAACTGTGATACACCTAAGAGTATGGACTAAATCTTAAAATAATTTTATGGAGTGAAAGAATCCAGGCAAAAGTTTTGAGGATAATGGGTACGTTTATTGTCTTGATTATAGTGATGGTTCCATAGATGTATATATATGCAAAAACTTTTCAACTCATATAGTTTAAACAGTGTATGTCATTATACGTCATTATCGTATGTCGTATCATATCGTATGTCATTATACGTCAACACAGCTGTTTAAAGAAAGGAGAATATCAGAAGGTGGTGTATTCACTTTGAAAAACCTTATCTTTTCTAAAAATTCAAAATTGAAATTTTTTTTTTTTCAACGTTTATTTATTTTTGGGACAGAGAGAGACAGAGCATGAACGGGGGAGGGCCAGAGAGAGAGGGAGACACAGAATCGGAAACAGGCTCCAGGCTCCGAGCCATCAGCCCAGAGCCTGACGCGGGGCTCGAACTCACGGACCGCGAGATCGTGACCTGGCTGAAGTCGGACGCTTAACCGACTGCGCCACCCAGGCGCCCCCAAAATTGAAATTTTAAAGCAAGGAACATTTACTACTACATTTAATCCACAATTTGATTTAGAAAAATCTAGTTTATACCATATATTTTTAAAATTAAAACTTTTCAAAGGATTTTTCTTAGAGTTGAAGCAATCTATGTTGATCATGGATGAGATGACACATGAGTTAGAGGGAGACATAAGAGGTTTATAAAGCCATCTATTCACACACTCTTAGGGTTAAGGAATTAGTTCTCCAAAGGGATTATAGACCGTCCATTGCCACAGTCAAGAAAATCCAACTGAACAAAAGCTCAGCTAAGAACAGAGCTCAAAACTCGTAAATGCTTTCATCCAAAGATACAAGCTTTTCCAAACACCCATTAACCAAGTCTCACAGCATGCTGGGAACAGAGGGGTACAGTCATCATTCCTTTTACAGACCAGAGAGTTAGAATCCGAAAGGGCTCAGACAGCCTTCCTGAGGTCACCTGGTGAGACAGCTGCTGACTCAGGGGTAAGGCTCAAGTTCTGCCTCCTGGTTCCCTTACTTACTCCAACCAACCAAAAACTCTCTGGCCCTAGACCAGACCATGCACAGGGAAGAAAACTTATGCCTAAACCAGTTTGCTTTGGAACCAAGATGATATGAGAGGCACACCAAGGGTGGGAGCCAATGGTCTGATGCTAAGCTAATCTCATTTCCTTATTTCCTCCCTATTTAGAAACCAGTTCATTGCCGCCTTCATTGCACTCTTTGTGAGTGACAGAATATATTATTGAAGGCTAAACGATTTTTTGGTAAACTTGAAAATAGGGTTTTCATCCATTTGCTCTCTGTTGTCAGAGAGCTGTTTAGCACAAAGTAGAGATTCTTTCCACTCCAAGGAAACTCTGGGAAACTCTCAGTCCTGCTGGATCGCTTATGCGATGAATTTGGAGTTTCTGGGACCCAAAGAGGGTCCAGAGAACCAGCAAATGGAAGATCCATTTGAAATATCCTGGCAGAAGTTTACTCCTGAATTTTGAGAAATATTGTAGCCTATCATCCCCTGCCCTTTTCTGGAATGTGATCTCAGTTGGCTTTGCTTCACAAGCGTGGAGGAACCAGTTAATTTAAATGTGATGTCCTATGATCTGCGGCAATCTTTTCCTGGATGACCTCTGGTGAGAGGTTCTAACCCAAGTAAGACTCATTTATTATGAGTTTCTATTGTAGTTTTCATGGCAACGCTTGTCTGAGAGCTACTCCTTTAGCAAGAGCAGTCATCTGAAGCACAGCTGAGAATCCAGAAGGGAGCAAAAAAAGGCCTTTGGGTGGCCAATATGGCCATTAAAAATTCATAGAGCCACTCTGCTTCTTTTCTTTGCTTTTATTTCAGGCATGACCTAATAGGCTTAATTCTGATCTATGGCAGATTATAGTCAGTGCATTAATGGGGCAGGGAGGAACTTTTAGAAACAGAAGCAAGAAGCTGGCAAGTTTATGGTGAAGGAGGAGACAGGAGAATTATAAAAGTACAAATAAGAATGCAAAAAACCATCGGAGATGAGGCCAAAGAGCTCCCTATAACTGCAAAGCCCAAGAGTTCGTTTTTGTTGCCATCAAAATTCAATATTGGAGGTGATAGTTATTTATTTGTTCTACAAACATGTATTGGGAGGCCGAGAACTCCACCAGGCACTGGGTACGTCATGTCGGAAGCGGTTCTGTCCTTACGAGGGTAACAAAATGTATTGGGTGCGTTTTATTTAGCAAAATAGAGAATAATACAATGTATTTAGAAAGATTTCCAGAACAACGAAAGATATTAAAACAATTTGATTTCCCAAATTTGAGGCTCCAGGATTCTGGGAGAATCAATTATGCAGAACAGTTCATTCCCCACTGGACCTAATAAATGAGGCATTAATTATATTAGCGTGACATTGTTATTAGTTTTAAATTAAGAGCAGTATGCATATGTGTTATTTTCTGAAGACACAGATGTCTGCTTTACCCTTTAATTATTGCCAGCTCCTGTGACATTATATATTTCAGCTTAATTAAGGCAGCCTCTACTCCTTGGGGTGAGAGAGTGGGCACAAGCTGGGGTGTGTGATGAATGGAGGGGACAGATTTGAGGGAGGAGAAAGTAAAGAGGCCAACAGGGGTGCAGGGGACCCTCAATTTTCACGTTTATAGAAGACTCTCACTTTTCCAGCCTCTCTCCTTACCTTTCTCCTAGTCCCGCTTTCCAATGGAGAAAAATAAAGGTCCAAAAGGAATAGATTTAATGGAATGAGAACAGAGGGTGGGGCTGCCTGGGGATGTACTGTGCATTTAAAATAAAACAAAACAAAATACCTCTTGATTGCCAAGTCCTCTTGATTGCCAAGGCAGGAAATTTCTGCCCAACTGGAAGGGCTGGTTGCAGAAATCCTTGAGGGCTTTTCTGGAAAGGCTGGAGAAGGCGTGGCTAAGGGAGAGCTCCTCTGGGCATCCACACTCATCTGCCTGCCACCCGGGTGAGGTAGTGAGTCAAGTATACCAGGGGTGTCTGGGCAATGAGATGAGTCTGACCCAGCAGAGGGATCGGGGTCAGAATGTGGCCACATTCAGCCAGGGTCATCTCTGTGTCAGAGAACTGTGTGGGCCCAGCAGGCCAAAGGCAATGAATGAAACAACTAGTCTGGAATCAGATTTAGAACCAGAGCCAGCATCAATTCATGGATGAGTCCTCTCCTCACCCAACTTACGTCGACCTCCATCTTTTCTGTGTATATTTCTCATCATTGTACCCTTAGTACCTAGAACAGCTCCTGCATGAGGCTTGGCAATGCTGAATGAACGAATGAATGAATGAACTTAGGAAGCTTATTTCTTACCCTCTTACCGTTATAATAAATGTATTTCTGAAATTACTTGCCACCCTTGATTTAAAACACACACACACACACACACACACACACACATCAGGAAACAAAGGAGATGGTTCCTTACCCTGCCTAGAACTTCTCATACAGTCAGATCCAAGGAAATTAATTAGATGCTAAAATTGAGAAATTACTTCACAAAAGTTTCCAGAGAATAAAAATAAATATTTACTGTTGTCCTGGCAAAGAGTTTGGTGGTTTACCTTTCATAATGAAGTATACGCTCAGAAGTTTATGGTTAGGCAAGTTTTACCGTGAGGATAGACACGCATAAATATACATAAGCGCTTCTCTCATCAAAATAACCTCGAGGCAGGGCCTCCTTTCGGTGGTTTCTGAGCACCCCTATCTTTTAAACATGGTGGCTAGGGTGTCAGTGTGTTCTAGGTCTCTGTAGTGTTGGGTGACTGCATTTACAGAGGTAGAACGGTGGCTCTGTCTCCTTAGAGCCTGACATTTGGATGCACTTTGGACTCACTTTTGACCTTGGGATAGCAGGAGCTATCCTCCCCCACTGCCCTACGGACAGAACTACTCAAAGTGTGCACAGAAGCCAGCCCACAGGCCACTACCAGCCTATCACTAGTGAGGGCGCTTGCACCAAAGTTTAAATCAATGGTGTCATTAAACACACTGCTAGGTTCTGTTAACATTTTAGACTATGACCTCTAGGGGTGCCTGGGTGGCTCAGTAGGTTAAACAACCAGCTTTGGCTCAGGTCATGATCCCGTGGCTTGTGGGTTCGAGCTCCATATTGGGCCCTGTGCTGACAGCTCAGAGCCTGGAGCCCGCTTCGGATTCTGTGTTTCCTTCTCTCTCTGCCCCTCGCCTGCTGGCTCTCTCTCTCTCTCTCTCTCAAAAATAAACATTAAATTTTTTTTTCTTTTAAAAGGAGAATATGGCCTCTAGATCAAAGGTTGACAAACTTTCTGTAAAGGGCCAGAAAGTAAATATGTCCGGTTTCTCAGTCCGTCACAATTACTCAATGTTGCTGTTTAGTGGTACCGAAACAGTCATAGACAACATGTGTATGAATGGGTGTGGCTGTGTTCCAATACGACTTTTCTCTTCTCTCTCTCTTCTTTCTTTTGACAAAAATTGACACAGCTGGGAAGTACCCAGTGTTGGTAGATGTGGCTTGGGGCTGGGGGGAGGGGCTGTAGTTTGCCTACCTCGGTTCTGGATGAGGGAATCTGCTCAGAATATATTCTGGTACAGGTTTCTTTTCTTGAGTACCACTGGACTGGACAGCCTCTGAAGGGCCATGTCAGGTAGTGAGGCCACCAACACAGATGCCATTGAAAAGCATCAACGTTTTCTCTGCATGAACAGTTCTCCAAACCACCCTTCTTGTCTCTATATTTCTTGTTCCATTCAGGTTCTTTGATGTTGAGTCTTTGCTTTGTATTCTCACAATCAATACAATGGATACCATAGATCGTTTTCTAGGAGTCACCCTCCCTACTGGGTTGACAGAGGCTAGCTTCTTTAAACCTTGGACTCAAAGGTATCTAGCTACTACCTGATATATATCCTACAAATTTTACTAGTAGGCTAAATTTTATTGGTCTAGGCTAAAGGCTACGCAGATCCACTCCCCCACCACTCCCACCCAGTCCCACGATTTCTTGTGACCAAGCCAAAGCCCTCTCAGAATAGGCAGTGGTAAGACTCCGGAGTTGTTGTGTGGCCTTTGGTCAGACGGGCTCTAGACAGGGTCTTCTGTCTCAAGTGAGTCTTTCCTCCACTGTTACAACATCCACGCTAACTTCTTTGATGTGACCACTCGGCCTCCTGGACTCTTGAGGATCCTATAGGAATCTCCCAGAAAGGCTGGATTGCAGACATCAGTAGAATGGCTTCATGCACCTGACCATGGCAGAGAATTGGATGGGGAAAGGTTAGGGAGTCGCTGACTTCTCCCCTTCTCCTCCCAAAGATGGGTTGCTCTGGATGGAACATGAACTCCTCGGTGAAACTGCTTGTCAGTAATGGCACCACCATCCATGCATCACTTAAACCAGAAACTCAGATTTCCCCTAGATGACTCCCTCTCCCTCACCTGTTCACATCTGTCATCGAATACGTCATCATAGGCCTTAATATCTACTTCCTTTCCCCCCACTGCCACTTTAGTTCAGGTGAAAATGGGAATGATAATAAGCTTACCTATCGCTTAAAGATGTAATGAAGATTGAATAAGTTAATATATTTCAAGTACATAGAACAGCATCCGACACACAGCGAACGCTTACTATGCTTTAGTAATTACCATTGTTGTCATTGTCATTGTTATTTTGTCTTCCAGTATGGGGTTAGGTGCCTCTCATATATGTTTCTCTTATGCTAATTAGTATGCTATTGTAGCACTTACCACCCAATGTTGTAAAATCTCCTGTTACTTTGTGTCCCTGTAAGACCGCACAGCACAGTATCTGACACAGAGCAGAGATTCAAAAAATTTTTTCTTGAATTAATGGATGAATATAAAACAAAGATTTTTGGTCCCCTATAAAGAGGGAGGGAGGATAGAAGAAGAGAAAGAAACTGAAATAAACAACCAACCAACACTTCCTCTTCTCACCAAAGATCTACACGTGCCCTCTGCACCAGCTGTGATTGGAGCTCATTTTCTCCCTGGCTCAGTCAAGTAGTCAATAGCTGTCACCTTCAGGTCCCCATCTCTCTGATCTATTGTGATGGGTGGTCAAAAGTTGACATATCCAATGAAAAGTGTTGTTGTTGTTGTTTTTGCTGTTTTACTCCATTGTTACTTCCAGGTTCACAGCCATTCTGAGCCTTCCTGAAGGTTGGTCTCTGGATAATGGAGATATCAAAGACAGTTCTTAGGATCATTATTGAGAGTGAAGTGGACCTTCAATTTCTCAAACTCTAATAGCAGAAAGCCAGTGTTATCAGTTCAGTAAGGAAAGGCTTCTGATTCCTGTAGCCAATTTTACTGGTGGTGGTGGCGATGCAGAATTCGTTAACTAAGCTCCCTTTGTTGCTCATGGTGCCCCAGTGAGCTCTCTGGACAGTCCTCATTTCTTAATGATTGGACTTTGTCAGACATTTTCTAACGAAACTGTGAAGTGTGCTGCTTTGCACAGTGAATGGCTCGTGTTTAGGTGTCTTCAAAGAGGGGACCAGACGACAGTTTGGAGAAGGTGTGGTACAGGTGAATGGGGTGAGACAGTTTCCCTCAGATTCGAATTCAGGTGTAGCCAGTGGGAAATGCGGGGACCAGTCATCTTTCCTTTCTGCAAATGTTTATTGGCCGCCAACTGTCTACTAGAACACCGTGCGAGGCCCAGAAGACCCCAAAATGAATGACACAAATTGCTGTCATTCAGAAGCTCACAGCCTGGAGCAGTCTGTGTAGGGACAGTTAGAGAAGTCACTATGTGATACTATGCAGAAGAGTCACATCTTATTCAAAGCTGTAGTCCAAAGTCAGCATATAAAGTGAAATGACAGTCTAGAAAGTCACCCCCTCAAAAATCTTATAAGTAAACTCTAAGAAACTTTCTTCATTTTTGTCTTTGCATTTTACATTTTAGTGAGAGCTTCCTTTTTTTTTTAAAGTTTATTTATTTATTTTGAGAGAGGGAGAGAGAGAGTGGGAGTACAAGTGGGGGAGGGGCAGAGAGGGAGGGAGAGAGAGAATCCTAAGCAGGCTTCATGCTGTCAGCGTGGAGCCCGACGTGGGGCTTGAACCCATGAACCGTGAGATCATGACCTGAGCCAAACTTGGATGCTTAACTGACTGAGCCACTCATGTACCCCAAGAGCTTCCATTAAAAAAGAATTTTGCTTTTCTTTTATGAAGCTATATTTTGTAGGGTGTCTGGAATAAAAATATGTCTTTCTCTTTCTCTTTGTTTTCTCCTTTTCCCTCTTTCTGTTTACTGAGCACGTGCAGTTAAATCCATGCAAATTAAATGTACATATGAAACAGCCCCATGGTTATCCCTAAAACGGAAGTTTGTATGACTGTATAAAGTGGTCTGAAAGCACAGAAGAAAAATGTTGTAACTTTGCGAGAGGAAATCTAAGGAGGCTTTCCTGAGGAGGTGTCATTCCAACTGATAGGGGGCCAAGAGCTTTCTAAACACACAGAATAGCATGAGCAGAGGGAGACCTGTAGCTACGGGAGGGTATAGTGTCTCCAGGGTATGATCTAGCATTTACGTTTGGGGCATGCGTAACGGTAGCAGAGAAGGTGAAGTATGATGAGAAAAGAGATTCATCAGGCAAGATCACGAAGGCATCAAGACACATTATGTGACCAGCACAGCTGCAGGGAAGAGTGATGGGGAACGTTGTGTCCACTCCCGGCGGCTCACTGTTCTCCATCCTCCCTTCTCCTTTCTTGCCACTTCCCTCCACGGTTAACTACTTCCTGAAATGGCCCAATGCACCTGTTTTGTGCCGGATCTGACTCACGGAGTGCTGTTTTCTAGCTGAGGATGTGTTTCTGTTTCCTGAGCCTCTTTTCATGAAGGGTCCCCGAGTCATCTAGAGACATGGAATCATTACTGATCTCGATCGTGGCCCTAAATGTAGGTGGGTTTCACGTACCTATTCCATAGTTAAGCTGGGATACTGCTGTTCTCTGGAAACGTAGGAACGAGAACTTGGCCTGGATGGGACCCTACATGCCATTGCACTTTCTGCTTTGTCATTTGACCTTGACTTGGGCATCTTTAGGGGCCATGGAATATTGTCTTTTTTACTTACCCAGAAAGAAAGGGAAAGTGAGGTCCATATTAAGACACCTCCGGAGAAATTCAGGAAATGACAGTGGACTTTCTGGGCTAGAATTTATTTAAGATAGCTTTGGTATTATACCCAAAGCTTGGAGAGATGTTTTATCAATTAGAATCTGGTCAGGTGACGTATAACAAAGAAACCCAAATTACAGTGTTTTAAACAGAAGAGAAATTTACTTTCCTTTCAAATATAAGAAGTCTAGAGGCAAGCAGTATAGGATTGGTACAATCATGCACAGTCAAGGACTCAGTCTTTGGTCTTAATATTCTGTTATCCTCTCCATGTGTCCCCCATCTCATGGTCTTGGGTGGTTGCACAAACTCCAGCCATCACATCCATACTCTAAATAGCAGAAGGAGGGCAGGGAAAGTTAAGAAGGGGGGGATGGTGGTGGTGGAGGAAATAGCACATGACAACTGTCTTATAAAGAGATTTCTGGAAGCTGCCACACATTGCTTCTGCTTATAACACATTGGCCAGAGCTTAGTGGAGGCTGGGAAATGTTATTTCTCCGGGTGACAAGGTGAAAAGATACTGCAGTGGGAAGAAGCTGCCTCGGCCACAAATCCCATGAGCAAGAGCCCAACACTGTACATGTGAGCACAGAGCTGACACCTCTCTTCTTCTCTGAAGCCTGTGCCTCAGAGAATCACGTAGCTGCGGGAGTCCTTCCAGAGAGTCATTAACCCCCAACCCTGTGTGATGTGATTAGCACTGGTGTTATCTAAATGCTGAAGAAGGAAGAGGTCTCCTTGTTTGCCAACACACCATCCCTTCAGGTATTTTGAGAACACCAATATGGAAGAATGGATGTTCTTGGTCCGTTGGATGGATGAGTCCTGCCGACTAGGGATGTTTCATCCGGACAACTAACACTCATTCCAGGCAAAGCCACAAATGTTGGGGCCCTTATGGAACCACTTTTTCAGATTCCCTACCTTTCCCCCAGACTCTCAACGGTTTGAATGGCACACAAGAGGTATCCGGCATGCTTTTGGCAATCATGAGCATGAATTCACTCTGTAACTTAGGCAATACATGAGTGGTGCCCAAAGTCACAGGAGGGAAAGAGGAGGAGGAGGAGGAGGAAGTAGCAGTTCAAGTAGAGCAGTAATGGTGGGTGGAGAAGAGGAGGAAGGAAATGGGTGGGGCCTGCCCAGCCCCATACAAATATGTGAATGAATTCAGTTTCTTTTCAGGGTCCTTCCCTATCTTTGGACACACTCCCTTTTGCTTGTCCTCAATATCCTCACGCCCCTCTAGTCACCCACTCTTGGCATCCTCCTTAGCACTGCCACGGGCGATCTTTCCCTTCCCTAGTCCCCATCAGAAGCAACATCTGCTGTACTATGTGTTTAGGGAGTCATATAAGCGATAACATTGAAATAAGGGCTAATAAATCACAGGCTTTTAAAACATGCTATATTTACCCTCTTTCCCCAAAAAGTCTAATGAGCTTATTCACTTCCAATAATGATCAAGATAAGAATGTGATCCTCCCAGAAGTCATATTTACATTGTAAGAGAGATTTCTAAGCCTCAACCCGGAGGTATATTAATCACCCTCAATGGAATTTTAATACAGGGAAAATAATTAGGTGGGGGTGTCCCTGTAGGGCTGGGGTTGGGGTTCCAGGACAGCAGCAGGAAGGCAAAATAGGGCTCGCTTCCAGCACCAAAAAGGCGTGTTTCTAACATAGTGTCAGCTCCATACTAAGTGACTGATCCATAATAAATAAACATGCGAATGAAGGTTTAATGAAAGGACAATTACAGAGCCCTGGGGTAAGGTTTAGAGAACCAGGAAGGGATGGTGTGATGTGCAGGATGAATCTGAATATGGCGGCAAACCCATACCACCTCTCAGTTGAAGGTGTGACGGGAAAGAGTGGCTATCGGCCCTGGAGAGGGCTGTGGCTTTTGGAAAAGGGCCGTTTGATGAGAGTTGTGGCTTTTGGTAGAAGAACACAACCATGGCCCAAACACGGCCTAGCAGGTGGGAATACATTCTCTCTTCTCACCCTCCAATTTTTCATCGGTGCCTCCCATTGGAGAACTCGATGAAGTGCAAGGGAGCCTGGGTAGAGCTCAAGCCTCCCAAAGGCACCGTGGATAAAGGAGGGGCAAATAGAAATAGAAAATATTTTAGCACATTAGCCTTTAGCAGTTTATACTTTAGTACAGGAGACAGACGATATGAACATAATTCATAGACGACGCAGTCATCAAGGTCACTAATAGAAATGCATTATCTGATTCATTTAATAAAATAAAAATTCACTGGCTTCTGGCAGCCCCTGAGTACAGTCTGGAGGTTTCCAAATCATCAAATCAGCTGTAACTATCAAACAAAATATCTTTTCTGTCTTCTTTCCCTCCCTCTCTCTCTCCTTCCCTCCCTGACTCCCTCTCTCTCTTCCTTTCAACAAATACTACTGGGGTCCTTAGCGTGTGGCAGGAACTGTGCCTGTCATCTGCTCCTGGTTGGTTTTAGTCTGGGGGGAGGGTGGTGGTGGTGGTGGTGGTGGTCTCTGTCACCACTGACCCTTTCTCTCTGTCCTGCAAGACTAGCCTTTCCAGACCCTTTATGAAGGACCGTGATGCTTCATTGTTGCTTGGGGCAGAAAGAATGGCAACCTGAATGCTTTTCAAAAGGAGCAGGCTGTGTGGAACTTTTAAGTTCAAGTGTAGACTGGGGAGCAGAGGGAAAGACTGAGATTCTGGAAATTCTGGGCTAGAAGGTAAAGGCTGAGGGACAAAAGGAAAGGGGAATATGTGGGAGATTTAAATCAATGTTATAGGGGGCTTGTATTAAATGATAGCTCATGTCCCTTCCTTTTCACCCCTTCCTGAAGAAATCAGAACAAATATGGAGGAAATCTACCTCAGTGGGTGGAGGCAGAACCCTCTCAGCTCACTTGACCCAGGACTAACCCTTTTTCAGACCTAAACCAGGAATGCAGTGGTGTATAAGACCCATTCAAACAGTCCCAGACCCATTAAGCAATGGAGACAGGCCCTTGGACACTTGGCATGAATTTCTGGTGGTTTCCCTTCGCCAGCATGCCTCCCTCACCCTGTCTGTAGGGACCTCCCCGTTTAAGTTTCCCTCACCCTGCCAATGGTCAGTGACCTGATTTCATTTTTTTTTTTTTTTGAGAACTACTTGTCAGTCTCTCTCCTCTGTCCCGTGGAGCCAGTGCTTCTTAATAACTCAGTATGTTTGACAAGCCTATTCTTAAGTATCTTGGAGGCATCCCATTGGATTTTACTGACAATGCATTTCATTGTTTTTATAACTTCCCCTTCCTCCCCTGATGAGTCTTCAAAAGTCAACAGGGCTACCATTTTGGTCTCCACTTTGAATGGCATAGTAGTCAGGAGCACTGACACCACACTGCCCAGCATTGGTATCTGGGTTTGCTATCTGAGCAGCAATGTGATCTTGGACTAATCACTTAACCTGGTTGAGCCTTAGTTTTCTCATCTGTAAAATGGGAGTAATAATAGTCCCAAGTGGTGGGGATGAAAGGAGTCAATATGTATGAAATGTTGGGCCCCATGTCTGACCCCTGTGAGTTTTCAGTGGCAGCGTGCTTTTATTACAGTGAGTGCTGGGTTGTTATTATGACGCAAGGCATGGAATGTGCCTAGTGAGACTGAGGAGCTGAATTTCTAATTGTGTTACTTGTTTTTTTTTTTTTTTAAATGTGTATTTATTTTGAGAGAAAGAACGAGCGTGAGCGGGAGAGGGGCAGAGAAACAGAGGGAGAGAGAGAGAAGCCCAGTGGAGTGCTCATTTCATCTCTAAATTGCATTCTGGGCTCAGCTGCAAGGATTTTCTAAGCTTAGAGATGACTTAACAGTCGTCAGGTTTCTCTCCATGTAAAACTCCCATCTTCTCAAGAGGAAGAGACGAAGGGAGGAGTTGAGCCCTGGTCACTAAAAGCAGCTGGAATCTTTGTCTAGAGCTTCCTTGCAATCAGAGAGTCCATTTATGTTGGGGCTGAAGCTCCCTAGAGAACTTTTAGCCCACCCTGGGCATTTATCAGTTGAAACAACCCCAAGACTTACAAGTTCTGATCTTGCTTAAGACCATATAGGGACCCAGTGGTGGTCTGGGCTAAGGAGCAGTCTCCTAAAACTCACGATGCAGCATTCATTCTATACCATCGGGTTTTTCTTGTTTTAGATATTTTATCCATCTCTCTGTCTATATCGTCTTTTTGGACCTCATTCCCCCCAATTAAATCTCTTCCAGAGCCCCAGTTTATGAAGATGGAAAGCTGAGCTGCTCTGGCTGACGGGAGAGGCAGGGCCTGGATCCCTGCACACTGGCCCTTTCTTTGCCCTGTGCAGCAGCCCTCGAGACCGCCCACATTGCTATCTTATCAGTACTTATGTATCTGTTTCTTTGACATGGTGTCATATTCCATTTTTCTAACCAGTTTTTCTGGTACATGGAGCTTTTGGGCCTATTCCGTCTTACACAGGTGTAGTTAGCAAATACTCTCCATATAATATATTGTAAAAAGAGAAGTTTTTGGACTGATCACCTTGAACTTGGGTCTTTGCAGGGAGCCTGGAAGCCAGCCTGGCTCTATGACATTGGCCAAGGTTCTGGAGGATGGGAAGGACCCTAGAGCAAATAAGCCTACACCCCACTTTCATAAACCCAAATACCTCTGTCCTCAGCTTACAGCACACCCAGGATCATGTTCCAAAAATTCCACTTAATTTTCTTGGCTTCTATATTCACTCAGTTACAACCGGACCAGAAGGAGTCTTGGCACTAAACGTCTGCAAGGAAAAGGCTGTTTCTTTGAATGTTGTTGCCCAATTTTGCAGACATTTTAGGTTCAGATAAGGTTTTGGGTGGCCAGTTAATTCTTTCTACATGTTGTTCTGAAATGAACCCAAACTCGTGCCATCTTCTGAGATTCTCTGGTCAAATTGTGGCAATAATAAGCTGACATTCCTGACTCTAAAGCCAAATTTCCTAAAGGTCGTTTCTCCTCAGTGTTCCTTCCAGGCCCTTCCCCGCCCCCCCCCCCCTCCGCCGCCATCTCTTCACCCTTAGGTCAGGGGGAGGGTAGTCTGAACCTCTTCCTCTGGCCTCATGAATGGCTGCTGAGAGGCATCTGTGTGCATGCTGTTGTTTTCACTTGAGAAGATAAGAAGATTTCTTGGAAGCATCATCTCTTCTTTCTCAGCTATTGCTTATTTTTAAACCACCAATCTCTGCCCTAGTCAATTGAGCCTTCCACTACTGTAGGGGTTATAACGAGAGTTAAGTGTATAGTTTCCTTCCTACTCAGCTGTGTGTGTGTGTATGTGTGTGTGTGTGTGTGTGTGTGTGCGTGTGTGAAAATGGGAAGGGGCAGTTTAAGGAGCCCAATTATCTTCTCAGCTCCATGAGGTCAGGGAACATATCTACCTTGGTTACTCCTCTATCTTCTTTCTTTGCCACATCCATGGTACATGGTAAACACTCAATAAATATTGGTTAAAGGAATGAATGAACATCTGCCTTCCCGTATCAGATCTTCTCTCTGGTCTCAGAGTTAGAGGACACCAGCCTCTGAGGTCCAGGATGTGGGCTTCAGTGAATTGCCTGATTATACCGTGGAGACTTGTCAGTAGGGTTACATTTAGGTCAGAGTGGTGACTTATGTGGTATGTTGAAGGTAGGCTGGTAGGTCCTAATGCCTACAATAATCTCGTATCTTAGGGTCTTAAATGTGATTGGTTCAGAATGTTGTTTGTCCTCTGCAAGAACGCTGATGTTCCTGGCAGGACAGCCCCTTTAGATTTGTTAACGAGGTGTGGTGGGCGAAACATTGGTTCTGGAGTCAGATGAGCCTGATTTCTAACTTCAGTGTCAATATTTACCATTTGTGTGACTTTGATAAATTATTTGACCTCTTCAGGGGGTTCCTTATCTGGAAAATGGCGGTAATATCTTCTTCTTGGAACGATCAACATTAAATGATATTGAGGGGTGCCTGGGTGGCTTAGTTGGTTAAGTGTCCGACTTCAGCTCAGGTTATGATCTCACGGCTGATGGGTTCGAGCCCCATGTGAGACTCTGTGCTGACAGCTCGGAGACTGGAGCCTGCTTTGGATTCTGTGTCTCCCTCTCTCTCTGCTCCTCCCCCGCTCACACTCTGCCTCTCTCTCAAGAATAAATAAACATAAAAAAATAAAAAAATTTTTTTTTAATGTTATTGAGTTTAAAAGGTGACCAGCCATGTACTGGCATATAAGAGACACTCATATATTAAGAGGTCTTTTTCTTACAGCTCTTCTCTTTCTTAAAGGCAAGTTCCTAGGGAAGAGGTGTTAGAAGGTGGGAGTTAAGAGAGGGTGGTGAGAACAAGTCTTGTCATAGACTTAAACATTTGTCTGGGACTAGTCCTATTGACTAATGTTGCCTAATGGGCATATAGAACTAGTAAACAGGGAAATACGAAACTTTTTCTCATTACAGTAAAACTTTGGCTTGTGAGCATAATTCGTTCTGGAAACATGCTTGTAATCCAAAGTACTAGTATACCGAAGCGAATTTCAAGAACCATTGGCTTAGTCATGATCATGTGATGTTGGGCATCACATACGACTCATATTGCAGGACATCGCTTGTTTATCAATTTAAAATTTATTAGAAATGTTTGCCTGTCTTGTGGAATACTCGCAGAACAAATTACTCAAAATCCAAGGTTTTACTGTATATAATTTTATTGGAACAACCTAACTGACTTCTAGAGTGCCTCCGCACAAAATAGGAATACCTCAAGACACCTGGGTGGCTCGGTTGGTTGAGTATCTGCCTCTTGATTTCAGCTCAGGTCATGATTTCACTGTTTGTGGGATCAAGTCCTGCATCAGGTTCTGCCCTGACAGCATGGAGCCTGCTTGGGATTCTCTCTCTGCTTCTCTCTCTGCCCCTCCCCCTGCCCATGTGCACACTCTCTCTTTCTCTCTCTCTCAAAATAAATAAACATTAAAAAAAAAAAGAAAAATACCTCTATGGGTATCAACCCTCTGGGTATATGGCTTGGCAATCAGACTCTGCCTCTGGGCATGTTTGAAAAGGGGCCATTTCCTTTGGGTAGATACAGGTGCACAGCTCGGCAGGAAAATCATCGGCTGAATAGCATCCTTATCTGCCCCTTCAGCCAGTTGGCTCTGTGCAGTGAACTACTTGCCCAACCATATGAGCTGGGCTTGCCTACCAGACACAACAATTGGCAGTGAACTTGGGCTGAATTGTCAAATATACACATTTGTGAAGGAAAATCCAGTTGAGGCAGAAGACCTCGTTCAAATCACTTCTACTTCCATTCTAATCCAGAGCGGGGTTATGAAGCAGATAAATACTTCAAACTTCACTTTCTTCGTTCATAGAACAGTGATAACAATACTGCATTAGTTATCTACTCCTGCATAACAAATTATTCTAAAATTTTTGTAGCTGAAAAAAGAATAAGCATTTATTAGCTCGCAGTGTTTGTGGGTCGGGAATTCAGGAGCAGATTAGTTCGTTGGTTTGTGCTCAGGATCTCTTGTGAGCCCAAGATTTTGGTGGGCCAATCAGTATAATCGATATAATCATACACCAGAATAAAAAACCAAAACCATACGAGCATTTTTTTTATAGATTTAGAAAAAGAATTTGGCGAGTACATCATTCTTTCACAATAAAAACACTAACAAACTAGGAACTGAAGGGAAACTTCTCAACTTGGTAAAAGGCATCTATGAAAAATTTACAGGTAACATCATACTTAAGGTTGGAAGACTAGATACTTTCCCCTAAAAATCAGGAAAAAAGACAAGGATGTTGCTCCCACTACTTCTATTCAACATTGTGTTAGAGGATGTAGCCAGGGCACTCCGGCAACAAAAAGAAATAAAGTCATCCGGATTGGAAAGGAAGAAGTAAAACCATGTGTATTTTTTGAAGACATGCTTTTATATATCAATAATCCTAAGAAATTCACAAGAAAAGATTACAACTAGTAAATGAGTTCAGCTAGTTTGTAGAATATACTTGCAATGAACATGCTGAAAATGAAATTAAGAAATCGATTCTATTTACCACAGTATCAAAAAGAATGAAATATTTAGGAATAAATTCAACAAAAGAAGTGCAAAATTTATACTCAGAAAACTTCAAGATATTGTTGAAATAAATTAAATAAGCTCTATGGGGGCCTGGGTGGCTCACTCGGTTAAGCGTCCGACTTGGGCTCAGGTCATGCTCTCGCAGTTTGTGGGTTTGAGCCCCACATTGGGCACTGTGCTGACAGCTGGGACAGAACCTGGAGGCTACTTTGGTTTCTGTGTCTCCCTCTGTCTTTGCCCCTCCCTTGCTCGCACTCTTTCTCTCTCTCTCTCTCTTTCTCTCTCAAAAATAAACATTATACAAATTAAAAAATAAATAAGCTCTAAATAAATAGAATTCATTTCAAGTTCATGGATTAGAAAACTTAATATCGTTAAGATGAAAATATTCCCCAGACTTATCTACAGAGTCAATGTAATTCCCATCAGAATTCCAGCTTGCTTCTTAGACAAGCTGACTGTAAAATTCATACAGAATTACAGGGACCCACAATACAGAAACAATCCTGAAGAAAAAGAGAAGAACAAAGTTGGAGGACTCATACTTCTTGATTTCAAAACTTATTCTAAAATATCAGTAATCAGGACAGTATGGTACTGGCATAAGGATAGACATGTAGATCAATGGGATAGAACTGAAAATCCAGAAATAAATCCACGCGTTTACCGATTTTTGACAAGTGTCTCAAGACCCTTCGGTGAGGAAAAGAATGATCTTTCCAATAAATGGTACTGAGACAACTGGGTATTTATAGACAAAAGAATGAAGTTAGACCCCTATCTCACACCATATGCAAAAATTAACTCAAAACAGATCAAAGAACTGAAGTGTAAGAGGTGAAAAGATAAAACTCTCAGAAGAAAACACAGGGGTCAGTCTTCACAATCTCGAATTTGGCAACAGATTCTTATCTATGACACCAAAAGCAGGAGCCACCAAAGAAAAAATAGATAAACTGAACTTCATCAAAATTCAAATATATTGTGCTTCAAAAAATACTCTCAAGAGAGTGAAAGGACAAGCTACAGAATGGGAAAAAAAATTGCAAACCATGTATCGAGGATCTAGATATCTAGATCTAGAGTATATAAAGACCTCTTATCTAGAGGTCTAAGTAGATCTAAAATATATACACTACATACAGACCTCTTACAACTCAATATTACAAAAACAAATAACCCCATTAAAAATTTGGCAGAGTACTTGAACAGACGTTTCTCCAAAGATGTACAAATGGCCACCAAACACATGAAAAGATGCTCAACATCATTAGTCATCCGGAAAATGCAAATCAAAACCACAATGAGATGTTACTTCACACCCACCAGGATAGCTCAATTCTGCAGCCCTGGTTGTCTTTTCAGCATTTGTCTCCTCACAGCTTTATTATGTGGCTAAGAGACACAATTTACAAAGTAAATTGCAAAATGAACCAAGAGAGGGGGAAAAGAAACCCAGGACTGGGACCCAAGAAGAAACAGTTTCCCTGGGTGATTGTCTGTGAAAAGGCACTTTGCACCCCAATTTATGTGGAATCTGGTCCAGCTTCAGGCGGGCCCCAGGGGTGCGGTTTCAGACAGGATGGGGATGAGGGTGTAGTAGAACTGGAGCCAGAAGGCTGTAAGCGGCCAGCTCTGTCCCTCCCATGTTTATGGCTTCCGGAACACAACGCTTCTTGTCTCTAAAGCTTCAACAGCAGTGGATTTCGGGCTGTCTTCTGGTGTTCTTGGGTTATCATTCTATCACAGACAGCACGTAGGCTCGATGGGATTATAAAAACAGCATCCCAGGTTCACAAGTGAAGAGCAGAATCTGATTATTTGGGTAGTTTCTGTCATCGGCTTGGATGCTTCTTTCCGGTTTTCTGAATCAAGTTCTTTCTGTATCTCCAGATGCTTTCTTAGAGGTCTAATCTCTCCTGCTTACTCCCCTAGGTGCTTAGAAATCTATCCTCTCACCTGTCCAGGTGCCTCCCTCGTGATTTTATAAACATTAATTAACATCTGTGTTAGATGTTGCCAGAATGTTTGGGTATCTTATCTCATTTAATCATCACCGTGACACTGTGATGTAGGTGATTGTTACCATTGCTTGAAAGTTGAGAAAATGAAGACATGAAAGGTTGAGCAATTTGGTTAACAGTGCACAGCTAGCCACTGGTGCCCATACCCGGGTTCTCTGGGCTTTCTCCTGACGATGCGTCTCCTTTCTTCAGCCCCGGACACTAGGGTTTCCCTTAACCTACAGCACCTCTACTTTGTCTTGGGGAAAGAGAGCGACCTGATATAAGAAACCCACCTAGACAAAAATAATGATGGATACGTTCTCCCTAAACATCCAGTTCTGATTTGGATCACTCCCAGGATCTCCTATCTAGCCCATTTAGAAGTTAATGAGAGGACAGAGCCAAATCCTGGGAAAGGTCAGAGACCCCTCATTGATGATCTCACAATAACTCAAGATCAAGGTCAGCCTTGCAAGCCCCAGATAAATTCTGGAATCATTCCTACTTTCGGGGACTCCTCCCGAGTGGCCTCAGAGGGGGCCTAGCACTGGTTTGGGCTCCATCCTGGTGTGCACTCCTGCCTTGTGATGGGATAAAAACTGGGCCATCCTCTGTGGGCGTGTGGTGGTGGGAGGGAGGACATGGTCCTGTCTTATGCAGAGATCTAAAGATGCTGCTCATCTTGCAATGCTCTTTAGCACCCAGAGCAAGTTAGCACAGAGCAAATACTCAATAAGTGTCTTTTTTAAAAAAGTTTATTTATTTTGAGAGAGAGATAATGAGCAGGGGAGGGGCAGAGAGGGAGGGAGACAGAGGATCCGAAGCGGGCTCTGCGCTGATAGCAGAGAGCCTGATGCGGGGCTCGAACTCACCAACCTCGAGATCATGACATGAGCCGAAGTCAGAGGCTTAACTGACTGAGCCACCCAGGAGCCCCTCAGTAAATGTTTTTTAATTTAATCACATGGTAACCGATATTTTGTCTTGTTTTTTTCCCCCTCCAGGAAACCTATTCTACAAGTGAAATATACTTAACTGAAATTCCCTCTCCCCTCCTCCCTTCCCCTCTTCTTTCTTCTTCTTCTTTTTTTTATCTCCTTCTATATGTTCACGTGTATAGAATGTTAACGTTTTCAGAGTGACCTCCAATCTCCTCAAGCCCTACACAGAAAAGGGCAGAATATAAACAAATAATGAGCCTCCCCCAAATAATCTCGTTTGATTTGTACATTTCACCACTTTTACCCACAATGCGTATCAAATATGAATTATCATTAATTCATTCCACCCCAAATCCTAGTGTTTGTTTTATTTTTCTACTTCCTGCATTAGGAAACTATTATCCATAGTCTTCCACTCCCACCCCTGGAGGGAGAAAAAAAAAAAATCCTCTTGTTTTCTGTGGGTGGCCTGTGGGGGTTCCTGAGCAGATGTTCAGGGAGTTGGATTTCAGCATCTGTGAGTTTGTCTGGATCACTTTGGTAAGCTGTTAGTATTCAGTAAGCTGCCACCTGGGCACCCCTCCCCCCACCTCTATTACTTTCCCTCCCCCTTTAGTTCCATTCTATTGTTTTAAACAAACTCTTCCACTTTCTGAGTGGGTGGTTTCTTACAGTAATGAGTGCCAGTTGCCTATTATCCAGGGAAGATTTCAAAATTATTTAGGTCATACGTATATTGATAATTCTTTCCTCAATTCTTTTGTCTCTCAAAAGCCCCAATTCAGGGATTTTAAGGGCATCAAAAAAGTGAAATTGAGCTATTGGCCTTTAAGAAAATGATACATAATCTCTTGAGCAAGCTCCACGGCTTTCTTTGAAGAATTTACCCAAAGCTTTTGGCACAGAATGCAACAGTGTAGCCCAACAATTTCTGTGTATACCTTCTTTGAAAGGAGACAGCATGAAAGTGATATGAACTAAGTTGTCAGGCTCCTGTAGGACAAATAGCCCTTTATGGCAAGTGAGGGAGAAATCAGATCACTGGATCTAAAACACAGCTCTTAATGTGATACTTATGTTCACGGAATAAGTATTTAAAAATTTAAATTTATAGGGTCGCGTGGGTGGCTCAGTCGGTTAAGCGTCCGACTTCGGCTGGGGTCATGATCTCAAGGTTTGTGAGTTCAAGCCCTGCGTCGGGCTCTGCGCTGACAGCTGGGAGCCTGGAGCCTGCTTTGGATTCTGTGTCTCCCTCTCTCTCTCTCTCTCTCTGCCCCTACCCCACTCACGCTCTGTCTCTCTGTCTCAAAAATATACAAAACATTAGAAAAAGGAAAGAAAATTTAAATTTATCAACCTGGTTGAAAGTGACCATACATTGAATGCATTATAAATGTATGATTCTAAAGGACGGAAGGAAGGAAATCAGTAGGAGAAAAAAATAATGAAAATCAACTAACTGAATTCCAACAGCTTAAAAGGTCCCCTGGGGAGGGTTTTTTTTTTTTTTTTTTTTTAAAGACAAAGAGGTCTAAGAGAACTGCCTGTTTCATAAGAAAACAATATGGTTTTAATAACATAAGAAAAAAAGATCTTGATCCATGAGAAAGCAGGAAAGGGTAGAAAGAAATTAAATTGGCAGGGTCAAGGGTTGCTTTAAAATGATCTCAGAAGAGGAAGTTTGCCAGGCAATCAGTGAAAAGGATGGTCAAAAATTGAAATAATTTGCTGAGAAAACCAGAAGAGCTAAAGCAGAAAAGGAAATGCAACTAGCAAAAAATATAAAGAGAAACAGGAAAAAAATATTAAACATTTAAGCCCCAAATGAGAGATACAGAAAAATATTACCCTTCGTAAATGAAAACAGAAAGCTAAAGATATGGGATCCTTAAACGCCGAAGTTCTAAAAGTTTTAAATTATGAAGGTAGTATCTTATATCTTCATCCCTCCATTCACGTGCCACCATTTTATATGCATTTTGGAAATACATTTTGGTGCATTTTCTCCTAGACCTGAGCTATATAATCCTTGAAATGTGGCTAGTTCAAATTGAGAGATACACACTGGATTTTGAAGATATAGTAAAAAAAAAAAAAAAAAGAAAAGAAAAAAGAACAATTTTTATATTGATCACATGTTGAAATTATTGTACTTTGGATAGTTATAAGTACAATATATCATTCACAGTAATTTCACCTAAATAACACCAGTGGGCCACATTATCTTTCTGTTGGACAGTGCTGTTCTACTCCTTATTTTATATGGCTAATAATTAGGAAGACTTTATTAACCTAGACTCATGTGGAGTTAATCAATTAAAATCAGGATCAAAATTTCGTAAGTAGTGAAAAGGATTAATTGTGATTTTTATCTTGAAAATATAATAAAAATTATACAACTAATTTTACTATGAACCTTTCAAATAAAATTTAGGTTCTACTTGCAATTATACACGAATTCTTAGAAGAAAATGTCAATAAGGAAAATGATGGGGGAAGGGATTGTGGGATGATTTTTCCAAAGAAAATCAAAGATAGCTTAATAGTACATCTTTCACTTTACACCGTGAGTATTTTGTAGCACAGTTATAAAGAGGAACAATTGGGCAAAGAGGTTTGAAGCATTTGTTAATTTCCTGAATGGCCTCTCATAATACTTTTAAGTTATTCTCTTTTATTTTTGGGACAGAGAGAGACAGAGCATGAACGGGGGAGGGGCAGAGAGAGAGGGAGACACAGAATCGGAAACAGGCTCCAGGCTCTGAGCCATCAGCCCAGAGCCTGACGCGGGGCTCGTACTCACGGACCGCGAGATCGTGACCTGGCTGAAGTCGGACGCTTAACCCGACCGCGCCACCCAGGCGCCCCCAAGTTATTCTCTTTTGAATGGCCCATCTTGTCATCACTCTTGTTAATTTTCTCTTGGTGTTCTTTGTTTTTTTAATTGAACTCTCCAGATCCTTATTTGCTAGTGATTTGCCCAGCCCTGCAAATAACCTCTCCTTGTTTCATTAAGTTTTGCAACTATGAAGGCTTTGGATAATGAACATGTAGATAACGAGGACACCTGTGTATGTTTATGTTGCTGGGGCAACACTAATGCAGGTCTGTGCCCCTACCTATCACTTCACCCTCAATCACAGTGATTCCCTAGTATCTTTAAGAATGCTTCATAAGCGGGGCACCTGGGTGGCTCAGTCGGTTGAGCCCCCAACTTTGACTCAGGTCATGATCTCACAGTTCATGAGTTCAAGCCCTGCATTGGGCTCTGTGCTGACAGCTCAGAGCCTGCAGCCTACTTTGGATTCTGTGTCTCCCTCCCTCTCTGCCCCCTCTCTCTCTGCCTCTCTCCTCCTTGTGCTCTGTCTCTGTCTCTCTCTCAAAAATTAACAAACATTAAAAAAAAGAATGCTTCATAAACATCATCAGAAGTGAATGACTACATCATTCTTATGTCTATCTTATTCTTAATGTCTGTCTTATGGGTAAACTATGATCCATAAGTTATCAAAACATTCCCTTATTTTGAATAATTTATGTTTTTTTTTCTTCCTTTTTTTGGACTATTATTACAAACAATGCAACACATAACATCTCTGAACACAAATCTTCATTGAATTCCTGTTTTTATTTCTGATAGATACCTGGAGGGGTAATTGCAAGATAAAAAATTTTGGACATTTTAATGCAAACTGCCAGTTTTTCTGACCATTGATGGTAATTTATACTCTTAGCAGTGGCATATGAGTGGACATGGAATCACACCTTGGACAACATTAAGAATTACCAAGAAAAATATTTTTGTTAAGCTAATAAGGAAAATAATATCTATTTACTCTTCATTTGAATTTATTTGATAATGTTTATTAACAATAATTATTTGAAAATATTTATTAACAATATTTTATTTTCTGTAAATTCTCCATTCATGTTACCTTCTCCTTTGTCTATCATGGATGTTTTTGATTTTATTTATTTGCAAGAGGTTTTTTTTTTTTTTTTAATTTTTAATGTTTTTGTTGTTTGTTTTGAGAGAGAAACAGAGCATGAGTGGAGGAGGGGCAGAGAGAGAGAGAGAGAGAGAGGGAGACACAGAATCCAAAGCAGGTTCTGGACTCTGAGCTGTCAGCCCAGAGCCCAATGCGGGGCTTGAACCCACGAACTGTGAGATCATGACCTGAGCTGAAGTCAGACAGTTAACCGACTGAGACGCCCAGGCACCCTTGACAAGCTTTACTTTAAAAAAAAAAAAAAAAAAAAAAAGTTTATTTATTTATTTTGAGAGGGTTGGTGGGTGCACACGAGGTGGGGGAGGGACAGAGAGAGAGGGAGAGAGAGAATCCCAAACAGGCTCCAAGCTCGGCGTGAGCCCTATCTTACCACCATGAGATCATGACCAGAGTGTATATCGAGTTGGTTACTTAACTAACTGAGCCACCTAGGCACCCCAAGCTTTATTTATTTATTTTTAATGTTTATTTATTTTTGAAGGAGAATGCAAGTGGGGGAGGGGCAAAGAAAGTGGAACGGAGGATCTGAAGCAGGCTCTGCATTGACCTCAGCAAGCCCAATGTGGGGCTCGAACTCATGAACTCAACTGCGAGATCATGACCGGAGCCGAAGTCGAATGCTCAACTGACTGAGCCACTCAGCTGCGCCCCCCCCCCCACCCTCAAGCTTTGGTTTTTAAAAGAACCTCCATTTTCTGGATTCTAGTGAGTTGAGTATAGTTTCATAAGTATATTGGCCATTTGGGTTTCTCCTGCATTATTTCTCATTTGTCTCTTTTGACCATTTTCTATTAGGTTATTCTTTCATATTGAATTAAGTAAGCATTTCATATTTTCTGAACATTTATCTTTTGTTGTTACATGCATTGAGAATATAGTCTCCCAGTCTGTGACTTATCTTTTCACCTTGTTTTTATATTTGTAATAGTGCAGAATTTTAGAAAAACCCATTTAATCAAATCAATCCAGTTTTTCACATAAAGTTAGTGCTTGTTTTGCTCATTTAAGACAATCTCTATCCTGAGATCATGAAGATATTTTCTCACTTTTCTTCTAAAAGTTGTGAAACTTTCTTTTCAAATTTGTATTCGATTCATTTGGAATTTACTTCTGTGGTTGGTGGGATGGGGGAGATACATTTTGTAGGTAATCAGTTGTATCAGGATGATTTATTAAATATTCCATCTTTCAAAAAAATTTCCATTGATTTTTTTTAAGGTCCCTTATCTCATACATCAAGTTTTAATTTATATGAAAGACTGTGTCTGAGCTCTCTATTTGGTTCTGTTGGCTCATTTGCCCATTCCTTACTCATACACTGTCAATAATTCTACTTTATGAGAAGTTTGATATCTGGTAGGGCAAGCCTTGTTTCTCACTTTGTCTATTTCGGGAGCGTCTTGGTTATTTTTAGCCCCTTTCCCTTCCATGCAAATGTTAGGATCCAATAAACATTTGAATGGAATCGTATTCCTTTTATGGATTTACTTAGGGAAAATTGATGTTTTTTCAATATTAAATATTCTATTCATGGACATGTTTTATTTCTCCATTTATTCTGGTCTTTTCTTAAGCATTTTATTTTTTGTTTTTAAAAAAGATTTTATTTAAATGTTTATTTGTTTTGAAAGAGAACAAGCATGAGTGGAGGGGGGGCAGAGAGAGCAGGAGAGAGAGAATCCCAAGCAGGTTCTATGCTGTCAGCACAGAGCCCCATGTGGGCTTGGGCTCACAAACCATGAGATCATAACCTGAGCCAAGATGCTTAAGAGTCAGATGCTTAGACTGAGCCACCCAGGTGCCCCAAGCATTAAAAAAAAAAACAAAAAACTTTTTTTAATGTTTATTCATTTTCGAGAGAGAGAGAGAGAAGGAGCAGAGAGAGAGGGAGACACAGAACTCAAAGCCAGCTCCAGGCTCCAGGCTCCCGGCTGTCAGCACAGAGCCTGACGTAGGGCTGGAACTCACGAACCATGAGATCATGCCCTGAGCCCAAATCGGATGCCTAACCAACTGAGCCACCCAGGGGCCCTAGGTGCCGCAGCATTTTAATATTGTAATTTTCTTAATAAAGATTTTACACAACATTTGTTAGTCTTCTAGGCACTTTACAGATTTTGTTGATTTTGTGAATGAAATTTCTTCCATTAAATTTGCTAATTGTTTATTATTTTTAGACATCAGTGACTTTTAAACAGCTTTATTGAATTATAATTCACATATTATACAATTCATCCATTGAAAGTATACATTCAGTGGGTTTTGGTATATTCAAAAATATGTGCAACCAGGGTGCCTGGATGGCTCAGTTGGTAGAGCATCCACTCTTGATCCCAGGGTCGTGAGTTCAAGCCCACATTGGGCGTGGAGCCTAATTAAAACGTATATATATATGTGCAACCGTCACCATAATTTTCAATCATCTTCATTGCAAAAAGAAATCTGGTATGTTTAAGTTATTCACGGATCCCTCCATTTCTCCTCACTCCTCCAGCCCCAAGCAACTGCTAATCTTCTTTCTGTCTCTAGATTTTCCTATTCTGGATTTTCATATGAATAGAATCATATGAAAGGTGGTCTTTTGTGACTGACTGTCTTCTTTCATTTAGCGTAATGTTTTAAGGTACATCTATGCTTCATCATATACTAGTCCTTGATTGCTTTTTAAGGCTGAATAGTATTTCATTGCATGTATATGCTCTATTGACTTTTATATATTGATTTAAAAAAAAATTTTTTTTCAACGTTTATTTATTTTTGGGACAGAGAGAGACAGAGCATGAACGGGGGAGGGACAGAGAGAGAGGGAGACACAGAATCGGAAACAGGCTCCAGGCTCTGAGCCATCAGCCCAGAGCCTGACGCGGGGCTCGAACTCACGGACCGCGAGATCATGACCTGGCTGAAGTGGGACGCTTAACCGACTGCGCCACCCAGGCGCCCCTATTGATTTTTAAAATAACATTGCAGAACGCTTGTATTAATTTTATTGATACTAATTTTCTATATAGATTTTCTATAGATAATCCTATCCTCTTCCAGTAGGAGCAGCTTTGTAAATTCCTTTGGATTCTGTACACTTTCTATTTCTAATCCTTGTCTTATATCATTAGTTAGAATTTCTAGTACTGAATGGACATGCTGTTACAATCGTCCTTGTCTTATTCCTGACTTTAATGTAATTGCTTTTAAGATTTTACCATCAAATACATTATCTATAGGATCTCAATGAACACACGTTTCGGACGAAGAACATTGAATCTTATTCTTTGTTAAGATTTTTTTTTTTCATGACCAAATTAAATTTTGGCTGATTATTTTGTGTTTATTAAAAGCATCAGACTTTTCCTCCCTTTAATCTGATTTTCTGGTTTGTTAGTTAAGTGATTTTTCTGATGTTGAATTCCACTTCATTAAACAATTCTTCAATCATTCACCATTTTTGACTGGATATTATAGGTCAGGCGCTATGCTAAGTGTAAAAATGCAAAAGTAAATAACAGACAATCCTCTTCTTTAAAAAGCCTACCATTTCTTTAGGAAAGTTAAGAGCTGAATAGGGGCAAGGTAATTAACAAATATTCAATGTTTTCTATGCGTGCGGTACCCTTTTAGATACTTTAGAAATGCGTTCTGATTTGGTTCTACCAATAAGCCTATAAATACAATGATTTTATTCACTTTATAGATTAGGTATCCGAGGTTCCCAGAATTAAGTAATTTGCTCCAAGCCAGGATTCAACCCAAAACTTTCTAGCTCTAAAACTCAGGCTCTTGCAATATGCAGGTGGCAAGTATCATGGCTGTTGAGCGCACGGAGAGCCATTTTTAGTTAGAATGGTCAGGATATTTCTGATTTTCCAGAAAATAATGGATTTAAACGATCCCTTCATTGGTAGGCAGCTGTACGGGAGAGTGGAGCAGCAGATGGCAATTGAAGCGGGGGGGGGGGGGGGGGGGGGGGGGGGGGGTGGCGGGTAAGCAAAGGCACAGAGTCAAAAAGCACCAAATAGCCAGAGCTCAAAGGGTAAACCATTTGGCTGTGATGTACAAGTTGTGCAAGCTGGTCTTGGGAAAGAAATCTAGATAGGCTGGAGTTTTATCTTATAAAAGCTCTTGTGGTGACATACAGTGCAGATTAGAGTAAGAAAACCAGACTCTCAGGCAGGAGGCCTTTGCTATAGTCAAAGTGAGTAATAGTAAAGACTCTTCATTTGCTCCTCATCAATTTTTTTTTTAATTTTTTTTCAACATTTATTTATTTTTTTTGGGACAGAGAGAGACAGAGCATGAACGGGGGAGGGACAGAGAGAGAGGGAGACACAGAATCGGAAACAGGCTCCAGGCTCTGAGCCATCAGCCCAGAGCCCGACGCGGGGCTCCAACTCCCGGACCGCAAGATCGTGACCTGGCTGAAGTCGGACGCTTAACCGACTGCGCCACCCAGGCGCCCCGCTCCTCATCAGTTTTAAGATGGAGTCCAACCAGTTAACTTACCCTGATGGACCAGGCCTGACATGGCCTTTCCCTTCCCCCCTCCAGTCTCATTTTTCCTCTTGTCCTCTCAGCTCCACCCTCACTGGCCGCTTTTAAGTTTCTTGAACCTACCTACTCTGCTCCCTTTGATCAAATAGTCTGAATAAATTATTCCATCGGTGAATAACTTTCTTCCTTCTCTCGGCATGCCACACCCACTTTTCTAATCAACTTCTACTCATACTTCACGTCTCATTCCTTAATTGCGTTCCTCCCTTTCAGAATATTCATTTCAACTTACAGTCATATGTTCATTAATGTTTTCTTGAGCAACATCTGTCTCTCTTACCAGCTTGTAAATTCCATTGCTGAAGCAGGGGCAGTCTATGTCTGCTGTCACTTGCCTAGTTCCCTGCACAAAGCCTGGCACAGAATAGGCACTCCATACAGATTTGGTAAATGAATAAATGAAGAGTGAATTTTCTGAATTAGGGAAGGCGAAGTCAATAGGAATAAAATGGATAAGAAGAAAAGGAGATTGCAAAAATTTTTAGAAAAATAATCTTGACTTGGTAAGTTGACTAAATATGGGGACATGGGGCGCCTGGGTGGCGCAGTCGGTTAAGCGTCCGACTTCAGCCAGGTCACGATGTCGCGGTCCGTGAGTTCGAGCCCCGCGTCAGGCTCTGGGCTGATGGCTCAGAGCCTGGAGCCTGTTTCCGATTCTGTGTCTCCCTCTCTCTCTGCCCCTCCCCCGTTCATGCTCTGTCTCTCTCTGTCCCAAAAATAAATAAACGTTGAAAAAAAAAATTTTAATATGGGGACGAAAGAGGAATTAAGAATGGTTCTCAAGGTTAACTCTTCAGTGATTAATTAAGAGAGAAGTTGTATTATTAAAAGAAACACAGAATCCGGAAAGATGAAGCAATTAATTTTATATATATCAAATCACTATGAAGACCCTGAGGAAGACAACACCCAGTAGGAATTTTCAGGTCAGAGCAGTCGTATATAAAAATTATGATTTTGGACACGTTTTCAGAATGAAACAAACACTCATCTAAGAGATTGGGTGAAAATAACAACAAGAAGAGAATAAACAGAGTAGCAGAGGCCCTGCGAGCTAGATCCCGACAAACGTCAATGTTAAGAAGCCAGTAAAAGGAAAATGAATTGACAAAGGGGACATGGCAACAGGCAGAGAGATGGAGACATGAGATGGTGTGTTACCACCAACGTCGTGGGAGGAGTGAATCCCACTGAGTGGAGCATCCATACTGCCAATGAAGAACGAGGGCTGAAAATTAGCCATTGATCTTGTGACAATACCTTGGGGACCTTTGGGAGTAACACTTGTATAGAGCATGAGGTTAAGGCAATATAACTGATTTTAGGAGAAGAAGACACTGCTTGTGTAGATCACTGATTTAAGAGGTGTGGCAACGGAAAGAAAATCAAAATAAGATGGTAATTAGTGTAAGAAGCATTAAGGAGCATTTTGCAAATTAATAGAAGTCTGAACGTGCTCCTAAGCAGAGGGGGAAAAGGTCTGTGGAGAGGAGAAATGGAAGGCGCTGCTGAATGGGGTCAGCCATGCTTAGTGAGGGAGAGAGGAGGGTTTGGGAAGAAGTGATGAAATAGGTGACGTGGTTAACTTGAGTAAGAGAGGACGCTCTTTCTGGAAGGAGCAAAGTCTTGAGATGGAGAAGGACATCACTCTCCATTGGATAGGAGATTATCATGTCCTGTCAAGACTTCTGAAGATAGTGGAGTCATAGGGTGAACCGAGTGGTCAAAGAACATGGGGCAGCAGGGAATACGTGCCCACATTTCCAATATTCTCCACTCACACAAGCTCAGACTCAGAAGAAAAAGAAAATGAGTTGTTGCCCTAGAACAAGCTGCCAGTTGGCCAGGCCGGTAGTGACACAGCCTCTTCAAATGCTCCATGAGAACCCAGATCAGGAAAAAAAAAAAAAAGAAAAGAAAGAAAGAAACAGCTTCAGAGACTGAATGCACAGCAGCAGCCACAGTACATTCTGGGATTGTGCTCACATCTGGCCCCAGACTCGACCTGCCTCTACCGAGTCCCCTCTGAGGACTGTGGCAAGAGACTCTTTCCTGTGTACACAGGTGGAGAAGACTACGTTTCCAATCTCCAGCCCTGTCCCTGGCCCAGCCCTGCTGCTGACACCCTTCCTTCGGGCTGTGAACTCTAATGAATGATCAGGCACAGGGCAGCTCAGAGGCGGCAATGAAAATCTCTTACGTTTCCTCTCAACAATTTCAAAAGGGCTTTCCCAAAATATGACCTCATTTCATTCTTATGGCGCCATGGCATTACTGTCCTCAATTTGAAGCTTCCAGTCACTAAATGTCTTGAGTAATGCCATGCAGCTAACGTGTATGAAGGCCTTTTGGTTTGAAAACCCTGGCTCTTACAACGACCCACATGTCTACACCTGGCTGATCCCCTTTAGTGGTGAGGAGGTGGGTTCTGGGAATTGGGAGGGAAGAAGGGGGCGGGGAAGGTGGATGACAACTCTGGATGGCAAAGAAACCCTGTCTTCACCACTCAGCCTGACCTTGCTAAGGACAGCCACCCCCTTCTGTGGGCCAGAAGCCATTCCCATTTCTGCTAGCAGGAATGAAAGGCACCTATAAATTTAAGATCTTCTCATGGAACTAAAAGGCTTAGTGAGTTCTTAGAAGCAGTAGAACGGGCAATTTATGTGTGTGTTTGGTGACCATGGTGGTGGTTGAGACATGGACAGGAGGCAAAAACGTGTAAAACTATACTTGTCAATATCAGGCAAACCCCGTTACCTGACACACAAGAGGGAAATGGCCTGTTTCCTCCTCCTTCACCTTGGATGTGCGCTGGTCCACTCCCAGGGCTTGAGGGGCACTGACCAGATGTGTGACCCTGGGCGAGTCGCTTCATCTCTCTGGGCTTGGGCTTCCTTTCCTGGAAAACAAGGAGCTTGCTCTAGATGATTCCTAGGATCTGACTAATTTGAATAGTCTCTGTCTGAGTCCGTGATTCTTGGGAAGATGGAAATGATTCTCGCAGGAGGAGCAACGTTTCCTCAGGAGTTCTTCCTGTTCTAGGCAGTTTTCTGATTTCCCTCAGGGGCAGTGAAATCATTAATGAGCCCGTGAAACATCGTTTTCTAGGAGGTGGGCTGTGCCCTTGTGCTATTTAGAAAACTAACGAACTAATCGATCAATGAGCTCATCAACTGACTGACTGACTGCCTGACTGACGGACACACAGCTGAGCAGCAGCCAGAGGGCCGGGAAGGAGCCGTGGCGAGCGTCCTCTGCTGTGGACAACAGTGTGCAGTGCTGAGACCTCGCCTCGGCTGGCCCGGCCCTGCAGCCTCCCACAGACCCCAAATGTGAACAACGGGCCTTAAGTGGCCCACTCAACTGGCCTTTCGGCCAGGCCACTGGGCCTGGGACTCCATCATTTCCAAGTAGGAGTTTCCTTTAAAGCTCGAGTGGCTAGACGGCAGCGCTGGTCTGTTTCCCCAGCACAAACCTGTACCTGCCCGGTGCTCCTCAGCTTGCAGGGCACGGGTGATTTCGGTTTCATGAGGCCGTGCCAAGTGCGGAGAGGCCCCGTGTGCACTTTCTGTCACGTGACCCGGTGACTCAGGCCCTTTCTGGTTCATGCTTGTTGGAGTATGGGAACCAGGGAGGAAAGGTGAGAAAAGCCTTTGCCATAGCTCTCTGGGAGGGTCTGGGGTTGAGTAATTGTTGTTACACAGGCTGCCCTGAACCCTTTTTATGTGAGCATAATAAAGTAATCTGGTAGCTGTGGGACTGCCGTCTGCAGATGAGATTTCTAGAGCTCGCGTATTCCAACCCCTGTCTCCAGCAGGAGCAAGCCAAAATCATCGAAGGGGGAAAAAAAAATCTACATTTCACCACTTCCTTTAGTGAAATAGTTTGGTCTTTAACCATCTCATCACCGGAGATATTTCTTTGTGTTATTTAACCTGAATTCACCCTGCCACGTTTCAGCACGACTCCTCTTACTCTGGGAGACAGAGTGGAAAATTCATTCTGGTACAGGAGGAATGTCTAAGTAACTGTAAGGGAAGATGCTTGTTCCCACTTCATTTTCTGTCCCTTGCCAATACTAGAGCCCTCTGTTCTTTCAAACTTGATTTCAAAGGTGTCCCCGTTAGCAGCAAAACACTCAAGCTCAGAGTTTATTTTATCACACATTAGTTCTCCTTGACAGGCTATTTTGAAAATGTTTTGAGTCAATTTCAGGGCACAGTGCGCTGAATTTCCAAGTAGGATTGATTGCTTTAAAAAAAAATTTTTTTTTTTTTTTTAATTTTTGAGCAGAGAACAGAGTATGAGCAAGGGAGGGGCAGAGAGAGAGGGAGACACAGAATTGGAAGCAGGTTCCAGGCCCTGAGCTGTCAGCACAGAGCCTGACTCGACCTCATGAACCTCAAGATCATGACCTGAGCTGAAGTCAGATGCTTAACCAACTGAGCCACCCAGGCACCCCGGATTGATTGTCTTTAATGCAACTATGCTGTTGTGAACACTGCCTAGGCTTGGAGTCAGAAGTCCTGGACTTGGCAGGGGCATCTGGGTGGCTCAGTTGGTTGAGCCTCTGACTTGGGCTCAGGTCATGATCTTGCAGTCCGTGAGTTTGAGCCCTGTGTCGGGCTCTGTGCTGACAGCTCAGAGCCTGGAGCCTCCTTCAGATTCTGTGTGTGTGTGTGTGTCTCTCTCTCTGCCTCTCCTCTGCTCTTGCTGTCTCTCCCTCTCTCTCAAAAACAAACATTAAAAAAAAAAAAATCGTCCTGGACTCACCATTTGCCAAATCAAGAGGCTCAACCTTTGAGAGGCTCAGTTTACTCATCTGGAAAACAGAGAAAATGAGGCTTTAACTTCTGGGGTTATTGCGATGATAAGTAAAGGACTGTATATCAAAGTGCTGAGGATAATGGCTTTCACTTAACAGGTGATCTACAGACACTAAGTCACAGTCTTTAAGGGCAAGGACTATCTATAACTTTTATTTCTGTAGTTTTTCTCCGTAAGGCCTCAGTGTGCTGCTTTGCCTGTAAGGTAAATCAAATGAGGGCTGCTGCTGATCATCTATTTGGTAGCTGAGGACAAGCAAGCTGGAAAGGATGTGAGGCCATTTTGAGGTCTGGTGAAGTCTGGAGATGTCTGAGATTGGGGGTCCCTGCTCTAGGTGAGTTGAGGGAGGTGGGGAAGATGACGCTGTGTGGGTGTCTGAGCTGGGGAATCAGATGAGGCAAGATCCATGGACGAGGAATCGAGGGGAAATAGAAAAACTGAAGATTTGGTTCTAAAAGAGAAGTCTGGTGTGGGCCTATGCGGGAGAAAAAAGGGGCCAACCATGCGCCCATTAAAAGGATCTGCCTCTTGTAACTTCACCAGCTCTTAGGGTTCACCTTTGTACTGTCTTGTCTGTATCACTGGGCCACTTCAGAAAGTTCGTTCAAATCCTTATCTGCCGGAGGTGGAGTTTCTTTATCCTGGTGTGCAATTTATTACCTAGGAGGGTGCAGGAGTAAGCTGTGAGAAGAATTTCCCCCAGAAAACACAGGTCTTGCCTTCATCTACTTTCTTAGTTCTTCTGCACACGGGTCTGGGACCCATGCGGTGGCTGCAGTGACGCTCTGGTGAGTGCGGGCACAGATGTTGACTGCTCTAGTGTGACCTCAGGTGAAGTGGACAGGATCGCTTGGGGGTTGAGCAATGCACTCCCAAGGGTTCTGTCAAAGGAAAGCAGATTTGGGTGGGAAGCACTAAGCCTGGAGATCAATGAGGACCAGGGAGGGGTTTGTTTACCAAAGGTGAGGCCTTCTCTTTTTTTCCAGATGAATGGGGGGGAGGTAGATGGTTGGAAGGTCAGGGACAGGGAAGGTGACCTCCGTGCCACAGCTCAGGTCTTTGGTCAAAGCTATGATACAGTCTGGCAGCGCCTGCTCATTTATTTTTCTACCACAAGTGCCCTGACCCAGGAGAGGATACCAGGTGGCAAATGGAGGCTTGTGCACCGTGAGCTTTGCTTTGTGGAACCTCAGATACAGAGAGCTGAGTTAAACACATTCTTCAGTTTGTGAACACTGAATGCAAGGTCGCACCTTGGTTTTAGTTTGTTATTCGTTTTTCCTGTTCATCCCTGATCTTCGTCCCCATTTCCCTTTGGCCCCCTCCAGCCACCAATCCCTGACACACATATGGCATTCTCTAATGATAAGACAAATACCCTTATATATGAGCTCCTGCATACCCAGCACGGGGGATTGCTGGGCGCAAGGTGCGCACTCACCTGCCTGTTTGCTTTCCAGAATAGCTGGGCTGGTTTAATGTTGCTTCAGAAACGCATGAGCAAGTCTCCTTCTCTGAATCTTCTCCATCACTTGGTATTACCCAGATCTAATCTTTCTATCTTGCGTGTGTATAAGGTAGTATATCACTGTATTAAATTTTTCTCTGATTTCTAGGCCTTCCTAGAAATACATATCTCATCTCATCCTTGGTATCCATTATCTACATTGCGTATTATTATACATTTTGCTCATTTTGCTTATGAGTTTCCAATCTTTTTCACGCTGATTTGTAAGAGTTTCTTATATGTATTAGACATATAATTATCCATGTATGTAGATAACAGAATTTTGTCTTGTGTTCTCATCCTGTTTTGGAATCAAGTTTATACGTATTAGCTTCATCAAGCAATTGATAATTTAATTTCTATAATGGTTATTTATCCATGCAAGTTTTTAATTCATTCTTTGCTAATTTTGATACTTTATACTTGTAATGTGCCTGGGTGTGGAGGGCACCATGTATCTGTATTATATAACACTCTGTGAGTCTTCTCAGTCCTATTTCCCTATTCCGTATCTTTTAACTTACATTTTATTGTTTCTTTTTCAGGGAAAAAAATGATGTTTCTTTTTTTTTTTTTTTTTACATTTATTGATTTTGAGAGAGACAGAGACAGAATGAGTGGGGTAGGGGCAGAGAGAGAGAGGAGTGAGAGAGAATCCCAAGCAGGTCCTGTGCTGTCAGCGCTGAGCGTGACACAGGGCTTGAACTCTCGAAACTGCAAGATCATGACCTGAGCCAAAACTAAGAGTCGGAGCTTAACCGAGTGAGCCACCCAGGTGCCCCTGTGTTTATTCATTCATTCTTAATTAACATAAGTCTCACAGTGTTTTCCTGCATTTCTTTCTCTTCTTACTAGAGTACTTCTTCAAAGAGAATATTAAAGGACCTTATACACATGCCCGAGATAGCATTCATTTGCCCCAAGTTTTAAAAATAGTTTAATCGGTGTTAACATTCTTGGTTAAAGGTTCTTGTCTTTCAACACTGGAAAGATTATTCTTTTGGCCAGTATCTATTGTTGATATTAGGAATTCCTGTTCCTTTTCAGGAGATCTAAACCTTCTCTCCGGAAACTTTTAGAATTGTCATTTTTATTTTTGGTTTCTCGAAACACGCATTTATTATTATTTTTTAACCTTCTGAGCTCTCATGACATGACAGCAAAGGAATAAAAACTAGTATAAACTACCAGCAATGAGCACAATGTGGACAGGTCTTCAGAGGATAAACAATTGTGTGACACACGGATTGTAGGAAGTGGGAGGAGGACTGAGGGCTGATGAAGTCGACGAGGAAGATGCAGTACAGATTATCCACAGTGCGGGCAGGCGTCAAGGGCAATTTTTCTTGAAGATTCCTGCAAGGACTCAAGACTCTAGATTTCAAAATCTCTAGATTTCTCTAGAGAAATCTCTAGATTTCTTGGGAGGCAAGAGGGAGATTCGGGCTGAGAGAAACCCCCTACTTCTCCACTGTGAGCTCACGGGAGACGGCTGGCTCCTCTCTAACGATATTGAACACCCTTTTCTTAGTGCTGGAGCTAATGCCACTTCTGGGCTCCATTTCCACCAATACTCCATTTCTTCCAATACTCAACCAATGCCTGTCGGTCTATACGGAGTTCACGGTCAGCCTTGCTAATCCCGTCAATGACTGGGTATTTGAGGGAATTGTGGTACATGAAAAGGAGACCTTGTGAAATAGAGAAAAGATCCCATGAGAGCACAAGAGATAATCCAAGGTAAATAAGGAGCTTGAAAGAAACTAATTTGTAACCGCAGAGACATTCATGAAGATACGACATCAATTAAACAAGAAGAAGACACTATGAAATGCCAACTAAAAAGAGGGAGGATAAAATAGAGGAAAAAGGAAAGAAAAAAGAGTATAAAATGACCACCACCAACATTTAGAATAACATTTAGAATAACCCGGAGCTCAACATCCACCTGAGAGGAGATCTAAAAACAAAACTATGTGGGAAGGAGTTATGGAAGAAACATTATAAGAGAATTTCCTGGAGTTCAAGGACACAAAAGTTAAGAAAGAAGTGTTTACTTCGTAGCCATCCTAATGCAACATAAAAATTCAGAACATGAATAATGAAAGAGAGATCTTAGACGTTTCCAGAGAGAGAGAAATGAAGAAAAATTAGCGACAACCCACAAATAAAGGGGCATCCAAGGCTTCTCAGAGCAACAGTAGATATTAGAAGATAATAAAGCAGTGCTTCAAATGATAAAGAAAATAACTTTCAACTAGAAGTCTGTATCCAGCAAAAATCATTGTGAATTTTGAAGGCAGAAGAAAAGGCATTTTCAGACGGATGAGGTGTGGAGAGTCTTGTTACACCATCTCTCTAAGGAAGCCATTGGAAAATGTACACCTGTCAGACGAGAGAATAAAACAAGCCAGAGGGGGACTTGGATTCTGGAAACAGCCCCTCTGCCCTTGAGCAGCAGTGAAGAGAAATGCCGATGAAAGTTTCGCTGAAGGTCTAGGGAGAGACCAGTACAGATTTCACAGTGAAGAAAACACTAATTGTATCCTCTGCCATTTTGAAGACATCAGAAGCACAGAAAAGGTTAAGTCAATTGGCTAAGATCACAGGGATGATAAGCAGTTAGCAATCTGGACCCAGCCAGAAGGACTTCCTAGCCTGAGCTCTTAGTCTTATCACACTTTGCTTATTCTTGGCCCAGATCTTAAAGTGATTAAAAGTTTCCACCGGGAAAATAAAAAACAGAGATATGTTCTACGTGTGCCAAACACTCATTTATTAGAGTCAGAAGGCAAAAATCCTATGTAAAATTGCTGAAATAAGAAATAAAGCAAGAAATAGATTCTAGAAAAATGAAGGGAACCACCAGGAAAGAAAATTTAAGAGTGGCAGGTGATTTGGTTGAGGAAGAGGGCCTGGGGAGGGGAGGAAGAAGGCAAGAGACTGTTTCATTGCATTTTAAATCTTCTGCACCTTTTAAATTTATTTCTTATCTTTTCTTTCTTTCTTTCTTTCTTTCTTTCTTTCTTTCTTTCTTAGACAGAGAGAGATGGGGAGAGGGGCAGAGAGAGAGAGAGAGAGAGAGAGAGAGAATCCCAAGCAGGCTCCATGCTTGATCCATGTGGGGCTCGATCCCAGGACCTTGAGATCATGACCTGAACTGAAATCAAGAGCTGGACGTTCAACCCACTGAGCCACCCAGGCACCCCCAAATCTTCTGCACCTTTAAAAATTATTAAATCATTGCCATGTATTCCTTTGAAATTTTTACCTTTCTATCGCTTTGCATTTTTAAAAGGGTAAATAGGGCTTGTTTGGGAGATGAGCCAGATGAGGAGTTAGCGCAGTGTGCAGTGACACAGAAGGGCCCAAGGGGTCGGGGCTTGGTGGAGGCTGGTGTGCTTTAGGGTGTCTGGGCTGCAGGGCGGCTGGGGCTCGGTAGGAGTAGCTGGAGATGATTCTGGAAAAGTAGACCGGGGCAGGGCTGTGGAAAGCATTGAATACCATGCTAAGAAGTTTGGAATTTCCTTTGTTGGCAACGGGGAAGCATGAGAAGTTTTGAGCAGTGCGATTCCATCTGTGTTTTAGAAGGCTCATCCTTATGGTGACATCCTTATGGTAGGATTTGAAATGTGGGCACGCCAGGAAGCAGGGGCGCCGGAGCAGAAGCAGGCGCAACAGTCTTAAACAGACTCTTCAGGGCCTGAACGAAGGCTTTCAACCTGGGAGGAAATGGTGATGGAGTAGCAAATTTTCCTTCCACTTTCGCTGCCTCCCTGGCCCGCAGTCCATCACCCTGGCCCTCTGGGGGACCGCGTGGAGCTGCCCCACCCCTCCTCTTTCGGGAGCTGCTAGGAGCCCCCCGGGCAGGCGTCTTATTTTAGCTTTTAAACCTTACTATAAACTATTTTTGGGCCACGTTCCAAGGCATGTTTTAGTTTTCAGTACAGAATTTTTACCAACTTCTTTTCACTCCTCTCCACACCCTTTAATGATTCCCTTGGTTTTTATAAGCAGGTTTTCAGTTTTTTCTTCCTGCCTCGCCAACTCATCGAAGAAGGAGGATGTCCCCCCCCCCCTTTTTGTTATTAGTATCTTTAAAATAATAAAATGGGAAAAATGAATGTTTGTAAACTTCTGGCCTCCTGCTTTCTAGGTTCACACCCACTGGACCCTCCCTCTGAGGCTTATAACAACATTCCACCCTGCTGGGTGTGCGAGTCTGTGTGACCGCAACTCAGATGGCTTCAGCCCTGTCTCTCCTGGTCCATTATTTCCTCCCAGCCTCCTCACAGACTCCCATCACCCTGGTCCCCCTGCCCTCTGGTTGCCAGGCAACACAGCTCAGGGGCAAGAGAGGCTGGCTGCAAGTGCCCCACTGAAAGGCACTGGTCTTTCTCCCTTTCATCGCAGCCAGGCTGGGAGTTGAGCAGCTCACTGAAGGTCAGAGGCAGCCATCCATAGCTGTGGCACTCTTGACTTGGCAGGAACCTGACTCAGGAGGGGAAATACTCGAAGGCAGGGAATGGGGTGAAATAGGGCAGTTAGTTTTCCCTTCACGCCCAAAGCCACGTGGCTTCTGCCTTCAGGCAGGAGAGGGTCAAAGTTATGCTGAACAGGTCTTTGTGCATTTCAGGAATGTGAATTTCATTTCTCTCCATGCCTCTCCTCCCACTGACTGTGCTTGAGATGAAGGTTTGGCACTGAAAACATGGCAGATTCACTTGTTAGCAGAGCTTGAAGTTTTGGGTGGGGAATTCTACTTTCCTCGTACCTGGGATGTCTGGGGACGGGGTAGGCATCACCTGGGATTGTTAGAAGTGCAAACCTCAGTCGCTTCCCAGACCTGCTGAACCAGAATCTACATTTTTTTCCACAACGGGACGGGTGATTTGTATGCGCACGGAGAACCACTGATCAAATACTCCTGTGTCAACTCATTTAACATGACAGCATGTGGCCAACAGTGGGATTCGTGTTCCAGAGACTCCCGACTTTCTGTGCTCAGTGGTACATCATAGAGCAATAGCCTTGGGGTCTTTCCTTCCCCCCCCCCCCAGATCCTTCTTACCCCGGTGTGAGACCAGGCACGTTTGGCTGCGTTATCTCACCTTATCTTCAAACAATCTTATGTGACAACGAAGCATGTTCATTAACCTAGTTTTAGCCAAAAAAAAAAAATAAATAAAAATAAAAAAATACAACAACCCCCCCCCCAAAAAAAAAAACCATTTTACTGATGAGGAAATGACTATTTTCTTCAGAGCCACCTAGCTAGGCACCAGACTTAAACCAATGTGCTTGCTGAGCATCTCACTTCCCACCTTCCTCTTGTGTGTGACCTAGGCTGGCCCTTCCAGCCCTTTCCAACATGAAGCTCAGAAAAGTAATTACTACAGAAAAAAAAAAAGAAAAGAAAAGAAAAGAAAGAAAGCAATCAGAAACATAATGTTGGGCTTGGTTTGAGTCATAAATTCCACCATGTAGGGATAAAACTCGGGACTTTTTTCCTGAGCCTCTGCAAATGATTCCAGTAGTTCAGAGGCCCTTTTGAACAAGAGGTTACATGGCTTGAGTTTCAAAGAAAAGAATGTCAAAAAAAAAAAAAAAAAATCTTCCAGATGCGAATGGTCTCCAGATGTGAATATTGCTCTTCCAGATGTGTGGAAGGGTGGGGTGGGGGAGCCGGGGGAGTGAGATGCCTCACATGTCTGCAAAATGAAATGGAAAAACTGCTCCCAGCCACACGGGGAAGTAGGACAAGGGGAAGAGAGATGAAATGAGAGACATGGGATCCAAGTTAAACTCTTGGACGTGGGGCCAGACTAACTCAAGGAATCATTCCCACGTGGGCTGACCTTTCAGATATGCGGCGCGCTTGGCGGCCACACCTCAAACTGTCCTGCTGGAGAGAAAACTCCGAAGGGGTGTTGCCCCCAGGAGCTCAGTCCCCTTAGACCTGGGGGAGTCTGAGGTTCGCCAGTGGAGGTGGTATAGCAGGCCAGACAGGCTCTGAGTCTTATGGGGAGAAGAGAAGGGAGGCCAGAATGCGGAAGCAGGAGAAGCCAGGAACTGCACCTCCTTTCCTGCTCCAGCTTCTGAATCAGCAACTCGTTCTCTCGGGTTCGTTCCTTCACCCCGGCTAGGAGGTCCCAGGTTTCTCAGATGAGTAAAGCTGGAACCGCAGAAAACTGAAGCCTTGTGGCCAAGTCATCACAGTTTGTCGCACCTCTGAGACTCTGAGCCACTGTCAAAGTCCTGGCTGCGTGACATAAAACACCCTTCTTTCCCTCTGTTGGCGTCTTCACCTTCTCCGCGAAGATCTGACAAATGGCTGCTCCAGATGTATGTCTCCCCACCTTCCCACTTGCCCCTACCCTTTTCTTCTTCCGTGCAGAGACTGTCCTCTGCCTCAATTTCCATGCCACCCTGGAAGTATGATTTTGATTCCCGCTTCCGCCTAATATTTTTCCGCGACACAAATAACTCACTCTGTGCTGGTCCCGCTGGAGGGGGGCGTCCGCATTTTTATTTCCCTCTAGGGGTTCTCAAGATCTAAAGCACACATGCCAACAAAATGAGTATATTTAAGTTGCTAATTATTTATATTATTAAAATATGTGCATATGCAATCATGCCTACATACTGAGCGCACGTGCGCGCACGCACGCACACACACACACACACACACACACAGTGGTATAATCTCTGGCCAATATGCTAACAATACAATTAATAATAACTAAATTGAAAAGTTAATTAGCCGTCTTCTGTTTTCCTTAGTGGGACCTAATCTCCTGTGATTTGTAGCCCAACACATTTCTCAAAGGCCACACCAATCAGAGGCAAATTATCTAATTGGAAGGTATTGAGATCATTGAAGGGCGAACCCGGGATTAGTGCACCCTGGATACATAGATAGATGTCATTACTCTGGGAATCAAGTGTCGGGAAGTATAGTGCTTTCATCATCATCCTCATCCTCATCCTCATCCTCATCCTCACCACTATTGGCTAATTGTGAGTTCTTTATTTCTTTTTGCTTTAATCTAATTGGATTTGAAACCACAGGCTACTGTTTAAATTTGGTTCTAGGCATATTTTGCTATTCCAAGGAAGACCTGATTCAGCTTTATGACATTGATTCTGTCCTGGCTCACTAGGATTCACGTGTTTAAATTTTTTATACTTAAACCACTTAGCATTGGTTTGAGGTTTTGGCAAACGAGTCAGTTAGGTTTAGTTCAATATGTGGTTCAGAAAATGTATGTACTCCATTCTGGCTTTTAACTACAAACTTGGTGTGTTTCATCTCTGAATTAGACAGATCTCTGGTTAGCATTCGTGGCGGCAAAGGTGTTTTGTTTCGTTCTTGTAAGTTGATTGTGTTCACGGTTATTTTGAGGAGGTTTCACAGAGGCTGGTGTTGCAGTTAGCCTGCCTTGCTCCACAACGCTGCACAGGGGACCTGCAGTCACTGCATTCTTCTCAGACACCAGGTTTATAGAGAGTCTCCACCTCGTATTTCGAGGCTTTTCCCATGCCTCCTGGCCCCGAGTCACACATGTGCTGAAGGAGACATGGCGTTTGGGTTCACTTCCTCCCCTGGTGCCAGCAGGCCTTCCCGGAGAGGAGGGAAATGGCCTTTCTGCTGTCGCAGCTCAGGTCCCCGCCGCATGGATTTGTTGCCTGAGAGGACACCCACCATGAGCTCTCTACCCCATTGCTCCTCAGCAGTGACTAAAGTTCAAAAGCCCAGCCCTTGTCTTTGGATTCCAAAGGTGTAATTTCCTGTGGAATGTTCCTTTCTGTTGACTTGTTCTCCACCTTCCTTTGCACCTGTCTGTTATGCTTAGCTCTACCCTCTTGCATGCATTAATTTAATCCTTCGGTGACCTAAGCTAGAGAAAATGCCTCAGCGATAAACTTTTCTCCATCTGTGAGTGTTTTCCTGCACGTTGTAGTGCCTATTCCTCCAATGGTGATATGTTAGATTAAATCTACCATTTATTGTATGCCTATGCGCCAAGGAATTTACTTCTATTTATCACATTTATCGTTACTAGTGACTCAATCAGCGAGGTGGCATTAGCCCCATTTTAGAGATGAGGAAACCGAGGCTCAGAGAGACTGAATGCCTCATCCAAGGCCTTGCAGCTGGAAATCAGATAAATCTGGTTCACCCGACTCCAGAGCCTCTTCTTTACGGATGTCCAGTCTGGTTCAGCCAGGAGGCTCTCTGTGCGTTCGAGACATTCTGAAATTCCCAAAACAATCTATTCCCATTCATTTTATTGACAGCAATAGTAATAATGCCCGTAGGTCTCATAGGTGACATAATGAAGTGAAAAGAAGGAGAAAACAGTGTCGTATCCTGAAAGGTTGGAAATGACCCCCTTGACCCTGAAAGGAAGATTTGGGGTTACCAATGAGACGTTTCCCTCAGAATGACTTTTGCCAAAGGTGCATGAGCCTGCCACCACCTTGTTCATTTGGTGGATTGATTTAATTCTGTAGCTGAACCTGCTTGAGGAGATTCCTTCCAGGTTCATGACCCTGGTTGTGGAAATGCAGAACTTTAACTGGCAGGCCCTGGTGATGGAGCACAGAGCTGGAGGTATCCGAATGAGATATTATCAAACAAGGCAAAGTACAGGTTTTCATTCTGGAACTTGTAACAAGATAGTGTTCCTATTGAAAGAAAATATAAGCCATTTCCCACAACTTCATGTTCTTGTGCGTACTCCGGCACCTTCAAGAACAACCTCTCTTGGTCACCAGAGGACAAGCCTATGTGAGCATAGCATAGAAGTGTGGTCAAGTGTAGATTTAGCCCCTCATTCTGCCTCCTTCCATAGAGCATCTGAGAGTACAGACAATAATAAGGGGCCCCAGCAGAGCCATTTTTTCAGTCATGACCTTTCACATCTTTGGCCTGCTTCTGGAGCTCTGCAGACAGTCCTGAGGGGATCAAACAAGTCCTCCAACAGAAGGCCTAAAGCTGAAAGCCGCAGTATAAGTCTGCTGTCTTCTCATGAGAGATGCTATTTCTAGAGGATGCACAGAAGACTTTTCCTATGGCATCCAGAAAGACTTAGGGGGAAAGGGTGTAATTTCTGAACACTCAAAAAAAAACTTTTAGGAAAGTGTCTTGACATACTTTTTTAAGTGCAGATAAAGGGAAAAAAGGCCATACCCTTCCGAGGATCCCCACTCCTGGTCATTTTCGCCAATAGTGGATGTGGTATTGGTGGTGGGGTGGGGGGAGACCAAAGCCTCTGGTTCCTCAGGTTAAATGTCATGTTTGCACAGGAAATATGAGCAAACGTTTTGGAGTCCTTATCATTCTACATAAACTGCCTTATGGATTGACTCTACGGAGATTATCATATTTACAAAAATACCATGATACCCCCGTTCATGGGCTTTCTTGGCTGAGTCATCTCACCCGTAATTTACAGACATGAGAATAAAAACAAAGAGAGCTCACTAGTTGCAGAACAAGCAAAACACGTTGGGAGCTCAGAGCCTTCTTCAAGCTGGCCTGTGTAGCCAAGCCCTGGGCTCCGCCCATGAGCCTCCCTCTGAACTCCGAGCCCTCGACATGTCCTCTTGCGGCAATGGGCACATGTAGTTAATGGGACGGAGCAAGCCCGGTTGCTGTCGGATTAGTTGCAAATGGAAGCCAATTAATCGTTGCCAATCCTCCAACAGCAATGTATGTGTCACGTACTACACTGGGCTCCAAGGAGAGGAAGCAGGGGCTGTGACATGGCAACATTTAACTGCTACAGAAGAAAGGGCAGGCACGATCTTGTACTTTTCCTTAGCGGGGGGGGGGGGGGAGGGGGGGTGTCACTGAGTAAACATGAAACCATGAGGCCATGACAGAGGTATTTGATCAAAATGGCAAAGAAAAGAACACGAGGGGAGCATCAAAAGGGAACGAGGGTCAGTCTCCCAGCAGTGGAGCCAAGCTGAGGCTTGAAAGAAGGATGGACAAAGATTGGTTCGGAGAGAAGGGGAAACTATGGGAATCTTAGTGAGACGGCAAAGGAGTGGGACTCTTCCAGGCGAATGGAGGACCGGATAGGAAACGAACACGACTAGGGCCATAGGGCCATGTTGTACGGTGGCAGGGGGTGATGGGGTTGAGGTGGGTGTAGGGATGAGAAAGTAAGGAGCCATCTACAGGTCCTGAATTGGATATGAAGTGGTCTCCAAAGCTGGTTATTCTGAGGAGCTAAGGAGCTATCAAGAACAAAAAACAGACAAACAAAAAAACCCCCAAAAACCAAAAAAAAAAAAAAAAAACAACGGAAACCAAAGAAATCCCAAGGAAGACAGCTCAGTAGTCTATCTAGCATTGAGAAGCTTAAACGATGAACTAGTGTTGATACCTTTGGGATAGAGAAAAAGATCACAAAACAGGAAGTAAGGCAGAGGAATGATTAGCAGGACTCGGGGGGAAAAAAGGGCTTTGGGATTGGAGGAGTGATAGTGAATATATTTTTGTTGAATCTTGGCATTTTTGATAGTCAGGTCAGTAAAGAAGCTGTTGATGCAGAGAAAAAAATGTGGGCCGGTGAAGTTCAGTGAGGCCTGTATTTAATTTGGAAAATAACAAATGTATTTTGGGATTCGGACACAGAAACTCCCGCGATATAATTGGGAAACCAGAGGAAATAGAATATTGGGTTTGGGCTCATGACGTCTGCATTCTGGTTCCAGAAATCTTGACCCCTGGGACGTCCTGATCCTCGGAGACCTTTGAGGGGACAGAGTTAGTTTGCACGGGGGCTAACATGAGTGGAGAGAATCAGGTCATCAAAAAGTCTTTGGAAAGCGTGGTAGGTAGAGAAGTGGTGGGATCTTTCAGCTTCACCCTGCTTCTGGGGGCTCCCAGATCTGGGAACAGTCAGGCTAGTTCGAGTGGCTGGCGGTCTTCCAGGGTGGCCCGATCTAGATTGGGTCATCCGGCTCCCACCCAGACTCACGTCAGCTTCACACACTGTCATTATCCGTGACACTTCCTCCGGCACCATCTCTCCACACCATGTTACATCCAAAAAAACAAAACAAAAAAATTAAGAACTCTCCCAGGGAAATAGAAATGCATTTTTCTAGCTTCATTTAAAATACATCGTTAGAGTTGTGTTCCACAAATCTGTCGAATACTATAAATATGTATGAAGTTGCCGTGGCCTCCTACACCCATGGAGAGGCCAGTTTTTGGATGGATAACAGACAGGGAGAATTTTAAGTACATCCTGTTCCACCAAAGCTTACCCCCCCCCCCCATTCTGCTCTTTCTTTCTTTTGCTCTCTCCTGCTCATCAACACCCTCCTTCCCCAACAGAAAAAATAATTGCTGTGAAGTCTAAGCCTGGGCAGAGCCAAAGATTTCTTATTTCTCTTCCTTAAAATGTTGCAAAACCTTAAAAACTGTGAGGGAATAATGGCCCTCCCCCCACCCCCAGCAACACACACACACACACACACACACACACACAGCTCTCCTCCAGCAAACAGGAAACTATCCTTGGGCTGTGGGGCTCCTAAGCCAGGAAACTGGTCTTTGCTGCTCTGGCTACCTTCCCCTCAGGTTCTTCCTGGCCATTCAACCCAGTTAAAAATAGTAACCACCAAAACCAGAAGAAAAGATGATTTCATTGTCGAACCACTGCAACTTGTGGCCTGATTTGGGTGGCGGCAGACGGAGCTAATCCTCTGCATTCTCTTAGGGTCAAAGCTGGTCCCTCCCACAGGATTTCAACACAGCTATGCTCCCAGAGGAGCCAGCCCATTTCGGGAGGGCAAAGAATCAGGCAGAGCTGGCTGGGCACACACGTGCTTGTGCACACACGTGCACGGGCACGTGCACACACGTGCACGCTGCTGCGGGTGAGACAGCCATGGAAATCCATGATCTCCCCGGGGCCCACACAGCCTGTGCACAGAGCAGGCGGCACACAGCCCTGCAGGCTTGTGAATGCTGGGCTCTGCCCTCTGAGCCACTCACTCCTGCTACGGGCTGGGGAGTGTGCATCCTCACCCAGACCCAGCAGGCACAAGAATTTGTGCAACATGCTGAATTCCGTTCCTAGCGTAGGGAGCTGTCAGAATGACAGATAGAGAGAGAACCCAATTGTCTTCCAGGGCTAGGGGAAGAGAAAACTAGTTTGAGAAGGTACAAACGGTCACCAGTAGTTAATCTTGGAGTAAAAGAGAAATCAATTTTTACCATTGAGAACTCCACCTCTAACCCTGCCATGCAGATTAAACTTCTCCAAACAGAGGTAAATTCACAATGATGGAAAGATCCACATCCCTCAATACTGAACTTATGGCCCTCAATTTTGCATAATTTGCTACTCAACCAGGCAAGTGGATTTTATTTTTTAAATCTTTTAATGTTTATTTTATTTTTGAGAGAGAGAGAGAAAGAGAGAGAGAGAGAGACAGCGTGTGAGCAGGGGAGGGGCAGAGAGAGAGGGAGACACAGAACCCGAAGCAGGCTCCAGGCTCTGAGCTGTCAGCACAGAGCCCGATGCAGGGCTCAAACCCACAAACTGTGAGATCATGACCTGAGTCAAAGTCAGATGCCCAAACACCCCTGGCAAGTGGATTTTAAAATAACTTCTATGTTGGGGCACCTGGCTGGCTCAGTCGGAAGAGCATGAGACTCTTGATTTCAGGATCATGAGTTCAAGCTCCACATTGGGTGGAGAAATTATCTAAATAAATAAAACTTAAAAAAAATAACTTCTGAGTTCCTGGCATCTCCCCAAGCGTGTGGGGATACAAAAGATCTATAGGGTATGTGTAGTGTTTTTGAGGACTTTATAGTTAATGAAACAGCAAGAACTAATTCGACTGATATAACCGGAAACCAAGCATGCCAAGCTTTCAACCAGTAAGTACCGGGCACCTATCAGACACTGCTCGGGGAATGCAGCCATAAGGAAAAGCATAAATAAATGCCTGCCCTCAGGTGGCTATGCTCTAGTGGAGAAATAAGTAGGATATGTAGCATGTGGGATAGTGAGGAGATAGCTTAGAAAAACAGCAAAGTGGGGTAGGAAGTGTTGGGGAGCAGTTGCCATTTTAGAACAGGTGACCGGGAGAGTTCCTACCGAGAAGGTGACGTCTGAGTAACCAATCGAAAGAGACGAGTACTGGAATTGCATGGTCCAAGCTGAGTTAGTACGTAGCAGAGGGGAAGGCCAGGGAGTAGCCAGCGGAAATTCATGCAGGGCGTGGGGCTCAATCTATACGTTTGAAAGTTGACAAAACTTTAGCTAATCAAAGAAGGAATGAAAGGGGCCAAAAGTGGTGTTGGTATACTGAGATTTGGCACACTGCAATGAGTGTCTTCTCTTATCTGTGCCCCGTACATTACACACTTTAAAGAAAAATACTCATAGTGCCTAACCGTGCTCTTTGGGCAAGATACATCAGCATGCAGAAATTTACCAGGGATGTCCGAGGGTCCCAATCACTGCAGCTGGACCTGGGAGGTGGCACGGATGTGGGAATGTTGTTTGCCCCAGGAAGTGGTGGTGGCATGGGCGGAAAAGCAGGGGCTGTGCCCTCAGCTAGAGGGATGTGGGTTCAAGTCTCACTTGGCTGCTTCCTTACCTTGTGACCAGCTGTGCTACTTAATTCTCGGAACCTCGGCTTCCTCATCTCCAAATTGGGAATGCTACATTAAAAAAACAAACAAACAAACAAACAAACAAACAAAACACACCCAAACCAGGGGTGTTGTAAGGTACATATAAAGCATTCAGCAAGCCTACCCATTATTACCATTATCAGGATATCGCATAACTCTGTGACACAAAATGATGGGCACCCTGTGGCTGTTGTGGAATCGTGTCATAGGTCTGGGGCTGCTAATAGCAGTCAAGCTCATATTTCACTCTAGAGCTTTCTGCCCGCGGTAGATGACTAAATGGGGGACATAGAGAGGTTAGGTGATGTACCCTTGTCACCAGAGGTGGGGGTGTGGTTGGGTCACATCCTCTGACCTGGGGCCACTGGAGCATGTTCAGGGCCTGGGGCCTGCCGCTGGGACAGGGGAGTCGGGAAGAGGCAAAGAGAAGGTGGATGGGGTGACCAAGGAGCAGGACTAAAGCAAACATCATCCAAGGGTTCAGGAGCTCCCGGAAACCTTCCTACCAGAAGGTGCCTGTTCACTAGCATCACGGAGTTGCAGCTCACCTATCAGTCCTTCCCTGGGAGTATCAATCGGAAGGGGACCTGGGGAGAGCCAGCTCTGGGACTTCTGCCCTCCCCAGGCACTATCTCTTCCTTTCTTTCATTGGTCTGCATAGTTTACCCATGTGGGTGCTCAAAAGCCGTATGATAAAAACCTAATACAACTGACTATGACACTATGAGAGTTTCAGGCATTTAAAACTGGCCTGGAAGAGGCCTGAGAGAATCAAAAGTTAAGTGAGTCAAGAAGGCCGGAAGGCACTTGGAAAGGCGGGGGGGAAAAGCATGGGGCTGAGGGACCTGAGCGTTTCAGAGCAAATGGAAAGTCCATGGTGCGTGAGAGAGGCTAACAGCCTGGGTGATGTGAAGAGCAGGACCACATTCAGTTTCTGAAGTGTTTAAGCCGCTTTGCAAATGGGTGTGCTCTCCCCTGAGCTCAGGCCTGCCTCTCCGCACAGGGAGCAAGCATTTCCAAGGCTTCCTACATTGTCCTCCTAGGTACCATCTAGAGTCTATGGCATGCTGGGGATCCAGACCTCTCTTTGCTTCCCAAGGGTCCAATAGACACATTCAAACCCTTGCTGATTCATTGATCAAAAGGCAGTTACCAGGACTTCTTCACCCTTACTTTATTTTTAACATTTATTGAACACTTATTATACACTAGGCACTGTGTTTTACCTGCATCATCTTGTCCCATTGTCGTAAAAAATTTATGAAGCACGTACGCTCATTATATTTGTTTTGTAGAGAAGGAAACTGAGCTTTAGAGAGGTTGCACAACATGCCCTCACAGTTAGTAAGTAATATGGCCAAAATGGAAACTCAGCCTCTGTCTAACACCAACGTCTGTGTGCTTAAACACAGTGCTAAAAGGCCTCACATCCGCCATCACTTAAATTCTGATTTCTTTATGTCTGTAAAAGCAAGTTCCTAAAGACAGGAGATGATTTATTTTTTTTTTTTTTGGAGGGGGGAAAGAGATGAACTTACTTGTAGTACATTAATGTTATAACCAATACATTCTCCATTCCCTTATAAATATATTTTGTTCAATAAAAAATAATAGAGGACGAACTATGCTTAGACGTGGTCAGTAATTGGTGAGGATTCAAACACCAAAGACCATTATTACCTCCCAGGATCTTGCCACCTAATGGAAAGAGGAAGACAGACAAGTAAATGAATATTGTGTTTCCTGGTGATTAATGATAAAGACAGGCGTGCTCAGAGCTTGTGGGAGCATCCAGGGCAGGCACCAAATCCCTATTGGGGCAGACAGTGTCTTCCTGGAGAAGTTGATGCCCACACCGAATCTTAGAGAACAGGCCAGAGAGAAGAGGTATCTCATCAGGGCAGGATATAAAAGCCTTGGAGGTGTGCTAGAACTGTGTGGCAGGGATGTGAGGTATGAGGGATGGGGTGACGGGTTGGTGACAGGTAGGACTGGTGAGATAGGTACAATCAGACTGTGAAGGGCCTTGCCGATCGCCAAGTAGAGGGTCCACGTCCTAACAACAGTGGGGAGCCATTGAACAGCTTCCCATAGCAGAGGCTCATAATAATAGTTTGGGAAAGGCACTCTGATGAGAGTGGAAAGGGACCAGAACATGGCCCCTGGACAGATAGGAAGGGGCTGCAGAGATCCAGGTGAGGGATCAAGGAGCAGGGCTTCAAGGGCTTTGATCTGAGTAGAGGGTTTTATTTATTTATTTATTTATTTATTTATTTATTTAATTTTTAAAAAATGTTTATTTATTTCTGAGACAGAGAGAGACAGAGCATGAGCAGGGGAGGGGCAGAGAGAGAGAGGGAGACACAGAATCGGAAGCAGGCTCCAGGCTTTGAGCTGTCAGCACAGAGCCGGACGCGGGGCTCGAACTCACCAACCGTGAGATCATGACCTGAGCCGAAGTCGGTCGCTCAACCGACTGAGCCACCCAGGCGCCCCATTTTTTTTTTTAACGTTTATTTATCTTTGAGAGACAGAGACAGAGCATGAGTGGGGAAGGGGCAGAGAAGAGTAGAGGGTTTTAAACACTCAGTTACCCTCCATTCCAAATCAGAAAATACATCGTATGCTCTCATTCTCATGTTATTAACATCATACGTAAATCCCCGTTTGTAGTTTACAAATGTTTACGAATGTTTGCACCTACGTTATCCAGTGAGGTGGGAAAGGCATTATTATCTCCCGTCGTACGGGTAAGAAAACTGAGGGCGAGGAAAGCAAAAACCATACAGTTAAGCGCTGTAGGTTTCTCTTCGTGCTCTGAATTTATCCTTTTCCTTTCTTATTGCCCTTTACGGACGGCGTTCAGGTGACAAATGGCGTCAGGTGACAATCTTTGGTGTGTAGAACTCTGGGGAAAAATTTGACCCTCTGGCTATTGCCATCTTCATGTCCAACCTAACTCATTCCAGAAACACTGAGCAGCTGGGGTCCAGGCACTGGATGCTAGAAAATGTCCAACTTGGCCCTTAGCGAGTGCGTGGTGCATGTAGGGGATGGGCACCGTGCAGCTAAAGGTGAGAGAATGTGGACACTGCCTTCCTAGAGGCATGTGCAAAATCCTCTGGTGCCTGGGGACGGGACAGATTACTCATTCTGTTTAGGGTGGGGTGGAAGGATGAGGAAAGCCTCACCAAGAAGGCGACTTTGAGCCCGACGTGGAGGTAGAGCGGCATTTCTTCAGGGACAGAAGGGCAAGACGACAGCAACAACAGAAGTATCACCTGCTAAGCCCTTGCTATGTGCCAGGCCCTGCATTAGGAGTTTCGCAAATACTATTTATTTGCTCCTCCCCGCAACCCCATGAAGTATCAACTAGTATTACCCCCATTTTACAGATGAGGAAGTCTTAGAGAGGATTTGCACCTAAGCAGTCTGATTCCAGCATGTTCTCTCGACCACTACAGCACAGGGCCTGTCGCTCAGGCTAGAGAACGGAGCTTGCGCAAAGCCTCAGAGACGGGAAAATGCCCATTACGCTCAAGGCGCAGGGTGATAAAAAAAAAAAGGGAGGTGTGGGCTTAAAAAGTTGGATGGAGCCAGTGTGTGTGGTGGGTATGGAATGCGTACCATGATTTTATTTTGCCAGCAAAGTAAGATTGTAGTCATGTGATCCAGTTTGATCAGATCTGTGTTTCATGCAGATAACTCTGATGGGAGAACGGGAGAGACGTCAAAAGCATCCGTGCCTGTCGAGGAGCAGGCCCATAGGCCAAGGGAAGCGGGCCACGCGGGGAGAAGGGGGATGTCCCTGCTGAAGGTGACAAGCTCCATGCCTCCAGCTCCTTTCAGCTCATGGCAGCCATGTGGGAATCAAGTGCCTTTGTTTCTAGTCTTTCTGATTTTTTTTTTTTGAAGTTTATTTGTTTATGTTGAGAGAGACGGAGAGTGTGCAAATTGGGGGAGGGGCAGAGAGAGAATCCCAAGCAGGCTCTGAGCTGTCAGTGCAGAGCCCAACGCAGGGCTCGATCTCACGAAACTGTGAGATCACGGCCTGAGCCGAAATCAAGAGTCAGACGCTTAACCGAGTCCTTCTAATTTTTAAAGAAACTTTGGAAAGTCAAAATGTTATTGGAGCTTCCCTGATTTTAAAATGTAGAAAACGAATTCATAGTATTTTTAGAACGTTTTTAGGGTTCAACAAGTCATAGGTGTGGACTGCTGGCTTGCCACCTGTGATGTGGAGGGTGGATTAGAACGGAGAGCGCACAGAGGACACCAATGTCAGGAGGCCTTTGTAAGAGTCTAGACAAAAGAAGACCTGAGCAAAGGCCTGGGCAGTGCACAATGAGAGGAAGGGGCAGGCCTGAAACACATTTTACATTTATTTATTTTTGAGAGAGAGAGAGAGAGAGAGAGAGAGAGCAAACACAAGCGGGGGAGGGGCAGAGAGAGAGGGAGACACAGAATCCAAAGCAGGCTCCAGGCTCTGAGCTGTCAGCACAGAGCCCGACGCGGGGCTCGAACTCACAAACCACGAGATCATGGCCTGAGCTGAAGTCGGACACTCAACCGACTGAGCTACCCAGGCGCCCCCTGAAACACATTTTAAATAGACTAACTCAGACTGTGACTTAGGTTGGGTGGGTAGATGATGGAACCATTAATTCATTTAATTTTGGGACAATTATTTGTTGAGTACTTAGTATATATGCAAGATGCTGTGTTAGGGGCTGAGGTACAGCAAAGAATAAGATACAGTGCCTTGCTGTGAAGGAGCTCAGAACTTAGTAAGGAAGTCTGTTGGAGGGTAACCACAGAGAGATTTGGGGGCACCGAGGGGCACTTCTCCTAGTCTTAGGAAGCAGGGGGTCAGGGAAGGCTCTGCTGATTAGGAACACGGGAGGAGTGCACGTTTGAGAGAGATGATCACAAATCTGATTTTGGATTTGTTGAGCAGAGGCTTATCTTCAACCCAGCAATTTCTGTGATCTAGTACCCCCGTGATGCTTTTCATTTTGTGGCAGTTAAAAGTCCAGACAGCTTGCTCACTCACATGACACATTCCTTTCCTGCGGTCATGTTCTCCCTCTGTCCTCTATTAAAATGCTCAGTATAAGTGGGCACATGGTTGGGAGTCTTCCCCCGAGTTCCTTCCCATTAGCTGTTCACCGTAGGTGTTGCAGCGTTTGTAAAATTTACCTGGGCTTGTTTTTTTTTTGTTGCTGTTTGTTTGTTGGTTTTTTTTGTTTGTTTGTTTTAGCTTACTCATTTCTATTGTGGTGAATGATTTGCTTTCTTTCAGGTACTGTTCTCTGTATTTTTTATTGTTACTGTCTGATGGTTTAATTAAGGGGGAAACACTATCTGTTGTGGATCAGTCTACTTCCTTCCTGAGAGTACTCCACAATCTTTGTTCAAGCCTGGGTAAGGTTTTGCTTCATTCACCCAACAAGTAGTTATCAGGCACCAGGAACTGTTGTAGTTGCATGGGATGCATCCATGAATAAGGAAGGACTCCTACCCTCATGCAGCCTTCCATTTCTGCAGCCTCAGTGATTTACCACTTCTTGATTTGTGTCACTCTTTTGGGATATTCACAGATGGGTTGTCCCCTCCCAGCCAGGAGAATGTTCCCTGCAGCCCTTTCTCAAGTGGGGCTGTGCTCTCCTTCACATGAGCCTCTCCATCTCCCTAGAATGGATTGTTCACAGCACACCAGTTCCTTACCCTGGGAATTTCCCCAAATAGAACCTTAAGTACTTTGCCCGAGTTCTGAATGTCAACGTCACGGCCTTTTCTCTGACCATAACTTCTTTTTAAACCCCATAGATGGCAGCTCCCTCCTCTATATACTCTGAAAACAATTAATGCTCTCTTTTGAGAAGATAATTTAACTGTTTCCTTAAGTCCTCCCAATGATCTATGTACTGGATGTACACCTTCTGTCGTTAAGTCCTTATAACATTTAATTCTTTGTCCACAACTAAGAGTTGTGGGGGAAAGTCTCTGGATATGACCAAAGGGTGCCTGAGACCCAACCTTGAGATAGTTCACTGAATTTGGTGGGGCAGGATACTCAAGTAAACTTTCCTAGGGAGATTGGTTCTCACCAGATCTCTGGGCATGCAAGATAAGCCTGGGATGAGGAACCTAGAGGCCATTGGAGGGCTCATTTGGGTTGAGTGAGCTCTTCACTCAGGGAACATGGATGCAGGGATCTCTTTAAGTCATAAGCTCCTCCATGAAGGTCTAGGAAGCTCCAATTTGGATAGCACCCCACTGGAGGGGTTCAAAACCGCCTCACATATCTGGAAGTCCTCCACGTTTTTGGACCATTCTGGATCTTCAGCAGACCTCTTCTAGCTCCCATGAGCCAGAGAGAGGTAAGCAAAGTAGAGGAAAGAGAAAACTTAACAAAGAGTTAAAACAAAAACAAAAACAAAACAACAAACCCCAAAGCCTAAGAAAACTAGGTGCTATTCCTTAATATTTCTGTGGCCTTGGCCAAACAATTAGGACTCTCTGAACCTCAATTTTATCCTTCCAATAATGTAAAAGAAGGAAGGAAAGGAAGAAAGAAAGAAAGAAAGAAAGAAAGAAAGAAAGAAAGAAGGGAGAGGAAGGAAAGAAGGAAGGAAAGGAAGGGGGGGGAGAGAGAGAGAGAAGAAAGAAAGAAAGGAAGAAGAGGTTAAAATACAAGGAATGTATGCCCATAAGGTGCTATGCAAATGTAAATTTTTAGTGTTGTGATTTTTAGCAGGCCTCCCTTCTGGAGTCCACAGTCTGATGGACCCTAATCCTCAGAATCGTGCCAAGAGCTCTCCCTTAACAGGCTGAAGACATCCAACAGACAATGCCCAGTGAGCCAGCTCCTCCCCCATCCATCAGTCAGCCAGCACCAGGGCTGAGGAATCGTGCAGCTGTCGCTTTCCACCAGCTAGCACGGACCTTGCCTTTTATTGCTTCTGAGCTAAGGCTCGAACTTCTCTGGCAAAAGCTCTACCACCACAGACTTGTTTGTTTCCCTGCACCTGTAGGTTGCTGAGGGCATCCCTCCCCGAGACCAGGCGCTCATTAGGGACGGATCACTGGCACAACTCCTGCTGCCCCTCTGAGTTCTGTGTGACTCCAGCCTGCGGAGCTGACTAGGGTCACATCCTGAGCCATGGGATTAAGGCATAAACTAAGGGTGAAATGATGCCATGAGCCTGGAATTTTGGGAAATGCGTGTGTGCGAGTTGAGAACGCTGACGGGGCAGTCCAGGGAGATTTAGCTAGAACTAAAGAATCTTTTAAATCTCAAATTGCTGGCAACTACCCAGCCCTATATCTTTAGGGTTGGGCAGGCTTATTTGGCTTCATGTGCTCAGATGATAGATCAGAAGGACAACAATATGAATTGTCGATTATTGTTCATGAGATAAAAAGAGAAGGAAGAGGCCAGAGACAGCTGGTTGGTATCCATCTATACATGCTTTGCCTGAGTTTTTAGAATGGGGAAAGTGACCAAAAAATGTAAATCCTGGAAGGGACCCTCAAGATCATGAGGAATAGGATCCAGAGTGCTTAAGTGACTTTTCTAAGACTGCACACAATTGGGTGATGACATCTGTACTTTGTGTCAGTCCAATGAACGAGGGACACAGTATTTAAAAATATGGCAAATATGTCATTATGTGTATAGATATGTTATATACAAAGGGTTTTACCACAGGTTTGTTTACGGCGACAAAAAATCAAAGCAACATAAGTATCCATTACGTGGATACACATAATGGAATTCTTTGTAGCCATTACAAATGGTGGAATAGATCTACATTACTGACATGGTAAGCCCTGGGGCCGAGCTAGACGGACACTTGTGACTCTCTGTTGTGTGACAATAGCAGATGTCAATGTAGCATGTAAGTCATCTGGGGTAAAATTGTATATATGTATGCATATGTAAATATATATGTGAAAAAACGTTTACAATAATTATCTCAGAGGTGAGGTTTTGGATGATTTTAACTTTCTTACTTACATTTTCACGCACTGTTGGAATTTTATTCAAAGATCATGTATCACTTTTTATAATCTGAAACCAAACAGTAAAAGGACATCCTCCTTTTTGTCACAGACATCTGTGTGCAGTTTCAGAGGTTTGCAGGATGGTGGCGATGAGTTCCCCCGCATCTGGTTCCCTTCTAGTAGCTTTCCCCTCAAAAATCTACAAGGTCTGCTCAGCACACAATCTAAAAGGAAGGGTGTTACGGAGGGCATGATGCCTTGGATCTTCAAATAGACGTTGTTAGTACAAGGGTGGATTAAGAGGTTCCCACAGCATCAAGAAAACGTCTCTGTTTAAGAGTAAAAATTAGGAAGAACAGAATGGTTGATTTGAGCCTCTGTGGATGTGACCACGCTGAACAAATGTGTGGCAGAGATTAGGGGTCCCCAACTCTATTTGAGGTGCTTGGGTGTAGCCACAGGCAAGTATAACTAAAGCAAAAATATAACTGGAAAGATGAAACTGAATTAATTGCATTGGATAGCACTGTAATTTGGCTGAAGGCATAGCACGTTAACCAAGGGGGAAAAACCAGTACAGGGTCTGGAAAATGAGCTCTGTGTATTGGTCAGCATTTATCCAGCCCCGCTAGGGAAGAGCAATTGTGAATTCTGTTGCCACCGGCTCTGCCATGTTCCAGAGCCTTGAAAGACCTTCCTACATACCACCCACCAAGAGTAGAGAGCGCCTGGCATCCACGTGTTTGGAATGGCAAATGCCACCTTGTGTGTGCACACGTGAATAGTCTTAAGACTTCTGGATTAGTCTTAAGACTTCTGGAAAGACTTCGGATTAGTCCTGTAGGACTTAAAAATATTCAATCAATTATCCTAAAATTTAACTGGAAAGAGTACTCCATTTTCCAATGAGGCTGAATAATGGAGTCCCCTTACTTAGTGTTTGTTTGTTTGTTTCCACCAAGAAACAGTTCATGTCCTTGAAAGTGCTAACTTAGTCTCAAGATTATTTCTAGAGTATCACTATGTCTGTGTGCTCTCCTGACCACACAGAGCCGGGTGGACCCCTCGGCTGTGCTGTCCAGCTTTGTGCCCTCTTCCCTGGCAATTTTCCTTGGGCAAATGTAAAGATATGTGTTAACTGCTTTCTCGCATCTGCGGAAGTTTAGCCATAGGGGGTGCTCTGATCAGCATCTGAGTTTGAGGGGAAAATCTTGAGGGAGAACAGGAGATTCTTTTATGTGGGGATTGGACACTTTACTAATTAAATGTACTAGTTTTTTTTTTAAAGTTTATTTATTTTTGAGAGAGAAAGAGAGAGAGGATACACGAATGGGGGATGGGCAGAGAGAGAGGGAGAGAGAGAGAGAGAGAGAGAGAGAATCCCAAGGAGGCTCTGCTCAGAGCCCAGTGTGGGGCTCGAACCCACGAACCGTGAGATCGTGACCTGAGCTGAAATCAAGAGTCAGATGCTCAACTGACTGAGCCACCCAGGTGCCCTAAATGTACTAGGTTTTAATTGGATAACTGCAATGTAGCCAGAATCTACTTACTGGACCTGATGCCCACTCTATACAAAAGGAGGGACAGTCACTCTTTAATTCCTTATAAATATTCAGTGCTTTACCTGAAATGGTCCATTAAGCACTAGAAATAATGCATTCAGTAACATGAAGGGCAAAGTGAAGAAGGCTATATGCGTTTAATATCCGTCTTCTAGTGTTGCTGTTGACATTAGCTGGAGAAAGACCTTCTCACTTTTTGTTTTGATCACCACTTATTGTTTGCTGGTTATTCTTCTCTGGCTTTGGAGCTGCAGTGATGTGGACATGGCTCGGGAGTTCTGTTCGTTTAGCCATTTTGAACATCCATACAAATCCCAGCTGCCTGAAGAACTTAAAGGCAGTAATTAGCATCAATCTGGTAACTGTCCAAGGTGGCTGCATTGGCTCCTTTCCCCTGCCGAGTTCAGATGTCTTCAACAGCCCATCCTCTTCTACGGCAACATCACACCGCTGGGTCGGCAAGACTTTCCACTTGGCTTGAAGTGCCTGACCAGGGGCCCACATTCTTGGAACGCTCTTGGAGTTTCATGAATTTTATCTTTCAAAGCCAGTTTCAGGACGAGCTCGCTGAGACAAGAAAGCAGGGGAGACTAACAGGATTGTAGAGACTCTCTATTTGGGGGAATTATACTAAAATGACATCTCAGTGAGACAGACCTGAGAAAGGAAACAATACAGGTGGAAGAAAACAGTCTGAGGGAGAAAAAAGGACAGGAGAGTGGCAGGAAGGAAAGAGGGAAGAATATGAAATTTCTGGTAAATGCTCAAATTGCAAATACGAGTGGCAAGGGACAAAACACCCATTTGATTTTGGAGGATACTACGTAACTTTTAATTTATTTACCTTTCAAGCAGTGTTTGCTAATATTAGCACTGACATGCCCTGCACATATAATGGGGACCATGTTTGAGATTCTTTTTGGCTAACTGAGTTTGAGCAAAAACAAGTTAAAGCTATTATTAGTTTTCTTTTCTGGGAGCCATAAGGGGCCAAATCTACCTTCGGAGGTTTCTCCTTGTATCTCATCATTAAAAGCTCTTGATTCATACGTTCATTAAAAGTGTTTACGCCGGCTCCAACTTGAAAAGCTGCCCTAAATGGCATTGTTCCAGAAGTTGATTCTCATTGCTTCACAAGGAGGGAAAAATATTCTTGTAGTTGAGGGTGACGCTGTGGCACTGGGCAAGAGGGGACATTCCTTCCCAAGAATAAATGACTTTACTGAGGTCAAATGAAATTTTGCCCGGTTCTTTACCCCCATGGAAAACGAAAGTGTCTGATCTACCCTCCAGATGAAGGGCATGGGAGCACGGAGCAGACAGGCAGATTACCCCGAAGTGTTTGAAAAGACCCGTGCAGATGGCAGAGAGAGCTGTGCTCTCCGGCCCCATGTGGTTTTAGACCCCTGAACTCTTCCCTATCCATAGCCTTACGCTCATGGCCGTGGAAAGAATCAGAATCAGACTTAACATTTTAATCACATCCAGAGGCACGGTAAGCTGGAACTTCAGCCGGAACAGATCTGATTTCCTTCCCAGACTTGACAACTTTGCTTTATAGAATAAGTTCAGTGACATTTCAAGGGTTAATTAGGAGACTTTAGAAATCCTGGACCGGCATTGATCTTTTAAAAATATTTATACAACTTCACTTTATATGATGCCACGTGTGTGTGTGTGTGTGTGTGTGTGTGTTTTAAGAGCTCAAAGCATTTAAGATTTTCTTTCCAAACCCTAAACATTTGCAAAAGTACCCAGGAAGGTGAGATTTATTAAGCACATTTGGAAGGCTAGGACGTGGACTCACTTTAAAGTTGAAAGGGGGGCGCCTGGGTGGCTCAGTCGGTTAAGCGGCCGACTTCGGCTCAGGTCATGATCTTGCGGTCCGTGAGTTCGAGCCCCGTGTCAGGCTCTGTGCTGACAGCTGTGTCTCCCTCTCTCTCTGCCCCTCCCCTGTTCATGCTCTGTCTCTCTCTGTCTCAAAAATAAATAAACGTTAAAAAAAAATTTTTAAGTTGAAAGGTAGGAGGGCGGCTCACTTACCCCCAGGCCAGGCAGTGGGAGAGAAAAACTAGAGCTCCTGTTTCCAGGAGTCCTGTCTCCAGGACCCCTGTCTCAGCTCACTGCCTCTCCCTTTCAAACCCATTGTGGGAATCCAGAAGGACCAAATGACTCCTCCACTGCTCCTTTGTTAACCCAAGAGCACCTCTCCTGCAATGTTTCCTGGCTCCAGATTTCTCTATAAAAAATGCAACCAGACCACATACTCCTCAGCATCCCAGGATTCTATCCCCGGAGCCCAGCTCTCCTCGGGAGGGAGTATGAAACTTGTAGAAGGCATTGGAGGTGAAGGCAAGCCGAGGGGGGGGGGGGGGGGCAGGAGGTGAAGGCTCAGAGAGAATGTGCTGTCCATTCTGTCCTCACAGCTCATGGAGGATTCCTGGGTCTCACCATCCTCCCCTCTCCAAGGCTTAGGCTGTTCAGAGATCACTGGGCCTCTTAACCTATTCCTGGGAGTGGCTTTTCTCAAACAGGCACTTTTATTAGCAAATGAGTGATGGGGGAGGGGGAGGGGAGGAAAGAGGAGAAGCTGATGCAGTTTTCCGTCACACCATCAGTTTGTAATGAAAAACCTATGCTGTCTCATCCTTACGGGGACAGAATTCGGTTTTCAAGGGTTGCGAAGATGCAGTATTAAATCAGTGTGTGCACACATGCGTGCCTGCGTGCGTGCGTGTGTGTGTGTTTTCCCCAGCATCCACTTCAGCAAATATTTTCTCCTTTCCACTTTGAAATATTTTTCCTAAAAAACAAAGTAATGTAGGTTCATTGCAGAAGATTTGGAAATGTGACCCACAAGAAACTGAAATTCACCTGTTAATTTTACCATGTAATTTTATCAACATTTTGATGAATAGCCACAGTCTGTCCTCTATTCTCCCATGGAATAGAAGTCCCAAGCGGGTAGGGATCTTGCTCACATCTGTGACCCAGAGCTCTGAACAGTGCCTCATGCGTGGCAACGTGCAGATATATCGGTTGCATAAATGCATAACTGTAAAAGAATAATTTGGATTACAATTAGAATACGTTGTCACGATGCAACAGGGAACAGAAATAGAGTTGCCTGGATGTGGCAGACTTGGATCCAAGCTGCAGCTACTAATTTATGGTGGCTCCTGGGATATGTCACATCACCTCTCTGGGCCTGAGTTTCTCCTTCAGTCCAATAACCATAGTTAACATTTACTGAGTGCTCAACTAGGTGCCGAGCATTATTATAAGCTCTCTCCGTGTTATTTCTCACTGCAGCTCTGTGAAATGGGTACCTTCTGCCCCCATCTGATGCACAAGGAAATAGGCCTGGGGAGGCCGATTTATCCACAGCCGCACAGCCAGTAAGTGGAGAGCTGGGCTTGCACTCTGGCATCTGAGTTCTCCTCTCCAGTGGAATGCCTTGGCTATAGGACCAAGTGACTTCCAGGGCCCCTCCCTGCGAAGCTCAACTGCGGAGCAAGGTCCAGATGATTATTACATGGAGATCGGAGAGCAAAGTTCTTAACTAGAGGACTTGCTCCTGAATGTGAAGAGTCCACATGGGCATTCATTCACACAGCGTAATTAGAGACCAGTCTGCTGTTGAAGCAGCGCTCCATCATTCAGAGGCATTACGAGGGCTCGCGTTGTGTCCTGTTCTGGTTCCCAGGACAGCTGTCCCTAGGACGGTGCACCTAAGGCAGGGAAGCAAGCAGGAACTGAATCTGATCATTTCTGATGGCTGGCAACCCGGATGCATGAGGCAGGGGAGGAGGAATGGGAATCTCCTTTGATGATTAGCGAGGATTTCAACGGGCAGGGCTCTGTCCTGTTCCCTCGCCCCCTCCTCCCCAGATGTACATTTGGACAGATAAGTTGTGTTTGCCTATGCCCATGGTAACCGTGTCTCCTTTTTGGTGAGGAGGAACGGGCTTCAGTAAATAGATCTATTTGTGTGACTCCTAGTACTCATTTGAAGCAATGTCACTCCTTTTTCCACTGTGGTCTGTGTGTGTGTGAGTCAGAGGGAGCCTAAACAGGCTTCTTTGAATTGATGGCTCACTCCCAGCCTCTCTTGACCAACTGCCAACCTAGCAGGGCGTAGCTTACCAACAAATCTTTTTTTTTTTTTTTTTAAAGGCAGACTGATTCATAGAAACTCCTTTAAAACGCAGTGAAAAGAAACCGCCCATCACACACCCCAGCACACTAGCGCTGGAAACTTATAACCTCGGGAGGCAGGTCCCTCCCCACACTGTGGTCACATACCTTCAGAAGAGCGGACCAGGCAGCCACCAGCTCCTCAGGGCGCCTCCGTCGCTTAGGACCCTCAGGTAGGACAGCTTCCAGCGCTGCGGGGAAGCTTGGCAAACTTTCTTTCCTTCTCTGCTCTCCTTCTTCTGACCTCGTCACCTAAGCTCCGCGTTTTCTTTTTCCCTGTAGCTATTTGTCTATGAGTCTCTGAATTGAACTCTTTGAAACATCTGGCTGAAAGTGGATAGTGAGACAACTTTTTCCATAAGGTTCAGAAAAATGCCTTTTGACTGGGAGCTTGGGGGACCCAGGGTGGAGGGTGGGGGGTAAGTCCGCGGGACTGGGCTGTGATTATGTTTTGCAGTAACTGGGTCCTTGCTCTGAAATGTGGAGGGAGCAGGGATTTTGGAACACGCCAGGATAGGGCATTCTTCATGGGGAAACACTACGTGCCTTTGAAAGGGCGCACTGGCTTGCCAGATGCTTTCCAGTTTGTCCGTTTCGATTCAATTGCTTCAGGATTTGGGTTGTTTCTCTTGGTTGTTTGCTGGTCTCTTTTGGATGATAGGTAGATACGTGCTTTTCTGCTTATTTTATTTGTTGCATTTGCTCCTGCTCTTTTAGCTTGTTCATTCACTTCTGTTTAAATGTGTTTTTTCTCCCCACAGGATGGGAGGAGGGGGTTGGTTTGTTTAAAGAAAACAGAGAGGTGGGGGGGCGTGGGGAGCGGGCGGGTTGGGAATCAACTGGTGTGTCAGAGAAAATGCGGGAGAGTTGCGTTGGGTGGAATCAGCCTGATGTGGATTCCAGAGCTCCATGTCTCCTGGCCAGATGTAGAGGATGGGGAGAGGAGGGAGGGAAACTCGGTTTGCAGGAGAGGGTGGGGCAGGGGAACTTCATCTGGTGTAGAAAAATGGTGAATGGCTTTGTGCTTCCACCCCAGAAACAGCTGAACTTTAGTTCTGAGTGGAGAGAAATAATCATTATTATCAGAAATAAGAAAAGAATTTTTTTTTTTTTTTTTTTTTTTTTAGCTGAATGTGGAAGTTTTCAGCATGGAAGGCAGTGATTGTTTTGGAACATTTTATCTTCTCGCTCTTCCAGAATGTGGTTGTGCAAACGCAAACACTAGTATTAATGGTAAAGAGAGTCTGGAGAAAGGAAGAAGGGTGATTTCTATTTGCTTTTTTTTTTTTTTTTTAATGTTTATTTTTGAGGGGGGGCGGAGGGGCAGAGAGAGGGAGACACAGAACCTGAAGCAGGATCCAGGCTCCGAGCTGTCAGCACAGAGCCCAATGCAGGGCTCGAACCCATGAACCGTGAGATCATGACCTGAGCCAAAGTCAGACGCTTAACTGACTGAGCCCACCCAGGCGCCCCTGATTTGTTTTATTTTTAAGTTAGCATTTTGGCCTAGGTGTGGCCCATTTCAACATAGATACTGGTTTTATTTTTCCTCCACATAAACAAGATGAGGAAAATGACAGGATTCAGCTTGTCAGACGAAATTAGGCTTTTCCTTTAGAAATGCAATTCGTTGGAAGAGACCATTTCAATGCAATCAGCCTGTGTACGTTGTACAGACAAGGCGCCTCGTAAAACTGCCCTCGAGGGGATGATTAACTAAGTGCAAGGGAAACTTTTTCAAGCTGCAGGGAACTCCCACATTTGCTTAAAATGTTTATTATTTCCAGATTACATGGATGTGGATTCAAGGAAGCCATCATTAAGTTGATAGTAATGGTATTCTATGAATCCAGCATGAATCTCCTTGTAGTTCTGTGCAACTTAAAGCTATAAGCAATATTTATCCAGTCAGCACATAGAAAATACTGACAAATCTGGGAGTGTCGACCATCACGAATTGCATTTTTTGTGTGTGTGCATTTCACATTACACTGTAGTTCTAGCAGTGAGAAAATACGCTGTATGTTATTTCCTGGCGTTTTAGGGCAATTGTTGAAATGCTGTTCTAATTCTTGCCTTTCCCACTGCCTCTAAGTAGTGAGGGAGCTCCCTAGCTGCAGGAGTGTTTCTGGATTTCAGCTCTAAGTCTTTGAAAATACTCAAATGTGAGGGTTATTTTTTCCCCCTGCAGCCTCCCACCCTCAGAGTCGGATTGAATTCCACCACAGACTCTGAAGAATGGGGCGGGGGTGGAGTGCTGTCTGGAGGGCTGCAGGACATCCGGTCTGGCATCCTGGTCAGAGGACCCCCCAGATTTTACATTGTTTGAGGGCACTAAACTGTCCTGAGAGTTGGCACAAGGCCATCAAGGGCCAACCCAGAGCAGATCACATCCCAGAACAGATGCTGGCTACTTCCCAGGACTACAGGGCACATCTCTGAGGAAAGGAAAGGCAACCCTTCTACTGGCCGCTAGAAAAACTTACTGTGACTTTCTCAACTCTTCCTGCTTCCCTCTGCGACCCGCTTAGGCCTATCCAGTTCCCAGGGGCCATCCAGACTCCAAGGGGCCTTGCGAGTGGGCTCCATAAAGACCACCCTGGGATGCAGACCCTCTTGGCTTGGTGTGGAGGGTGCAGTGGGGGCTTGGTTCATGCCAGATGCACAGGGATCAATGGAGAGACAGCAGTCAGCGACCTAGAAGGCTTATAGATGAAGCAAAATGTTTTCCTGTAGACTCCTCAGAGCCCGATAGGAAGTATATCTGACAAATGGCCATAGAAAAGGGCACACGGCAAATTTAGTTACACTTTGTCTTTAATTTTGTTCATCAAATTCTCAGTTTGAGGGAGATTCTCAGTCTGAGGATCAATTCATTCATTCTCCACCATATGCAGAAATCCTATTTTTACACCACCTTGGACAGATGGCCACTTTACATTTCCTTAAAATTTCCAGAATAGGGGTGCTCACTACCTCCGAGTGAGAGTCTCCGTGCTCCCCCACTACCACCCGCCCACTTTGCCAGACAACTCTAATTATTAGAATTTCTTAAATTCAGCACAATTGGCTTCTCTATAACTTCTACACTGTGCTCCTAGTTCTGTTCCTGGGCATGCAGAAAATATCTCTTCCATTTTTGTTGTCGCTCTACTCTTATTCTCTAAAAGCTTAACCCTTAATTAATGTTCAATGGATAAAACTTGATGAATTGGTATTATCATTACTACCTAAGACTCCGAGAGAGCAGGAAGCATTTTTAAAACTTTACAACTATGCACGTCGTCAGCCATACCCACAGGATTGGATTCTGAGGGATTTCATTTTCTAAACACATGAATATGCTTTCTTCTTTCACTTACCACGAGTATATCCAAGGCTGCCGAACACAAAAGCTCAGAGACATTTGGGACTGTCGGACGTACAGACCCAGAGGGGACACACCCAGTCGCTACTTATGGAGGTGATGGTTAAATCAGTCAATCTAATACCAGAGGCACAGGCTTCGAACTTGGCCTTGCCGGGGTTATCCCGTAACTTGGTTTATAGTTCACGTAGCTCACACCTTTACATTGTTACCACCTGTCATGATAGCTCCAGGAACACGGTGCCAATCCATTATAACCCCAGACTAATTGCTTGGCCAGCACAATGGATGTCAGTCCTGGAGAAGAGCTCATAACCTTTAGCTAGGGTAGATCTGAAAGTTTCTGACCGTGACATTCTCTTTTCCAAGACTCTTCCCAGTTCTGCTTAGATGATCCCAGATTTCTGTTCAGTAATCAAGGGAGCCTTGATTGCTTGAATTCACAATACCCCACCCCCAAACACATATGTCTTGAGACCACTTTTTGTGATACTTCAGTCCCTGGTGCCCTGAAATAATTTCTTGCAATTTAACTGAGAGATCCACTGACACTGAAGCATAAAGATAAAAGTACAAATCCTTGTGGCGATCTCTGTTTCTCTCTCTTCCTTTGAAGAAATATTTGGGTCAGCATTTTCTCCCCTGTTCTGGAAATGGGCATTTCCCAGGAACTAAAATGGACTCCTCCACTCTTGATGCCATTGACTTGATGTGGATGTGGCAGCTTTCGTATTTCCTGAGTCTGTTTCACGAATTCTTCCCTCAAATGGGGTAGTTAAAATTGAGAACATAGGCATAGGTTGAAAGTGGTGGTAAGAATCTCGGGGCAGATGCAACATGGCTGAATAGGGGAGGGAGGGTTGTGGTCTGGTCCCCACTCTGTCCTGTGACCATGGGCAAGTCACTTGTCTTCTTCGTGGAGGGAACAGAGCTTGATGGTCTCCACGGCCTCCCTGTGGCTCTGAAATCTTATTGTTCTAAGGTCTTATCGTCCCATTTTGAGGGATCCCTTGGCTCATGCTGATAGTTCAATCCAAAAAAGTTGGGAGAAAAGTTAACTGAGGCATCGTGTTGCATCGCAGGGCATTTTACACAAGGTTGAGGGTCCAGGCAGCCTCCTGGGTTCATCTGCTCTGAGATTCCTTTCGCCTTGTCATCAGATAGTAATGATTCATCCAGCTCTTGGAAGAAAAGGAAGAGGTTTGACTGATTACCCACAAAGGGCGCCAGCTCAGATGAGAAGAGGCAGGCCATAGAAGCCTGTTAAGACACTGACAACAAAAAAGGATTCACCAGTAACCAAACCAGGTTTAGGAAGAAACTGAGCTGGTCCTGGGAAAGGAGCTCCACCCTCTTGTCTGGGAGGGGGACCCTGCAGCGTGAGGGTGTGGCGGTAAAGGTGTGGACAAGAGTGAATCTTAGAATCTTCAAATTCAAATAGTCGAATGGAACAGTCGTAGAGGAGGAAGAGGGAGCGGGTGCAAAGGCAGGTGTTTCCTTAGGCTTGTGTGTTGAGGGAGAAGAAGTGTCTAGAAGACAGTTCTAGAAGAGGTCGAAAGAGCGCTGCGGAAAGAGAAAGACAGGGAGAAGTGCAGGGAGGATCCCACCCTATTTCCTTCCCTTCTTGTCTGGGGAACACCCCCCCCCCCTTCAATGTTTCTGAACATTCCTCAGGGTCAAATATTTTGTTCTTTGTCCCCTGTGAAGAACCTTTGTTGCCCAAGCTACAAATGTTGGTCAATACATCCTTGGTGTCATTTGAATTTCCACTGAAAATTTACGCCAACAGGGCAGTGATCTCCCTTGATGTTTTTCCTCTTTTCAGAAGGCTCCGATCAGAGCTAACAGCAAAATGAAGTCCTTGATACTTTGACTTCTCTCAAATAATCAAAGGCCCCTCCTTGGGGGCGGGGGTGCTGGAGATGGGGAACTGGAGAGAGGTTTGGTATCCTGGAACGGTGAGTTAGGCTGGCGGGTGCGTCCCGGCTTCCCTTTGCCGGATGTGGCTTTGGTGGAGAAGGGACGCTTGTGCTGTGGGTGGGGGCCAGGATGGAACGTTGGAAGCGTGTCTTAGGGCTTGCAGTGTGGGGATCTGGTCTGGGACTTTTGGTGGCTCTGCTGTGGGCCTCCTTAGCAACATGACAGGAAGAAGCAGCTGCCCCCGGCACTGTTTTGAGGGGGCACTGCTGACCCTCTGATGAACCAGGAGGTGGCGGAAGGAACAGAGTGAAGGGTAGCTATGGCAGGAGGTCTAGAACGTCTGCCGAACCCTGAGACAAATATGGGAGAGAGAAGATCATGCTGGAATGGAGGAGGCCTCGCCTGGAGGGTGCGAGACGGTGGGTTTCAGTTCCCCTTTCTGGTTTAGCTCCGGGGAAGGTGCATTTTCTCCTTGGTTCAGGGACTGGACTAAAGAACCTCTACACCTCTAAACAAGCGCTCTCACAAAGAGTAAGGAGGCCTGTGCCCCGCCCCCCCCCCCCCAGCACACTTGCCTCTGGCGGCCTCCCTCCCGGCCCTGCGGGTTCTCCAGGCCGCTTTGCTGGTTGAAGCATGTTGCCGCCACCTACTGTCGACCCGCCCAAGTGCCCTTGGGCTGGGCCACACCTTGATTTTCTTCCCAGACCCTAGTTATTGTCTTGGCAACCTCTCCCTCAAAGACATTCTGGTGGCCAGGACACTCCTCTTTTGTCAGAAGCAGAAGACAACCGCAGCTTCTGTCCTCACCCTGGGGGCCGTCGCCCCAGCGGCCTGGCCAGCTGCGGTCTGGGGGCGTGGGCTGGTCCCCGCATCACAGCCCAGGTCTGGCCTGAGCCTTTGCAGATGTTGCCAGATCCACCCCCTGCTTGGACACAAAGGAGGACAAGAGGAAATGAGAGAGAGAGAGGCTATTCTCCTTGGGAGCATCTGCAAAAGCAAGATTCATGCTACTTGTTTTTAGCATAGTCGTCAGCCCTTGGATTCTGCAGAGAAGTTGAAAGTCCATTTGGCCGGCCTGAGCCTCTCATCTCACGTAAAGGAACAAAAAGAATCCCCAACAACCATCTAGCCTTTGCTCTGTCAGGCACGAGCCCCTCAATCCGCACGCTAGCCCTCTGAGGTCTACAGATCACGGTTAAGAAATGCTGCAGTCAACAAATCACCACAATGTATACTCTACATGTCTTACAATTTCATGTTAATTATACCTCCACAAAACTGAAGTTAAAAACAGAAGTGATGGAGTCAGGATTTGAACCTGGAGCCCATGTTCTTCATCACCGCATACTCTTTCTCTGTAGGAGGCACCAACCAGAGAGGTGATGTGATTTTCCCAAAGTCAGAAGTTAGAGGCAGAATTTGTTGGAGATTTTGGTTTTCTAATAGGTGCTTGCCTTTTTCCTTCCTTCCTTCCTTCCTTCCTTCCTTCCTTCCTTCCCTTTTCTTCTTCTTTCTTTCTTTTTCTTCCTTCTTTTCTTCTTTCTTTTTCTTCCTTCTTTCTTTCTTTCTCCCTTTCTTCCTTCTTTCCTTCTTCCTTCCTTCCTTCCTTCCTTTTTCTTTCTTTCTTTCTTTCTTTCTTTCTTTCTTTTTCCCTTTCTTCCTTCTTCCTTCCTTTTTCTTTTTCTTTCTTTCTTTCTCTTTCTTTTTCCCTTTCTTCCTTCTTTCCTTCTTTCTTCCTTCCTTCCCTTTTCTTTTTCTTTCTCTTTCTTTCTTTCTTTCTTTCTTTCTTTCTCTTCCTTCTTTTTTCTTTCTTTCTTTTTCTTCTTTCTTTCTTTCTTTCTTTCTTTCTTTCTTTCTCTTCCTTCTTTCTTTCTTTTTCCCTTTCTTCCTTCTTTCCTTCTTCCTTCCTTCCCTTTTCTTTCTTTCTCCTTCTTTGTTTCTTTCTTTCTTTCTCTTTCTTTTTCACTTTCTCCTTTCTTTCCTTCTTTCTTCCTTCTTTCTTTCTTCTTTTCTCCTTCCTTTTTTTTTCAATACCATGCTTGTTCCCCCACCCCCACCCCCTAGTTCTTCATCCCTAACTATGCAAGAGTTTGTGCTAGTTTATACCAAGGTCAGTTAAAACACTACTCTTTCTCTAATACCCCCCCTTTATAATCGATAGACCACGTTTGGGAGATGGAGCCCCCTTTCCTCCAGGACCATGAAAAAATAGTTGTTTCCCCTAGAGCATGTAGTTTTGCAGCTTGATTCCTGATGTTTCTCCTGGTCATAAGCTGCTCTGCATGTAAAAACATCAGGCCCCGTGGTGATGTAGCTATAGTGAGATACAACCTGAAATTCTTTCCTTCCACACCGAACATCAGACATCCAGAGGCAGGAGGAAATGGCCCTTTGGGATCCTTTCTCTCCACATGTTTCCCACGGAGAAATTAACACCGCCCTCTCCCACCCCTACGTAAAAACAATATTTAGAATGGAAAGTACGCTTGACATAAAACAACAATAACAATGGCCAGAAAAGCTCATCTAAGGTCTCATCCACTCAACCTGCTTTTAATCTCAGCCTTTTCCTCCTCCGGACACATCCTCTCCGACTGCTCCCAAAAGAGAGTGTTTCCTTTTCTGCTTTTGTGTTAAATGGACATCCACTTTGCCAACCCAAATGATCCTCGATGGGACACAAACACATCAAAAACAAACCAACCAAAGCAGAATGATCCTGAGGCGGATAGAAAGGCTTGGTGTTGCCACTCTACACAGTGTCCTTACGGAGGAGCAGCAAGCAGCCACCGTTGGGTGTCACGCTAAGGGAGGTGGCGCAGAGATAGAGGCTGACTCAGGGAAATCATGTGATCAGGGGCAGCTTCATCTTTCATCTTTTCTCGTGCCTCGCAGGAAGTACCACGTCTTTGGTCAGATGGTGTGAGAAAGCTTTCTTCAAAGTTTACAGTTACCCAGAAAGGCACGGAGATTTCACAATCAGGAAAACATGATCCAATGAAAAGACAGAGTCGTGTCTAAAGTCGAATAAAATCAAGACTGTATTATGACATGATTGAGATTTAGGCATCTACGGTGATGTCCTTTGGTTACTTCTCTGATAGCACGGAAGTGCTGCTTCAAAGGTGACCATTCTAGAGAATGCCTGGAGGCAGCTTTATTTTTTATTTTGTTAACAAAATTTTTCTTAGTGTTTATTTATTTTTAAGAGAGAGAAAGAGAGGGCAGGGTGGCAGCAGAGAGAGAGGGAGACATAGAATCTGAAGCAGGTTCCAGGCTCTGTGCTGACACGGGGTTCGAACTCACAAACCGTGAGATCATGACCTGAGCCAAAATCGGATGCTGAACCAACTAAGCCACCCAGACGCTCCTGAAGAGGCAGCTTTAGATTAAAGGCAGAACTCAGATAAGGGGTAGGAGTTGCCAAGAGCAGATTCTGATGCATTGTCAGAAAGACGTTTCTAATGGGAGGGTCTTGGCAAGTAGTGAGCTCCCTGTGACTGGAGGAGTTTAAGCACGACTTAGATAGTTCCATGGTATGGATTTGTAGCTGAGGTTCATATATTAGGGAGAAATTTTAAGGCCCCCTTCTCAGTCTAGAGATTCTATAACTTAAAGAGATAGAAAAGTTAAATCTGTGGACAAATTAGTGGTTAGAAATTTAAGATATTTTCTTTGCATTCACTTATATCCTCTTAAATAAAAGGCAACAAATGCACATATACTCTTGTATGTTCAAATGTCAAAATTACTCAGGAAAATATTCGTATGTTTACATAAGTATTTACATAGGAATATATAACACGGAGCTTGCATATAATAATGTGCTCAATACATAGTTATAATCATGTACAAATGATTTCTAAAAATTGTAAAAGACTAAAGTTTGTGTATGTAATATATATATATATATATATATATATATATAGTCTTCCTAACAGCATTTATTTGCTCACTGAATGGAAGTTTACTTGGTACCTGTCATAGACAAGACTCTCCTTTCGGAAACTTAGAATCTTAGGGGTGAGAGAGCCAAACATTGCCATAAGTAATTTTGTTACCAGGCAGATTGCCCCTAGTGGTTTTTTTTTTTTTTTTAATTTTTTTTTTTAACGTTTATTTATTTTTGAGACAGAGAGAGACAGAGCATGAACAGGGGAGGGGCAGAGAGAGAGGGAGACACAGAATCCGAAACAGGCTCCAGGCTCCGAGCCATCAGCCCAGAGCCTGACGCGGGGCTCGAACTCACGGACCGCGAGATCGTGACCTGGCTGAAGTCGGACGCTTAACCGACTGTGCCACCCAGGCGCCCCGCCCCTAGTGGTTTTAATAAAGAGCTATGTAAGGTTATTACACAGTGGGGGAAAATGACTACTTCTGACTTATGTATCCGGGAAGGCTTCTTAGAGAAGGCAGATTTGAGCTTCTTTGAAAAAATTTTGATAGGTAGTTCCTGGAGGAAGCACACTTGAAAGCAGGGCTCTTTCTTTGGAAATCAAATCCTCAGGATTCCCAGGGCCGGAGTAAGGCGTTTGGAGCCTCTTTTCCAGTGGTTGGTGGAGGGGGTGGTGAGGTGCTTGGAGGATTTTGAGCAGAGGAGTGACAAGGTCAGATAACGAAGTGGCATAGAGGGTACAGCAGAGAAGGAAGAGCTCAGAAGGAGGGCCACCGGAGAGGCTGATGCCGTGGTCCAGGTTAGGATCTGAACTGGGCAAGGACAAGGCGAACAGAAAGTAAGGGGTGGATGAGGGATAAATAATGGAGGAAGAACCCATGACCTGACTATGGTTTTTTGAGCTATAAAATTGGGATGAAAGGAAGGAGAGATGGGGAATTTGGCAGCTGGCCGTGATTTCTCCCTTCTCCCCAGAGAAGCTTGGGTTATACAAGGCTGTCAGGAAAATGACCAAGCTGTCTTCGAGCTAGGCAGCTGATTCACATGTTCTCAGAAAGCTCTCTTGGCACCATCTGGTAAAGGATGCCTCCCTGTGTCTTTGTCCGGGAGAGTCTCACTCACTCTCAAATGAATCGGGGACATTTGACCTCTGTGCGACTCCCTCTCTGCTCACATAGCCTCCGACCTCCCCACCCTCCACCCCCATTTCTGATTATGTTGCTCCCCCAGGCTCTGGCTAGTTCTTCAGTGATTGAAGCCCAGGATTTCCACCACTTCCTTTGCTGGAAGAGTGGGTTTTTCATTGTCCTATTCTATTGTGTGGCTCCCAGTTATTGTGACTTAGGCCACCACCCTTAAAGAACTGCATCCCCCAGACTCTGGTGGTGGCAGTTCAATAAATACACATACTCTGTGGTGGGGAGAACTTATCTGACCCTAGCTTAACAACCATGGAGCCAAATTACCAACATCTAAACTCCTCTTCTGTATCTTTAGAAGTCAATTATTCTCAAAGTCTCTGCAGTATTACGTACCCATCAGAAAAGGAAAGGTGCCCATAGGAGCCTGATTTGTTTCTCGTGGTCAGAGCATCCTAAAAATTAAGGCAAAGCAGTCTCAATAGCTATGTTCTTTTGATTCTTTCATATATTTTGGGAGTTGGAGGGCATTAAAGGAAGGCAAGAAACCAATAAAGATTTAAGTGGATGGAGACAACCTGGAGAGGACAGTTATCCCCCCTCCCCCCACCCCATCTTAGGTAGTCATTTAGAGCTCCAATTATCTTATAGAATTTGTAATTCTCAAGGTCATTTCCACTAACTGTGATAATTTTCTTTTAGCAAAGAACTTAATGCAAACCTAGAATGGTGAGTGTTGTGAGATTTGCATTGGGACTAGGAGCATAAAAAGACTGCCGCTCCTATGTGGGCTGGGCAATTTGAGAAGAAAAGGGGAAGCATGGTCAGGAATAAAAGATGGCGGTGGTGGAAAGGGAACTGGCTGGTCTGTGTGTTTGGGAGAAAAGGAGAGAGAGCTGCCGTGTGGCTCTAAGTCTCAAACTTCCTTTTCTTTTAATACTCAACTTCTCTCTAGAGTCACAATTCATGCCTCCCATGCTTTTCTCAGTTTCCTGCTCAGCCCAATCATATCCCTGAGCACCCCTGTCTCAAGAAATCCTACTCTGCTTACAGTGATGGGTGGAGAAATATGTTCCTTGCAACTCACATAGAACAGTCAGTGGATGTCCTAGCCTTTAAGAACACAGTGCGTGCACTAGCTCTGTTGGCTTAGGTTTAAGTACCATAAATAATGTTATGGGAGTCCCCAACAACCAACTGACAAACTTTGGGACTGCCCAATGCACCAAATGCTCGGAAGGTTAGGCATTGCACCTAGTTATTTAGAATTGCAATGCTGTTATTTTGTACTTCCTGGTTTGAGCTGCCCAGCTGTGACTAAGAGTATGCTTTCCACTGGAGAGTGCCATCCAAAGCATTTTAGAGAGGTCTGAGGCAGAAGCCAATTATTGTTTTAGTGAAACCAACTGCCAAGGAAAAAAGTTGTTACAGTCAATACTTCCAATGATATGGATATTCAGAAATGGTTTCTTTTCAGTGCTTTTGTATGAAGTGAGATACATACCAGGGTAGGGAATGAGTCTCCTTGCAAGCTGCACTGCTGGGAGAGGGTGGGCGGAAGGTTTAAGAGCATGAGCACTTCTGTTATTTATTCCCATTCTGCTCTGCTATTAGATCTCCAGACATTCACCCATTAGGTAGAATGGTTGTCTATGAACATATCAAGATTTCCTCTGCCACCTCACCTCTGGGTGAGGGTTTCTCTGCTGGGGATACTCTAGTATAGGGACTGAGTTACTAGGAACAATCCAGATGAGAAATTTAAGAAGATAGCTTATTCTGTTTCCAAATGTGTTACAGAGGGCCACTGAAAACAATGGAAGCCCTCCTAAGCTGACAATGGATGACACTGATAAAACCTGACGAATTGGGGGCAGTGAAAAGATGGAGAAGTTATATGTATTATGCGCTATCTCCAGCTAAATACCCCTTACTTCTGGTTGAATACAGCATCCAAAAGCAGAGGAAATTATGTGTTCTATACACTAAGCACTCTTGCTAATTCAAGACGTTTTGCTCCTTTCCTCAGCGGATAGATGTGGCACGATCACAGGAATCTAAGATGAAAGAGAGTCACTTCTTTGCTTGATTCCCCCACCCACTCCTCCGGCTTGCACAGGCAGGGAAATAATGATCAGGTGGGGCTTTGGCTTAGATCAGGAGTGAGATCCAGCCTTGGTTCTGGTGGCAGTGGCTACAGGTCTCATTTCACAAGCAGACCAGAGCACACCTAGTTAAATCACACCACGTTCAGTCCAGGGAGCAAACAATGCTTACAGCAGGCAAAGAGAGCATCTGCAGGTGACTGGCCTGAAGGTTAAAGCAGCCAGGAAAAAACAGCAGAGCACACACAAAACACAAGGGAAGGTACCAGGCCCTGGGGAAAGGGAATACCACACGACAGGGCACTATAGGACCTCTCCTTCATAAGGCCATTACCCTCCAGATCAGGAGAGAGATCAAGAGGCTGAGGGGTAAGTTGGGTGGGCTGAGGTGGATGTGCAGTAGGAGGAGGGTGTATGGAATGCAATAATGTTCAAGTCATCAAAATGGAGAGTGTAAGCTGAGCAGGGATGAAAGGAATCAGACTTACTTCGGAGGGTTACATAGCAACCCAAGGGGGCAGAAATTCCTACTGAATTCCCAACAGCATGCAAGGCAGGGAACTCGCGATGTTTCCTCCACCTCGTTTAAGAAGCCTCATTTGGTGTACTGTATTCTGTTCTTGGCCCCACTTTTAAGAGGAGGGTGTTTGTCAATTAGAAGCCAAAGGAATAAAAAAAGCATTTATCGAGCCCAAGGAGGATTAAACATATGACTCGTTATGTAATAATTTGTAATCCCCTGAAGTCAGCCATTTCCTTTCCCCATGAAGGCCAAGATCAGGATCCAGGGATGGTGTGAACTTTGGGGGTGTCAGGAGGATGGTCCAGACAGGGCTGAGAAGAGTGAGCTTTCTCCTTCTGATTCCTGAGGGTGTGTTCTTAGTGGTCTCCCCACTCACAGGGCAGGTATTAGGCATAATGACAATGTCTAAGAGCCCAAAATGATCTGTACACCCCACCTTGTGATGTACATAGAAGATATCCTACTACTTGTGCTTCTCATAGGGCAGCCTAGTGACTGACCGGTTATATTGGCAACAGCCACTCTCAGTTTCATAGAATAATAATAGGAATACTAATAGCCACGACCAAAGCCGCCCTGTTAGCACCTGCCATGTGGCAGGCACTGGGCTAGTTTTACTTTCATGATCCAGTTTAACCCTCCTGTCTCCCTGTATAATTAACATTGCAGCCCCCACTTTCTAGAAGAGGAGACTGAGACGGGAAGGTCAAGTGATCTTATATGATTCTAATTCCACCTGTTTAATTCGGAAACCTCTTTTCACTGTGCATTAAAGTCAAGCAGAAAATTGCGGAGGTATGCACGAACCTGCGAAAAGCAAAAATAAATTTGAATGTGTAGGAAGATTATTAATAGCAGGCATGAAAGCTCCAAGCTCTCCCCTGAAGCGGCAGGATAAACTTCATGATTTTTGTCATCCGCAGTGAAATTGGACACATTCCTACAAAGTAGTCTGGGTTGAAGGGAAGGGTTGGGATTGGGAAGGAAGGCAGGGGTTGCTGGAGACAGTTGGGATGCACGGAGGGGAAGCCAGCGTCTGCCTCTCATTCCCGGCCTGTAAAGAGCAAGTCTCCCTCAGTTACATTAGAACATTCTAGACTTTGTGGGGTTTTGTTTGTTTGTTTGCTTGTTTTAGAACATTCTAGACTTTGAGTACTGATGAGGAAAGTGAGAGGAGATAAAAGGCACCTGAAGTGTTGGGACGATAGCATCAGTGCTGGCCACGAAATACCTGGGACAGCAGGAAAGTGGCTCAAGCACGCTCAAAGCTTCAATTAAATTAGGTGGAGTGAGAGAGAGAAGCAGGACAATTGCAGGATGTGCACAGCCATCCCCTCCTAGGTGGGGACATCCACATATCCACTCTGCTGTGAATAACCTCCAGCCCTTTCCTTTTGAAGTCCCTTGAGCCTATACTGCATCGTAACTATTGTGGGCATGATAAAGCACTCCCTCCGCAGCTGACATAAATCAGAATAGCCACTCCCATGTGCATCCTGCGTATTTTCTTTATGATCAGTGGGCTCCCTTTTTCTCCTCTGCGGAGATTATGGCTGAACGCTTTTGTTATCCATACCCATTCTTAATGCATATTACTTCCCAGTCCTCCTAGCACGTGAGTTATGCATTTGCCTGTCTTCTCCATTGGGTCCTGAAGGATTGGACTTTGTGTAAAAGTCACGCACAAATAGATGGCACCTTTAGTGGTGTTTCAGGCTGCATGCTTCTGAAGCCCCAGAATCGACATCATGCATCAACAGAAATACAGCTGTGCCCCAGACAAATAGCAGAGTCCCTACCATGAGCCACACACAGCCCAAAGGCTCAGGTGCAGTAACACAAATCTGAAATGTTCAATCAGTAGGTGATCAGACCATTAAACTGTAATTAGGTTGTTATAATTATTGAATACCAAACAACATTATAATAACAGAAGTTGTGGCTCTCACATTTTATAGCTCACCCGGGATCAAATTAGTGGCCTGTTCAGTCTCTGGGCATAGTAATAGCTGCTGTTCTGTAGAAGGAATCCACTTCTATTAATATCACTGGGTGAGCGGTTTGATAGAGGCACGGACCCTTCCTCAGTGGAAAATGGAAATTTATACGACATCGTTGCACAGAGACCTGGAAATTACAACTGTGAAAAGGCCTTTTAAAAATCCAAGTTTTACTTTTTGGTGCTCACACCACAAACGAGATAAAACACCAGCGGTGATAAAATGTGGGCTTTTCTTTTTTGAAACAGGCTGTATTAGAGAGAGGAGTATATAAATCCTTGAGAAGCGGAATTATGTTTATATTGAGGTGTATGTAAGCAGACGAATAGGCGCTTAGGAAACTAGGTTAATAAGATGTTTCTAGGAATTTATAATGAAATTGTGATGGTTTTTATTGCAGCTCCTCCTGACTTTAGCAGATAGTCCATGCATGTGGGAAAGCTGAATCATCTTACTGAAACTGACAGTAACCTTTTTTCTCTCCTTCACCTTCTGTCTTTTCAGAATTCTCTTCGCTCTTGAAGCATCAAGAAGCCAAGATGCTGGTATTACTAGCTGGTATCTTTGTGGTCCACATCGCCACTGTCATCATGTTGTTTGTCTCCACCATTGCCAATGTGAGTAACGTTCTTTTTTTCATTCATTCACCCAGAAGTTATTTGGATATTTATATAAAGCGCTACAAAAGAAGTTTGAGCCACAACCCCTGCCCCTTGTGAATATACAGTTTAGTTGTGGAAAACAATAAACACACGCGCGCACTTCCAACGATTAAACAGCGGGGGGGATAAAAGCCAGTGTCAACAGCCAGGGCTCTAGGTGTCTAGGGGCTGGAGAAGACAATGAGACTTCTTCAGTCTCTAGCAGAATCTTCTCCGGAGGTGGAGCTTGGAGGATGGGCAGATGGGCGGGGTCTCTTGGCAGGCGATGAATCGAGGAAGGAGTAGGGACGCATTCCAGGCAGGAGCGCTAGCCAGCCGAGGTGCCTGCCTCCTTGAGGGAGAACCTTTGTTCAGGGCGGAATGTGGACAGCCGTGTATGCAGCAGGAGCAGAACTCCTCTTCCTTCTGGGAACCTTGATTAGAAGGATAGATGGGAGAGAGAGGATGAGAAGCTGTGGTTGCCAGACTGACACATTCAAATTCTGAGCTGAAAATTGGCATTTTGCGTGATTAACCTGGCTCCACGGAATTAACTCACTTAAACAAAACAACATAAAAATATGGAGGTAGCAGTAGCCTTTTCTCTCCGAAGCTTGGGCTACTCTGACCTCTAGTGGTAGTCGATAGCATCACATTTGCTTTTATTGCGCTTTTCTCAGAAAGAGACAAGACAGCTCCTCGCACACAAAAATCAAGGCCACCCATCACTAGATGGGCCAACGGTGGTTCCAGAATCTCTTTAGGTCCATGTTACAGTTAAAGAACAAATGGGCTTTAAAGTTCAGATAGAAGAGTTTGCTAACATTGGGGGGGGGGGGGCGGGTGTGATCATAAGCAGGGCTAAGTACAACTCTGATAAGACAGAATCGCCGCCCATGAGGCCTTCTCCAGACTGTAGGTTGGCCATTCTATACACCAGCCCCTAAGTCTCTCAGAATAACGACAAGCCCAATGAACGACTTCAAACCGCAGAAGTGGAGGCCAAGAGTGCTGAATGTCTGGATTATCAGCTCCTAATACAGGGCTTGGCACCTAGCTGTTTCTTGAATCAAGAGCAGGTGATCACACGTTCTTGGACGTGTCCTTCCAGCAATGCTCATTCTAACAGGTGCCGTGTGTGGACAAGTGGATGCTTGTTTTTCAGAAGAAGAATGGTTTTTCTTGGTCCAGGTGGGAAGGGACACTGGCACCACAGTGAGCCTTGGGGAATACGTTTTGGTCACTCTTCTACTTTTAGGGGCCTCGACATTCTTCCGTTTAGATGAAAGTGGCTTCTTGACACGCGGCCCCAGAGAAGCTGTGTGATTTGTCTTTAGCCACACACTCTTCCATCTTTCCTCTTGGGACCTTTGTGACTTCGGTTTGAGTCACATCTCATTTCCACCAAGGGATGGGGGTGCTGAGCCGTATTTGTGGCTCAGTACTGTGTATTGCTTAAGATTCGATCCCGGCCCAAATCTGATCTGTTATTTCTTTTTCTTTTAAAGCAGAGGGTGAGTTTTTCAACCACCATTTGTTTCCTTTTGGTTTCAGGTCTGGGTGGTTTCAGATGATACAAAAACATCGGTAGGTCTTTGGAAAAACTGTACGGGTGGCAACTGTGATGGAGCCCTGTCGTATGCCAATGAAGGTATGTATTCAAGGGCTGTGCTTGGTCCTGAGGGTTGGCGTGATCAGAGAAAAGTCCAGCCCATCCGGGACGAGTCAGTCTAATACCCTTGTTCTCCTCCTCCTGTGTCCACAGATGCCCTCAAGGCCGTGCAGGCTTTCATGATCCTCTCCATCATCTTCTCCGTCATCTCTCTCGTGGTCTTCGTGTTCCAGCTCTTCACCATGGAGAAGGGAAACCGCTTCTTCCTCTCGGGGGCCACTATGCTGGTGTGCTGTGAGTATGGCAGTGGTGGGCTCCCATTCGTGCAGGGAAAGCTTTCATGTGGGTCTTACCGAGGGTGCTCCCGGCAACTCGGACAGACAAGCACATGGCTCAGTGAAGTCACTTTGGACAGCTTTGTCCCCCGGTTGTTTGTTCTCTTTTTGAGAACCCCTGATCGCTGCTTGGAATGAGTGCTGTCAGTTGCTTCATTGTTTAAACCTTGCGCTCCTGGGGCTGCCCTGTCGCTAGTCCTTGTACAGTGGACACTTGAGGGCAGGAAGCTGGCGGTCCTCAGAGAGCCGAAGCCACTGCCTCAGTGCATGGCCTTAGTGCTGTTCTTATTCTTCATTCTTCTTCCCAAACACACAGAATTTGGTGAGAGGCTGTGTTCTTTTGTATCCTGGGCAGCCTGCCTACATACGCGGGGGTCCAGAAGGGAAAGCTGAGTGGCGGACATGAAGTTCTGTGTTTTGCTTCACACTTTTAGCTTCTCAGAGCAGTAGAGATATGAGAGCCCAAACACCTCTAGTTTACCAACACAACCATCGAGGTTGGTCCAGGGCAAATCATAAGAGCAACACTTTGGGGCTAAGTGGCCAGATTTTATCCTCCCGATGAGGGAAATAGGATCTTTTAAAAATTATACAATCGGGGCGCCTGGGTGGCTCAGTCGGTTAAGCGGCCGACTTCGGCTCAGGTCATGATCTCACGGTCCGTGAGTTCGAGCCCCGCGTCGGGCTCTGTGGTAACAGCTCAGAGCCTGGAGCCTGTTTCAGATTCTGTGCCTCCCTCTCTCTGACCCTCCCCCCGTTCATGCTCTGTCTCTGTCTCAAAAATAAATAAACGTTAAAAAAAAAATTATACAATCTTTTTTCTTTGTTTTAATGTAAACAAACAAACAAACAAACCTAAACTTTTTTTTTCCCCCTTGCAGGGCTGTGCATTATGGTCGGGGTGTCCATCTATACTCATCATTATGCCAGTGGTTACGGAAACCTCTACATGAAGAGTCACCATGGCTATTCCTTCATCCTGACCTGGATCTGCTTCTGCTTTAGCTTCATCATTGGCATTCTCTATCTGGTCCTGAGAAAGAAATAAGGCTGAACAAATTCATGGGGATCCGGGGGGGAGGGGGTGGGGGTGGGGAGAAGGAAGCCGTTGAATCTGGGAGGGAAGTGGAAGATGCCATGCAGGAAAAACCAAGAGAGGGGCGGGGGGCGGGGAGGGGAAGTAAGGGTGGGAGAGGCTGAAACCCAAACCATTCCTGAGGAGGTTCTCTATGGTGGAGCCCCTGCCCTTAGGAGAAAGTAATTGGCTAGTACTCTGCTGCTCCCTTGATGCGGGCCCCAGGAGAGCCTCTCTCCAGCCACCACACTTGGCCTCCAACTGTCCTCAGTTACACACACTGGGGGCCCATCAGCTGCCGCACCACTAGCTCCACTCCTGAGGCTGAATTCTGGGTCTCGTACTGCGGTCCTCAGACCTATTGCATCAAGTTAAAATAGTGGTACAAGTTCCAGCAAGAGCAGATCTTGTTCTGGGGTTGAATATGCTAAGCCTGGAAGCCATTCCGCCTTTCTGACCCAAATCAAAACATCACATTCCAGTCTGAAGGACCCACAGGAGGGTTATGGCCAGTGAGCCATTATCCCTTTTTAGAACAGATATTTAACTCTGTGGAACTCAGTGGTATTTGTGACAAAAATGGGAGAAAGAGATACAATCCTAAGGCCAAATTGGTGGATTGCTTAAACCAAGAAAGAGACCTTTTCACAGTGGAAGGCCTGGGGGATGGTCAGAACTCAGACAAGACCTCACGCGGCTGTCCCTCATGGAGACCTCTCGCTATGGACTTTGCTAGGCCTCTTGCTTAAAGCCAAAGCAGCTCTTCTGGCTATTCTGTAAAGCCACTAGTGACCAATTCAGTGGTGAAAGTACCACGCAAGTTATGGGACCAAGGGGCAGTTTTGTGACACTGCTACAGTAGGGTTATGTTTTTAGGACCCCGTGTCCATACAGTCAGTATTTCTTTTAAGTACATGATGGGAGAGAGATGGACACGGTTCCCTGTGACACGATTTATTACCCTCCCTCTCAATGATAACTTTTGAGGATGTTTTGTCTAATTATACACATTGGGGATCAGGACTCCTAGGCTCAGCGGTGGCTCTCGCTTTGACTCTGCCTGGAGTAGTCACCTTTCAGAGGCCCTGCCTATCCCACTTCACAGGTGATGCAGGGCCGTTCTGGAAGCTTAGTAAAACACACACGAACCAAAACCAAATAGATCCTTGGGTTAAAGGTGCTATATAATTGTGAAGTATTAAGCATACTAGATTTCGGTCGTGGTAAGAACACAGGGCCTGCATTCCCAGGAAAGTTAGAAAATTCCCATGAGATAATTAAAAATATAGGTGATGGGCAGATAATTTCTTTAAGGAAAAAAAAAAAAAGCAAAAACTCTTGTGGTACCCAATCAGATAGTAACTGGCTGTCTGTTGCCATAGGAGCATTTCTATATAGGACTTAGTTGCAGTATGTTATTCCTGGTTAAGCAGGCATTGCTCTGGCCTGGAGGAGCTGTTTCAAGCCATCTCAGATTCTGTCTAAAGGGGTTGTTATAGGAAGACATTTCCTCTATTGCCTGAGAAGATCTAGCCCAGGGAGAATCTGAGACATCTTGCCTACTTTCCTTCTCCCAGCTCTTTCCTTATCCCGTTTCTCACATGATTTTCCTCTTTGGGGAGCTGTTATGCCATGACTAGTGGTATTTATGTAAAAGGACTATGACTAAGTATATTTCTCTGTGTTCATTCTGGTTAAGGGAGTATTGAGGGCAGGCCACCAGATTATCGTGGCTGGGGGTAGAGGGACGGCAAGCCAAAACTGCGGGACGATGACCTTTTTAATTGTGACTTAATCATCACATGATTATAGAAGGCTGTCTTGTGTGCAGAAACACACTTACATATCAGATATACCCAAAAGAGATACTTGCATTAGGTTGGAAAGTCGAACTATGACTGGAGTGAACCATGTATTGCCTTGTCTTTTACTTTATTTCTGTGACATTTACGTCTCATGTAATTTGCATTACTTTGGTGGGTTGTTCTAGTACTGTATTTGGCTTCTTCTTCAATAGATTGATATTTCATATACTATAATTGTAAATATTTTGATACAAATGTTTATAACTCTAGGGATATAAAAATAGATTCTGATTCCCTTCACCGTGTGAATGTTTTCTTCCTAAAAAATGCAAGAGATGAGGAATAATCATGACATTTATACCTAATTAAGTTGTCAGTCAGTGTGGTTTGGACAACTTGGCATTTATTGGAGACATTAAGTTACCTTCTGGTAATACATTAGGCATTTCTACAGTAACTCAGCAAGTGAACCTTATTAGGTAGTTTTATCTTGCTTTAGTTAAACCTCTGAAAGCAAAAACCAGAATTTTGTAAGCTAATACATTAGAGAGATGTTATGATCTTGAATCAGAATGACTTATGACATTAAGAAGTGAGATACTCATAAAGTTTCTTTGAAACACAATTCGTCTAACGTGTCTTCAAAATATAAAGCAATTCACAAAGATAAGCATCACATACATACCTTTGCAGAAACCCATTCATTGCATAAACTGGGGCATAGCTGTAGGAGCCAGATGAGAAAAGGGAAGCTTTACTGCTCTCTGTGAATAATAAAGACTGGAATTAACAGTGGAAAAGCAGAGTAGATACTGTGTACCCTAGCATCATGTCAATACCCATATCATACAAATGGTTTTAATGTGGAGTAGGCACTCTGCCAGTCCCCTGCGGTTTTGGATGAGGAATAACACAAGGAATACCCAGAAAGCATACACAATGGAACCTGAAAATGCAACTTCAACATATCTTCAAGTCAATTAATCAAAGCGCATTGATTATTAATACTCTCTCAGAGACCTATGTAATTTCTTAGATTATTTCTGGGATACCATTATAAGAGGCTATTTCTCTCCCTTAGCTCCCCCTAGCATTCTTTCCCTCATGTCATTTGCCTCGCCGTGGATCAGACCTCCAGAGCATCCTTTTTTTCCCCTTCCTTCTCTAGATCTTTAATCAGAATCTCCAATAAGCTTTCAGAACTTTTCTGCCAAGATGAAATCTTCCACCTCAAAGACCTGGATGATGAATGGGAGTGTATTATTCAGGATTCTTCAGAAAAAACAACCAATAGGATGTGTGTGTGTGTGTGTGTGTGTGTGTGTGTGTGTAAATTTATTTAAAAAAATTGGTTCACATGATTATGGAGGCAGGCAAGTTCAAAGTCTGCAGTGAGAATAGGGTTGGCAGAGGCTGAAGATCCAGGGAAGAGCCAATGCTGTAGTTCAAATCCAAAGACTGCTTGCTGAAAGAATTCTCCTTTGTTTGGGGGGTGGAGGTGGTCAGTCTTTTGTTCTATTCAACTGATTGAATGAGGTCCACCCGCATTATAGAGGGCAATCTGCTTTACTCAGAGTCCACTAATTTCAATGTTAATCTCATCCAAAACACCCTCACAGAAACACCCAGAATAATGTTTGGCCACATGTCTGGGCACCATGGCTCAGCCAATGTGACACAAAATAAAGCATCACGGGGAAACATTCTTATTAAGGATAAGGCACAAACGTTCTCAGGAATAATTTAAAAGAAGCTTGAGCAGTGGAAATCTTTATGTTTACAGTTGATACTTAGTTCAAATAGTGAAAGAGTAAGACATGGGGTTAACTTCAAAGATGATCTTAGATATCCTATGAAAAGACAGGAAGTTGTCAGAGTCCCTTTTATAGTGGAGCTTAATCAACATTTGTTAAGTTCAATGTCTTAGGTAGAGTCAAATTGAATTAAGGTGGTTAAGAAAGTGCTCTTAGGTGAAACTGGTCCAAATTTATGAATATCAGGAAGATAAGCTACAGAGCTCTCCATTACCGCTCAAGAATGGGGGCTGCAGGCAAGTGGCGACGTTTTTATTCATCAAAGTGATAAACGTGAGGTGTCAAATGAGCAATAGACAGCTACACCATTCTGCATTGGACTCAGCCATTACAGTCTCTGTGCCAAACCCCACTGACTTTCAGGCACAGAGAGATCTTTCCAGAGGGCCTTGAATGAAGGTATATGAACAGTAAAAAGAGTATTGTGCAGGGCTCCATACTTAAACAGAGAAGCTCTCTCCTATGTTTACTAAGAAATAGAATAGACCAAAATACAGATAAAATTCCCTAGCCCCCCCCCAAAAAAACACATGAGGTTAAAAGAAGCCTAGATTTTGGGGAACAGGGTGGAGCGGGGTAAGGTGGTGGGGGGCAGGATGAAAAGAGAAAACTTTGCTGGGAAGTTTGGAGTAGATTCTGAAGAGTATCGACTCAATGGAAAGAGGTATTTGCAGTCCAGGGAAACATGCAGCTCTTGAACACAGCAGGTAGGGAAGGATGTCCACTGACTTTGTGGAGCCCAAGGAAAGGAGTGTTTTGGAATGTTACCTAGTCCTGTTTCTGTAAGGGAGACATGTGAAGCCTACTCACGGGGCAGGAAGGTGACCATTAAAACATGTATTGATAAACCACTGGGCACTTAGGTGCTGTACCTGGAGGCTAGCAAATGAAAGCTTCAGCAGACATGCTTCCTGTCTTCAATTTACAGTCTAGGAGGGCAGTAAGACTCATACCTGGAGAAAATGGAAGGAGACTCTCTGGGAGCACAGAGGAGATGAGAACTTTGCTACCAGGGGGGAGGATAGAAGAGCGATTTTCAGGTCTTCGTCCCTTTCTCATGATCCTTATCCCACCTCGTGAGCAATTAGCTGATAGCTCCTGTGGATTTTACCTCTGCTACATCTCTTACCTCCCCAAATCCCCCTGCCCCACAGGCCACTCTTTTGTTCCAGGCTCTCCTCGTCTTCCATCTGAATGACTGTAGGTGAGAAACATTCCAGTGGCCTCCATATCTTTACTCTTTCCAGTCTCTCTTTCTGGCTAATGTCCGGATGGATGTTGATGGATGCTTGCATCACCACCAGGGAGCCAATCCAGGGCTGGGAGAACAAGAATTCCCACAGATGATGCCAATGTGTATGGGAGTTCATACTGAGTCTTCGGGTTAACTGATGACCCACAGGGGCTACAGAGTGAGTCCTAAAGCAAGAATGACTGTCTTCATATGGCAAACGAGGGACTTTATTATATTAAGAGATAAACTGAACAAGGGGTCGGGGTGGAAAAACAAAAACAAACTGTTGAGTCTTTCCCACTATAGGGATGGGTTGGGTTCCAAAAGCTATTTTCCTAAGTTGGTTTTTGGGTAAACTCAGAGCATATTTTTCCATGGAGACAATTCAGAATTATTTTACTTATAAAATGGGTTAAAAGGCTTGTATAATCTAGCATGGAAATAAGCTTAATAATTATTACACTATTATTATTTTCAATGGGAATGAGTTAGTTTAAATTCTGGAAACCTAGAACCCTCTGTTGCCTTTCCAAACCTTTCATGGTAAGACTAGTGTGTCTGATGGAGAGCGGAATGGAGAGTAGATACGGGTCCATATTCCAAAGCCATGGGAGCCTGTGGGCCAGGACATCCCTTTTCCCTGGCCGTGTTCCCAGTTTGTCATTGAGTGCAGGAGAACATGGTGTTTAGCATGACTCTGTCTGTCTATAAACATACACACTATATAGTTTTTTAAATTGGGTGTTAAGCTGGAATGACTTGCTCCACTCTCTTGATCTCATGGTTCAAAATCAATCTTAATTTTCCCACATGTGTTATCGTATTAGTGGCTTCAATCCAGTCTATCCAGGAACTTTAGAATGATTCTAACTCTTTAGTATAGTTGTTGACACGCTTTTGGGCATTCTGAGATCTTATCGTTTTAGTTTTATTTTACAACTTCTCTTCCCTCTTACAAAATGCTGATATAAGGCACATATATTTATAAGTTTTCAGGTGAATCAAGATCCAACCTGTTTTGACTATTTGGGTATAATTTTGCAATTGCTTTTGAGGTAACTAGGCATTGCAAAATCAAGTTTGAGAATTATAGTACTGGATTTATGAGGGAGGTAGATTATACTAATTCATCTGACATTTAGTCATCTTGTTTTAAAAAGTTACGATCTTTCTGGCAGTAATATTGAGACCCAGATTTCTTTCCATAAGCCAAATTACCAAATTCGCTTCAACCTACTTGCCTACTTGCACGGACTCTGCTAATTTCTCTCCCAGAGCAATTCACATTCTCTACCTCTCATCGTATTTAATACTTGTCAGAGCTCCTCGAAGGACAAGTAAAAGATCAATGCAGGCAACCCTTAAATGTTCAGTTTAAGTTCATTTCAGCTTCCCATTCCTATGACCTTTCCCTGGACATCCCCATTCCAAGAGCTACTCTTCCTGACTTGGAGGAAGGAGCTCTCCTCCCTCTTTCTGTGCTCATGCCTACCACCACGGCCACGACAACCACCACCATTTTTTGAATTTCATACTCTTATGTCCTCAGGGATTTCTTATAGATACCTCTTTTTCCCCTGCATTTCTAATTTCTGTCTCTATCGGAAGTTTTCTCTTGTGCCTAAAATAAGCATGAGTTTATCTCATCGGAAGTGAAACCAAACAAAACGAAACACTTTTTCTGTCCTAATACTTTAACCTCTTGCTGTCTCTTCACCTTATTGAAACTGTGGCTTATTGTCTGTGTCTCTAGTGGGCCCCAGCGTGACATTCGTGGGGCTTTAGGCGAGAGCAATGGAGGGCTGCACACTGCATATCTAAATATTTAAGTCGTATTCAAGTTAAGAGGCTGGTAAATATATGTGTGCTGTTGCTCCGTCTTGAGGAACATACCTAGAAGGTCAGCATCAAATTTAGAATTCTCAGTCCTTGGAGTTCTGGGGTAAAGCATGGTTTTGTAGGGGGAGAGTTGGTGCCGTGCCTCCTGCTTACAGCAGGCTTTCCTTGCTGTTCGCTTCTGGCTCCATTCCTCATCATGAGGGACTAAGGCTCATGCATGCAGAGACCCCAGTCCACGTATCCACGATCAGTCCTCACTCTTTCCCCATCCTGCAAATGGCTGCCCCTCAGCCATTCCAGCCTAGGAATGTGCAAACCTGTGACATGTTTTGACCTCTGAATAGATTGGACTAGACCCAGGGGAAAGAGGACTAGAAGTGAGGATGGGGACTTTGGGCAGGGATTTGGGGTCCTGGATAATCAGAATAGAATCTTGAAGGAGCCTGTGGGCTCCAGTGGGTATGCTCCTTGGCCCCAAGCCCAAGGACTTTTAGTCAAGGGGAGGGTTTGGTTGGAGGAGGGTCAGAGTTGAGTCTTGCAGGCACAGGCCTAGTGAAGACCCTCCCACTTGGTCTCTAAGGGAACCGGCCAATTGTTTCACTTCTCATTCATTCTTTCATAGCCTACTTCAAGCAAATCTACTTCTACCCTCACCAATCCAAAGTGATTGCTCTCCCATGGGTATCTTTAGATTCCGTAGCACAGTAAACACTCTTAATCTGTATCTTCTTCTTCTTCCTCTCCTCCTCCTCCTGCTCCTTCTTCTTTTCTTGAGCCTCTAGTCATTTTATGTCTGTACTCTGCACGATGACTTAATTAAAACTTATATAATTAATCACCACGTATCTTGTAATGACTCTAAAAGTTGCATCTTGACTCAGACCAATTTTCTGGATCCAGGCCCACAAAAACTACAAATTCGACTGAACGCATTAGGTCCTGCCCCTTTCTTTTGTATTCCCCGTCTCAGAAAATAACCACCTATCACTTAGATGTAGAGGCTAGAAACCCACGTGTCATTCACGATTCCTCCTACCTCATTCTTCACATCTAATTAGTAACTGTATCTTGTTGACTCTACCCCCCCTAAAATTTCTAGACTTTTCCCCTACCTTTCCATCCCCTTTGTTGTCATACCAATTTAGACCTTTAATGGCATTAAAAAAAAATAGCTGAATAGTCTCTTAAAAAGTCACTGCTATAACTCATTTTCCACTGTGTTGCAAAAATGATTGTCCTAAAATGCAAATATGATCATGTCCTTTCTCTGCTTTTAATCCTTCGTTGGTCCCTTCATTTTGCTCATGATAAAATTTAGAATCCTAAACCTGTCTATTGCAAACTTCTCTCCCCATGCCATTCTAGCCTTGAGAGGAAACATAATACTTACACCATGCTTTTGAAGTGTTTCCCACATGCTATTTCTTTTCCCTGAAGATCTTTTCTTTCTCTGGTATCTGGCTACCCCATTTTGATTCCTTAAGACTCAGCACAGATTCCCCATCTCTGAAAAGAAACTCTGACTACCTCAGGCCCTACTAGGATGTCTTTCATCAATGTTTACATAACACCATGTTCATGTTCCATCAGAGTATTTTTCACAAAATATTTTAATTGTGGCATTAACTGAGTGGCACCCTCATTAGACTGAGCTCCACTGGGGCAGGGAACTCATCTTTCATATTCTTTCTTCCAGCATTTAGTATTATGCCTAGCAATTAGCAGATGTTCAATATAATTGTGTGAGAAATACCAGTGAAGGTGCTGGAGATATCATGATGGGTGATAGAGCCCATTCCCTGAGGTGCTTTCTGACTAGAAGGTAATTAGACAAGGGTTTCCAATGCGGCTGAAGTGTTGTTGATGCTGAGAAGGAAGGAGGAAAGATACTTCTGGGTGGGTGTTTCTGTCTTTTAAGGTCATTAAATGGGATAAAATCCATTTCTGCAAAAATGTGTGTGTGTGTGTATTTTTTTTTTTTCATAGAATTCATTATACTCACAAATTTCCCTGGAGCCATCCATGGCTTTCCTAAGTAGTAGGACCCTTAAAAAAAATTTTTTTTTTCAACGTTTATTTATTTTTGGGACAGAGAGAGACAGAGCATGAACGGGGGAGGGGCAGAGAGAGAGGGAGACACAGAATCGGAAACAGGCTCCAGGCTCTGAGCCCTCAGCCCAGAGCCCGACGCGGGGCTCGAACTCCCGGACCGCGAGATCGTGACCTGGCTGAAGTCGGACGCTTAACCGACTGCGCCACCCAGGCGCCCCTAGTACGACCCTTAGATCTGGGTAACAGTGGCCTCTGCCTTGTAGCAACCCTCTCTGGCCCTCATCTACCTGTGCTCCATGGGCACATGCATTTCAGGAGCATTTGAGATGAACTCAAAGGGTGGATACAGTTTTGGAAGCTGTACATATGGGAGGAAGAGGGAAGCTAGTTCAGAGGAATGAGCCAAAACAACAACAACAACAAAAGTATAGGGATGGAAAAGCTCCCCGGGTCAAGTGACGTGTTTGGAAAAACAGATTAGGATCTACAGAACATCCTGACTCTCCAAGTTAGGAGCTTTAAACTGACTTGGTGGGATCGTGGGGGAGTCACTTAATGTTTCTGAGGAGGGCATGATATAATTTGGCGGGTTATAGAGCGGGTTCTAGGGGAAGAGAAGGAAGGGTGGGGAGAGGGCTGGGAAGCTATTGCAGTACTTGAGGAAGGAAGTAAATGGAAGTAACTAAACAAAGCCGTTGGGATGGGACTGGAAGAAATGAATACAAAAGACCTGACTTAGATGCCACATGACTCAGCAAAAATTTGATGAGAGGACATCAGAGAGTATGCCGAGTTACAAGATTGGACAGTGGGAAACTGGCCGTGATGGTAATGACGCGGGGAAGCTGGAGGAAGGATTAACGTGAGGGGGATAAGGATGGGCTCAGATCTGGACATGCGAAGGGTAAGGAGCCAGCTGGACATGAAGGTAGCTCTCCCTTCTAAGCCTAAAATGTTCTAGGATAATCTTGAAGGATTCTATTCCGGAGTGGTCCTGGAAGTCCCTGGAGCACCCCAAAATAGAAATCCCTAGGAGGCTGCATATTTCTCAGAGAGTTAAACTTTTCTGGGCACATCCATCATCCTGTGTCAACTCACTTGGGACTGACCCTTCTTACATTTGTTTTAATTCAGCTGTCTCCTCATTTAAAATGTTACTTTTAAGTCGTCTTATCGCCAAATTTAGCTTCCTCAAATTAGCATCATATCTTCTCTTTATGTTAGTTCTGATGCAGAGCCTGTGGTCCCTTGGAGAACAAGGCATGGGGTGGGGTGGGCCCGGAGGGCTGACAAGAGGACAGGACATAGATGTGGGTCATGCTTGGAGCTTTAATTTGGTATCCCATGAGACATCTTGTTAAAATCTGATTTTCTTAAATTTGATTTTCAAAAGTGTTGCCTTTTACTAAATTTTCCTTTTGAACATTTTAAACATCTGTTTTCATTTTAAAAATGGTTATATATATATTCTTAAAGACATCTTTTACTTTTGTCCAAACTTTCTTACCCCTCAAATGGAAATTTCTTTTGGGCCAACTATTTTGATGCTAAGCTCTGAACATCCCTCTTGCCAATGAGAGATCTGGAATGATGTCTGGACACAGGTAACAGTGATCCGGCATAGACATTAGTCAGATGATTATGACAAAGCCCATGTGATACCAGGATGGATGAAGAAATACAAAGATGAGGGGCAATAATTTCTCCATATTCTGAATTAGTCAGATTATAGTCTGAATTGGAGAACTACTCAGTGTTGGTCACCACTGTTCAAAGGGAAGTGAAGAAATTGAAGTGACTGTAGAAACAAGCAACAAGATGATTAAAGGCTTGGAAAATAGGTTCCAGGATGAAAGATGAAAAGGTTTTTGATGTCTCAGGAAGGGAAGACAAAGGTGGGACATGATTCTGAAAGTTTGTTGTTTTTTTTTTTTTTATAAGGGGATGGTTAATAGGACACAAGAATGTATGATAAAGATTGTGAGCAAACCCCCCAAAAGAAAAAATGCTCTCAGATAATTTAGGCCAGAGTCAACCTTTTACCCTTTCCTGTACCCTTGACAGACATTAATAATTAATCACAACACTCTTTTCTGCAGAGTTTGGATCAATTCTCAAAAATCCTCAACCCAGAATTCCAAGGCAGCCTTTGAAACTTGTACAGAAGAAGAAACACATCTGCTACTCTAGCTTTAGACATTTTGCTTGGTAAGGGCTTGAGACATTACCAGATGATTTCTCAAAGATTCTTCCAGAACTATGGCTCTACTAAGTCATTTGCTTCATGAATTTCATGAGGAATAGACTTAATTTATAAACAATGATGGACCTTGACCCTTTGAGCAAACTGGGACATTTTTGGAACGCTTTTAGTGAAGGAATGGGGAATTTTGCTACTATTTTAAAATATAAAGTTTAGTTGTCTTCTCAAACAAGTTCTCCACAGACAGCCTTGATGATCACATAACCCCGATAAGCTCGAACAAAAAGAAATATATTTTGATGGGACTAGCTATAAAGGAACAGTTTCCACCAGGACTTTATTTTTATTTTTTTAAGCTTATTTATTTATTTTGAGGCATGGGGGAGCACATGCATGCGTGAGTGGGGAGGGGCAGAGGGAGACAGGGAGAGAAAGTTTCCCAAATGGGTTCTGCACTGCCAGTGCAGAGCCCCATGTGGGGCCTGGAACTCACGAACCATGAGATCATGACTGGAGCTGAAATCAAAAGCTGAACACTTAACCAACTGAGCCACCCAAGCCCGCCCAGGACCTTCTCTTCAAAATGTACTATTTGGCCCATGAGAAGAAAATTGGGCTCTAGGTTGACCCTGAACGCTGATTGGCTGAGGAAGGCATCTTGATGCACTAAGGAAGCTAATTGAAACCTCTGCCTTTTCTGTAGTTCTTTACGTGTTGTTATGAGGGGGGAAAGAAAAACAAAACAAAAAACAAAACCTGATGAACAATGGTATTCTGCCGCTGAGTCTCTGGGAGGTAAACAGTGATGAATGGCAGATCAGGAAGACGAAGGGCAGAAATCAATACTTGCTGTTACTCTGTAGTAAATTATGAGACGCTTCGGATGAAAGGGACAGATGTTGTTTTTCAAATCACACTGTTTGAACTTTAGTTGTTTATAAACTTCTTCTTTCCCGGCAGGTCTAAGTTTCTATCTTTGCCATATATACCCTAAACAATGGTGATGTATAGCAGGTCAATTAAAAAGGTGGCAGGTAATTCAACCGTTAATATTTGAATTTTATTCTCTACCAGCTAATTTGTCTACCTTTTCTAGCCACGGCTAGCATAGTTTCTTCGTTTAAAGGAAAGCTTTTGGATTATAAAATCGGTTAAAATAAAATGAAAAGAAATAATTACGCTTAAAAAAAAACCTTAAGAATTTCCTAATGCTAAGTTTCAAGGGAAGCATTTTTCTCGGTGCCATTTGGCTCAGAAACATACATTCTGGAGTCACTGAATTTGAAACACAAAAATAAGAGGGATTTTAAAAAGCCATTTCTTCCAATGAGGTCAGCAACAATTTTTACCATATTTTAGACTAATTCACCATGTTCTGCCAAGTCAGACATTTACATATACTAACTTGAAATTTCATCCCTGAAACATAATAAAGAAAAAAAAAATCAGTCTTCAAAGATATTTTTGCTGTTTTTTGTGTGTGTGTGGTAGTTGTTAACCTTTAGTGTTTATTGATTTTCCTATCTTTTCCTTATTTATAATCTCTTCCTTTTTTTTTTTTTTTGAGTGGAATAGCTTCTTGAAATCTGAGCTAATAAGCCGCTGTTAGGAATTTGCTATTTTATAGTTGCCAATGAGGCTGATAGGCCAAAGAAACGTCTGCAATCCCATTGGAGGAAACATCTTGTAGCCTGTCACTCGGGTATATGGTGTTTCTATTGCTGTACCACGTACTTTCTAGGACAAGCTCAGATGGGGTCTCCAGAGTCAAGATCCCAGTTAGAATATAGCCACCACAGTGCCTCTTTTTCCCCAAGAACATTGCACCCACAGAGTGAGGGGTTGATTCTTCTTGTCTCCATCTTGTGGGCCTATGGACTGCAGGCTTTACCTGACCAACCTGTAGATCAGAGCTCAGAAGGAAGGGGAGCCTCCTGCCAGACTTGATAATGATTATTTTTGAAAGAGAGACAGAGAGACAGAAAGAGAGCCAGCAACCAGGAGAGACCTCCGTGTTGTAGGGTAGAGAAATGCAAGGACGGCTTGAGGGGCTCTGTCCTAAGGCCAGATCATAAATACCATGGAGACAAGATCTAATTAACATCAAGTGTACCGCCTTTGGCTCTAAGTACCTTGAGGACTTGTCCCATGACCTTTTCCTCCATTATTCTCCCAGACCCCACACACTACCTGGCTCATAGTAGACAGCAAGTAAACCTGCAGCGAACAAGTTGAATAAGGGAATAAATACAAAAATCTTCACTTAAAAGGAGGGAGAAATGGACTTACATTAAAGCATCAAGAATCAGTGAAACTGCAGGGGGATTTCTTGGCAACCGAGTCTGTTGTAGGTTACTGAGGAAGTTTTATATAGTTTAGGGAGATGCATGGTCACCATAGAATTTCGATAATTCTGGGATGATTTCAGTGGACTGCTTGGAGGAAGACATGGATTAACTGCTCACAGGCTCTCATCCTTCCCTTGACTTTGGTGGTTCTGGTTCTCAGGAAGTTTCCCCCTTCCTCTGCTCCCTCAGTTGGCTGTGTCTATTTTCCTGGATGATTGTAATTTCCTTACAGTCACCGAAGTACAGAAGCCACTTATCCTGAAACAGTTTTGAGAGTATGAACCTGGCAAACACTTTTTCAGAGGAAAGGCGGTGCCTTCTCAAACAAATTAATGGTGCTACCAGTAACTTGCCTGAAATCCTAAAATGTGAGATGGTCCAATGAGCTCTCTGCTAAAAAAAAAAATATATATATATATATATATATATATATATATATATAATGTATCATTATGTCCTGGTGTTAGCTAGCAAGTATTAGAAAACAGAAATCAGAAGCTACTCCCACTTTTTTTTTTTTTTTTTGCATTGGCATCTGTTGACCTATATTGTGCATTCTGTGTAAATTCCATATGCCAGAGAAATTCAAGAGTAAAAAGGTCATGTGAAGGTAGAGTGTGGGCTGGGAGGAGACCCAGAATAAAAGGGACCTGAAATAAGAAGGCAGTTTAGCAAGACATGAGCAATGATTTCTGATTTTTTTTTTTCAACTGGAAGATAGATAAGCACCAAGGATTCTATATCAGTCTTGGATCAATAAGACATATTTTATAATAAGAAAAATAATGCATTTCCAACTTCTGGATACCTCTTTGCTCCTTCTATCTTGGGGCTCCCTGTGAGTTGGCAAAGCTTCCAGCTGCTTACTGATGAACCTTTAGGGCTTTGAGATCGAGAGCCAACCCTTAAAGAGTGCTGCTTGTCAACACAGTTAGCAAATCAGATTGACGTCCTTGTCCTAATGAGTGGTTGTTTTCCAGTCTGTTATTTCACACTTTGACACTAGATGTCAGAGAAAGACTTAGCCTTCTAATTTGTCGGTCTCCTCAGCAGAAAGAAAGGTTGTCTTCTGAGAGAAATCAGGTATTGAAAATTGGCAAATGTCCCACTGTGAGTCCCTGGGGAGACCAGGGTTCTTATGCCAAAACATCGCTACCCTACTCATGCCTTATTAGACATACTTTCGATACTATTAAATCTCATTTACCAGAACGGGTTGGATCAAGGTCACTTAGAAATAGATTTTTTGGGGGTGGGGAATGAGAACTATCAACTTACTGTTTCAATTTTATTACAAAACGTATTCAATTTTACTTAGAAATAAAAGACAGATATAACATGGTCATGTTCTTATAATCCTTTTTATTAGTGAATTAGGAAACAGCCAAACCAATTAAAAATTGCATGAAAGTCTCATAAGATCATTCCAGTACTCTGTGGTAGTTCCTTTCATTTTGTAAAAATGGCATCTTGTTTTAAATGATATTAAGTAAAAATGTGGTTTTATTAGAGCTGTTATTTTAGTTATATTGCCAAATTCCCAAGGCGTTCAGCCATTTAGCAGGCTTTCTGATGTAATAAAAAAAATTGTGTGCTTTTTCATTACTATGGATGGCACATTGAAACAATTTTTTTCTCTTTTTCTTTTCTTTTGTTTTGCTTTGGTTTTGACCTGACAGAAGGCGATGTGAACAAACTGGAATCAGGCAGGACAGTGGTAAAGGACAGAGCCAGAAAAGGAAAACATGGTTTTCCTCATCATGCACATTTTTTCCCCTAATTCCAAAGGGTCACAGCCATCATGTTCTCAACCATCCTTTGGAAATAACTAGTCATCTACCCGCCCAAGGTTAAAAATAGCACTCTTACAGTGAAAGGAGGGTTTACTCAGACATGGTGTAGCAGCCCCGCCTGTGGAAGATATTCCAGGATTTCTCTCGGTGATTCTGGAAGCCATTATGTCATCATCAAAAATAGAATTATTAATATTGCATGGGTGTGTCCTTTATTTATTTGTGAGCTGGGTGCTGTGCAAGGCACAGGGAACATGAAAAGGAAGAGACAGAGCTTCTCTGAAGGCTCCTGATGGAGACAGGAGAGAAACATGCCAACCAATCATTCTAACAGCCATGACAATACTTACAATGATCACTGGTTGTCTGGTCAGCAACCTCGACAACCCCAGGCTTTCAGATCAAAGTTGATGATGTGGACAAATAATAAAAACAACTTCCCAGTGTAACTCAGATTAAAGGATAACTCAGACAGGATTAAAATATGGAGGGCTTTCAGTACTGTTAATTATTGATTTGTTGATGATTTATTGATTAAAAAAAACCCCACTCATATGGCACATACTATGTACCAGTCATCATTCTAAGAATTTTGTGACTATCAATCTATTTCATCCTTAAAATAACTCTACTAAATAGGTACCAGTATTAGTCCCATGTTATAGATAAGTAAACTGAGGCACAAAGAGGTTAAGTAGCTTGCCCAAGTATTGGCAGCTAGGGCTAGAATCCCGGGGTTGGTGGTGGGGGGGGGGTTGTCTCACTTACCTTTTCTTTTTTCCAACTTGAACTCCCAGCTAACAACCTGTGCTTTGTCTCTTCCACCCAGAGAGAGAGCACTATAGAGTTTAACAGATTATGATTTTGGAGTCCAGTCTGATCTGTGTTTGACTCTTAGTTCTGCTACTTAATAACTGTGAGTTTGGGTCAGTTTTTAACTTCATTGAGCCTAATATAGGGAACAATGATAACCAATTCCTACAGTTGTTGAGAGAATAAAAGGAAATATCACAGTAAGATTCCATAGATTCGATGCATGCTCTTGCTTCCTGTGGGAAAGCCAGCTCCAATCACCCCTCCTGATTCTTGCCTCCTGATGATCATGCCCTGTGGGTTTCCTCTCACTCTGCGTAGGGATGACCTATGTAACCAGTAGGATATTGCAGAAATGTCAGAATGTAACTTCTGAAGCCAGTTCATGAAGGGCATAACAGCTTCTGCCTGGTCCCCTGCTTGATCATCCCGTCTGGGGCAAGTCAACATGGTGCCAGCAGCCTCCCGCCAATAGCCAGCATCGGCCGGCCAGTTGTGGGAGAGAGCCACAACTCCTCGAAGCAGACTCTCTAGACTCTCCTAGAAGCAGACTCTCAGCCCCAGTCCAGCCTTCAGGTGATAGCAGCCCTGGCCAAGAGCTTGTCTACAACCTCTAAAAGATCCTGGGCCAGAACCACCCAGCCGAGCCCCTTCCAGATTCCTGAAACTGTTAGAGTTTAGAAACTGTTAGAGATAGTGAGTATATATTGCTGTTTTAACTCCCTACTTTTGAGATAGTTTGTTATGCAACCATAGGCAACGAATTAATATACGTTCCCTCATCTATTCTTTCTCCAATATGTCAGGCTAAGTATTTTTCTTATAGACGCTTCTCAAAGAACATTCTGCTCCAGACATAAATTTAGTGGATGAAGTTTGTCCTGAGAACCCACTTATAGTCTATTTCACCTTTTTTTTTTCTGTCAATGAACAATGTCCTCTCCCTGCTGACAGCTGGAAGCTTCTTGACCTCCTCGTGTGGTCAACCAGTCTTCATTGGGATTCAGTTGCCCACTAGGCATTAGTGGATATGAGCTCTCATGTGTCTCTTTGCAGGGATATTTGGACTGTATTAGTGGATATGGATGATAAAACAGCATCAATTTTAAGAAGATGACTTTCCTGGATGTTTGAAAAGCCTGTAAAACTGAGAGTTTTCAGCACTTTTGGGGTGGGTACTGTCTGTGTTCCTACATAGATTTTCTTTGGCCAGCTTTCAGTTTAAACCTGGAGCTTATAATGACCACGGTGTTGACCCAGAATGTCTAACCTACCACCATTCAATTCCCCTGTGTTTATCGGATATCCAGACATGTGAGATTTGGTGGACCCACGTTGCTGAGGAGATCCCACTACTGGAACAAACGTGCTTAGTTGAAAGAGCCTGGAATTTGAAGTCAGGCAGACCTGCATAGTGTTCCTTTAGACCTGAACCACCAGTGTCTCTGTCCCGGGCCCTGAAATTCAAGAGGTTCTGTTTGGGGAAGAGTCCAAGGGACCAAGGGGGACATTCTTGTCTGGAGCCCAGAGACCTCCTAGACCACACTTTGGGCACTAGGGTCCTAGGATCTCCTGCTCAAAGATATACAAGCATCCTTCTGGAGTTCTTCCTAAGGGTGGATCACCTGGCTTCCTTGGCTTGAGGAGTGAGCAAGGGATGGCTTTTTGGGGTAAGGGAGCAGGGGCAGAGCTTGAACATAAGAGCTAGGGTGTCCACACACGTGAGTGTGAAGTTCTTTGCGGTGCAGGGTGGAGCAGAGGGGGAAGAGAAACGTGCTTGGGGCTTCCCTTTAAACTCTTGTCCTGGATCCTGCAAATGTGAGATATAGGCTTGGACCCAGGTTTGAGTGATTTCCTGTAAGTTAAAATAAAATTTAAATTCCTGGTAGTAGCCTTTGGGATCTGCCCCCCCCCCCCCCCCGCAATCTCTCCAATTCATCTTTACCAATCTTCCCTTGCTCACTGCACCCAGCCCACTCAGGCCTTTCCATCCTAAGAGAATGTCAAGGCGAATCTCCTATTGGGGCTCTTGTGTTTGCTGTTCTCTCTGTCTGGAATCTTCCTTCCACAGGTCTTCACTTGATTGATTCATCCTCATCATTCAGATTTAAGCTCAATGGCACCTGCTTGGAGAAGTTTCCATTTATCAACCAGTTTACATGAAATTCTTCCCACCCCCTTCCCTATAATACTTGATGATACTTCCACGCTCTTGATAGCGTTTATCACTGTCTGAATTGTCTCATTCATTTCTTTGTTCACTTGTTTTTTGATCCCCACCCATCTCCCATGTGAAGTATGTTTCAGGGTTGTCTTGTTTACTCATTGTATCCCAACTGCTCTGAAGCGTGCTTGGCATATAGTAGTTGCTCAAGAAATGTCTCAGTGAACGAACTTCTCAGGCTTCGTTTTGTTGGCTATAAATGAGACAACGCATAGTCATCATGTAGAAGTCATGTATAGATATGAAACAATAGAAAAGGACCCAGCCCACATTCCTGGTGTGTATTAGGAACCCAGTAAATGTTATTTTCCATTCTTTTGCCCACATTGCAAATTCATCTCAAATTTGCTAGAACAATAAGAATCCCATGCCTCTACCCCTGTCTCCCTCTGGACTACTCTACTATCCTCCATATTTTTCCATTCCTGTTCTGCTCTAATCCCTGGTGTCTACCCACCCTACCTAGGCTGCTTCTTTTCTGGTCTCTTCCGAAGTTGTTAGTGTAAGCGTGTCCCCTGGTGGCCACATTAGATATGACACATTGTGGAGAAGGGAGGAAGTTCATTAAGACAAGACGTACTTAGGGGTCATTCTCAAGCAGTTTCAAGAGCCCCTAGTTCAGATGAAAGTCAGGGCCACAGAAACTGTGGTCTCCATATATATTCATTGCGAAATCCACATCCGCCTCCTAGCGTCTCACTGCTCGACCTCAGTTCAGGATCCAGTATCTAATCTGGATCATTGCCTCCTTTCATCTGAAAAACCAGCCTCTAATTGACCTCCCTTCCACAAATTCTCCTTTTTTCAAGGAGACCATCATTTTCCTAAAGTTCAGATTTTCCCAGGTCCTTTTTCCCTCCTCAAAAACATTCAGTGGCTCCCTGTCCTATAAAGAATAAATTCCCATCTCCTCAGCCTGACATCCCAGATAGACACTTCAAAGTGTTCATTCAACCTGACTTTGGAATTTCATGTTCTCCACTCTTCCCCTGCTTCCCTCACCTTCACCTGCTTTTGTTCATGGCATCTTGACCACTTCTCAGAAACACACTTCCAGTTCACTGAAGCCGTGTGGACCTTCGTGCTGTTACCTCCATCTGAAATGCTGTCCCCTTACTTTTCCCATGCTTCTCAAAGCCAGCTCTAGGATCTGACTTCCATGGACTGCCTCCCATTCTCACACTCCTCTTGACATCCACTGTTCCTGCAGACCACTGTTCATGTTTCTGCCACGACAACTGTGCAGGTCTTATCATTGTTTTGATTTTTTTTTTTACAGGCTTGTCTTTGCCAGGTCTGTAAGTTCCTCTAGGGCAGGGATGGTGTTTGATCTACTTTAACAGTGTGGCGTGTACAGAGTAGGTCAATAATAGTTGCTGAATGGACAAATGAATATCGAGGCTGAGGCTGGCATCTATGTTTTCTGGAGCCCAGTCAGACAGATCTGAGAAGAGACCACATATGGTGATATTGGGACAGAATCTTTGAAATTGGAACTGCCTTGGGGAATCTTGGATGTATAGTTCCTCTGAACTGGAAGCAGGGTCTCCGATGCAGTTCTGTGAACTGAGTTTTCTTAGGCGAGTGATGCACACGATCATTCCTGAATCCCTTTTTTTATCCTGAGAAGTGAAGGTGAACGTCTTGGGATAATGTCTCCTTTACTCTGATATGTCAACATAAAAAGCAAAGTGTAAAAGTTGATATTGTTAAAATATTAATCACATGTATATGAGAAATTGTATTTCTGTAACACAAGGCTTTTCCCAAAATTTAACTGACCTTGTTGCATCCCAAGGTAGTTGTATGTTATAAGTAGTTGAGATGAAAAAGGCTGATACTATGATAAAATCTCTTAACTAATTTTGAGACAAAAGACTTAGTAATATCTAAGGGACACAACACGGTTCTCAAGAGTCAATAACTAGATGCATAAATGTATCTCTTTCCTGAGTCATTTTGTTGTATCTGTTAATGATCTTTTGTCTCATCTGAAATTTGGAGATATCTGATTTCTAATATTATCAACAACTTAGGTGTCCAGTAAATATGAATTGAGTGACACTCATGAAATTGAGCATTTTCCAGAAAAGTGCCAATTGTCTTACAGAAAGTTAAATTTGAAGTTACATACTTGGGACCCATCTTTCTACTCAAAGCCTATACCCTGAGAACAGCATTCTAGAGTTCATTCATTGTCATTTGCTGCTCTTCTCTGTTGTTGGGGAGGACATGTGCCTGGTTCAGAGAACTACCTTCCTATATTCCTTTTTTTTTTTTTTTAACAATTCTTCTTCTTCTTTTTAATATTTATTTATTTTTGAGAGAGAGAGAGAGTGCGTGAGCAGAGGAAGGGCAGAGAGAGAGGGAGATACAGAATCCTAAGCAGGCTCCAGGCTCTGAGCTGTCAGTACAGAGCCCAATGCGGGTGTCAAACTCATGAACCGTGAGATCATGACCTGAGGCGAAGTAAGACACTTAACCGACTGAGCCACCCTGGTGCCCCTATCTTCCTATATTTTATGATTGATTGAATACCTTAATTTTACACACTAGACCCCCTTCTTGTTCAGACAGCAGCAGGCAGCTAAGTTTGGAATATCTGCTCTCAGGTTCTCTACAGGGGGCTATATCAGGCCAATTCCCAACAACCGAACCTCAAGAGGAGAACCACACCGGCTAAAGAGATTTGTGGGAGCCACTGAGCCAGTCTCTGGGTTTTTGTCTCTATTTCTGGATGGAAGAATATACTTTTTTTGAAAAGGCACCAACCACACTACATACAACCACCTACATCATGTGGTTTAATAAACAAGATATGCTGTAAATATTTAGTTCTGTGGCTTATTGCAGTGTAAACTAAGCGTGAGAGTGTGATTTTCAGAGTAATTGGAGTCTGGTGGGTTTGGAGCAGGTTTCCATATTCCCTGGGATTTTTCGTTTTGTTTTGTTTTGAATAATCCTAGGCAAATCTTGGATCTTAATTACTCTAAAGAGTAATCATGTGGGGCTTGTCCTTGACTGTCCAAAACAAACTTTCATGTGGCACTAATTTGTCAGACACCTTCAAAGTCATCCTGGAGCCAAGGTTTGGGGGTTTTCTGAGGACGCTATCTAGAAGCTGGTATTCTTAAGCTCACCGTGAGAAAAAAGTGCCCCTAAAGACCCACTATGGGGCAAATCTTTCATACCCATGCCAGCTTGTAGGAGAGTTAATCCAACAGCCCCAGCCACGACTTAGAAGACAGGTATAATTATCATGTTCTTGCAAACATATGCCCCTCTGTATGGCTCTGAAGCTTAGACCCCCACCCATAAGAATAAAGGTAAAGCCTGCATCAACAGCCCTGTGTATGCTCCCTGGAAAATAGTTTGTATTTCACTATAGTCTTCTCACAACCAGGTCAAGTCTATAAGATAAACAGCCGGTTGCACGATGTATGGTTCTTTGCTTTATTTGAAAGTGTCTTTCAAACACACTACCCACCAGGACTACTACAGGTCCTGGTGTAACTGGGGAAAACCAAATTCAATAGCATTCATGATGCTCCCCAAGTTCAGAGGAGAGTTTGCCCAGCAGGGTACTTTCAGCCATGAGGTAACACACTTGCAGATGAGGCTGGGAATTCAGGCACTAGTGTCCTCTGTCCTGAAAGCGAACAGCGTCTTCCATAATATAGATGCAGCCTTGGCCAAATGTATATTCAGCACTATGTTCCTCTCAACCCTGTTCTAAGGAGATAACGGATAATGCTATTCCACCAGTTGTGTGGGAGAGGGTCAAGAAAGCATTTGCAGCTTAGAGCACAGGCTGTGAGATGCATCCAATCTTAATGCAATCCTAAGTCCCTGGGCAAGAGCCACATGAACGGAATTTGTAACCAGCAAAGACATTTTTTTTTTTTTAATTATAAGTTAATTTCTATGTGAGATGGAGCTGGTGTGTGTGAGTGACAGAGAGGTAGAGAGGAAAAGAGGAAGGCAGTGGGGGAGGGGAAAGTGAGAAAGACAAAGAGAAAGATGAATGAGAACCAGTAGAGTAGGTAGAGATAAAAGGAAAGCAATATAAAAAGAGAGAGGGTACAAACGGAGCAATAACTTCTGGTGATTGTGGAGATACATCACAAATAGAACTGGGGAAAAGAAGGGATTTAAGACAGTTCACAGGGGAAGTTGGGGGTGTGGCTGTGAACAGAGGAAAGATGAAATGAATAACAGGAAAACAGAAGGGAAAGGCAAAGGCAAACCACTTCAAGAAGTAGGTAGGAAACAAGATGTGCATTTGGAATTTAAGTGCATTATTTTGTCTCCCCAGTTTTTCCACTTACAATGTGTTCTGCCGATGACAGTCTAATTCCCAATTAAGATATGCTAATGAGGCTGACCACGTCCCATAGACTCGTCATGCCTGATAAGCAGCTTATTTTCTTTTTGGGTTGGGGGGAAGGCAGTTATCTAGTCTCTCCACACCTAGCTTTCTCATTGACATTCCTTCTCCAAAGACACAAAATCACCACATATTGTTCTAACAAATATTTATTTTAGTCTAATACACTTTCAGCTCTTGTGAATTGACTACTAACTGCTCATATAAACTTCATATTCTTCCACTGGCTTTCAGTTATTTGGATCAAAAATTAAATTCCCACAAATCTCTTTTATTAATGGGGAACGTTGATGTCATTCTGGTTTATCTGTGGATAAGTGTAATTATTTCTCAGTACGGAAAGCATGTTTAGGAGGCTGCAAATATGCCTTAGAGGTAACATGGGGGGTAGGGGAGGGGGGGGGGAAGTTGTGCCACAGAGTCAGCTGGCTGGCCTGCAAATGACAGACGATGAATATGAGCTGAATCGTGGTAATAGAATGAAAATCGGGATTGTCCTTCAAGGGATGTTAGAAAGAGCATTAGGAAGTGGCAGCAAGACCTAACGAATGTAGGCTCCCGTTCCCGAGCATCCAAGCATCGTGAAAGGCGCTGCCTGCACGCCATCACATTTCGCAGAGGTGGAAGTCACCCTTTCCATGTGCACGTTCCTCTAGTGACAGTCCCTGCCCCATGGTTCTGCAGGAATGCCAGGGTCCTTCCTGAGGGCCGCTGGCATTCCCAGGAATTGCTTGTGTTCTCCAAATGTGACTGCCAAGCGCTTGCTTCCCGATTACCCCAGATTTCCTCTGCTGGGCTCCTTCTCACCTCTCCGTGGTGCACCAATGTCTCCGGTCCAAATGTCATCACAGAGCCTTCCTGTATTTCCCAAGCTGGCGCACCCATACGTAAAGATATAGAGACTAGTGGTGGTTAAGATTATGAGCGCTCTAGTCAGACTTCACGAGTTCACATTCAGACTCTGACCCCCGTAAGCACGTTACATAACCTGTCTGTACCTCAGTTTCTTTCTCTGTGAAATGGGGGTAATAATAATATTTCCTTTTATAGAGTAGCTCTGAGAATCAACGAGTTAATGATACGTGGGGCACCTAGAAGTGCGCCGGGCCCATTGTAAGCCCTCCATGAATGTTAGTTATTACTAGTGAGAGGTTGTAACGGTTAAGAAACTTTACCAGAGACTTCAGGTTATAAGAAAATTACAGCTTTGGGAAGAACAATGTGAAACTTGATAGGAGATATTGTTGCCGCTCTAAACACTGACACAGAGCCTCTGATGGGGTGTTTTCCTCCTCAGTCCTCAGCCTCCACTGTCCTGTCGGATGGAGACATGCTCTTCCTTAGCTCATATTCCTGCCTCATCTCCCAGCCCCACCTCCCATCCTGGACCACGGTCCCTAATCTCAGTCCCGAAGAAGCCCCAGGTCAGTAAACAGTACGACAATCTCTTCATTCATGGCAGACAACACTTTCACCTACACTATTTAGAAGCCTTAGGTTTTCATGGGCTTAATCCCTTCCTTCTCAGGGATTGGGCACTGAGCCTTGCATTTGCATAAGCATAAATCCCATTCAAGAATTTGCCCCAACAAAACAACAGTCTCTTGCTAAAGATGAATTCTCCTGGCATTCCCAGGAAGAGGATATAGGGCTGTGGGGAGTGGGAGCCCTTCCTGAGTCCCAGGGTTCTTCCACTGGCATTAAAAATATTAAACATGTATCCTTTGACCAAGAAAAGCTTGTTGTGAGCCCATGAAGCGTGTTTGATGTTGTTGACGATCACCGCCTGGAGGAAAAACCCGAGATGTTTCAAGAAATGGTACAGAAACTGGATGGGTGAAGAGATAAAGTTGGTGACAATGACTGTGAGAACTGTCCCTTGGAAACTGTGATGATGAAGTCGGAAATGGAAAGCAAGGATCACATATTCATTCCATATGCTTCTCCTCACTATAAAACACACCGCCTTTATGTTCTAACCATCCTGGCCTGTATTTCCATCCCTCTGCAGAACAGTTTTCTTGAAAATCGTCAGTATGCTCCAAGTTGCTGTATCCAGTGGCTTTTCTCAACCCACGTCTTCCTCCTCAACTCCCTAGAACATTTGACATGATTGAAATTCTGTTCTCTATGGGGCCTCCTTGTCCTTTATCTCCTGATTTTCCCTGAGCTTCTGGTTCTTTCTCTTCCATTATCATGGTCTTTTCTTCCCATCCCTTTCCCCACAGTTTAGAACCTAAGGCTTTATCCTTTCCCCCCTCCTGTTTCTTACATTTTCTCCTCCTAGCAACTTTACTCATTCCTGTAGTTTCAAGTGTAATTCCTCTACAGATGAATCCCACATTCCTGTCTTTAGCATTGACATTTCCCCATCTCTGTTTACTTTTTAAACTGCCTTCATGTTAGATAATTCAGCTGAAACCTTAAACTCAAATTCAAAATCTTCAATGTCAAAACCATTGGCATTTGTTAATCTCTCTCTCTCTTTTTTTTATTTTTTTAAAAAAAAAAATTTTTTTTCAACGTTTATTTTTTTTGGGACAGAGAGAGACAGAGCATGAATGGGGGAGGGGCAGAGAGAGAGGGAGACACAGAATTGGAAACAGGCTCCAAGCTCTGAGCCATCAGCCCAGAGCCTGACACGGGGCTCGAACTCCCGGACCGCGAGATCGTGACCTGGCTGAAGTCGGACGCTTAACCGACTGCGCCACCCAGGCGCCCCTGTCTCTTTTTTTTTTTTAAACTAGAGATTCCACAGTCTTGCATTGATGTGGATTTAACACTTCTGAGTCAACGTTTCCAACTTTAATTTTTTAATATTTATTTATTTATTTATTTATACCATGATCCACTGTAAGAACTACATTTTATATCTCGACTGGTAAATACACACACACACACACACACACACACAACTGAAACAAAGTTTCACAGAACTGTACTTGCCTCACTATGTGTGATGCATTCCATTTTATTCTGATCTATTCCATTCTATTAAAAAAATCTGGTTGTAACCCATTAAATTGGTGTCATGACCCACTAAGGAGATATAAATTGCAGTTTTAAAAAGAATGCTTTTAGCATTATCAACAATAGCCAAACCATGGAGAGAGCCCAGATGTCCATCGACAGATGAATGGATAAAAAAGATGTGGTATATGTATAAATGGAATATTACTCAGCCATCAAAAAGAATGAAATCTCACCACTTACAACGATGTGGATGGAGCTAGAATATATTATGCTAAGTGAAATAAGTCAATCAGAGAAAAACAAATAACCAAATTATTTCATTCACATGTGGAATTTAAGAAACAAACAGATGAACATATGGGAAGGAGGGGAAGAGAAGAAAGGGAAACAAACCACAAGAGACTTGTAATGATAGAGAACAAACTGAGGGTTGGTGGAGGGGAGGTTGGTGGGAGATGGGCTAGATAGGTGATGGATACCAAGGAGGGCACTTGTGATGAACACTGGGTGTTGTATGTAAGTGATAAATCACTAAAATCTACCTCTGAAACCAATATTGTACTGTATATAAACTATACTGTATATTAACTATATTAACTTTCTCTCTTAACTCCCAAACCCAATTGGTCTTTAAGAAATGGGCTTATTTTCAAAGTGACTTGCATATTCAATCTCTTTTTTTAATTTTCTCTCTGACTTTTAAATATCATCTCCATTGGGAAACCTTCCCAGGTTTCCTCTCCTCCGGCCAATCTTATTCTCCTCTAAGCAACTCTATGTCTTTGGTTGCATCTCTTTTAATTTACTTACCCATCTGACGTATCACACACCGTAACTTTCTCTTTTCTTACTTGGTTTTAGTTTTTTCTTTCCTAGACCGTCACTTGACGATAAACAATGCATTTCTATGCTTATTTATTTTCTGTGCCTTTCACTAAAATGTGAGATTGAAGACTTGGTATCCTTAGCACTTAGAACTGAACTGTGCTTAGAGCATGGATCACCAATGAAACAAGGTTGGAGAGAAGAATAAATGAAGGAATGACTCCCAGCAGCAACAGGGACTAATACCTCCTCCAGAGCTAAAGAGAAGGAGATGCCCACAAGCTCTTTTTTTTTTGTTTTAATTTTTTAATGTTTATTTATTTTTGAGAGAGAGAGAAAAAACAAATCAGGGGAGGGGCAGAGAGAGAGGGATACGGAGAATCTGAAGCAGTCTCCAGGCTCTGAGCTGTCAGGACAGAGCCCGATGCGGCACTCCAACCCACGAACTGCGAGATCATGACCTGAGCTGAAGTTGGACACTTAACCTACTGAGCCACCCGGGCACCCCTGTTTTAATTTTTTAATTAAAAAAATTTTTAACCACTTTGGATCCTGTGTCCACCCTCATGGCCAAGGGATTGACGTGAGCCGATTGATTTAATGCCTCAATTTATTGCCCCGTACTGAATCATTCCCTGTGGATGGTTCCAATCAAGCAAGGCACATCCTTGCAGGCAGGAGTGGGATCTATTCAATCCAAACCCCTGGATGTTGCCCAGTAGCAATGGGGGAGGGGTTGGAGTAGATGCTGAGATGCAGTAAGGTAAGGTCTCTGACCCTGAGGAATTCCCAGTTAAGTAGGACAGAAAGACAATGAATTCATACTGATAATCGTACCTGGGGCTGTGTATGTAGCAAGTTAACGGATGAACTGGGATCATGACTCAGGTCTCAGAACTTTCAGTCTAATATTTTTTTTCGTTGCCTAGAACTGTCTCTTTCGTTGTAAGAACTGATTTCCTGATGTGTGAAATATAGCTAGTGTATGAGATGTGGCACAGCTAATAAAAATGATTACAGTTCACCTCTTGTGGAAGACTGTTTTGAACAGCCCTAATGAATCATATGAGATAAAAATAATAATCAGACCACTTTTCAAACTATCCTGCAAAATTGCCACTGGTCTTTCTCCCCTCCTAATCACTCAGTGATGCCTCCTCCAAAAGCAGTGGGTATTCACAGCCTGAAGAATCATGGTATAAGGTCTGTGGTTCATAATTTTAAACTATATTCAAATTCTTCCTTTTGCAGAGTAGCATCTCCTTCTCAGCCAAACTAATTTGCATGGCTTTTTGCTAATCTGCATAGCCGTTGAGTTCCTTTCGAGGGGCCGGTAGAAGGAAGGCCTAAGGCGATGTCACCTGTCCAGAGCATTGAAGAGCAGCCTGAAGCAATGCCACCAACAGGCAGATGAGAGTAATTCAGAGTCACTGACGACAATTCCATGAGAGTCAGACAGGGCCTTAGCGATCATCCCACCCAATCTTCGCAATATAATGAGGCTCCTGGCAGTGGAATGGGTCGTCAAAGTCACACAACAGGGGGGTGTCAGAGCCAAGACCAGGTTGAGGCCAAGTCTCCTAACGTCCAGTCTTTGATCTTGACGCTGCCTTAGCAGGGACAAAGAAACTGTCCGTTTGGCCAAGTAGTTTGAGAAGCGACACAGTCTAACCAAGATGGGGGAAGCGATAGGACTTGAGAAATCAATTTTCACAGTTACTATTTCTGGAAGGTCATTGAACCATGTATGGCAAGTTACCTGGGTCGTAGAGTTATACCTCTGGTCTGTCCTTTCGCATTCAAATGGTCTCTTACCCCTGAGAGCGCATATGCTTAATTTTTTTTTTCTTTTTCATTTTGGATGGGGTGAGCTGTGGTCTCGAAGACGTGATGGAAGCTGTAGACGTTTCCCCCAGATATTTGTACCCGCGTTCACAATTTCTCAAGGGCTTCGTGAAATTCTCGAGTCTCATTCGTGGCACAAGAACAGCACTCAGATAGCTTTAAAGAGACTGTGTGGCTCAGGGAAGCTGACAAGAGGAGATCATGACTCATCTCAGCTGTCTCTAGGAGCCTCTTGAGGGTGGGCAAGAAGGAATGCTGCCGGCAGACTGCCTTCGGACTCAAACTGCCTACATCCTGTTGGTCTTGTTTTCTGAAAATCTTGACTGATGCAGATTTTTCCCAAAGGATACCGACGGTGAAATTGCGGCACAGAGAATATGATGTCCAGAGCATGCCTTGTTTCCTGACAGGACTAGCTGTACGTGCTTCTGTCAAGGTGGCGCATCAAACGTGCGCTTGTTCCAACCGGTGACTTCAACTGGTGACTGAGACTCATTGTTCTAGGGAAATATAAGCAGCTTATAGACTTTCGGAAGCTCTGGGGGCAGCTTTTTAGTCAAACAGACTAAAGAGAATAGGTTCCTAGAATCTAGTGTATGGGAGCAAAGCATAGAGTGAGCAGACCAGTCAATAAAACCGGGCTCCAGAACAGGATTGAATACATTGGCTGAACCACGCGTAGCTGCCCAAAGTTGTCACGCAACCTCATGCCTCCGTGCCTTTGCACATGTTGTTCCCTCCGCCTGGCTTATCCTTATTCGTAGTGTGCATTAGTCAGGGTTCTCCAGAGAAACAGAGCCAACACAAATACATAACAGAGATATAAATGTAAATATGTACTTAAATATAAATATATATCTACATATATAAATATAAATATATATATATATATATTTTTCTCTCTCTCTCTCTACATATATATGAGAGAGAGAAAATGAGAGGGACAGAGAGAGAATAGTTTATGTTAAGGAATTGACGCACATGTTATCGAAGGAGGTGGTCAAGTCCCAAAGAGTGTTTGGTGCAGTCCAAGCCTGAAGGCCATCTCCTGGCAGGATTCTCTCTTGCTTGGGGAAGGTCAATTTTTTCTTCTATTCAAGCCTTCGCTTCACTGGACAAGGCCCAAACACACATTAGGGAGGGCAATCTGCTTTACCCAAAATCCACCGATTTAAATATCCATCTCACCTAAAATATCCTCACAGAAACATCCAGAATAATGTTTGAGCCCCTATCTGGGCACCAAGGCCCAGACAAATTGACGCGTAAGATTAACCATCACACATTGTTGGCCTGGGAATCTCTCCTAATTTTTTGAGGTTCAGCCTAAACATCTTTCTTCTTCTCTGTTCTGCCACCGGACTCAGCACATTCTTGTATTTTAAACTATATTCCACAGTATGATTATGATTTGATCACATGCCTGTGGTCTCTGTTAGACATTGGGCTTTCTGAGGACAGGGACTGTGGGGACTATTGGAGATGATATTACAAGTCGATATGCTAGGCCCTACCCAATGCCTAGTATAGAGCTGCTCAGGAATAAGATAATGAATTAACGGAAGGATTCAGAAGCTAGAAATAATAGCACCATTAAATTATTTAATCTCCAAATAATGGGCTTCTTTTCTGAATATGTGTTGCATCAGAGATGCAATAGAGCTTGGTCACCCTGTCCCAAGAACACATGCACACACATACCCATATTCATTTTGACTGACCCTGGAAAGATTTGCCAAGGTTATTAGAGATGCATCCAGTGATTAGCCCTTCTTGCTTTTCTCAGGACAGAATGAAGCAGAGGGAAGAACAAGGTTTATAGCTTCAGGTAGATTTGCCTTTAACTCATGTGGACAGGCCCCTTGCTAACCGCCTGAACTTGGGTGTGATTTGTACGGTCTCAAAAACTTGTACCTTAAAAAAAAAAATCAATCCTATGAGAACAACAACAATAATCCCTACAACAGTGTTAGAAAAATTAAGTGCCAAGCATGTAGTAAGTACTTAGTAAAAACTGGTCCTCCTTCTCTCCTCCTTATGTATGTTTGAAGTAATATCTAGCACATACTGCATTAACTGTTGAAAGTAACTAAGAACATGTTAATGAGTTCTAAAGGTAGTCTCGAGCTCTCTCAATGTTCTAGGATTTCCTTTTATCTTCTTTCACTTTTTGACCAAAAGAGAAAATGTAGACTGTGTAGATGGTCCCATATGAAAAGAGAGAAAGAGAGAGAGAGAGAGAGAGAGAGAGAGAGAGATGGTTGGTGTGTGTACCATTGTGTTCTTTATTGCTATTGGTAATTCCTAATCTTTTTGGGGAAACAGGCACCTTTGACGATCTTTAGAAAACTAGGGACTCTTCCCCCAGAAAAAATACACATACAGGGGACACTTTGCATATAATCTCAGGGAGTTCAGGGATCCCATAGACGCCAGGTTAAGGATTCTGTCAAAATCTTCTCATCTGTTGTCTGTCTTCTGTCTCTTGCCTCACATTCCCTCTCTCTGTCTCTCTCTCTCGTCTCTATCTCTATGTCTCTGTTTCTCTATCTGTATTTTTATCTGCTTAACTAATATGTTTAAGGACTGTGGATGGATAAATGGATGAATGAATAAAAAAGTAGAGGGCAAGAAAGAGCTATGGAGATAGAATGATGGCTTTTTTCCCCCCCACCTGGAAATTTCACTGGTGGTGGTCACCTTGGAGCTGCTGACCTACTATAAGGCAGAATGTAGTCATGGTTAAACTTATAGCTTCTGGAGCTAAACTTCTAGGTTCAAATCCTGGCTGTGTGTGACTTTGGGCAATTCATTCTGTCTTTCAGTTTCCCTGTTTTTAAAATGGGGCTAATGATAGTGCTATCATGTCGAATTGTTGTAAGAATGAAACAAACTAACGTAGATACGGATTTTAGAGTAATATATTTTAGTAAGTGCTCAGTAAAGTGTTAGTTGCTAATATTAATTAATTTATTTAAGTTTATTTATTTATTTTGAGAGAGAGACAGAGAGAGAGAGAGGAAGAGAGAGCATTCAGGGGAGGAGCTGAGAGAGAGGCAGAGAGAGAGGGAGAGAGAGAGAATCCTAAGCAGGCTCCATGCAGCCAGAACAAGAGCCAGGCACGGGCTCAAACCCATGAACCATGAGATCATGACCTGAGCTGAAGTCAGGTGCTCGCCGGACTGAGCCGCCCAGTGCTCCTTTAGTTGCTATTATTTATTCTGATGATTTAAAAAAAAATTTTTTTTCAACGTTTATTTATTTGTGGGACAGAGAGAGACAGAGCATGAACGGGCGAGGGGCAGAGAGAGAGGGAGACACAGAATCGGAAACAGGCTCCAGGCTCCAGCCATCAGCCCAGAGCCTGACGCGGGGCTCGAACTCACGGACCGCGAGATCGTGACCTGGCTGAAGTCGGATGCTTAACCGACTGCGCCACCCAGGCGCCCCACTTCAAAAAATTTTTTTAAAAAGATGTTTTTCTATCGTGGCAAGTTCTGTTAGGAGAGGAGGAGCCCAAATCTACTTCCAGACATCGCTAGGAGGGTTAATGTCCTTTTGTCTCTTCGTTAGGAAAGGTCTCTAGACCAGTAATTATGTTTATACCAATGCAAAAAGTTATACCATTATATCAAATTCTAAAGCTGACACTTTCCCATGGAAGTTGCTTAAGAGAAAAAAAAAAGAAAAAAGAAATGTAAATGTGCAGTCATCACTGTTAACACTTCACATTTTTAAGGTAAAAGACTGCCTAAAATGGAATTTATTTTCCCTAATTTATAGGTCTTGTTTACATTTGGCCCTTCATTCTTCTCTTACAATGTGTATCTCCTTGCTTTAAAAAAAATTTTTTTTTTAATGTTTATTTATTTTTGAGAGAGAGACAGAGCATGAGCTGTGGAGGGGTAGAGAGAGGCAGACACAGAATCCAAAGCAGGCTACAGGCTTTGAGGTGTCAGCACAGAGCGGGACGTGGGGCTCAAACCCACAAACTGCGAGGTCATGACCTGAGCTGAAGCCGGGCGCTTAACTGACTTGAGCCACCCAGGGGCCCCTCTCCTTGCTCCTTGCTTTTTAAAAGGAAAATATGGGGGCACCTGGGTGGCTCAGTCAGTTAAGCATCCCACTCTTAGTTTCAGCTTAGGTCATGAGCTCATGGTTTGTGAGTTCAAGCCCCACATCAGGCTCCCTGCTGATAGTGCAGAGCCTGCTTGGGATTCTCTCTCTCTCTCTCTCTCTCTCTGCCCCTCCCCTGCTCTCTCTTTCTCTTTCTCTCTCTCTCTCAAAATAAATAAACTTTAAACAAATTTTAAAAAGGAAAATATTAACTATTGCAGAACTGCAACAGAACTGTCCAGTTAATGCAGCGTTACCAGGAGGTTAAGGACCGTTCACCCTAGGCGGGCTCCTGGCCTGCATGCAACCCCTTCTCCTGGAAGGGGAAGGTGCAACTGAGTCTGCGTCCAGAAGGTGGCGCTGTCTGCAAAGCCCGTCTGGGAGGGAGGGGTCGCCAGCCTGGGGCGGTCAGGACAGCAGCAGGCAGCCCGCAGAAGCTAAGAAAGAAGAGAAAGGAGGTAGGGGGAGGTGTGGAGGGAGGGCAGAGCGGTGGCAGTGGTCGTTTTTCCTAAACGTTCCAGAGCTATGAACTGTCAATTTTGAAGGGCGTGTAATTGAATTCTAATTGTAACTGAAGTGGGAGGAGATGCCTGCCTTAAGTCTAAAGACTCTGACAGGTCTGGGAATATCTAAAATTCCGAAGTCTCCTGGTGATCTATTTGCAGGAGAGTCAAGGCTCTCCTGAGATGAAGTCAGCCTAAGGGGAGAGGGAGCAGGTTCTGAGCTGGACCAGTAACAGCGTGGTCCTGGATCACTAAGGGCGAATTGTGCTCCTGAGTCCTGAAGGGGAGTCTGCATCTTGCTGGGAGAGAGGAATCGTGCAAACACCTAAGAGATGGTGTACTCAAAACCCTAGGCACCAAGGTACAAGCCACAAAACCCTGGGCGTCTCCTGGCACGATGTGCCGCCAGGGGTGGCCCACCAGGCATTGTGCTGTGACTGGGGTGGTAGGGACGTTGCCAGCGATGCTCCTAGCCACCATGCTCCCAGAACTTACTTTTTGCCTGGCCCTGTGCCAAGTGCTTTAAAGTCTTCTCTCATTTCGGTTTCAAAATAAATCGAGAAGGTAGATTCTATTTCCAGTCTCATTTTACAGAAGAGGACACCGAGGCGGGCTTCACTTGTGGAGATGACAGAGACTGGGTTTGCAGCAGGCTGGGCCCGGCCCAAGCACAGGGCTCCTGCTACTCTTCCCCTTGGCGCCCGTCTGAGCTTCCTGAGGGTGACAGGACGCGCCCACAGGACGCGCCCAGAGGAAAGATGGGGTCGTGGTGGAGGGCTCAAAGCAGTGCTGACCGACCGGCATTGTCTTGAGGTCTTCGCGGTGCTCTTGGACTTGAGCCAGGCCTTGAAGGCTTGGATTTGGGAAAGGACGTTCAGACAGGGGCCTAGCGGGAAGAGGGGGTGAGGGCAGGAGAGGGGAGGCGTGATCGGGGGCAGCGAGAGGCCAGTGTGACCAGGTGAGGGGGAGGGGGTGAAGCCTGTATGGCAAGAGTGGGCTGGGGCTGACGTTGGATGCCATGGACCCACACTGAGAAGGGTGAGGTGGGCCCAGCCTCCCTGTGGCCCCAGAGACCTTTGGGGATTGTCTTTGGTCTGTGGCCTCACTCCCCAAGCTTCGAGTTCTTGGTGCTTGCCAGAAGCCGTGGATTTTTTACGGGTCCTGGTCCACCCCCATGAAGCTGGCATCAGAAATAATTTTTGTTTTTTTTTTCCGGAAGAAAGTTGAAGAGAAAATAACTTTATTGTCAGTTCTCACTTATCTGTGAGGAAATAAGGGCAGCCGAAATCTACAGATTTCAATGGCTAGTGGTTTTGCCTTGTTTGGCAACTCATGTTTCGCCGTTGCTTCCGGAAAACAGCAAAATCGAGTTGTCAGATTTTTTTTTTTTAATTTTTTTTTTCAACGTTTATTTATTTTTGGGACAGAGAGAGACAGAGCACGAACGGGGGAGGGGCAGAGAGAGAGGGAGACACAGAATCGGAAACAGGCTCCAGGCTCTGAGCCATCAGCCCAGAGCCTGACGCGGGGCTCGAACTCACGGACCGCGAGATCGTGACCTGGCTGAAGTCCGACGGTTAACCGACTGCGCCACCCAGGCGCCCCACGAGTTGTCAGATTTTCACGTTTACTCCTTCACGTCCTCCGTCTGAAGTGCTAAGAAGCAGGGAAGTGGCCCAAGTGTGGACAGCAGGAGGGAGAGGAAGGGAAAGCAGGTGTCTGGGTCCATGAATGTCCGCTTACGTGTTCGGTTCCCGAGAAACCCAGAACTGAGCACTGGGCTGTGTGCGTGCCAGCGCTGCTGTGGCTGACTGCTGGGTGGGAACCTGGACATGGGGTGGGGGACATAGTAGCTGCACACGTCACCGAAGTTCAGAGGTCAAGGGCATCCCACACAAAAGCTACACGTCCTAAGAAGTTTGACAAAATCCCCTGTTGAGGAAGCTTACCCAGGGATCAAAGGCACCAAACTGGGGTGAGCTGACCCGAGCACTCGCTAGCAGGGTGAAAGAATTCAGTTGACGTCTCCATGTACCTCATCATTTCTCTTCTGTTCCCCTGGAGAGTGGCTTTGTGTGGTAAATATTTATGTGATATCTGAATTATTGGTGATGTCATACATGCCCTTGTATCTGAGAACATACTGTGATTTAGAACTAAAACTCTTTATCATCCCCATTTCTGCTAAGTAGGATCTCCTCCTGATGCAGGACCTTGGGAGGAACATTTGGATCCGAGAGAAGGAGGCCTGGTGTGTAATCTCAAGAGCAACCCGCCTTTCTCTTGTAAGCAAGGGCAATGGGTTTGGGCCGAATCAGGAGGTTGTAAGTGGGGGTCATGGGGCAGGGGGCTGGAGGTCAGGTGTTTTCTACCTTTTCTTGGCAGTAGGAACAGACAGAGCTTACCACAGACTGCAGGCAGCTGCCCCAGGGCAGCCAGAGCATGTGGTGGAAGTTGGTGGGAGGAAGATAGGCAGGGATAGCATGGGTTCTGTGTGGCTGCAACCTCTTCTCAAACCTCTGTCTACTGTTCTGATAGAGCTGCCCGGAGAGAAGGCGCCATGACAGCTTCTTTCCCTCGTGTAGCACGACGCCCATTCTTCTGCGGCCTGTGACGTCTCATCCCTGCCCCCCCGCCCCCCCCCCCCCCGGCCTCTTGCCGCCCAAGAGCCCCAGAGCAATGCCCAGCCATTGCCGCTTCATGTCACGCCAGGACCCTGGAGCGTCATCCTCAGAGGAATCCAAATCCTGATGGGGCTATCCATGGGCTGGATGTCTGGGCCACATATCGTGGTGCCTGAAAGCCCAGGAAGGAGGGGGCACGTGTAGAGGAGAGAATCCTTGGGGGCAGGTATCCACTGAGACGCCTCCCACATTCGGCAGCATCTCATCTTTTATGGGATATGGACGACTATGGTAATGGGGGAAAGACAGAGTTGGGCAGGAAATCTGAATGCTGTTATAATATGGAGAGGGGACTTCTGCGTATAAATTTTGGGCAAGTGTACTCCTGTGAGAGCTCTCCAGTTACTGTGTTAACCTACTCTTAATGCAAAATACCTCCCCCACCCCGGGATTCTGGAAGCAGACATTATCTCTGACCACGACCCTGCTGACCCCAGGGAGACTCGGCCCTCGATTGGCTAGATGGGAAGCCTGTTTTGGTGCTATGTTTCTGGAAAAGCTGGACTTGAAAATGGTGCAGGTATTTACTGGGCTGGCAAGAAGCTTAATGTTTGTCTCTGGCTCCATGTCAGGGGTGTTATTTGGCCACTAATGATACAGTCTTGGAAACATCATATCACCACCATGACCTCAGTTTCTTCATCTGAGAAAAGAGATAATGTCAAAAGTTATTATTCACCTTGAATAGGCTTTTATTCTAAGTTTGGAACAGACAACTTAACATTTTTATTTCCTTATCCAGAAGTGGGGATAATAATACCCACCCTTACCTTTGAATCTATATGAAAACCCTCAGACCTCTGGGGAAGAAAAGCATTATTTAAGCCCAGAGTAGAATTATTATTCTATTCTATTTGCTCTCTCCTAGTCATTCATCACTGCCGTGCTGTACAATTATGCCCTGGGGTGAGTTATGTGAACAAACAGTCACACTGGGCAAGTTTCTTGAGTGATGGGACATTCGGATTGTGCTCTGTGGAAAAGACACCAATATCTTTTATTTAGTTATTTTAGGTGGATCGTGCTATCTAGTTAGTACACAGGCCCAAACTGGAATACATTGCTACCTCTAGAATGTAATATTGGTGGTTATTTCTCCTTTCCAGTGTTGTCTTGCCTTTGAATTTCTGTGGGCATCGTTTGGACCAGTTCTGACCTGGGAAAACACAGCATGAGTCCTCTTTGGCTCCCAGCAAGACCCTGATAATGCCTAAAACTTTGATGCTGCCTGGGTTTGGAGTGGAACCCGGGTCCCCGTGCTTCGAAAATCTGCATAGCCAAATGTGCATAAGTAAAGGCATACCTCACCTAGCTAAACAAACACGCACAGGCTTATAATTGCTTTTGTATTTTCTCATTGTAGCCACCAGAGGCCTCCCAAATTGTGGTCGATTTTAATGTCAGTGGAAATCTACTGGGAATTAACAAAAAAAAAATCATTTTAAAATTGAATAGAATGCCTACAAAAGTTCAAAGTCTGTTACCTTGTTCATTCAACATCGCTATTCATGCAAAATGTCATGCAAATCAGGCCTTATTTACTGAGTACTTTGCTTCAGTAACCAAAAAAATGCTAAGAAAAAATGGCTTATGTTTAGCCATCTATTTTTCCAAAAATAGGACAGCAATTAAAGTAGTACCACATGATGTGACTGATGATATCAGTGCAGGAAAAGAACACCATCTCGGTGGCTGATGCTCAGGGCTGAGCATCTGTCCTTCATCAGGGGCTGGGCAGTGTGTCCAGAAGAGAAGTCCTGGGGCCCCAGGGCCATGAGCAATGTGGATGCCATGCCGGGCACAGAATGATGAAAATATCCTTTGTGAGTAAGCATGATAACTGTGCCTTCCAACAGGGGACTTCAGAGACCCTTTGGGAATCTGATTTCACCTCTATGATGCTGTTTCTTCTTGTATAAAAGTGAGAGGTCTGGGCTAGGTGATTTCTAAGTCCTTAAAGGTATATTATTGTCTTCTAAACATTTAAGACCACTTACTGTGGATCTGTTATACATGATTGCAACACAAAGTGCTTTGCAGACGTTTTCTTATTTAACTCCCATGGCCAGTAAGAATAGCCAGCTTTAATTTACAGATGGTGGAATTAAGCTCAGAGAAGTAAGGTCACTCACCAGTGATCACACAGGTCGTAAGTGACAAAGGCAGAATGCACTCAGATCCGTTTGATTCCTAAATTTCTCACTGCCTACGTCTTTCATGCATTCCCGGACCGAGAGTATCAACTCAGTTAACCCACATAATTTAACTCCTGAGGTGCAGCATTCATTGCTGGTTGCTGTATCAGTTAAGAATGGTACTGGTGGTAAGCCACAGATCAGACAAATACAGACTTACACATACACAAGTTCATTCTCTCCCATAAGTGTGGAGATAGGTTGTCTAGGGAAGGTCTGATGGTCATGGAATCACCAGTCACCTAAGCTCCTGTCTTTCTGCTCTACTGTATTCTAGGATGTGGATTCCATCCTCTAGGTGGACTTATGATCCAAAATGGCCGATGGAGATCCAACCATCACATTTGGGTTGTAGGCTGGAAGAAGGAGGAAAGCGGAATATGGTTGGCAGGTCTCCAAGTTGAGTTAGCTACATGAAAGCAACATTTCAGAAGTTCCATACAGCCCCTCTGCTTATATCTCAGCAACCAGAATTTAACGACATGGCCATGCATAGGGGTGAAAATGGAAAGCTGACAAATGTAGTCTTTATTCTGGATAGCAAACTGCCCGATTAAATACCAGGGCTTATGGTGTTAAGGAAGAAGAGGAAAATGAGTACTGGAAATCAAATAGCTGTCTTTGCCACAACTATCATCTGCATAGTTACTTCTAGCTCTTTTCTCGTTTTGGAGTCCTGATTTTGTTCAGGTTTCTGCCTCTCCCCAAGTTTCTATGTTAGTCCTGAATGATTAGAGCCAGCCATGGTGGTATCACTCTCCTCCCTGTGACTGGTTGTGATTAGGCATATAAACAAGTTCTGGACAATGAGATATGAAAGAACTCCTGGAAAAGGGTTTTGTTTTTTTTTTTTTCCTCTTAAAAAAGCAGTGCATCAGAAAAGACTGACTTTTTCTTCTACTAGACATTGTAGTGTCTGATAATGACACCTGGAAATATAGCAGCCATTTTATAACACTCTGGAAAACGTACTTCTGAGAACAAAGCTGTCCCCAGAGAATGGTAGAGGGGAGAGATAGAAAGCAGTTGGGTTTTGGGGGGTGAACTGACTGACTCTGGAGCCGGCCTACTTCTGGACTTCCTATGAAATACATTTTCATATTGTTTAAGTATGTTGAATTGGTACTTTCTTAGTTGCAGCCAAAGGCATGCTGACTGATATGCAGGAGAAAGAAAGAAAGAGACCCATTCCCTTATGCCCTCAGGATGGCAAACTGGATACCAATCTATGCCTGTCTTTGGACTGAACCCCTGTGTTATTCCATTTCTTATAAGAGGTACCTTTGTTTTTACTTGCCATGGAGAAGATACCTTTCTGTAGAGTATTTAAAAGGCTCTGTGTAGAGGCACTTGTACCCCAATGTTTATAGCAGCACTTTCAACAATAGCTAAATTATGGAAAGAGCTGAAATGTCCATCAACTGATGAATGGATAAAGAAACTGTGGTTTATATACACAATGGAGTACTACACGGCAATGAGAAAGAATGAAATATGGCCTTTTGTAGCAACGTGGATAGAACTGGAGAGTGTTAACGCTAAGTGAAATAAGTCATACAGAGAAAGACAGATACCATGTGTTTTCACTCTTATGTGGATCCTGAGAAACTTAGCAGAAGACCATGGGGGAGGGGAAGGAAAAAAAAAAGTTAGAGAGGGAGAAAGCCAAACCATAAGAGACTCTTAAAAACAGAATAAACTGAGGGTTGATGGGGGGTGGGAGGGAGGGGAAAGTGGGTGATGGGCATTGAGGAGGGCACCTGTTGGGATGAACACTGGGTGTTGTGTGGAAATCAATTTGACAATAAATTTCATATTAAAAATTTTTAAAAAAAGGCTCTGGGTAAAATGAGAATATTTTAGGATTAGAAGAGACTTAACTCCCACTCAGGGCTCAAAGAGAGTCAGCAATTTCTCCATGGTGCTCGGGTCTGAAATGCAAGGTCTGAAATGTTGTGGGTCTGTCTCAGTCACATTTAGAACTCTTCCAAAGAGATGGCCCCTGTGGCCTTGCCTTTCTGCCCCTTCCATATGACCCCTCTAGGCTCCAGGCTCCAGGGCTGGCCATGTTGAGAATGATGACTTAAAACTGTAGGCAGGAGGTAATTTTCACTTTTAGCTGTTGCCAACTGCATTAGCCATGGCTGTCACCCTTCCTGTCTACCTCCTCTTGCCAAATCATTAAGATGGCCATGTCTCTTTCCCTTGAAATCAGACCCCAATGGGTTTCCGTGCACTCAAGTCCCATCTGCACTTCATTCCAGACCATATCATGTCACAATTATTCCCAATCATGTTTCATTTGGCCAGCCAGCATGCACCTGACTGGGAGAAATTCCCCCAGTGAGAGTCAGAAGTGTGTGCAGCTGTCCAGGGCGATAGGGGAGACACTCTGGGACCTAAGTGACAGGCTCAATCATATTATATGGATATTCTCCAAGAGAAGCAATGTGACAGTGATGGGCTCAGAAGCCCATCCTAGCCAACCTAGCCAGCTAGCCAACCTAGCTCAGCTGCCTACTGGTTGTAAGACCTTGGACAGGCTATTTAAATTCTCTGTGCCTCAGTTTCCTCACCTATAAGTTGAATGTAATAATATCTTTATTATGGAGTTTTAGTAAATACTAAATGATATAATATATTCAAAGTACTTAGACTCTCAATAAGCAATTTAAAGAGTATCTAGAAGGCATTCAATAAACTGCGGATTAAACATAAGCTTTTGTCATGGAATTACAATACATTTAGGCTTCAACTCATGCCTTTTTTTTTTTTTTCTGAGTTAATGGTCTTTGCTCTTCTGTTCCCTTGCCCCCAGAAAAGAGGTTAAGTGTCCCTCCTGTCCATTCAGAAAGCCTCATAGTTGAAGGGAACTTGGAAGTCTCTATCCTGATTTGCTTGGTCCTGGGCTCTTACTCTTACTGAGAAAACAGGATTAAGACAAAGGAAGTCAATCCAACAGATAAAGCCTGAGTTGCCATTACGCTGAGAGTTATTGTCATCCTGTCAGAAAAAAAAATATGTCCCGAGAGACTCTTAAGGCATTAGAAATAACACCCTGTTAAGGGCTTATGGTGGAGGTCAGCCTGGCTCTGACCTGTCCTATCTCTGCCTATCCAGGCCATTCTGGGTCTTCTTCAGTTGGGGTTGCTCACTTGTCTCTGAGGTCCCCTCTAGAGGGGACTTTTCAAAGGCTGGACAATTCTAGAGAGAAGGCAGCTCTGGGTATTGCCTTAATCACCCTGAGACAGCGATGGAATCAAAGGGATGAACTGGGGTGAATTACAGAACCGTATCCCTTTGGCTCTAATGAGAGCTCTATCTTGTGATGGGATGACCAACTTTATGGGATCTTAAGAATGTAATATTATCTTTGATGTTTTACCATCCCCCCTGGAGGTGGGGTGAGGGGAACTGAAGCCCTTAAGTTCTCCCAGGAGACTCTTGGGTTTGATCAACAATGACCTCATAATAGCTGGTAAATCTGGTTAATTGGATTAGTGTCCTCCATTTAATTGCAGTGGCCACATTACCTTCCTGTTCAAACACAGCCATATCGTTCACCTCTGGCGATTAGTTTCTTGTCTGTACTGATGACTTAGGGACACAGACTCCACTGTGGTGAGCATGATGTCTGCATCAGCACAAGCAATTCTCAAATAAACCCCACCATAATTCCGGGAATGCCTTTTATGTCTTCTGACAGAAAAGAGGAAATGGCACATGAAAAAAAAGTCAAAAAGATTCTTAAGGGGAACATTTACTATTTTAAGATCTGAGTAGCAGGAAGATATTTTATGATAAAGTTAGGCAGTCCTCCTATCATGGGGACACTTGAAAAATTCTCATTAGGCACTTGTTCCAGAGATTGGCTTGAATGCATGGAAGAAAATCTGCTGGGGCAGAGATGCCGCTGCAGTGTCAAGGGGCCAGCCCCTGAAGACTTCTGGAAGTCTCTATCCTTTTTTGGCCATCTGGTCTTAAGTTGGTGAAGGATACAGAAGGGTGTCCTTAGAAGCATGGCTCGGGGAGGCTCTTGTGACACAACTGGCTGCCTCCAATTTTCCCCCAGAGATATTCAAATGGCTCTGGATGGCACTGACTTTACCCTGCATCTGCAAGAGCCCTCCTGTCCTCCAACCTCCACACTTCCATTTAGGACAGTAGATGGCAGGCTGGTTAGACTTGGATTCCCCATCCTCTGCACGCACACACCCTCAGTTCCTTTGTTCTTTGTCTTATTTTTCTCCCAGTGTGTGTTCATTAATGTAGCTCCTTCCTTTTACCTTCATTGTCTCTTTACTTCTCTACTGGATTCTTTATGCTCCAGTTGTCAGCATTTTCTGGCCTCTTCCTCTCATCCTTATCCTCCAACCCACCCTTTCCTCTCTCAAGCTTGCCTTTTCCTCTGTTTTCTACCCATTGTTTTATTCTTTGTTCTTTCTCCCTTGCTATCATCCTACTTTCTCCATTCTGTTGTCTTTTTTCTTCTCTACAAAGCATTCTCTGAACACATTTTAAGACAGATGTTAGTGGTCTGATAAATACCAGAACTTGACACAGATATATTTTACCGAGAAACCCTTACCCTCCCCATCCATCTTTAGGCGCCATGGCAGCTCACAAGCCCATGTCCCATGTTGTAATTCACCAGGCATATATTTAATGTGTGACTTTACTCCAGACTAAGATTGGTTTTTCACTTTTCTGAAGTGAATCTATTAATTTTTGAAAGTTTATTTATTTATTTTGAGAGAGAGGGGGAGAGAGACAGAGGGAGAGAGAGAGAGAGAGAGAGAGAGAGAGAGTGCAAGCAGGGGAGGGGCAGAGACAGAAGGAAAGAGAGAGAATCCCAAGCAGGCTCCCTGCTGTCAGTGCAGAGCCCGATATGGGGCTCGAACTCACGAACCGTGAGATCATGACCTGAGCCGAAATCAGAGTCGGTCGCTTAACTGACTGAGCCACCCAGGCATTCTTGAAGTGAATCTATTATTATAGATGAAGAAGCTAAATGGTAGAGTTTGGTGTTATACAAGATACTTAACAATCAGTTTGAAAAGAGTGCTCCTTCAGGTAGCTGGGTTGAGGCTTGGAGGCCAGAGCGTCTGGAACGTTCTCCTTGACCCCCTAAGACAGTTTAGATGCTCCACCTGCATGCCGTTGTGCTGTGTGTTCTTCCCTTTGCATAGGCCCCACCACCTGCTTGTACGCTTGGCTCTCTCCCCCATCGATGATGGGTGCTCAGTGCATGAAGTCCACAGAATACCAGGAGGTCCTAGTGACAGCCTTTCGCCTAGGCAGTTTCTTTGCCACCTCACTTGTGGAGTGGTGGGGTTTCTGTGAGTGGCCACACTGGGAACTCCCCTTGGTCTGTGAAACCAGAGGACATTTCATTTTGAATAGGTATCCCAATTCATGGTTCAGCATTTCCTTCCGACAAACACTTCCAGGCCTGTGCTAGGAAATTTAGGTTATTAAAAATATCAAAATAAATGAGCATGCTTCCTGTCCTTAACGAACCAACAGTCTTGTGGTAGGTCCTTCCCCAGTCTTGAGTTGAATTTTTCCCAAATCTCCGATTTTGGCTATCTGTACAGTTGTCTGAAACAGGGAGCCTCCTCAGCTCTGGCCTTCTGGCCCCATTGGCTGTAAGCTTGATATCTGCTGGTGTGGCCCATGGGGCCTAAACAATGGACTCACTTCTGTTGGAATTTTCCAATGTACAATTAACCCATGTAAAGTACAAATGCATTTTCCTAACCAGGACTTGTGTAGACTATGTTATCAGGTACATTGTGTATTTTCTGGAGATTATCATCCCCACATCATTTTTATTTGCAAATAGGTCCAGCGATTGTTTTCTTTTCTTCCCGCCCCCCCCCCCCCCCCCCGAATCATTTCCAGAATTGGGAACAGGCTTAAAAAGCACTTGGTTGTAAAGTTACATTTAGTTCACAAAAATGTCAGGGAGCTCTGTTATGGTTACCAGAGCCACTCTACATAAGAGCTGGTCCAATTTAAGGGAATCAAAAACTCACTTACCCCACAGGAGGGACCTTCCGGGCATGACAAACAAGTTTATCATCTTGAGTGTGGAGATGGTTCACAAATTTCTACCTATGCCCAAACCTATCAAATTGTGCACCTTAAATAGAAATGGTTTAGTGTATGTCAACTATATGTCAATAAAACTGTCTCAAAAAACTCACTGGGCCCCAAATCTCTCCCTTTCCTCAACCTGAAATTCATCATTTTGTTTTCTGTCACTGTCTTTGACTTCATCTATGAGACAGTCATTTGGTTCTACCAGATTTCATGATGCAAACACAGGTAGGAAAGTAAGAATACGGCCGACAGATTCTCACACTGTTGCATCAGCAAATCTTGTTACTTACTTCTTAACAACTGGGGTTCAGAGCTCCAAGTGGACAGAACTGAAGTTCAGATGAGTCAGGTGAAGAAGGAAAAGCGGTTCTGGAGCCTGGGGAAATTTGGAGGAAGAAAGGACATGATAAAGCGACTCTGGTAACCAACCAGATTCTGAGGACTGGGACCCAGGAGAGAAAAGCATTAATTTCTGTGAATCTGTGTCAAAGGTCAACCTTATTAGTGATCTGCTCTCTTCTCCTTCTTCTATTATTAGTGTGGATGGTGGGGCTGCTGGAGGCTTTGAAGTCGTGCAAACATGGGTGTGACTACTCAGTCCCCCACTGATTAGATGCTGAAGCTTTGGCAAGTTTTTCAACGGACCTTAACTTCAATTTCCTAGTGTGTAAAAGGGTATAGAATATTTATCTCAATAGGTGTGGTGAGGCCCAAACAGGATAATACGAATGGCAAGTTTCACCTGTCTTGCATGTAGTAGCATCTATGTTTCTCCCCATTTCCTTCTAAATTTTTCTTGCTTTGAAAAACATTTTCCTTATTTATTTTGAAGCTCCATCAAACCCATTAAAAATGTGTGTGTGTATGTCTTTTTTTCTAATTACAGAAGAAATCCTTTCTCATGGGTTTGAAAGAATGCAGAATAGAAAAATCAATGGGGAAAAAAAATTCCCCTTCCCTTTGAGTTTTTAAGAGAAAAAAAAATCCCAAAATATAAAAATTCACTGTAACCCTTACAGAGCTCTGTTAAGGGCAAGTAGCTGTGGAGGAGAGAGGACATGGGACATTGTGTCACATGAGTTTGGTTCACTGCCTTCTTACCTTTGGCCAGCTTTTGATTCTAGAAATCGAGGCCGATACTTATTTTCAGAGATACCGTTGTCTCATTTGAAACCAAAGGTAAAAGAACATTTGGCATACTTTTATATTGCAAAGTTCCACAATCCTTGTTCAGCGTTGAGAGGAGAGGGTGGATGTACCACGTGACCCAAAGCAGACCTCACAGTTCTGTTCTTTCTTTTATACGAAGGCCAAACCCAGTGCATCCAATCTTACTCTTGACTTGCTGTTTCTTCCAACCTCCAAGAACAACAAAAGTAGCCTCTGAGTTATTGCTGGCCCTTCTGCTTCCCCTCCAGCTCCAGCTCAATCACTAAACCATGCCTGGTCTCTCTACAGTGCACATTCTGCCCCATCATTACTGCTGCCTCTCCAGCCATCACACCACCCTCTACACACATAGCCTCTTTCTCCCTTGCCAACTACTCTACCTCTAGAGTCAACCAACCACTGCTTTAAATTTAGAGTCATACTCTCAAGAGCTAGAAGAAACCTCAGGGGTCATCTCATCACCTCTCCTCCCACATGGCCTCAATGCCTAGTTGGAGGCTACAGAGCTGGGTGTGCTGCATCTTATATCCTGATGCCCAGGTATGCGTGGCCTGGAATATGCTGGGAGGTTGGGCCAACACGGAGCAAGGAATCAACTGCTGTGTGGTGCAGGCTGGAATCAGCTGGTATCATCACTTTTAAAGCAAGGGAAGGTTCAGGAGCCCTTTAATTTTGGGATTTTGTGTATCACCAGGAAAAAAGTCTCTTCTCTACACAGTTTATCTACTTGTGTCTCTCTTAAGCTTAAGAATTCCCAGCTCACTCCATTAAGGGGATTGATTAAATCCTCTCGGGGTAGTGATCAGAGTCCTCACAGCCTAGGCCAATTCCATGGTGTCCCTGTCCCCAGACACACGTAGCTGACCTTGTAGCTGCACAGAAGCACTTCCCTGTCCACACCTCATGCCTTTGCTCACACTGGTCCCTCTGACTAGAATGTTCTTCCTACTTTTTTCACCTGGAAAATGGCCAGTCCAACCCCTCTTCTGTGACACCTTGACTCCCTCCGTGGTCTCCTTGCCTAGTATCATAATCTTCTTATAACCCTGACAGTGGTAATGATAAAGACAACAATGGCAATAAATATCGAGTATGGATTGAGGGCAGGGCAGTATGCTAATGCATACTCATTATTTTAATCATCAGAAACAACTTAGAGGTAAGGAAATTGAACCTTAAAGAGGTTAGTCATTTACCCAGGGTTGCAGCTAGGAAATGTTGGCCTGGGGCTCAGACTTAAGTTTGACAGTTTGACTCCTGAGCCCAAATCGTAGTTATGACAGCATTTACCATATTGTCTTTTTTTAAAAGTTTACTTATTTATTTTGAGAGAGAGACAGAGAGAGAGAGTGCAAGCAGGGGAGAAGGAGAGAGAGAGGGAGAGAGAGAATTCCAAGCAAGCTCCATACTGTCAGGGCAAGCCCAGTGCAAAGGCGGGGCCAATGTGGGGCTTGAACTCAGGAACCATCATGACCTGAGCCAAAGTCAAGAGTCCAAGAGTCCAACGCTTAACCTACCTAGCCACCCAGGTGTCCCACTTACCGTGTTGTCTTAATTATCTGTGAGCAAGTGTTGCTTCTTGAGGACAGAGGCCATGGGCACATCCCCAGTGCCTAAAACAGTACCTGGCATACACTACGTGTGGAGTAAATGCTTGTTGAATAAATGAATAAAGAAATGGATTCCAATGGAGGCCTCCCGTCGTCCAACGGTCCTTGAATCAAACCCAGTGACTTGGGTGGAGGCATGTTTGTCCGTGCCCAAGAGCAGAGGCAGGCAGATGGAGCTGCTGGGCTGTGGTCTCCCTGCTCTCCTGCACTGAGCGGTACTCTCTCCATACCCCTGTCCTCCTCCTCTGAAGAAGCCCGCGTTCTAGGAAATGGCCAAGTGTGGCCACGAGCCTTCCAGCAGGAAACACCTGGATGGTCAAAGGCTTTTGCCAAGCTCTGTTTCCACAATTACCCTTTATCTCCCTCTCCCTCTTAGATTTAATGCAAGCCAACTGGTATTTCTTTTTAAACAGCCGAGAACACCAGATGGAAGGGGAGGGGGAGGTGGGGGCACAGTGAAAGGCAGGAAGGGGACACGCAGGGGCTGTGGATGAGGGGGGAACTTTCGGAAACAGGGGATGTAGGGAAAATGCCAGACAGGTCCATGGAGGTAGGAAAGGGGAAAAGAGCTGTAAAAGCGAGCAGCTACCATATGTGTGCATGCACATACACACAGAGCTTTCAACACACAATTCAAATAGAGGAAGAAACGTTCTGGTTTCCGTAGCAACAAGGCCTATTGGTGCCTCAGCCAGAAAAACTTATTGGAAAAAAAGGCATTTGCCTGTTAAAGAGCCTGATGAATTGGGAGATAATTATACAGCATTCCGCCACCACTAAAGACATACAAATACACTCCAGCAAATTTTTTAAAGAGCACGGATTGTCACAAATCCCATGAAGGCAGGGGATGGGAGTGAGAGGCAGCCAGCAAGGAGAAAAGGCTACTGGAATGATTTCAGGTGAACACCCCAGGGAGGCAGGCACTTGTGAGGGTCAAATTAGAACCAGCTTGTGCGTCAGTCATCAGAGATCTAGTGTGAGGCAAAGGCTTGATGTTATTTGTATCCCATCCTAAGGGGTCAGTACATTGAGTTCTCTTCTTCCTTGTCCCTTCAGGAAGTGGGTGGGTGGATCAGTAAAATCTAAACTATTAGATTCCGTATGACAGTTTGTTGACCAGAGTGGTGGGATCCGTGTTTATCAGGGCCCTGTTACTGCGACAGAATGAGCCGCATGAATCTCATAGTACATCTGGTCCCTCAGATGCGGTGGGACAGAAGACGAGATCCTTTCAAATTGAGTAGGGTGCTATAGGCTCTCGATCAGGGTAGGAGGAAAGGAAATGCATCATTATTTTGTACTCATGGCACAGGACACAGTGCGGGGCATACAACAATTGCTAAATATAATACTTAGTGTATGCAGGAAAGACTGAATGGATAAATGGATGGATGGATGTTATGTAAGTGAACTGATGAGTGAACAGATAAGGAATCGTGAGTAACTATGTACCTTTCTTCTTTCCTCTTGCTCATGCGTAGGAATTTATTTGCAACGTCGTTTTGTCCTCCAGAAGATGGGCACGGAGCAGGCACACTCTCAGACGTGGAGTCTTTGGAAGTGAGTCATGTCCCGAGACAAGCCCAATGTCATGGGGCTGGAGATGGCCCAGCATCTTCAGGACTATCAGAGGTTGGATAGTGATATAGAAGAGGAAGTGGTTCTTCCTCACTGAAGATGGTATGCCCTATGGCGTACCCTTCTAGTGAGACATCCTGATTAGAAAGAAGAGCTTGCCCACCACCATCAAAGACCAAGATACTTTCTGTAGTTCTTGGGCCCTCAACTTTTTGTTGTTGTTGTTTATTTGGGGGGTTTTGTTGTTGTTGGGTTTTGTTTGTTTGTTTGTTCGTTTTGCAGAGAGAGAGCTGGCAGAGGGAAGGAGCAGAGGGAGAGATACAGAGAATCTTAAGCAGGCCCCACCCTCAGTGCAGAGCCCGATGCAGGGCTCGATCCCATAACCCTGGGATCATGACCTGAACTCAGATTAAGAGTCAGATGCTCAACCTACTGAGCCACCCAGGCACCCCTTGGGCCCTCAGCTTGGATCTGAATCAGCTTTCATTCTCTGATTTCCTATAGTGCTAGTGGGCTCCTCATTTGATCCTTCACATGTGCTATTTATAATCATGATTTATTACTTAGTTTTTCCTATGTGTACATCACACCTTTCCAACTAGATTATGCTCCTTAGGAGCAGGGGCCCCTTAGAGAACCTCTTCATCATGCCAGCCCCTGGTGGAGAACACTGCATATCAGACCATTGAATGTTTGCAATGCTAACACCATGGAGAAGGACACTGATGCACAGCCTTTAAGAACTGACGGAAAGCATCAGGCTCCATCCCAAGCTAAGAGCAGCTCCGTGCCAAGAAGCTCTTTGCACACCAAACACACCTACACCCACACCTACCATTTTGTGGGTGCTGCCTGGTCTGCTCGCATGTTCGGGCATGGGCTGTGTGAACTGATGGGAAAGAAAGGGAAGGACTCAGGGAAAGTGAGCAAGGATTCATCCCTTTTTCACAGGCGCTTGGCCTATTCTTGAACTGCGTGTATCATAGTCATGTCCCAAAGGAGTCCTGCTCAGGAAGAGAATGCAGTAGCAGCATCAGGCAGTTCCTCTGTCCTGGAGAGAGAGGCGAGGACAAGAGCGCCTCAGGCACTACTGCCTCTTTATGGTCACAACCCTGGAGGTGCATTTTGCTTATACTCTGTTTTCTAGGCAAGAAAGAATAGAGGTTCAGAGAGGTCGAGCAAAGTGCTCAAGGTCACGCACTGCGTGACGTACACTGGATTTACATTGTGTCTCAAGTGTTCAGGCTCTTAACTCCTATCTTATATTGGCTCTTGTGACTCAGGCTCACTGAAGGCACTGGAGGAAGCCCAAGTATGTTTCATTTCCCTGAATAGATAGGTGCCTCTTCTAATAGGCAGCCGGTTTGGGAGTATGAAAGAGGAAATCGGATCAGAGCCCGCTGCTAGTTAAAATGAAGATGGAGGAAGCAGAGTTCAAAGCAGGGAAAAACTTATAAGTCTTATTTTGTGTAAGCATCATATTAAACAGATTCCGTTCCAACTATAAACAGATTTTTACATTTCCACCTTCTCCCCTCCAGCAGCCCCCACCGTCCCTGACAGATTGTTCCCTTCCTTCTTGTTTAGATTATAAGTAAGCAAAATTGGCTTTCCTTCCTTTCTCCACCCCCTGGCCCTGCACCATCTGGGGGTGCATATTTCTTACCCCAGTTTCTTTTAAAATCCTCCCTTTGCTTTCTGTCCAGCGGCCCGTTCGCTTTTGAAGCTCTGCGGAGAGTTTCTCCGCCGGCCGCCAGGGGTCGCAGTCGAGCAGTCGGAGCCGCCTCTCCGCAGGGGCGCAGGGACCGCTTGCCGGGAATCGCGAGCCCATCTCCTGTATATATCAGCGCACCGCATTAATCAGGCCGCAGCTCTGCAGTGCTTTGCGAGGGGAGTGAGAGACCGGGGTTGGGAACGAGATCGGGCTTTTTCAGGCAACTGGAGACCGGCCGCCTCAACTCTCCTGCCCCAGGCTCAGAGCAAACAGTGCTCAATCAAGTGGAGCAGGAGGGGGGGGGGGGGCAGCCACTCGCCCTGGCCCAGGGTCATGCTGGTTTTTCAGAATTTCTTCTGAAAAGGAGAGGAGGAGGTGGCGTTACAGCGGCAGATCTTGATGTAGGGGGAGAGGACATGCCTCCCACCCCTGTCCTCTTGCCTCCCCTACCCCTGTCAGCAGCCCAGGCCCCCAGAAGCAAAGCGCTGCTCTCCTCCTGCACGCACGTGGACGCTCCGGCTCACCAGTGATTTCTCCGTCACCTCAGAGAGACTTGGCCCAGCCTCTCATGGTCTCTGCATGTGCCTGGAAAGCAAGGCCTCTGCCAGAATTTTATCAGATGGCATGCAGAGGAGGGGAGGGGAGCACGTGCTTCCTTTAGCATGAATTTTTCAACATTACATTTTCATTTCTCTGCCCTATTTCTCTCAATTCCTCCCACTGCTCTTTTCAGAGCTGGAGCTGCTTCTTAGGATTTGGTGCAATCACTGGGCATCTAAGATGGAGGCACGGGGGGAAGAAAGGAGGCGAGGAACCCAAGGACAGGGGGAAGGGATGTGCCAGCCCAGGATGCCTGCAGTAAGTCAGTGAGCAGAAGCCAGGGGCTGGCTGGGGCTTTTGCAGCTCTTGGGAAGCACTGTTGAGCAGTTTTATTTAAGCCAGCGTGTGTGTTGGAGGGGGGCGGGCGGGTTGGTGGTGGTGAACCAACAGGAGTCCAGGAGGCACCTTTCCTCTTTCCCAGCAGGGGTCCACTTTCCTTCCTCTTTTCTCCTTCCTGCCCCTCCCGTGCCTCTCTCCTTCCCTTTGTTCCTTCCGTGAAGACAGATGCAAGCACACATAGAGACAAGTACACATGTGTAAATATTTGCTTATGATACAAGACAGGCTTCGATCTATTATAATAAGTTTTAAAGGAATAAGTTTTAAAGGAACAAGTTTCTTGACATCAGTGGGGTTTGGGTTGGATCTTCAGAAATGGGTAGGAATTCCGCAAGAGGGAGGAAGGCATGCCAGGCAGAAAAAAAAAAAAAAAAAAAGAGCTTGAACAAAGACCTCAACGCGAGACATTTCGTAGCATTCGAAGAGAGCTGTTGCCGCAGTGGTTCTGCAAAGATGGGGGGGAAGGGATGCGTGGTGTCAGTGTGCAGAGTAAGTTGGATCAGGGATGGGGAATTCTGCGCGCCTCGATGAGGAGGTAGAGGGTTGTGTAAAACAAGCCCACTGAAGCTTCCCACGGCACAGTAGATTTGTGGTCTGCGGGATCCCTCTGAAGGGTGGATAGATAAAGGGTTGGGGGGGTGGGGGTGCTGGGCAAGGGAGATCAGTTTGGAGAGCACTGTGATGGTAGAGGTGCAGACTACGATGGCGTGAACTAGGGCTGCTGCACTGGTAGTGGAAAGAACGTAGAAACCACACGGAAGGACTTCATGCTTGCTTCTCGACAGCCTCCTGCCCCCGTTTCTTCCCCCTCTCTCCCACTCTCCATCATGGTTGGCGATCTCCCACCGCTTTTCATTGACAAATGGAAACTTTTGACAGAGAACTCTTTCTCCTCCCAACCGTTAGGTCTACACATGCACCTGTGTCCGTTATCGTTGGATCCATCCTTCCTTCTCCTGGGATGTAAAAAGTCCCCTTAACCAAAGGCCAGCACCTCCCCTCTGCTCTTCTGAAGGGTGTTTCTCCTTCGTTACTCCTTCTCTCTCCTGTACCATCCGTCTCCCCCTCTTTCATATTCATTCCCACCAGCACACAGATGTGCTCTATTATTCCCCCTCTTTAAAAAAAATTGTTTTTAATGTTTATTTATTTTTGAGACAGAGAGAGAGAGAGAAAAAAAAAACATGAGTGGGAGAGGGGCAGAGAGAGAGGGAGACACAGAATCCGAAGCAGCCTCCAGGCTCCGAGCTGTCAGCACAGAGCCCCACGCGGGGCTTGAACTCACTAACCGTGAGATCATGACCTGAGCTGAAGTCGGGCGCTCAACCGACTGAGCCACCCAGGCACCCCTATTATTCCCCATCTTCACAAAAGCCTCAATTGATGCTATATTCCTCTCTCCCTATAGCCTTATTTATCGTAAAACTTCTCCAAAGCATTGTCTACGCATGCTGGGTCCATTTCTTCACCGACAACTACAGATCAGTGCTCAGTTTGCTCCAATCTGGCCCACAACCTTGCTTTGCCAAAATTACTCTTTAATTTTTATTATCCTACACCGGGCGGGTGGGTTTCTGGCCTTATCTTGGTCTTTTGGTAACATCTGGCATATTTCACTCCTCCCTTCTTCACAAAACACTCTTCTTTCTTCGTTTTATAACATTCATACTCTCCTGGATGTTTTTTTCTGTATCACTAGTCTCTGCTTCTCATGCAAATTTGCTGGCTCATCCTTTTATTTATTTATTTATTTATTTATTTATTTAGAAGGAGAGAGAGAAAGAGACAGAGACAGAAAAGGGCAGAGGGAGAGAGGGGGAGAGACTATCAAGCAGCCTCCATGCCCAGCATGGAGCACAACGTGGGGCTCGATCTCAGTACCGTGAGATCATGACCTGAGCCAAAATCAAGAGCCAGATGTTTAACCGACTGAGCCACCCAGGCACCCCTGCTGGCTCATCCTTTTATTTATTTATTTAATTTCAACGTTTATTTGTTTTTGGGACAGAGAGAGACAGAGCATGAACGGGGGAGGGGCAGAGAGAGAGGGAGACACAGAATCGGAAACAGGCTCCAGGCTCCGAGCCATCAGCCCAGAGCCCGACGGGGGGCTCGAACTCACGGACCGCGAGATCGTGACCTGGCTGAAGTCGGACGCTTAACCGACTGCGTCACCCAGGCACCCCTGCTGGCTCATCCTTTTAGACAGGACTTCCAAGCGATGAAGAACCTGGTTATGGGCCCTCTTCTTCTTTTCCCTTCCCTTCCTTTCTCTCCCTTCCTATCTCATTGATTGTGTTCCCTTCATCTGTGTACTCCCACCGCATAAACACATCTCTATAATGATGCCTTCTGAATGGATCTCCATTCCAGAGCTCTCCCCGTGGAGCTCCAGGTTGTTATATCTGTCAGCTTGACATCTCTACCAGGATATCTCATTGGCATCTTAAATTTAGCATGTCTAAAACAAAACTCTTAATTCTCTGCTGTATCCACTGCCAGCTGGCTCCGTTCCTCCTTCTATGTCCCCAATCATGAAATGGCATTATCACCCACATAGTTGCTTACACTCGAAACCTTGAGTCATTCTTAATTCCTCCTTTTCTCTCGTCTCCATATCCCATCTATCAGCAAGTTCTACAAGGTTTGTCTCCAACATATGTCTCGTATTGGTCCGTTTGTCACCATAGTCACTGCCATCCTATAGTTCAAGCTGCTACTACCTCTTACCTGGTCTAGTGCAAAAGCTTTGAACTTCCCTCCCTGCTCCACCTTTTGCCCCCTCTTCCTCATTATTCATTCTTCAGGCATCCGTGAACTTTTCAAAGCATAATTCAGATCGGATCCCTGGCCTGCTTAAATGCTAACATTTGACTTCCCATCATACTTAGAATAAAATCCAAATGGCTTGAATGATCTCCAAGGCTCTTCACGATCTGGCCTCTGGCCACCCCTTACCCTAATCAGTTATGGTCACTCCCTTCTCAATAAGGTCTATCACAAAGTTCTCATTTCTGGTATTTGGACATGTGAAGCTTTTTCTCTCCCTACAGCCTTGGTACCTGCTGACCCTTGAACCTGGGTTGTTTGCTCTTCCCATGGGTCTTTTTATGAGAGGCTCCCTTCTCATCCTATAGAGATGCTTTTCCTGACCTGAAATTATCCACATCACCCTACTCATTTCCTTCATACCATTGATCACACTTTGCAACATAGTGCTTATTTATTGGTCTACTGTCTGTCTCCTAAGACTCAGAAACTGATATATCTTTCTCACCCTTACCTTCTCCGCACCTAGCATTGCCCCTGGCTGTGAGTTAGTAGTGTTGTCCGTAAGGTAGAAATGGATCTGGTTATCCCACATACAGAGCAAAAGAGGAGGGGGAGTTCTATTAAAGGTGAGAAGGAGATACTAGAAGAACACTAACCTTCTGTTCCTGTGAGAGGGGACAAAGGAGAAAGTAGAGACTTGGGTGGGGGTAAAGGTGACTTCATGTTGAGGGAGAGAAGGCTGAAGGACTTTTCAGCTGTCAGATGAGCATGTAAGTCTACAGCTTGTTGAAGAAATGAAGGCCAGAGATAGGTTTGGAAAATACCTATGCCAAAATGATCATAAAAGCCATGCATGTGGATGAGACTAATTGTAGGGGTCAGGTAGATTGACAACAAGCGAGAGACAGGCACTAAGCCTTAGCCTTAGGCAGTGCCTGTAATTAGGAACGAGAAGGAGGAGCCTTGGAAGGAGACTGAGAGGCAGGAGGGAAACCAGGAGAAGGAAGTATCACTGAAGCATAGGAAAGACAAGATTTTAAAAAAAGAGAGTAAAATTTCAGTTCAGTTCAACAAATATTTATATTCTGTTTTCCTCTATGCTAAACTCCATATTTTGCTATAGAACTACAAATATAAATTAACTCTCATGGCTTATGTGGGGGTTAGAGTCTCTTAGGGGAAAGAGGTATGTCATAGAATATATTTAAATAAAAAATATATGCTACAAAATAGCACTATGTACTTTATAAGTGTATACCCAGATGAAAGATACATGTTGAATATATTAGAGCAGTTTCTCATGGGGGAGAGCTGAAGTGTAGAAGGGGCATAAAAAAGAATCAATACAAAAGTAAAACAAGAGAGGATCTCAACCATACAAGAATGTTAGAGTTCCATGAGCAGAGGCTTCTGATCATTTAACCATCTGCACAGCCCCTAGATTCTTGCAGTTTTTTCCTATAATATTGAAATACTTTTTTCATATTATAAAGTGCTAAATATTTATTATAAAATCTTTAAAAGGTAAGAAAGCAATTAAGAAACTCAGCATCACTTGATATCTCATTGCCCCGATATAACCTATGCTAATATTTTGTAACTAGGTACACATGCATATACATGTATATATATTTTTGGTGCCTTTAGTTATTTAAAAATTGCTAGTAGTTTCTAATTCAAATCACCTAGGAACACATCCTCTTTTGGGAAGAACCGCTTGCATATCTCCATGTAGACACTGAATATAAGGGAAGTGTCTATCTGCCCATTGTTTTAGGAGAAAAGTATAATAGAATATGTTTTGGTTTCACTAGGACCTAAAGCCTAGACACTGGGGGTGGTGGTGGTGGTGGTGGTGATGAAATTAGGTAGTCAACTTCCACAATATCTTTTTGCTTCCATGGATTTACAAAGAGATCAAAGAGCCTTTTAGAAGAAGGGCAACAGCACTTTTTCCACTGAGGTCCATGTTCACATCCTCCTGGTGGGGGCCCAGGTGGCAGGAAAAGGAGAAGGAAGAAAGACATCTTCAGACCCACAGAAGGCACTCAGGGAAGGCTGGAGCCACTCGCTACCCCTACTCCTTGGATTACGACCACGCGTTGGGGAAAGGTTGTGGGTGGGTGAACACTAAAAATATTGTGTCCCTAAAGAGCTCTAACATCAGAACTCAGGCCTGCTTAGCATGATGTATGATGTGCACACAGCTGAGCTGAATTCTGGGGAAAGACTCGTCATCTCCCATCTAACCCTGAGCAGCTAGATGCAACCTGAGAGTAGGTATAAACCTGGGTTCCTCCAGCACTTCCTGTGGTGAGCAGGGACTTGGGAATCGGGTGTTTCCTATAGTGTGCAGCACCCAACAAAGGATTCATGGAACTCTTCCTGCAGCAAAAGTATTCAGTGGTGGTGACAACAGCTATTGCTGTAGTATTGGGCTTTTGGCACATTGACCGAACTTTCCATTTTCATTTGTCTCTTTCTTGGGCAAGGCAATAGTAACTGATTGCTTTGGCCTCAGTCGGAAACGACCTCACTTACCTATGGGACTTTTGAAAGGTGTCATTTGGGGAGGAAGGATGAATTGCTCATGATTGATAGAAAGAGAATTTAAAGTCATTTATTTGGCTTTTAAATGGAATGAAACTTGATGTTGACCTCAAATGGGTAAAGCCAAATTACCGCCCCCCCCCCCCCCCCCCACAAATGGCACTTCTCTGTACTGCTGGAACCACAGTGGAGAGCAAGACAGATAGTCTACTCTCTGCAGCCCAGAAGTTTATGTTTTAGTAGGAGAGTAGGGAGATGACAGATGCAGAGTAAGGAATTTGGCCTTGCCCAAGAGAGGTCTGGCCTTTGCTCCTGGGAAGTAACCCAACCTCTAAACCCTTGGAATTTCCTGAGTGATACAAGTGTCTTTGTTATTCATGGTAGGCCCCTCAGACCCTGCCTGATACTGTAGGCTAAGGGGTGGATCTTGGTGGGCCCCTTGGGCTACAGGATATCAGCACCACCCCTGAGGGAGTAGAGAGGTGCAGACTGACTTCTGCCACAGGGGCAATAATCCAATCAATTATATCCGCATAATGAAGATGCAGCAAAAACTCTGGACATTGAGGTTCACGCAAAACTTTTTGGTTGGCTGTTCTCTACCTGTCATGTTTTATGCCACACTTTGTGTCTTGGAGGGGGCCACACCCTGCTTGACTCCTCAGGGAGAGGACAGTGAGAAGCTCCACCTCTGGACCCCACCCAGACTTGCCCCCCCTCCCTTCCCGTCTTGTTGCAGGTTCTAATTTGTATCCCTTCCCTGTAATAAATGTGACTCTGAATATAATAGTCTTCTGTAAGCTCTGAGCGTTTCTAGCAAGTTATCAAAACAGAGGGAGATTTGGGGAAACCCCCGACGTTGCAGTTGGTGCCAGAAGTCTTGGGCAGACCTGGCATCTGGAAGACTGTGTTCTAAACCCTGCAGTTTGGTTAGCTTCAGGTACTGGACAAAACAATTACACAAAACAAACAAATACTCCAAATGTGGAAAAGTTACTTTCAGAAAGTGACAAGTTTCTGAAGAAGATGGAAAACATAGTGATGTAAAGGGAATGACAGGGTGTGGGTCTATGTGTACTGGGTTGTTGGGGTCTGGAGCTGAATCTTCAATGACAAGGCAAAGGCATTCAAAGATCTCAGGGCAGAACATTCCAGGCACAGCCAGCTAGAGGCACAAATGGTTTGTGAGGTGGGAACAAGCCAGGTGTTTTCAAGAAAAAGGAAAGGGGTGCCTGGATGGCTCTGTCGGTTAAGCTCCAACTTGGCCCAGGTCATGATCTCAAGGATCATGAGTTTGAGCCCCGCATCTGGCTCTGTGCAGACAGCTCAGAGCCTGGAGCCTGGAGCCTGGAGCCTGGAGCCTGGAACCTGGAGCCTGGAACCTGGAACCTGGATTGGATTCCGTGTCTCCCTCTCTTTCCACCCCTCCCCCACTCACACTCTGTCTCTTTCTCTCTCAAAAATAAATAAACATTTAGAAAAAAAAAGGAAAAAGGGGTCCTGCTCCAGAGGGTTACGTAAATCAGGTCTGGCCTTCGTGTTTTGTTGTTAAATATGATTGGAAATTCATTGGAAGATTTAGCACATGATGTGCTTGTGTTTTGTGTTCTTCTACTTATTTATTCATTTTTAAATTATAGTATAATTAACATATAGCATTATATTAGTTCCAGGTTTACAATATAGTGATTCAACACTTCTATAAATTACTCAGGACTCATGATGATAAGTGTACTCTTTAATTCCTATCACCTATTTTCACCCATCACATCCCGTCTGGCAACAACCAGATGGTTCTCTATATTTAAGAGTCTGGTGTTTTTTGGTTTTTGTCTCTTTTTTTCTTTGTTCATTTGATTTTTCTTCAATTCCACGTATGAGTAAAATCACATGGTATTTGTCTTTCTCTGACTGACGTATTTCACTTAGCATTATACCTTCTGGCTCTATCCATGTTGTTGCAAATGGCAAGGTTTTATTCTTTTTTTGTGTGGCTGAGTAATATTCCATTGTATATATATACATCTATCTATTGATGGACACTTGGGCTGCTTCCATATTTGGTTATTGTAAATAATGCTGCAATAAACATAAGGGTGCATGTATCGTTTTGTATCAGCACACAGGAGGTATGACTACTTATATTGGTTCAGGGAGTAGAGCCAGGAATCACGTAATATGTGAGAGCAAGGATGGAGAATCAATGGGGCAAGATTGCAGAGAATGTGGGAGGGTGTGGCATGAACAGCAGAAGTGGAGAAAGAGAAAAAGGTGATGGGGACCCAAAGGCTCATTGGGAATGAGAAAACTCAGCTCTGCTGGCCCTGCTTATTGCTGTGAAGGAGTTGGCAGAGAATCTCCTAAGAATAAAGGTCAACAGCATGTCGGAGAGCTTCAGGGAATCAGGATGGTTTCAAAATACTTAGATGCTCCTTCTCTGTGGAAAAACAAAGATTCCCAAACCTCATAGGAATTGTAAGTTCCTCTCTATTCCAACAATGTGCTACACATACCTCTTTCAGAGCACTTACCTATTTCATAGTAATGATTTGTGTGTCTGACCCACCTTCTTGAATATTATCTCTATGAGGTGATGAAACTTAGTTGGTCAGCAAATTTCCCTTCCCTCAAAGCGTGAATGAGAAAGAAGTACCCTCTCTGGATGAAGACAACACAACAGGAGGGGTCCAAGCCACCCTTCTATGAAATAAATTAAAAATCATAGGCAAACACTACCTTGGGTCAGAGTCAAGGATTGGTGAAAATTTCAGCCCCTTGAAAAAACTGTTGAACACATACACACATTATGTCGATGTGGTGAATTTTATAGAAACCTATTAGAGATGGGGAAAAGATCCTTGCTGGGCACATTCTAAGCACTCTATAGGGAAACATGTTTGTTGAATGAATGCATGAGTACATGAGCAACATTGAAGACAACTGAGATGAGGGAGAGTGTATGTGTCTTCACTCAAGTCTTCCTGTTTCATGATTTTCACAAGCAAGACAGCCCGAGCTTGCGTAGAGAGGCTGCAAAACTCATGGGTTAGATTAATCGAGGATTGCAGTCATGTGGGGTAATACGGAGGAGGGTCCAGTGAACAGATGGTTTTTCTGGTGGTCCTCAGCACATCTGGAGTTGATCCCAGAAGGCTCTCTTAAAGATGCTTCCTTACAACCATGCAAAACTTGAAATCAAGCATCTTCTGGTGGATAGCCTATTTGTTCTTGAGGTGCCCTTGGCTTAGTCTGGGTACAGGGTGTGTGTGTTGGGGGGGGGGGATGGTGTGCCTATGCCTGTTGACCGTTATCCTACGCTGGTTTGCGTGAAGGTCACAGAGCACTAATTCTTCTGAGTGCTAGCCTATGCCAATTCTTTCCCAGTCCTGAGAACTGCCCATTCTTCAATGTGTGATGGTTTAGGGCAATGGTTCTCAGATGTTAAGGTGGATCAGAACCACTTGGAGGGCTTCTTAAAATACAGATTGCTGCGCTCACCCCTGGAACTTCGGATTGAGTCAGCTTGAGGAGGAGCCTGAGAATTTGCATGTGTAACAATCTCCCAGCTGGTGCTAATGCGGTTTCTGGACTATGCTTTGTCTAGAGTTCTCTTTCTTCACATCACCTAGCTTTGCTTAAGAGACAGTGACCTATCCCAGCAAAGTGCACATCCTTTGTTCTCTGCATTTTGATTCCTCCACTCCCTCCTCACTGCAGCCCAGCAGCTGTGGACTCTACAGTGGGAGGAAGATTGGAAGATAGCCACAAAAAAAAAAGAATTATAATGTCTTTTCACTTGGCTCGGTCAACACATCTCAGGGGACTCAGAGTGCCCTCCCCACCATTGTTGGCAAAGATTGAGGTACAGCTTTAGTCCTCTTTAAAGGCCATTTCTATGGGCACGCAGGTCACTGTTGGTAGTGGAACTCTTGTTTCCAGAGGACGCTGACTCTGAGGAAATGCCTTGACCTTCACTCTTGAAACTGTCTCCACATATCTTTTGGCTCTGCTCTGAAGTCCTGCCCCAGCCCTTCTTCCCAGCTGATCCCTCCCCTTACTTTTCTCTTGTACATCAGGTGCAGACCTTGTCACATTCCTTCCTCAGTGCCCCGGAGGACCCATGTTGCTTCCTCCTGGAAATCGTTAGTTTCCCAGTTAGACTCTTTCGTTCAGGTGGAACATCCCCCAAGGGCAAGGCCCACAGCTTAGCTCATTTTGAGTGTTCCCTTACACTCCCTCACTGTGGCATCTAGCCCGGTGCTATGGGGTACACAGTGGGTGCTCAATAAATACAAGTTTTCCAAATGTAGAGAAGAAGGTCTCAGTCCCATTCCACGTGGACACACAGTTCACCCGATCTCCATCTGTTAATGTCCCTGTCACAGTACATACTTGTATTTTAAGAGACCACTTAGCTTGCAAAATATGTTCTTGCAGTCATCTTCGAAGAGATCCAACCCCCACTTCCAATCAGAGGTTTGTCCCCCAGCATTATAACCACCAGGTAAATTCTTTTACTGGAGTTTGGAATGAGATGCTTTTTACGCTAGGTGCTCTGCAGGTATGTGGATGTTAAAGACTGTGTGGGAAGAAGAAGGTTTAAGATCATCGCCAACCAAGTAAATACCACTGTGAGCCAGGAAAAATTCACTTCTAGATCTTTGTATTTCATCTAACTGGGTAATGACATCCTCAGAACTTATACACTCGACTTATGATGTTAAGATACCTAGGATTTGGGGAATGCTTTGAGAAGGGCAAGGTGAATGCAAGGTATGTATTCCATTTCTGCCTGCACACAGTTTTGAAGGTTTCAGTTCTGACATGGTGTATCTTCATCATTGAGGAATATCTCTGGGCCATTATATGTGTGTGAAATACAGACTCAGACACGTAGACATTCCCCCCGCCCCCCACCCCCAGGCTGCACCTGAATCTATAGTAGGATTTATTTTAAAGAAAATGTTACAGATACAGTTAAAATCCACTGGATATTTCTCCTCCATCTCATTTCTTTCTTTCCTTTCTTAGAAGTAACCGACACCCTGGATTAGGTTTTTGTCCTTCCCACACATTTAAAACACTTTTTACTAGATATATGGTCATAAATAATATATAGATTTGGCTCTCATGTCCTTGTCACATGTCTTTGCCTCCTGTACACTGTACTTACCATCCTGCAACTTTCTTTTGTTTGCTCAGTGTTTATATTATGAGTATATTTTATTGAAGTGTGATTGACATGCAAAACCTTGTACACATTTAGTGTATACATGTTGATGAGTTTGCACATATGCATTCCCCTGTGATACTTTCAGTACAACCATGATTCTAAACAGATTCATCGTCTCATGAACATTTTTAAATAGTCTGCATGTCCGTGTGTGCCTATGTTTTTTTTAATGTTTACTTATTTTGAGAGAGAGAGAGAGAGAGAGAGAGATAGGGGGAGAGAGAGAGAGAACCCCAAGCAGGCTCCACATTGTCAGTGCAGAGCCCCATGTGGGGCTTGAACTCACGAACTGTGAGATCATTACCTGAGTCAAAGTCAGAAGTCTGATACTTAACCGACTGAGCCACCCAGGCTCCCCTGTGTGTGCCTACTTTCATACCAGCAAGGACTGCTTTAAAGATCTGTCCATAACACATGTATGTGAGGAATATCATGATTACACATTTATATGTCCAGGCGTAGGGAGGGGAACTTAAAGTTTGCCCTTAAACATTTCCAAGTAAGTTTACACGTATTTATCAAATACACTTGTAGAGTCAAACATACCATAGGTCATGTCCTGTCCCTTCTAAATACAAAAGAGACATCTTGCCAAAGTCTGATTTAATAGTTAACTTTCTATGGAGGTGTTAATGCTATGCCCGCGTTGCAAATATTTTGGAAGAATTTCTTCTGTGCTTTAGTCTTTGATCTTGGATTACTATCCATAAATCGGCAATAACTGTTGCAAATCTGTTTCTTAGAGAGCTGTTTTATATGTCCTCTCTTCCTAAAGATAGTAACTCACCAGCCCCAGAAAGTTCCTCTGGCTTGGTGGGGACTGTCAGTCCAGGAAAATGTCACTGAGACTGGGTCTTCCTAGTGAAGTAAGACTTTGCATTTCAAACATTCTTAGGAAACCGCTTCTGACTTACAAGCAGTATAGGCTTATGATAAATGAAGATTCTATTTCGCATAACTGATTGCATTTGACATGAGAAGTATGGACCAGACCTTGACCCCAATTAATGAAATTGCCAATTGCTATTTACAGAGGTTAGCCCAGTGCCTGTGATATGTTTGTAAAACCTCATTAATTCAGAATTTGGGTTCCTTTAGAGAGGGCCATCCTTTACATATATCTTTGTTTTAACTTCGGAAAAGATTCTGCCACAAGAATGAGTAATGTGGAAAGTTATATTGGGGATACATTTAACACGCATAAGTATACTTTTTTTTTTTCAACGTTTATTTATTTTTGGGACAGAGAAAGACAGAGCATGAACGGGGGAGGGGCAGAGAGAGAGGGAGACACAGAATCGGAAACAGGCTCCAGGCTCCGAGCCATCAGCCCAGAGCCTGACGCGGGGCTCGAACTCACGGACCGCGAGATCATGACCTGGCTGAAGTCGGACGCTTAACCGACTGCGCCACCCAGGCGCCCCTAAGTATACTTTTAAGCAAACTGAACCCTCTCAGTGGTGTTCTATCAGTCTGTATTTGAATTTTTGCCAGACAAAATGGGTCTAGCAGCATTGCATGAAGACTGTGACCAAAAGCTGTCAAACCTAAGGCCCTTTCTTCTCTCTTTTGGCCACATATTTCTTCCTCAGGGCCCCTCCACTTCTCTTGAGATCTGCTCCATTTTCTTTACTAACCAGTTCCTGTGTATGCTCAGGGTTTGACAACTTTAGTTTGCACCAGGCCATTGTGTTCTTACGGGGTCCAAACACCAAATGCCCAGTCTTCTAGCGTGAGCTACTCCAAATACTCTATGTGACAACTGTCTTTTATGCGAATCTTCAGAGGCCATAGCGAAGGGCCAGACCAAATATTGACAGCCCTAGTCCTTTTTTTATTTTAATGTTTATTTATTTTTGAGAGAGAGAGAGAGCGAGATACAGAGTGTGCGTGAGGGAGGGGTAGAGAGAGGAAGACACAGATTCTGAAGCAGGCTCCAGGCTCCAAGCTGTCAGCACAGAGCCCAAAGCGGGTCTCAAACCCACGAGCCGTGAAATCATGACCTGAGCTGAAGTCGGACCCTCAACCGACTGAGCCACCCAGACGCCCCTGACAGCCCTTGTTCTGACCAGTCTTCTCTAGTTGGGCGAGAGTCGCATGTTACAAGCCCTGGCCACCCTAGGAGGGCAATGTCTCTTAGATTTGGGCCACTGGCCAAGTCAAGCACTTGGCAGGTGGCTCCTTTGGGCCACTTGTGTCAAGGGAAGGAAACAGGGTCCATATAAGGTGTGACTGCAGTCCTAGGCACAGCCACACATTCACCCAGCACCCCCTGACCTCTCACCTTTGTTTTGGTACCGTTGTAAAATCAAAAATTTTGACATGGAGTCCAATTTGGTAGTGAGGCCCAGGAACCCCGAGGCCCATGCTGCCTGCCATTACTCCTACATATTGCACTGGCCCAGGGGTGCGTCCTCACCCTCTTTTCTCTTCTTCAGACTCTCCCTGAGAAATCTTCACCTGAGCCCAGGGCTTCAGTCTCTATGATGACCCCCAATCTGTGTCTGCCACTCAGCTCTTCTCCAGGCCCCAGACTCTTACGTTCAGTTTCCTCTCAGGCAGCTTATCCGTTTCTGAAATTCACAAGTGCAAGCCAAAACTGTTGTCTCTTTCTAAAGCCTCTTCTTACATTTCCCAAAGACCTCAATTTCCCAGTTTACTGAATGTCAGAGCTTCTCCACAATTGTCTAATTCTGAAAAGTCCTAAGAGTTTTGAATCTTCTCTGTCCACCAGTTCTATTCACTCGGGATCACCCTTTTCCTCATAATACCTCCTGCGGCTGCTTTTCTGCACATCCCGTCCATTTCATTAGATTTGTATAATAACCTCCTCACTAGCCGTGCTGGCCCGTTTTTTCTCTTCTAATCTTTCTGCCACACCGCGATCGGAATTCTCTTTTCAAAAATGACCTGATGTCAATTCCCTAATTAAAAAGCTTCAATGGCTCCCCACTGCCTATAGGATAAATTCTGAACTCTTCAGCTTAGCTTATTACACCCTTAACCGTCTACCCCTCACTACCTCTCCCTCCTTATACCCCTCTATTCCCCATCCCTTCCCGGGCCTCAGTCATACCCACTATCCAATACTCCCCACAGGTGCCAACTTCTTCTTCAATCTCATGTATTTTTATAATGGCTTTCTGCCTGGAATATTACAGCTCTACTGATTCGTAAGGGTCAGCGCAAAATCTCATAACTCAAATCTTCTGGTCCACTTGTCCCAAGGCAACTGCTTCCTCCTTGCGGTTCTCAAAGTTTCCTTTATCCATTCTTCCATTAAAGCGCTGAACACATTGCATCAGAATTATTTTCTAGTGGTTTAGCAGACGCCGTTCACTTAGGGTCCAGGAAGTAACATTCATGAACGGTGGGGGCAAGTAAGGACAGTAGATACGGTGGCCACGTGGAGAGTTACGAGGCCTGGCCAAAGGCCTCTCTAGTGGATGCTTTTCCTACTATTTTTTTTTCTTTTACCAAATTTGAGTACTTTTCTTATATTTTCATAGTTTCCGTACATTACGAGTCTTGCCAAAAAAACGGAACTCTTCTGTAGTGGGGGTGCAGGTAGGAGACCTCGGTTCCTTCATGAAACATGGATCTGGAAAGTGGGTAGTGTGAGGGAGGCAGGCAATGCCAGGGCACTGATCTGCTGGCCAGCATGGCAATGAGGCCATCTGGTTCTGTGGACGATCATGCTGAGCTTTAGGAGTTGGGTCCCAGGCAGTAAGGGCAGCAGTGTAAACAAGAGAGGCCTCTGTGATACAACTGGGCTTGTTCCTGGCCAACAAACTTTCAGACTCAGCCTTTCTGGCTCTCATATACAGTCTCTGGCCCACCTAATACCCTGTACTACATTTATTTTATGCTTCCACTAGCTAGAGTGGATTGTATCATTCACATCTAAGAACCCTTGATTGAAAGATAATTAGTATGTGTGTGTGTGTATATATATACACACACACACACACACACACACACACACACACACATTAGTGTGCTAACAAATTACCACAAATTTAGTGGCTTAAAACAACATAAATTTATTATGTTATTGTTCGACAGGTCATAAGTCTGACACAGGTCCCACTGAGCTAAAATCAGGGCATTTGCAGGGCTGTATTCTTTTTTGGAGACTCTAGGAATAATCTACTTCCTAGCCTTTTTTAGTTTCTAGAAGCCACATACCCTCCTTGGCTCTTGGAGCTCTTCTTCCATCTTCAAAGCCAGCAACAGCACGTCAAGTACATGTCATGCTTCAAATTTCTCCTGCTGCTTCTTTTGTCCCATCTCTCTCCATCCTGACTGAGGCTGGGAAAGGTTCTCCGCTTTTAAGGACTCATGACTAGCTTGGGCCCTCCTGCATGGTCCAGGACAATCACTCCCTGTCAAGGTTCTTAAACTTTAATCACATATGTAAAGTCCGTTTTGCCATAGAAGGTAAGGTATTCACAGGCTCTAGGGATTTGGATGTGGACGTCTTTAGAGGGCTATTATTCTGCCTAATATCATACACTTTACCCCTCAGGGAAGAGAGCCTGTCTTACCCACCTTCACGGGCCCAGCATATAGTTATACTTACTGAATAGATTGTTGACTGTAACCTCAACTAGACAAACTCTACCAGAGAGCCTTGCCACCTTCTTACTCCTCCTGCAAGTGTGGCTGAGGCTGTTATCAGGGCAGGTATGGTTCTGGCTGGTAGGCCGTTCCCTCTGGGCTCTGCTGTGGCCACGTTGGGTGCCTCCCTGTGGCACTGTCTTCTATTCTATAACGCCCGGTGTTAACTTCAGCACCTGACAACATCACACTTCATTTCTTTAATTTAATTATTCCTTCAACATCCCAGGGAGGTGAGGCAGAGTCAAGTGTGGAGTATAGCAATGGAGATACAGGGTCTTGGACTTCACCAAAATCCCTACACCAGAGTCTAGAGAGGTCAAGAGAAAGGCAGACCTATTGACTCCCTGCTCAGACTTCCTTTCACTGGACCTCATGGCTTTTTTCCTGTCACTTACAATCTGTCACATGGTAACTGGGTTCAGTGGCAGAAAGACAGACTGTGAGGGAGAAAGTAAAAAAAAATGTCTTCTAGAAGCCCAAGGGAGCTTTTCAGGAGACAGCACATCTGGCAATACTTCAAACTAAGACTGGCCTAGATTCTGTGATGAAATAAACAAACAAACATGGTGGATCCTTTTAATGCATGGAAACTTGGTTAGAGATCCTAAATGACTTCCCACTGCTCTTTGAAAAAGCCCTAAATCCCTAAGAAGACCCACAGTGCTCTGCATGACTTTATTCCTGCCTACATCTCTGGTTTCCTCTCACCAGTATTTTCCCTGTTCTCAACAGCCCCGCTAAGCCACTTGTCTTCTAGTTTTTCAAAGTGGTCATGCCCTGTGCTCATGGTATTTCCTCTCCTGTGATCATTTTCCCATTTCTTTTCCTACTCCTTCAGCTAGCTAAGTTCCACTCCATTTTAGGTCTTTGTTTGAATTTACTTATTCATGAAGGTTTTCCTGACCCCCTAGGCTAGTATCAGTCAGTGTTCTTAAAGAAACAGAGGATGGTACAAGTCCCCACCCAAGGCAGAGGACCAGTGTCCCAGCTCAGCGGTCAAAGAGTGAACTCTCCTTTCTTTCTCCTTTTAGTTCTATTGAGGCCCTCAATGGATTGGATGATGCCCATCCACATAGGAGAGGACAATCTGCTTTACTCGGTCTAATCTAAATGTTGATCTCATCCAGAAACACCTTCACAGACACCCCCAGAAATAATATGTAACCAGATATCTGGGTACCCCGTGACCCAATCAAGTTGACACATAAAATTAAGCATCACAGTCTCCCAGTTATACATAGCAACATATCACAATTGTAATTAAGTAATTAATTATCTGTAGTGATGTGATTACAACCTTAAGGCCTATCTTCCTTTTTTTTGACTATAAACTCCACAAGGAACTTACTTTATTCACCACTTTATCCTCAGAGTACAGCACAGTGACAGAATAGAGTTGCCACTTAAGAATTTATTGAAATAATAGCTTTCCAGTAGAGTCCCACCAATTGCTAAGGAAGATATTACTGAAGAGATTGGGAAGAAGAGAGTGTCCAATTCTATTGCAATTTCTGAGGCGAAGCACTTCATCTTACATTACTTTATCTCTCAAAATGCTATCTCCCTTATTCCGAAGTCCCAGCAATTATCGAACAAATACTAGGTGATAGAAGGAAGTGGACTAATGGCATGGCATTGGGGGTGGAGGTGGGGGATCCTCAAAGAGCTGGGTCTTGGGCTGGTTTGTGAGAAGAGTCTGTGCAGGTATTTAACCTCCCCTTGCTTCACGTCCAAGATTGGCCTTTGCCACAGCACTGCTGGCCTCTGGGCCAGGAGTAGAAGGGCCTTCCCATCTCAGTGCTATGGAGGGAGGAATGGTGGATGCATGTCTTCCTATGAGTCCACATTAAGAAATCTTAAAATTGCTCCCCAGCTTTGTAAAAAAGCAAGGAGGAGTCAGTTAAGGGAGGGCAGACTCAAATGGTCATGGCAAAGCAGAAAGGCAGAACGAGTCCCTTGACGTGCTGGAGCTGATAGAAATTATAGTTTTAGCCAGTTCAGATCCGTACTTTATAGCTGAGGCACCTGAGGACCATGTAAGCTCATTGGTTCTGCCAAGATTAGTGACCAAGCCAGAACTCAGATTCACCTCTTTGGACCTCTAACTCAGGACTCTCTTTACCCCATCATTTCCCCTGTCCACTCTAATGACCACACATGAATGCAAGTGAGCATAAGCAATGTAATCACTAAACCCACACAACCCGGGTGCTAGATGGAGTCTCCTTGTCTTTTGAAATGCAAATAATACTAGCTTGGGACCCTCATTCCATGGGCAAAGGGGATCCACCTTCTCTCTCAGTCTTTGCAGAGGTATTTACAGACACCTACTCTTCTGCTGGTCACCTCCGGCCCTGACTTCCTGCTTCTGACCTCCTGAGCTTCCTGTTTCTGGATCACCTGGGTAAACTGTGCACGCCTTACCTTTTCCTCACTAAATTATGCCTTGCTGGGCGTGATTCCTTCACCTTCCCCAAGTGGTACCATCACCAAGCTGATGGAGCCTTGTGTGTAGCAGACTCAGGTGAAGGTTCGAGGGCGTGGAGGGAGTTTACACTGCAGGATCACAAACAACTTCACTGCACAATAGACACCCTGTTCTCAAACGTTCTTGGGCATTCCTACTGGCCTCCCTTCTCAGCAAGGAGCAACTTCCAGCCACATTACACAGACCCCTTTCCTCCTTTCCTCTCCCATCCTACCCCAAATCCTGTTACATTTTTGTGCAAAAAATATTTTAACTATACCATCGATTATCTCCTTTGTCATTGACCAAGCTCTTGGGGCCCATCTTCTGCACTTCCGTAGGCTTATCAAGGGGTCTCACCCACCAAAGGGAGTTGTCTTTCTGAGATGAACTTTATCTAGTGCCGTGTGTGTGTGTGTGTGTGTGTGTGTAGGCATGTAAATATAATGTGGCTCATATTTTCTTAATATTTTCCCATATTTTCTACTTATTGCCTTAGTTTAATGTTCCAAGGTACCTTTTAGAGAAGGATGAGAGCTCAAAGAAGGATCAGGAAGAGAAGAACATAAATGGCCCTTGTAGCAGATGAGGAGTGTGCAGCAGAGGGGTGGGAAGGGCCCTGAAAACCACAGAGCTGAGACATGATCAAGGTCCAGATTCAGGGTGGCCTCTGGAGGCGGGCTGTGCCAGTGGTGGGGCACGTAAGGAAAGGCTTATGGGCGGTGCAGGAGTTGAGGCCCCTTAGACGGGCAGGGTGTCGGATGGAGATTGGGCAGAGATGAGAGGAGCCATTGGACCAAAGCCTCCAAACTCCGGCCACTACAGCCGTTGCTGCAGCCCCCAGGGCCTGGCTGTCAGTCACCATTAAAATAGCACCTTGGAGGTACTTCAAGGGGGCCTGGGAATCAGAGACCAAGGCAGAGTCCAGAAAGGGATTTTATTAGGCCATTCTCATCAGCTAGAGTGAACAGTGCCAGGGACAGGTACAATATTTGTGACTACGAGGTGGGATCTAGGAGAGCTGGTGGTGGAAGTTTTTGGAGGAACATAGCCCTCAGGGTCTTTACTGCCTCCTTCCAAAACCTGGGTCTTGCCCAAATGGATGTACTCTCATTTGCTTCCAGAAGCTCCTCCTTGCTCTGTTTCCAGCTGCCCCAGGCCGAGCAAGGGACACTGCTTAGATGATCTTAGAGCCTGGGTTTCTTTTCATGTTAATCACTATGACAATAGCTAATACTTACGAATGCTTTACCTGAATTGACTCATAACAAACTTGTGAAAGTAGGCATTCTCTCTATTTTAAAAGTGAGCAAACCGAGACAGAGAAGTTGAGGAGTTTTTACCAAGGCCACACAGTCGGCAAATGTTGGGTCTGGGAATCAAAACCAGGCTGTTTAGCATCAGTCTAAGTGCTTAACCACCACACCAGCTGCCTTTTAGTAGACATTTGAAGCATCATCTGGGTAAAGGGCAACTCCAAATATACAGCCAATCAGAAAGTACGACTTATTTCTCAATCAGAAAAATGACAAAAGACATGGTTTGACCATTTTGAATATGCAAACTTGTATAATAAGAGGTTAGTTATTCACGTAAAAATTATGTAGGGTTGTGCTAGTCAGGGTTCTGCATTCCAAGGAGTGGAAATTGACTCTGGCTGCCGTAAAGGATGTTGGGTAGCAGGTGGAACCGAAGGGGAGGGTGGAGAACCAGGACTGAGAACAGAGCTCCTGCCTGGCCCAGCTTCGCTGTGCGGACACTGCGGACCTGACTTGCATTGCTGCTGCAGGAGGCTCTGACAGCATTGAAGTTAAATGTCAAAACCTGTATTCAGAAAAGCGCACGCTCATAAGCATATTGCCCCAACAATGGACAGCCAACACACCCATGTATGCACCTGGTACCCACCACCATGCAGAACATTACCAGCATCCCATATGAAAAAGTTCAGTGTCAATAAATATGTAAAACGATTTTCTAGAGTGGGTGCCCAGTGTATTCCTACCAGCAAGGTCCGAGATTTCCAGCTGCTCTGCAGGCTTCACAGTCTGGTCCTGTTGTCCCCCTCATGCTGGGCTTTCGGGCAGCTTTGTAAAGGTATCTCATTGCGGTTTTAATTTGAATTTCTCTGATAATTGGTGGTGAGGCTGGACACCTTTTCACATCATATTGACTATTTGACATTGCATTTTGTCCTTTTTTTTTTTCAGTTTTGTTTTCTGTTGAGTTGTCTGCCCTTTTCTTATTGATTTGTAGGAGTTCTTTACGTATTCCGGATACCAGTCCTTTATTGATGCCTATTGCAAATACCTTCTCCACTCTGTGAATTGTGTTTTCACTCTCTGATGACACCTTTGAACAAAAGTTCTCAACTTTAATGTAGTCCAATTTATTGATTTTCTTCCCTTTATCGTTAGAGCTTTTTGTATCTTATTTAGGAACCCTTTGCCTACTCCAAGGTCAAGAAAATATTCACCTACCTTTCCTTCTAAAGGCCTTACACTTAACCAGGGTATTGGTTTTTTTAAAACGACCTTTAAGTGTTTCAAGTATGACAACGGACAGTTGCAATTCTCCTGAGAATAGTTGCTAAATCTGTGTTAAAATGTTTTTATTTTTTAAACAGGCCATGTCAGATTTATGTCAGATAACGTCTGAAAGCACCAAATCTAAGCAATGATTGAGATCATTGTAAGGCTAATGGGTTTCCCCAAACAATTTTTATTGTTCAAAGTAAAGTCATTAAGAGTTCCATTGGTAAAAGGAAACTCTCACTTTATATAGAAATGGTATATTTCATGCCTGTTTTGATTGCAAAAGACAGGAATTCAACTACAAGTAGCTTAGAGAAACAAAAAAAGAAAGATGAGAAGGACAGAGAGGAGATTTGACTGGCTCTAAATCCTAATAACTAAAGAACAAGATGGGGCTGACTTCAGGCACAGCTTGATCTAGGCACTAAAACAGTATATTAGGGCTGTACTTGTACATGTCTCTATATACTCTACACCTCCTTCTCTCTGTATTTTGGCTTCATACTCAAGAGGAAGGAAAGATGGCCACTAACAGCTCTATGTCTATATTCGTATAATTTCTAATCTAAGAAGAGAGACCCTTTCCCCTGTATTTATATGTTACATCTCAGAGAAGGCCCTAATTGGACTTATTTGTGTCATGTGCCCACTCCTGAACATATTACTGTGGTCAAGGAGCTGGAATAGTCTAAGTGGTCAGGCTGGGTCACATGTTTACCCCTATGACAGGGGAGGAGGGCTGGGCCACTGTGAATGACAGGGCACTTTGCACGTAGGATGGGTGGGTGGCTCTCCAGTAGGAAAGTGAGGCGGTATTTTCAGACATCCACTAAAATATATTTCTGTTAACGTGGCAAGAAAAGGAAGAATCTCTTGGTGCCAAGGGGTTTCCCTGGCCTTTCTGTTTTTTATAAAATTCTATATGACAGGAGCTGGGCTAGGTGCTGGGGATAGACATAAAAAAGCCATTTTCTGTGCCTTAAGGAGCACACAATCTTTTAGCTGAATAGAAACATCAAAAGACAAATGCAAGGCAAGGTGACGTTTGCGACATGGAAGCCTGCACGCGCTGCAGTGGGTGAGTCTAACGGTGTCTATGGAGTGCCAGACGAGGAGCAAATTGAGCTAACTCTTGAAGAGGGGAACTTTTCTGGCGGATGAATAGAGGAAGTGCGAGGGTGACTTCCAGGCACAGAGAGCAGCTGGGCAAAGGCAGAGGGGCCTAGTGACGGAGGGTGTGTTCAGTGGAAATCCGGGTCCAGGAAATCTAGCACAGCCAAGACTCTCTGTGTCCTTCTGCCTCCACCCAGGCCAGGCAGGGCATGGACACAGGCATTGAAGGGGCAGGGGGAGATAACATCTTTGGTAGGCAACCTTAAAACCGGTGGTGGCTTTTGTCCCTAGCAGTGCTTGCATTTTGGCCATACCAAAAGGGAGTCTTGTCCAGAGTCTGTTAAGGGCTTTTGGGAAGCGTGCATGAAGAAGCTCAACCTTCTCATGGCTTCTTATCAAAACAGAACGTGCACTGCTGAGTTGTTGCTACTTTTTTTTTTTTAATTTTTTTTTTCAACGTTTATTTATTTTTGGGACAGAGAGAGACAGAGCATGAACGGGGGAGGGGCAGAGAGAGAGGGAGACACAGAATCGGAAACAGGCTCCAGGCTCTGAGCCATCAGCCCAGAGCCTGATGCGGGGCTCGAACTCACGGACCACGAGATCGTGACCTGGCTGAAGTCGGACGCTTAACCGACTGCGCCACCCAGGCGCCCCTGAGCTGTTGCTACTTTGAGGCATGTTTACATTTGAGCTAAATTCAGTGCTGCCCTTCCACTGAGGTTCTTTTCCTTTCCCTCTCTTCTCTGCGCATGCGCGTGCTTGTGCGCGCGCGTGTGTGTGTGTGTGTGTGTGTGCGCGCGCGCGCGCGCAAGTGTGTGCCCGCAGGCTCCCGGCATCTCTCTCACTTTGAAAGACTGCCTGCCTATCATGTTGACAAGGAGAAGACACGCTGGGAAAATGTCACAGCTGAACGGTCCCAAGGGAGACAGCTTTGTCAAATGCCAAACATGTGGGGAAGTAAGGCCTGCTGGGGCCTGGGGAGGGGGTGACTAAGCGAGAGTAGGCCAGGGGCCGGCAGCATTGGTGCCCCTGAGACAGTCTTAGCATTTGTCTCAGAGCACGCTAAGGGTAGGAGCCTGTCAGTGGGGAAGGGTGAGGTGAAGCTCCGTTTAAAATTCAGGGTCCAGCCCTGCCAGCCTGGGCTCTGGGGATGATGAGGGAGACAGACAGATGAGCTTGGGCGCAGAGGATCCACAGCCCCTTCTGGGGTTTAGAGAGGGAAGCTTCTCAACCAAGGACACATTTGAATCCTCCACAGGGGTTTTGAGCAGACTTGGTAGGACACACAGAAGTCGGCGGGAAGATAAGAGTTAGACAAGATTTTTCGGGCTCCTACTCCAGTTTCAAAACGAATTCCCAGAGAACCTGTCGTAAGGCCTTGAAGTTTCCCAGACATAAATGGACACGACCACGGGTGCCTCTGTCAAAGCACAGTATCTGTGGTTTGCGGCCAGGAATTGACGACGTTTTGGACATTTTCTGAGCCGTACTGAAACCAAACCCATCAACTCAGTATGCAATAGGTTGGATTCTGTAAGAGGCAGTGCTCGTGCTTTGGGGAAATAGAAAGGCCCTTTCTCTTTATTCCATGTAGTAAAGAGTTGTCTCTCATTTCTTTCTCCCAGGGCTGTCAAATACTGTTTGTTCACCAGAAGCCACATGTGTCCATACCCTCTGCACCCTCACTGGGCACAGTCATGTAGAAGGGAACAGGCAAGGAGAACTCAGGTACCAGTTAGAGAACTGTACCAACATGCCCCCAAACACTGATTCAGGCAGCAATTATTTCCTTCTACTCACAAGTATTCCCCAAATTCATGAAGAGCCTGATCATGGGAATAGGCCAATGGATGCTTTCTCTTTACTCATTCATTGAAAGAACATATTGTAAGAATTTATTATCTCCCATGGTAGGGGCTTTGAGGGAAATCAGAAAGCAGTAATACCTGATCTCTGTCTTTAGGAATCTCATCGAACCCCAGGACAAAGAGAGCGTGGAGACAAGTAAGGATAATTCAATGTAAGAAGTAATTAGCCTCATAATAGAGGTTTGAATAAAGGGCTATGCAGTCACTTCTCATTGGTTACAAGAAACCTATGGCCACCCTAAGCAAAAAGAGATTTATTAGGCTCCTGAGATAATTCATAAACAAAATTTCAGAAGGTCAGAAATGAGGACAGCTCCTGGGAACCCCAGGCGTGGACTCAGTTTTTAGGAAGCTGCCCTACATTCCAACCACTGTTCATCCTGTTCCTTCTTTTTTGTTCTACTCAGATCAGCTTGTGGCAGTCTCTTACACCGTAACTGCCTTATAGTATCTGATCAGAGTGGGCCAGAAGTAGCCGGGCACTCCAGCATCAAAGCCTGGAAGGGGGTGGCTCACACTGCCACCCATCCTTCATCAGCTCAGACCAGCCCACATCTTAGAGGCTGTCACCTTCATCATCCTATTTCCAGGTGAGGTGGGTGAGGTGCTGCACTTGGCTTAGGCAGGATCGATGCTTGCTTTCAGTCTTGGAGCTAAGGAGGAGTCTGTTAGAAGAAGAAAAAGTGAAGGACATGGATGTTCAGCAGAAAGGACACCAAGCCGTCACCTACAAGTGATACAGATGCTCAGAGAGAGGAGGGATAATGTCCAGATGGTGGAATCAGAGAAAGCTTCAAGAAAGGGCTGGGACCTGAGCTGGATTTTTGACGTAGGTCAACTTTTAGCGAGTCCGCCTCAGCCATGCCTTGCTCCTACGAGAATGCCCCCTCTCGGCAATACAGTGATAGGCACGCAGAGGCACAGTCAAGTTATAATTGGTGACTTCCACCTGCATGGCCATGGCTAAGTCGATGGAGTTGAATGGCTGAGTGTCAGTCCAGTGGGTAAGTTGATCCAATGAAAGCTCCTTCCCTATACATCAGGAATTGGCATACCCTACAGGACGCTAGTCAGTTGATCAGTGGGTTTGGAACCAAGAAAACACGTAAAAGCCTGAGGTGCCCGTGTTTGGTCAGCATACATGGGAAGGTAAGAAAACAGAATCTGAAAGCAACAGAACAGATTCATGGGAGGGAGTAGAGACAGAACATATTTGACTAGTGAGGAAGGAGGAAGTATGGAGAAGAGTATGGAAGGAGAGAATGAGTCATTGCTCCTTATGGCTTTCCACTTTATTCCAATGCCCTGTAAGGTCCAGTTGTACTTCTACTTTTGGTTTTCACGAGATGTGGTTTTATCTTTCCACTTCATTCCTTTTGAGTCAGTTTCTGTCTCTTGCTACCCACGAAACATTGTGGGACATGGGCCCCCTGAGACGGCCACCAGGTGAGGAAGAACATTACAGACAGCTTGAGCAGAGCCTAAAGGTGGGAGAGCGGGGGACTTAATTAAGAATGATCAGAATCTTTTAAAAACTGAGAACAAACTGAGGGCTGATGGGGGGTGGGAGGGAGGGGAGGGTGGGTGATGGGTATTGAAAAGGGCATCTTTTGGGAGGAGCACTGGGTGTTGTATGGAAACCAATTTGACAGTAAATTTCATATATTTAAAAAAAATTAAAAAAAAAAAAGAATGGTCAGAATATTTCATTTTGTGAACAAAGGCTAGGAGGTGACATAGGGAAGTAGGTAAGGCCAGACTATGAGGACTAAGGAGTTTAGAAAGCTACCTGAGATGTAAGATTGAGCCACTGAATATTGGGTCTGGAGAATGAGTTAATCAGACCTAGTCTTTGGGAAGATCACAGTGAGTGGACGTCACTTTTGTATCCAAAGAAGGTACGAAACTCCTGCTTCCTAAGAGAGGGGAAGATATTCTGTCTATGCCTTACTTCCCTAAGATCTGGCCTGGGATAGCTTATTTCATACTGGATGTGCACCCCTTTCCTCCTCTTTATGACAGGGAGCACCGCAAACGGAATCTGAGACTCTTACTCTGTTTCCCAGATCAGTCACGTCTAAGCTGGTGTAGGGAATGGGAATAGAGACCCTTAAAACCTGAACGGTTAAACTTTTTTGAAATATCTATCTTCAAGGCGAATTTCTGCTCACCTACAATGGGCAGATTGTACAAATCGGTGCATTCTGACATACTCAGTTTCGAGAACATTGTCTGGACGACTCCAAAAGGGCAGAGAAAAGTTGCCTAATGATGGAGGTCGTTATTTATTTATTTGATTTTTTTTTCTTGTTAATGATTTTTTAAATACCAGTTGTACAGAAAAACATCTTCAAGCCCACCCCAGCTCATCCAGCCGTGGACAGTAAGTAAGGTACCGATCTGCAGTCTCAAATCTATGAGTACCTTGTTTGTCACTGCGCGTATTCCCTTTTACGAGCCCTCTGTGACAGGAAGAGAAGCGTAACCAGTACAGGAACAGTGAGTACCAACTAATTTAGCAGCCAGCCTTCTCTCAGCAGTGATGGCTAATAGCCAGGTTAGAAAGCAGAGATGATTTTCAATAAAAATGATTGCTGAGGCTAAGTTCAAAGAGTCCAGTAAAGGCTTGGTTAGGAAGGTAGGTCCTGGGGAAAGTCAGAGCCGAGAGGAGACTCTTTTGGTGTGAGTTGGGGGATTCTAGATAGACAGGATATGAAGGAATAAGCCAGAACTACAGTAATCACACTCAGCCCTATTACTGCTTGCTGGTGACCGCAGTTCTGGCCAATTAGCCGGGGCTTCTCCCCATTTCCTGTGCTTTCCAGCGCGGCTAATGGTGGTGAGGTCAAGAGGGCATCCTCGCTTCAACATCCACCTCCTCATTGCCTGGCACTACTTACTAACAGTCGGTTCTCCAGGTGACAGTCCTTGGCGGCATAGGTTGAGGTGCCGGGGTGTGTGGGGGGGAACAATCCTAAGAGGGAAATGGAGAGAAGTTGAAGCAGTAGCAGTGCTGACAGGAAACAGAGGGTTAATGGAGAGGAGGCGGTCCATTCATTTTTGCCCACGTTGTGTGGAAACAGAGCTTTGCTGTGGCACAAGGGAGGACGGCCCACTCTGGGACTCAAGCCCATGGCCTTTAAAATGTGGAGCTTGGGGGGGCGCCTGGGTGGCTCAGTCGGTTGAGCGTCCGACTTCGGCTCAGGTCACGATCTCACGGTCCGTGAGTTCGAGCCTCGCGTCAGGCTCTGGGCTGATGGCTCAGAGCCTGGAGCCTGCTTCCGATTCTGTGTCTCCCTCTCTCTCTGACCCTCCCCCGTTCATGCTCTGTCTCTGTCTCAAAAATAAATAAACCTTAAAAAAAAAAAAACAAAACTAACTAAATAAATAAATGTGGAGCTTGGGAGGCACCTGGGTGGCTCAGTCGGTTGAATGTCTGGCTTCGGCTCAGGGCGTGATCTCGTGGTTTGTGAGTTAGAGCCTCACCCCCCGGGCTTGCTGCTGTCAGCGCAGAGCCTGCTTTGGATCCTCTGTCTGTCTGTCTCTCTCTGTCTCTCTCCCTGCGTGTCCGCCCCCCCCCCCCCACTTATGCTCTCTGAAAAATAAATAAAACATTAAAAAAACTTTTTAAAATAAATAAGATGTGGAGCTTGGAACAGAAGGCCTTACTTAAGGGCTCGCTCGTTCTAATGTTTATGACTGCAAATGACTGCACTTGGGCCCGCCCTCAGTCACTCGGAGAGGACACGGGAGGGACATCATCCCTGTGGATGAGGCCCGCCCCTCGTCTGAAGAGGGAAACAGGCCCAATGAAACCTAATTGGGTCCCTGAGGGATTCGGGTGGTATTCTGATAAACTGACAGAAAAGAAAATCTTCCTCTGCTTAACTTTTCCAAGGATAGGCCAATAGCCAACACTCTTTCCTGCTATTTGGGTAGACAAAGGTTGAATTCTGCATAACCAAAACGTGTAGAACGGGAAGAACGCTCTATCTTCATTTGCTCAGTGCTTGAAAATTATTGTTTCAAGTGTTTTTTTTTTGAAACAGTGGATTCCATATCTCTTTGGTTGATGCGAAATGAATAACACTTCAACTAGTCCAATCACCTCACCAATGCAGAAATCTTGTCTATGATTTATTCCTCCCTTCCTCTCTTCTCCCCTCCAACAGACAGTTTGGATGCATGTGCTGAGGACAGCGCAATAAGAATGGATAAAAATTCACTTGGTTCCTGGGGCGCCGGGGTGGCTCGGTCAGTTAAGCATCCGACATCGGCTCAGGTCGTGATCTCCTGGTTCATGAGTTTGAGCCCCGAGTCAGGCTCTGTGCTGACAGCTCGGAGCCTGGAGCCTGCTCCGTATTCCGTGTGTGTCTCTCTCTCTGCCCCTCTCCCACTCATTCTCTGTCTCTTTAAAGTAAATAAACGTTAAAAAAAAAAGTTAAAAGAAAAGTAAAAAAATTTTCAAGTGACTCCTGTGTCCAGTGGGGGCAATAGCCGGGTAGACACAGCACAGTAAACTGGCACATGAGATCTGAACACCATGACTGGTGCATGATAGAGTTTACTCAGTACATTTTTGTCCACAAAGAAAAATGAAGGAAAGATCACACCCTCAGTAGTTCTGCTCTCTGCTTTTGAGGTAAGACTTGTCCACTGGTGAGTGATTCTTTCAGAAAAGTCTCCCCTTGTTGAACTGATTTCTGGGTCTGTGTTTTCACCAGCTGGCCCGTGTTTTCTTCCCCCTCGAAATACCGGTCGTCCCTTATGAACCATCTGAATGATCACCTTTCTCTGCCCCTCCCATCCCACAATTCTCCCGCTCTGTTGGCCAGGGAAGAGAAATAATCCCTGCAAGCTGCTCCACAGAGTACGAGTCTTGGGTTTGCTCGGCTTTACTTGGGTTTAACTTTGTAAAGGCAAAGGTTCAAAGAAAACCCGGCGGAGATGTCCCCTTACTGGGCCTCCTGCTCTGCTGCCAGTGAACACGGTACCTGCGGTCCTGCAGCTCATCTGCAGTGTATCTTCTCAGGCCGTCCTTAACTTCCCGCCCCCCCCCCCCCAGAAGCTGAGGCTTCACTCTTTGCTGTGCTGGGCCTTTAAGGATTCATCATAATTTGGAAGTAGTAAATATGAGCACAGCCATGAAACTTTAAGACTATTTGTCCCAAAGCAGAAGGGAAATGGACACACTGTTCAGCAGCTGAAGGACTGTGAAGAGAATACTCAGCTGTGATTCCAAATTTGACTTGAGCATCTTTCTCTCATGACTCTGCCATGTGACACAGACCTTTCTCTTCCAAGTCAGTCCCCTCGGTGGCTTTATTACCTTAGTGGACTTTAGGTCCCTCGTCCGCTTTCCGAGCCCAAGCTGGTAACTCGCTTTTGATCATCTAAATTTCAGTTTTAGCTCCCAGGAGCGCTTGTTAGTTTACTAGGTCACAAAGTTTCTTTAAAACGAAATCAAGCATTTTTAAATTTATGAGGCTGAAGTTTCTTGGCTATAGATGGGTGACGATGGCAGCAAAAGGGAATCAAGTTTTAAAACTTGCTTTGAGATATTGAACAATTGTGTTTGTAGTGATTTTACAATCCTGTGGGCATTTATTTTGAAGTTATCATTTGAGGCTATAGGTTGGCCACTTACATTTTCTTGGTCAATTTCTCCTCTAAGTTTTGTGTCTCAGCTCGGCACAGGAGTGCCACTCTTTGAAATAGGGCAGTGTTGCTTTGTGTATTGGTTTTCTGCTCTCTGTTCCATTATAGGATTTTAAATTTTTAAACTTTTTTTTTTTAATTTTTTTTCAACGTTTTTAAATTTATTTTTGGGACAGAGAGAGACAGAGCATGAACGGGGGAGGGGCAGAGAGAGAGGGAGACACAGAATCGGAAACAGGCTCCAGGCTCCGAGCCATCAGCCCAGAGCCTGACGCGGGGCTCGAACTCATGGACCGCGAGATCGTGACCTGGCTGAAGTCGGGCGCTTAACCGACTGCGCCACCCAGGCGCCCCAAGGATTTTAAATTTTTAAAAAAATGTTTTCATTTTATTTTTGAGACAGGGAGAGACAGAGCATGAGCAGGGGAGGGGCAGAGAGAGAAGGAGACACAGAATCCGAAGCAGGCTCCAGGCTCTGAGCAAGTGGTCAGCACAGAGCCTGACACGGGGCTCAAACTCACAGACTGTGAGATGGTGACCCGAGCTGAAGTTGGACGCTTGACCGACTGAGCCACCCAGGCGCCCCCCCCCCCCCAACCCCGCCATTATAGGATTTTAACAGATAAAGCCAGAGCATGCCGAACCTATAGACTGAAGAGGCAGCACCTGTTCAGAGAGGTCTGCAGAGTCAGGGAAGCCCCTCTCCCTCTTCCTAGCTCTAGAAATGCAGAGGCAGTGTTTTCCTGTTTTCAGTATCATTCCATACTCCCAGGGTGTCAGCCCTAATTAGTAAGACTGTAGAAGTCAGAATAGTGCGTGTCTCTTACCAGCACATAAACCTTTCAGAGCTTTGAGTTTTGCTCAGTTGCTCAGGTGGAACACTCATCAAGCTGGCAGAGAGGAAGGCAAACCCACATCAATGGGTTAGAGAGATAGAGGGGAAGAAAGAGTGAAACCGAGCACCATTTTAACTCTTTGCCATGTGGCCTGGAGAAAAGCCCATATGAGTGATTTATCTCTGGAAGCCTTCAGTTTTCCATTTTAGTCTCTCCTCCCTTATAAAAGATCTCTTAGAACTTCACTGGCATGAAAAAAAAACCCCTAATCCCTATGCTGATGACTTTCTAATTAATATCTCCATTCAGACATCAACTTGCCTTCGTGGCATCCCATGGGATGACTAATGGATACTTCAGATTTAATATGGTCAACCCAAGGTGCTGAGATCCTCGGCTCAAACTTGCTCCTTTTAGTCTTCCCCTTCTTAGTAGATGCTAACTCCAACCTTCTGGCTGCTGAGGACTAAAACCTTGGAGTCACCCTCCAAATCTGTCCCTCACATTTCATATTGTTTACAACTGCCGTCTCATTGGCTCTACATTCACACCATATCCCAAACCTGATCACTTCCCCCTACCTCTGTTGCAGCTATGCTGACTCAAACCACTGTAATTTCCTCCTCGGGTTATTGACATAGTTCCCAACCAATTCCATGCTTCTATTTGACTCCCTAACACCCTGTTCACAGCACAGGAGATGGAGTGATCCTTTCAAAGTTAAGTCAGACTATGCCACGCCTCTGCTTCAGATCTACAAATGAGACCCAAAAGGCCCCACACAGCCTGTCCTTTTTTTTATCTCCCTGACTTTATCTCCTACCACTTTGCCCCATGCTTACTCCTCCTGGCTACTCTGCCTTCCTTGCTTCTTATGAAGGTACAGGGCATACTCCTGCCTCAAGTACGTTTCATGTGCTTTTCTTTCCCTTTGCAGTGCTTCCCCTGGGCAAACCCGGGTGACTTGTTTCTCTGTCTCCTTCAGATCTTCCTCCCATCTTACCTTCTTGTTGAGGCCAATTCTGATCATCCTCAATAAGTTATGTCCCCGCCGAATACTTCCTGCTCTGGTTCTTTCTTTTGTTTTTTATCTTATTACTCATCACCGTCGTGCCACTGTCTGGCATACTGTAACAGTTGGCTAGCGCTGAGTAACAAGCCCTCCCAAGTCCCAGTGACAACGATTGTTTAGTTTTTCTGGCTAGCACATCTGTGGGTTGGCTGCGGTTTAGGTGATCGAGGCTGGGTTTGATTTCGTAGTCTGGTCTGGCCTCCTCCTTGCGGGTAGGACTCAGGTGGGCTCCCTGTGATTTCATCTGGGGGCCCATGCAAAAGGGGCAGCAGCTGCCCGGGGAAAGTTCCTTTCATGATGATGGCAGAGGTACAAGACAATAAGCTCAATCTGCAAACAGATTTTGAGGACATTTTTAACTTTCTTTGGTAATGGTAGCGTATTGATGGTCGATTTGTATGAGCGTGCATGGGCGTGCGTGTGTGTGTGTGTGTGTGTGTGATGTATTTATCGTCTCTTTTTTTGTCGTGAGATGAAATGCTTACATTAGTCAGATAGGACCCCCTCCCATGGCTCACTCTGTCACTACCTTTGTTCAAATATCACCTTTTCAGAGTGACTTTCCCCTGACAATGATTTCAGAGCTAGCACTCCTTATTCTATTTCCTTGCTCCGCTGTATTTTAAAGTAGCCTTTATCCCCACATAGCTCTATAGCAAATATGTGTTTGCTTGTTTCCTTTGTCTCTCCTACAAGAATATAAGCTTCATGAGGGTAGAGACTGTCTTGGGCACCAGTGAATTCCCAATACCTAGAACAGTGCTTGGGGCCTAGAAGGCTTTCAATAAACATTGCTGAACGAATTATGAGAAACCGTTATAAAAGAGGTCTAAGACTGTGTTCGAAGAGAGGGCTTTGTCCCTGGATTGTGTGGTGCTGAAGCTCTTTTTGACACAACATCAATATTTTTGGCATTTGTGGTTTTTTGTTTGCTCATAAGACACTGTGTGTGCCCCTGTGAGAGCACCTCTAAATTGTTCTTGGTACTGCATGAGATGCTTTGATTATTTCTGAAGCCCTTCTCTGATCCGTAATATATCTGTACCTCTTGTCTGCAGTTACTTTGAAAATGGTAGAGCTGAGCTAAAAATATTCAGAAGTAGCTAAGCAGTCAGCATTGCTTCAACTTTGCACACTGACTGCTTCTGTGTCTTATCCTTGCATCTGGCATCAAAACAAAAATCTTTAACATGGGAAGATATTTTAGTCCTAAGCAATCTATTATTGTCACAGATAATGCACAAGGCAGCTTTCGAAAACACCCAAATAATGTTCTCTAACCTGTCTCTCTAGGTACCCACTTTGCTCCCACAATGAGAATGTTATAGTCAGATTCATCCCAAAGAGCCTTACTTTTATGTAATTTAGAACTATAATAATTTAAAAAAATCTCACATATTTAGATACCATTTGTCCCTTTATGGAGCACTTTTAAAATTTCACGTATTATTTCCTTTTACGTCAAAATAGGCCCATTTGACCTAGGACAAATGAGGCCCCGAAGAGTTCATTGACATCCTCAAGGTCACTTGGCTAACTGGTGACCGAGTCAAAAATCTCCATCCTCTGCTGTACGGACTGTGAACACTGAAATATTAAAGTAACCTCATCTGATACCCAGTATTGACTTCTTATTTCTAGGTTTGAAAATACGCGGCAAGCTTAAAAAATAAACTTGAGAGGAATAAAAGCGTGCTTTGGCGAGGCTTTCAGGCCGGGTAATCAATTATGTGCTTTCCCTACGACCTGGTCACCATATTTATGAAGATAAAACCAGGGTGGTTTTAGTGGAATAGGATGGGTACAAAAGGACAGCATGTATTGTCAAGCGAATGTATGTAAAGGGAGGTGGGGTTTTGTTTTGTTTTGTTTTGTTTTGTTTTGCTTCGTTTTGTTTTCCAACCCCTATCTTTCTCAAGCCCTCTCACATGGAGGCTTAGTCCGGGACAGTACTTGAGCCGATCCTGACCGGAGTATCAGTAGCGTCAGACCTCTGGATGATGGGACCTAGGGTTTTGTTTGTCATGGATTAAGTGTCTGCTATGAGCTCTGGGCAACCAGATCCCCCCTGAGTCCATATCACCTTTTGGCAACAGCAGGGGTCAGTTCCCATGACTGGGTTTCTGTTTGGAGCCCTGGCCTGAATATCAGACCATTCATGTGGGACCCCAAAGCCCCATCCAGTGTCTACCAGCTCACCTCCTGAGGAGGTGGTTGGGTTTTGCTTTCTGTGGATTCAGGCACTGGTTGGGAATGTGGATGGAGCGACTGTTGGCAATGCTGCTACAAATGCCTACCTCACTTTAGACATGATTTGTGGTGTTCTTTGCTAGAACCTCAATGGCTGGCATCCTACCTGGAATGCAGTAGATAGTCAATGAGTAAACGCCTGAAAAAACAAACACGCTCCCTGGATTCTTATGCCCATTCATTGGAGAGATAGGATATCTGTCTGAGAAAAACCTGAATTACATCATCCTTTTGGACTTTCAGTCTTGGGCTCTCCATCTGCACTCATGGTACCAGTTTACAGCTAACTTATCACTGCCACTTCCAGACTCATGGGCAAGCATGTGCCTCACAAGGGTCTGTGATTCACTCACTCTCTTATCCAAGATGGCTGCCCAGCTCCTACCGCCACTGCTTGATAGTGAGCGGAAAGAGCTCCCCTTTCTGAAACCAGAAAGTATGCCCTTACTAAATGAATTCTAAAAGTGCTTTTTGAGGAGAAGGAAGGAGAAATCTCTGGCTCATGCTCAGGATTTTGAAAGCAGAATTAGATTTGGCAGTAGGAAAAAATTCAATTCCATTTAACAGAGATTTATTTATTTTTAAAGTTCTTTTATATGCCTGGAACCGCGAAGTTGAAAAAAAAGGAGTCAGTCATGGACTCTGCTCTCTAGGGATTAACAATCTAGTGACTGAGGAAGTCCAAATAGTAATGGAAGTAGGTGCAATAATTCTAGCATCAGGCAGATTTAGCGAGTGCTATAGCAGGACAACAGTGGAACACCTGTGGGGCTCAATATTTATCATATGTTTTTGGAAGACTAAGGAAGGGAGACATCCTAAAGTACTATAACTTCTCCGTGCTGTCTTCCCATTTCTCTTATGGGATCTTCTCTTTACATTAAATTGCAGTAAGTTGAAATTTTGATTGGCTAATGCATTCCAATCTTCAAAAACCAAAATAATTTCAGTAGATGGACATTAAGAAGTCTTATTCTCACCATGTTCGGGAATTTTGCTCTCACCATGCCCCATTCAGACCATTCCTCCCGCTCCTGTATCCTGCAGGTAGGTTTTTGCAGTGGTTTCTTGTGTATTCTTCTGGGCTATTTTATGTAAATAAAGCAGATAAGAATACTCATTCTTATTCCATCTTTTTTCTTCCACAAAATGAACATTATATACAGTGCCATTCTTGCTTTTTTCTGCTTCACAGTATACCCCAGAGATGATTCTATGTCAAAAAATAAAGAGCTTCTTTATTCTTGTTTTATAAATGCATAGAAAATCCTGCAGTTCATTTAGCCATCTCCCTACAGATGGACACTTGGGGTGCTTCCAACCGTTTGTTAAAAATTTGTTGCACAAACCATTTACATACATCAATTCATATGTGTGCAGGTGTATCTACAGGGCAAAATGCCCAGAAGGAGGACTGCTCAGATATCCACTCTCTTTTCTTTTCTTGTTTTTTTAAAATCAAGTTCATCATTATTCCCAGTCTCAGAGATAATGGACTTTGCCATACAGACTCTCAAAGACCAAAGGAATGGATCTCTTAGGGTTGAATTCTAGTTCTATGAGAAAATATTAAGTGAGATCTTAAGACCATTTCTACATCTTAAGATATATAGGAAGCCGCTTGTTTCTACAAAGCTCACTTATATGATTGACTTTATTATCAGATCCTGATTTCCAATTCCATCAATGTTTGTTCTGGCCAGTTAGTGGTTTGCGTTGCCTTCATTCACCTGTTCAACCAACAAATGTTTTTTGGGCACTTACTAGACCTCAAGGTCTGATAGATGTTGGAGTTAGAGTGGACTCATACTTGGTCTCTGTTCCCTAGCTCATAATTTGGACAGAGATTTAAACATCTAGATACACATTTAGTATGGCAGTTATTACTATACACATATATGTAGGTTGAGCTTTTTCCCCAGCAACCCCACCTTCTCTGTGTATGTTCTTGGCAACCTGTTGGCATCCCCCACTGCCAGTTGCAATATGATCTTCATAATACACAGAAATTGGGGTCAGAAACCTTGGGTTTTGGTTTAATCTATGTTACTAACAAGTATTAGTAACATGAGTACCTTAGTAACATAATAAGCTTGTAGTGTTTCAGAATATCAAAATCTCTATCTGAGATGTGAGTATAGAATGGTATCAGTGCTTAAAAGTGCTGTGCAAATTATTGTTTACATTCTTTCTCTCCTAGGGAACAGAACTGTGAGTGAGAACAACCAAGGATTGTGGGAATCATTTCAGCAGTAACGATAGTATTTGTTTCTGGACTGACAGAGCCTTTCCCTTTCCCAAGTAGATTCGTCCGGGTCACCCACAGTCAGAAGCAGAATTTATAGTCTCCTCCACCAAGTGGGCTTGGTGTGCAACTTATGGAGGCACCAATACTGGCCTATCTGCCCTTTCCGTTGTCAGTGTTGACACTGAACTGACCATTGAGCCATTGAACTGACCATCTTGCTCTCACCAAAGTGGGGAGAGCTTTTTGAGGTAATGTGTCTGGAACACCACCATTATAGTTGTACCCAAAGTATTCCTGCACACTGGCAATACATCAGTGTCAGCACATGGTCAGAACCAGGTATCCGTACCTGGATGTGGTGAGGAAAGGAGAGATGAGCAATATTAGCAATCTGCAACCATCCCTAGGGGAGTTGGTAGTACTAATAGAGCCCAAAAGGCAGACCTGCCATGGCAGTGTGGATCACAGAACAGTCCTAGCCCTTGATGAGGTTGTGCCCCGCCCTGAAGCAGGGAGGGGGAGAAATTCCGTGTCTTCTTCCTTCCTTCTATTCTCTAGTCTCCTGTTAGTATTTTTCATTAACTAAGCCTGGTGAGAAGACACTTGTCAAGGGAGCTTGGGGAATATATTTTTCTGGAGAAAGTCAGGGGATGAATCTGAGAGCAGATAGGCAAATTACCAGCATAGAATCTCAACTCCTTCTTAGAAAGTGTTCCCACCAAGAGGGGAAGTTTGTCTCTAACTTTCTTCTTGTTCCTGAGGCTGAATATTTTTGTCTTGAGGCCTCTCAGGTTTTAAATTCTTTGTTACTCTTTTTTTCCAGCAGGCCCACTGCATCCTGTGCAAAGAGTGCTTCTGGAAGTCTCCACTTGGGACCATCGATATTCTACCTGTTTGCTTTGATGCCTTCAATTGTCTAGCTAGCCCTTTCTTCAGTGGCGTGGTTGGATTCCAAGGTAGGAAAGGGAAAGAAAGACAGAATCAACAGGTCACCTACAAGGCCAAATGCATTAACTCTTTGAATCATAGAGAAGCCAAAAAATTCTGAGAAGGAGCAGGACAATTGGTGAGGTTTCATGGTGGTTATTTCCTATCCCTCCCCCAGTGGGTTACAGGGAAAACCTCTCTAAATAGCTTTAGCTTTCGCCATGATCTTCCAGCCTTGTTTAGAATGATAGAATTTTAGAGCTAGAAATGTTAGAAATCAGCAATCTCAACATTTTCTTCTTCATTTTATAAAGAGTAAAAATGAGGTCCAGCAAGGTTAAGTGACAAGGTCACAATCACTTAACAAGTTAGTGGTGTGAGCTGATTTCCAAATGTTCCTTTTCCATCTGTACGAGTCAATTTTACTTAGGTTCCATATTAACTCGCCATCTTAGTGTTATTTAAAGGGTCTAAGCAATTCTTCTCTTCCTGCTTCAGAGTTTCTCCTGTTAAAGATCCCTTCAGGGAGTCTCCTGGCTTTCTTTTGCAGAACACTTTCAGCAAATTTTTATTTTCCTCTGCTGCCTCCACCTCACCCTATACAAGTTATTCTGAGTCCAGAAAGATCTAGAATGAGCTCAGGTTTGAACTGGTACATGCCTTCTGTTATTCCACCGAGGGGTTGTGTGGCTCTCCCTTCCCCAATGTTGTTTGTGGTTCAAGCATGCGAAGGCTCTTTCTGTGAGAAGAAGTTCTACAATTTTATTACCAGTAAAGTAAAATGGAAAACCAATACCATCATTTTCACTGTAGGTTTTATTTCCCTGGTGATACATGAAGAAATTGGCTCAGTGAAGAAGCCAGCTATAAGGGTGGAAATCGGCAGATGGCGGGTCCACTGGAGCCCAGAGAGGGTGTGTAGTCAAGGGAAGGAGGAAAGTCTGACCTTGGTGAGAGGGCTAATCTCACCAACTCAGGCAGTGGCTTTCTGTAGTTTAGTTTTTATCTGAATAGGGAAGGAGAAGAAGGCGAAGACACCAAGAGAATAAAGAGGGAAAGAAAGGAGAGAGGGCACAACAGAGACAGAGAACAAAGGAAAGAAGAAAATGGAAGAAAATGCTCCTATAGGAGTGAAGAGGGCATGGGAGAATAAGAATCAAAGAAGGGGGCTATGTGTCACTCAATAGCACACTTAATGTAAATATGACTTCTTTTTTCTAGTCTGCAGAATAAAGATTAATTCTCTATTTTTTTTTTCTTATGAGTGTGAGGTAATCAGACTCAGGCCATGTTTATTTGTAGAGAAACCAGAGTGATCAAAAGACTAGGTCAGTCCAGTGTTTAGCTGCAGGGACTAATGCACTAAGATTCTACATGGGACCAAAGGTGGGAATGGGGAGGGCAGGGAGGAGGACAAAGGGGAAACTACCTCAATCTCCTGGGAATGGGGGCTTGCATAGACCTGGTGCAGCATGCACTTGTTAAACTGGCGTTCCTCCCTTTGCCACTTGCTCTGATGCAGTTATGGTGACACTAACTTAGAAACAGTGCAAAGATTGATTCATATATTTTTTTTCAATTGTTGTGGCCAATACTTGGTTGGAAATTGGGCATCATCAAGTTTGGAAGGTAGAGAAGTGGGTGGGCGGAAAAACTTCACGGATTAACATAGAGGTAGGAAAGCATTTGCTCTCCTGGGTGGTAGTAGAGAAGGAATCTTCTAGACTGCGCTGGCGCCTTAGGTTTGTATCAAATGGAACACGATTGCACTTTAATTACCTGAAAGAATGAAAAGGATAACTGGTTGGATATTCTCAAAGTGCTTTGCAATTATGTGTGTTGGTGGGGCTATCAGTCATGATGCTTCAACTGGTCTGTGTCCTGAAACTTGGAATCATTAGTAGATGGAAAAAACAGTTGGAGCTGATTTCTCCTGACAAGACCATCAATTGGCTCCTCTTACATGGATTCCCAGGACTGCCCTGGCTCCTGCCCTTCTCGAATCTGTTTGGCATCTCTATGCATTTCTTCAATTTTGAGACCTGCCACCCATTGTTCCACTACATCCTATTTTTAACTGGAGGCGGGAAGAATACTTCTATCCCTTGAAGGCAAAGGACCCTAACCCAACTAATAGATGTCCTACTGTTCTACCAAACCATTGTCTTCCCTCACTGGACCTTCTGAGTCCCTAGATTTTCCAGTAATAAATACTTTCTGTACCTTCAACTTAATGGTAAATTTAATAATCCCTGGACTCTCTCTCAAACCCCTGAATGAGCCACTTTACCCTTAGAGGTTACAAATAATGAAAGTCTGCAAATAAACATATAGATCAGACTAGAAAAAAACAGCACCCGATGGAAGAGGTGAATTCCAATTCTGAAACTAACTGGCAAGTTACTAACCCTCTCTGGGTATAATTATTTTCCTTTTCTGTGATATGGACTTCACAGAGTTGATAAGAGAAAGTGACTGAGGCCGCTTATGTAAGGAGTCACATGCCTCCTGACACCTAACGGGACAAGTGTCCACATTTCCCTGTTGGAATGTATGTGCCAAACCCTTGTGCTTGGGGGAATGCGTTTAGTAATATCCATAGCAAATCCAGACTTAAGCACTTCATAATCCTTGGAAGTGTGGGCACTTGACCAGAGTCACTGAGCTCAAAGCTTCTGACCAGAGGATCCAGAAAAACACCCAGGAATTTAAACACAACAGAAGGGCAATGAAGTAGTGAGGCAGAGATTAAAAAAACAAAAGGAGGGCCCCATAGGGAGATAGACATACCAAGAGAAAACACATTCAAGGCAGAGCACAGGAGAGACATACAGAAACTTACAGCCAGAGACAAAATATGTCTCTTGAATTTTCTCTCATCCTGAACTCCCAAGCTGGTTTGTCACCTAATGCCTAAGGGCTAGATTATGGGAATATCGAACCAGAGCGCCAGGCTAGAAAGCCTGGAGATAACATGAAGCTGCACAAGCTACAATTTCTGCAAACTACTAAAGCTTTCATTAGGCAAACTTTAATTTGTGTGCGTTCTCTCCACTGTACCTTAAAATAAATGTATTCTTTATGATCTGGAGAGATGCCTACTCGTCTAATTTGGAAGAAATATAAATGTTGGTAGGATCGTCTCCGGGGAATGTTACTACCTATCGTCATTAAGGGAGGAAGTAATGAGAGAGCGGGAGATTAACTAGTTAGTTGGGGAATCTACTAGAAGAAAGGAATTGACACCTCAGGGCCTAATCTTGAAAATTGTTCTGGCACAGACAGTAACATGCTGAGCAGAGGAAGAATGGGATGGGGACTGCAAAAAAAAAAAAAAAAAAAAAAAAAAAAAAAAAAAGTAATGATCAGAAATGTTAATCAAAATATGATGAATATAAAATGCTAAACTATTTTAATTTTTTTTTCAACGTTTATTTATTTTTGGGACAGAGAGAGACAGAGCATGAACGGGGGAGGGGCAGAGAGAGAGGGAGACACAGAATCGGAAACAGGTTCCAGGCTCTGAGCCATCAGCCCAGAGCCCGACGCGGGGCTCGAACTCCCAGACCGAGAGATCGTGACCTGGCTGAAGTTGAACGCTTAACCGACTGCGCCACCCAGGCGCCCCATTGCTAAACTATTTTAAATAACAACAGTTTGGCTATGACATCTTCATTCAGTCACGTATTACATTTATTAAAAACGTTTCTATTCCTCAAGCTGTTTTCAGCACATGGGCCAGCTAGAGAAAGCTGAGAGTTAAGGTGGCCGCGGCTGCGGCAGAACTGCTCCTGTCTCTGTGCTGTATGGGATGCTATTCTCGACGTCAGCAACAATAGCTAAACACATCTCTGAATTATAACTGTCATAGGGCTCCTTCCTGGGCTCATCTGCCTTGCTTAGCATTTTAAGTCTCTCCTGCTTAATGAAATGTCATCTTTTCATGGACGGTGAGCAACTAATTGTTTAAAGCAAATCCGAATGTGAAAGGTGGAGGTTTTTATGACTTGGAGTTTAATTCGTCGTGATACCTTGACTCATGTCTCAAGCTAACTAAAGGATGCCACACTGCAGGACATGTAACCTTTCACCACCACACACTTCACCAATTACAGCAAATTTCCCTTTACCCAGAGTAGCTGGAGATCGGTGGGATTCAATTTCCAGTATGCTGATTAACTGGGTATTGCCACATAATCCAATCACCAGAGAATAAAATTTGTCTTCTCTGGATGATGGCTTCAACTTTTTTACCCTCCTGTTCCTTCTAGTCTCTCTTCAAGTCAATCTTCTTGAAGAGTAACTCATTTCTTTCCAGCTTGAAACCTTCGATAACTCCCAGAGCTCATGGGATAAGGCTATCATTCCAGGTTGTTCATGATTGTTCCCACACATCTATTTTCATCTCTGTTTCTCTACCCTTTGTGCTCTTCCTTATAAAAACCCTGACTTTCCTCATGCTTGATGTTCCCTCCACATAGGATGCCCTTCTGGCCTGTTTCTGCATATTCAAACCCTACCCATTCTTGAAGAATCAGGTCAATTCCCTCTTCTTCTGAAAGCCTTCCTAAATGTCTCCTTCCCCATCTCCTTTTTAAAGCCTACGTCTTCTTCTTCTGAAATTGCACATCTTTGATCTCTGCCCCTCCTGGGAAATGACTTTTTCCTTTCAGTCATCCTCATTTACATTTACTCTATCTTACCAATAAATCACAAGTTTTTTGAGTGTATTATCTGTGACAGATGCATCTCTGTTAGCCCCCAAGATGCTATCACATGCCTTGCACACAGTAGGTGTTAATTAAATGAATGAGCCAACAGAACCATAATTTCATCACTAAAATGGATCAAAAGGTGCTTCTCTCTTTCTTAGATGATTCATAGAACACCTCAGGATTTCACAGTGCTTTTAATTTATTATGCTTAACATTAACTATCATTAAAGAAGCTGCAAATAAGTCTGGTTATTTGAATTTTCTCGTTTCGATTTCTGAACAACACAGAGAGCAGGTACATTTAACAACCAGGCGACTGACAGAAGTTACAGGAAAAAATGTGTTTATTGACCTCACATAAAACACAGTAAATGGCACAGGGAATTAGGATAAAATTAAGTCCATCTATACATGAAGTGATTTTGTCTGAGAGAATCTAATTAGTGTCAGAGTGTGACCAGAATCTCAGTGTTCGTACTATCCACCCATGATCACTCCTTGAGGATAATGACTTTAAGAAAGGCAGCCATACCCGGGGACAATACCAAGAAATAGGCAGAAGCGAAGCAGATTCCTTCTTAATCACCAGAGACACAACTGGGGATTGAAAATTCACTGCGGTTCCCTGCCCCAAGGGCTACAGGGCATGGCATTTATTTCAGAATGGGCACAGTCACTGTTCATGATGCCATGCAGAGTCATGCATTTGCAGATGAAAACAAGAAACAAGCTGGTCACCAAGCATGGGTGAGAGGACAATGTTCTCAATGCCAGGCCATGCTGTGAGCAGGGTCAGGTCAAGGGATCTGAGAAAGAAAGAAAAGGGAGAGCAGGAGCTCATGAAAGGCTATGATCAGGGTAGCAAGGGGTTAACTGCTAAATAAGCTAACAGAAATCAATCAAAGAGAAGTGGATGTCAGGAAAAAATAGGAGACCAGCCCAGGAAAGTAGTTCACATCTTTGAAACCTGCAGAAGTTGAAGGAACAAAGGAAGATGGGTCATCAATATGGAGCAATCTGGAGGATTCTGGAGTTTCCTCTCCAGAAAACAGCTGTGTGGTCCCGGCATCCAGGAAAGGAGCCAGATGCCAGGGGAACTTGCTATTTGGGCCCCAGCTGTACTGACATGCTCTCTTATTCTGTAAAACCCATTCTGAGGTCTTCTGCTGTCGAGTTGGGAGCAAAGGATGCTCACTGAAAGCTGGTGACAAAAAGTTGTAGGGTAATCACTGGAGATGATTCTCTAGGCAGAATGATTTTCCCAACACAGAGGCATACAGTTGTTTGGAAACAGGCCCTCTGGAGCATTAAGCTTATCAGGATATCTACTAGGAATTCTCTTCCTTAGACTTTTATCTCATCTTTCTTCAGAGGCTGTGGGAACACAGATTCTCTTAGAATCCTCTCCAAGCTCTCTGTTTTGGCCTTTGACACCGACTAACCGTGACTGTGGTTCTTTCCAAAGCTCGTTATAGTGTTTTGGTAACAGTTGGCAGCAAGGAGATCCAGGTCCACATGCCCTCGCAGAGAAGCCCTGGCCCATCCCATACTGATTTCCAGGTGGACAACCGAGTGCAGTTTGTCATGTAATGGAACCTTCAAAGTCATAGATTCTGTAGTGTTAAAGCTTGAATTCTGTCTGTTAAATCATATCCACGTGGCCATCAGAGGTCACACCAACTCCAAGTCAGGTGTTTATGCTCCCAGCCATAGTGAAGAGGAAATTCTGATCCATTTTCCATGCAGTGGAAATTGATTCTCAGAATGATTACCGCGAGGGTATATAAGGATGGGTCAAGAGGTGACCTTGAATAATTTGCCAAACCACTCTGAACCCCAGCTATCTTAGTTGGAAAATAGAGACTTATCACCCCACTCAAAGGATTATGATGGGGATTAAATGTGTAAAAATGTGGATAGAGTATTGGGTGCATGAGAGGTCCTTGCATCAACAAAAGAAAGATTCAAGAATGTTCAGTTTTGGTGCTATGTTTCTTTGCATTAGGATTCTTGGAGCTCAGTTTACTCCTACACAGTCTTTTTTTCTTTATTAATGTTCTATTGGTCATAAAAAAGAAGTTTATGAGAGGAACATGTACTTACTAGACCAAGAATCAAGATGTCTAGATTTCAGTTCTAGCCTGCTGCCTGATAATCCTGCCAGGATAATCCTGAGTAAACGACATACAGTCTACAAGCATCAATTTCTTCCCCTCTAAAATTCAATAATAGACATGATTTCCATGTCTACCTCATAGGACTATTGTGAAGATCAAATAAAATAATAGCAGAGCAGGTGTTTTCACCATTAACACTGGCCATGTATCGACTAAGTCAGTTTCCATCACTCCTTTAATCTCCACAGTAACCCCACTCAGCAGATACAGCTTTTCTCATTTGAAAACCTGAGCTCTGAGAGACATTTAGTGGCTCACTAAAGCTTAGCAGTCGCTGAGCAGTAGGGCCAGGATTCAAAACCAACCCTCTGGGCTCCAAGTGCTCTTCTCACTATTATGTTGGGTCATGTGAAATTGCTACTTTTGTAGGTGAAAATCGAATGTCAGTGATTTCATACGGTTAAACCTGATATAACACATCTGTATAAAGAGCTATTTAAATTCAAGAGAACAGAACCATTGAGTTAAAAGGCTTAGGTTCTGTTTAACACCATTCAGGGCAGTGTTTCCTTATACCATGTAAAGGACTGGAAAAGGGTCATAAATTTCCCATTTGATTCAAACTGGAATTGGCAAAACCCTGTTCTGGTTGGGCATTTCACATGATAGTTAAGCTACAGTTCATTCACAGGAATCAAGCTCTCTTGGTAGCACCATCCTCAAAGTGGGGTCGATATGTCATATGGTCTGCAATATCTACTCATTGTCTTATGGAAAATTGTGAATCCATTGTAAATCTGAATTCAGATGCAGACCGAGATACTAAGTAGTCCATTTAAGCATTGTAAAGTATGAGACTTGAGCAAATGTGCTTTTATAAAATTGAGATTAGTTTTTAAATGTGGACTTAGATTGGTCTGTTCATGAAAATTGCTGTTTTGGGGAAAAAATCCCCAAGTATTTGCTCATAGGAACCTTGGAATCCTACGAAGCATGCTGATTTGAGCTTCTCTTCACTCATGCTGGAAAAAGAACTGTGAATTGGTTCTGGGATGGGCTTGGCCTAGTGTTACCTGGACTGGGTGTAATACCAGATTGGTCAGCTAACCTCTGGGGAAATGTATACAGAGTATCATGATTGCCTTGTCTGAATCATAATAAGGCCAGATTATACCCCATGGAAAATGGTGGGGATTTTCCCCTAAAGATAATAAATATTCCTACTCTTGGACATCCTGAAGCCGGGTAAGAGGCCAAACTGGAGTAGGGATCTGGACCAGGGAAGAGGGAATCTTCTCACTGTGGGTTTAAGGGGAACTAGGGTTCAGGATTTCAAGGTAGGGAGAAATCTGGATATTCCTATAGGATTTAATTCAGCTGCTTAACTACCCAAAAGTGACCTTGCATTATTGAATTAATTTCTGAAATATTCCAGATTGTGCTATTCAGAATAGATACCCAGGCCATTGTTATTTGAAAGTTAAGAAGGGAACCCATGAAGGGTTGAAAACATGTATACATCTGGGTTACATGCCTATATAATGAATGTTATCTGTCATCTAATTACATTATGAATCACACAACATATTCCATACCATGTTGCCTTATATTACACAGCATGGCCCACTTAAAATGCTTGTACATATTCTGTATACAAATATGTGTGATATTTTGTGTGCAAATCCTCATTTTCCTGTTAACGGGGCATCCAGGCCCATTCAGCCCCTACATAGATATCGATAATTTTCTTTATTGACACAGAGGAGCTTTTGGTTGTCCATCAATTAGAACTCAAGGCAATCTATTTTATGTAAATTCTATTTAAATCACAATCAACTCTTGTACCTCAGCATGGAGTTATTTATGCCAGAATGCTAAAATGTTACAGGGCAAGGATCCACCGTGGGGATACAGGGTCAATCTACTTAGCCTAGGAAAAGTGTGAATTATATAGCCTTGGAAATAAATGCCCAAGGGTTCACTGCTTGATGGAATTGTAGCCGGGTTTCAGCCTTCCCCAATGTTTAGTTGATAGTAAGGCAGAAACCAGATTGGTGGGTAGGTTAAAAGGCAGTCCCCCCATCGCCACCAGTTCTAACAAGAACGGGAGAATGAAATGCCATGAACATACAGAGCAATGCATCAAGATGTTGTATCTTTAATGCACTCACTTTCACATCCATGATGTCATTGATTCTTAGATTCCTTTTACCAACAGCCTGTGTTTTAGGAGACTTAGACTCTCTTTGAAGTTCCATCATTAGCTTGCTGAGTCAGAGAGCAACAAGCTGAAAGGTGTCTGGAAGTTCCTTCTATCTGTGACATTCCATGAACTGTGTCCACCGTCTCATTTAAGTTTCATATCAGATTGGACTTAGAAGTTAAAAGACTTGCTCAAGATCACCCAGTTAAGTGATGAAAGGTGGAGGGGCACAGCCGATGCTACAGCCAAGGGTTTCTGACAACAGAATTCTTCTCGAGGCACCATTACTCTACAGAGAAGGAATGTTTATCCAGAGACAAGCCTGCCTGTATTCTCTACTTCCTCATGCCTGACCCAAGGGACTCACTGTTTACCCATGACAAAGATAGAGTGTGCAAGCGTGACAGCAGAAGGCTTCGTTCATTAATTCAAAATGTGCTCATTCAAAAAGGAGATATGGGCTATCTATTTTGATTTGGAGATCATGGCAGCCTACACCTGGGCCTATGTAGTCTAGTGAGGTAGACAGACAGATAAACAATGTGACAAGGGCTGTGATAGAGGGAAGCACAGGCTGCTGAAAGTCCTGGATTTCTGGTCATCTCTCTTCAGCGATGCCACAAGCTGGAAAGTTAACTGTTCAAAGGCAATGTTACTGGGGAAGCCCGAGAGTGGTGAGCACAAAAGAGGAGGGATCCAAAGATCCCTTTGAGATCCGCTGCTATTAAAGGGCTGTCATCTGGTCTAGATCCAGAGGTTCCCCAATACACTCCAGGTGTTCCTCAAATAATAGATTGGTCATATCTTGGAAAAAGTTCTTCTTGGGTCACTGAGGGCTGGAAAAGTTAAGTTCCCCAGAGTCAGCGTGTATTGGGAGAGATAGACTAGGTTATGCTGTTAGTAATAAATAACCCCCAAGTCTCAGTAGCCATAGAAGTTTGCCTCTTGCGTGTTGGCCAGAAGCTATGCTCATTGTGGTGTCTCGAAAGTGGGGACTGGTAATTATTACCTCTCTACCTATTCTTCCACAATCCCCAAGGCAGGAAAAATTGGATAGAGAAATATATGTCGTCTCTTAAAAACTTTCACCTGTAAATGGTACATTGCACTTCTGCTCACATATCGCTGGCTACAGCAAATCATAGGGTTGTGTCTAACTTCTAAGGAAGCAGGGAAACGCAATCCTACCTTGTGTTGGGAAAGTGGAGAGAACTGAATATTTGTGAATATCCCTAAAACTAGTAGTGTTTTAAGAGCCTACAGCAGAGTCTTTATCTCTCAGGATTTCACACCAGCCTGTGAGCTCCTGGAGACTTTGTGCATCTCTGTATTCCGAGGGCATTGAATGCCAGGCAGGGAATAGACTCTCAATAGATACTTGTTGAATGAATTAATAGGTGAATAGAAAAAGACTCTTTCTTAAAGAAGAACCCTTCCCACCGGTGGCCAGAAAAGTCTACATCACCTTTTATATATATTTTTATATATTTTTTAATTTTTAAAAGTTAATTAATTTATTTTGGAGAGATAGAGCAAGTAGGGGAAGAGAAGAGAGATGGAGAGAGAATCCCAAGCAGGCTCCAAACTGTCAGCACTGAGCCCAATCCAGGGCTCGAACTCATGAACCATGAGATCATGACCTGAGCCAAAGACAAGGGTCAGACACTTAACTGACTGAGCCACCCAGGCACCTTTAACCTTTTATATTTTAAAATTAAGCTTCAGGGACCGAGTTTCATCCCTATTTGTGCTCTTCTAACATAGTTAGAAAGATACCTTGAAGGCCTTTATAGTCCTGCCAGGAGGAACAAACTCAGGTAACTGTATTTTGAGCCTCACTGATGACTTTTGGGAATTACAGCCATCGCAGCCACTTGTATGCCAGTTTAAGGAAGATGCTGGGAGAAGGGTGGGCAAGAAACCAAGCAACTTCCGAATGTGAGAAATGATGAACAAAGCATGGCCCTAGGAGGGCAGTGAGGGATGTGGATTATCCTCCCCAAACAATGATGAAGGCGGTGACTAAATCTGCTGAGACCCGAGCTCTGGCTTTACTTGAATAGACACCCTTAGAAAGGCTCCCAGAACAGATACTCTGTTTTCCAAAGTAGCAAAGCTAGTGCCCACTTTCTGGACCTGGAGTAATGGCCAAAATCAAATAATATAGCTGGATTCAGAAGGCAGCCAAGGTGCTGGATGACTGCTAGAGCATATCTATGGCAGCCACAGAAGTCGACAGACCAGGATGGGTAGCAAACAGGCCATGATCTAATACGCTCCTCATTTATCACTGCCCTTTGTGTTACACAATGTTGAAGCTCTGGCAGTGATCTCTTTGTTGTGCTGCTATAGACAAAAAGATTTGTGCACAGCTATGGTTGTGTCTGCAAACAGACCGACAAGATGCTTGGAAGAAAGAACCCCCTTGGTCCAGGGCTGTGTGCAGAGTGTGAAGTTGTTGCCCATTTATAAGGCACAGAAGCCCCAGTGACATGTCTTCCCTTGGGGGTGGGAGGTGTTATACCTAAGACAAACAGTACAGATCTTTTCCTAGAGATGAATTGGGTGCCATCCCAGTGCCTGAAAGGTGACATAACTTATGGCCACCTTTTACTGCTACCAGGATCTTCAACTTTCCCCAGTGTATGCCCCCCCGCCCCCGGTATGACTCACCCTGCTGAGCTTCTATGTTTGCACACAGGCCTGCTGTGCTCTCCTGAGGGGCTGACCAATCATGCATGTGTGTCTAAAGTGTTCTGCAATTATATTTGAGTGGAAAGAAGACCAAGATGGTACACAGAGATGTGTGTAAAGACAGGACTTTTACTCTTTGTTCCAACCATTTTTTTCCCTGGCTGGATCCAAGCGTTCTGCGATTCTCTGCAACCTGAAGCTGGTGAGACATCTTCCCCAGTCCTTCTCCTAACAGGTCTGGTTGGGCTGCCTGGGCAGACAGCTGAGTTGTTGCCCTTCCCTATGCCCGATGTTCAGTGGGTGAGGGGAGAAATTTGACACTGGATTACTGGAGAACAGCACTGTGACACTGGATCACTGGAGAGCGGGGTCATCTAGAAAACCCTACTTGATGTTACAAAGCTCCCTAACTTTATGAGCCATCAGAGTCTTAGAAAATAAGGGGAGTATCAATTTCTTCTGGAGGAAGGATAATCTGGTTGAACTGACCTGCTTTGAATGAACCTTTAGAGATAATAGAGACTCTCATCCAAATTATCTTATGATCTTGATACAAGAGTTTCTGTTTTTACATTTTCTGAAAAGGGCTAAGTAGTAAATATTTTAGGCTTGGCTGAGCCCATATGGTCTCTGTGTTCATCCTCCCTTCCCTTCCTCCTCCCTCTCCTTCCCGTAAAAAAACATGAAGACTATTCATATAGAAATTGGCCTTGGGGTGCCTGGGTTAAGCGTCTGACTTCGGCTCAGGTCATGATCTCACAGTTCGTGAGTTCGAGCCCCGCGTCAGGCTCTGTGCTGACAGCTCAGAGCCAGGATCTTGCTTCGGATTCTGTGTCTCCCTCACTCTCTGCCCCTCCCCCGCTCTCTCTCTCTCCTTCTCTCGCTCTCTCTCTCAAATATGAGTATACATTAAAAACAATTAAAAAAAAAAAGAAATTGGCCTTGGGCTGGAGTTCATCCACAGGCCTGAGGTCCCTGATTCATGCTCTAGAGCATAAATTAAAAAAAACATCTAATCTCATACAAGACATGATGGCACTTGCCAAAGACTAAGTCAAGTGGGACCACAACTGTAAGTTTGTGGCTCTAGACTGGGTCAGTTGCAAATTTACATAAAGTACTTCTCCATCAATCTGCTAAATCCTACCAGAGATATGTTCCTACAGGTCAAGGTTTACACACACATCCAGAGGTACCTGGTTAAAAGATGAATAGCTTGAGGGTTGGGACAACTAGGATTCATTTCTCTAGATGGTTTCCTAGATTAAGAAGTAAATTAAGGGGTGCCTGAATGGCTCAGTCGGTTAAGCCTCTGACTTTGGCTCAGGTCATGATCTCACGGTTCATGAGTTCGAGCCCCGCGTCAGGCTCTGGGCTGACAGCTCAGAACCTGGAGCCCGCTTCAGATTCTGTGTCTCCCTCTGTCTGCCCCTCCACTGCTTGCACTCTGTCTTTCGCATTGTCTCAAAAATAAATAAACATTAAATAAATTTTTTTAAAAAAGAAGTAAATTAAAAGGGAGGGTCACCTGGGTGGCTCAGTTGGTTCAGCAGATGACTCTTGACTTCCTCTAAGGTTATGATCTCACAGTTCGCAATCTCACAGTTCGTTCAAGCCCCACGTCAGGCTCTGTGCTGGCAGCACGGAGCCTGCTTGGGATTTCTCTCTCTCCCTCTTTCTGTCCCTCCACCGCTCACACATTCTCTCTCTCTTTTGCTAAAAAGAAATAAATAAACATTTAAAAAAATAAATGAAAAGGGAATGAAATGCAAGGCTGGTAGATTAAGATACTTTCTGTAAAAGAGTAAATATTATCAATATGTCTGGTTTGGATAGGAAGAACTAGAAAATAAGTCAATCACAACTTTCTGTGCCTCGCCCACCCCCAGTTAAACCTTGGATCAAGTGTGTTGTAAAAGCACCCAGATAGGTTTGGGCAAATCTGAGACTTTAGTGGATGGAGCTCTCCTTCCCCAGGAGTAGCCTACTGAGGCTGCAATCCTGTCAGAGAAGCCCTATAGTAAGCCATACATGACAGGAGAAATGGTGGAGAGCAGTGCTGACCTGTGTGGGCCTGGCCTGATAGTCCTTTGGTTCTTACAATTTGCAGTGACATGTAGGGGGCCAAGGAGTTCCTACGACCCTCAACTGGGAGATAGAGGGTATTTTGGGCGGAACTAGGTGAAGAGCTCAAAGGAAGGGGTGTTAGTTTCCTAGGGAATGCTGTAATGAAGGACCAAAAACTAGATGGCTTTAAATAACAGGAGTTTATTCTCTCACAGTTCTGGGGAATGTAAGTTCAAAATCAAGGAGGCCATGCTTTCCCTTTCTTGCCTCATCCCAGCTTCTGGTGGAGGCGGTGGATCCTTAATGCTCCTTGGCTTACAGCTGCATCACTCTAGTCTCTGCCTCCGTGGTCACATGGCATTCTCCCCGTGTGTCTCCATCTTTACACGGTGCTTTAGTGCCCTCCCTCATAACTTCATCTTAACTTGATTGCCTTTGCAAAGACCTTACTTCCAAATATGGTCACATTGACAGGTACCAGGGGTTAGGACTTCAACATATTGAACACGGTTCAACAGGTAACAGAGTAGAACAACGGTCAAGTGCAAAGAGGCTCGTACTGTCATCCAAGCAAGTGACACAGCTGGATCTCAGAGGATCTGCATGTTCAGCAGGAGCCAGAGAAAATCACCAGCCAGCAAAGGGATTGCAGTGGCTTCTGCTAGGCTGAGACGAGGACATGAGCATACCACAGTGAACTCTAGCAATGCACCCAGCAAGAGATGGAAGGCAGTGTACAGGTTGGATGTGTCCACCTTCCCCTGATCGCCAGCACCACAAAGCTTCTTAATACCTGGGGCCTTAGATCCTCTCTTGGTTAAAGACAAGGAGGGCAAAAGGGAGGAAATAGTGACTGTCAGATCATCTTTACCCTAAAGGGATCAAGCTCAACCCGAAAGAGACTTTCAAGCCAGAGCACGCTGAATTACTGTCAGTAAGTTTAACTTTCTCCCCTTACCTCCATCATCATGAATAGAGTACACATCCTGATGAGCACTGAGTAATGTATGGAATTGTCAAATGATTATATTGTACACCTCAAGTTAACATAACACTGTATGTTCACTATATTTCAATAAAGTACAATAAAACTCCAAAAAAAAAAAAGAATAAAGGTTTCACTGTAGAATATAAAGCTCTTTCCATTTCTACCCCCATCTGAATCAAGACTTTGGTGTCCTTGTACATATTAAACCAATTATTACCAACCATATGCAAGACGTCGCTATTGCATGGAACAACAAGGACGTGATCTCTGCCCTCATGGAGCCAGTGCTGCTCTGTCGTTGTAAAAGTGCAGGCCACTCCCTTCACCCTGTACTGACCTACTTTCTCCCCTACCACTACCATGCAGCTCCAGCTGTCAGAAGCAGGCTTTTAATTTTCTTTTTCCACTCTTGGCACAACTGGGTTTCAGTAATAAACGCAGATGCCACGGGTTTCAATAATTTCAACCCGAGCCTGTTGGCCACTGAGTGGCTGCTTGATTTTCTCTCATTTCTTCAGTGTTCAGAATGGCTCTTAGAAGACAGCTTTCTCCTGTCAGCCTAAATACCCTCCCTCTCGAAAAGTCACTTATCTAGTACTACCCAATCAAACCAGAGTTTTGAGTGCTATTATAACTACTTTAGGTTACGCCCATAGGTCATCAGATCCTTGATTCTAGCTTCAAAATCTCATATCCATGTCCTTCTGTTATCCTCACTGTATCTGCCTGCCAATCCTGCCACTGGTCTCTCTGTTCCAGCATTTTCCCTGAAACCAACTGTCCCCATTGCTACTAGATGCTCTTTCCCAGAACTGCGACTCTTATCTTCTCTTTTTGAAAGCATTTAATATATACCATATATAAGCATTAATATGTACAAATATTGAATCATTATGTTGTACACCTGAAACTAATATGATGTTGTAGGTCAGCTCTATCTCAATAATTTTTTTAAAAAAATTATATATGCCATATAGTTGAAAATTTGTGGGGTTATTTCATTTACCAAATTTCACAAGTGAGATGTAAGAATAATATAAGCAAGCGAAGGCGCAAAAGTAGAAGTTGTTGTTGTCACTTTGAGAGTACAAGTAATGAGGACTAAGCGAGTAAAAAAAAAAAAAAATCCCAATACTGACAATGGCCCTCCAACATATAGCGAATTAGGGAGCAAAATACTGATTCGCTGATCTCTGCTAATAAATCTGTGCTGATAAATCTTTAATAGAAAATGGGCTTAAATATGAAAACAAGATGCATTTTCTGGGAAGTAATCTCCCAACACAGGCCTTGTATGAAGACGGAGGAGAGAGGTAAAGGAGAAAGAGGAAGAAGAAGGAGGAAGAGGAGAAGGAGAAACATTCAATGGCCCTTTATTGCCTACAGGGTAAAATCCTAACTTCTCATGGGTAGACAACTCCCACACTGACCCCACCCTAGATGTATGGAATTCTCAGAGTTCCCCAAACAGATCAAACTGCTTTGAGTCTTTAGAGTTCTGTTCTTGGTCATTGTGCTGTGCCGTGGCCTGGAAACTTCTATTTATTCTTCGAGCCTCCCTTTAGGTCAGTCTGCTTGAGATTTGCTCAAAATGCCTTTTGCAAGCCTCCCACGATGCCCTGTGTTACCAGAGCACTTACCGTATTGAAGGGGCATTGTTTATTCATTTATGTCCCCTGTTTGACATCCCTTCATTTATAATTGTTCATTCAGTTAATATTTGTTGAGTATCTATTATGTGCTAGATTTTGAAAAAACACAGTCCTAGCCTTTGAAGAGCTCATAGTCTTCTGAGGGAGGCACCTGTTAAATTTAGAATGCACAGAGAGCATTTTGGGGTCAAGAGGAGGGACTCATTCATCTTTATGTCCCTGGTGATGAGCACATGTTCGTGTGTACATATCCCTCTGTAATGCTTGTGAATGAATGAATGAGACAAGGGGGCGGAATGTTATAGTATTGGCTTCCTGAGTATACTGAGAAATGCTTTTTGGATATTATTTATTTCCAGTTCATCTGAAAGTCTCTCCTTTCCTCTAAGCACCCTTCTGTCTTTCCCACTAGAACTCTTACTTCCAAGCCCAAGAAGGCTTTTTACTAGATTCTCCTTATCTCCCTTTCTCTTGCATTCTTATTCTGTCATCATTGTCTTTCCCTCACAGTCACTGCCAGGTAGATTTCTCATTCTTCTCAAGACAAAGAGAACTTCCAGCCTTTCTGGGAAAAAGAGAAGTGTCTCCTGAGGCTCTTTCCTTTCCTGTTTCATGAGACTGCATATTCTCATTATCACACACGGTAGTGTACTCACAACCAAGGTATGGCAGAGCAGACTCAACCTACCCTCATATAACAGAATCTCATTAATTTCTCTTTTGCCAAAATACTTGAAAAGGGCAAATGTGCTACACACAGACATGCATGTGTCACCCCAGATGGGGAAATCCATGGGTACACACGCATGACAGGATGCAGCCATGCCCGGTCACCCAAAGTGGCACCCCCAGCCCCCGAGATCTCTGTCTGGCCCCTGTCTGCATTCCTACAGACTTCCCTGCAGCTGCTGGAGCTACCTAGATTTCCCCTGCCTTGATCCCTGTCCTTGGTTTTTTCTTCCTATTCTCTTGGGTCAATAACCTCTCTTCTTTTGCAATACCCATACTGTGATAAAATCCATGTTTACTGATACTGTTAATTCAGTCGTCACTCACAATTTGTTAAAAGTTAACTGTGCTCACCACTATCTTGACACTGTGCTTTTCTATGGGACCCCTTTTTACCACAATCATTGTGCTGTGAAGATTCTGCACTCATAACAGGGTAAATTTTACAGCCTGGTCCTCTTAGGCCCACAACATGAACCGATGCATTCAAATCAATCCAAGACATAGGCTAATAAATAGTGACTCTAGAAGCTTCCAAACAGGTAGACAAAGATGGATGACCTGCAGCTAAACCTCATGAAAAGACAATGACCCCTCAGGCATCTTGAATCAGTCAGGATGAGCTAGATTATGCTGTGTTAACAAACACTCCTCGAATCTAAGTAGTTACAATAGCAAGGTTTTCTTTCTCACTAATTCTACTTGTCCACCACTGGTTGACCACACTCTGCTCTGTTCCTCCACTTTAGGGCCCAAAACAACAGAGCAGCCTCTGGCTGGAACACAGCAAATGCTATGGCAGAGGAAAAAGAGATAGAAAAAAAGGTGGCTCTTAAAGGTTCTATTACGTTCACCCATATTTCATCAGCCAAAGCAAAGTCACATGACCAACACCCAGGCCAGCAAATAATTTGGTCGGTAATACAATCTATCACATGCTGGACATTTAAACTGTCCTCTGAATAACTCCTCTCTTCCTCCACCAAACTATGTCTTCATTCAGCTTTGGGTGAAAGATGCTGACATATACTCAGTCACATTCCCTCAGGATGCTGCCAGAATTGTTTCTTCAGTTCATACCATGAATCATATCACATCTCTGCCTAAAACCCTTCAGTACCTGTTCATTGCTCATGGGATAAAGTTATAGCTCCCCAGGGTGGCCTATGAAGATCTTCACAATAGGGCTCCTGCCAACAATTTTATCTCCAGCTATGCTTTCCTCTTAACACCCTGTGCTGCATCTAATTCTAAATAGCCTAAGGTTGCATTTTCAAAAATCCCATTTTCATGGCTTCATGTCCATTTTAATGGTTCTCCTCCCCCGCACCTGGTATACTCTTTCTGTCATCAGCCTGGAGAAGTCTTATCTATCTTTCAGTAATCAAGGCAAATTTTACCTTCACTATAAAGTTTAGACTCCCATCCTGAGTTCCCCAAAACCAGACTACCCAGGTAGAAATGACAACTGTTTGCTTTGTGCGTCTACTACATCTTATAGAATTGGACCTTTTAAACTTTTCTGGTTGTACCCCTCTAAGAAATATATGAGATATCACAATCCAGAACGCACATACATATACATACATATAATGCATCATGTGTGTGTGTGTGTGTGTGTGTGTGTGTGTGATTGATCCATTTGTGTGAACTCCTGTTCACACATAAAAGTAGAACAAGAGTATTAGAAATAATACCTGCCTTTACAACTTGTGATAAATTTTTTTATTTTCTATTCTTTCTATTTCATTTAACAAAATGCATCTAGGTCCCACTACTCGCTAACAAGTTACAACCCACACTTTGAAAAATACTGCTATATAACATAGATCTTCAGAACACAGTGCTCAGTAAAAAATTTAGAAATAGATTGTGAGGTGTGATTCAGTACCATTTACTTCAATTAACCCCCCCCCCCCACACACACACACATGGAATAACAATATACATTTTGCAAGAACACACACAGAGAAAAAAGATACACTTTAAAATGGTTGTGAGTCAGGGAAGAGAATGGGAGTGTGGTATGGAGATACAGAGGATAAATAAGTGAATAAATGGATCAATCAATAACTGTGAGGCCTTGCAAGGACAATAATAATAACAATAGGTATTGACTTTGCATCTAAGGTCCAAAAGAAATTGAAACAAGGATTCACTGTTACAGAAACTTCTTTAATAATATCCAAGATCTTTTTCTTTGTCTTTGGTGCTCTACAGTTATATTACAATTTATGTAGAGCATGTGTTTATTTTTACTTATCACGTTTTTGGGTGCATTGTATGTCATAAATCTGTAGATGTGTGCTTTTCTTCAGTTCTGGAAAATCCTCAGACATTATTTCTTCAAATATTGCCTCTCTTTCATTCTCTATACTCTTTTTCTTTGAGACTCTGATTAAATAGATACTAAATGTTCTCTTTTCTCTTCCACATCATTGAGCCTCTCATATTTTTCATCTCTTTATCTGTCCATGGTATTTTATGAATACTTTTTTCAACTCTAGTTTACAGTTTACTAATTCTGTGTTTAGATGTGTATAATTTGTTGTATAACTAAAATTCCATTTGATTCTTCTTTCATGATAGTTTCTTATAGCACACTCAACTTTGTGACCCCATCTTTTATTTCTATAAACATTTCATACATAGCTATTCCACACTCAGTAACTGACAATTTTATATTCAGGAGCCCTTGGGGGTCTAAATTTATTTTTTGTCATTTCAGCTAAAAGTGAATGATAAACAGGAGAGCCTTTGAATGATCCTAAATTTTCTGAGCTGTCTAGCAGTGATGTAGCAGGGACCAATGACTCATATTCTCATAGCCAGAAGGGCTACAGCGTCCCATGCAACCATACTTCATCCCTTATCCAATCCAAAGATGTTCCAGTGGAGCTCAACTTCAATAGAACTGGTGGGTCCCAGGATTTGCAGGTGCCAGATAGCTGACATTTCCATGCACTGCCTTGAACAGATGACCCCTTAACTAGACCATTTGGCAATTGAATCCAAAATTCAGACAAAGTATTGTGTTTTTTTATTTTTCGTGTTTTTTTTGTTTGTTTTTTTGGGGTTTTTTTTTTTAGTACTCCTTCCCTACAAAAGAAGAGAGAGTAGCAAGTGGCATTGCTCAGCCTCACAGTGAATCCAGCTATGCCTTTGCTCAAGAGCATCTCTCTCTGGAATGTCAAGAGCCTGAAGGACTCACTTGCTTGCGGCTCTTCTGCTGAGAGTTTCTGCCTGCATAGATGACTGCAAAAGGGTATGCCAAACTCTTATACCATGTGACCCAGACTCTCATTTGTGGTGGTTTTTGATTGTGAGTTCATTTTTGCTTGCTTTTATCTGTGGGAATTCTGAGGGCCTAAATCAGGGCTATCTCCCTCCAGAGAGGATCTATATACTTCCACTTAGAGGTAACATCTTATAGTGACTTGTGACTATGTTAGCTCCCTTCAAAAACCTACAAGTGTCATAGGTTTAATTTCCCCCATTTAGCTACTGGCCCAGTGCTAATATCCTGATGGCACTGCTATTGGGATTTGCCCTCAGGGCAACTCCATTTTCCCTATTTGCTTAAAGCTCTCCGCTTCCACCAACCAGTTCAGCTCACTTTTGGGAGAGGGCAATAGGGAGGGAGGGTGTGAATAATTCATGGAGATTTCTTGTGAGTCAAGTAAAGAAGTGTAAAATGTGTTATATCTGGGATCTAGTTGTTTCGTAATAGAAGGGTCCTTTCAGGGTATCTGATCGGCCATATCTCAAGAAGCAAAGGTTTTTACACATATCTGTCTCCCCCAATTGGACTATGAGCTTTCTGAGAAACAAAATATATACAGCACCTAGCACAGTGCCTAGATTATGGTAAACCCTCAGAAAATTTTTGTTAAAAGAGTATATGATGTAACACTTTTCTTTCTCAAGACATACCAAACATAAACACATGTTTTGTTTACCAATCCTCCACCCAAACATATAGCAAATAGTCCTTAGTCAGAATGTTATCTTTTAAATTTATTTCTGAATTTCTACTTTTCTGAGGGAAAGAGAAGGAAGAATCATTGAGGTTTGTGTTGGGTCTAACCTATCATTCCCAGCCTGTCACACAACTTCTCAACTCCTTTTCCTCCCCCGGAACAAAAGATGATGATTATTACTGTGAAGTTAAGAGGTGGCAGAGAACTTTATAATAAAGTCCAGTTTGCTTAGGTGCCTGGGAATCTTTGGGGATACAACTGGTGTATGCATTTTAAATACTCATATTACTCACGTTTATCACTGTTGGTATTCAGAGTCCCCTGCAGTTTCCCAGGCCAGACATTCTGATTTGTCCTGCATTTCCCGATCACCGGCAAAGTAAGGATTCTCTGTAACTAAGTCGCGGCGATTGGCAGAATTCCAGGGTGGTATTATTGCCAGGATAATAGTGCTTAATAATCAGTTACGCTTATTCATTAGTATTAACTCTCTACCCCCAGCACCACCTGCAATCAGTTACATGATGGCAGACAGATGCTTTCCAGATGTTCACAAGGCCACTTTTGTGGATTTTCTTCACTCTCATCAGGCAATCTGTGAAGATGCCTGAGGTGGAGAGAAGGGCTGAGACCGGGAGCGGAAGGATGGTTAGAGCAATGAATGAGCACACATTTTTTTAAAAGATAAGGCATGCAAGCCAGGCCTGTTGCTAATTAACGTGGGGTTTGTTGAGAACATGGTGTCCAGGCTGTGGCAGACAGAAGGTGCACCCCATCTGTGATAGCTCTGGCCAGGGAAAGACTGGTGACAGGAAGCCGCTGTTCCCTTCTGGGGGGCCCCTCCCACTTCCCAGTGAGCATATTGCAGCCCCAGGTGGTGGAATGGTGGTGAGTCTCATGGCGACTCCAAAGACTCCCCAGTTGTCTGAGAAGTGGGGATTGTGAGCACTTGGGTGAGGCACCTGTCCATCACTAGTTTGGAGACCCAGGAACAGCTTTTCTAGAATGTGAAAACTGAAGACTCTTAACATAGCAACCTGGATAACTTACGTCTTGGTGATGGAAACTGCTCCATAGCAGTGAAGGGATCTGGTCTGGTGAGGCCCATTCTGCAGCCCAGATTTGTGCCCTGACCATGCCTTTGCACTGGTGGAAAGGCAGTTGCCTTGCGTCAACAGGGACAGACAGGGCAGAGCGACACCCTTACCATGCCACACTCTGTAGGCAGAGCCTGGAGGCTGCCTTTCTGGAAGCTCCACTTTCTGCTTCCTGAAGCAGATGGAGAAAGGGAGTGAAGAAACGGCACAGGCAGCCACTGAGCCCAGGTGTTAGACAGTGGTAGTAATTATAATAATAAAGTAAAATTGTCACTAATTATCGAAGGCTTGGCAGGCCCGTGTTTAACCCTCACAACAATCCACTTAGTATCGTGGCATTATTGTTCCCATTTTATAGATGCAAAACAAGTCCACATGCACATCATTTGTGTCAGTCCACATTTATTGCTAAAAGTTGCAGTCAGAATTCAAAGCTATATTGTCCAAGCCCTAATTGTGCCTTTACTACCCTGTCCTATAAAAACTCACTATTCCTGACTCTAGGATTGTTTATTAGTGATTGTGATAAGTTGGCAGAAGGTTCAATGCAATCTTATTTTTGGTAGGGATGTTTAGAATGAAAATATTGTGTAGTCAAAGGGCAAAAAGTACTTTTGAGCTGAGAGCTTGTGAATCTATGTAGTGTCAAAACAGAATTCAAAGAGCTTTACTCGTTATGAATATTTTATTGAGCAAGGAACAAATGGTTTGTGAACTTCAAACTTGAAGCTGGTATGAAGCTCAGTGGCATGATATTACGGGATGGCTTATGAAGTGAAATGAGAAAGTTGTTTAACCTTTCTAATGATTGGTTATCGCACTGGGGGTTTCCATATGGCAGGGGGTTGGTTAAAACTGATTATCTTATATCATTTTAGGAAGATGACTTCAGTTTCATTTATGATTATCACAGGCATTTTACAAGAATAACTTAAGTTTTGCTTATGTTCACGAAGTAAGCTAGACTGTTTTGCTTATGTTGCATAACTGGTTGGAAGATTTTCAAGACCAGTCTCCATTTTATTTTATGTTAACCGCAGGTAGGTTTAGGGAAAAGATTGGGGGCAATATGTTTGTAGATGTCACGTATACATATTTTTTTTAGGATTTAGACTAGAGAAACAACACAACACACACACATACACACACGATCTTCGTAACGGAATAACTGATTTGGCTTCCGGTGTTGTTTGCCTTGGCTTTCTGGGAGCGAGACAGCCTTGAGGACAGAGGGTTCAAACATAAGAAGGGGAAGAGTCTCAGGAGAAGCATAGATAGTTGTGTGGTTTGGAGCCAAAGCCTCTGCCTCCAGGGCTGCCCTTCAAGTTCCTCAACCTCAGAGAACTTACCCTTCAGTTTTCTAGGTGTGGCCGACTGTGCCCCTAGGCTGTTTCCCACTGGAAAATCCCTTATATCTGTACAAAGACTTTTCAGTGTCGGCGGGAAGTACCAGGGCCATGAGGGCTGTGAACTCAGATGCACAGAATTGCTTGATTGAAGCCCTTGCTGCACGTGGAAGGGCCTGAGCACCTAACACTGAATACTGAACTCCCAGCATACTTCCAGCCTTCTGGCCAAAGGCACCCCCAAAGACCGAGATGTTCAACTAAGAATGCCTGGCTTGCTCCTTTCTCCATCACTACACATAGTGTGGCTAACACATACCGGGTACTGATGTGTTGCTAGAATGAATTAATACATGGGTAGCTCATTCTGTGAACAAGAATACAGACACCAAGTCATGAGGAAACATTTCACACCATGTGAAATAACATTATTCATCATCTGTTGAGCTTATTTTAATATCGATCTGTGTAAATGATTGTGAGAGGTATAAAAGGAAAATACATGGTTCCTATCTCTAAGAAATGGAAACTGTAGTTAAGAAGGTGTATGATGACTGAACGTTTTTCCCTTTACCTGGATTCTTTTTCCTTGATCTCATGCCTACATTCTCATCCTTCAAGACCCTGTTCACATGATGCTTCCTCCCTTAGGCTTCTCCCTCCTCCGTATTCCTAGAGTATGTTTGTTTCTGTATATGTGTTATCTATTATTTCAGGTTATAAACTTCTACAGAATTTCATTGGTATCTGAATAATTGCTTTATTTTCTTATCCTAGAACCTAATGTAAACTTAGAACATAGCAGAATCTCAATGGTTCTTAAATTAATAAATTGTTGAACCAATGAAAATATACTAACAAAAAATCTTTTTGAAGATGATATCAAGGAGTGGAGATAAAAGGAGGGAATCCAGAATGCTATAACGGATGGAAAAAGAATCATGAAGTCTATCTAAGGTGGTGCTGGGGGAGGTCGTTGAGAGGACATGACTGCTGGTTGATGAGCTGGACCTTGACAATCGGAGTTACCTTGTCTCCTTCCATCTTTGGAAATGTGCATTCTGCATGTCTTCCCTTCTTCCAGAAGCTTCCCCAAGGACATAGTCTTGAGATAATGATGTGGTGTATGAATCCAGGTAAGACATCTATATAAACTTTTAAGATTCTGGTGGTGGAGGTAGAAATGTACTCATCTTGTAGTCACTGATGACAAGCCACATATGTAAGTTTCCTTCCTTATTAAACCTGCCAGCTACCAATCTGGAACAACCTGGCCCTTTCTTCAGTCTTGCTCTTTCCGGGGAGTACAGAGGTTGGTTTGAAATTTCACCTGGGAAGCTCCTGAGGGTTTGAACCATCCTGGGGATGAGACGGATAGCTCAGGGATGGAACAGAGCCTTTTCTGTGATGTCTTTGAGAATGAGAACCTTAAAGGCAAGCTTCTAAGGGAACTTCACCATGGATTTTGGGGTCATCGGGAATGTAGTGCAGCTTAGAATAGAGAAGAAAAATGTCTTTTAGTTGCTGTAGTGACCTAGGAAGGTGTGAATGTACCAGGGTAGAGCAGGGGGGTTGGATGGGAAAGGAACACCAAAAGAACAATGATTTGATAAGTGGAATGAGCTATGTCATGGGTAGAACCACTGAGAAGTGAAGAGAGTCTAGAGTCTTCATGGTCTGGAATGAATAGTGGGAAAGGTTAGCCTTTCCACTGGGCCCATAGAATCCAGGGGAGTGGTAGAAGCTGAGGGTGTCCAGAGAGAAATAAATGGGAGGGTTTGACATACACTGAAAGACTAATTATATTTAATTTTGGACAATAAGGACCCAAGATAAAGTTTGATAAGTAGATTTAGGCTATAAAAGGGTTTAAGAACTTTATGGTCAAAATGTCACTGAAAGGTCACTCTTTGAAGCTTTTCAACGACTTTCTACAGATAGAAAATTTTAAAAAGAGACAATTTCAAAGTCAAAGCTATGCTCACAAACATCCCCGTGCAGCACCAATAAAACAAATACAAAGTGCCAAGTGGACTGAAACTGGGAGACTGCCAGGCTATGGGTCCAGAAATAGGCAGAGGCAGCCAGGGGGTTCAGCTATTGCAGAGTAATATAGACAAAGGGGGCCCCGTTCCAAGTGAGGAACCAAAGTCTGTAGTTGAGGTGGGGCTGCCATTCACCAAAAAGCGGCTAGTAAAAGTTTATCTGATTGTTTTTTGGAGACTCTGGTTTATGTCAAAGTGGGAAGAGGCAGACTTAGACTTTCACCTAGGACCAAGGCCAAGAAAGTATCTGATCTGGGCCATGCAATATGAGTTCTAGTTGTACACTGAGAGCCCCAGGAGGCTGCATGGAGGCAGCCAAAAAAACTGCTAGTCCAGAAAGGGTACAGGGAGAAGGATAAAATGGATATATATATGTATATATATATATACAGAGAGAGAGAGAGAGAGAGAGAGAATAAACTCTCAAAATAGGACTCTAAACTGACATTCCCAAGACATGAGAAAGTAATGCTAAGAAAAAGAGAAAACAACCAACAATTGGGAGAGGAATTCATCCCCACAAAATGCAAATATACAGCAATCTAAAGAGGACTTTAAAATATGAATGTTCAGAATCTTCACAAAGAAAAAGGAAGGAAGAATATTCCCCCCAAAGAACAATAAATTATGACACAATAGAGTGATAAATAAACAAGAAGAAGTATTTATAAAAATGAAACAACTGGAAATCCTGGAGGTAATAAATGATCACTGAAATGGAAAAGTTGCAATACATAAGATAAATTCCACACTGGACACAGAGTGAGAATTAGTGAATTAGAAGATGCCAGTAAGGAAACCACCTATTATAGTGCAGATAGAAGTATGAAAGGGCAGGGGGAAGATGATGGAGTAGGAAGATCCTAACCTCACCTCGTCCCACAGACACAACTAGATAACACCCACATCAGTGTAAATAACCCAGAAAACAACCTGAAGATTGGCAGAACAAACTGTCCACAGCTAAATATGGAGAAGAGGCCACATTGAAGAGGGTAGGAAGGGCAGAGACACGATTGGGAGTTAAATAGACCCACAAAGTTGTCCATGGGAAGAAGGAACACTGCAGGTGTGGAGAGGGGAGAGAAATGGACCCTCATACCAAGCACCCAAGGCACAGGATCCCACACAGGAAGACAAATCACCATATTTGGCTTTGAAAACTAGGGGGGGCCTAGCTTCAATCAGGGGCTTAAGACCTGGAACTTTAAAAAATTAGAGGGCTCAGCCCTAGGAGAACTTGGGATGGGGGGTGAGAGGAAACACTCCCCACCTGTAAAGAGACAGTACCACAAACAACCCCACTGAGATATGGCATAGACACAGCAGTCTGAAAAACATCTGGGGTATATGGGAAGATTTATTTACTAATATCATAGCATGTGCTGGAGGGGCAAAGATATTTAAGAGACTTCTCCAGGAGTAAAGGAGGTGAGGGCTTCATTTCCCTCCTGCACCCCACAGCCTAGACACATGGATGCCTGCACATTGCCAACATTCTCCACCTAACTTGCTAATGGTTTACCCAGTCCTCGCATTCCCTTGCTGACACACCACCTTCAGCGAGGCCTCAGCTTCCGGTCTCCTCCCACAGAAGACCTACATAAACCTTGCTAACACTGTGCACCCTCCCATTTTCTCCTGTGGACCTGCCCCCTCCAATACACCCTTGGCCAGAGCCCACCCAAAGTGGTGCCACAAGTCTGGCAGTGTGCTAGCAGCCCTATCAGGGGCCAGTACCACTTCAGAGTGATTGCTGCCCCAGAGGGAGGGGAACATAACCACATAAACCAGTATGACTATTGCCCCAGAAGTGGGACAGACAGCTAGTCTGACTACAGGCCTACCCACTAATGAAAACTTCTCGAGAGACACCACAGGGAAAATATCCAGCAGTTTGGTGCTACTGCATCTCTGGCAAAGGCTTGATCTGACTTGACTCGAACCCAAAGTGACCCTAGACTGGCCTAACAAAAACACAGGGGCCAAACCCTGCCCACAATAGGCAAAGAGAGCCATTGCAGATGACTGGATTACAGGCAAAAGTAGCTCAGCTACAACAATGGACACAGGAAACACACACAGGAGAAGCCTCTGAAGTACCAGATTCTGGTGAACATAGACATTGAACTTCTGGGTATTACAGTATCTCTTCTTTATAATGCACTGCTTACAAGAGCAGGAGATGTAGCTGACCTTCCTAACATGTAGGAACAGGTACAGAGCATTAGACAAAATAGGGAGACAGAGGAATATGTCCCAAAATGAAAGAACAGGGCAAAATCACAGCAAGAGAGCTAAATGAAACAGAGATAAGTAATACGTGTGATAGAAAATTTAAAGTAGTGGTCATAAAGATATTCACTGGATTTGGGGATTTGAGAAAAGAGTGGAGGACTTCAGTAAGACCCTCAACAGAGATAGAAAACATAAAAGAGAACCCATAAGAGATGAAGAACTAAATAACTGAAATAAAAAATATACCAGATGCAATAAATAGTAGACTGGAGGAAGCAGAAGAGTAAATCAGTGACCTGGAGGACAGACTAATGGAAAGCAATAAAGCTGAATGAGAGAGAGAAAAATAATAAATAATAATAAAATGAAAATAGACTTAGGCCACTCAGTGGCACAATGAAGTATAATAACATCTCCTTGTAGGGATCCCAGAAGGAGAAGAGAGAGAAAAGGGGGAAGAAAATTTAACTGAAGAAATAATAGCTGAAACTTCCCAAATCTGGGAAAGGAAACAAATATAGAAGTCACAGAGAGCCCCCCCACCCCCAAATCACCCCAAGGAGGTCCACACCAAGACACATAGTAATTAAAATGCAAAAAATACTGATAAAAAGATAATTTTAAAAGCAGCCAGAGAAAAGAAAACAGTTACATACAAGGGAAATGCCTTAAGGCTATCAGCTGATTTTTTAGAAGAAAACGTGCAAGCCAAAAGGGAGTGGCATGATATATTCAAACTGCTGAAAGAAAAAACCTGCAACCAAGAATATATCCAGCAAGTCTATCATTCAGAATAGAAGAAGGGATGAAGATTTTCCCAAACAAAAGTTAAAGGAATTCATGACCAGGGTGCCTAAGTGGCTCAGTTACGCATCCAACTCTTGACTTCAGCTCAGTCATGATCTCATAGTTTGTGGGATCGAGCCCTGCATCAGCACAGAGTCTGCTTGGGATTCTCTCTCTTCTTCTCTCTCTCTCCCCTTTCCCATTCTGTCTCTCTAGAAATTAATTAATTAATTAATTAATAAAAAAAAGAAAGAATTCATGACCTATAAACCAGCCCTACAAGAAATGTTAAAGGGGAATTTTTAAGTGGAAATGAAAGGGCATAAGAAGGAGTAGGAAAAGTAGGAAGCACAAAAGCAGTAAAATTAAGTATATCTATAAAAATCAGTCAAGGGATTCACAAACTAAAAGAATGTAAAGTATGGCAGTATATACAAAACACGGGGAGGAGAGGAGTAAAGAATGGGCTCAAACTTAAATGACCATCAATATAATATAGACTTCTACATGCATAAAATGTTATATATGAACCCAATGGTAACCACAAGTCAAAAACCAGTAGTGGCTATGCAAAAAATAAAGAGAAAGGAATCTAAGTACATTACTGAAGAAAGCCAACAAACCATAAGAGAAAAGAGCATGAGAAGAATGGAACAGAGAACAACAACAACAATAAACCCATAAAAAAAGTTAAAAAAAATGTCATTACATATATACCTATCAATAATTACTTTAAATGCTCTAATCAAAAACATAGGATGATGGAATGGATAAAAAAGTAAGACCTGTCTATATGTTGCTTACAAGAGATTCATTTCAGACCTAAGGACACATGCAGACTGAAAGTGAAAATGGAAAATCATTTATGATAGAAATAGAAATGAAAAGAAACCTGTGTAGCAATACTTAGACAAAATAGACTTTACAGTAGACTTTAAAAAGAGACAAAAAAGGACCCTATATAATCATAAACGGGATAGTCCAATAGGAAGACATAACAATTATAAATATTTATGCATCAAACATGGAAGTACCCAAATACATAAAACAGCTAATAACACAAATGAAGTAATCAATAGTAACACAATAATAGTAGGGAACTTTAAACCCCACTTATATCAATGGATAGATTCTCTAAACAGGAAAAAAGGAAACAGTGGCTTTGAATGACACTTTGGACGAGATGGATCTGACAGATATATGCAGAACATTTCCCCCTAAAACAGCAGAATGTGCATTCTTTTTAAGAGCACATGAAACATTCTCTAGAATAGATCACATATTTGGCCACTAAACAAGTCTCAACAAATTCAAAAAGATTGAAGTCATTCCATGCATTTTTTCCAACCACAATGCTATGAAACTAGAAATCAACAACAAGAAAAAATCTGGAAAGAACACAAATGTATGAAGGTTAAATAGCATGCTACTAACTAAAATCTTTGGGTGCAGCCAAAGTTGTTCTAACAGAGAAGGTTATAGCAATATAGGCCTACCTCAAGACACAAACAAAAAAACAAACAAAAAAACCCCCCAAACACCTCAAATACACAACCCATCCTAATACCTAAAGGAGTTAGAAAAAGAAGAACAAATAAAACCCCAAACCAGAGGGAGGAAGGAAATGATAAAGATTAGAGAGGAAATAAACAAAATGGAAACTAAAAGCAAACCCCAAAAAAACAAAACAATAGAACAGATCAATCAAACTAGGAGCTGGTTCTTTGAAAAGATTAAAAAAATTGATAAACCTTTAGCCAGACTCATAAGAAAGAGGAAGGGAGAGGAGAGGGAGGGAGAGAAAGAGAGGGAGAGAGAGAGAGAGAGAGAGAGAGAAGTAAATAAAAAAAAAATCAGAAATGAAAAAGAAGAAATAACAACAGCACAGAAATACAAAAGATTATAAGAGAATATTATGAAAAATTATATGCCAACACACTGGACAACCTAAAGAAATGGATACATTCTTGGGGCGCCTGGGTGGTGCAGTCGGTTAAGCGTCCGACTTCAGCCAGGTCACGATCTCGCGGTCCGTGAGTTCGAGCCCCGCGTCAGGCTCTGGGCTGATGGCTCAGAGCCTGGAGCCTGTTTCCGATTCTGTGTCTCCCTCTCTCTCTGCCCCTCCCCCGTTCATGCTCTGTCTCTCTCTGTCCCAAAAATAAATAAACGTTGAAAAAAAATTAAAAAAAAAAAAGAAATGGATACATTCCTAGAAATTCCTAGAGACTCCCAAAATCAAATCAGGAAGAAATAGAAAATTTGAACAGACTGATTACCAGCAATGAAATTGAATCAGTAATCAAAAACTCCCAACAAACAAAAGTCCAGGATCAGATGGCTTCACAGGTGAATTCTACCAAGTATTTAAAGAAAAGTTAATACCTATTTTTCTCAAACTATCCCAAAAAATAAAAGAGGAAAGGATGCTTCCAAATTTGTCCTATGAGGCCAGCATTACTCTGATACCAAAACCAGATAAAGACACTACCAAAAAAAAAAAAAGAGAGAACTACACACCAGTATCTTTGATGAACATAGATGCAAAAATCCTCAACAAAATATTAGCAAACTAAATCCAACAATACATAAAAAAAATCCTTCACCACAATCAAGTCGGATTTATTCCTGGGTTGCAAGTGTGTTTCAACATTCGCAAATCAATCAACCTGATACATCACATAAATGAGAGAAAGGCTAAAAACCGTAGCATCATTTCAATAGACACATAAAAAGCATTTGACAAACTACAACATCCATTCATGATAGAAACCCTCAACAAAGTTTAGAGGGAACATACTCAGCATAATAAAGGCCATATACGAAAAACCCACAGCTACCATCACACTCAATGGTGAAAAACTGAGAACTTTTTCCCTAAGATGAGAAATAAGACAAGGATGTCCACTCTCACCATCAACATAGTACTGGAAGTCATAGCCACACCAATCAGACAAAAAAAGAAATAAAAAGCATCCAAATTTGCAAGGAAGAGGTAAAACTTCCACTATTCGCAGATGACATTATACTATATATATAGAAAACCCTAAAGACTCCATGAGAAAACCCTACTAGAACTGATCAATAAATTCAAATAGGTTGAAGGATACAAAATCAATATGCAGAAATTGGTTGTATTTTATATGCTAATAATGAAGAAGCAGAAAGAGAAATCAAGTAAACATTTACAATTTCACCAAAAATAATAAAATACCTAGAAATAAGTTTAACCAAGGAGGTGAAAGACATATATTTTAAAAACTATAAAACACTGATCAAAGAAATTGAAGAGAGACAAACAAATGGAAAGATATTTTATGCTTAAGAGTTGGAAGAACAAATACTGTTAGAATGTCCATACTACCCAAACCAACCTATTAAATTTAATACAATCTCTATCAAAATGCCAACAGCATTTTACACAGAACTAGGACAAATAATCCTAAAATTTGGAACCACAAAAGACCCCAAATTGCTAAACCAAACCAATCTTGAAAAAGAACAACACTGGAGGCATCACAATCCCAGGTTTCAAGATATACTACACAACTATAGTAATCAAAATAGTATGGCACTGGCACAAAAATAGACACACAGGTAAATAGAACAGAATAGAAAGCCCAGAAATAAACCCACAATTATATGGTCAAGTAATCTTTAACAAAAGAGGCAAGAATAGACAACAGGAAAAAGGCAGTCTCTTCAACAAATGGTGTCAGGAACACTAAACAGCTACATGTGAAAGAATGAAACGGAACCACTTTCTTATACCATATACAAAAATAAACTTGAAATGGATTTAAGACCTAAATTAGAGACCTGAAACCACAAAAATCCTAGAAGAGAGTGTGGCAGTAATTTCTGTGACATCAGCTGTAGCAACATTTTTCTAGATATGTCTCTTGAGACAAGGGAAACAAAAGCAAAAATCAACTATTGGAACTATGTACAAATAAAAAATACTGCCCAACGAAAGAAACAATCAGAAAAACTAAAAGACAACCTATTCGATGGGAAAAGATATTTGCAAATGATATATCAGAGAAGGGGTTAATATCCAAAATGCACAAAGAACTTATACAACTCAACACCAATAAAACAATCCAATTAAAAAGTGGGCACAAGACATGAACAGACATTTATCGAAACAAGACATGGGTGGTCAACAGAGACACGAAAAGATGCTTAACATCAGTAATCATTAGGGAAATGCAAATCAAAACGACAATGAGATATCACCTCACACCTGTCAGAATGGCTAAAATCAAAAACACATGAAACAAGTGTTGTTTCCTATGTGGAGAAAAGGGAACCCTTGTGCACTGTTGGTGGGAATGCAAACTGGTGCTGCTTCTGTGGAAAATGGTATGGAAGTTCCTCAAAAAATTAAAAATTGAATTATCTTATGATCCAGTCATTGCACTACTGGATATTTACCCAAAGAATATGAAAACACTAATTTGAAGGGATCAATGTACCCCTATGTTTATAGGAACATTATTTGCAATAGCCAAATTATGGAAAAAGCCTGATAGATATGAGTGGATAAAGAAGATGTAGTATATATATGCAATGGCATATTATACAGCCATAAAAAAGAATGAAATCTTACCATTTGCAACCACATGGATGGAGCTAGAGAGTAAAGTGCTAAGCGAAATAAGTGAGTAAGAGAAAGAAAAATATATAATTTCACTCATATGTGGAACTTAAGGGGGGAAAAAAAAGAAAAAAAGAGAGAAACCAAAAAAAACAGACTCTTGACTATAGAGAACAAATTGGTGGTTTCCAGAAGGGAGATGGGTAAGGGATGAGTGAAATAGGTGAAGGGAATTAAGAGTACGCTTATTTTTATGAGCAATGAGTAATGTATAGAATTGTTGAATTGCTATGTTATACATCTTAAACTAACATAGCACTTGTATGTTAATAAACAAATAAATTAAAATCCTAAAAAAAAGGGTATGAAAAGACCCTTAAAAGATGTGGATAATAGCATATGCAAAAGGAACTCTAGAAGAGGAAATAACAGAGAGCCAATATTAAAGAGATAATAACTAAATATTTTCTAGAATTGAATAAAGACATGAATTCTCAGTCTAAAAGTACACATGACGGACTAAAAATAAATCCATACCTAGACACACTGTGGTTGTATTGAAACATACAAGGTATAAGCGAAATGGTTTTAGATATACCAGAGTGAGAAAGGCCCAAATCACTTTAGAAAAAAGGAATTTCTCTTATACCATCAGCAGGCCACTCACGAACAACAGGAAAGGCAATGAGGGAAAATTCAGCGTTCAGATGGATTTTAAAAATCTAGTTTTAAAAATGTCGTATAATGGCAAAAACAATGATGAACTGAGTTTATGTTACACCGTCTTCTCCCCATTTTCTGATCCTTGTCAGTGGACCTGCAACCAAAGGATACCTCAGGTTGAACAGCTAGAACTAGCTCCCCTACTCAGCTGGTTAGCGGTTCTTTTTTTTTTTTTTAATTTTTTTTTTAATGTTTATTTATTTTTGAGACAGAGAGAGACAGAGCATGAACAGGGGGAGGGGCAGAGAGAGAGGGAGACACAGAATCTGAAATGGGCTCCAGGCTCTGAGCCCTCAGCACAGAGCCGACGCGGGGCTCGAACTCACGGACCGTGAGATCATGACCTGAGCCGAAGTCGGACGCTTAACCGACTGAGCCACCCAGGCGCCCCTGGTTAGCGGTTCTTAACTGGGGGGAAATTTTGCCTCTCAAGGGATGTTTGCAATCTCTGGAGACATCTTGGATCCCCAGGACTTGGGAGGTGCCCCTTGCATTTAGTACGAAGAGTCCAGGGAAACTGTGAGACATCCTAAAATACATATTAAAAGACATCCTAAAATACATGCCTCAAGAAACAATCATCCCATCCAAAATGTGGATAGTGCCCCTGTTGAGAAACCCGAGTTAGAATAAAGCATGAAACATCATGACTCCCCAAACTAGGAAAATATTTTGATTAATTAACTACGGATCATCAAAAAACATTAGCAATATATAAAAAATAGGAATAAATTCTAGCAACAGGGGTGATTTGTGAGTGGTAAGGTCTTTCTCATTAAGGAGGATAACAAAATAATAATTTGAGACTTTATTAAACACGTGAAGTTAAGAATGTTCGTTAAAAATTTGGGGGAAGTTGTTTGCCTGGCTGTCTCAGTCAGTAGAGCATGTGACTCTTGATCTCAGGGTGGTGAATTCACACCCCGTGGTGGGCATGGAGGTTACTTAAAAAAAATGGGGGTAACAGTCAAAATAATAGAAAATCATCTGCAGTTTCCACCTTGCAAATGAAGAAAAGTAGGTTGATAGTCAACTTTATTAATTTAGCAAGAGGCAAGAAAAGAGGGACAATGAAGGAAAAAGTGTGGAAAAGAAAACACAAAACAAGATAGAAATAAGCTTAAATATACTAACAGATACAAAAAATGAAAAGGATTAGTCTCACTTATTATGGACCTCAAAAACACAGTGTATAGTGATATATAAAGGTTGATGATACTATTTGTGTAGAGATTCTATTTTTAAATGAATGTTATTAATGGATAAATGCATGCAGAGTAAATATTTAGAAACATGAATGGAAAATATACACACCACCTTCAGGACAGTGGTTTGTTTTGGGGTGGGAAAGAGAGAAATGACACTGGAAGAAGAGAATATGGAAACTTTAGCCTTTTCTGAAATGTTTTATTTGAAAAAGAGGAAAAATTTGAAGCCAGTATGGAGAAGATGTTAACAACATTTGGGTAGTGGGTACACAAGTGTTCATTATGTTAGCCTTCATACTTTTCTAAATATTTAAAGTATTAAAAAAACTCATTAGAAATTAATTGAAAATGGAATAAAACAGTCCCAAGAAAAGACAATAAAAGGCAGCATTTTGACAGACTTTTAGAAGTGAGCCTGCATTTTTTATGATGACGTTTCTTTGAAAATTTAGTTTCATTACGTGTTAAAAATGTCTAGTAATTATTGTAGACTATTGTATTTCATTGTATATTATTCCATTTCTATCAGATAGTCATAGAACAGATAACATAATAATTTATATGAAATAAACCAACAAATTGATAAATAAATACATTCATAAATCAGTAAACACATAAATAAAACCTCTCGAAGTTCTCCCGTAGGAGAATGCAGGGTCTGGAGGACACAGTGGGAGGAAATTATAAACATGACATGTCTAATGGGGAGAAGTCTGCTCCTGTCCCAGCTTTGCCATGTGGAACTGTGGGTGTGTCGCTTAACCACCAGACCTGATTCCTTGTAAAAACTAAAAGACATTAATAATACTTGCCTGGTACGGTTGAAATAAGGAGGAAAGCGCCGTGGAAAGTTTAACAGGCAGAGTAAGGTATCTGAAATAGGAGAAGCAAGCTGAACTGAGTTGGCTATGCAAATTCAGGTAGGGGAAATGGGAATAGAATGCATATACCCCAAATGGTGGAGTGTGGAGAGGGGAGATGCTTGTAGAGGAACATTTCGACTCCCTATTTGATGTGTACCTTAGGCTAAAGCAGACTAAAGCTAATTGCAAGCATTCTCTCCCAGAGGGCATCTCCCTACCTGCTGCTACAATTGGGTAAAAGGCAATGATGCATGACGGGTCAGTAGGAAATCGACACTCATTGGAGCAGTTGGCTGATGAATACAGATAGGCCATGTGTTTTTTATACATATAATAAACCTGACAAATGTATCAGTGGAAAGTATGCTGAGAAGGGTAATTGCTTTAGAGGCCACATCTCCAAATACTGACCCAATCTGGAGATGTTAGCATAACTATTGTCTCCTGATAACCCGGGGAGGTGGTAGGCATATTTGCCATAGGCTAAATGAGTTCCCAGATTCTCCGGTCACCATCAATCTAACAGTTACTACCATGTTGGTCCCTCTGGCAGTTGGGCAGCAAGTTATATTGGTTTAATATAGTTCGGAAATCTGTAACACTTTTCATTTTCCTATGTATCCCAAAGCATTTAGTGCTTAAAGAAATGAAGTCAGAATTTTCTCAGAACTATAATTGGAGCAGCAGAGAAGAAAACGAACTCCAATAGCCGCAATGCATATCGAAAGAGGTCTCTAGAAGTCCCTAGTGGTCCATAAAAAAGATGCCTAGATAAAAGCTATCATTCCCCAAAACAACAACTGCAACAATAACAACAAATAGCATTTTTTGAATGATTACTATGTGGCATGCGCTTTACTGAATGCTTTAGGTGGGTTATCTCATTTATACCTCACAACAACCTTATTATCGTACTGATTCTCAAGTTTGTTTATTTATCTTGAAAGAGAGAATGCACAAGCAAGTGGAGGAGGGGCAGAGACAGGGAGAGAATCCCAAGCAGCCTCCATGCTCAGTGCAGAGCCCAACTCAGGGCTTGATCTCACGAACCATGAGATCATGACCTCAGTTGGACAGAGGCTTAACTGACTGGGCCACCCAGGCACCCCTATACTGTTCTATACATGAGGACACTGAGGCTAAGAGATCACATAACTAATAATGAATAGAATGGGAATTTCAAGCCCAATTAGTGAATTTCCAGAGCCTGAGCTCTTGAACGCTATTTTAGTGTGTTTTATTTTTTTAATTTAAAAAATTATTTATTTATTTACTTATTTGTTTTTAATAATAATAATTATTTTTAAAATATACTTTATTGTCAAATTATCTAACACACAGTGTATACATTGTGCTCTTGGCTTTGGGAATAGATACCCATGATTCATTGCTTACATACAACACCAGTGCTCATCCCCACAAGTGCCCTCCTCAATGTCCATCAACCATTTTCCCCTCCACCATCCCCCTAATCCACCCTCGGTTTGTTCTCTGTATTTAAATTTAAAAAAATTTTTTTTATACTTATTTATTTTTGAGAGACAGAGAGAGACAGAGCACAAGTGAGGGAGGAGCAGAGAGAGAAGGAGACACAGAATCCGAAGCAGGCTCCAGGTTCCAAGATGTCAGCATAGAGGCCGATGCGGGGCTCGAACCCACAAACTGTGAGATCATGACCTGAGCTGAAGTCGGATGCTTAACTGACTGAGCCACCCAGGCACCCCTGTTCTCTGTATTTAAGAGTCTCTTATGGTTTGCCTCCCTCTCTGTTTGAAACTATTTTTTCCCCTTCCCTTCCCCTATGGTCTTCTGTTAACTTTCTCAAATTCCACATATGAGTGAAAACCTATATCTGTCTTTCTCTGACTGACTTATTTCACTTAGCACAATACCCTCCAGTTCCATCCATGTTGCAAATGGCAAGATTTCATTCTTTCTCATTGCTGAGTAGTATTCCATTATATATATATATATAGAGAGAGAAATAGATAGATAGATATATAGATATATATATAATATATTCCATATATATAATATATTCCATATATATTATATAATTCCATATATAATTCCATTTTATATATATGAATTTTATATATATATATATATACACACACACATACACACATACACACACACACACACACACACACACACACACCCCACACCTTCTTTATCCATTCATCAGTTGGTGGACATTTGGGCTCTTTCCATAATTTGGCTATTGTTGATAGTGTTGCTATAAACATTGGGGTACATGTGCCCCTATGAATCAGAACTCCTGTATCCTTTGGATAAATTCCTAGTTGTGCTATTACTGGTCATAGGGTTATTCTATTTTTAATTTTTTTAATTAAAAAAAATTTTTTTTAACATTTATTTATTTTTGAGACAGAGAGAGAGAGAGCATGAACAGGGGAGAGTCAGAGAAAGAGGGAGACACAGAATCTGAAACAGGCTCCAGGCTCTGAGCTGTCAGCACAGAGCCCGACGCGAGGCCTGAACCCACGGACCGCGAGATCATGACCTGAGCAGAAGTCGGACGCTTAACCGACTGAGCCACCCAGGCGCCCCTCTATTTTTAATTTTTTGAGGAAGCTCCACACTGTTTTCCAGAGTAGCTGCACCAGTTTGCATTCCCACCGACAGTGCAAGAGGGTTCCTGCTTCTCCACATCCTCCCCAACATCTGTTGTTTCCTGAGTTGTTAATTTTAGCCACTCTGACAGGTGTGAGGTGGTATCTCAAGGTGGTAAGCAGAGTTAATACCTATTCTTCTCAAGCTATTTCAAACAATACAAATGGAAGGAAATCTTCCAGACTCATTCTATGAAGCCAGCATTACCTTGGTTCCCAAACCAGAGATCCCAATAAAAAGGAGAATTATAGGCCAATATCCCGGATGAAGATGCATGCAAAAATTCTCAACAAGATACCAGCAAATTGAATTCAACAGTATATTAAAAGAATTATTCACCATGATCAAGTGAGATTCATTCCTGGGCTGCGGGGCTGGTTCAGTATTCACAAATCAATCAGTGTGATATATCACATTAATAGAAGAAAGATAAGAACCATATGATCCTGTTGATAGATGCAGAAAAAAACATTTGACAAAATATAGCATCATTTCTTAACAAAAACCCTCAAGACAGTCGGGATGGAAGGAACATAGCTTAACATCATAAAAACCATGTATGAAAGACCCACAGCTAATATCATCCTAAACGCAAAGAAACTGAGACCCTTCCTTCCCTCTGAGACCAGTAACATGACAAGGATGTCCACTCTTACCCCTGTTGTTTAACACAGTTTTAGAATGCCTTGCCTCAGCAATCAGACAACAAAATGAAATAAAAGGCATCCAAATTGGCAGAAAAGACAAACTTTCACTTTTTGCAGATGACATGATACTCTACCTGGAAAACCCAAAAGACTCCACCAAAAAACTGCTAGGACTGATAAATGAATTCAGCAAAATTGCACGATATAAAATCTCTTTTCTCTTTCTGTTGCTTCATTTTTGATGTACAGAAATCGGTTGCATTTCTATACATCAAAAATGAAGCAACAGAAAGAGAAATCAAGGAATTGATCCCATTTACAACTGCACCAAAAGCCATAAAATACCTAGGAAAAAACTTAACCAAAGAGGTAAAAGAGCTGTGTGCTGAAAACTATAGAAGGCTTTGAAAGAAATTGAAGAAGACACAAAGAAATGGAGAAACATTCCATGCTCGTGGATTGTAAGAACAAATATTGTTAAAATGTTCATACTACCCAAAGCAATCTACACATTCAATGCAATCCCAATCAAAATTGCACCAGCATTCTTCTCAGAGCTAGAACAAACAATCCTAGAATTTGTATGGAACCACAAAAGACCCTGAATAGCCAAAGTAATCTTGAAAAAAAAACCAAAGTTGGAAGCATCACAATCCTGGACTCGACTACAAAGCTGTAATCATCCAGACAGTATGGTATTGGCACAAAAACAGACACATAGATCATTGGAATAGAATAGAGAACCCAGAATTGGACCCACAAATGTATGGCCAACTAATCTTTGTCAAAGCAGGTAAGAGTATCCAATGAAAAAAAGACAATCTCTTTAGCAAATGGTGCTGGGAGAATAGACAGCTACATGCAGAAGAATGAAACCAGACCACTTTCTTACACCATACCCAAAAACAAATTCAAAATGGATGAAATTCCTAAATGTGAGACAGGAAACCATCAAAATCCTAGCAGAGAAAACAGGCAACAACCTCTTTGACCTCAGCCACAGCAGCAACTTCTTACTTGACACGTCTCCGAAGGCAAGGGAAATAAAAGCAAAAATGAACTATTGGGACCTCAGCAAGACAGAAAGCTTCTGCACAGCAAAGGAAACAATCAACGAAACTAAAAGTCAACCGACAGAATGGGAGAAGATAGTTGTTAATGACATATCAGATAAAGGGTTAATATCCAAAATCTATAAAGAACTTACCAAACTCAACACCCCAAAAACAAATAATCCAGTGAAGAAGTGGGCAGAAGACATGAGTAGACACATTCCCAAAGAAGACATCCAGATGGCCAACAGACAAAAGATGCTCAACATCGTCCATCAATCGGGGAAATATTTTTGTGTGTTTTAAACACCAACCAGTCAAACATCTTCATGACTTGTGCCAAATGCACCTACCACTGGAATAATTATTTATTAAATATTTCCCCTCTTTCCCCCTCTCCAACTTTCAAAAAGAATTATAGATAAAACCACACAAATATATGGTTTAATGAAGGCAAACACCTTTGTAATCACCAACTAGGTCAAGAAATAGAACTTTGCTACCCACCTCAGAACCTCCTCCCTTCTCCCTTCACAAGTAACCATTATCTTGAGTTTTGGGGTGTTTCATTATAGTTTTATCACCCCAGTGTGTGTCCCTGGATATAATAACTCTTTACAAAAACATTCTATGTCTCTTAGGCATTGTTTAAATCTCTGGTTCCTCCCTCTGTCCTTTTATTTGGCATGCAATTTATTTGTCATCGATCTGAGCTAATTGCCTTATAGAGTTTTAGTCAGTCTGGATTTCTCTGATTGCATACTCATGGTGCAGTTCAACATGTTCCTCCATCTCCCATATATTCTGTAAATTTACTACTGGATCCAGAGGCTTGATTAGACTCACTCAATCCACTTGGCAAAACTATATAGGTCTTGGTGTGCTCTTTCACTGGCAGGCACAGAATACCTATTTCAAAGCCTAGATACCTCAATTCATTAGATGACACAAAGTGACAATATTCCGTTATTTCCTTCTTTGAAAATGACCAATTAGGTTTTGTTTTTCTTTATAATTATGAACTGTTAGATTGAAACATATTTGAAGGGTTTAAATCTGCTGCAATATTATACTTAACGAAGCTCAAATTTCTTTATTTGGCTTAGGAGCCTATTCAGTTTGGCTTCTGGGTTCTTTTGTGATGAGCTTATCAGTGTTTGATAGCTTTCTTGATATCTGGTGTGAAAAATATCCTAAGATTATGTCACAGTATGGGCAATAATTTCAGTGTAACAATGACTATGACACTCTTTCTGGTGTTTGACTGCTAACAGGTTTCAAGTCCTCTTCTTTCGTTCTTGCCTTACATCTGAGTTAGCTGATAATGAAGCTTACATTGTTCCCTCTCTTGGCATGGGTGGAAAGTTCAAACAGTGCAAACTCCACGCTGTGCATGGAGCCCTCATTCCAGCCTCCCCCCTGCCCACCAAAAAACTATGCTATTTGCCTGTCTTTACTCTCTCAAGACATGTTTGCACTTGTTGAGAACTTGCCCTGCACTCCCCAGAAGGCTTCATTATGTTAGTAATAAACTTGTTCATACCCTTTCTGTGTATTTATGGCATTATCATTTTTGACAACTGACCTATTAATTGGAAAGAGGTCCATTCCATCTCTGAGGGATGACCTAAACTCTCAAAATAATAATAATATCGCCATCAAAATTATTACTAAGAGGCGTTAAAATTGTTATGTGCAGTAGTCCCTCCTGATCCATTGGGGATATGTTCCAAGACCTCTGGTGGATGTCTGAAACTGCAGATAGTACCGAATCCTATATATAGTATATTTTTTCCTATACACGCGTATCTATGATAAAGCTTAATGCATAAATTAGGCATAGCAAGAGATTAACAACGACTAAAAATGAAATTGAATAATTAAAATATTGTACTATAATAAAAGTTATGTAAATGTGAGCTCTCTCTCAAAATATTGTACTGTACTCACCTTTCTCATGATGATGTAAGATGATAAAATGGCCATATGATGAGGTGAAGGGAGGTGAATGAGGTAGGCATTGTGATGTAGCATTAAGTTACTATTGACCCGATGGTACAGGAAGAGGATTGATCGTATGCTTCCAGACCAGGGTTGACCATGGGTAATGGGAATAGTGGAAAACAAAACTGTAGATAAGGGGGCACTACTGAATATGCATTACCCATTTTCTTCACCTCCCCCTCTAATTTTTTGCAGTTACACTTTATGTACATTATATTCATTTCATACAATACTTTTTCTTTCTAAGCCGTCATGTAAGTTGTAGTTGTTCAAGTAACTATATTTTCTGATGCAGTCCTTGTGCGAAAGTTGTTCTGGCCATTTCGGTTTTCTGAGTTTGTTCTCTACTAAGCATTTCTCAGGAAGTGCTCATGAGAACAATATCCCCTGGGTTCTTGTGCGTTACTAACAATTTGTGCTCTTCATGATTGAAGGTTAGTTTTGTGTGATATAAAATCCTCGGGTCAGGTTTTCTTTCCTTGTTTGTATTACTAATGTTCCTCCATTGTCTTCTACTAATTTCTGAGTTCAAGCATGTACTTTTTAGAAATAAGTTTATTGAGATGTAATTTACATGTAATAAATCTCACCAGTTCTAAGTTTCTTGAATTTGTTGAGAAGATTGCTTTGTTCTTATGTTATCTTGTGTATCATTTTTGAGAGGCTGGAGACTAACGGTATCCACTCATTGTAAGTAACTTGGTTTTTTGTCTGGCAAAAAGCCTTGCTGGCAAAAATCAAATGATAAGCTAATTTTCTTTCTTTTCTGAGTCACTTGCTGTTTTCATCTAGTTATTGCTCAAAATTGTTTTCTTTTTAAAAATAAAGTATCTGTACAAAAACGTCTTGTTCATGGTCGTTCTAAATTGATCCTCTCAGATATGAGTTGTGCTTTTTCAATATTTGATCAAATATTACTTTTTTAATTACAGGAACATTTCCTTGGATTATAATTTTTATATTTGTACTTATATTTATATTATTTCCTTTATTTTTCTTCTTTAGGTATTCTCATTTTTTATGTTTATATTTATATTACCCTTGCTTTCATTTTCTTCTTCAGGGATTCTTATCTGTGTACAAAATTTTGTTTTGCCTAGCTTCAACATTTATCTGTTTATCACATTTTTTTCTCCTTCTTGCATTCTATTTGATTTAAAACTTTGGTCTCCTTTCATCTTTTATTTATTCTAAGGATTTATCTTTTATATTTATTCACCCATGGATTCTTTCTTGTTTAGTCCTCATTTCTGAGGTAATTTCTCCTTTTGTATGTTACTATTTTATATTACCTCATTTTGAGTTTCTTTTTAGTTCTGATTTATGTTATGCTAAACACTAAATCACTTTAAAAATTTTTTTTAACATTTTTATTTATTTTGACTGTCGGCACAGAGCCTGATGCGGGGCTCCAACCCACCAGCCATGAGATCATGACCTGACCCAAAGTCTCAACCAAATGAGCCACCCAAGCACCCCGAGATAGACTTTTGAAATTCACAGAGCTCTTTCTTCTGTGGTTTTGTGTAGTGTTAAAACACACACACACACACACACACACACACACACACACACACAGTTTGTTGCCAGAGGCCTCCTGGCTATGTTACTCCTCCCTAATTTCATCTGGAACTTTTTAAAATTTTTATCTATATTTTCCTTATCCTGTTTTATTTTAATTCCATTCTGGCAGTTTTCAACCCTCTGTTGGTAGAGATCTTTAGGGCAGTTTTCAGAGTTTATAGAAACCCATCTTCTCCGTTCCCTTTGAACATACTGCCACTTGCTTGCACTCACCCACAACTGAGAGGGGAAAATATCATCCTGTTCAGCTGCTTTTGTCAAACTGGCCTTCCATGCTTTCCAGTCAACACTTGTTAGTTATTTTGGGGTTCTCCTCATGTTGCCCATGAGGTTTTGGTTTTGCTATCTAGTTACATTCTTTGTTTTAATGTGAAGATTCAGGAAGACCTAAACAAAACAAAACAAAACAAACTATGTCATTACTGCCTTCTGATTTTCCCAGAATCTTCTACTAACTTTTTTGTTTTGAGTTCCATTTTTGAAAAACTATATGTATTGAGGTGACATTTACATGTAAAAATTCACCAATTTTATGTTTCTTGAGTTATTGGAAATGTTGCTTCATTGTTGACTTGCTTTGTGTATTGTTTTTGAGAATGCAGAGGCTGACTTGGTTTCCATTCATTGTAAATGATATAGTCTTTATGTCTGGAGTCCCAGAAATTTTTTTTTTCATTACATTCATTGTCTGAATAATTAGAATCAAGTTTTTTGAGGTACACTGTAGGTTTTTTCAATATGTAAATTTAGTCCTTTTTTATTTTTGGAAAATTTTCTTGCATTATTTAAAAATCTTTATTTTGGGCTTCTGTCTTGCTATTTTGCTCTAGGATCTCCAATTATACATATGTTGGGTATTCCTTGCTTGCCTTCTATGTATCACTTTGTCCCTAATACTTTTTACATAGTTCTTTCTTTTCTTTTCTTTGCTTTCTCTGGGCTATTTTTTATTTCTCCTATCAATTTTATTCAATATATTTCGATCAAATCTATTTTCACCTGAGCACTTCATAATTTAATCTTCATTTCTGAGATTTTTTTTTCTTTTACTTCCATTTTTTTCTTTGAGTTCAGCCAACTTTTGTTTTCTTTTTCTATCTTTTTTTTTCTCTTTCCCATTTCTGTAATGAGGTTCAATTCCTGGTTGAAACAAGTCTTTCTTCTGCAAATGCTCTTTAAATCAATTTCACAGTGCCTGGGTGGCTCAGTTGGTTAGGTGTCTCACTCTTGGTTTCAGCTCAGGTCATGATCTTGTGGTTTTGTGAGTTCAAGCCCCATATTGGGTTCTGTGCTGGCAGTGCAGAGACTGCTTGGGATTCTCTCTCCCTCTCTCTCTGCCCTTGCCCCAGTCATACTGTCTCTGTCTCTCTCAAAATAAATAAATAAACTTAAAGAAACTAAAAAAATAAATAAATAATTTCCTATTGGACTACTTACTGTGTTACAGTTTTCCTCCACTTCATGGTTGATTGTTGGGGAAGGAATTTTTTTTTTTTTTATCATTTTAGAAGTTTGATTCTCAATTTCCATTTTCTTCTTTTTTTTAAGTTTATTTATTTATTTGAGAGAGAGAGAGAGAGAGAGAGAAAGAGAACACATGCAGGAAAAGGACACACACACACACAGAGAAAGGGAGACAAAGAATCTGAAATAGTCTCCAGGCTCTGAACTGTCAGGGCAGAGCCCGATGCGCATCTGAACCCATGAACCGTGATATCATGACCTGACGCTTAACTGACTGAGCCACCCAGGTGTCCCTCCATTTTCTTATTAGAGCAGCTTTGCTTGATATTTTCTGATATTTACTGTTAATTTTTAAATATCTTAGAAATTTCCTAGATTAAAAATATTAAGGATGTTTGTATGGAGGAATGAAAAGAGCTGTTTAGCTTGATAAGTCTCTTTACATTTCTTTTGTACTGTGAAACCCACTTTCTTTAACTAGTGGTGTCTATTTGGGGAGAGAAAACTTCTGGTTTTCTGCGTGTATCCTCTATTATTTCTGAGGAGCTCTTATTTTAACTGCTTGCTTCCTACTTTCCCTTAACCATCAAGCCACTCCAAGGGACACTATATCAGTCAGGGTCCAGTCAGTGCATCAATAACTGGAAATTGGAAATTTGAACTTAGTATAAAGAATGGTTAACTAGTGATAGGTAATTGACGACTAAAAGAGATAAAAGAGGGCTCTAAGGCTTCCAGAAGTAGCAAGTTGAAGAAATCAACTTTACTTCTGGCTGAGAGAGAATGGCCATAAAGGAACTAAGGACTTAGGGGACATCTGGGTGACTCAGTCGGTTAAGCACCCGACTCTTGGTTTCGACTCAGGTCATGATCTTACAGCTTCGTGGGTTCCAGCCCACATCGGGCTCTGCATTGGCAACACAGAGCCTGCTTGGGATTCTCGCTCTCTCCCTGCCCCTCCTTCATTTGTGCTGTCTCTGTCTCTCTCAAAACAAACAAACAAACAAAATAATAAACTTAAAAAAAGAATCTCAAAAAAAAAAAAAAAAGGAAACTAAAGACTTGGAACATCTTCATCCCCATGAACATGAGATTCAGACTTGTTTAAAGAGAGACACACAGCTCAAATGTAATGACAAAACTTGCCAGATGACATGGGTCAAGTGGGATACAATTGCCTGAAGGTGTAGCTGAAGCTGCTGGAAGTGGTCCACTGGAGGCACCCAGAATCAGCTCCTAGGCGGGACGGCTTGAGGATGCATTTGGAGCTACCATGGACATAGTCCATTGGCGTGGGTCAGAGTGGCTGAGGGCATACCCACAATGGGTCCATGAGGCCCACTAGGCTACAATGCTGAATTAAAAAAAAAAAATTGAAAGTGAATGCCCCTCTATGTAAAGAGAGATTTCATACTATTCTTCCTTTCTGATCTCATACTCTAATAAACTTTTCCTGCTGCTCACTTAAACAAACAAAAAGATGCACTAGAGTCTAGAAGAGATATACCTTCATGCGGCTATCACTGCGAAGGGATACTCCAGCACCCTGTGTTTATAAAGCTTTATATTGTGCCAATTGGCAAAGGAGACATGTTTAGAGGGTTTAACTTCTATATCACAAAGCAGGGCAAGGAAGGATGGGTGTGGGCCTGGGAGACAATACATTGATAATTGGTACAGAGACCTTTCCCAAGTTGTCCGGTGTCGCAGAGCTGTGCCTTCCCAATATTGCTATGTTTGAAACTGTACCTTTTCAAACCCTTATTTTCTGTCCCCAGTTGCTGGTAGTCTTATCTACCATCTCAGACCTTTTCTCAGTATTTCTGAGCTTCACATGGGATCCTCTCTTTCTGGACGGCCATTAGCATGTATTCTGCAATCCGTAGGACATCGCTCTCTTTTTTTCATTATAGTCTCCCCCTGAATCTCTGTCTATATCTCTATAACTCTGGTATGACCAATAGACATGGCTCTGCTAGTTTCAGATGTTTATTTTGCCACTTATTTGTAAAATAAAATGTGTTGCTTTCTTCTAGTCCCAGATGTTTATTTTCCTATTTCCATCTAAAATAAAATTTGTAGCTTTTTTTTTTTTATGTCAGTAAGCTATTAGTGTATAAGAAATCACTTAAATGGTATGTTACCGCAAGCTTTTATTTTTTGCTTCTCCATCTTTGAGTCTACTGAGAGTTGACTGATCTAGGCCTGATTTGATTGGGTTTGGTTACAACTGCAGGTTGGGTTCAGGTCTACTCTGTGTGCCTTTCATTCTCCTTGAATTAGTAGCTATGCAAGGCATGTTATTTTTATGACAAAAGACAGGAGTGCAAGAAATCGAGGTCCTCTGTGAGAATACATTTCAGTTCTCTCCTTGCAATATATCCCATTGACAAAGAAAGGCATATGAATGAATCCAAGATCAGTGGGGCCAAAAAAAAATGTGTTTTTCCATGAAAGTTGGGAGAGATGAGAAATGAATACTTGTTGAACACTAATATCACTTACCACAGGCCTTAAATAAATATCTATATTCCTCCTATACTCAAAATATACTCAGTGTTATCCCAAGAGCCCCAAAGTCTTATCAAATCATGGCATATGCCATGAAAACTAGGATTTCATGATCTGTCTCAAAGTTGGTGTGGCTCCTCTTGATCCAGAGAACCCTGACCTAAGAAGACAAATTGCCATCTACCACCATTCTCCACGTGCCCCATATACAAAGGTGGACAGGAAGAGATTCTGGTGGATCAGAGACGGGCTAACTGCACTCTAATTAACTAACTTCATTCTAAACATTCTAACTTTAAATTGGCAAGAATAGCAGTCACATAGCACTTAGTCACATGTCCATAGAAATTCTGAAGCTCTGCTGGGCAAATTCCGGATTCTGCTACAGTGGGGATAGAAATAACCCTCCATAGGTTCTGTAGGAGTAGTTGTAGGTCCACTGTTCCTCATTATACTTGGCTCCAACTTTTGAGAGTTCCTTCTTGTTTTATTATTTCATTATTATTGACACAAGGGCCCAGAGTCACACACATCGTTTTTTCTTCTTGATACACATTTCTCTCTTTCTGGACTTAAAATTGCAGTAAATTTGAACACGACATGCTTCTGTGGGTTCATGTTCTCAAGCTTTCTAGCTCTCCTTGTGTTGAAAGGATCTATTGGAGCGTACCTTCATTTCTTCAGTGATACAAGCAAGTATTATAGCCACACCTTTGATTTGATCTCTATCCTGAGGTCATGTTTCAACTGGAAACCCCTGGGCTTAGCCTTTTCTCAGAGGCTGTGTCATAACGGCAACACCATATTGTTTGCAAACTGGTGAGCATTGTTCATGTAGTACCTTATCAAATGTAACTAGTAGTAATCAGCTCCCGCTATCAATTTTCTACCTCCAAACTTCTTTATCCAACACTAAATATTTACAAGATACATCTCCTACCTTCTAAGATACTGCAGCTGATATTTTACCAAGTGATTTGCCCCTGCGTAACAGAGATCATTATTTTTCATCCTCATGTAACACTCTCTTCCTTACCTACTTCTTAATTCCCAAGTCAATACCAGATATTCAACATTCTTGTTACAGAAGCATCTTACTTCTGGTAATAATTTCTGTGTCTGTCTGATAGTGCCACAAAAACAAACAGCCCTAAAACTCAAGAGCATAAGACGGCAACTATTCACTTTTCACTTGTAAGTTTGCAAGGTGACAGATTCAGCTGGTCTAGACTGGGTTCAGCTGGGTTTTGTCATAAGCTACAAGTTATATCCAGGTCTTCTCCGAGGGTCTTTCATCTTTTTTGACCTAGCTGTGAAAGGGCGGGGCTACGCCAGCGGACTCCATCTTGTTCTGTGTCCTTCACCTTGACCACTCCTCCTCCCCTTGAGTAACCTCCCGCTCACCTGCCTAACAGGACTAGGACCCTTCCCCAGCCAATTGGCTGAGGCCACAGCCATTACCTCACCAACTGCCCCTAGACCCCAAAACCTTTGCCCTTTTGAAACTCACTCTCTCTCCCTGGTATCTCACCGCTGCGTTGGTGCAGGTAGGGGATTGAGCTCGAGCTAGCTCGAATAAAGGCTCTTTTGCTTTTACATCGGACTCGGCTCCCTGGCGGTATTTGGGGATCACGAATTCTGGGCATAACAGCTGGTGTGTGAGGCATAGTCTTTCCCTGGTGAAAGCCAGGCATGCGAAAGCCCAAACCCAACCAAGAAAGCACACGTCAAGTTTCTGCTTGCACCATGTTCCTGGCATGTAATTGGTCAAAGCAGATCCTGTCACCAAGCTCAGTGTCAGAGGATGGTGGTGGTGACTCTGAAGTGGGAGACAGAGAATGAGTATTTGCAGAACAATGAAGAAACAAGCTGATCTACTGATGAGGGAGCATAAGGCAGGCTGGGGACAAAGTACTAGCTAGCACCCCCCCTCCCCCCTGCCGTGGGATATGTGTGATATTCCTTGGACAAGCCTGGTTACCCAAAAGCAGGAAAGGACAAAAAATCAAATGGATTTTAATAAGCGTCCACCAGTTTGCAAGAAAAAGGCAATCCCATCAATAGCCTAAAGTCTGGGAACTCCCTATTGTCTTAATGTTAATGTTTTGCTAGAGGGAAAAACAACTTTAGCTGGATGAGTCTTTAGCATATCAAAATCCCTTCTGGAACTCCTTCTGCCCTGACTCCATTAGCCAGTCACCCCCCACATCTATAGTGCACCTTTTCCAGCCCTTGGGTCCTGCCTTATGGTTTAATAAAATCACCTTTTTGCCCCAAAGACATCCTCAAGAATTCTTTCTTGGCTGTCAGCTCCGAACCCCACAAACCTCACTTTCACCCCAAAACCTCATCACTACTATACTCTTAGTGATGTCTCCTAGTGATGCTACCATAAGCACAGGTGTAACTATATTTGTTCTACTTGTTGTCTATTTGTCATTTGTTTTGGAGGATATATAAGAAATTTAGATTTACGTTGCTGCCATTATCCTATGGAAACCTACAAGACCTTTGTTTGAATCAATTTAAATATTTTTTTTTACTTATTCCTAAGTAATAATATCCATAAAAGAGTTAATGTGTTAGATATATTTTTCTTATTACGTGACTTTAGAAATACATTAAAACCTCAAGAAAATTATTTTTCCTTATACTGCGTACAACCCTCTGGCTTACCAATTGGAATACATGTACAAGGGTGGATAAGCACTATTACACTATAGAACTTCCTTAAAGCTCTGATGTATGTGCCCCTTGTCCTTTCTATCCAAATAAGAAATACAATCCATGCAGTGTCTCTTCATCCTATGGATTTTTTTTTTTTTAACGTTTATTTATTTTGAGACAGAGAGAGACAGAGCATGAACGGGGAGGGGCAGAGAGAGAGGGAGACAGAATCGGAAGCAGGCTCCAGGCTCTGAGCCATCAGCCCAGAGCCCGACGCGGGGCTCGAACTCACGGAACGTGAGATCGTGACCTGAGCTGAAGTCGGACGCTTAACCTGAGCCACCCAGGCGCCCCCATCCTATGGATTTTAATAGCTTGAGTGATAGGTTTGGCTTTAGCAAGTAGCATGCAATAGTAACAAACACGTATGTGGCAAAGGTGTTTCAAGTGCTTTATGTATTAGCTAATTTAATCCTCACACAACCCTCCCAATTTGGCACTCTTATTATCCCCATTTTACAGATAAGATAACTGAGGCACAGAGAACCTAAGCAATTGGTCCAAAGTCACGGATCTAATAAGTGGCTCAGCTAAGACTCAGACCTGAGAATATGGTTCCAGCGCCCGTGTTTCTTAACCACTCTGACGTTTTAGCTCTCATGGCAGGCACTCGTTAAGGATTTGTTTGAGCAAATGGAGACACAAAATCCACTGCATAGTTAAGCAGAAAAAGCCAATCAAAGTTTAGGGCCATTATATGGTGTTTTGGAAATGCTGGACACCTTACAGCACAGCCTACCTGTCTGAAGTCTTAGGATATGTTGTTTGTTTCAAAAATGGATATCAAACAGCCTCATCTTCCAACCAGCTATTAAAGCAGTACTCTATTTAGAAAGAAGTAAATGTAATGTGCATTTTTTTTTTTGTACTTTGCCTGCAGACAGGCATTAACTCACCACTAGGCAGAAATGAACATTCTCCTCTTCACTGCTCTACTGCACTCCTTGCTAAAACAATATCAAATACCCCCACGAGAGATTTATGCGGATCTTGAATGGGTTAAAAGCTTCAGGCACAATCCTAAGGCACCCTTAGGAACAGACGGTCTCCTTTCTTTTTCCTTCCTCCCCTGAGGCGAACATTAACTCAGCTGGCTCCTAGAATTTATTTGTGCTTAAGATAAATTAACTAGAACCAAAGAGCCTTTCTGAGGTATCCGTACTAGGCCAGTATGCCCTGAAGACAGTAATCCATTTCAATTCCAATATCTTTGCCTTTTGGGCCACAGGACGGGACCCCACAGTGTTTGCCATGGTCCTTGGGCCAAGCACCTTGCAGGTTTCCGGAGCTGGGAGCCCCTCATGCTTTGAGCCTTTAATATAGATTTCTCTGTCTGCTCACCTGTACATAATTGTGAGGGGCACCAGAGCAAGAAAGAATAATGTGACCTTCCAGGGCCGTAAAAACAATTGTGTCCTCTGTGAATGTGTAGGTTGAGTGATGATGCAAATTAGGACGTTAGCTTATTCTTCAGGGTGAAGTACTCGAGACTTGAGTTACCTTGAGAATATTCATCATTATTTCTTCATACGCAGTAAGAGCTCTGCCCTGCCCTCTTCTTAATTAAAGAATTCCTACATCCTTGTAATAAGATTGCACCCTGTGCTCTCATCTCCTACCCCACACCTCAACTCTGTCCCCTTCTCATCTCAACAAAGGTAAGGATCAAAGGCACATCCAAGCCTGACCAAAAGACAAACAAAAGGGTTTATTTAACATCCATTAAATGAGTATTTATTGGGCATCTTCTAGATATTTGGGGAATTTTAGGAAAGGCTTGCTGCCCCATGCCAGGTCCTGAGAAGGTAGGCAAAGAAGGGAAACCTGGATTTCGTTTCTGGTCTAGCTCTGTGAGCCGGGTAAGCTAATTTCTCAGTTGTTCATCTGCAAATCAGGGATAATAACGCTTGTGTTGTTTTTAAAAGAGATTGTATTTAAAAGAAGTTCTTTATGTATGAGGTGTGGCACAGTTATACTTAAACCCTCAACAAAGGTTGGTACTACCCTATCCCCTTTCCTCCTCTGCTTTCCTCTGTCTTCCCCGGGTGCAGAGGGAGCAAAATAGTGAGGAGACAGTCCTTGTTCTTGTGGGGCTCACGGTCCAGTAGGGGAAATAAGTTTGTAAAGAGAGAAACTCTAATAACATTTCTACAGAGAAGGATGAACAATGTGCCATGGGAGCTCAGAAGAGGAAACAACTTATTTTTTTTTTTTTAATTTTTTTTTTCAACCTTTATTTATTTTTAGGACAGAGAGAGACAGAGCATGAACGGGGGAGGGGCAGTGAGAGAGGGAGACACAGAATCGGAAACAGGCTCCAGGCTCCGAGCCATCAGCCCAGAGCCCGACGCGGGGCTCGAACTCACGGACTGCGAGATCGTGACCTGGCTGAAGTCAGCCGCTTAACCGACTGCGCCACCCAGGCGCCCCGGAAACAACTTAGTTTTAACAAAATTAAAGCTGGAGAGACTTTAACAGTATTCTACCTTGTTTTCCTTATTTTACAAGTGAGAAAACTCGGGCCCAGAGAGGTCACATGACTCGTTCAAGGTCTCCGCGCATGCATGGCAGATCTGGGAGCGAAACTCAAGACTCTAGATTCCCAGCATGGTGCTTATGTCATATAGAATATAAGACAGTCATTGACACAAGAAAGAAATAAGTATTTGTCATTAAACAGAAGAGTACAAGCTGGAATTGGAGTAGATAGGTCTACGAGCTGGAAAAGGTCTCTAGAGCTGAGGTAACCAAGGAATCATGTCTTATGCCGGGCAGAGCCCATGCCTGCCTGGGAACTTGAGTACACTTCACGGTGTGATCTTCATTCACATCCCCTCACAAAGTAGGTTTATTGTCCCAGAAGTCAGACCCAAGGGTAAATTCTACAGGACAGTTCATTCTAAGGAGGGGGAGGGGCATGGTAGAAGGAGAGCATTAGGAGGAGGAGGAAGTATGTCTTTGACATTGGAAATCACCAGGAGGGACCTCAGGAACTTTGGCTGTGACAGGAGCCTACAATCTGAAACTAAACCGTGTTTGAATCTGGAGTCAGAGCTTTGTTTCATCCAGGTCCAAATTAAGATGCTAGGTTATGCAGGGTTTTGAGGAATGTCTAGGCATTTTTCGTGCCTAAGGAATTGTCTTCAGAGACCCTGACCAGGGACTTAAAACTGCTCTTCCTCTGCATTCCTTCCCTCCACGGGGAGAGCTGAGGAGCTCCAAGGTCAGTCTGTAGGAGGGAGTTAGAGGACTACTGTTTTGTCTTCACGTTGTTACAAGTGGCTTCAGGATTAGCCCGAGAAGGACCAGGTTACCTCAATCTTCTCTAGCCTGCAAAGGTTTCATTGCATTGCATCTTTTTAACTCCAGAGCCAAGAGAAAAGCAGTCTAATTATTTGGGTGTCGGAAAAAGGAGGAAGATACAATAATCACCCACCTTGCTCCTAAATTCCTACCACTTGTTCCAATATTAGGGCACGCTCATAATTCAGGTGTTCTACGGAGAGGTAGTTTCCACTTTTTGTTTTGTAGAGGAAATTACCAGAATTGATAACTGATCTCCGGGTGGCTTCCACCCTCATGGTGTTCTTTTCCCCTTCTGTCCTCCCTATCCCCAACCAATCAGGGCAGAGGCGCTTATCAGCATGGGGGCATTTTTCTTTCTAAGACTTCTTTCTTCTTAAGACCAGGTCAGACTCTAATCATTCTTATTGGCCAAGCTATTCATCTTATTTAAGAAGTCGGTGTTTAACTAGTAGCAGAAATAAAAATACTTCTCTGGTTAGGTTTTGCTGGTCATTACAAGATTGTCTCCTATTTTTGGTATAAAAATAGTCAAAACAGACTCATTCTCAGAGTCTTGACTACAGTATTAATATGACTTTTTTGTTTCTTTTTCTAAGGGGAAAAAGAAACGAAAACAATTATCCTTTTGGGAAAATGTCCAATGTTTCAGCCAACATCTACTTTACAATTCCTCATCTCCTAAGGCTATATAATTACAGTAAAAACTTTAAGGAATCTCCAATGTATCCATTTGTTCTTTTGGCTTAAATTTCCTTCCTCAGCAATAAGGCAAAGAGAGCAGGTCTGTCTGCCTTCAGCACCCTCCTTCTCTTGGTGTGGCATCCAACCGCACTTTAGATGGACTGTCCATGGCTTTTAAAATTCCTTTCTCCTTCCAGGCTGCTCCTTTATTCCCAGCACCCTGGCTTCTGTATAGAAAAATGTGGCCGTCCTATGCTTTTGCCATTCCAAAGCTCTTAGGAGACCCGCAGAACAGAGGCTATGGAAATCCCCAATATTCTGCTTCCCTTGGGCTTTATCAAACACGGCAGCTGAAAGGGAGAGCCTTTCAGACTTTCTTCAAACTCCCAGGAGGCTGGCAGCCTGTGGTTTGTATGCAGATTGTAAATGAGCCTGAGGAGTTTGCACACTCCTAATTTGTCATCACCTTGGAGAAATCAGAACCGGTAGGTAATGCGAGCACGGTATTTGCGAAAGCAGGGGTTAGGATGCAGGCGACTGCATTGTGCCTCTGAGGACTTCTGCCAGCACCAGACCTGCTCAGCAGAGCTCTTGGGCTACACAACAGGGCTGGGGATCCTCCCCTGATTATCCCACTCTGCAAATGAAAGCTAGATAGATAAAAGTGCTTTTAAGAGGTGAAGAAAGTCTGTGTCTTAAAGCTGGCTAATGCTAAATTATGGGGGAGCTCTGTGGAAATTCTTTTTGATTTATATAAATGATGGAAATGTAATATGATCCATGTAATGAACACCTGTCACACTTGATCTGCTGGCATCGATGCCTCACATCTTCCTTAGTTTCTGCACGCTCCCCCTTCTCATTTACAGCCCTATCTGCAGTCCCAAACCCCTGTCTCCTTCCAGCATTCTCCTTTCTAGCCTTGGTGGATTTGCTGGCGAGGAGCTCTTGATATCAAGCAGAATGCGTCTGAGATCATGCATACTGTCTCAGGGAAGACTCTTTTTTTTTTTAATTTTTTTTAAAATGTTTTTATTTATTTTTGAGACAGAGAGAGACAGAGCATGAACGGGGGAGGGGCAGAGAGAGAGGGAGACACAGAATCGGAAACAGGCTCCAGGCTCTGAGCCATCAGCCCAGAGCCCGATGCGGGGCTCGAACTCACGGACCGTGAGATCGTGACCTGAGCCGAAGTCGGACGCTTAACCGACTGAGCCACCCAGGCGCCCCTGGGAAGACTCTTAATTTGTACACCTATTGCCAGTGAAAAGCAAGAAGTCGTACTTCCCTGAGTCCTGGACGTTACTTGAACATCCAGGGGAAAACCAAGGGCAACAGCAGCACATTTTATCTGCGTCGGGCAAGAGGAGAAGGCACAGAGAAAATGCTGCCCTTTGACTCTATGGAGAAACACGGACAATCAATATGCAAATGGTACCAAGAGGCAGAGGCTTTTCATGTTGTTTTTCTTACTTCAGTTGCTACAAAGAAGGTCAATGGAACTCAGACATTTGGAGGTGATACCTCTCAAATGAGAGTTAAGAACTTAACTGATGGAAGCATGTGCTCTGACCTGGGTTCCTCACTGACTGCATGAGCCTCCATGGGGGGCTTTCAACCTCTTGGCTCCTCAATTTCCCCATGAAGACAAGGGGGTGCAATGAGATTGGTGCTTTTCAACTCCCTACCCATTAGGAGCAGAAAGCTTCTCCAAACCTAAACACTCCCCTTTCACCTCTCTACTTGTATGTTTTCACTGGTTACTTTTGTCTTTGTCATTTTGTCTCCCCAATACTCCCTGCCACCCGACGATATAGTGAGATGACTTGTTCTGACCCATCTATCCCTGAGATTAGATAGAGTAGGTCACCACCTCAACTACAGGCTTTAGGGTGTGTGTGTGTGTGTGTGTGCGCGCATGCATGTTGGGGGAGGCTGAAATAGTTTCCTTCCCCAAACGTCCCATCAATGTCTAAAATTTTGACACTGATCACTCATTCTTTCCTCTTCAAAACAATTTGTTAAAATATCAGAAACCTTGAGAGCAATAGTACAGGTCTAATCAGTCATTGGCTCTTTAAAGGATATGACTGTTTCCTGATAGCAAGTTTGAGAAGAGTAGGGGGAGACTGAGGCCACTGAAGGGAAACAACCCTTCTTATCTCAGTCTGAAGCTCGTGTCTGTTGGCTAGTCATCTGGTGGCCTGGGTGCTAGCACAGTGACATGCTCCTGTACCCAGCTCTAAACCTAAACTGCACCCATGTGGAAACTGTCAGCCCATAATTGGGCTCACCATCCCATAATTGGGCATATCCAATGTCCCATGCTCATGGGAGTAAAATCTGAGCCCCGAGTTGCAGAACTCAGCCCACGGCAGCTCTTTTCTGGGCTTGGGATTCAAAGAATGTTAATTTAAGTGTGTGCTACCAGTTGCTTGATACAAAGGGAAAAAAAAATCTCAGAACATTTCCTTTAATGATCCCTAAGGCAGCTGTGGTCTAATGAAAGTGGGAGCCTCCAAAACAACAAAACAAAACAAAACAAACCACCCAAGATGATAGGGAATAAGGCCTGCCCTTCCATATCTGTGAGTGTGTGAGAAGAATGTCATTTTCATTTGCTGTTGCCCCTGTCCTTTCTCTTGTATTTGAATACCCAGTAATACGATAAGGAGCAAGGAAACAAATTTTCAAATACTAACAAAGTTATTCAAGGGAACGGCATTTTCTGTTGCAGCAGTTGGCACATCTTTTCCAGAAAGCTTGCCTGTGGCTGACAGCCTGGTTGGCACTCTCCCACTGAAGTCCTTTGGTGATGGAGAACGGACTGATAAGATTCAAATGGCTAGATTCCAGACAGTCCAGTGAGGGCAAGTTTGCAAACCAAAGGAGCCTGAGGCCTTAGAAGGGCATCAGCTGATTGCTATATCCAATCTAGGAAAAGAGAGATTTAGAAAAGAGAATTATTTAAGGGAAGGAGAATGAAAGCAGCTATGGAAAGTTCTGAACTGAGCATAAGGGATGTTGCTGCCCACCTCCACGTACCCCGCATAGAAACCCACTTAATTAGCAGAGCTGGGCCTGTGGGGAGATGCTGAGCACCAGCCTTCCAGGTATTAGGCACTCTTCTATGTATAATGTGATGGAAACCACTGCTAATTTTCCAGCAAACTCAGGGTAAGAGAATTTTAGCTGAGAAACAACTATGCAGCCAAGAACTGATTTCTGGCTCCTTTTGGAACCACGTATGCCCACATGACTAAGCTCTTACCAATAGACCGCTGGTGGAAGTGTCCCAAGCCACTACCAGATCTGACCACGAAAAGAGTTCAAGAAGTCCTACACAGACCACACACCCCTCCTCCCTGCCCCAGATGGCTAGAATGGTAATCCTGAGTAACCTTGGGAGCCACAAGTTGCAGGTAATAGAACCACCATCTGCCTGGATCCCTGGATACTGAAAGAATGCTTGGAACAGACAGTCCACCAACTGGTCTGCTCTAGATTATTAACATGAGAGAAAAAAAAAAAAAACAACCTTCTATTACTCTTAAGCCTTTGCATTTTGGGGGCCTAACCATTGTAACAATTTTGACCACAATATCTAATGCATTTGGGCTGCTGTAACAAAATATCATAGGCAGGGTGGTTTTAGAAACTTATTTCATACAGCTCTGGAGGCTGGGAAGTCCAAGGTTAAGGTGCCAGAAGACTCAGTGTCTGGTGAGAGCCTTCTTCCTGGTTCAAGGATGGCCATGTTCTTGTGTTTTCACATGGCAGAAAGGGAGCTCTATAGGGCCTCTCTGGGAGCACTAATCCCGTTCATTAGAGTTCATTTGACCTAAGCACCATCTAAAGGCCCCGCCTCCTAATACAATCACCTTGGGGGTGAAGATTTCAACATGACTTTTGGGGGAACACAAACATTCTGTCTATAGCACTGATTAATCTGCACAACACTCAAGCAAAGCGACATCACTATAGTTAAAGAATTTGCAGCTCTGAGAATTTAAGAAATGTATTTACCCAGTGTCAGGATTTGAAAGTAGAGTCAGGATTTGAGTTGGAATCTGTATGGTTTAATCTTATAGCCCCAGACATTCAGGCCTCCAGAGAAAAAGAGGTGGAAGGAGGAGGTTTTGTTGACAGAGAACGTCTGATTCAGCTAGTCTGTCTACTAACTCAAGCCCCCATTCATACCACGTTTCCACAGCTCCAGTTGTGGCCCGCCTGAGCTTTATTTTCGAGACCATGAGAGCTAGAAAGGGCCCTAATAAGCAGCCAGATCAGTGGTTTTCAAATTTCATCTTGGCAACAGATACCCTTCTTCTAATGAAATCTGACTCGGAAGCCTTGTGTGTAGAATAGTTCAAAGCAGAGCTTGTCTCTTTGATGTGGGGTCTGGAGCCCGGCTGGCAGAGCCCTCAAGGGCTGTGAGCACTGATGGGGCCAGCCCTTCATTTCACAGGTAAGGAAGGAGTGGAGTACTATGTGTCTTCTTCAAGGCCACAAGGCGTTTTGTAAACAGCAGGTCAGGGATAGGAATCCAGGCTCCTGACTTTCAAATTTGGAAATCTTTCCATGGTACTACACTTCCTCTTTTGAGATACGAGCCCTCGTACCAGCCCCAGATCCAAGATACCCAGTCTCTTTATTCGGCAAGGATAGAATGACATAAGGTCAGAGCTATTTATCGAGTTTGCTTTATTTCTTGTGTAACAAATTACCACAAACTTTGTGGCTTAAATAACACCCATTTACCATTTCAGGGGTCTGTTCAGGTGGGTTCAGCTGGTCTCACAAAGCTGAAATCAAGGCATTACCCATTGTTTGGAGGCTTTGGAGAAGAATCCACTTTGAAGCTCATGAAGGTTGTTGGTGGAATTCAGTTCCTTGAAGTTGCAGGACTGAAGTGTCTGTTTTCCTGCCGGCTGTTGGCCACTCACACCTTCTGAAGACCACTCTCCTTGTTATGCCCAGAATTCACGATCCCCAAAGACCACCAGGGAGCCGAGTCCGATGCAAAAGCAAAGAGCCTTTATTCGAGCTAGCTCGAGCTCAATCCCCTACCTGCACCGATGCAGCGGTGAGATGCCGGAGAGAGCCAGTGAGTTTCAAAAGCACAAAAGTTTGATAGGGGTCTAGGGGCAGTTGGTGAGGTAATGGCTGTGGCCTTAGCCGATTGGCTGCAGAAGGGTCATGGCCTCAGCCGATTGGCTGGGAAGGGTGTGGCCTCAGCCGATTGGCTGGGGAAGGGTGTGGCCTCAGCCGATTGGCTGGGGAAGGGTCAGAGTCCTGTTTTGCAGGTTGCCGGGTGTGTTTTGATCGGGAAGTTTGAATGGGTGAGCGGGAGGTTACTCAAGGGGAGGAGGTGTGGTCTGAGGTTTCTGCGATTTTCCAGAAAGGGGCCATGTCGGAGACATAGTCACTCAAGGTGGAGGACACAGAACAAGATGGAGTCTGCCAGCGTAGGTCTGTTCTTTCATCCTCAAGTCATTCTCTGTGGCCCCCTCAAGTCAAATCCTTCTCACACTTCACATCTTTCTTTCTCTTGTGGCACCAGCTAGAGGAAACTTTCAGCTTTAAAAATTTTTTTTAATGTTTTTATTTATTTTTGAGACAGAGAGAGACAGAGCATGGGCGGGGGAGGGGCAGAGAGAGGGGGAGACACAGAATCTGAAGCGGGCTCCAGGCTCTGAGCTGTCAGCACAGAGCCCAACGCGGGGTTCAAACTCACGGAGTGTGAGATCATGACCGGAGCTGAAGTCGGATGCTCAACCGACTGAGCCACACAAGTGCCCCACAAAATTTCTGCTTTTAAATGGCTTATGTGACTAGGTTCTACTTGGGTAACCTCCCTATCTGGAAGTCAACTCATCAGTAACCTTGATTACATCTGCAATCCCCTTGGTCGTGTCATGTCGCATAATCATGGGGGGGTGACATCTGGGGGCAAAGATCCTGGAGCCATTTTAGAACTCTGCTGACCCTGTAGATCACATCGCCCTCTCTTGGGGCCTCTGGGAACAATGGTAACATGGTTCATTTTCAGGACCTTCTGTCAGCCTTCTGGCAAATCCTCTCTGCCAACCTCCTGAGTAGATGATAATAGTCTAGTTACATCAGTTTTTCCTTCATGTGGTCTCTAGGATCGGGGTAGGCGTTAAGATCTACCCAGGGTGTGTTCCTAGCACTGAGAGCTCTGACAAGGTGAGCCTGGGTCTGAGTCTTCCTTACATAGAATGTCATAGAACGATGAGTACAACAATCTCCTTCTTTTATAAATGACTCCAGAGGAGAGGGGTTAACCAAAGTTTACAAAATGAGTTAGAGCCCTTAGTTCCGTGATTTTGCTACTCTAGGTCAATACTAGGGTCAGCTCTTTTCACTGCTGGTTCTCTGCCCTGGCCTAATAGATGATCTCAGAAAAGCCTTCCATTGTGTGTTCAGTGTGTCGCCAGCCCTGCAGTTCAGCGGGTAAGATTGCATTAGTGAGGCCTACAGGGCATGGGAAGTTGCCTATTCCAAGCATCATGCTGGCTGACTCTGACAGAGCATCCCAGAGAACCTGTCTCCCACCAGCTGCAGAAGAAAACTGAGATGAGAAAGACAGGCAGGGCTAGGAAAAAGATGCCAAGAAGAGTAGGCAGTACAGTCAAGCTCCCTGGTTTTGAGTTTTTCTGCAAAAGTAGGTTTGTGATGTGAACCCTAAGGGCCAGCCCAAGGTCTGGGTGTGACGCTGGAGGGTCCAAGACTCAAGAGGTGGCGGGGGGGGGGGGGGGGGGGGGGGGGAGGCCTGGTGCAGGATTTGAAAAGGCTGGTGGGCACGACACAGGATAGTTCATGTTTTAGGGAATATCTACATACATGTATAGTATCTGAATTTTTTTTCAGAAGTGAGCATTAAAAGGATGAAGGATAGAGGAAGTGAAAAATAGAGCAGAAAGTGAAAAATAGGTGGTGATTTTTTTTTTTAATGTTTGTTTATTTTTGAGAAAGAGAGAGAGACAGGGCATGAGCAGGGGCGGGGGAGAGAGAGAGAGAGAGACAGAGACAGAATCCAAATCAGGCTCTAGGCTCTGAGCTGCCAGCACAGAGCCTGATGTAGGGCTCAAATCCATGAACCATAAGATCATGACCCGACCAAAGTCGGACACTTAACCAACTGAGCCATCCAGGTGCCCCTAGGTGGTGATTTTGAAGTCTGAGGCCAAACTATTTAAGAAAATCGCATCTGCTTGCATTTCCACTAACCAACCAAAGAGCTGATTAAAAAGCTTTGTGACTACGTACTTCTCTTCTAATCACCTTGGGAAATACGCAAACCGAGCCCCCTCTAGTTAGGGATGCCTTCCACCAACGATATCCACATTTTATTGCTGAGACATTTGTCCCCAATAAGGCAGATGTTTCTAGAGCTAGTCCCATAAACCAGAGGAAGTCAGTCATGCCCCGGGCTTTCCTCTGGGTCTCTCGAATTGTGTGAGGTCCCTGGGTTGACGACATCCTCACCCCCACCAAACAACTCTGCAACTTTCAAATACCAAACTGTCTCTCTTCAAAAACACGTGTCATGGAGGAAAAAGATGGCAGAGAGATGGAAATGGACCGGGACTCAAGGGCAGATGCTGGAGGGGAGGTGGCTACGATAGTAATCTTCGAGTTCTTCTCAGGTTCTGTGAATATGCCTTTGAGTTGGGGCTGCAGAGCGCGGTTGAGTAAAGACGTCATTCATAGTTATTGGCTTGGGAGAGGGCAACTCACAGCCTAAGTTTAGATCTGGATGTTTAGACTCATAAGGACCCTCTTTTTTGGCAGAGAAAGTCTCCAGATTCCTGGCTGGAAGCTCTGGTAGGGCCACTTTCCTCCCTCTGCAATACAATATCCTGCCAGCCGGCAGGTCTTTTGGAGAGGGCTCATCTGGACCGAGTGCGCCCCAGTCAGGGACCGACAGTGGGGAGGGCCCTGGTGCTCTCTGGGACCTTTGCTGCTGGCTTCCGTCATCTCAGGGCTTCTTCTCTTCCCTTTGAAGGGATGTGGTTTACAATGGGCCTATTAGAGCCCTAATTGAATCGTTAACACACCAGCCATTAGCAGCTGCTAATGAGGGAATCCAGGGGATTACGGCATCAATTATCAAGTTTTGACTTCCGAACGTGGCTCTGCCAACATTGGGCTCTTGTGAGAGTGTTTAGAAAATGTGACAGAATGAGAGAGGAGAGCCATGTGCATGTTGTGTGGCTGTGCCCTGTCTGTACCCAAGATAAGCTCGTACGGGAGTCTGGTCTCCCGTGGCTGCACAGCACGGGTCCTGGGGCAGCCCGCGCATCTGAAGATGGAAAAGAACATTTCATGACAGCTGTTTTCTCCTCCTCCACTCCTCTGCTTGCCACGAATCTTGCCATCTTATCTGTGGTAGTCTCTAATGCCTTCAGCCAAAATTTTCCCCATGTTTCCCATTATTCACATCCTATCAGTGACCAAATCCTTGGAATTTCAGCTTTAAAGTACCTCCTGTCTCCAACTTTTCTTTTCTTCGCCTCCACTCTGGCATCAGTTCAAGTGCTTATCTTCCTGCCTGAAAATGGTCCCAGACCAGGAAGGAAATTCATCTCTCCCCCTCTAGTTCCTCTCCTTTCCTGTGTCGAAATTACTCTTGCTCTAAAAGGTAAATTTGATGGGCACTCCTTAAGACCCCTCGGGGATCATTACTGCTTACAAAATAAAGCATAAGTTCCTAGCAGGGCGTAATAGGGCCTCCAAGAACTCGATCTTTCCTATGTCTCCACCTCATATGCTGTCATTCTCTGCTTTGCAAATCTAGCTGGAGCCATAGGGAACTGCCTACCCTTCCCCTAAAGGCACCATTCCCTTTGGTGGCAACCATCCTCCCTTTGCACGTGGAGATATGTCTACCTGGAGTGTCCTCCTCTCTAGATGACCCGAGGAGTTTGTACCTAGTTTTTAAGCCTCATGTATAAAGTCATCCTAACTCACCCCTTCTTATTTGTGATCCCTGTACATATTTCTTTCCTAGTATCTATTTATGCTAAAATCATAATTATTCCTTTGTCTCCCCTGATGGACTATGAGAGAATGAAGTGCGTCAGTTTCAATACTTGTTTCTGGAAGCCTAGGGTCTCGCACATCGTGTCTGGGATATCATAGACCACTGTAGAGTGTTCTTAATTAATGGATTAAAAAATTGATAATGTGTTCCACAGTTCATTTCATGGACCTATATTGACATGCATTTTATTTATATTCTACGTAGGACTCTTAGTTGTTCACAGTTTAATGCTTTTGAGCGCCAAGAGAAATGCTTCCATCACCAGAAGTATCTACCGTCTATGACAATAGCTCCGTTCACAGCCTTGGGATCCATGAATATTTATTGAATTGAATTAAAATCTGCAAGTTCGGCTTGTTCTACCTGGGCCCTAGAAGTAGATGCTTGAGGAAAATATCGAAGACTTGAGAGTCGTGCTTGGTTTCAAGGCCTTTCCAATAACGACACTGTCCAGGCTGTCTGTGCATAATCACAGGCAGATGCACAAGGCTCTCTGCCCCAAATTGTGCCAGGATGTCACTTGTGAAAAAGGTGTTACAAAGGTAACCCTGGAAGGCTTCAGTGTATTAATAATAGCAGTTCTAGTTCATTCACTCCCTACTACATGGCTACCACTGTACTAAAAGCTTCCGTCTGTGATTTCCCCATACTCAGCTGTCACGGTCATCCCGGATGGTGTGTCGTCTTATGAATCCCATGGAAATGACTAAGAAGCAGAGCCAGAGCTTCCACCAAAGTCTGCCCGCTGCCAAGGCTCCAGGCTCCCACCCACGATGACTACTGCCCCTATAGCCGTGTGTGGTTTAATATAAATCAATCACTCTGTCTGCGAGGGAGGCTCTTTCCGCTGCCTTCCTGCCCCTCCATCTGTTAACACTTTGCAGTCCCGTTGATAGCCAGCACATCAAAACCTGTCAAAAGGGACAAAATGAGATAACAACGCGGAGCTTAAACTATGGCGCAAAGTCGGTAGCCTTTTTTCTGCTTAGAATTTGCTTTGGTTGGGGACTTCTTAAGCTGGATCATACAGTCTCGAAATGAGGAAATGTAAGCCTCCTGAGGGAAAAGACTGTTGCTCAGGGTGGTCTTCCCTGAACCTAGAAAAATGCCTGGCACATAGTAGGCACTTTACAAATATTTACAAAAAATACCGCAAATGGTAGGAACAGGAATATTTCAGTGGTGTTTAAAAGGCCACGGCCGCTATTCTCTTTTCGTAAACTTACACCAGGAACACCTACGAAGCTGTGCCGCTTTGCATATACTCAGCTCTGTTTTTCCTCTCTCTCCTCCACAAGCCCGGAAAGGGAATCCATAGCAGGGTCTGCGTGGCCCGCAGGGTGCGAGGCTATGGGCTGCCCACTTCCCCGAGCAGCCTCTTTGCTCCTAGTTCAGCCAAAAGTGGCATTTCAGAACAGACAGGGCTGGGATGAGCCGAGAGAGGCACCGAGGTGCAAGGTTGCATGGAGACGCTCACTCTCAGGGCCCGCAGAAGCCTCACTCACCTAACGGTGGGCCTGGCTCCAAACTCCTTCTGTCAGCTGGAGACAAATGTGAGTCTAATTGCCTGGAGAAATGTAACCTTTCCCCTAAAATGCATTATGCTAAATCGTTTGTGTTCACCTCACTGTGGGTGAGTTTATCCAATTCCTGCCGGACATTGAAGCAACAGTGTCCACATTTAAGTCATGCCCTGTCAGTTCAAATGTGTGTTTCAAGTGAAACTTTTCTCAAGCCAGTATGTGTTTATACACAGTGTTAGGAGGTAATGCAGAGAACTTGCTGTCCTTTGTCCAGTTTCCCCCAATGGCAACACCTTGCAAAGAAAGCTACAGCACAGTATCACAAGCGGAACATTGATGTTAATGCAATCCATGGATTTGGTTCAGATCTTCGTAGTTGGGCCCATTTATGTGCGCGCGCGTGCACAGAGCTCAATAGAGCGCTAGCATGGGTAGGCTGTGTATCCACTACCACAGTCAGATGGTGAGCCTTTCCGGGCCACAAGGGTCCCACGTGTTTCCTTGCATAACCCTCCATCCTCTCCACCACCCCTCCCATGACGTTTCCGTGGCCTCACGTGGTCTTGCACAATTTGAGGGCTACAACTATTCCGTTACAGGAAGTTACTATGTTTGCCGCATCCTTGCCGGTTGCACATTTTTGTTGGATGCTTCCTTTTCTTTTCTCTTTTCTTTTCTTTTCTTTTTTTTTTGTTTATTTTACTATTCTGGAAATCTACCTCACTTAGTCTTTTCACCTATCTAGAAGCATTTCCCTCGGACGAGTTCCTAGAACTCACCCTTCATGTTTTGAGTTATGTATGTATATATGTATTTATTTATTTAAGTTTATTTATTTATTTTGAGAGAGAGAGCACAGGCAAGGGGCAGAGAGAGAGGGAGAGAGAGTCCCAAACAGTCTTCAGGCTGCCAGCACAGAGCTGGATGCGAGGCTTGAACTCACAAACCGTGAGATCATGATCTGAGCCAATGTCAAGAGTCACGATGCTTTACCGACTGAGCCACCCAGATGCCCTCTTTTCTTCTTCTTCTTCTTTTGTTTTTAAAGTTTCCTTATTTATTTTGAGAGAGACACAGAGAGTGAGAGCAAGGGAGGGGCAGAGAGAGAGGGAGAAGCCCGAGCAGGCTCCATGCTGAGCTTGAAGCCTGACACGGAGCTGGATCCCATGAACTGTGGGGTCATGACCTGAGCCGAAATCAAGAGTCAGATGCTCACCCCCAGGAGCCCCATGCTTTGCATGTCTTAATTTGATTACTCAGAGTTTACTTCATTTACCAGCTTTACTCCAAAGGAAATCAAGGACTTCTTCAAAACATTAAATCCATGAACAGTGGACAAAGCCGGGCCTGGGCTAGGATATTCAAAGTAGGTGCTGCAATTCTCAAAGGCAATTTTAAAAGGGAAGCTGCAATAACATTTGGGGGCAACGAGAATGTTACTGAAATAAGCGCAGGTCACCAGTTTGAAGATCGCAACTATCTGGAAGTGTAAAGTCTGGTTTTGTGTATCAGACACCCTGCCCAGCAGCCTATTCTCATATGATGGAGTAAAGGTAAGGAGAGGAGGTCAAGGGAGTGAATATGAGGCCAGGATATTAGCCAGAGATGATAGAACCTCGAGGCACATAGCTCCCTCTGAGGTATGAAGGGCACTTTCAGGCGAGAAGAGGTCCGCCCAGGGGCACAGCCCTGCTGAGGAGGGAAAAGGCGGGTGGGCAGTTTGCAGAGGAAACCAGGTGGGGTGTGGCCATTGTCTGGATCAGGGACACGGGAGGGGTATGGGAGCTTCCGGTGAATATTGTCAAAAGAAGCAGAGGAGGAAAAGCCATTTAGGATAAGAAAACTGGTGCCCCCAGAAGAAGTAGGGGAATATGAATCGGCAGGGATAGGGTGGCAAGAGGAGGTGGGTCTTGTGTGGACCTCCTTCCTGCCAGAGAATGAGGTCTACCAGAAAGAAGCTCATATATGTGCTGGGGGGCTCTACCCCCTCTGGGAGAGTGGGCTGATCCTCTGGGCACAGAGGCTTCCTTTCTGTGTATGCGTGGGCATCGCTGACCTGAGATCTGGGCAAGGGGCCCCTGTCCTGGACCCTGTGATTCTGAAGGTCCCCCTCCAGTCATCTTGTAGTTCTGTCTTCCCATGTGGGGCAAGGAGTCAGCTGGGCCACAAAATGTACCCACGCAGAGCCGGTATCCCCTGCCATGCTCTGTTATATTCTATACCTGAAACCCAGGATTCCAGCCCTAATGGTCTCAGCCCTTTGGTGAGCCTTTCTGCAGGGTCTGTCCTACCGAGGGTCAACCATCCTGAGGCGTGACTATTTGGAGCTATGGGTGAAATTCTACTCTGGGGGCTGGGGTGCCCACAAGCATGTGCATGTGGCCCCGAGTGGTGTAGGTTGGAGCCTGTGGTAGGAAAAGAAACGGGTGAGGGCTGTGGACCTCAAGCCTTCATTTGCACTTGGCCCAGCCCTGCAATAGTTGGGGGCAACCTGTGGGTGAGTCCCTGGAGCAGCTCGAACTATGCTGCATGCTGCCTGGAAATGCCTCTGATCTCATCTGGATTTTCTGTTTGAAATGGAAATTGCTTCATTTGTCAGTTTGTTGGGCTCCCAAGTAATGACCCTTCCAGAATTCCCGAGGTCTCCCCTACACCTCAGTCTTCAGTGGCCATCGTAACGTGTTGAGTGGGGCACTCCACCCTTCCCACCTCTATTTCCTGGCAGATGAAACACAGCTTACACGAAGAGTGTTAGGTACAGCCTTCAAAGGACAAAGAGGGCTCAACAGGGCAGCGTTCCCCTCATTATAATGGAGCTTATTATAACGGAGCGGCTAAAGTACGGCCAAGGTTGAGAAACACCCCTCTGGACTCTGTTTTTAACACAAGCCCCAAATGACTCCCCTGACCCGGGAAGGGTGGAAATACAGCAGGTGGTCTTATAAGGGAAGGCAGGGAGAGGAATAACAGTGACAGATTTTCCTACCTCCAGGAGGCCTCATTTTGATTTTGTTTTTCTTCTTTGTTTTTCTCAGAAGTAGCTGGCAAGCTCTTTTGTCCTCTGCCCCTTTCTCTTCAAGCTGTTTCCCCAAAGCACTAAGATAATTGTCCCATGGCTTGAAACTTCTACAAGTGACCTTCCCCACTCTCCCTCTCTCAGCCACACCCCACCCATCCAGTAATAACCCTCACCTTCTAGTGCCCGAGCATTGACTCGTTTCCCAGAGAGGTAGGTGGAGCGGGTGTCATAACCTGCACCCAGGTCCTAACCTGGTGAGTTTCAAATGCATTCTCTGGGGCATGTGGTTCCCTTCATCCTGTTTCCATTATTTCATGGGCTTTGCCCAATCTCAGCCCCTCTCTAGGGGCTCACATTCCCAACGTGTGACCTGGAAAAGCAAGGCTATTGCTGAGGACACTGACTCACGGCCTTGGAGGAGGGGCTGAGGTTAGCATTGGCGAGAGAAGGGTGGCAGAGTAACTATAGGTAAAAGCAAATGCTGGACTCCAGGCTTCTTCTGGGATTTCACGTGGCCGTATACTCATCCGTTGCATCAGGTAAACCAAAGTCCAGAGGTAAAACCCCAGAACTCACTAGGACAACTCATAGGCATAGCATTACAAACTTTTTCCCCTACTGTGAGCCTCCCTGTTGTTTTCTGGGGGCTCATACAAGAGGTGGGAGGCTCACATACAACTATATTGGAAAAGGCACTTGGCCTAAAAGTGTAGAGGAGAAGAGACAAATGATGGTCTGCTTGCCATATGTCAGCCACAGTGGCTAATTAACCAGAGTATAGGCTGCAGTTTTAAGGGGTGGGGCATAAACCAGGCTTTTCAGTTATGTCCATTATTAGGACCGGGCTCTGGTTTCCCAAGCGCCCAAAAGACAGATTTTATAGACAACAGACCTGTGGGTTTGATGTTAAAACACAGCCCAAATTCTACTAGGTTATTGAAGGGCTTCTTCAGAAGCACCTAGGAAAAGACTCTAGGATCTCTTGGATCCAACGCGGCTCTACTGAGGGCAAACCAGAGCAGGGTCATGACATCTTTCTCTGACAAGGTCATGGTAGACTGGTCAAGGAAGACCACGTGGGCTTCGGCAGCTGAATGACAACGACGTTCATGGTCTAGTTGTAGACAAGAAAGAAACACGTAATTGGATACGCAGGTATATAGGCACATTAGTAACTAGCTGAGCATCTGGGCCCCAAAAGCACTGTTCAATGAATGTGCAAAAAACACATCTGTACTTGTCTGATTTAGAACCCCACCCCTTCATTCTGCTGCATTCAAGTTTATTATCTACGACTAGATGGAAATACAGATTTTCAGAAGACAGGAAACTGGGAAAATCTCCCTCTCAGCTGATAGACTTTTCAAAGGCTGGATTCAACAGTGGAATCGGGCAAGATGATATTTAACAAACGCACCTAATAGTATGGGTACAAGAGAGAACATGGCTTAGCAGTGGCTCACGTGAGAAGGGTTGGCAGTTTGTGCCAACAGAATCAGCAATTTAAAAAAATTTTTTAAATGTTTTTATTCAATTTTGATAGAGAAAGTGAGTGGGGGAGGGGCGGAGAGAGAGGGAGATACAGAATCAGAAGCAGGCTCTAGGCTCTGAGCCATCAGCACAGATCCCTACACGGGGGCTACGGACAAGCCCTACGAGCCGTGAGATCGTGACCTGGGCCGAAGTCAGAGGCTCAACTGACTGAGCCATCCAGGCGCCCCTAACAGAATCTGAAATTGTGGTGTGAGGTCTCCTGTAATGCTGCATGAGTTTGGGGCTATAATCACAGAAGCAGAGAGTCTGCAACTGAGGACATGATGTTCCATTCTGCAATGTCCTGGTCAAATATCATTAGAATTTTGCCTTCCCTTCTGGACATCACCCTAAGAAGCCAGAATGAAGAATCTAAGTTTAATAAAAATGACTTGAAATACTCTATCAATAAAGGTAGAAGAAAGATTGATGAGAAATTTTAAGAGTCACAAGAAAGAGAGAGCGCTTTAATGTATGAAGTCTGTCTAGATTTCCTATGAAGCCCTCAAAATGTGTATGTGATTTTGAAAGTTCCAGAAGACCAGCTTAGGGCTCTATGTACAGAAAGCTCTCCAGATATACAATGCTGGAGGCGGACTAATCCCAGCACACAATGGAACAGATAAGTCAAGACAATATATAATCGACGTGAATGTTGTCAGAAAGTCCCTCATACGTAGCAGGAATAGAAAACTCTATATACTCAGTTTGGTTTAAGAAACTACCCAAAGACATCTTTGCCAAAACATCTTAATAGCCAAAACATCTTTCCTGGCCATTGCTTGAAACTTCCCCATTAACACCCTATCCCTATAGCGTGAGGCTTTGACTCCTGTTCTATGCAGACTCCCATGGATGTTCTACTGGTAAATTATATATAAACGTGAAAGAAGGAGAGAAGTGAAACGTTTTAAGGTGGGGGATAGAGAGGAGGTATGAAGACAGAGGGATGGGGTAAATTGGGGGGTTTTAGTGTAGGAAACTTGTATCCATTTCTATTTGCCTGCATCAGATCCTGTGAGTGGAGGGGAGACTCCCACTGCTAGTGAACTCAGATGATCCCACATTCACTGACCCCAAGGAAGGGCCCAGGGCTTCACCTGGCTTCACTCCTAGCCTGGTTTCAGTATTTCCAGACACAGATGGGAGTTTCTGCTGCTGACTCAGAGCTGGGAGCAGACCGAGCACTGGATCTCCTGGGTCTTGCTCAAAGATCCCCCCAGTCAGCAAAGCCCTGCATGAACGCCCCACACCGGTGACAGCAGAGGGAGCAGGTGCCTGGCCCTCTGCACCACCCATCCTGGCAAGCTGGAAGTCTGGCTGGCATCACACCCAGCTCATTTCCAAGAGCTTGCTAGCTAGCTATTTACTGGGAGGGAGCCTTGGCGAGAGGGGGCAGTTCGGCAGAAATGTTGCCCAGACCCAGTCACCCGCTGTGCTGTGGCAACAGAGGTTTATCGCCCTGATGGAGTTTAGTTTATGATACAATATTAGCAAACTTATTTCTCAGGCGGTTCCTAGCCCGAATGGCCAGTGGCCCAGGGAACAGGCTAGGCAAGTCTTCCATCACCAGAGGCAGGATAGAATCCTTATTGTATTTCCCTAACTCTGTAACAAGGGAAATTTGATTTATTTTAGAGTTAATCCATCACCCTCTGGCAAACTTTCAAGACAGGGCTTGAGCATAATTGCAGGATCTGGAGAAAATGGGGACGTCAAGTTCAGTTTATTCTATTAACATTTAAAAAACATTTAATTACGATAAAAACTGAAAAGCATTTAATGTGAATAGGACCACGGCTTTATCTTCTCCATGCATTCATCCCACTAATCACTCTCTCTCTGCTGTTGCTGGCCTGTTATAACTTTGTTCCCTGGCTTTGAGGGTTTCCATGAGTCTTGGCCCCATAGTCACCCCGGCTGGCTACCACAGGGAGCAAGGAGGCAGGATGTCCACTCAGCACGTTTGTGGGCCTAACTCCATCCATTCCTTTCTGGATGATCCTTGCACTATGTTTTCCTCTTGATCTCTACTGTTCATATCTTTTCCAGTCTCCTCTTCCCATAGAGGGCCAGGGGAGCAGGTGGGCAGCTGTGGGTGTGGGGAGAGATGGCGGGCAGTCATTTGGCCTCCCCTTAGCTGTTCCCTCAACAAGACCTCAGTCAATGCCGGACTGTCCAGCAGCCAGAGGAGGCACACACATAGAGCACTGTGAAACAGGGCAGCCAAGGATGTGATTTTGAAAAAAAAATACTGTATTTCATGTCTTTAAAAGTCACCAAGGTAGTAATTATGGGGAAGACTCGCATTTTGTTAGATTCTTTTATATTTACTCTGCGATTAGGAATTGCTTTTACTTTTAATTCATAAGGGGTTGTGGTAGGCAGACAAATGGCCCCCCAGAGATGTCCCTCTCCTAATCTGGAAGCTTTGACTAAGTTATGTGATATGGTAAAGCAAAATTAAGGTTGCAAATAAATTAGGGTTGTTAATCAGCTGATTTTAAAATGGGAGATTCCCCTGGATTATCTAGGTGGGCCCCGTGCAATGATAAAGGCTGTTAAAAGCAGAATTAGGTACAGAAGACAAGGCCAGAGGGATGTGGTTTGGGAAGGGCTCCATCAGCTGTTTTTGCCTTTAAAGATGGAGGAGGGGGCTGTGAGCCAAGGAATGTGAGCAGCCTCCAGAAGCTGGAAGAGGCAAGGAAATGGAGACCCCTAGAGCCTCCAGAAAGGAACAGTCCTGCTGACGCTTTGATGTGAGGCAGAGAGACCTCTGTTTGACTTCAAATCTACAGAACTGCATGATAATAAATCTATTATTGTTTTACATTGCTAAATTTATGGTAATTTGTTACAGAGGGGTTGGAAGCTAATACAGGCCCTGCCTAGATCAGGAGAGGAGAGAGATGCTTGCAGCCACATCATCAACACTGGCAGAAACGTTAATTCCCAAGCATCTGCCAGGCGAAAGGCAATACGTTGGGACTAGGTCCTCGCCCTACGGGAACCGGGGAGGCAATGGCATAAGCTAGGTGCTGAGCGAGGATCTGGAGAGGAAGTTTCTGGAGTTTACTTCCTAGTTGGGTGAACTTGGAAAAAGGTATTTAATGTCTCTGAACTCCATCTCCTCTTGTTATTATGGATCTCATAGTATTATGCTAGGGTTGATGAGAAGGACGAATGTGTTAGTATTTGTAAAGCACATATAATAGTGGCTGGTGTGAGAGAAAGGCCATCCAGGTAAGTGTTAGCTATTAACCTCATGACTGCTATTGTCATCACTGGACTTTGGGGGAACTTAAAGGGTGGTTTTAAAAAGGGGGCTTCGAGGGGTGCCTGGGTGGCTCAGTCGGTTAAGCGTCTGACTTCGGCTCAGGTCATGATCTGCTGGTTCGCGAGTTCGAGCCCCGTATCAGTCTCTGTGCCGACAGCTCAGAGCCTGGAGCCTGCTTCGGATTCTGTGTCTCCCTCCCTCTCTGCTCCTGCCCTGCTCACACTCTGTCTCTGTCTCTCAAAAAGTGAATAAACATTAAAATAAGTAAATTTATTTTTAAAAAGTGGACTTCAAGAAAGGAAAGTTAGATAATAAAAATAATGACTACTTCCCAGCCACTTCCTACGGATAAGCATTGTGCTAAGCACCTATCTTTATACACTATGAGCAAGTCCCAGTACTGATCCCTCTGTACAGGTGCAGAAACTGAGGCTTAGCAACCCAACCTACCCAACAATTAAGAGACCAAGCAGGGATGCAAAACCATACTTTTGTTTTTTTTTTTAGCCGGCACACTTACACAATTAATCACAGGCGGGCACGAGCACATGTTGGAGGAAAGTCAAGAAGGGCAGGCAGGTTAGTGGAAGCAGAAGGTTAGTATGATGGAATAACTGGGGGTCAGTCTGGGAAGTCAGCAGGTGCCAGCCTTGAACAGCAGGCTTTTATTCTTTAGGGAAGAGAAAGCCACGGCAGGTAAACAAATGGTGTTGTGGGAAAACGAGCCTGGTAAATGGGTGGTGCATGGAATCAAGACAAGGGGATCCCAGATGTAGACAAAGCAGCTAGGACATTGTTCCACATGCTGAAGTACCGAGGGTCTCCCTGGGGCGGTGCTGGGTGTCAGGAATAGGTGGGTGAGGGAGATCATACAAAGGAAGCATCAGCATGGCCTGGCTACGACTGGTAGGTCGTAGGGAGAAAAAGAGACGGAAGGGGAGAAAATCAAAGGTTTTAAGCCAAAGGGATGAAGTGGAAGCTGAGGCAGGTGGGGTTTGGAAGCCTGTGCTTGAATCTGATCCTGATTACTTTGATCGTTGGGGTGTGTGTGTGTGTGTGTGTGTGTGTGTGGTGTGGTCACTTCATCTCTCTGAGCTGTATCATGGGGATCGGGGAGTCTGAGTGGCTCAGTCGGTTGAGCATCCGACTCTTGGTATCAACTCGGGTCATGATCCCAGGGTCATGGGACTGAGCTCTCGGTTTAGCTCTGTGCTGAGCACGGAGCCTGCTTGGGATTCTTGCTCTCTCTCCCTCTGACTCTCTCCCCCACTCTCTCTCTCTCTCTCTCTCTCTCTCTCTCAAGTTAAAGAAAAGTGGGAATAACTATGCCTGCCCTCCCATCTTACAGGAATATCCGAGGAGGTTCACATGAGACATCGGTGTGAAGGTGCTTTGACAAATGAGAAGGTTGTACAAATACAATGCAATGATTAATATTAGCTGCCTTGGCAAGACAACCAGACCAACGAGCCATACCAGGATAGAGCCTCAGCTCATTTATACTCATCTGGACAACAGGCTCATGTTCAAGTTTTGGAAGACCAGCGTGTCCACGTGCAATTGAGAATCTTCCTTCAGAAACCACACTGAGCACCAACCACTAGTTCCCGTCGTGGCTGGGGCCCCCTCAGGCTTGGCCACCAACCTCCTGAATGAGGCTGGCTGTGTCTTTCCTAGCAACAGAGAAGCTGCTTCTTTTCTTTGCAAGAAAACAGACCCATGAAAAAGCTCAGCGGCCCCAAAGGGAACCCTGGGCATTGCACAAAGGACGAGGCTGTATTCTCCCGCTGAAAACATAATTAAAACACCTCTGCCTCCTTTATCTGAGGCATGGAAGAAAAATGAGTCAAAAGACAACAGAAAGAAAAAACCCTTGCCTCTCATTTTGTCAATGTTTTTGTTTGTTTTTTTTTTTTTTTTTTTTTTTTTGCTGCCTTATAGCAAAGGGTCACTGCCAAATTGTGTCCGTTGCAAGATGATGCCCAAGTGGGCTGAGAAGGACCTGGCAGGTGGCTGTGACAGTCCTCCGTGCCCGGAACGGTGCGGGAAAGCCAGGCACGGACGTCAGAGGAGGCAGCAACAGGCATATTGCCGCTGACACGCCATGGTGCAGGCTGAAGCCCACCTTCTAGGTGGTTCCCAGCCCACCTTCTAGGACAGGTTTCCCACCCTGACACTAACAACTGGCTACCCGGCCCAAGTATGCCATCAGGGGATGGAGAGAATGGCTTCTCTACCTCTCCTTTCTCTGTCCCGCCTTCCTGCAGAATGTCCCTGTCCCCTGCCGCCCTGCCTTGTTCTTTTCAGAGCACGCTGTCTGAACACTGGCATATTCCCCCAATCCATTCTCCACAGAGCCGTTCAGGTCAGGATTAAGCGGAAAGGAAGAACAATAGCAAAACCAGGAAAAGCAAGTAACAGGGAAGAGGCAGTGGAGAGGAGTCTCCCACCCTCCCTCCACGTCCCACCTCTGTGATGGGAGAAGGAAAGTCACCTGGAGTTTCCATCTCCCCACAGGGCAGACGCAGGGCACTAGCCCCAGATCGCCCCGCCGGGCAGGATCTCCACAGAGCAAACCAACAGGATGCCCAGGTTCCCCCCGTCAGACCACTGTTGGCAGCAGATGGAATGCTGTGAGGGTTAATAACACAGATGGTGGCCAGTGAGTGTGGGATTTAAGGAAAACAACCCCACAAAGGGTTTTATGGTGATTTAATTAAAACATTCAGTCACAGAGTCAATACCAGAAGCAACCAGAAAGGAGGAGGCGTGGGCATAGGATAGAAGAAATGCTTGGGAGGAGATTGGACGGTGCGGGAGTTGATGAGGCAGAGAGCCCGGGGGAGAGGCTGTCCCCGGGACAGGAGGCACGTGTCCTGAAGGACAGCACTTGTACCCCTTCCATGAAGCTCTGGGCCCCAAGGGAGCTCTGAGGGACTGCACGACCTCTTGGTCACGGTCCATCGGGACCTGCCTGACCTTGCAGACCAGGGATGGCCCGTGGGCAGAGCAGGAACAGTGGTGTGCAAGGCAGAGTCAGAGGGCTCATGCCACAATCAGTCAGGGAGTTTAGAAACTTGCAGGGGTTGTTACACGGTGGGAAACCCATTCTGATCGGCTAACAGGAAATGGGTCAGAAAGTTAAAGAATATGTTTCAGCACATTTTGACTTTCAGCAGAGTACCATGAAGCCTCTCGCTTCCTACAGGTTCTTGTTTTAATGAACCCAGTAGATCAAGACGTTTCCTTGAGGGGCTCTCAGCATGAGCTGGTGGACCTCTGAGAACTGCCTGCTCATTTACTAAGACCTGTCGATTCTAATGCCTTTATGCTCCCCCATCGCCCACTGTTTTCCTTTCCGTGGTTCAGACTCTCATCTTTTCTTCTCCTGCATTATTGAAACAGCCCCCTTAAATGGTGCCCACCTGTGGTCTCATTGCCTTTGCCTCCCAACGCCCCCTCCTCCCACCTTCCAGACCAATGCCAAGAAATCATGTAGCCGATCGGCTCACAAGGCTGCTTGGCGTCCTCCTGTTGCCCTCTGTCGCCTTGATCGTTAAGACCCACCTGAGATGGTTGCTAGAATACAAACTCCCAGGTCCCTCCCTTTGAGACTCTAATGTACAGCTCGACGGTGGAGCTCCAGAACTCTATTATAAATAAACATCTTAGCCGATCTTGTGATCAGGACCATGGGGGAAACACCGTGATGGCGTATCTCTGAGCTCTCACTTGGGAGAGAGGTCTGTGTTGGGCTGCTGTGCGAACCTCCATTCTTGTCTCTGTGCCCTGACAGCTGAGCTGCATCTCTGGGCATCGGTTGCTGGAGCCCAGCCAGTCCAGGCTCTGGAACTGGGATCCAAAACCGGAGGCCTGTGCAGAATACCAACCACCAGGCAGTTCAAGTTATCTACAAACAGATCACCCAACTCTGGGCCGGTAGAAGGCCGCACCAGGGGTAGACCAGCTGTGGAGAGAGAGAGGGGTTTTTTTTTTCCCTCCTCCTTTCTTTCTTACAAAAATGAAAGAATAACAGACTGCAGGTAGAAGAGGAAAAGCAATGAAAAAAATACCTATTCCACAAATAACTTGTGTTCACTGCCTCCTGTTGTTCTGAGACCAATAGCTTAGTAAGTAAACCAAGGCAGGGCCGACACGGTAACAGCACTAAAACTAGCTTTGCCATGATTCTCTGAATTGCATGCACCTGAACTTTCAGAGCTCCAGATGGCAGAATCGTGAGGTTGGCAAAATTTGCTCTGACATCCTCCAACCTCTCCCTCTGGCTTCTCCTCTTGTCCCGCGTTGCCTCCCTCAGATGCTTGGTGCCTTCATTTGGGATCTAGGTACTTGGAGCCCTCCACCACAGATCCCTTCTCAGTAGGGAACTGCCCGCCCAACTCACTCCTATGTCCACTCCTATTCCCATCCTACCCCCTCCCCTCATTTCATGCTTTGATCACTCGCTCTCAAGATGGGAACCGAGCTGATGAGCCAATCCTTACTCAGGTTTCAATGTCTGATAGTAACTCCCTTTTGGAAGTATGTTTTCCTGGGGGTGTGTCTGGGAGACAAAATCTTACTCGAGGTTTAATTTATGGGTAAACTTTTAGGGGAGTATTAGAATTAAGACCCCACCAATGGCTTTTTTTTTCCATTGTGCTCTAGTCCCTGTCAGTGGGCTTGCGCAGAATAGGTACTTGATAGGCTGGCACAATGCCTTGGGCCACCGAGAGCTGGGTCTCTGACATCTAGATCCCACTGGATTTTCTTGGCCAACTAAGTGTTAATGAAAAAGTTCATATGGCCATGTGTATGCTAGTGGCAGAGGCATCAGCTTCAAAGACCCAGTTCTTCCCACCCTCATTCCGGTATTCTTGTCACTTAACTGCCACACGTCAGTATGCCACACACCGTATTTATGTATTTCTTTACTTCTTTGTGACAGATTTTAAGACCACTCGTTTCTTGGCCTGAGTCTGTGCATTGAAACGTAGACGTGTAAGGTCATGAGAATCAGCATGGACATCGACATGTCTGTTTCTTCTGAACATCACTGGATGCCTCATCCACGGTGACTTTTACTCTGGGTCTTAGTCTGTTTTGGTTGCTCTAACGGAATATCACAGTCTAAGTGGCCTAAAAACAACAGAAGATAGTTTCTCACAGTTCTGGAGGCTGGTGCTGACAGAGTCTGTGTTTGAAGACCCATTTCCTGGTTCATGGAGAGTTGTCTTCTTACTGTAACCGTACCTGGTGGAAGAGATACAAGAACTCTCTGGGGTCTCTTACGAAGGTGCTGATCCCATTCACGAGGGCTAGACCCTTAGGACCTAATCCCCTCCCCCAAAGCCCCACCTACCTCTTAATACCCTCACATTGGGTATTAGGTTTCAACATAATGAATTTGGAAGCGACATGAATATTCAATCTATATTATTGTATATTTGTTTTTATGATTTTGTCCAACTGTTACCACTGAATTTCATTTAAAGCTTGTGCTTTCCTCCCCATGCCAGTGTGCCCTTCAGTTTTCTCTGAGAAAGAGTGTTTTACTTCAGGATGAAACTTCCTTCAACCAGGAAGTGCCCGTCTAGCTCTGTTTCCTCTCCAGGTCTGAGATATTTGGCTCCATCCAGAGTGTCCTCCTTGACCACCAACCAGGGCTTGACCTTCCAATTCCTGACGTTTCCTCCAAGGACCCTTCTCTTAGCTTATAAGTGTCAGGAACCCATATGCCAGCTACAGAGTCATGTCACATTGAGGTATATCAACAGCCACCCAGATTCTCTTTCCCAAGGGGATGTTCAGGACTCCCACGGAGAGCAGAGAGCATGTGGGACTGCTAGGGCCAGGGTTGGTGTTACGTGGAGTGCTCTTGGCTTTGATCTATTCCCACCCCCCTGCTTTGTGGGTTCTTAGAATAACTTTGACCTCTGGCTGTCTGATACTTCAAAGAGCTGTGTATTTCCTATTCTGTCTGAGTATTTCTAGGTTTGTTATATCCATTAAGTATTTTCTGTTCAATCCCCTCGCTTCCCTTTATCCCCTGATTAAAAAAAAAAAATCTTAAAGCTTATTTTTCTAAGCTGAATGTCATGGGGCTATTTTCCACTTTGTTTAGTCTATTTGTATCATTATTCTACTGTTCTCTTGCTTGTACAAGCTCCCAATTGAGCATGAACATAGCATTTCCAACCACTTCCAGATCATTAATAAAGCCGTGAAGGAAGACAGGTTCTTACCCCAAACCCTGTGCCACCAATTAGACACTTACCCCAAATGGGCTCCTTGGCAATTTATCATTGCCCTATCGCCTTTCAGCCAGTGCTTAATCGATGAGACTGGGTTCTTCTCCAAGCCAATTTTAAACGAAGTCTCTGAGGAAACTTTCTTGAGACCAGTTGCCTTTCTGAATCTGTCTACTGTCTTCCAGCTGCTCCGTTTGGAACACAAAAACCTGCCAGACCACTGATTTGGCCCTAAGAATTGTTCAGGGTGGTAGCATTCATGTCTTTCTGCTTCCAACAACCCAGTCTGCCTTGAGGAAAGGAGGCTGAAAGAGAACCAAATCACTGGGGACTATTTCCTTCTGTATTACCAGAGACTGAATTGTTGCCGAGATGGGATTGGTGGTGGTGGGGGGGGGGAGCATGTTTTCCATTCTGGGTGAGACCTTGATCATCCAGACCTGCTCCCCAGACCTACCCAGGTGCAGAATCTAGATAAGGGTCTAGCAAAGAAGGCAAATGACAAGGGTGGGTGCTCGCCCACCCATGCTTCATGGATCTGAGGATCGAACCCCAGTTATTGAGCACAGCTTATGTTCTGAGAATTGTGCCAGAGATACCCGTACAAAGCTAAGGAAGCTATAGCCTACGTCCTCAGACGGCTCCAAGTCTGGAGGTGGTAGAGTTGCAGAATTCAACAACCAGATTATCTGTCTCTCACCTCTTGCCTGAAAACCGTCGGTCCCTACTAGGGCTGGAGGTATCAGAGGCCCCTGACAAATATAAGTATATCTGAAATTGTATTACCTGACACAGCAAAGCTTTAACATTTTAGCAATCATGACTCTTCTCAGGTGGGGTAGGCTACCAGAGAATGAGAAGTGAATGGGTACTGTTCTTGGGTGATTTATTTATTTATTTATTTATTTGGGAGAGAGCATGAGGGAGCAGGAGAGGTGGGTGGAGGGGGAGAGAGAGAGAGAGAGAGAGAGAGAGAGAGAGAATCTTAAGCAGGCTCCACGCTCAGCATACAGCCTGACATGGGGCTCGATCCCACAACCCTGGGATCATGACCTGAGCTGAAATCAAGAGTCAGAAGCACAACCGACTGAGCCACCCAGGCGCCCCTTGGGTGATTTATTTAAATGAGAAACTATAATGGAGGAAAGCCTGGAGATCTGGGTCAGCTCCAGCACTAGGCATATGTGAAGGACACCAAAACTAGGTGGAAAGTTCCCGGGGGGGGGGGGGGGGTTCTTCCAGGCCACCGCCTCAAAAGATGGGGCTGGAGTCCTGCACCAGAATCACGCAAGTGATTAGGCTGCGGATCCCTGCATCCCGTCTTAGACACTAACGTTTCTGAGCGTGAATCTGCATTTTGAACCCGCACACCAGGGTGGTTCTAAATCAGGAATTTTAAACCTGGGGTTCACAGACACGCGGGCAAGGTTCTCAACCTTTAGCACACAAAAAAATCAGCTGGAGAATGGGATCAAAGGCAGACACTGGAATCGAAGCCTTACAGATTCTTCCTCAGCAGGTCTGTGATGGGGCAGGGAGACTGCCTGCAGTTTTCATCAGCAACCCAGGTCTCTAACGCAGGTGGCTCGGGGACCTCACAATGAGAAACCCTGCCTACCCGTCTCAGGGGTCCTATGCTCTGCGGTCCCTGTCCCTCCGCCGCATTCCCTGATAATTTATATGCGACCTCCCGCATATGGGCCTCTGTGCCACTGTGTCAGGAACGTCTTCTGCTTTGTCCAATCCCCAGAAGGGTTTAAGTCCAGAAAAAAAAAGTAAAGACACCCTGAGGTAGATGCAGGCCCCTCTTACCAGTTCTAATACTTCCTTCACCTCTGTGGAAGCAACGAGGAGGAAAAACAATGTATCAGCCAGCATCAGCCAGCGGCTGCAGAAACTTCTCCCTCAGGTAAGCTGTTTGCAACTCAAATGTTGCAGAAGCCCTGTCCCAGCAGAAGCTGGAGGGCCGGAGCTCACTGAAAAGCATTGAAACTGCAGGCACTGACCGCTTTCTCTCACTGCCCAGGCTTCAGGCATTATTTTAGGGAAGCTAATTTTAAAATTAAATCATTATGATATAATATAATATAATATAATATAATATAATATAATATAATATGATATAATATGTTTGTTTTTATCACCCTCCTATGACTTATAGTGAAACCAAGCATCCTGTCTTTTCGTTCATCCTGTGTCTGCCCTAGCTCCAATTCAATCCTCAATCCTAAGCTTTGTTGTATTAGTTTATTTTATTTCCTCTTCCATCTTCAACTTACGTATTCCAACAGAAAAGAAAAAAAAGGATGTGCAGATGTTGCTTTTATCTAGCAGTCAGGTTGGTGGAAAAAAACACAAAACATCTCAAGGCCAGAATTTTTGGACCAAGTGCCAAGTTACCAACCTACACGGTCCAAGGACACTGCACAATGTAGTGGAAACACTTGGGCTTTGGAGGCTGCAAGACCTCAGCAGCTGGCTCCCGTGTGACTCTGGGAAGGACGCGCACCCTCTCTGAGCCCCAGTTTCCCTGTCTGCATGGAGGCATGCGTTCTGGATCCACTTGTGGCCCCGGGCAGGGTGCCGGGTGTGTGTGTGGGGGGGCGCTGCTGACGTTTTCTCCTCCAAGCCAGTAGGATGCAGTGTATCTTTCTCCCTCCCGGTGAATGTCCCCCCACCTCTTCCACCCACCCCCACCCCCGTTATGGAGCCATGTGGAGGTAACTGACGATTTTGTACAGAAATGGAGGAGGGATTTACCCCGTGCACCTCCACCGTGAGCCCTGTAAGCCTCCATGCAGGTCTTCTCTCCCAAATCTGTCCACTTCCCTGCTAATCAACAGCCCCTCTTCCTCTCTGCTTCACCCAGTGCCCAGACTCACTGGCTGGGCCTTCTCAGTCTCACTACTTCCCACACGCCGGCGTGCACCCCCCCTTCCTCCCTCCGGAGGCCTCTGAAACCGCTTTCTGTTCGCTGTTCACTTTCTCGTTGCTCAGCCCCTGTGCCTCCAGACTTGTAAGCCTACAGCCATCGGATGCTCAGAACACAAGGACCTGCAGAGAGAGGTCCCCCCATTAGTCCCTCACCTTCGCAAACCAAGCAGTTGAGCAGTTAGACGCTCTTTCACATTAAGTGCACCTCTCCTCCTCCTTTGCAGAGCTTTCGAATGAATTCAGGCTTTTTCATGTCATACGTGAATAGTGACAGACTGAAGAGGTCCCCGTGGAGAGGGCTACTGCCACGGGCTCCAGCCACCCCAGCGGCTGAGGGAGCAGGAGGGTCACCAAATCCCTCACTCAGCCAAGGCACACCCCCTGCACCCGGGGCCAGGGAGCTCAGCCTCTGAAGACAGAGTGTAAGAAGAGCCTGAACATTTCTCACCCGTCCAAGGGGGAAATAAGGCCCACTGCTAGGGCGGTCCTAGGGACTAAATGAAATGCCATCTGCAAACCACGTACCTGAGCATCTGGCATCGGGAGCTGTTGAAGGAAGGAGGCTCGATTCGACCAAAACTTAGTTTTCACATTGATCCACTTTCCCGGCAAGAACCCTCTCTTTTCGCTGGGAATTCTTTTGCTTACTTTCATTTCTGTTTCATTTTTTTGAATACTCATGAAGTCCCTAATTTTTTTTTTAATGTTTATCTATTTTTGAGAGAGACAGAGAGAGAGAGAGAGAGAGCAGGGGAGGGGCAGAGAGAGAGGGAGACACAGAATCCGAACTGGGCTCTGGGCTCTGCACGGAGCCCAAGGCAAGGCATGAACTCACAGACCTCGAGGTCATGACCTGAGCCAAAGTCAGATGTAACCGACTGACCCACCCACGCCTCCCACTCGTGAAGTCTCAAAACTTACTCTTTTGAAGCCACACTGGCTGAAGTTAATTATCTTTACCGTTTGCAAAGAGTTGCAGTTCTCTGGGCCTTGATTGTGGTCCACCCAGCCCTATGATTTGTATATTTTAACGCCCCTCCACCCCCCACCTCCACACCCCCTCCCTCCCTGTCCTGGCCCCTTGCCCTCACTGTCAGCATCCCACCTTCTCCCTTAGAGCCTCACATTCTATTTGTTGCCACCCACTCCTGGGTTATACCAGTGGTTCCCTCGAATCCAGGGAGCCTATAACTCCTGGCATATCACAGTATGTCCATTTCAATCACGTATCTATGGATAATCTACTTCGAAGATTAGCATGGAGCCACTACATTTCCTAGGGGAAGATAATTTTGACGTCAGGTATGATTGGTATTATTTTCTTCCTCACTCTGCTTCAGCCACACCAGCCTCCTTGTTGGAACACTCTCCCCAGATACCCATTTGGCCCACATGCTCCCCTCTTTCAAGTCTTTACTCAACTGTGATCTTCTCCATGAGGCCTTCCCCACTCTTCCCAGTGCCACCCGACCTCTCCTCTACTTTTTTGACTTCTAATATCATGTGTGTGTGTGTGTGTGTGTGTGTGAGAGAGAGAGAGAGAGAGAGAGAGAGAGAGAGAGGTATGTAGTTTATAGTGGCCTGTCCCCACTAGAATGTAAGCTCCAGGAGTGCAAGGGTTTGTTCTTTTTTTCCTCACTTTTTGTATCACCTATATCAATACATATGCCCTTCTATATATTCTATATCTAGAATATACCCTGGCACATATCTAGAATATACCTTAGCACATAACTACTTGGGTACAGTTGGTGAATGAATGAATGAGTGAATGAATGAATCACTTATTTCAGATCACATATGGGCCCAGAGAGGTGAAATGAATTACCCAAGGTCACACAGCTACCTGGAGGTAGAATTAGGAAGTCACTTCAGGTCTATCACAAAGTTCAATGTCTTTCCTCTGCCTCCAGCTGACTCCTTTATCAACCACAGTCTATGGTGCTCTGCTTTTGGGGCGCCGCTTCAGGTCTGGCCCTCCACAAGGATTAAAGGGTATAATGCCTTTAATGTCTTAATTGTCCATTCTCTATAAAAGCTGCTTCTTTCACGGTGTTTCAGCTGTACTGCTCTTCCTTCGGCTCTGCAATCTATCTCAGGACCTTTGCACATACAGTTCTGTAGATTGCTATTTGCCCAGCTTCTCCTTTGGCTCCTTCTTCATCCTCAAAATTCAGCTTAAATGTGCTTTCTTGAGAATTTGTCCTTTACATGAAATGAGTTTCATTTTTTTCTCTTCATATTTTTCTTGATAATATTTGTCATCATTTATTTGTGGTTATTTGGTAAGCCATTCTCCTCCTGTAGGGCAAGGGCCGTTCCTACTTTGTTCACCTTTGTACAACCAGTGCTAACACAGTGTCTGTAATGAATGAATCAATGAATAAATATATTATCAAAGAAAAAGGCTGTAGGGATTATTACGCATTATTTCATATTATTCATTATAGTCCCCTTTTGAACACATAATATCTGAAGAAGCAACTACCAGTGGGTAAAAGGTCCTACAAACTAACCACAGGTTGTCTGAGTGGACTTCACAACAGAGTTTATGGTTGTTTATGTTTGCCTGAGTCTGTTTCTAACTTGCCAAGAACATCCCAGGCAAGTGACTTGATATGTCTTCATTAAGGTTGAAATCCAGACCTAGGAAATATACATCCTATTGTATGTGTATATATGTAATATTGTAGATGCCTACTTATAAATTAAGTTATATTGAGCGGTGATAACACATTCCAGCCTTTTGGAGGTGTCTTGTTAGACTATCCCTAATGTCTGTCTTGTTAGACTGTCTGTAATTGGGAAACTATTTTTGGTCACTGAATACATACTCATGGAGAACTTATCCAGTGCCTGCCCCTGAGAAGAATATAGGAGCACTCCAAGATAATAGCCCTGTTCTCCAGAAACAGACAATTTAGTATGATGAACACGCTTTATACACAAGGTGCCACAAAAGGGATTATCCTCCATAAAGGGTGCATTTAGCAGGACCGGCAGTAAGTGCAATGGAATTCGGAGGGAGGAAAATGAATGTGCGCTGGGGTCTCAAGGGAAGGGTTTATGAATGAGATGGCATTTAGCTGGACTTTGAGGGGTGGGGGAGAATAAATCATAATACTTATTGAGTTCCTACTATGCATAAGATATCAGACTAAGTCTTACGGCAGATACAAAGGATTATAAAATGGGGTCTCTGCCCTTGGCAAGTTTGTGATCTTGTTGTAGAGCCCAGATGTAAATCAGTGAGAAGTTAAGTAACATTATGAGAGACAAATAGCAGCTTAAGACAACAACAGCACAGAAGATGTCAGAAGGCGTTGTGCGATTAATTACTCAAGGAATGGTGTAGATGCTAAAATGTAGACATTACTCAAGGAATGAGGTAGACACTAAAAGCTCTAGGAGCTCAGAAAAGGTGGGCTAGGAAGACTTCTCAAAAGATATGGGACCTATATATGTGTTTCAAGGATGTGTGTGACTGGCCAAGATGATGGGAGATGAGGAAAGACATTTTCAGGAAGGGGGTGTAGAGAGTGACATCGGCAAAAGTGTAGAGGCAGTGAAGGAAAAACACGTGTCAGAGGAAAACGGAATTGACCAGATTGCCTAGAGCAGGTGAAAAACAGAGTAATCAGAAGTAAAAGGGGGGAGAAAGATTAAGACCAGATTCTAAAGGCAATGAAAACTATAATATCGTGTTTACGTATCACTTTCCATGCAATTAAGGGACAGTAAATATTTTGCACAAGGGCATGGTGTTTCTGAGTGATTTGTCTGGCAGCATAAAGAATGGCTTTGAAAAGAGCAGCTATTGGGGCACCTGGGTGACTCAGTTGGTTAAGCGTCCAACTTCGGCTCAGGTCATGATCTCACGGTCCGTGAGTTCGAGCCCCACATCGGGCTCTGTGCTGACAGCTCAGAGCCTGGAGCCTGCTTCGGATTCTGTGTCTCCCTCTCTCTCTGACCCTCTGTCATTCATACTCTGTCTCTCTCTGTCTCAAACAAAATAAATAAACATAAAAAAAAAAAGATCAGCTATTTAAGAGGCTGTCACAGAGGTCTAAGCATGAGGCCAGAACAACTTAGCAAGGTCAGGGGTGGCCATTCGCTGTGGAGAGTAGGTAGACATAAGAGAGAGAAACTGGGAGAGAAAAATCAACAAGTTTTCATGGCTGGGTCAATATGGGGTTGAAGAGAGAGTTGGGTCAAATGTGGATCTTGAATGTTTCACGCCTGGATTTCAAGAGGATTCAGTAACACCCACTCACCTACATACATGCACATTCATTCATTTATTGAGTGTGTGCTATTTGTCAGATGTCAGGCCTAGATGTGGAAAATACCATGATGATTAAGACAGGACCCTGACTTCAAATTTCTTGTGGCGTACAGAAAGTCAGTAGCCAATAAGCAATTTCAGGGTGCCTAATAGCTTCCAGAGATTCTGACAGGCAATATCGTATAGAGAAGTGTAGGAACCAGAAGGAGGAACTTTAGATTTCAATCATATGGAGCAGGATGTAGCATTTCATTTTAGATGCATAGAACTCCAGGTAAGAGAGGGAGACGTCCAGAAGCAGAGGCAAATGTAGGTTTAAAGCTCAGTGGAAAACCTACAGAGAGGGGAAATGTAGACCTGAGAGGGCTTTATTTAAAGTGGGTGTCTCTGAAAGAAAAAGTATCGAGAGAGAAGAGATGGAAGCCAGAGTCTGAACGTTAGGCTACAGTTACATTTAGAATTGACAAATTAGACATCAGACTACAATAGGATACGTAGCAGCAGAACCGAGCAGTGCACGTCACTCAAAGTAGAGAGGCTTTAACTCTTCAACAGTGGGGGCTGCTCTGCGGAGGTCAAGATGGGGGGATTAAAGGAAGGTTATGGAAGGGGTTTAGTTAGGCAAGGAACCTTCTGGTTCTAAACTCTCTGACCAAAGACCAGATGACTACACCATGGATATCACAGAAAAACTCCGAGACCTGGTGGGAAATTGGGTTAGATTAATGCTTTTCAACTATGGTTTTTCAAAAGTGTTGTTCCTAGTGGTAGCAAATTATACAAGCTTATAAATGATCTGCTTTTTTATAATAATTTTTTTTACATTTATTTATTTTTGAGAGGCAGAGCACAAGTAGGGGAGGGGCAGAGAGAGAATGAGACACAGAATCCAAAGCAGGCTCCAGGGTCTGAGCTTTCAGCACAGAGCCCTATGCGGGGCTCGAACTCACAAACCGTGAGATGGTGACCTGAGTTGAAGTCGGATGCTTAACCGACTGAGCCACCCAGGCGCCCCAAGCTTTTCGATAATAATAATTCAAAGCACGTTAATTTATCCAAATAATAATTTTTGTATTCACTGACTTGCATTTGGCTATGGTTCCTTGAGTGGGAGAGGATGGTAACTTACCTGGAGATTGGGTACAACTCCCTGCCCATGGTATGCCCATCAACATCAGTGGTTCATACAAATATCAATAGTACTGGTGTGTATGGCTGAAAAATGCCGAGCGGGTTAAACAAACTACAGGTTCTTTTGTAACTCGATATTTCTATCACGCAGTGATTCAACAATTCAAGGTCATGGGGTTGCAAGCTTCTGAAAGATGGGAAACATGTTTTGGATGCCTGCATCTGAATCCCTTACAAGATCTGATACGCTGGTAAGCACTTGATCACTTCGTACACGAATGAACTGATGGAGGCCTGCAGGAATGCAGTACCGTTTCAGTGGGACAGAAAGAAATTTTTAGTATTTGGTCAGAAATGTGATTAAGAGATTGTAAAGTAGAAGTAAAATCAAACGGGGTGGCTCTTGGGATAGCTTCCTATCTGATTGGTGATTGCATGATGCTGAGCATTGATAAGAATGACTTAGGTTGGGTGTAAGAGAGCCCTTCGTGCCAATAAAGGCTGATAGATACTAAACTGAGAGTGTCAAAAATAGTATAAGTTGTAGATCTCTTGAAGTGCTTGGACAATGAAGGTAATCTGTACCTGAGGTTTTAGCCCTCTTCCTTTCCCCTCAATGACATAGCAATCCTGGCCTCCATCTCAAATTTCTTTCCTTGGAACATGTATTGGAGCGAATTTTCTATTTATGACAGTCTTTATACTAACCACCTCTGGACCACTCTCACGGACCTAACTCAGTCTGTTATGTCTCCTAGGAAATGAAAATGACTTAGTGCACCTGCATCGGACGCGAAGCTGTGACTGTCAGAGACTAAGGTGCCCACTAGCAATGAGCAGTGAGTGCAAGTGAAAGGAGATGGGTGTGTGTGTGTGTGTGTGTGTGTGTGTTCTATGTGATCGGTTCAGTGCTTCTTCCATTCAGAGGGTTAATGTGCTTGCTGTCTCTTCCTCATAGGAGGACCCAGCGTCGTTGCTTGTTGCGAACTGTAAGTTTTCTTTTTCATTCACATTTGCCGGGACTGTGAATCATGGACATCAGTCCATTATACTTCACTTTCCCCAGCTGTTTCCTGCCCTGTTCTCTGTTTACCTTTGTCCACTGATGCAAAACCCTGCACTGTGGTCCAGCATTTACTACAGGTGCTTCTGGGGCCTTTAACAATGGTTGACTTCACTTGAGAGGTGGCACTCTGCTGAGAAAGGGTCAGAGAAACTTGAACACAAATTTTTTCCCTCCCCAACTCGACTTCAGTCAGGACACTCTCTCATCTGTCAGCCCTCTGCTCCTTCTTTTCCATCCCGTTGCCTCTCCCAAGTTCATATTCAAAGAGGCTTTGAGCATAACACAGATACTGTCACACCTAATTATAATTGTACATGGGTTTTGTTATATGACAGATTTTCTTCTAGCCTGAATATTTCAAATTGACCTATGAGAGGTAAAAGGAGTTAGCATGTGATTATTTTCCCCAGCCTCCCCTCTTCTCTCTTAGGTTTGTGTTGAGGGGAACACTTTTTTTCCTTCCCTATCTGTGTCTCTTTTTATTCCCTGTACCCTGAACCCTTATTTAAACCTAAAATATTGGTGAATTCCACTCCATGCTCAGTCTTCATTAGCAGAAACTATGGCTCAGTTCAGCGCAGGTAGGTATGAATTCATAGGATTCCTTAGAGGCCGAGAGATGCAGAGGCTGAGGCGGGACAGGGGGAATGACATTAAACACTGATTTGAATGCTTTGTGCACTCAAACCATAGTTGTGTTGAGTGAGAGAAAGAGAGTATCTTGAGAGACATGATCCAGGAGAACCCCCCAGGTCAGCAGGACTCAGTGATGGTGTGCATATGGCATGGATTCCAAGGAAGGTAGGGAGAAATGGTGGAAAGCATGTAAACTTGCACTTAGGTCATCTGTGTTCAACTTCCAGCTGCGGATCTTACCAGCTGCTTGGTCTTGCTCATGACCCTTACTGATTTGAGCAGTTCCTTTTAAATTGGGGACAGAAACAGTTCCTATCTTACAAAGCTTGAGGAAGAAACTAGAGAGTGCTTACAAAAGCAATCAGCACACTGCCTGGGATACAGAAAGTAATCAATAAGGAGTAGCTATCATTATGTTTTGTCCCTTTCACTATTGTCCCCCTGTAATCAGCAATGTATGGCTATTATTTCTTCAACTATCTCTGTGACAAGTTCTTAGTTCATGAAAATGATGTTCAAAACCAATCATTAGCCTTAGAAAAAAGGAGTAAAGACAAGGACAATTTGTCTCTTAAATAATTCTCATAATTCTAGAGTGATCACAATTTATTACATTTTCTGCATTATCCAAGGCTTTAATCTGCTGTTGATTTGTCTCAGTGGTATCTTACTTGTGATGTATCATCTATCTATCTATTTATCTATCTATCTATGATCTATCATCTTTCTACCTACTTATCTATCTATATCAATATCAATATCTATATCTATATCTATATCTATATCTATATCTATATCTATATCTATGTATCTATATATCTATATCTATATCTATATCTATATCTATATCTATATCTATATCTATATCTATATCTCTATATCATCTATATCTATATATCTATATCTATATCTATATCTATATCTATATCTATCTATAGGTATAGATATATGTCTGTATGCGTGTATGTATGTATGCAACATACCCAACAGGATGATGACTGAAATGTTTCCTATTGTTTTGGAATTTGTATCTGGAGCACAGAGCCTGCTGGGGGTCAGGATCTCTGCAGCAGGACACTGGGAAGGTAGGGGTAGCTCCCGGGTCTAGAGCTGGAAGGCCAGGGGGTAGAAGAGATCAAGCCTGAGCTGAATCTTCTCCATCACAGCATTGTGCTGTGGGTAGGCTCATATGGCACTCTGAAGAATTCACAAATGTGTCTAAGGAGAGACAGCCCATGACTGGAAGCTCACTGCATGGAGAGCTTCAGTGGCCAATCTGTGTAAGCTGAGGGAGCAGCTAGAAGCGGCAGAGAAAGGACCACAACAGAGACCAGCCATGTAAGGAGATACGTGTCCTCCTCTCTCTCCTTTCTTCCCACCCCAACATTATTGGAAGAGTCGGGATTTGTATGGTTAGGGCACAGGAGGTATCTCAGAGTCAGATTACCGTCCCACGTGCCAGGTTGTCGTGGGCCAAATTATGTCCCCCACCCAAAGATATGTTGAAATCCTAACCCCCAGTACCTCAAAATGTGATGGGACTGGGGGTTAGGAAATGAGGTCATTATGGTGGGCTCTGATAATAAGAAAAGGGGAAATTTGGACACAAACATACACAAAAGGAGGGTGATGTGAAAAGACACCGAAATGCACCATGTGATGACCACAGTGATGGTGCCCAAGCCTAGGAACACCTGGGGCCACCAGCAGCTAGAAGGTCCAAGAAGTCCTCTTCTAGCATTTTCAGGCAGAGCATGCCCCTGACGATACCTTGGGTTTGGACTTCAAGCCTCCAGAATGCTGAGACAATAAATCTCTGTAGTTCTAAGCCACCTAGCATGTGGTACTTTTTTAGAGCAGCCCTAGGAAACCAATATACAGCTCAGTGCTGTGGCGAAGGGAGGGAAGGAGACATGATTTAAGTCCACTGAAACTTGAAACTGGGCTGCGTTTTTAAGAGCCAAAAATGACCAGAAAATGATGGAATCTGCCTCAAATCTTATTGAAGGGTGTGCTATGTGTTAGGAAAAGGAGGTTCTACAGAGCAAGAGGGAAGCGGTGACTGGAAAAAATACAATTATTTTATGTATACACCCCACCGAGTTCTGACTGCTCAGTAAACCAGTTATGCACAGATTCAAACATTCTCTTCCCACCAGATGCTTGGGAAGCTTGCCAGGATTACTCTCAGGCTGCATGCTTGTTGCCATGACAATGTAGGTAAGAAACAATCCTATAACTTCCCCAGCTTATAGACTAGAACCAGTGGTACTTCTAAATGCTCTAATCGCTAATGTTTTGTGATTAAATCTGTGTAATGATAAACCCTCGGGACTGAATTCTGAGGAAGCTCCAAGGGTAATAATGGAACTCCCTCAACGTAAGAGCCGTTTCATAGACAGCTTAGAGGAACGACTCCCTTTCACATCGAGCCTTGGCCTCCGGATTAGCACCAGAAAGCTCCGTATCCAAGATAATCTCTATCGTAGTCTAATTCCCAGTGGCCTCCGTCAAGCTCTATCTGGGTAATGGGCTTTCTTCTTCATCCCCGGTACACATCTCACTAAGCTGCCCCATTAAGTTTATGCACCGTCCCAAGAGGCTGTGAGCTGCAAGCTGAGATTCTGGGGTGGATGGCCACCCAGGATTTCTTCCCTGCTCCCTCCTGGAGACTGAAGGCAGGGAGAAAAGGGTTTTGGCAGGTTGGGAAGTCAGTTGTGTTCCTCCTGCTGGACCGCAGCAGGGGCTTATTGCCATAATTAGCACTTCCTGTCTTGTAGAACAGCAAGGGCAGCTCAGCCATGGCTTCCTCATTACAAACTTTCGTTTGCTTCACCGTATGGGAGATGGAATTAATTAGTTATTTTCAAGCTTCTTTGATAAACTAGATGGTTGTTGTTGGTATGCCTGGGCATGATAGCATTGGTGATTTTGGAAATGGTGGCAGCCTTAGAGGAGGAAGCATTGAAGGAGACAGTAAGGGATTTAAGGGATTTGCTTGGGAAGGCAAATAGAGACAGCAGTCTGAGCCCATCAGGATGTTGTGGTCCTCAGAAAAGAAAAGAGACGATGTTCTGAGGGATCTGAGTGGAGGAAAGGGACCTCTGCCCCCTTTTAATATTTATCTCCCAGAATCCCAGGTACTTTTGGTGGGAAACCAGATTCCTTCCTCTCGATATCTAATGTGCAATTGGGCCCTGGATGTTGATCTTGGAACATTTATTTCTGCTCATTAGTTGTCTCTGCTGGGGAAAGAGGAAAGGAAAAATGGAAGCTAGGATTAAGATCTCTTTCCTTTACATAAAATGAGCTGTGGGAAGCAGGGGCATTGCTACATGCGTATGTCTCTAGCATTCTAAGAAAATTCTGTTTCCCTTTAAAAATTGGACCCTGCTGACCACTTTCCCTTTACTGAAATCCATGTTCCTTGGCTTCTGGGATTCCACACTTGTCTGGATTTACTCTCCTCCCTTGGGCTGGTTCTTTTCCCTTTCTCTGGTTTCTCTTCTTCTGCCTGTCCCTGAGACGCTTGTCCCCAGGCTTGTCGTTCTTAGCCCTCTGCCATTCTCTATATCTGAGTTATTTCACTCATTTAATTACTGATGACTTTCAAACCTATATTTCCAGTCCAGGAACTGTTTCCTGGGATCCAGGCTCAGAAATCTCACTCCTTACTAGAGAGTTATCTTTATCTGTATGCCATTCAGACATTTCAAATAGAAAACATCTGAAGTACTCTGTTCATTTCCACTCTCCAGATAGCTTCTTCTTTTCTGTTGCCCTAGCGTCTACTGGTTGGCAAAACCAGAAATGCAGAAGTCTTCTTAATTCCATCTTCTGCCTCAATGCACATCCAACCAATCGCCAAGTCCTAATAATGCCACTATCTAAATAGACCTTGGCTTTATCCACTTCTCTCCTTCTCTGCTGCCATAATCCAGATCACCACCATCTGTCCTTCAAGGATGGATGCAAGATGTGTGGATTCTCCAGGCAGGCTAGTTTTTTGGCATACCTTCAAAGCAACATTGTGTAAATGTAAATTCACTGTTTATTTAGAGGGAAAGCACAGAGAAGGAAGACCCATGGAAGAATTACCTTCTATTGTAAGGGCTGGGAAACTAAAGCTAGTGTACTAGTTACCAGTTTTGTAAACTTTTATTGGAACACAGCCATGCCCATTCATTTCTGTGTTGTTTCTAGCTGCTTTCACAAAAAACAATGGAGGTTGGTAGTTGAAACGAACTGGCCAGCAACGCTTACGTATTTGCTATCTGGTTCTTTACAGAAAATATTTGCTGATCTCCTATTGTTTTCAACAGTTCAGCTCTGGCCCCACACTTGCATACTTCCTTGTGAAATAATTCAGAAATCATGTTCTGTAAGTCTACCATTTCTCCCTGTAGGGTTGGAAGGGGGTGGTCGAGGCAGCAAGGTATCCCCCATAACCACAGTGAGTGTTCTCCACAATTACAGCACTGATCAAAGCATTCTTTACATACAATGTTTCTGGTGGGCAGGACATCTGAAAATATAATTGTGTCTACCTTAATACATTTCTATTGATGTTTTAGAAACTTACCGAGGTGTGCATTTCCCTCCATAAATTGACACTCCAGGCACTACCAAGCGGCTCCCTTTAATTTGGTTCTGATCTTATCGGAGTGTTGCATCAACCTCTTATCTGGTCTTCCTGCCTCAAGGCCTGCTCTTCTTCAAATCAGTTTCCATCATGCAGATAGAATAATCTTTTCCAAATGCATATCTGATGATGCCACTCACCTGACAAGCCACGTTGCAGAGTTTGGACATTTTGCAGTATGTTCTGCACTCTGCAAAATTGCTTACCAGCCCTTTATTTTTTAATGTTTATTTATTTTGAGAGAGAGAGAGAGAGAGAGTGAGCAAGCAGGGAAGGGGCAGGGAAAGAATCCTAAGCACGCTCTACGCTGAGCCCAGCACAGGGCTCGATCTAAGTGGGGCTCAATCTTATGACCACCAGATCACAACCACAAGATCACAACCTGAGCCGATATCAAGAGTCAGGCACTTAACTGACTGAGCCGCCCAGGCCCCCCATGCTTACCAGCCCTTTAGAATCTAGTCTGAACTCTCCCGTTGCTTACCAAGCATTTACTTTCTGGGTCTAGTCTTGGTTTTGCCTTCACATCCTGCCCCTCACCCTCTCTTTTTATACTCTAGTCATATTTCTCCTCTTTCAATTTCTAGATGTGGCAAGCTTTTCTCTTCTGGGTCTGCACTAATTATTTTTCTCTGTGCAGAACACTTCCTTCACCCTTGTCTCAACCCGGTGAATTTCAGCTCCTCCTTCCAGTATGGGTGTAAACATCAGTTTCTCAGCTAGGCTTTATCTGTCCCCTAGATAAGATTAATCATGCCTAATCTCTCTGTACTCCCCTTATCATAACACTAATGACTCTTATTGTTACCACTTGTTCAATTATCTGTAAGTTTCATAAAGACAGAGATCATGACTAGCTTATATCCTGCAAGCCTAAGTAGCAATTAGCAAGCACTCAAATATTTATTGAGTAGATAAATAAAGGCTTGAATGAATGTATGAGTGCGTGAATAAATGACTTAGTAGCTTTCCTATACTACTCCTTATTCCCTCAGTTCTCATCTAACTGGTAACTAAACCTGGGGCATTCTAATTTTCATTATCTCTCATAGGTCTCCTCCTTTCAATCTTATACCTGAACTGTGACTCTAATCTCCTATTTCCCTGCAGTATGGTGATTTATTCAATCTCCACAGAGATATCTGAAATAGATATCTACATATTTTCCTTTCCGGCCCACAGTGTAAACTCAAAATCTTTTCATTTGTTTGATCAATTTCTGGAGTCCCATTTCTTAAGTTTGTTTTTTTTTTTAACGTTTATTTACTTTTGAGACAGAGACAGAGCATGAATGGGGGAGGGTCAGAGACAGAGGGAGACACAGAATCTGAAACAGGCTCCAAACTCTGAGCAGTCTGCACAGAGCCCGACACGGGGCTCAAACTCACGGACCGCGAGATCATGACCTGAGCCGAAGTCAGACGCCCAACTGACTGAGCCACCCAGGCGCCCCTCTGTAGTCCCATTTCTTGCCCATCCCTCCTCATAACTCTAGCAACACTGAATTATTCAGAGTTCTTTAGAATATGGTAGGATATTTCATGCCTTCCAACTTTTCCTCAGCTTCCTTCTGTCTTTAGCATATCCCACCCCATTTTGTGCACCTAGAGAAAACTTGTGTACTTTTTAAGACTTAGTTCAAGGTATATCTTCTGTGCAGCTCATCTGAACTCACCTTTCTCTGTTTCCAGATGAACAAATGTCTATCACAGCACAAATACTACTTTTTTGTATGCATTTGTTTCTCCTGGCCTTTCCCACTCTTGGGGATAGAGCTCATATCTGATTCACGTTTATATTCCCAGCAACTAGCCCAAGGTTGGCACTTTTTGCCGATAAGTGAGACGAATGAAGATGATCTCTAACATCCCCGCTACCTACAACATTCCATGCATTGAGGAACCTGTCCAAGATTTTCAGCACATTGAACCAGCATCCTGGGGGACTTTTCTATAATCGCTATGAACTCTTTCCCTGTGTTCAAAGCCTAGGTTTGAGCTCAGCACAGCATATATTACTATTGTGAATACTGCAACCTATTTGATAGGGCCTTACTTCCTGGTGACTCTTGCTAGTGCCTTGTCTGGAAGGTACAGTCTGGAGCCCGTTTCTACCTTTTGATGATACGCACCTTCTCCCCTTGTTTCCTCTCAACCCCCTGGAAGGGGGAAACTAAGGAGTGGAGGGTTTCAAAAGGAGCCAAGCATGGTGAGGAAGGAGACTTCTGTGTGTTGGATGAATCACATCAGGTTAGCTGTAGCAAAGATGAAAGGTGCAACGCAATGGTGGACTGGAGGGGGTTAGAAGTAATCAGGGGTCATGAGGGCAATTCTAGAGAGACTGCCCTGGCTATAGAACTGCCCTTGCAAGCAGTCAAATTATGTCATAAGCACCGGTCCAGTCTGAGATGGAGAAATGGCATTTTAGGAAGCTCAGGGTACAAGGAGAGGGCACAGTGTTGGTTCTCAGGGCACAGCAATCCAGGACCTTGGTAGAAGAGCGCTTCTTTCCCGCTTCAGCAAAAGCACTGTGACTGAAATGTGGTGCTGGGGTTTAGCCAGATACCCCTCCTAGTTGGAGGAGAATATCAGAGTTCCAATCCTAATGGGGCGTTAGAAGGCAAGCTAGGAACTGGGGCTGGAATGAGGGGAGAATTGTTTTCCTAGAAGCATAGCAGATAATATGAGCACCCGGGCGCTCGCTGAGGAAACGTTAGGAGCTAGAGACTAAACCTCGCCTCCACTCACTGGTAGAGACAGCACCCAGATATTACAATCTTTGTTACTCGATGCTTAGGGATCGGGTAGGTCAGCCTTAAGCTTGGAGTGTTTATAATCAGCATTTAAGTTTTAAGGTTTTGAAATCTTCAATGGCCACAGGCACGTAATAAGAAGCAATCATATAAATTTACATAGGGATGCAATAATTATTTGGGCCTATCAAATTGGAATGAAGTAGTTTTAAAATATTTTAAGATACAATAATCGGTGCTGGTGAGGGTATGGTTAGACAGACCTTCTAATATACTGCTGATTTTACATTGGTATAACCCTTATGGAAAATAATTTGAAAATTCATGTCAAGCCCCTTAAAAAATGTCTGTTGGTGCTAATTCAGCCCTCATTTTTGCCTTTCTCCTCTTCCTACTGTTAAGGTCTTTATTTGATCATTCATTTTTCTCCAAGGACCCACATGTTCCAGGGAAACTGACCACTTCCCTGTCTCCCTCCCATCACGGATAGGCTCTGGTGGACTTAACCCAATCAGAGCATCCGAACTCCTGGTCCGCGGTCACTGGTTTGTGGACAGGCTTAGGGCCTATATTCCAATCAGGATGGATTGCAAAACTCTGGCTTGAAATGCAGGGACAGAAATGTACTCTCTCCCACTAGATGTAAGTGAGAACATCTGTAGCCTTAACTGTGGCTGGTAGCCATCCTATAACCATGAGGGAAGTCAGCCGAGGACAGAGTTGGCTTTGTGGTTGACAGATGAGAGAGGAAGAAAATGGATCCCTGACTACATCTCCGAATCACTGGATCAGTCAACCTGAAATTGGTCTGCTTCTGGAATTCTAATTAACATGTGACAACAAAATTGCTTTATTTTTAAGCCGATTTGAGTTTTGTTTTCTGCTCTTTGCCATTGAAAGTCTGCTAACTTTGACTCAGGAATTTCACTTCTAGGAATCTATTCCTATGAAATAATCATAAATTCGTATAAAATACTTAAGTTATACCATTATTTATAAGAGAGAAAAATAGGAAACAGCATGCATAAATGTCCCCAAACGGGTGAAGGTTAAATAAATTATATTGTACTCATAGGAAGGAATTTTATGAAACTATTACAAATCATGTTTCTGAAGCATATTTAATGACCCTGGAAAATGCTCACAGTATAAAGTATAAAAAGTAAGATGTAAAATTGGATTCACATAATGCATTCCCATTATCTTATTTACATATAGAGAGATTGAAACCAAAATATTGACCATTGTTTATGGGTAATTTTTATTACCCTCTTTATGGGTTTTGAACGTTTAATGTTTTTGAAATGTGCACATATCACTTCTATAATCAGAAAAAATTTAATAAACATTACCAATATTTTTATAGTTTTGACTCTTTGTCAGAGACCCTAAAGGTTATTAACATATGCTAATTTTCCGTTTTGTTGAGGCATATATTTGAGTCATGCCCTGGGAGGCTAGTATGAGGGAATGCTTTTCTAAACTCTGCTACCCTTCCAAAGGCCAGACCTTTTATAGCCCTCAGCCCTGGAGAAAAATTAAGCTTAGGTGGAACTGGGGAAACATCTATCACCCAACATAGAAGCAAGCGTCCTTCTCAACCAAAGGAAAGCAGTGCCTTGCTTCCTTCTCGAAGCCAAGCTGAATCTGAAGTTATATTTACTCATTCTGGACTCTTCCTTCTCCCTCCCCTCCCCCTTGCCCAGGTTTGGGACTATCAGGGCACTTTGCAGATGGGAAACCAAAATGCTCCGGGAAATGACTCACCCCCAGCCAGACTGTGATACAGCCACAAAGAAACAGTTTGGAACCAGGGCCATCTGCCTCTTCACTTAGGGGCTTAATCCCCAAGGTAGCTTATTATCATCAATAGTAGAACTATTTTCCCCCAGTCTGGTGTTGGGGGCACCATCCTGCACCTAGATGGCCCTGCTACCATTGTTTATCTAGCGCAACCCCAGTGGGGAAAGTTCTAGTACTTGAAGTCTGGGAACAACCAGCCCTATTTCTCCATTCTTATCCAGAAATGATCATGTGAACAGGAATACTTCCTCCCTTAAAGATTCCGGATCCTGGGGCTTGCGTGTGAGAAGCAGGATCCCCTCCTCTCTTCCCCTTCCCCCCTTCCCTTCCTCTTTTTTTCAACATCTTTAATGGCTCAGGTTCCTTAAGGCTTGCCTGCTGGCCTTCAAGATCATTCCATTGCAAAGTAAGATGTCTGCCTTGTCCATTATTCCCTACAACATGGGCATCTGACTGACCCAGTCCCTCCTCACTGTTGGACTTCTGGCTTTGGCACTGATGCATCTTCTTAGTAATCATTCCCTCACTGGGGCAGAGGCATTTGGAGCCTCCCTTCTCATTTTGGCTCCTCCTAGATGAGGAACTTTTGCCAGATGAGGCTACCTTCAGCTAAAACGTACCTTGAGATCAGGGCTAATGATGCTGTTAGGTGCTGGGCCTTCTCAGAGCCAACACCTTCATGTCTCCACAGTTTCTTTCTCTTTCAGAACTGTGATGTACAAAAATCATCCCCCTGCTTATTCCCCAGCAGGAGAGAGTTGTGCCAAGAGATCACCTCACCAACCGCATCTCCCTTGCTTACCCGAAGTCCTCTCTGTGTTAGCAGCATTCCTTAGCGAGGAGACCACATTTTAGCCGGGACCAAGATAATAGATCATTTATCTTACAGGCTCAGAGACTTCATTCCTGAGACAACACTCTTCCAGGAGGGAGAGGAGTCCTGGAGGAATAGAAACCTGGAGCACACAGCTGTAGAGTGCCCTCATGGAGGGCACTGGAAAAGAGCAGGAGCCAGCCTCCCTGAGAACCAGGGACAGGTCTGGCTCATCTCGCTTTTTAACGTGGCACCAAGCGCAGAGCTGGGTGCACTGAAGTTAGCCCAATTCAGCCCCCATCTAGCACCCCTTTTAAGAAGTGGTCGTTTGTAGACTAAACAGACAGACTTGCGTGTGTGTGCCTTTGTGAATGGTATCTTTGAGAAGCTGCCCTAGAAAAGTGAATCCTGCCTGACTGCCCCACGGACATTGTTAGCCTATCTCTGACCTCAGCTAAAGTAAATGTCAATGCTTTTACCTTTGGGCCCTTACTGTCCTTCAGTCTCTCCCTTTAAGATCAGGCCCAACCACATGCATTGCCTTTGCATCGCCTTATCTCTGTGTGCCTGCGGATCTGGTTTCTGCATGCGGGAGCCATGTGGGCCATAGATGGGGGCTTACAGCATATTGTATTCCCCTCCCTCGTATAGAGTCCCCATGTCCCTGTGTGCCATGTGACTCATCACACCCCCATAGTTATATAACTGCTGCCACCTCTGTTTGCCGTCCCTTCCTCCACCAGATCTGCTGACAGTGCGGGACCATTTCTACTACTGTGAATGGGTCACCGCACCCTTGATGCCTAGCTTCTCCAGATCTCAAAGACGGAACAGAACTTCTGAGGCTTTGAAACCTCCTACGCTCAAGGATTCAATTCTGCATTTACTGAGTGCCTCCACGTTCCAGGCTCAGTGCGAGATGTTGTTCAGCAGCTGTTATCATTATCCCTTGTATAGATGAACAAAATGAGGACTCGAAAAGTTAATAGACTTGGTCAAAAATCACCTGGCTAATGGTGGAATGTGATTCAAATGAAGATCGGCTTGACCTTAGAACAGTATGCTTCCTAGAGCATAACATGGGTCTATAGTCCTATGAAAAAGCATGATGTCATATTTGAACTTTTCCTACATGATAAGATTTTATGCCTCATCTTCCAGTAGATGGAGTCCCAAGAATGTCTGGATGAGAAGGGAAGTGGTGGTGATGGGGGTGGAGGCCACACATCTGAGTCTCATTTCTACCCTGTCTCTCCCTCCCTTCCTGCAGCTTGTCTCATTTTTCCTGGGGGAAAGGGAGTCAGTGTTGTGTAGTGATTAAGAGCAAATTCTGTGGATTCAGGTCGATGGACTGAAATCCTGGTTCTGTTACTAACGATGTGCCTTTAGGAAAGATACTTATCCTTTCTGAGTCTCAGTTTTCTCATTGGTAAAGTAGGTATAATAATGATACGTAGTTCATAAGTTCATGATTACAAAATATGACACTATGTGTGCAGAGATTATTACACGTTGCATAAAGAATGCACCGTAAGTTGGTCATTTGTATCACTAGTAACCAGCAGCCGGAATGAGTGTGCCAACTGGTGTACCCACTTTGGAGAACAATTTGGTCATGTCTGGATAAGTCAAAGGTGTGCATGCATAACCCTATGCCCCAGCCACTGTTCTCCTGGGTATACATTTGCATACGTATAGGAAACCCGTGGAGCAATGCTTGTAGCAGCAGCCATCTGTTAATCACAAAGATGGTAATATAATCTGTATGTTTGTTAGTAGGAGAATGAATAAATCATGATATAGTCATACAATGAAATATTTTACGTCGGTGAAAATAAATGAGCGGACGTTATGCAGATCAACACGGATGCGTTTCATGAATGCAGTAAAACAGAGAGTTGCAGGAGAATGCGTTGGGTTAAAAACATGTAAAACAATGACTCTGTATTGATCAGGGATACCTACATATGTAAAAAAAAAGTGCAGAGGAATGGAAAACACTACATTCAGTATGGTGGGGAGTGGAGGGGTACATAGGGGCGTCCATTTATTAGAATAGGCTCTTTCTCAAACTGAGCGGTGGATTCACGGTGTGGTAGGCAGAATTCTAAGAGGGTCCTGAAGATTCTCGCCACCTGGTGTACACGTACCTTTTCCCAGATATTCAATCAAACACTAATTGCAGTTCCGCTGAGAAGGGATTTTGTAAATGTAATTAAGGTCCCAAATCAGTTGACTTTAAGATAGGCCTTAAAATAAGATTATGCTAAATGGGCCTGAGGTAATCAGCTGAACTCATCCTGGTGCGAAAGATTTGAAGCACGGAAGGGATTTGACGTGACAGGAAGTCTTTGTTGCTGGATTGAAGATGGAGGGGGTCGGGTGGCAACAAGCTGAGAGTGGCCTCTGTTGGCTGAGGGTGGTGGCAGTGGACAGCCAGCACAGAAATGGGGTCCTCTGTCCTACAACTGCGAGGAGCGGAATTCTGTTAACAACCTGAATGAGCCTGGTCCAGGAGAAGGACCCTGAGGCACAGGGGAGAGGAACAGTGACGAGTGCGCCGATGCTTTGATTTCAGCGTGGGACCCTGAGCAGAGCACCCAGCCACCCGGTGCCTAGACTGCCGTCCCACAGAACTGTGAGCTCACTAACGAGTGTCGTTTTCAACTGCTGAGTGTCTCATGGGTAACGTAAAACTAACACACACAACCTCATAGTCTTCTTCTTCGTATAATTTTTGCACATCTGAGCTATTTCATAATATTTTTCAAAAGCAGCTAGAATGGATTTGGAGCCTCGTAGTATTGTCGAGTTCTGGACCTGACCAGAAAGTAGCCTGGTGCGTTTGGCATACGGTAAAAAGCCTCCAAAATGCTGAATCAGAGGCCATGCATGTCGGCAAGACCCTGCTGAGATGAATTCCACAGCCAGCCAAGGGGTGGTCCACCAAGAAGGAACTGGGCATACACAATGATAGTGTGTATCAGATGAGTAGGGCTCTGTGATATATATATTTTTTAAAGTTCGTGGGATCCAAGCAAATGTTCTATCACGTTGGTCAGAATCTATTTGTCTGTCTGAAGGACCTTGGGCTTTTAGGTCTAGTTTTTCCTCCTGAGTGGAGGTTGGGGAGGGGGTCAGATGAGACATGAGAGATGAAGAAGAGGAGAGGTCTCCCAGAAGTAGCTGTGTCACGACAGCCCGTACTAGTCCCTCATGAGGCAATGAACTCCATGGTGGACCGGCTATACCAACAAGCACCCCCTCTTGCCCCATCAATCGTCAAGTCCTTGTCTTCCTCAAAGTCCTCCTGATTTCAAAAAGTGATCACTGGAGTTACAGTCTAGGCACGTGCCCTGGAATGTCAGAGTCAGGCTAGAGTAAATGGACTAAAGCGAGCATGCTATTTGAGGCTCTCTCTTCTTCCCAACTTCAGGGATTATTGAGCCACATAGGATCGTTGTACGAAGGAGCCCCAGACCAGTACACCATCTGCCTGCTGCATAGTTCAAACCAGATGACCCTCTAGCAACGAAACTCAATACTGCCTACAAATGATCTCATTATCTCACTACCCGCCCAGACACTTCCCGTCCGCCATGGGAACGCTTTCATTTGTAACAACACTATTCATCTAGTTTCTCCATTAGAAATTTACAAGTAACCCAATCATTTCAATTCTTTTCCATAGTCTGTTCCATCCCCATTACGCCTCTCTAAAAGTTATCACTTTTTTTTTTCCTGGTCTTGATTTAGACTTATTTTATTTACATATAATTTCAAGCTTTCCAGAAAAGTTGTAACCCTTGAATAATTCTCGTATGTCCCGTACCCAAACTAATCAATTGTTTCTATTTTTCTCTCTCTCTCTCATTCCTTACATGTGTGTGCTTTTCATCTGTAAACCATTCCAGAGTAAGCTGAGGCATCATGACCTTCTACAACTAAATACTTCATTGTGCCTTTCCATGTTTCCTAAGAGAAAGAACATTCTTTTATATAACTATAGTAGAATAATCAAAATTTGGAAATTTAACATTGATATAATAGTTACATTTAACCCACAGTCCGTATTTAAGTGCTATCAATCCTCCCAATAACGTTTTTTGTAAGATTTGTTTCCTTTGGTCTAAGGTGTAGCCCGGGATTATACACTGCATTCAGTTTGTCATGCCTCTTTAGTTTTTTTTCTTTTTTTTCTTTAATCTGAAATAGTTCCCCTGCTTTCCTTTGTCTTGCTTGACCTTGACAGTTTTTCAGAGTACAGGCTAGTTATTTCGTGGAATGTGACACAGTCCGGATTTGCCTGATGTTTCCTTGTAAGTAAATTCAGGCTTGGCAATTTGGGCAGGAATATCGCTTTGGCAGGTCTGTGATGTCAGTTCGTCCCAATACTAGTGATATTAACTTTGATTATTTGGTTAAGGTGGCATCTACCAGTTTTCATTTCTGTGAAGTTATTGTTTCTTCTCTTGTAACTAGTAAGTAATTTGTGGGGAAATAATTTGAGAATATGGGAACTATCATGTCTTTCGTCAAATTTTCACCCAGTGGTTTTAACATCCATTGATGGTTTTCTAGCTCCTTCATTCCTTTCATGTTTACTCATTGGGGCTGTTTAATAATAATCTATTTATATCTGTAAAAACTTATAGATTCTTATTTTATTCAATAGGTTGTAGTCAATTATAATCATTCGATGCTCAAATTGCCCTGATTTATCAAGTGGGAGCCCCTTTTAGCTGACTCCTGTGTCCTTTTGATGTCTCTCCACCATTCTTTGACAATTTTCTTTCTTACACAACACGACGTGTCAGGTTCATCTTGTCCTTTGAGCCTTTTCTCCAAGGGACACTTGTTCCTTTTAATGGTGAATAGTATTTAGAAACCAGTATCTGGGTTCTGTATACACCTAGTGGTCCTAAGTGGTCATTGTTTCCAGGCTTTCTCAAGAGACAGAACTAACATATATGCATGTATGTGACAGATAGATTGATACATACATGTATAGTAAAATTACGTGTGCTATAGGACACATTCTTTCTCCTTTTTTTGTATGTCTGATTCTTTTCTCCAAGAGTAAGAAGCCTGACTCTCATGATCTCCGATATATTTACTCATTTTTTCCAAGCCTAGAGTAAACAGAAAATAACTCCAGAATTCCTAATATGTGCAACTGCTAAAACTAAGTTTACGAAGTTGAGTTTAACATCTGTTTATGATTTTTTTCAGGTAAAACATGTAAACAGTGAAAATGTGCAGATCTTAAGTGTACAATTCATTAAGTGTTGTCAAATGCTTATGTCTATACCTATAGACATCCTACACCTCTATCAAGAGATATATCTATCACCCCAGAATTCTCTTAGGCTCTTTCCTAGTCAATACTGCCGTCTCCCATCAGCCATCATTTTTTTCCTGATCTGTTTTTTCATCAAAGATTAGTTTTGCCTATTCTAGAACTTAACAAAATGGAATAATATAGAAATACTCTTTCATTATTTTGCTTAGAATAATATCTGTGAAAATCATTCAGATTATTGTGTGTGTCCATAATCCATTCCTTTTTCTTGCTGAATTGTATTCCATTGTATGAATATACTTCAATTTGTTTCTCTATGTTCCTGCCAAGGGACATTTGGATCAAATGCAAATATTATAAATAATGCTGCTATGAATATTCATATACAAGTATTTTTGTGGACATTTATTTTTTCTTGGGTAGATACCTTAGAGTAGGATTTCTGGATCACAGGGTAGGTATGACAGATTGCATTTCCCAAATGTGGCCACAAGAATATCTTCAGTCCCACATCCTTTTCTGGAACTTCCCCTCTTCTCCATCTAGAGATAGAGTCCATGTCTTCACTACTTGAACCTAGACAGACCGGTGTGACAGCAAAACCAAAAAACACCATGTGGCTTCTAATGCTGGATCATAAGATACCATGCACTGCCCTATGTGTATTTTCCTTTTCTCAATGGTCTTGAACGTCCTATTTTTCAATGCCTGAAAAAAAAGTCACTTCACGTATTTTACAGTTGATGGTATTTTTATAATGAGCGAGAAAGTCTAGTAACTGTTACACCATCAGAATGGAAGCCTAAATGCGGTGGCTTAAAATAATTACTTCTCTGTATGAGAATATCTGAAGGTAAGAAGTACAGGTAAAGAGGGTCACTTCAGGAAATGTAGTTCCTTCCATCCTGCTTCTTTGCCATCCCCCGGGACGTCGTTTCCATTTGCATGGTTGAAGCTGAACACGGTCTAACCTGAGTACCAGTTCAAAGGAAGATAAACAACTTGTCTTTGAACTCGGAAATGACCTGGAAGACTCATGCATAACTTCTATTTACATCTATCTCATTAGCCTACTAAGCCACAAAACCATATATCACTGAAAGGGGAATATACTCTCTGGCTAGCAACATGACCATGGGACAAGACTAAAGTTTATTACTTTGAAGAAGAGAAGAACAGAGTTTGGTGGGTTACTAGTAATCTTTGCCCATTCCTTCAGAAAGGTCATTCTAAAATATTTAATGACTGTGTAACTGCTATGCCTAAAATCCTTCAGTGGCTCCCTACTTCAAAATCTTTAGCTGGACATATAAGAAGCAATATGATCTGGGAAAACCCATTCTTCTTTTTTTAAGTATTTATTTATTTTGAGAGAGAGACAGAGTGTGCAGGCATGAGTGGAGGAGGGGCAGAAAAAGAGGGAGAGAGAGAGAATTCCAACTAGGCTCTGTGCTGTCAGCACAGATCCCAACACGGGGCTTGAACTCACAAACCATGAGATCTTGGGCCTGAGCTGAGAGCAAGAGTTGGATGCAGAACTGACTGAGCCACTCGGGCACCCCAAAGCCCATTCTTCTTTTCAGGCTCAGGATTTCCCTTAGCCCTTCGCCCTTCACCACTTAATGTCTCTGCTAGAGTAGATGCTTCCCCACCCCTGTATCTCAGGCTGTTTCCACCAGTTACAGACTCCTCCCCTTTTTCTTTGCCATCAAATTCCTGCCCATTTGTCAAGACCCTTCCCATTCCCCCAGGAAGTGGGCTTTCCCCCAGCCCATTATTCTGCCATTTCATTCACTTTTGCCATATCCGGTGACTCGCTGGTGAATGTTTAACAACCGTCTCTCTGGGAGAAAAAAATAATGATTGCCATTTGTGTAAATGGCAATTCCCATTGTGTAAATACTTCCACAATAGCTGGTTTCAAGCTACCAACTTAACGTCACGGAATGCAGAGGTGGGAATGAGCTAGTATGAGCCAGCTCAAGTCACCACTGACTATATAGAGAGAGATTTTATAGCACTTATCCCATTGCCTTTCAATTGTTTGTTTATGGATAAAGGCTGTATCTTATTTATCATACTTTCCCCAACATGTAGAACCTTAGTACAGTAGCTGACACACAGTAGGAGGTAAATAATAAATGCATGTCTATGTGTTTTAGGAGAGGTTGCAATAGGATGGAAGGAACTAAGAAAGAGGGAATACATGCTACTCATTAATCTAGTGGACTTTGCAGGGCTGAGAGAACACTAGCCACCCCATAGTGCCTCTAGTAAATGAAGGATCCCACCCTTGTCCCTACCTCGGTCTTTCCTTCCCTTCTTACCCTAACTTCCAGACAATTTAGTCTAGACTTACAGTTTCTTTCTTCTTCATAACTCTCTCTCCTCATCCAGTCCCCATTTGGTCTCTTCCTGATGACAACATACAATAACAGTCCTCTCTTACTGAGCTTCTCTGTGCTGTTTGGATTTGCCCACCACTCCCTTCTAGCCGACACTGTCTCCTTTTTGGCTCCTTGAGTCACAGTCTCCTTGTTCTTCCTTTAACTCACTAGCCCGTCTTTCTCAGTCTTTTTCCTTGTATCCGTGTCATCTCCTGTAGATTGACTATTCCCAGATTCTGTCCTTGAGGCTTCTCTCTTCTCACTCTTCATGTTTTGCTGAAGAATGGTATGAATCCTGTGGTTTTAATTCCATGCTTAATGTTCAGCTCTAAATTTGCTCCTATGTGTCAGACATATATACATCTAGTGGATGTATGTATCTACTGGATGTATATATCTACTGGACAGCGATACCTGGATGGCTTCACCCAAAGATTTTTTATTTTTATTTTTTTTAATGTTTATTCATTTTTGAAACAGAGACAGAGACAGACGGCGAGCGGGGGAGGGGCAGAGAGAAAGAGGGAGACACAGAATCCGAAGCAGGCTCCAGGCTCTGAGCCGTCAGCACAGAGCCCGACACGGGGCTTGAACTCACGAACCGTGACATCGTGACCTGAGCTGAAGTCGGACGCCCAACCGACCGAGCCACCCAGGCGCCCCTTCACCCAAAGATATTTAATTCAACACGCCCAAATCCTAAGTCAAAATTTGTTTTTGCTTCAAAATGTTTCTGCTCCTATGATTTTCTTTTCTATAGTTCAAATCATCATTCCACAATCTAAGATCTATCCTAAGACTTCTCTCTTTGCTTAATCAACAAGTCCAGTGGATTTGTCTCCTAAAACCATCTTTTATGTTTTAATCTTGCCTCTGTATCTCCATTGACCTTTACCGTCTGTCACTGGACTGTGACAATACCTCTAACTGCTGTCCTCTCCCCATCTCACATCTTCATCCCTTTAAGACATTCTCTATGGTGCTGCCACAGTGACCCATCCAGAGTGCTGGTCTAACCACCTCATTAAAACAAAGTCTGTGTCCCTCAGCATTTGACATATGTAATGGCCCTTCTTGATATGGCCTCTGATTCTCTTTTTTTGTCTCTCTCCTTCTTTCCACTCAACCTCTACAAACAATTGTCTCCATTTTCTTCATCTCCTATCTTTATGTGGAACAATTTCCCATCATTGTTCCACAATAGTCCTCCAAATCCATTGTCTAGTGTCACCTCGTCTACAAAGTCTTCTCTACTCCCTTCTCTGAAGATAGAATGAATAACTCTCAAATTTCTTGCCTACTTACATTTCTATTCTGGCACATCCTATGCTGTATGTGCTCATTGTTTTTATTTGTTTATCCCTTTCACTAGACTGTGGCTTCCTCTTTCCAACACTATCTTTGCAGTTCCTGGTATGGTACCAGTCCATAGGGAGTGCTCCTTCATTCTTCTTCTGTTGTCGAAATAGAGTGTTAAAACCACAGTCAAATGCTGCTCCTATGCAATATTTAAAAACTGGAAATTCTGGCTTTATAAAATGAAAGTGACTGACTGGTAGGGAAGATCTGAAGGATGCTTACAAGCCTTTTATGTGCTTTTTTCTTAGGTCTGAGTATCTCCTAATTCATCAGTAATGAGGGAAAGGAAGAACGCTGGCAGGTTTTTATCTCAAATCATTATTAATACAGAATTATTTTTTTCCCCAAAATTTCTCTGTGTAAAGCACCATTAGATTCTGTTGGCAAAATCAGCATTCAGGAAATGACTTGGGTCTTGACCCAGTCCCTAAATATGGGCCGATGCTGCCGCTTGCCTGGGGAGCCCATTCACGACTCTCATGTATTTTCCCAGTAAAGAGTTGATTCATGTTACAGGTAGAAAAGAAAGCGTCTCCACATCTCAGCGTGTGCAGAACAGAACTCGTCATCTGCCCTCTTAACCCCGCATCCCCTCCTGTGTTGTCTATTTTTGTTAATGCATCACCATCCTCCCTGCCACCCAGGCTCAAAATCTCCCTGTTATCTTTGCTTCCCTTTCCCCCTCCCCTGCCCCCAACAGCTTGGCTGTTGTCAATTCTGCCTTCCTGTTACCTCTCACACCTGTCCCCTCCTCTGTTCCCATTGCTGTTGCCCTAATTCAGATGCTTATTACCTCTTGCCTGGACTGCAGCAGTAACCGGCTGAATGGTCTCTCTGCCTCACTCAGATCAGTCTTACATATCAGGTCAATCTGCCTGCAACAGAGCTTTCATCACGCCCTACCCCTGTTAAAAACCATTCAGTGGCTTCTCTATTCCCCGCAGAATAAAGTCCACATCCATTCAAGGTGTGGCCTTTGCAACATGATTTCTCATTACTCCTTTCGTGCTCCCTATGCTTCAACTAAATCAAACTACTTTCTCTTTATTCGCTCACTCATTCATTTATTTAATAGCTATTTATTGAACCACTGAGCAAGGCACTGAGGACACAGAAATGAAAGGCAACATTTCTGATCTCAAGCAGCTTACCAGTTCTGCCTCCTTCCCACCTCTCTATCGCCTAGAATGCTCCCCCTGCCCCCATCTACACCTGTCCAGATTCCACCCTTGCCTCAACGCTTCCTTTCCCCTGATTCAAATATCACCTTCTTCCTGAAGCCTCCTCCTGCCCCACCTCTTTCTCTCTCCAAGCTGGAAGAAATCAATTCCTCCTGTCAGAGTTTATAGCACGTCACCTGCATTCTCTGAAGGCTATGTCTCATTTTCTAACGAAAACTATATGTTCCTGAGAGAAGGCTCTGTGTCAGCTTCACCTCTGCATCTGAAAGAACGTTCAATACGATTCTGAGCAAATATTAATTACTCAGTTAAATTTAGTTGAGTGAACCAGTATCTCACAGATGCACCACCTAAAATGAGGCCTCTAAGTCTTAGATTTTAGAACCGGAAAATGGTCCCTTTCTGTTCTTTGCTCCTGACTGTCAAAAAGATTCTGGCTTTTTCACTACCCATGCTCTTTCTGTCCTGGGCAGAATGCCCAATGCCACGTGGATTGGAGAGTCAATACAAAGGGCCCCTGGCTAGGTTCCTTAAGAGGCCTCCTGACTTTGCATTCCTGGGATCGCGCTCTTTCAGAGCCACATGGCAGCTCCCAGCTCCGTTCCTTGGTAACCTAGATTATTCAGGGTTTACTCCACCTCCTCCTGGAGACAAGGTAGGCTCAGTCATCTAGGGGTCTGCACCACTGCGGGGTCACAAAGGCAAGACTGGCTCGGAACCAGGAGTTTGGGTGCCAAACACAGCTTGGGCAGGTGCTCCATCCGGGCTTGTGCACGAGGGCAAGAGGCAGTGGCTGTGGGGTCAGAGCCGGAGGCTGCAATTGCTCTGGGACACTCCAGACCCTGGTGGGGTCCCAGCGAGCATCACAGCTCGTGGGCAAATGGGATGCTGGAAGCGAGTCCCCTCTAAGTCCAGGGCTCCCAAGGGGTGGGGGAACTTCTTTGGCTCCTTCGGTAGCCCTCCACGGATGCCAAGCTCAGATTCACGTCCCTTGGCATTGATTGATAATCTCTGACCTGGCCCCACCTACTTTTCTTAATTTAGCATCCACCACATGTCTGGGAACAGCTTCTAGTACCCTCACAACATACAGCTCTCAGCTACTCAAGCACGGCCTGCTTGTTCGTGCCCCTGGGTCTTTGCCTAAACCGGCTGCCCTAGTACCTACCATCTGCTCCATTCTCGGTCCGTTGAAATCCTCTGCCGCCAAAGCCCCACTCAAATACCACATCTGTTCAGACTCTTTTGTCGACTGCCCCAGTCAAATGCGCCACTCTAGTTTTAGCACTGATTTCGTTGTGCTCTATCTTGTAGATAGACAGTTGTTGGTTAAGTCTGTCTCCTTAAACGGATTGTAAGATTTTTTCAAATAGCCACATTTTGTTCAGATGTGTACCTAAAAGCCTAGCACAGCTCCCGGAATGCAGAAGCCCTGTGGCTATCTAAGAAATGTTCGCTAAATGGTATCCAAATGAAGCATTATCATGCTGTTCAATAGGATTAATATGCTTCCGGACAGTTTCTACCTTGTAGAAGGGGTGAGGCCAACACGGAGGCCTGTTTCCCCTGGAGCATCTTGCCCATGCCTTGGCCCCGAGGGTGTTTCCTGCCCTGTTTAGTGCAATTCTAGGTCTGAGACCCAATTCTGTGAGCTGTCTTTCTCCTCTGATTCCCTCAGCTTATCCCTCCCCCTGACAGTTTGGGGCTCACCTATTCCCCATCACTAATTTCTTGGGACTGGGTAAGTAGTGGGCATGGGCGAGGGCAGGCACCCAGGCCCCAGGGGAGGTAAGAACACCAAGAAAGCAGACACTGCGCTTCATCCTCTCTACCTTCCAATCACCTCCCTTGACGTTCACATTTTCGAGGTGCTCAGGGCCTTTTGTGTGTATGCTGTATGAGGGTATTTTACTGCACCTTCCTCTATAGCTTCCATGGCCCCATGCTCATTTACCCCATTCCCAGCAAAGCTGTGAGTTTCCTGAAGGAGAGAATTGTGTCTTGCAATATTCTAGTATCCACAACACAACATCAAGCATAGGTTTCTATACAATGAACATTGTTGAATTTTACAAATCAAGCTTCCTATCTGGGCATCCTGATGAGTCATGGGCATCCAAGCGAAACACTGTGGTCTGTAATTAAAATATCTTCACTGCAATGCTATCATAATAACAAATAACTGGAAATAACGTAATGTCTAACAACGAGGTACAAGGTTCAGTAAATCGTGGTGCATCACTATGGTGGAATATTATGCAGTTATTAAAATGGTAGTTATAATGTGAATGGAGCTATATGGAAAATATAATAGACTGGTAACTGATTAAAAAAGCTTAAAAAAGAGTCCAAAACTAGCATCTTAACTATCACGTTGCTCGACAACAAACCTGGGAAGGTGATATGGGAAGATGAAGCTGGTATTAATGCCGTCAGACTTTAAGTGATTTTTCCCATGTCTTTAAGGTTGTGGCTATATTATCTTTTGAATAAAAATGTGGGCTTAAATATAATTAACATAAAGAAGATATAACCCGTTTCACTTGAAGTTTAGGGCCATTAGTAGTGGGAAGTCCGTATGGTCAAAGAATGGAAGTGCAAAAAGGTGATTTTGATCAATGCAAATGTCCTATGCCTTTTTGCCATATACTCTTACCAAATGAGTTTTGGTAACTATGGTGATGATACTGATAACCAAAAGAAAATGTTTCTTTGATTGTTATCCTGAAACCTGAAAATCAGTATGGAAACTGAAAATAATCATGGCGGGCGGCCCTATGAAAAATACGCCAACTGCAGTAAGGTCAAATAGTTCAGGGCAGAGGGCTAGTCCCACCTTGGGACTGGCTGATCCCTGCCTATGTGGCACATGGTGACAGAGTGGACATTCTGGTCCAGTTCTGGTATTAAAGACCCGTGGCATTTTGGGAGAGTCACTTAACCTAAATAGGTAATTTCCTTCATCCAGCTGGCCAGCCAACCCCATTCAACAAAACCCGGTGAGTTTCTACTGGGTGGCAGCATTGAGCTCAGCACTGGGCCATCCGTACTTTCTGCCAGAGCAAGTTCACAGGGATAGTGGGAGGATAAAATGAAATAATGCATGTAGAGGCTGTGTGGGAAAGCTGCACGAAATAAATGTGAGCTATTATTAAGAAGAATGTAGAGACATAGCTGGTCTAGTTAGTTCCACAATGCTAACAGCTGATTCAGATCCCAACAAAATTGAGACAATCAGCTACTAACAAAGCTGGGAAAAACAAAGCCCTGATTAAAATGGGCTGCAGCTGACTTTTCCAAGCGTCCCAGCTGGCCTCATTCGGGTTCTCACAGCAAACCGTTGTACCTCCAGCAGAGTACTGATCACCCTGCCTAGGGCACAGTTCTCTCCTGTGCACCTGTCTCTTTACCTAAACTGTCACCTCATCCTCAAGAGCTGGTTTAAAAATGTTTGTTAAATCTGAAGGCCTGTTGTGTGCATGCGTGCGTGCGTGCGTGCGTGTGTATACAAGAGATAGAAGATTTTCAACCTTGATGAGTAATTTCTGACTTAACACCAAGGATGGGCAGTGTTTCTCCTCTGAGCCAGCTACTTGAAAGGCTGCTACCACTCTCTTGCAAGCTCCGAGATGCCTTTATAAGGAATTTTAAATGGACCTGACCTTTTCCTTAAAATTGTTCCTCTTCTCATTCAGGAAGAAATGAGATGAATCAGTCTAACACCTCACTGAGGGAATGGGGAGAGAGTATGAAGGAGCAATCCGCAGTCAGGAAAAAGAAATAGACAAGAAACATTGGAAAGGCAATCTAGCCCACGTTAGCAGAGAATCTCGTTTGTAGATGAGGCACTGACCTCATCTACAACTTCGTGCCTCCCGTCTCTGAAAAGTGCCCCAATAGGGAGGTGAAGGTGGCATCTGAGGTCAGGTGCTTGGTCCTTCCTTCCCGAAGACAGAGGGCTTAGAGACATTAGTCACAGCTAATGAAGTTTGATTTAATGAATCAATACCAACAATTCCAGTTCTTTCTTCATTGCTGAGTCACATATCGGCATGCCGGTCATTTATAAACTTGCCACCTTCATTGCAACCCCACCGTTAGCATTGCGTAGGGGCAGAAACAGAAGGGTGCTGACTGCGGAATGTCAGGGCCTTTGCAGTTCACCCATTGCGTGCTGCTGTTTGAAGTGGCCAAAGAGGTTCTCCGTCTCTATGACTAGCCTATAGAGACATCAGGTGTTTCTTTTTTTTACTAAATTCCAAGTGAGGATAATAATTCTATGAACAGAGCTCATAAATTGACAGCTTACTCTGTCCAGGTAGAGTGCCAAAATCTGTTCCTATAAATTCTGTGGGGTCACAGAGCTAATAAGTTGCGGAGTGAGGATTCAATTCCTAAGCAGGGAGCTGTGAGGTTGATAGGAAATGATCATATTGAATATCTGTCCAATTGTCAGATCTCGACTTAGAATCTACTATAGGAAGCGTCCTGGGCCAGACGTTAGAATGGACATTAGAAGTTCTACAGCCTGACTCCACCTGTCACCAGACTTCAGGCTCCTGTGACACTCACTAAAGCTATAGATTAAGATACTACATTTCCTACCATCGCTGTCACCATTACTATGACCATCACCTCCAGAATGTTCTACCAGCATCACCAGCGCTTCCATCAGCACCATCGCTGATGCCAAAAACATCTGCAAAGCATCCGTTGTTTGCACACGGCCATGTGGCCCTTCTCAAAAGTGGCAGCTGGGTCACAGCTGGGGCAAGCTAAAGGATTATGTGGTGCCTGAGTGAAGGTGACATGTGACAAACTCTCCTCTTAGCCTTGAGCAGACTGCAGAGGCCGCTCTCCCAGGAGTTGTCAATCCAGGACAGAAGACCATGCTTGCAGAATGGAAAATGAGTTTACATAATGTTTTAGGAGGAGTTGATGGCTGAGACTTCAATCTCTTTTTCCGAGAGCCCATCTGTGCTGACTTCTCTCTTCTTGATCAAAGGCCCCACCAACCTGTCACAAAGGGCACCCTATCACATCAGGCAGCGCCTCACCTCTGCAAAACCGGAGGAGGTAGTGAACACACCAAGATGGCACCGTCACACCAACTACAACCGCTCGAAACACACACAACATGGCAAATGGCAGAACCAGAGGGATAAAGTGAATTCTACACGGGGAATTGATATATAAAAACATTTCATGCACACAGCCACACTATTCAGATGCATTTATATTCATTACATTACCTTAATCATGGAGCCAAATGAAAACATAGGTGGAACACCATCTGGAAGCCCGTGAATGCCGGAGACTCCCGGAAGCTGGGACAGAGGCCTGGAACCGATTCTGCCTCACGGCCTCAGAAGGAGCCAACACAAGTGATTTGGACTTCCGGCCTCCAGAGCTGTGGGACAATACGTTTCTGCCTTTTAAGTCACCCAGTTTATCATACTTGTTAGGGCAGCCCCAGGAAACGAGCGCATTAGTCAAACCCTGGGAGGAAGCTACTTCCCATGGGACGTCTCTGAGTGTAGCACGCTCCTGGCATTTAACACTCGACCGTAACTATTTGTTGGCTGACCTGCAATTTGACTATTACTTGATGAGTGGCACTATACTAAGCTCTGTGATGTTACAGATGTGACATGATTTTACGCGCGAGACTCTTCTAGTCTTCGTGGGTGACAACACATCAACTATATGAAACTCTAAGGTGGGATGGAAAGGTGTTAAATAGAGGTTCAAAAACAGTACGAAGAAAGGAACTATCACAGGGAAAGTCTTGTGGACAAGGTGGCAGGTTGTGAAGTGACACAGGTAAAGGTTATCTTTTGCTGCTTGATAGAACATGGGACCCCGCTAATAATCTGAGGGCTCCTGCCTGTGCTGCTGTGCTTTACGTGTGCTCGGTCTGGGGTCCTGGGATACTATTGATAGGCAGGAAGCTGTAGGTGAGAGAATCCCAGACAGCGTCTCTGTGTTGCTTCTCCTTCTAGAGACTTCTCGGGTGCTAACATGGGATTCTGAGAAAGCTGAGTGTCGGAGCAGACCTGGAGGCTTCCTGCATAGAGTGTGGAAGCTACACAGTACGCCCATCACTTGCTTTCTTTGCTGCAGTGAAAACTCAGTAGGGTCTAGGCTGGGAGAGGAAGTGGTAAACGCCACCGCTGGCCCTCCACCTAGTGCCGAATCCCAGTAATGTTTGTCATCAAGGGCTTTGGGGATCCTTACGAATCTGCCTTGGTTCGTTTCCCAGTCTCACAAGCTTCGAATGGCCCAGGATGTGTTTCTCTGGAATACAAGATAGAATATGACAAGTATCGCAGGATGGGAAGGAAAGTAATAAGAAGCAGAGACAACCGTGCTCCCAGGTGGCTGGTGGGGGGAAAGAGGGGAAGAGAAGGAGTCTCTCTCTCTCTTGTTTGCCAGACTTTCCCCTGTGCAAGTCCCAGCCACCCCAGAGCAAGTCCCACCCTGACCTCCGGTGCTAGTATCTCAGGAAGCACAGGTTCAGAATATTAGTGAGGCCCCTGACGCTGTCATCTTCATGACAATGACAAGGACATGACAGTGACAACAAGCCTGCCTCGTCCTACCTGAAGCCTTCCTTGATAATCTCATGCAGAGCTCATGGCTCCACCCTGGCACTTTAAGCTCTGCTTAGCATGATGTCATCCTGCTTTATATTGTAGTTAAATGTTGATCTCAACCCCTAAATATAAGTGCCCTGAGGTTAGGAAACAGGTACAATCCATGTTTTTATCATTCTAAAGGCTGGCATAGTCCCATTTATTTAATAAGAGGTAGCAAATAAATCAACAGGCATTTACTGAGTGCCTATGAAGTGCTGGGTATTGTGCTATGCTCTGGAGATCAGTACTTTGAACAGAAAGTGTCGACAGATACAATAGGATCTGCTCTTGTTGTTGACCCCTATTTCTCTTCAGCCTCCAGCTCTCTGGCGTTACTTATTGGCCACATCGGTGGGCTCATGCCCCCCTCAGCAGATGGCAAGTAAGATGCTCCCTGATTGTACTGGGAGTTGCCTCAATTTGTAGATTGTGATGCCTTATACCTGTGCTCAGGACAACTTGCTGGGTCCTCCCTGTCCCTTGCTTGCCCCAGTCCCTGGTTCCCAACTGCTCGCCTAAAATTTGGCTCCTCTCATTAGTTAGACTTCCTGGCTTCTGTCTTCTCTCCTAACTCTGACCAGAGCTCTGCCTTGACCATCAGCTCTCAGATGGCCCCATGAATCTGGCTGCATCAATCAGAGCAAGCACCTGGTGTTCACCGTGAGGCTTGTCTCACCATCCGTTCCGGGTTTCCAGTCTTTATGACACACATCTGCCTTCAGGCAGGTCTTCTTCTCAAAGGAAGAAAGGAAGGACCAAATTATGAATATGCATTCCATTATAAGTATACTTGATTGTTGAAACAATAGTAACGTAAGTCCGATCAAATTGAAAAGAAAAAAAAAAAAGAATGAAAACATCCACCAAAAAGGGGCACCTGGGTGGCTCAGTCGGTTGAGCGTCCGACTTCAGCCCGGTCATGATCTCACGGTCCGTGGTTTCGAGCCCCGCCTCGGGCTCTGTGCTGACAGCTCGGAGCCCGGAGCCTGTTTTGGATTCTGTGTCTCCCTCTCTCTCTGACCCTCCCCTGTTCATGCTCTGTCTCTCTCTGTCTCAAAAATAAATAAACATTAAAAAAAATTAAAAAAATAAAAAAGAAAACATCCACCAAAAAAACCATATAAATTGGTGGGAGAAAATAAAGTTAAGTGTTCTAGGGTCTTTATACTATCTGTAATAGACATGAGTATTGGTTAATTTTAAAAATTATATAAATTATGTATATTGTGGTTTTTATTTTAAAAAATTAACATTTATTTACTTATTTAGACAGAGACAGAGAGCAAGTGGGGAATAGAGGGAGAGAGAGGGAATCACAGGCTCCGGGCTCTGAGCTGTCGGCACAGAGCCTGACGCTGGGCTCAAACCCATAAACCGCGAGATCATGACCTGAGCCGAAGTCGGATGCTTAACCGACTGAGCCACCCAGGTGCCCCTGTATAGTGTATTTTTTAGAGTAAATAGTAGAATAGAAATAGAGTGTATAACTCCCTAACAAATAAAAATAAATAAATTCAGAGGAAGGAAATAAAGGAAAGAAAAAGAAACATATTAGTAGGGCAAATACAAGCACAAAATAACATGGCAGATTTTTAACCCCAAAATATTAGAACTTACACAAATTTAAATGGGTTAAGGGCTCTAGCAAACAGCAACAACAACAAAGCTCAAAGATTTTCTGGCTAGATTATATATGATATATATTCCTGTATATATTATTTTTGAGAGACATGTCTAAAACATAAGGATACCAAAAAGCGAAAGATAAAAGGATGGGAAAAATATAGCAGGAAAAAACTAATTGACAGTTATCTTGGAAGGCTTCATGAACTATGAAGCAAAATAGACTAAACATTTTTAGAGATAAAGAGTATAATTTCACAAATGACATGTTTTAATTAACAAAAATATTATAATTTAAAATATGGAAAAAACCTAAAAAATAAAGCTTCAGAATATATAAACTTAAAATCAACAGAAGTATATGAAGGAAAAAATAACAGTCAGAATGGGAGATTTTAATACACCTCTTTCAGTCATAGATACATCTTACAGAAAAACTCATAATGATAAATTTATTTTTATTTATTTATTTTTTCAACGTTTATTTATTTTTAGGACAGAGAGAGACAGAGCATGAACAGGGGAGGGGCAGAGAGAGAGGGAGACACAGAATCGGAAACAGGCTCCAGGCTCTGAGCCATCAGCCCAGAGCCTGACGCGGGGCTCGAACTCACGGACTGCAAGATCGTGACCTGGCTGAAGTCGGACGCTTAACTGACTGCGCCACCCAGGCGCCCCTAATAATGATAAATTTAAACCAGATAAAAAGTTGACCTAATGGCTGGATATAGAGCATTGCATTAAACTATTACAGAAAACATATTCCTTTCAGGCACACATATAATATTTATAAGAATCAACTATTTCTGGATGTTGATTCAATCTCAATAAATTTTATTGAATTGAAATCATATTAAACATGACCTCTAATAAAAATGCAATTAAGATAGAAATAAAAAAACAAAAGTTAACTAGAATATTCTCATTTGATTAGAAATTTAGACACTTCTAAATAATCAAAGAAGTATAGCCAAAAAGAAAGTTTAGTGTTAATCAGAACATATTTTGAACTAAACAATTGTGAAAATGCTATTTAAAATCTGAGACATACAGCCAGTAGCATGCTGGAGCTGGAGCCAATTGTTAAATATTCAAGAAATTTCTAAAAATTCTAGAAATAGCTGGTTGTTAACTCACTAGTAGCTTGAAATCAGTCATGGTGGAGTACTTACAACACAGATACATGGACCTGGCATGCTACATATCAGGATTTTTCCTTTTTTCCTCCTCCCCTCTCCACTACTCTCCTCCCCTCCCCTCCCCTCTCCTCCCCTCCCCTTCCCTCCCCTCTCCTCTCCCTCCTTTCCCCTCCCTTTTCCTTTTCTTTCTTGTAGTTCCTTCTTTCTTTCTTTCTTTCTTTCTTTCTTTCTTTCTTACAAGTTAGTTACAGAACACCAAGAGATGCAGTTAAAACATTATCTTGAGGGAAATTTATAGCCTCAAAAGGATGAATTAGAAAAAAAAGAAAGGCTAGAAATTCTAATTTCAGGAACTAGATGAAACAAAGCAATACAAAAACAACGAAAATACAAGAAAGAAAACAAGAAAGAAATTGATGGAATAGAAAATTATTATACCAAATAGAAATATAATCAAGAAAACAAACAAAACCAATAGTTCTTCAAAAATGTGAATAAAACTGACAACTTCTGGTGCAATTGATTAAAAAAAAAGAGAAGAAATTCACAAATAATACCAGGAATGAAAAAGTATATATTACTACTGTTACTGCACACATTGAGAAGATAATAATAGGCTATATGAACAACTTAATGCCAATATGTTTGAAGATAAATAAAAAATGTATACATTCTTGGAAATATATATATAATATACAAAACCCTTCTCATGAAGAAATAAGAATTTTGAATTTTTCTCTAACCAGTAAAACAAAACCTTCTTATCCAGGACTCTCTAAGCCCAGATAGTTTTACCAAAAAGTTCTATAAATGTTCATGGGAGAAAGATTTGCAATTTATACCCATTCCTTCAGATAATTGAGTTAATGGGGCAAATCTTTCATTATGCTTTATGACACTACCCGTAATCTTGATTCTAACACTCAACTAAGACAAAATGAGAAAGGAAAATTAAAGCCCAGTCTCACTCGTGAATGTAAATGCAAAACATAAACTGCAATTAGTAAACTGAATCCAGCAACATGCATAAAAAATACACCATGACTAATTTGGGTTTATCTTAGGAATGCAAGATTAGTGTAACTTTGGAAAAGTGATTCATGTAATTCATCACATTAAAAGAAAAAGTGGGAGGGGCGCCTGGGTGGCGCAGTCGGTTGAGCGTCCGACTTCAGCCAGGTCAGGATCTCGTGGCCCGTGAGTTCGAGCCCCGCGTCAGGCGTCGGGCTGATGGCTCGGAGCCTGGAGCCTGTTTCCGATTCTGTGTCTCCCTCTCTCTGCCCCTCCCCCGTTCATGCTTTGTCTCTCTCTGTCCCAAAAATGAATAAACATTGAAAAAAAAAATTTAAAAGAAAAAGTGGGAAAAATGGCATATCACAGAGATGCAGAGAAAGTATTTGGTAAAAGTCAACATCCATTCATAATGAAACTCTTACGAAAATAGAAATAGAATGAAATTTCCTTAATTTTACAAAGGCAATCTGCTACAATTTTATTGCAAACATCGCACTCAATGTTGAAACTTTGATCATTCTCATTTGGAAATTTGAAACAAAAAAAGAATTCCCACTTGGGCTTCTTCTATTTAACCTTGGCCTGGAGTTGCTTGCCAGCTCATTAATACAATACAAAGAAATAAAAGGTATAAGAATTAAAAAGTTGAGGAAAATAACTGTCACTATTCACAGATGATATAATTACACATAGAAAATCCAAAGGAACTCATAGATAGATCACTATAATTATTATGAGGGTTTGACATGGTTATAGTACTCATATTCAATACTTAAGCAATAAATTTCATTCATATAATCAAGCGACAAATTGCAAATGAAATAAAAGGGCTACCATCCACAATCACATAAAGCAAGATGATATCCTTGGCAATAACGCTAACAAAATACTTTTGTCTAAGATGTCTACCAAGAAAATTATCAAATGTTATTGAGAGACATTAAAAAAGAAAATGACCTTAAGTGGAGAGACAGCACCAAATTTATGAATCAGATTAGTCAGTTTTTTGAAAGATGTCACTTGTTCTCCAAAGGTTATAAATTTAATGCAGACCCAAGTAAAACTTCATAAACTTCTGTTGTTGGTGTTGTGGTTTTAACTTAGCAGGCTGATTTTCAAATTCAGATCGATATGCAAAGAGTTCATAAGAATATCCCAGACACTCTTGAAAAAGTAGAACTCACTGGCTTTCCCAGACATCAAGATCCGTGGGGAAAGCAAGGATTTTTCAGGAAATTGCTGGGGCAATGAGGTATCCACATGGAAAAAATAAAGTTGGATTTTATACCTCATACCTTACTATAAAAGTTGGTTTCCCTGGGTTGAGAGGTGGAGGGGAGAAGGAAAATCGATAAGGAAAGATACTGTTATGATCTTGGGGCGAGGATTTCCTAAATAAGCCGCACAAAAAACATGAAGTACAAAGAAAAACATTTGTAAATTTTCTCTACATTAAAATCAAGACATTCTCTTCAACAAATGGCAACATAAAAAAGAAAAAGTATAAACCACACTGCAACACACACAGCAAACAACAGATTGGTACTCAACATATTGAAAGAAACCCCCCAAATCACCCATAAGAGGCAGAGAACCCATAGGAAGAATGGGCACAAGTCTTAAACAGACACTTCACCAAAAGGAAGTATGATTGCCACTTAGATATAAGGTAAATTTTCAGTGAAATCAAATAGGATCAGGATGGGATTCCTTCCATACTCACTAGATGGACAAAAGCTCTTCAAATCTGACAGGCAAGAGATGATAGAACATTGGGAACTTTCCTGACTGCTGATCAGAGTGTCAGTGCACCCACCTAGAAATCAGTTATGCATTATTTAACATATTACCAAGAAATATAAATACCCAGAAATAGAATCCCTAGGTATATACCCTACCAGATTTTGTTCAGATGCACCAAGAAACACAAGCATATTTATAACAGCACTGTTTGTGGCACCTACCACTTTGATATGACGAAAATACCCGTGGACAAAAGAACAGATGAATTACTTTGTAGTTTATTCACAGAATGGAACATTACACAGCAATGACAGTACTCCAACATGTGCAGGTACGTGGATGAATCCCACCAACCCAATGTCAGATGAAAGAATAGGGATAGAATAGTCCCATTTATATAAACTTCAAAAATGGGAAGCAAAATTTTATTGTTTACAGTTATGCATACATGAGTGGTAAAACCCTAGAAAAAGGCAAGGAAATATGGTCACGAAAGCACAGTGGTCATCTGTAGGGAGAAAGGGCAACGTTGTCATCAGGAAGAGGCCCATGGGATCTTCTATGATGCTGACGGTGTTCCTTTTGTCCTGGCTGGTGGATATTTTGGCGTTCTTTTTATTTTTATTCATTTACTTGTTAAACATATACGTGTGGTTTACGTACTTTTCTGCGTGTGTACTCGTACATCATGACTTTTTAAAAATAAGCGGTGGGGGGAGATGAAATTATCACCACTGGATGGTGAGTTCCATTTGCTGGTAGCTGTGGAAGACACCTGACCCACCAAAGCTGTTGAATGGCCTGGCTAAACTTCCTGGTAAGGAATACAGAGAAGTACTCCAGGACTATCCATTCGGGAGCTGAAGTAAGACTTTGGGAGACAATGACTTGAATTGGCATTTCCATTCCTCATTCCAGCCTCTCTTGCAAAAGCTCTTGGCACCAGTCATTTAACATCGACTGAGCACCACTAATGTGCCAGGCACTGGGTCAGGTGCTGGGAGACAAAGCCCGATAAATTGTGAGCTTCGAAGAGTTTACCACCCATAGAGGAAATGAAGATCACTGATTACAGCAGGGTGCTAGCTCGTCTAAGCGTGGAAATGCAGTTAGGAGTTAGGTGGGTCTTGGGTAGAGACACCTTTCCAGAAGGTGATGCCTGAGGTCTGTTTCGGAGGCCAATTGCCAGGCAAACGTGGAGTAGTGAAGGGAGAATGCGTGGGCAAGTAAGAAACAGCAGCTGCATTCTAGAAAAAGCAAATGGCTCTGCATGTCTCGAGTGCTCTGGAGCGCATAGGTAGAGTTGATCTTAAAAGGTTTACTGCAGGAACCCCATCCATTCCTAGCCTGCTGCAGTTATGGGTTAGGTACAATCTTTTCAGCTTTTAGAAAGTATTCTTCGAAGGGATATCCTTAAGGTGTAAAAATCAATAGTAACATCAATATGTTTTTACTGAGAGCCTACTATATGCAAAATAGGGGCTGGGCTGGTGAATATGGAAGGCAGGATGTGTGGGATTAAGATAAAAAGTATTTCTGTGGGGGCTCACAAAATTTAAAGGTGACAGTAATACTTTATGCTTATGTAGCGTTTGGCCATTTAAAAACTTTTTCACAAAGATCTCATTTGGTTTGAGGGGGAGAGGAGCCCTGATAAGAGGTTTACCTGATAGTTTTGCCTATGATCAACACCATGTCCTTCATGGCATCAGCAACGCATCTCTGGTCATGGGCTGCTGACCTGTATTCTGGGATTTATTGGAGGATGGACGAACATAAGGCACTGTCTATTAGCTAACTTGACAATAAATTATATTTAAAGAAAACCCAAACCCCCCCAAAAGCCCCAAAAAACAATGGCCAAATTATGGAAAGAGCTCAAATGTGCATTCACTGATGCACGGATAAAGAAGATGTGGTATGTATATATATATGTATATATATACACACACACACACACACATATAAACACACACACACATATATACATACACACACACACACACACACACACAGCGGAATATTACTCAAGCATAAAACAGAATCAAATCCTGCCACAGCGGAATATTACTCAAGCATAAAACAGAATCAAATCCTGCCATTTGCAATGACATGGATAGAGCACGAGAGTATTATGCTAAGTGAAGTAAGTCAGTCAGAGAAAGACAAATACCATATGATTTCATATGTGGAATTTAAGAAACAAAACAAATGAACACAGGGAGAAAAAAAAAATAGAGGAAAACCAATAGACAGACTCTTGGTCTGAACCAAGAAACAAACTGATGGTTCTCAGAGGGGAGGTGGGTGGAGAGATGGGTGAAATAGGTGATGGGCACTAAGGAGCACACCTGTTGGGATGAGCACTCAGTGTTGTATGGTAGTATTGAATCACTAAATTCTATACCTGAAAAAAAAAAGGAAGAAAGAAAAGATGCTTACCATCACTAATCATCAGGGAAATGCAAATCAAAGCCATAATGAGATGTCACCTCACATCTGCCAGAATGACTATTACCAAAAAGACAAAAAATGTCAAGTGTTGATGAGGATATAGAGAAAAGGAACCCTCGTGCATTGTTGGTGGGAAGGAAAGCTGGTGCAGTCACTACGGAAGACAGTATGGAGGTTTCACACACACACACACACACACACACACACATTAAAAATAAAAATACCATGTGATCCGGCAATTCTGCTCCTGAAGAAAATGAAAACATTAATCTGAAGACATATGTGCACTCTTATGTTCATTGCAGCATAATTTACAAAGCCAAGACACAGAGACAACCTAAGTGTCCACGGATGGAGGAATGCATAGAGAAGTGATCTATATATGCAATGGAATATTACTCAGCCACGAAAAATAATGAGATCTTGCCATTTGTGACAACATGGATGGACCTTATTATGCTGAGTGAAATAAGTCAGAGACAAAGGTCATATGACTTCACTTATATCGGGAGCCTAAAAAATAAAACAAATGAACAAACAAAACAGAAACGGATTCATAGATACAGGAAATATAAACTGTTGGTTACCACAGTGGGAAAGTGTTGGGGGATGAGTGAAATAGGTGAGGGAGATTAAGAGGTACAAATTTCCAGTGAGAAAAGAAATAAATCATGGGGACAACAAGTATAGAACGGGGAATATAGCCAAGAATATTGTAATAACTTTTTGTAGTGACAGATGATAACTAAACTTACTGTGGGGATCACTTTGTAATGCATAAAAACACCAAATCACTATAATGTAAACCTGAAGCTAATAGGAATTGTGTGTCAATTACATTTCAATAAACAACAACAACAAAAGAAGCAAAACAACAAATGTCTGATACTCTATCATACCCACAAGAATGGCCATTATAAGAAGCACAGGTAATACAAAAGTGTGGCTGAGGGGCGCCTGGGTGGCGCAGTCGGTTAAGCGTCCGACTTCAGCCAGGTCATGATCTCACTGTCCGTGAGTTCGAGCCCCGCGTCGGGCTCTGGGCTGATGGCTCGGAGCCTGGAGCCTGTTTCCGATTCTGTGTCTCCCTCTCTCTCTGCCCCTCCCCCGTTCATGCTCTGTCTCTCTCTGTCCCAAAAATAAATAAACGTTGAAAAAAAAAATTAAAAAAAAAAAGTGTGGCTGAGGATTGTCGTGGACGAACTGGAACTCTCATACATTGCTGGTGGGACAGTAAAATGGTACAGCCGCTTTGGAGAACAGTTTGATACGTCCTCGAAATGTTAAACACGGAGTCGCCTCATGACCCAGTATTTCTACTTCTCGCTATATAGCCAAGAGAAAAGAAAACACACAAAAAAGGAAAGAAGCACCCAGGAGAAAAGAAGACCCAAAAGCTTGTACACAAATGTCTGTAGCAGCATTATTCATAATCGGCCAAAAGGTGGAAACAGCCCAAATGTTCATCAAGTGATGAATGAATAAACAAATTGTGGTAAATTTTTACAACGGAATATTTTTCCACAGTAAAAGGGAACAAAGTACTTATACGTGCTACACAGAGATGAACTTTGAAAGCATGATGCTAAGTGAAAGAAGCCAGATATAAAAGGCCACAAACTGCATGATTCCATTTCTATACAATGTCCGAAATAGACAATCCATAGAAACATAAAGTAGATTAGCAGTTGCCTGGGGCTGGTGGAGAGAAGGGGTTTGTGATGGGGGTGGGGGAAATGGGGAGTGACAGCTAACGGCTACAGGATTCTTTGCAGGGTGATGAAAATCTAAAATTGATTATGGTGATGATTGCACAACTAAAAATCATGAAATTGTGCACTTTAACTGCATGAATTGTACGGTATGTTAATTACATCTAAGGAAAACTGTTCAACAACAAAAAAAAAGGGCAACAGATACTCCACTAGGTTTATCTAGAAGCAAAGGATGATTGGAGGTATGCAATGCCTTCTACATGCGGCATGGTACCCTGAAAATAGCACTGATTGGCATTGGTTCAATCACCACGTAGCTGTGTGGCTTTAGGCAAGCTGTTGAACCTCTCTGAGATTCAGTCGTCTCACCTATAAAATGGGGGTCACAACCTCTGCCCATCTCAGTGATATGGCATGAAATGAGATTCACGTCTGAAAGGCGTTTCCAATGAAAAATCAGCTTGTCTCAGCGTGTTGTTACTCGGCCCTTTTGCAGGACCTGCTTGGTAGGCCTATTGTCAGGCAGTGTTTATTTTTTATTTTGTTGTCTCCTGCCAGGTAGCTCTATATTCTGTCTACCAAATGGCAAATCGCTACATCGGTTTTCTGTTGTTTGACACTTAGGTTCTCAACCTAATAGTCTGTTTACATAAATATTTCAGTCTCTTAGCATTTCAAAAGAGTATTTTTAAACATTAGCTATGAAAAAAAAAAGAAGAGGAAATAGAGGCACAATTGCTCACTTTTCTAGGCTCAGCAGTTACCTATTGAATTATGCACATTTACAGGCAGAGAGAAGAAAAGAACAACAAAAATAAGACGCTTTCACTTGAGAACAGAAATACAGATTATCTATAAATTTGCTAAACTGTGCCTGGCCTTGGTGGTTAATTTTACATACATAATTTCACCCCCACATGAAAGCCAGGAGTGAAAATGACAGTTCCCAAGGAAAGCTTTTGTTACCCTAAACAGTGGTTCCGAAGTTTCTGCTTCGATCTGATGGTCAGTCTTGTTATAAGACGCGGAGTGACAAGAGCCCCTACAACTTTGAGCACCGGAACCCAGGAGGTTCTAACTGACCTTGAATTCTAGATCTTGATTGACTTCCCTGTCGTGTCTTTTGTAGTATCACAGCCCCGCTGCGGTTCGGTTCTAGAGGACGTTTGATTAAAATGTTATTTTTAGCTAATACATAATTTCCTACATTAAAATTCGAAAACCCAAGAGGCCCGCTTAGGCTTGTAAATGTGTGACGCGATCGGCCACTGGTGTCCAACAAAATCTGAGCAAGAGGGGAAGAGCGGAAGAGTCTGCACACGAAAGATGCCCCAGCCTTGAGAGTCCCCGCCTCCAAACACGCCCCCTTGCCCGGTGCTCACCAGAGTTTGTAACCTCGTCTGTGGGAACCCACTGTCCAAGGGACAGCACCTTTTCCAGGGCAGGGAGCAGCGCTGATGAAGGCCAGTGGCCCAGATGTCAGGCATGGGGCAGGCGGTGGGGAGAGGGGAGGTGGCGAGGTTCCTGCCTCGCTTGGCACAAGGCATCGATTTGCTAGGATAGGATTCAGACAGCGCGCCGCCCAGGACACTGAATATAGTTGCAGCTCGAGTCAGCCTCAGGCCCCGCTTCTTCCTGGCTTTGGAAGCTGTGCGGGGCTGGGTAGCAGCCACGGACACAAGTGTCTCACCAGGGCTCGCGTGCTCCTCATGTGAGATCAAGGTCCTCCTTACGCCTCACCTCTTGTTCCTAATGCATGCTTTCAAAGAGACATTGGCCCGCTTGGCAGAAACCCAAAAAAGTCTGCTGTCTGTGAAGTTTGAGTAATGGAGAGTTCTCTCTGGTTAATTTAGATTAATAGGGGCTTGGCCTCACCCACTAATAGATGTTATTGTAAATAGCATTTGTGTATTTCCAGTTTTCAAGGGACTGAAATTTACTTGCAGTTCGCTTACTATGTTTCTAGCATTTAAGCTGGTGTCTCAAAGATGTTGAAAATCTAGTTGATAAACAACCCAAAGCACATGAAACAATTAAGAAGGCTTGATCATGAGGGAAACTGGGATTCAGAGAAAAACAGCAATTAGGAGGTAGTTGTGGTCAGAGAGGATTTTCTGGAAGAGGTGAGGTATCCCCTGGGCTTTGAAGGACCTGCAGGATTTACCTGGCCATGAAGGAAAACACACAGGAAGCTCAGGGGCTGAGAGTGAGAGCATAGTTAATACCAAACCAAGAGGGAAAATAATTTAATCTCTCTTTGCCTGCTCAGAAGGCTCATTTAGGACTTTAAAGAACTCCAGAATGCTTCTAGATCACAAGGCGCAGTGTGCAGAAGCGTTGACTAATAGAGTGTGCCAGCTGATGGGCGAGCCTCTGAGAGAGGAGAGTGCTGACAGCCTTCATTTCAGTTCCTGAGTCTCCTTTTGGAGACACGAAACTAGGATATTTTAAAAAGCAAATAAAAGAAGCTTTATTTGCTGGCCTAGTGAAAGGACGGGGTATATACATCCGGTTGGGGAACCAGCCTCTTACCCCAGAGCTATCCTCACTCACTTGGTAACCATGGGTCACACAGGAAACAGCTTCATGCCTTAGCGTGAAAAATGGAACTAATAACAGGTCCCCCCTGTGTGTAAATAAAATTGCAGCGGGGGTAAGCAGTGTGCATATTGGTCCTTATGCTCTCTGGAAGAAAAGATTAAAGCAGGTTCACAGAATTATTATGATGATTACATACGCCTGGAGACCGGGGGTTGATTTTTCAATTCATTGATTTCATAAGTCATTCATGTTGTTGGGCTATGGAATCAGAAAGGCTTGGCTTTGAATCCCAGAGCAATCACTTACCGCCTGCACCACCTCTCCTTCCTTCATTAAAGAAACATGTATGAACCTCCTGTTACGTGTAATTCTGATGAATTACCTAAGTTCTTGGAGCCTCAGTTTCCTCATCCATGAGGTAAAGTACAAATCTCTTAGGGTTATGATAATGTCTGGCACACGGCAGATCTTTAATTCATTTTAGCTCTCCTTTAATTAATGAAAGAGGCAATTAAATAAAACGTGGTTACTTAAGGAGCTTAAAGCATGTGATAGGAGGAAAGATGGGGCGGTGAGCGGCTGATAATAACACAAGGCAGAATGCAGCTGGTGTTCGCGCTGGGATACGAGCGAGCAGAGACTGTCTGGACGGACGGGACAGAATTTATCAAAGGACTGGGCTGTGGTCGTTGAATGGGGCACGTGGATCCTGACCCTGCTGCTGCAGGGGGTGGTCACTAAGCAAACGGCATGGTGGGAGGCGATTGGAGACCTCCCAAGTCAAACTTCATGTTGTTTCCGCTTAGTTTAACATTGACCTTTGAGGAAAGATGCTTTCATATTTCCATCTTTTCCTTCATTCAGGTATTCACCCACTGACAACGCGTTTATTACCCCACTTTCCTGTGTCAGGCATTTCCCTAGCACTGGAGATACAACCAAGGAATTTTCAGAAGAAGGGAGAGGAAAGGCAAGTAAAGAGACAGTTATAAGTCATTGTGTTGGACACGAAGATGATCATTGCCTGACTACCTCCTGAGGGTCACACAGAACTGGGTGTTGGCTCTGTGTTCTCCATTTCTGGCTGGGGCATCTTAAGGAAGAGAATCAACTGGTTTGCTCTCCAAGTCCTCTCTCCCCTCTAGTTTATTGGTTTGAGGATCAACTGAAATCATGTACTTAAAAGCTCTTTGGAATCTGTATTATGCCATGTACTTGTGTATTTTAATATATTAACCATCAATGAACCCATCATCTTCTATTACCCTACCGGATCTGGCCAGCATTTTAATTTTCCTGTAATAGCAGCGGATTTCATTATCTGTTTTGTTTCTTGAGGTTGCTTCTTTTTGATGTGAATCTCTGTAAACCCTTATGTTCTAGTTCTTTCTACTAATGTAGTGTGTGTCCTGTGTCAAATAGAATTTTAGGAAAGACTAATAAGGTTTTAAGCTGTCTTTGGAAAGGGGCAAGGAGACTGATAATTAATGAGGAAAAGACGAAGGCATAAGGATTAGAGGAGAGTCAAGCATTACAGAAAGCTCACAGTAAGAACACAGAGGGTGGGGCTTAGCAGCGTAAGGGGGACAGAGATGCGAATAAAACCTAGAAGAATAGGAGTTGAGAGCAAAAGGCGGAGGAAGAGACAGGTGCAGCCATCCAGCTGGTGGAGGAGAGAAAAAGGTGCCTCCCATTTTGAATAGCTTATGTTCCTTAGCTGCAATATTTCTGCTGATGTCTGAATAGAGAGAAAAATGTGTGTGTATGTGTTTGTTAATAACAGTCATCTATTTATAGGCCTTAAATTATACGCCATGAAAGCCTCTCTGAGACAAGATGTGTTATTTGGCTGCCAGAAGGAGAAGTTAAAGAAAAAAAAAAACGACCAGAAAGGAGGAGGGGGGGTCTTCTAGATGTCCTTCTTCCTTTTCCTCATCCTCTCTGTCCCTCTTCTTATGGTTAATGACAACTGTCCCTCTTCTTCTGTGGTTTGGGGTCAAAATCCAAAGAGGTGAAGAGGAGATTATTAAGATCGTCCTCCAGGAGGAGGGGCCTCCAGGGTTTCTTGGGAATGACGTGACACCCAAATCACATCATTTTCCAGCAGAATCCAAAGGGAAATGAGACAGCATCATTTCTAAGATCCTCATTTTTCAGAGGACGAGTCTGAGGCCCGGATGGCTTGTCCTGCACAAGGCCTCCTGGCAAGCTGGCAATGGAAGAGTATTTGCTAGTTCGTTCTAGTGCTCCTCCTACTAGGGTGCCCATCAAGTCCTTGCTCCTTTTTCAATTCCAGTTTTCTCACTCAGTGTCCTTTTTCCTCTGATTTCACCTTTCCAGAGAACAGCCCGAATCCCCTAATGAACTCAAGGTGTCCTTCAGGTAGCGGGACTTCCATACTCGATTCTAACTTCATAGTCACAAGAGGGTGGTTAAGAGCACGGTTTTTGGTGTGAGGTCTTATAGTTGCTGTGGGACTTCAGGGAGGTCACTCAATCTTGACACCTCAGTTTTCCTCATCAGTTCAATGAGGATAATAACAGAACTTCTCTCATGGGACTATTGTGGAGATTGAGTGAGGTCATATATGTAGAGTACTTAGCAAACAGGAAGATACTCAATTTTCTAATCAGTGTCATAATATCCTAATGGGCTAGAGAAGCTAAGATTCCAAGCTAAGAGCTTTCAAAGTGAAACCCAAATGCAATGACCACCCCTTCTGGAAGGCCCTTCATGTTCAAGTTGATGATGGAGAAGAGGAGGCCAGTCAGTAGCCCACCAAGTCATGTCCAGATGGTCTTATTGAGGATGTCAGTTACTAGGAAGAAGGACAATGGTGGCTGTTGGGTTGGGGGAAGGGAAGTGGGCAGAGCCAGTCCCTGAGTATTGTGGGTTGGACCTCTTCATTTGAGAGGAAAGAACCCATATCTTCTGTCTTCCTTCTCTCTTTACAGGCCCTCAGAGTGGGTCAACTTGGGTGTCAGGAGGAGAGATCTTTGTTGGGGGTGGGGGGGGTGGTCAGGAAAAGAGACCACTTGCCAAGTTCTACAGTCTGAAATACTTCCCTCATCTCACATACCTGCCCTCCAACCTCCACCCATTTAAAGTTTGGCTTATGTCCAACTTCTCAATCATCTGTTGCTAAAGATTTAATGTTTTCTTTCGTGAAATATTTATGGCTATTATTTTATTGGATTCAATGACTCTTCCATGATTTGAGAGAAGATGATAACGGCCATTGGCAGAGAAGTCAAATGCTTTGCCCCAAATCCTGTGTTTAGTAATTGTTCTCTTAGTGCTAAGGAGGGGGGTTATCTTCCTGCCACGACCTGATGGCCCTTTACAAAAACTTTAACCTTTCTTCAGCTCTCATATTTACATTTGGATGCACATGCACCCATAGTTTTAAAATTAAATCATCAAAGCATTTTATATTAAGAATTTCTGGCTTAGGGTTAAGCTGAACAATCATTCTTTTCTTTCCCTTCTCCTTAGGGGAATACAGCCCTAAAACCCGAGTCTGAGAAGATCTATTAAGGGAGGTATAAATGAAACCTACTATTAAAATCTAGCTCTAAGCAAAACATTCCATTCTGACATCTCTTGTAAACAATTCAAGGATGGGGTTATTGTCCTCTATATCTTATCTCCTATAGTATTTGTGACAGGGCTCTGAATTTAGCAGCGTTTCAACAGTGATATCTTAGGCGGGGAGGGAGGGAGTCTCTTGGGAGGCCTCAAATGCTGATATGGGCAGGAATGATAATGGCATTAGTAGTTACTCACCCGATCTCATAACTCTATGCAAGTAAGGCACATTACAGACACTCTCTCTTATTCTTTTTTTTAAGTTTATTTATTTATTTTGAGAGAGAGAGAGAGAACAGAAGCAAGGAAGGGGCAGAGAGAGAGGGAGAAAATCCCAAGCAGTGGGCACTGTCAGCACAGAGCCCGATGCAGGGCTTGAACTGATGAACCATGAGATCATAATATCCTAATGGGCTAGAGAAGCTAGTCGAAACAGAGTGAGATGCCCAAATGCCTGAGCCACCCAGGTGCCCCTATCTCTAATTCTTAAAATAACCCCAAAAGGTAGGGATTGTTCCTATTTTACAGTTAGGAACACTGAGGCTCAGGGAGGTTAAATAATCAGCCAAACTCACCAAATAAGTATGAGGCAGAGTAGGAATCTAGAATTCCCTAGTTTGGTGTGGCCTCAGTGCCACTGGGCCACTGACTGTCATCGCATCGGGTGCATGAAGTCCCTGGCATTTCTCTCCACTGGCAGAGTCGTTTTTCCTCTGTGTGTGTGTGTGTGTGTGTGTGTGTGTGTCTCAGGGAGTGTTCAAGGGGCCCTTGCTGAGACTCCCTTCTGCAGCCTCAGTAGGGGGTGCCATTGGCAGGCTGAGAGCCATGGGGCCCGCGTGGGCGCCACTGTTGGGAGCACTTGAAAAGTGGGAGGGGGAATCTTCTGTTACTAAGCAAGGACCTAGGAGCGGTTGTCAAGGAAGAATCCCAGGCCTTCCATAAAAGGAAGGTCTCCTTTCCCCTGCTGGCAGGGGAAGTGCTGCCTCAAGCAGTGAGTCTGACAATTTTCCCAGCCCACCTGCATTTGGGCAGCTATGGAAAGGAGGCCCAGGGTGCGGGGGTGGGGAAGTGACCTGGAACCAGTAGGTGGGATCTTTGCTGGAAGGGGTCTGGCAGAGAGCAGCAGGGGAGGCGATGCTCAGAAGGGCACCAGCGCTGAGTCCATCATCTGGGCAAGGTGACCTGGTCTCCTGCCCTCCAATCTCGTCCCCTTTGCTCTGTCCTCCAAGATCTACCTGGGAGATATCCCCAATATGCCGCAATTCTGCCTCAATGTCCTTTGGTTGCTCCCCTCATCACTGGATAAAACCCAGCTTATTTGGCCAGGCAAGAGAGGGCTTTTTCCTGATCTGACCTTTGCCTACTTTGCCAGCCCATCGTCCCAGTACCCCTTTGGCCACTCCCAAGAGTGCGTCTGCCTGGGAGCAGAGCAGCCTTTCCGTGCCTCTGTGCCTTTGCACATGCTACTTCCGGTCTGGCACGCGCCCCCCCCCCCCCCTCCCCCGACACCAAAGCCCTTCTCGTCCTGGAAGTCACACACTCACAGCTTCAGCACGGGCATTTCCGGTCAACACCGGGCCGCCTCTGTCACCAGCTTGTCAGTTACAACACCGTGTTTGGCACTACTCTCTGCTTTCTGAGAGCCTGGCCCACCACAGCCCGGGGGAGCTAGACCTTGAAGACAGAGGTGGAACAGGCATGTGCCTAGTCTAGACAGTGCCTCTCTCCACTCCCAAACTGCTGATGAAAAGTGCAAGGTACCAGGGTGGCGTCTCTCAACCTCCCTCTGTCATTGCCCCCCCATCTTTTTGCTGTGTCCCCACAGAGCTGAAGCAAACAAGGGAGGTCTCTGGGGTCTCTTCTGTGAGGGTCCCAATCCTGTAATCCCGTTTGTGAGGACTCCGCCCTCATGACCCAACCACCTCCTGAGAGCCCCACCACTTTAGGTGTTAGGATTTAAGGACTGAATTGTTGCGGGGGGGGGTGGGTGGCGCACAAACATTCAGCCTATAGCATCCCTTACCTCACCTCACCCTGCACCTCCTGGGAAGAGTGGAGGCTATGAGATTTAAATCAAGTTTGAGATCCAAGTTTAAAGCACCAGTGATTTTTTTTAAACCTGAGAATGATGAAGCCCAACCCACAATGTTACCGAAGGAAAGAGAAAAGGAGGTTGGAAGGCAGTTTATATCCGGCAGGGTTGAGACTTCCCCCCCAGCTGCATCTGATTCTCACTCCTGATTGTGACCCACAGTCAGCTCCTCTGTCCCTTCCACCCCTCTCCCAAATGTACACGGAGAGATGTTCTCCGAGGCGGCGTGTAAATAGCACACATACTTGCGGGGCTGATGATTCATCTGAAGCTCTCACCATAGGTTTCCCTTTACGGACAGCCAGGGAACACCTGTGCTAACTGAAGTATCTTCATTATGTCGTGAAATCCTCCCAGCCGCCGAGGTTTGATTATGCCTGTTTTTTTGCTGATGAGGCTCAGAGTTACACTGTTTGCCCGAAGTCACAAAGCTGGCAATTCGGAGGCATTCAGTCAGAGCCGCATCTGGTTCTCAAGTCCACCCTCGTTCTCAGCTCAAAGGAAGTATTTATTAAGCGCCCACGGGGTACCGGGCACCGCGCTCAGAGCCAGGGAACGTAGCTGAAGAACGCTCAGCTCTTGCCTGCGTGCCGCTCAGGTTATACCGGGGGAGCCATACCGTGGAGAATTCGGTCAATGTGGTGCGGACAGGGTGGTGGCAGCAGGATGCATCGGGAGCAACGGGAGCCCAGAGGAGAGACCCTTAAATCTACCACGGGAGGGTGATACTTGAATACAAAGCTGAGTTTTCTGTATGAATTGACCTGGGGGAGGGGGAGGAGATGCGTTGCACTGGAAAATGAGCGAGGAGCCCAGGCGGATCTCTCCATGGGTGCAGACCGGGTGGCTTGCTTTTAAGTTCACCTTCCCTTCCCTACTCTGAGGGCATTATTGTTTGCTCTTTAGTCCCAATCTGAGTCCATGCCAGGTATGTTTATTTTTTAAGCTCTATCCCAAACTAAGGACCATGGCAGGTTGTCCAGAAGAAATTGAAAGACCTCCCCGAGGCTGGGTGCAGATGGGGAAAGCTTATTTTTAGGGCCAAAAGGCCCATTTCCTGGATTCTAGAAACTATATCCCATACAGCAATACCTGCTGAGCCCGCCGTAAGGCTGGCTCTGCAAGATGTCATGGGAGAAACACAGATGGTCACCGTGTAAGACTGTGTTAGGGATCATGTGTCTGAATGAAGGAAAAGGCTGGCCCTGTCTCTTTAGAAGAAGCGCTATATAATCAGAAGTTGGATTTACTCAGCGATATTTGGGTTTTATAGCTACCAACTTACAGCTATCAGAAAGGATTTACTTTCAAAGTTCCTGTTGGAAAGAACTCTTTTATTAAAAGGCCAAATTTCTCTAGTCTTTAACCTGTCTTTCCCATGGAAACAATTGCTCATTCGATACACTTTCTGAACTCAAGGTTTCTTAACCACATGAATAAAATACCATAACTGAAGAGACTTTATGTGATAGAGCCCAATCCTGGAATAGCTTACACATTCACTGAGAAGGCAGAATACACATGAAATACTTAAAATTGCCTAACATTGTTCACTAAGTGCTGCAGCATAAAACCACGTTCGCCCCTGGTCACGGAAGCGCTGTATGCCCATGCACGTGAATCTGGTGTTTTCCGCAAGTGGAGTACACGTGTCACCGCAGTGGGACAGTGCTGTCCTGAGGCGGCCTGTCTGGGACCCTTCCTTTAACCGTCTTGGCCGCCTCTCAGGTCCCCGCCCCCCTGGGCGGGAGCAGGTTGCTCTACAGGGCATCAGCAGGGCAGGAGGCAGAACGATCACAGCGTTCACCTCCAGGAGGCGCTATTCACATAGAACACAACGGATGCCTGCGATTGATGCCCCCAGGGCAGCTTATAGGGCGCACACTGTGGGACTGAGACGGGAGGAGGATGACGAAGACCAAGGAGAGGAAGCAAATGTGACTGCATCTGGGAACACTTTAGTATCAACTGTCCTCTTTTTTTTTTCTGTCTCTGCCTCTCTTGGAGTCTTAGTAAACTGCCTCTTCCTCTCACCACTGCAGTTATTTCGTTTATTTCTCTCTGTCTTGACCTAGTCCACGGAGGGGTCTCTCCCTGATTCCTCAGCAATCACCTATCTCTGGTCCCCCTTTGTCTAGTGTGTTTTCCCCTCTCCTTCTGTTGCCTTTAGCTTTTGTCTCCCTCCCCCCAATATAGTTTCAAATATTGGCTAATAATTTCAGGCCTTACTGCAAAAGAAGGACATATGTTGTGAAATTTTTGGCAAAAATGTCTATCAGGAGTACTCGTAAATACCAAACCCCTCTATCTAAGAGAATTTCTCTTAGACACATCCACCTCTGGTTCACATCTCTAAATCCCTTGCCGGGCCACCTGGAATGGCCAAGGAAACATTCAAACGTCTGGACCTGTGTACCTTCTCCCCAGACTGTCCCCTGTGTCACCCTGGGTCCTGTGTGCTTCTCTTGCTGACCCAGGCTCTCTGGGGTGGATTAAATATCCCCTCTTCCCTGCCCATCTTTCCGCCACAGCCCTCTCTTGCTGTGTCCATGAGAGGTCACGTTCCTGTGCCAGCTGCCCACAGCCAGTCTTACGACACAGTCAGTTCCTGCTGACGTCTCCTGCTTCCTGGTGACTCTTATTCAGAAGCATCAGTAACACCCACAGGAGCAAAGCCTCATGCGGGGTTTCCAAACAGGCCTAATCATGAAAGTCAGAGGAATGTCCAAACAGACCTAAGGAATGTAATGTTAATGCCACTGTGAAAAATCCCCACCTGGTTTCAAGTCACCAGGACACTGGGGGGCAGCAGGAGTTGGGGACAGAGTCAAGGGGCTGGTCTGCAGCACAATGCAAAGTCGCATCCTTCCACATCTACCCCTCCTGGCAGGGTAAAGTTAATTCTGGAGCTGGGGTAGAGGGAGGCTTGCACCCAACCAAAGCCCAGCTGAATGGTTCATGAGATCTGAATCAGCCGGAAGCACCGCTCTGGTCCCCAGAACCCATGTCTCAGTTCCACCTGGCATCACCAATTATCTGTGCCTCTGACATAGGGTTTTTTTTTTTATTCCCTCGAAATAGGGCTATAATTAAATCCAAAATTGTACTGGAGACTTTATAGTCATGGCAAAAGCAGAACATAATGTCTGCAGACAAAAAAAAAACCCTCTTTCAATAAAAATTAATTATGCGCAGCTCGTGTCCCAGCCCTGGTGGCGATGTGGGGAATGCATATGAAGGCATGGGGAGGACTGGCCAGAGGCATGGAGGTACGGGAGGAGGATGGCTCCTGCCTCCTCCCCGGCCCCCGCCGCTGCAGCCCAGCCCTCCCCCCACTTCCCCTGGTTCCGTTCATGCAAACCCTCACTGCACCTCCTTCCTTTTCTGGGAGTAACTGCTTGTTCTCTGCAGCCTTGTGGATTGCTGGGATTTTTTTTTTTTCCCCCTTCAGGGATGAGAAATTGAAAGCAGCCGTAGAAAGGGCTGGGAGAGGTGAGAGAGAGACAAACACAAAAGGAGAGAGAGAACCTGTGATCTGTCATTCCCATTCAATCTCTTTTTCTTTCAAGAGGAAAAATTCTCACTTACAGGGAATATAAGAATCCTGCTGGCAGCGTGTGCCTTATGCTTCCCGCCACAGGGGCTGCGCAGGCCCCAGCTCTGGCTCCCACAGTGAGCTCTGGGGGAAGAGGGGTGAGCGGGAGCCGGTGCCACATAATAGCCACGCGACAGAGCCTGCTACAGGCCAGATCCCGGGACGTGGCCTTTCCTCATGTCCAGAGTGTGAGTCCAAATGGGCACCAGATTCGTGTACAAGCCTCCTGGGGAGTAAGTACAGTAAGAAATCAGAGAGACCAGGACATGAAAGGGGAGGCAGGGTGGGAGGGTCTCACACTGTAAACCAGTCACCAGATTTGACAGGAAAAAGGAGAAGGATTTGCAAAAGCCAATGTGGGCATACAGCAGGCTTGGATACATTGTGATTTATCTAAGGAGGTAATGACAGAGGAGTGGGAACAGGGCATACGTTGCCCTGTCAGTATCTAAGGTTTCTTCCTGCTTTAGATTAGGTCTTCGCCACCCACTCTGCCAGCAGGAGGGGTCCCACCAGGCCTCACTGAAACCGGAGATAAGAATGCCCAGGGATGCACATCATCTAAACTTGCTGAGTCGCCCGGGTGCCTGGGTGTCTCAGCCGGTTACACCTCAGACTTTGGCTCAGGTCGTGATCTCGCGGTTGGTGAGTCGATCCTCACGTCGGGCTCTGTGGTGACAGCTCAGGGCCTGGAGCCTGCTTCAGATTCCGTCTCTCCCTCTCTCCCTGCCCGTCCCCTGCTCATGCTCTGTCTCTGTCTTTCAAAAATGAATAAACATTAAAAAAATAAATAAAGTTGCTAAGTCGCACAGAGGGGAAGGGGCTTTCCCAACAGAGCACAGCAGCAGGAGGCAGCCCTGGGGTCCGGGCTCAGACACTGCTGGGCGCTCATGAAGGGCAGCTCACTTGGGGCATGCTCACTTAGAGCTCTGTAAATGGCACGTCCAAATTTAACCCAGAAGAGCGGCAGCCAAGAGAACCACGCCTGGCCCGGTAAGGGGTGAGGGCAGGGAACTCTGAAGCTGTGAAAAGGAACGGGCACAGGCTGTGGAAGGGCTGGTGGGATGGTAACAGAGATGCTATTGGATGTGGGGGTGATCACGGTTATCTGCCAACCCCAAGTTTTTCAAGATAGTCTCAGCAACTCATGCCTTGGGTAGAAGATTGAATGAGATGCTCCCCAAGTCCAAGATGTGGTGATTCTGTTGAGTCAGCCACATTCTCCCTGTGTTGGGGGATTACAGGGCCTCACGGAGGCCAGCACGTCCTTATTTCCCACTGACAAGACTCCATCTCCTCTCCTGATGCAGCAGCCCCCCACGCATAGACACGCACCTTGCATCGGCTGCACTACCAGTGGGTGAAGCATGGGCACAGCAGGTCTTCCCTGTGTTCCATTTATGTCACTGCAAATTCTCCCCTTCTCCCCTTCTCCCCTTCTCACTCAACCTCACTCACTCCCCTCCCCGCCTTCCTCAACTCCCTTGCCCAGTTTCAAAGCTTATCAAAGCTCAGATTTCTTGATCTGGGGAGAGGGGAGGCCCTGCTTTAACTCAGGTGGCTGACAACTTTGCCAGTGCTCCCTGATCCTGGTCATTACACAATGACTCACTCTTCCTGCGGATGGTCAACACTGTACCACAGGTCCCAGCCAGGCAATAAGACAAGAAAATAAGGTATAAGGGTTGAAAGGAAGAAATAAAGCTATCATTAATTACAGATGGCATAATAACTTACATAGAAAATCCAAAAAGTCTATAGATAAACTATTTGCATTAATGAGTTAAACTCCCAGGAAGGCTGAACTCAGGATCAACACAACACCTTTGTATTTTATATGTTTGCAACACATTTTTAAACGGAAATGTATTTAACAGTTACAGTGTTAAAGCATCAAAAACGTGAAATACCTCTGAATGCATCATACAAAGTTGTGCAATTCCTCTATGCTGCAGACCATAAAACATTACTGAGGCAAATTAAGAGACCCAACACATGAAGGAATATATGCCAGGTTAATGTACTGAAATGTTGTAAAGATTCAAATTCTCCCTAAATTGGGGGCACCTGGGTGGTGCAGTCGGTTAAGCGTCCAACTCTTGATCTCGGCTCAGGTCATGACCTCATGGTCCATGAGTTTGACCCCCACGTTGGGCTCTGCACTGACGGTGTGGAGGCTGCTTGGGATTCTGTCTCTCCTCTCTGCCCCTACCCTGCTTGTGCTCATTCTCTCTCTCTCTCTCAAAATAAATAAACTTAAAAATAAATTCTCTCTAAATTGATCTATAGATGCAACACAATCATAGTAAAAATTCTAGCAGGGGTGTGTGTGTGTGTGTGTGTGTGTGTGTGTAAACTGGAAAGCTGATTCTAAAATTTATATAGCTGTGCAAAAGGATGAGGAAAGCAAGACATTCTTGAAGAACAAAGCTGGAGCTTTCATACCACTGCACATTGAGGCTTATTATAAAGTACTAGTAATGAAGACAATGTGGTGTGGACACAAAGATCAACAAATATACAAACAGAACAGAATAGAGTCCAGAAAGAGACCACATACATGAGGTCGCATGGCTTACGACAGCTGGGGAGAAGAGAATCCTTGAAGTAGGTGGTGGTAGCTTGATTGGGTATCTAAATGGGGAAAATGAGTTTTATCCTACTTTCCACCATACACAAAAATCAAAAACAGATGGATTATAGATCTAAACATGAAAGGCAAAACTATAAAACATCTAGAAGAAAACATGGGAAAATATCTGCATAAGCAGATAGTTACCAGATGGAAAATGAAAAGCACAAATCATAAAGGGGGAGTAGCATACATTAGAATTCATAAAAAGTAAGACCTGTTTATCAGAAATACTCTTAAGAGAAAGAAAAAATGCAAAACACAATGTGAGAACGTATTTACAATATATTTTTGTGTCTTTTCTATATCCAAGATCTACCAAAGACCCCTAAAAATCAATAATAAAAAAGACAACTATTAACCCAGAAAAAAATGGGTAAAAGACACGAAGAGTATTTTTCAAGGATGTCCAAATGGCCCGTTAATCATTTACAAAGGAGCGTTGCCTCAACAATCATCAGGGGAATGCAGCTCAAAACCACAATAAAATCCCACCCTATACCCCCAGAACCGCTAAGATGAAAAGTCTTGTGAGTATGTGGCGCCATTGAACTTTCAAAGACTGCGGGTGGTAGTGTGCATTTATGTGACCGCTTATAAAACTGTTTACTAGTGTCTCCTAAAGTGAAACGCGATCTACTTTAGAACCCAGCAATCCACTCTTAGAGATATACCCAACAAAATATAACCCTACGGGTACCAAGAGACATGTGTAAGAAAGTTTGTAGCATTCCCAAACTAGAAACAAATCCAAATGTCCATACACAGTAGAATGGATAAATATTGTTATGTTGTTATGTTCATATAATGGAATATTACCCAAACTTCTGCCTTTCACAACAAATGAATGCATCTCAAATGTACTATTTAGCAAAAGAAGCCAGGCACAAAAGAACACACAGTATACAGGTCTACTTGTACAATGTTAACATAGGCAAACTCAACCTAAGCTATTGCAAGTCAGGATAGTGGTTACCAAGTGGGGTTGGAGTGGGGCTTCCATGGTGCTGGTGAGCTCTGTTTCTGGATCCAAGTGTTCAGTATTCTGGTGGAGCCTCTTTGTGAAAATTCATTGAGCTTGACTCATGACCTGTATACTCTTCTGTAAGTATGTTATAATTCAATAAAAAGTTGACTTAAGGGGCGCCTGGGTGGCGCAGTCGGTTAAGCGTCCGACTTCAGCCAGGTCACGATCTCGCGGTCCGTGAGTTTGAGCCCCGCGTCAGGCTCTGGGCTGATGGCTCAGAGCCTGGAGCCTGTTTCCGATTCTGTGTCTCCCTCTGTCTCTGCCCCTCCCCCGTTCATGCTCTGTCTCTCTCTGTCCCAAAAATAAATAAAAAATGTTGAAAAAAAAATTAAAAAAAAAAGTTGACTTAAAAAATAAAGAACGTTGGTGGGTCTGGGTGGCTCAGTTGGTGAGTGTCTGACTCTTGACTTTGGCTCAGGTCATAATCTCACGCTTTGTGGGTTCGAGCCCCACGTTGGGCTCTGCGCTGACAGCACAGAGACTGCTTGGGATTCTCTCTCTCTGCCCCTCCCCCACATGCACGGTGGCTCTCTTTCTCTCAAAACAAATAAATAAGCTTGAAAGAAAGAACGGAAGGGAGGGAGGAAGGAAGGAAAAAACAACTGTTGAGGGAAGTCTTCAGAAGAGCATAATTTAGGGAAAAAGAAGCAGAAAGAACTGAAGCTCGAGGAGGTCAGAGGTTCAGGCTAGCATTAGAAGGCAGAACGGTGGAGACCCCCATGGTGTGATCTGAGAATCATTCTCACATTATGGTCACACCACCAGAAGTCCCAGAACCAAAAATATACCCAATCCTTTGAACTTTCCAGAATCCCGTGGACAGCTTAGACTTTATGCCTGGTCATCAGCTAAAATGTCAGGGAGATTTACTGTCAGCCTTGAAGGCCCAAGCTTCCTGGACGTAGACTTGGCCCCCTTCTAGGGCCCAGGAGTGGGGACCGTATGTGTGAATGGGAGGCAGAGGTTTCCAGGCTTGGGGTGCCTGGGTGGCTCAGTTGGTTGAGTGGCCGACTCTTGATCTCAGCTCAGGCCATGATCTTGCGGTTCACAAGTTCGAGGCCCATGTCTGGCCCCACGCTGACAGTGTGGAGCCTGCTTGGGATTCTGTCTCTCTCCATCTCTTTCTGCCCCTCCCGTGCTCCTGCATGCTCTCTCTCTCAAAAGAAATAAATAAATAAAACTTAAAAAAAAAAAAAAAAGAAGTGTCCAGACTCACGTTCTATCATCCACTCAGCACAGCCCCTTACTATGGTCTTCCAGATCAATCTTTGTTTATTTGCATTCGGTTAATAATTATGTGTCGACATTGTAGCAAATTACAGATATGAACCAGACAGGTGTTTCCCTTGCCCTCTCGGAGGGTGCAGTCTGGTTTATGGGCACACAAAGCTGAATTCCTAGTAGGTGGATCAGCTGACTGCTCTGCATGGCAAGAGCCAAGCTGGGGCCTCGGTTCTCAGTCCTCTGAGCACCTAACAAGGTGGCCTGCAGGGGCGGGGGCTGGCTGGAACCCCACCCCTAGCATGCTGTTCAAGGGGAGCAGGCTTGATCTCCTTGGGCGCGACTCAGAACATGAAAGGTTACTTTGAAATGGTTGAGGAGGGGCGCCTGGGTGGCGCAGTTGGTTAAGCATCCGACTTCAGCCAGGTCACGATCTCGCGGTCCGTGAGTTCGAGCCCCGCGTCAGGCTCTGGGCTGATGGCTTGAAGCCTGGAGCCTGTTTCAGATTCTGTGTCTCCCTCTCTCTCTGCCCCTCCCCCATTCATCCTCTGTCTCTCTCTGTCCCAAAAATAAATAAAAATGTTGAAAAAAAAATTAAAAAAAAAAAAAAAGAAATGGTTGAGGAGACACAGGCACGTCGTCGTATCTGTAAATGGATTCCAGCCAACATTATGAAATTTTCATAATCTTGCTTTATGTCATAATTATAGTGTGCTTGCTCTTTACTGTCATCAGCCAAAAGGGGTTTTTATCAGCGTATTTGTCATTGTAAATGTTATGTATATAATCATGGAAGTGTGTCACAGAAGGTAGAGCGATCGTATTCAGGAGAGACACGTTACCTGCTATGAAACACAGGACGCGCCGCTTAATATGGGGAGGATATACCACAAACCCAGGGCTACAAAGTGCCTTGTCTCATCAAGGCTTTCACGGCCGCCTTGGAGCCCACTGCCAACGCTGCAGCCTAATTTGTCTTCTTAGAAATTGAAGAGAGCCCAATTACCAGGGAGGAGTTCCATCAAAAGAACCAGACTACACCATGCACGGGAAGGATTCACACTTAACCGCTGACGTATGTGCATTTTGGTTCCATTTTATTTATAATACGTGTAAAGTTCTTATGCTTTAATTAAGAAAACTTAATCATCCTTTCATCAGAAAGCAATTCTATGGGATTGCCTTTTTTTTTTTTTTGGAGAGAGAGAGAGCACAAGCAGGGCAGAGGGGCAGAAAGAGAATCTTAAGCAGGCTCCACACTCAGCACAGAGCCCACATGGGGCTCCTTCCCACAACCCTGGAATCATGACCTGAGCTGAAACCCAGAGTCGATGCTTGACCGACTGAGCCGCCCAGGCGCCCCTCTAATGGCCTTTTTTCTATATGAAGGCAAGCGTGACCTCTTTTTATCAACAAACCAAGTATTCCACACACTATACAGGTGGTAGAGGATGCGAAATAGTTTAGCACGGCATTGTTACCACCTCACCCTCTAGGCTGCCTCCGTAGCATCACTGAGCAAAGCTGACCACTCACTGGGCTACAACACAATCTTTTATCATAGTTTGAGGCACTCTGTCTGCTATCATTTCTTCCTTCCCTGTGTCGGGCATCATGCCTAGGACCAGGGGCCACCCTCCCATGCCACTCACCACTACAGTGAGGGCAATCTCCAAACAATCCCGAACGTGGGCCCCTCCTTCCGGACGCGTTCTCCTCTCGATGATGTTCGTTCTGAATTGTGCACACATACGAGTCTAGAAGCGGCGCTCTGCCATTCACCGACCCTGCCCTCTCTCATACATCACACTGATTCTCACTCGCATGGTGCTGTGCCAATAGCCCCTCGGGACATGTTTCCTGGGTTGTTCTTTGTAGTAGCCAGATCCAGACACAGCTCATTTTAGGAAGATTTTGCGCTAATAACGTGTGTGCGTGCCTTTCTTGGCCGTGCGGGTAGGCTGTCCACAGTGGATCTCCCTCGTAATTCGGGCCAAATGTAGTCGAGACTTTGCTTTGGGGGAGTAGGTACAAATGCCGCAGGACCTGCACATTGTTAAATTAGTACCTTACAAAGGCACACTGTGCTCCCAGTAACACATCCGGATTCGCGGGGAAAGAGTCCACAGCCTGTAATTCAAGGATCACAACAATGTCATTTCTATTAATGCCACCTGAGCAGTTTAATTCTCAACCCTCAGGAGGCAGCTGGGGCAGGTGAGGTGCTTGGGGGTTTCCTAAAGCATCCTGGCTTTTTTTGTGAGATGAAGAATCCCAAGATGCCTCAATGATTGGTGCAATGACGAAGGTGGAGAGAGAGGGCTGTGTGCCCACAGACAGATAAAAGCAGAAAAAAAAAAAAAAAAACTCATGGAAACACAGTGAATCTTCCCCTGATTCCTGAGAAGAGGCCTAATACAAGGCACACGGGCAGCCTTCAATCTTGAGACAGACTTACAAGTGTTCAGTGGGATTGTTGGAGTCTGGGCGGTAGCTATTTTGAGTCTCTACAAATTCATCTGGTGAAATTCTAAATAAAAACAAGAATTGGGTGGACTATAGATGGATGAGGTAGGAAGAGACTTAATTTTAAAGTTAATGTAATCTAGCATCGCTATAAACAAAAGGCCACACAAGTTCAAAGAACAGATGATAGAAATAGCAGGTATAATGTTTTGGAAATGACCAAGGTGATTCAGGCTGCTGGAGTTCACTGCTGCATATAAATTTTATAATCAGCTTAAACACATACTAGAGGCTCAAGAGCTCATGATTTCAGTCTCAACCTACTGAATAACCTTAACCAAATAACCCCCAAAGATAAAATTTTTTTAGTTATACGTGCAGAGAAAAATGTTAGCTGAGAATCATAGCGACAGACAGTGATGCGGGTCCTGTGAGAGGTGTGCAATGGAGGAGATGCACTACTGGCCTCAAGGAGAGAAGAGAGAAAACGCTTCACGACTGGACCCAGTAGGAGAACATTTACCCCCAACTGTCCTCTAAGATCAAGCATGGGCTGGATGCCAGTTGCCTACTGCAGGGAAATCAAGCGAGCATTAAGAACCCAAAAGAAGATGCCCAAAGCAAATATCTGGGAGGTGACTGAAAGCAAGACATTTAGCTGAGCTGGCAAGGTTGAGAGCAGAGTAGATGAATACACTTGAACTCTGAAAGTAGCTCTGGGCTACAGCCTGGATGTGCCAAGACAGAAAGACCCCCTAGCTCTACTTCTCCTTCTCTTGGCCCTAAGACTTGAATATTAATTGGAATTAAAAAAAAAAACCCTGAGAATTCCTGGAAGGATTCTTAGTCTCCATATTCAATGGATAAAATATGTGATTTAAGAATGTATGTATTACATACATATACACACACATAACACAGCATATATATATGTATATATATACATATATATATGTACATTCACACTTAACACAGCATATATATAACATATATATAACACAGCATATATATATATATATATATGTATATATATATATATGGCTGTCTGTGGCTCCATTTATGGTTTTGATTAGCATTGAGGCAAAACTCACCAGGTAATGGGTCAAATTATTATATCGGATCAGTCAAAAAGACCCCGCTGTGTGTTCCACATCTCCTCAGATACACTCCACTAAACAAAAAAAAACAAAACAAAACAAAAAATGCCATCCAAGCAAACGTCAGAAGGATCTCCAGTGTGAAGTCCAATTTACCAAAATGTGGCCGCTTCAAAAATGCCTTCTTTTCACTAGATTAAAAGTGGCATTAGGTTAACCAGTGGCATATACATGTGTATACATTTTTACTCATTAGTCTTGAATACGTGTAAAACTAAACACTCATCATTAAAAGGAACAAGGGCAGCATGAAGTAACGACCAGTTGACTGCAGTTCTGGGGCATGGGAAGTTCAGGTTCTGGAACATCTTGTCCCAGAAAGCAAGGAATTGCTCAAAACCTGATGGCATTGTGTTAAAAGTACAGAGGAGGCAACTTAAAGGTGGTCATGATGGCCAAAGTTTGATAACATTAGAGCGTCAAGAAGAATAATAGTGGCAGATTATAATAATATACTTAATAAAACAAAGAATCCTTGAGTCCAAAATACTGCCTCAAAAAAAGGGAGGTGGTCTCTTCTAATAGAAGAATGCCACCTAATAGATACAGAAAGAATGATAGAATTATAATGTAGCCATTTTATAATCACCTAAGTAAGTTATGCAGGTATCATCAATGGATAATAAAAACACTGGGTGAATGTTAGTGGAATAGGATAGTCACAGAGTCTCAAAGTATTGCTCTACAGATTATATATTAATGACAAATGTAAACACGTGGCACCTTCAATGGGGAAATCCAGAAGGCACCTCCTCAACCAACTGAACCTATTCAGCATCACCAATAAAGGGGCAAGCTGACATTCTCTGTCTCCTGACTTGATGTACTAAGAGGTCACAACATCACCTTTGTAGTATTCTTGGTGAAAACATTTAATCTAATCATGAGGAAATTATCACGTAAACCTAAATTTGGGGACACTCTACGAAATAATTGACTTGAACCCTTTAAAATGCCACGTGATGAAAGATTTTCTTAAAAGGCAGGGGACTAACCTTAACTAAAAGACGTTATAGAGATACATCACGTAAATACAATGTATGAATTTGAATAGATACTCTGGATCAAATAAAAGAAAAAAAAAGCTATATAAAACATGGGAGAATAGAAGAATTGAATATGAACTATAGATTAGAAGATATTCTTGTATTAGTACTACTTTTTTTTTTTTTTTAATAGGCTCCACACTCAATATGTGGCTTGAAGTCACGACTCTGAGATCGAGTCTCATTCTCCACTGACTGAGCCAGCCATGTGTCCCTTAACTTTCTTGAGAACTAACATGGTTGCTTTTAGGGGATAGTTGTTAAAATATTTGAGGGTAAATTTTAATCATGATACCTGCAATTTACTCTTAAATAGTTTGGTGGGGGACAGAGAGAGAGAGGAGGGGGATGGGGAGAAAGCAATCATGCATCGTAAGACGTTAACAACTGATGAATCTGAGCAAAACAGAGATGGGTCTCCATTGTCAGGCTTTCCATTGTTTTGTAGGCTTGGGATTTTTCAAAATAGAAAGGTGGGGGAACTTTGCTTGCAAGGCTACAGAGTAAACACGAGGACATGCCATTTCAATATAATTTACATTCTTCGGCGTACCGAATAAAATGCTAGCCAAGCAATCAAACACAAGTGTGTGGCCAAAAGGAAAATATCCCTTCTTGATATTCCTAAAATAATAATATCTCACACTGGGGTATTTACATACATGCCAGGCACTGGGTTAAGTGCTTCATGTTTCGTCTCATTTGACTCTACAAAAACCATATGGGATGGGCACTCCACTGCAAATGAGGGAACCGAGGCTCAGAGTGATTCAAAATATGGCAATGTCGGGGCACCTGGGTGGCTCAGTCGGGTAAGTGTCCAACTCTTTCTTGATTGTGGCTTAGGTCATGATCTCACAATTTGGGAGTTTGAGCCCTATGTCGCAACAGTCAGGACCCGGCTTGGGATTCTCGCTCTCCCTCTCTTTTTCCCGCTCCCCAGCTCAGGCCTTCTCATTCTCTCTCTCTCTCTCTCTCTCTCTCAATAAATAAATAAATAAATAAACTTAAAAAAATATGCCAAAGTCAAACAGTAAGTGGAGGAGTCAGAACAGAACCACCTGCCTGACCCCAAAGGTTGACTTTCAACCTCTCTTTCCCACACACTCTGTGGCCAGTACTGGAGGCCTCGACCCTGTGCAGAAAATCAAGTGACATGAGCCTTATAGGTCTATTTGTATGTATAGGTATTCCCAGAAATGTACATGAATTTGATAGAAACTAGAAAGAAAGTTACATAATTTTATAAAATTGCGTTCAGAATACCATTAATCTGGGTAGTCATCAGTTATGAAAGAGATTGGCAAGTTATTTAAAAACTGTTATTCAGTATTACCAGTTAAATGCATTATGCTAATTCAGTACTCTGGTCAACAGAGTTACCATATATAACATGGGCTGCCAGTTTTGAAACAAAAAAGATCATTTTGAAATTACATATGTAAAACTCTCCCAAATAAAAAAGTCCCTTGTAATAGCAGCAATATAAATAACAAGACCATCATTCACTGGCGTGTCCCTTTTAGCTTTTCAAAAATGATTTCACGGTTGTTATCCAATTTTTTTTTATCAGCTCTGGAATGTCATTAACATAGATGGAGACAGGTGTCAGTGCCGTAGGAATAGAGCTCTAAACTGATTTTAAGATATCTCCCAAGATTTTCTTTTAAAAAATACACTGCTGTACCTTGTTTGCATAAATGTTGAGGAGGGAATGTGCATCTCTGTCTCTGCTGGTGAGTAGAAAATTTCATTTTTAAGAAAGAAACCAGAAAAAGTAATCTTAATACATCAGGAATCTACAAAAATTGAAAGCATTTTGGCCGATGGCTGAGAAAAAGTAAATATAGAATAATTCCAACCAAGTTTTCAGAGAGCACCGGGGCAGACATTTTAGATCTTTAGATTACCTGGGACAAAGGGCTTCGACACCAACAAGGTCAAATCTGGCATTCTAGGAGATCGGGCTGCGGCGTAGTTAAGAAAATGGTCCCAGGAGTTAATCTGTCCAATTAAAATTTTGGCTTGGCGATTTTCTAGCTGCGTGAACTTACGTAAACTATTTGACTTCCTTATTCCTCTATTTCCTCGTCTAAAAAGTGGGAAAAGTAGGAGCACCCACCTCAGCGCCACTTGAGTTAACACTTCGGTGACAAAAAGCCCAGGAATGAGACAAGGGAAGTCGATGCCAAGAAACAAGAACCTCAGAAATATTTCCTTCCACCCAAGGTTATGACACACCACCATGAGTCCCAACAGTATAGTACAAATGGCTCAGTATGCCTGGCATATCCATGAGGCCAACGTTGGGAAAGCCTTTTGATAGTCGTTTGATGGCAGCATATAAAACATTCTAGACAAAGACTTGGCATAACTGAGAGACTTCAGCCAGATTTACCGTCCTTTGATCATAATTAATTGCAAAGTTATGATGTTTTGCTGAGATATGCTGTGGCCACTCGGGCATGGCATCTCCTATGACAAAGTGCCCTATAGGCAGCTTGCAGGAAAAATTCCTATAATCCATAGCCGGTGGTAGCATTTTCAGGAAGCAACAGCCACGTCTTCCCAGGAGACCAAACAATACCAGTAGGGGCCATGAAACAAACAAGCAAACAAAATAAGGGGCTTACAATCCAGTATAAACATCAGAACTTAAATGAAACCGAAAAGTAAGCAAAGTCTGTCTCTGATAATGGCCTTATTCTCCCCCCTCCCCTGTTCAGTCCCGGTACCCGTGCTGTCTTGTTGCTCTGTAAATATCCGCGAGCCCCAATCTGAGCAACGCTCCCAGGCCGGTCCTACCAGGCAAAACCTGGCGACTCAGTAGAAAATAGTCTCCTACCTAGTAGGGAACTAATTGCATTAAGGTTATTCAGAAGGAGTTGCAAGTAATTGATGACTTTGAAGTTCAATAATTTTGAATTTTAAAGGGAAGAAGTTTCCCTAATGGGGTTAAGATGTGAAGGAGATATTTTGAGAAAGGCACCTTCTGGGGACTGCTACAGGCCTCTACAGCTCATACACGTATGACCTCATACATAGAAGAATAGGTTTAGCCTACTCCTCAGCGTGGCCAGACCAATGCCCAAATGATGAGCCAGGGCCACAAGGGAGTCAAAATAATTCAACAGAGATACAGCATCTAAGAGTGATTGTACTTATAGGCAACTAGTGCCACAAAGAGGTCAAATGACTTGCAACCGGCGAATCATGCTGTGTCGTGTTTGGTTCATTTCTTCTGTGTCACCAATCGGTAGGCTGGTAGGTCTGCAGCTAAGACTTCTCCCAGAGTGGTGCAGGACCCTGGATACATCATCCTGCACTTGATCTTAGCCCAAAGGCTGGGAAGCGATGAGCACATCATCCTGAATGCTCATCCCTAAACCCCAGTATTTCTACATCGGTAACAATTAGGTACCGATGAACATTAAGGACAGGCCGGAAGAGGGCTCTGAAGTGACAAAATGGCAGATGAGAAAGGTAGTGGTTGGGAGCAGGGACAGTTCTGCCTCTTTTGCCTTGGTGATAGCAGTTGCATTTATAAACTGATAACATGCCTTTCTCTTCTTTGATGTGCCCTTGTTCCTTACCTCCTGCTTCCTTGAGTCCCTGCCCACCTTATAGTCTGAGCTGAAGGATCTCTGTGCCCTGATGACAAAGGCGGAGGGCACTGTGACATACTTCTATCTCTATCGATGGTCTGGAAAGTTAACCGTGGGTTCCAACTTGCTTAGCATTTTCTCAGCTGTGGCACGATGCATTTGGACTTCATTTGTGATAGGCCCCTCATTGAGCAAGAAAGCTGGTTTCCTTTTTCCTGCCAGAAAGTCTGGCTCTCTCATTCGCCATATTTTCTGGGTCTGCTGGACTCAGCTCAAAAACGCCTCAGCAAAGTCTGTCTCTAGGGAAAAAGCAGTCCCCGAGAAAGGACAATTAAAGGTAGGCTTTGTCTTTGATTTTTACTGGCAGTTGTGTGCAGGTGAAGTCCTAGAAAAGGCCACGGCCCACGGCCCACGGCCCACACACAACCCGATTGTGCAACTGAGCAACTTCCCACAAGCGCTTCCAGTTGGAATGGGGGCGTTTAAGGGAGACTCCCTCATGGCATAAGCTGAGGGAGGAAGATATAGGCCATTTACCTACACAATGAGGCAAATGTCCTACTTGCTAAGTCTGGAAAGGTGGGTGGCAAGAGTGGTGGCTCCCATTTTCCTGAGAACACAGTTTGTCTCTTTGGTTCCACTTCCTGGTGTCACCCCTAGACAGGACCAACCTGGAATTAAGGGTCATGACCGAAATCATAGCAGTCAAAGAATGTTCCACAGAAGGCGACTAGTAATATATTCAGTGATGTTTTCTCAGCAAACAGCATCATTGACTTCATTGCTACTGTGTAGCTTAGAAATTCAGATTTGGTCCAGAAATCCCAGAGAAACAAAAGGAAAAGGGTGATTCCCTTGACTACTCACTGAGAGTTAGATAGGGGTTATCGTGGAAAATATTGCCGGGGTGGCTTATTAACAGAAGAGGCTTTGACATCTTTTTATTGTTGTTGCTTACCAGACTCTGAGCCAGAAAGCCCTGAGCAGCACTCAAATTTCACATTTAATATAGAAAAGGTATTAAAAAAAAAAACCTCAGCACATCAAAACATATGAGTCATTTATCCCGGGCTGATGCCAAGAATTAGTTGTAAGAATAGCATAATCTCTGACATGAAATGTAAAGCCAAAATAAAGATATCAATGAAATTTTCAGCATTTCTTGAGTTGGCAACAAAATAAATACAGGGAAACATAAAGGTAAAATAAATAAAGGTGAAGAAAACAGTGACCTTTATTATGGGTGGAAAGCATGGGTGTCCAGTCCCAAAGTATCAGACACTATTTCTTACTTCAAATGTACATTCAAGAGTATTAAATCCATGTAGTAGCTATCACATCCCTCTATTAAAGACACTCAAGAGCTGGAGATACACGATTATTTCTGGGAAAGGTATCCTCTTCTCACTTGGCAAACATATTCCTGATTTTGACCTTCAGCCTCCCCAAATCATATTGTTTAGCTTTCCAGTGAAATTGTTGACAGATCCATCGGCTTATGGTGAATACATAAGATAGATACATTTCCAACGGGGAGGCTTTCTATTTTCTTGGTGCTGTTGAGAAATACAGGGGATCCTAGGGCAGTTCTCCCACATTCCTGTTCTTTGTCCAGAACTTTGCAGCCGAAGCATTCCAAAAACACCAGCTTTCAGGACTCTTCCTCTTTGGCTATACATACCCAAATCCTGCCTACTGTCTCTGTTGATTCGGAAGGTCTTCTCTTCTTTTTCGTTTCCTCTGCCACCATCCGAGGTCCTCGTCACTTCCATCCTGGACAGCAGTGACAGTCCCCTGACTTATGTCCCCATTCCAAGGGTGGTAGACATTACCACTGTTCACTAGTGTCATGCTCCCCTGCACTCAATGTGTCCTTGAAGTAAGGTGTGAACACAGAACTTTCCCTGGCTAGTGAAATAGGACCAGAGATAGGAGCAGATGTAAACAGTGTCTCCCGCTCTCCCTCCTATTGTGGAAAATTCTATCATTGCAGACAGCGGAGCCTTTTGCCAGTGGGGTCCCTGATGAGGATGTGGTGCAGCAGGGTCCTCGCCAATGTGATGCGGATGTGTCTAGAGATGAGAAAGAAACTACATTTGTTTAAGCCACCGAGATGTTGAGTTCTGTGTGTTCGTTTTGTTATTTAGCTTAAGCTGACTAATGCATCCAGTCTCTTCCTCCTCTAATTCTCTTTGTAAACTCTTGGCACGATGATCTGAAACCACAGGCTTGATTATTCCTTCATCAGAAGCGATCAGCACTTTACCATTTTCCACAGGTATGAAACGTAAATTTCTGGCTTTGAAGAAACCGTGAGCTTGGTTTTCAGTCTCCTTTCCTAACTTCTCCACCATAGCCATGTCCCAGCCCAATGGGAAGATTCACCGTTGCCTTCAGATTCTCATGTCTTGGCTTGGCATGTTACCTTTCCAGGGTGTTTTGGTTCTGATGGCATTTTCTTGACATGGTATCACTCTTTAAGCACAGGCTCAAATGGTAAGACTTATCTAATTCCCAAAAGTGGGTAAGTACTCTCTCTTCCTCCTGGGATCTCTCAGCAAATTGTATCTAATATACAGTATTTACTCCTTTCTATTGCATAATGCAGTTATTTGTGTATACATCTCACGTCCCCATTAGATGATAAGCCACATTAGGGAAGATAAAAGTATCATTTATTTTTGCAGTTCTCTGCAATACCAAGCTGTGTGGCTGCTGAATAAATAATTCATGAATTAAATATTAATCTTCAGGGGAGGACCATGGAGTTCTGTTTAAATGACCACAGTTCAGAAAGTGACTGGAAAAGCCACCTGTAGAGCAACCGTGCATTTTCCTGGTGAGCCTCCTTCTTTGGTGGGAGATCTTGCAAGACTACCTCAGGGTGAGCCATCAGAGAGAGCTTGGTTCCCGGGGAGGCCTTATTAGGCTTTAGGCCCATGTAGGTTAGGCATCTAGCTTTCAAAGAAGTTAAAAACTCAAGGAAACCCTAAGGCAATCAAAGAGAAACCTATTTAAAGAACCAAAAAAGGTCTTTGAAAAAAGAATTGGTAATTCGTAGGTTCCGAGGAACCTGCTGTATTGAAGAAAGTTTCTCAAAGGAACACAGCACTGGCCACTGAAGCCTTGTAGTCATGTGTTAGGATTAAGACAAAGGAAAAAGTGGGCAGGAGAGGCTAAGAAGAGGCAAGCCTGGAACGACTGGTGACCCTAAACAAGGGCAGCTTGAATGGCCAGCCGGGGGAATCTTCAGCCTGATGGCACCGGGCCGGGAGATACACATCAGACAGCCATCTGGAGAGCTGCAGATGGGAAAAGGTGGTGCCCATGAGGGAGCATTTGTAACTTTGGTGCCATTGGGATGGAATCTTGGTAGTTACAGCTTGAATTGGGAAGGGCCTTTCCCAGCTAGAAGATCAGGTGCCAGTTCAAGATCCAGGGGGAGCATGTTCCTGAGATGGTGACGAGAGGCAGAGAGAAACAGGAGGGGCTCACCTGGTCTGGAAGCTGGGCCAGCCTGGATCCACCATCAGTTTGATTATTTTTACCAACTGGCCCCAAATAAATCCCACAAAACCAAGGATCCCACAGGCAAGGCCAACCCAGCTATGTGTTTTCAGAAGTTAGTTGACACAAACAGACAAAAACACTACCCAGTTTTAGAAAGTATACATTTATGTTCATTTAAAAAATACCATTTTCTGATTACGGTTTTGGTTTCCTAAGAAATGTTTTTCTTAAGGTGGCCAGACTCTGTTCTTCCTGAATTTTGGAAAGGGCTGGACTCTACCGGTAGCCTCCTCCCCCAATATACATACCGTGACAGGTGTGCGAATAGTGGAGTGTCTAGAGACACCTAGATTTCAACGTGGTGAAAGCAGACATTACACAAGCTCAAATGGCCTAGAAATGGCAAAGAAAACAGGGAAGCAGTGGGTCGGATCCCTTCTCCCACCGTCTACTTCCTTCCATTTTCATTTCTTTTTTTTTCAACTTTTTTTTTTGGGGGGGGGGACAGAGAGAGACAGAGCATGAACAGGGGAGGGTCAGAGAGAGAGGGAGACGCAGAATCGGAAACAGGCTTCAGGCTCCCAGCCATCAGCCCAGAGCCTGACGCGGGGCTCGAACTCACGGACCGCGAGATCGCGACCTGGCTGAAGTCGGACGCTTAACCGACTGCGCCACCCAGGCGCCCCTGTTTCTTACAGCTGCTCATGCTCTCATGTCTCAGGGAGAACATTTTTTTTTTTTGGTAAACAGGATATTAAGAGATGTTGAAACAATACCTTGAGTCATCTTTGAGTTCTTAAAAAAATTTGACCTTTCTTTGGCCTTGTCAATAAATTTTCAAAGTTGCAGAAAGAAGGAGAAAGGAAAATACAGGCAGGGACATGTGAATAACTAATATATTCTTAGTCAAATCACTGAGATTTTACATGTGTTTGTGTCAGTGGTTATGTTGGGGGTCAGGCTGGACTTAGGGCTTAAAAGGCATTGGAGATATAAATATAGAACATGAGAGCCAGAGTCTAAGGAATTCAAGAGGCCAGACCAAGCAAGCAAACAAACAAACATACAAGCAAACAAACAGAAAACACCAGGACTGAAGTATTTAGAATCCACGACCAGGAGGGGAACAGAAATTAAAGTCACAACAGCACAGGGACTTTGACAAAGCATTGTGGGGCAATGAAAAGAGGATGGACCTTGAAGCCAGCTTACCCTGGTCCTGGATTCCAGATCCTCCACTTACCTTGGGCAAGTGGCTTAACCTCTGCTACCCATTAGGGGGTACTTGAATCACGAGGACATAAAAAGAAGGTCAGAAGTGGATCCATCAGACAGCCACTAACATTCTGAGTTCTCTCTCTACACCAGGTGCTCAAGAAATAGTGATGAAAAAACCAGGAGCCCACCTTAAAGGAACTCTTAATCTGCAGAGAGTGAGAGTGACAGTGTAGTACAAAGACAGATGTGCACAAAATATGTGGGGCCACGCTAGGAAAGAAGATGACAGAGAGATTTTGAAGCTTGCTGGAGTACATCATGACAGAACAAAGTCAGTTTGTTGTTCATAGTTGTCCCAGTCTATTCAAGTTGCTGTATCAGACTACTATAGACTGGGCGGTTTAAACAACAAACATTTATTTCTCACCGTTTTGGAGGCTGGGAAGCCCAAGATCAAGGTGCTGACAGATTTGGTGTCTGGGGAGAGCCTACTTCCTGGTTCACAGACTGCTATTTTGTTGCTGTGTCTTCACATGTGGAAGGGGATGAGGGAGCTCCCTGGGGTCTCTTCTATAAGGTCAGTAAGCCCATTCAGTAGGGTTTTACCCTCTTGGCTAATCACCTCCCAAAGGCCCACGTCCTAATCCATCACATTGAGGGTTAGGATCTCTTGTGAAGTTAAGGGTGTGTGGGGGGGAAGCACAAAAGTTCATTCGGTTCATAACAACATTGTTCAGCATGATTGCTCTCTTTTACGATGCTGGAGCTGTGCAGAGATACAAAATGGTGGATGGCGTGGAGCTAACATCTGTTGACTGGAGTTCCCAAGCTTAAGGGTTGTCCGTGGCTTGAATATCCAGGTCAACTCATTCATTTAAAGGTGCAAAAACTGAGGAAGGAGGGAGTAGAGTGACTTGCTCAAGCAAGTTGCTCAGCTGTTGTTCAAGGCAGACCTAAGACACAGACCTTCCCAAATAGTGCTCTTTCCACCTCATCATATTGTCGTCTACTGACAGTATTTCTCAGACACCAGAACTGGTTACCGAAAGATGGTAGGAACCAAGAAATTCCACAGGCATTTTTGTGGTTGGTAGCAATTCCCATGGATAGCAAGACTTTTTAGAGACTATAGTCTAAAGCAATGCTGCCCAGTGGAAATTTCTGCAATGATAGAATGTTCTATAGCTGTGCTGTCTAATATGCTGGCACCTAGCCTCATGTGGTCACTAACACTTGGGCTAGTGTAGCTGGGAATCTGAACTTTGAGTTGTATTTAATTTTAATTAAAACTTCAAGTTCCTGTGTCGCTGTGGCTACCATATTGGACAGTGCAAGTCTTAAGCATTACCTATACCTTTAATCAGTGTGTCACTGGGCACATGACCATCTTTTTCTAGTTGCCCATCTTTGTACCCAGCAAGCTCACTCTTTTCAGTCTTTAAGCCCTAACAATATATAAAGAACTCCATCATCACTGGTAGGTCTACCATAATTAGTGTTCTGTAATTAGCCCATTTTACCTACACTGTATTTCTAAAACAATATTTACCACATTCAATAATAATAATAATAAAATATTTGTTAGTATATTCTACACATCCTTCACTCACCCTAAGTGCAGTGTAGGTATTACATCAATTTATCTCTGCAATAGCCCAGTAAGTATGCTCTATTACTCTTAACAAGTGGCCAGAAGGCAAATCCATCCTTCTTCCAAAATCCATGCTCTTTTCTCTATCCCACACTGTGTCTCTAAGAACGGAGGATTGGTGTGTAATCCCCTGTAGCCTGAGCAGGGGTGACTTTTATTCACTCATTCAAAAATATTTATGGACTGCTTTTTAAGTGCCAGGCACCATGCCAGGCAAAGTACATAGTGAGGAACCGAATTATCCCAGCTGACACCAAGTTTGCCTCCCAGTAATAAAACGCTGGTTTTCTGAGAAAGAAATTCGGTAGGTTTTTCTAAGTAGCTAAGAATTCAGTGCTGACGTGCTGTGGACAACACGGAAACTGGAGGCCATTTCTTTGATGTTTGAAATGTGTGGTAATACTCTCTCGTGGCTATGATTTTTTCCCCCCATTAATATATGATGTTTCAGTCACTCAAGTGTTAAACTCCTAGGATTTCGTTATGACCTCCACATAAAAGCCAGTTTTACAACAGGTCACCATAGAAATCCTCCAAATTCGTGCTGAAGCAGTTGACCACAGTTCTGTGACAATTTTGCTAAACTCTTTTGTTTGTAAAATCTAAATGCATGAACAAAGTGTGGATATTGTTTAAGAATCTAAAAATGTTATTGAATAATTAATTCAGACAAAATGAGGATGGTGAGAGTCCAAAATATGATATGCCATATTATATCGGATCTAGGGTATCACAAGATTTAAGATATAATGTGATTTTATGTACTAGAAAAAATGCTGACAAATGCATTCGTACTTTTAATTTTTATTTAATACTTTTTAAAAAAAGCTCTTTTAGCCTATTTAAACATAATTAGAAGGTTTTTTTTACATTACTGATGTGCATTAATACACATTTAAATATATATTTAATATACATCAAAAAGAAAAATGTAAGCCAAATAATTTGGTGAGGGAATCCCTAAACCTGTTACACACTGAGAATTTGATTTTTGTTTTCAACTCAGAGTTATCAACATCTATGTTTTTCCACACAAAGACAGTTCTTGCACCATCAGGATAGTTGGGATGCAGAATTTCTTACAAGATTTTCTCCTGGGATTTTCTTCTAAGTTGCTAAAACCCTTCTGCAGATTTTGAAAATGGCACCTCCTGTTTGGTGTATGTCGATCTGGGGGCACACACCAATGAATCAATATAACAGAACTTCGTCTATTACTGGCACCTTCCTTCCTTATGTCTTGTAAAGCACGTGGTGTTGCGTTGCAAGAAAATCAAGAATTGTCATTCTGCCAGTATCAAACATTTGCTTTAATATTATCAAATTTGTGCTCTGTCCTGTCTCTGTACCTTTCTGTGCATACACAAAAATTTTTTTTTCAAAACCAAATCACAGTGTACTCCGGGTAAACAAAGAGTAACTATAACCAGTGAAATAGCAGTGATGCAAATAGCCAAGAGGGACTTAGCAAGGGCACAGAGAATGATAATGAGGTCATAGGCACTGCTGGCCCCACATACCCGTGAGTTTGTTGATAAGATGCAACATAGTTTCAGATATTGTAGGGTATGGAGAAACAAACAAACAAACAAACAAACCTGTCTTAGAACCAATTCGCTGTGGATCTTTGGATTCCAGTGCTAATGATCAAGCTTGTCTATCTTGTTTCACATAGAAAACTTCCCAGCTATGAATCCTTGGAAGCAGAGACAGCGCGTCAAATTCCTTGTGTTCCTAGAAGCAGTGGTCTGTGAAACAGAATGACTCTTCACCTTTCAGGGGAAACGTTGAATTTAGTTACTTACTTTGAGCGCTGGAAAACAAAGTTACAATCTGATTTTCTGGCTTTTTTTTTCTGTATTTAAAGCGCTCTTATCCTTGTCACCAAATACTAGTGAGTTAGTAAAGCAATCGAAGAGCATCCGATACTTAACTATGTTTTGCTGAAAAATGTGATTTCTAGTGTTTTCCAGTTATAGGTATCTTTTATTCATTTATTTAATCATACATTCCGAACGTATTTATTGAGTATCCACTCTGTGCTGGGCACTGGAACAAAATGCACCAAAACCCTGCTTTTTTTTTTTTTTAATAATTTATTGTCCAATTAGCTAACATACGGTGTATACAGTGCAGTCTTGGCTTCGGGAGGAGGTAGAGCCCCATGATTCATCACTGACTTACAATACCCAGTCCTCATCCTAACAAGTGCCCTCCTCAATGCTAATCTCCCATTTTTCCTGTCCTCCCCCAATCCCCCATCCCCATCAACGTTCTGCATACAGTTTGTTCTCTGTATTTAAGAGTCTTTTATGGCTTGCCTCCCTCTCTGTATGCAACTTATTTTTCCTTCCCTTCCCCTATTGTCTTCTGTCAAGTTCCTCATACTCTACAAATGAGTGAAAACATATGGTATGTATCTTTTTCTAACCGACTTATTTCACTTGGCGTAATTCCCCTCAATCCCATCCACGTTGTTGCAGATGGCGAGATTTCATTATTTTTCATCGCTGAGTAGTATCTCATTGCATCTATGTGTACCTACCTACATACATATACCACGTCTCTACCCGTTCATCAGTTGATGAACATTTGGGCTCTTTCCACAATTTGGCCACTGTTGATAGTGCTGCTATAGACACTGGGGCTGCTTTGATGGATTTTCCAGTACGGTGTGTGTGGAGGCAGAATGACAAGTGAACAAGTCAAATCTATATTCTGCCATAGATGCAGAGTCCGAGAAAGCAAAGCTGAGAGGGATGTGTGGTGTCTACAAATCCCTTTAAGCCTGTCACACTGGAAGGTGACTCAGCCTGGGTTGTCCCTGGCCAGTCTCGTAGCTCAGTGAGTCTTCTCCATGAGCCCTGACACCTGAAGGGCAAGTGTGGACTCTGCCTCCCTTCCCAGTCCCTGTGCTGTAAAGGTATCGGGTCTCTTGTCAGCCACCACGTGAGCTTGCTAAGCCCTTTTTTGTCTGTTGGAGCCCACCTGTCCCAGAGCTGTGGTGACCTGCTTGCTGGGGTCTTTCCCGGCTGCCTCACCCTAGCTTCCAAGCACGTCCAGCCTCCAGGGATGAGACCTGCAGCTTGTGCAGTTGGTGACGGAGTCTTTGCAACTTACGGCACGTGCTGAGGATGAATTTCTGCATCTTGGTCCCTCCTGCTGAGCTCTGCTTCCTCCTCTGCCCAACAACTTGGTCTCTACACAATCGTCATTTTTCTTCTTAAACGTTTCTTCTCTCTCTCTCTCTCTGTCTCAAAAACTGAGTAAAATCCTCTCCTTGTGTGGCTACAGAAAAGCCTGACATTTTACCTTGGATTGACTTCACGGCTGTGAGACTGAGAGCCACGAGCAGGCGGTCCCGGCACACACCCCTTACTGCACTGTTCATGCCTCCTGCAAGCTGGCCCCAGCCCTCCAAGCCTGTGTTTCCTGGAGAAACTGCTTCGGTGTGGACCGTGTGCAATGAAGACTGTAAGCTTCCCAGACCCTCTACTGGACCCAGAACAGAAATTGTCCCTCGTCCTCCGAGAAGATCCAAGTTCTTTAGGTAGATTTTGGGCCCCCTCTAAAATTGGGTCTCCAAGCACTTTTCAATTCATAGACGGGACTTAGAGTTCAGTCTTGCCCTTCCCAGAGCTCCCGTCTCATCAGAGTAAGAGGTGGGGTTCTCCCTGCGGGCTCTGGCGATGGGCCTGAGGTTTCAGAAGCATGAGAAGGAAAGAGGTGCAGGGGTTTGCCTGGTGTACTGTCTTCCCGTCTTAGAGTTACCTGGAATTGCCAGAGACCAATAATAGAACTGGGAATCCCGTGGTGCCTGGCCTTCCAAGGGAACGGGCCACACTCCTTGCTTCCCTGAGGCTTCCAGGCTGGAACTGTGTGCTCAGGTTCGGACCTGCTCCTCCGAGAGGGAAGCATGCTGGGAGGATCCTGCAGGCTGTGCAGGCTTTGGCCGCCTGCACAAGCCGGGCTGGGCCGCACAGCACCCCCAGCATGCTCTCCGCTCCGTGGCTGGGCCGTGATGAGCTTTCTTCAAGCCCACACAGCCTCAGGAGCCCCCTGCTTAGACACACCATGCCTTGTGGGGAGGACGGCGGTGAGGTGAGGAACATGACAGGGAACGCTGAGAGAGGCCGAGGGAGCCTGTAGCTCGGTGCCTTTCGGGAAGGAAAGGGGAGGCTGACAAGCCAAGAGTTAGAATAACGGGGAGATAGTTGCTGGCTGCGTGCTCCCTCGACATGGAGGTCATGGCCTTCCCGTGGGGGGGACCCATGCTGGTACTAGAGGCTTTACTGTCACCACATCGATGTCAGGATGATGGGATCACAGTTCTGCCAGGGGCCTTGGGTGTGCTTCCCAGGATCTGGCCAAACAGGAGCAGACACTAGAAACTGAGATAGAGGCATCTGGAAGGTTAAGATACCAAAGTCAATAATACGAATGAATCTGTTGAAGGGAAAGGAGAGGCAAATACTGAATGATACGTTGCCAGCTTCTTCAATCATATCTGTGGCATTAGAGTTCAAGGGACTGTGTGTACCCAATATATCGCTTCTTGATAGTGGACATAGATGGCTGTTGCCTGGCCTCTTATAGGTGGGAGAAAAAGATAATCCAGGAGGTTAAAACCACACCATAGCCGCTGAGCCTAGAGCCAGATCCTCATTCTCCCCAGTCTCAGACCAGAGCTTTGTCCGCTGGCTACTCTGTGGCTCTGGAAGGAGTTGGGGAGAGCAGGTAAGCAGAGGTCAGAGAAATGGAAGCTGAGTCTGTGGAGGGGTCAGACAGCACTGCCACACTCACGGACCAGAGTTACCCAGAATATATGGCAAGGAGGAGACGTATTTGAGAACTGGATCACACCTGGTGTACTGGGCTGAATGATGTCCCCCCCCCCACCAAAGTCACGTCCATGTGAAACCTGTGAATGTGATCTTTGGCAATAGGGTCTTTGCAGATATGACTAAGACAAGGTGGGTCCTAAATACTGCATGACCAGTGTCCTCGTAAGAACAGGGACACGGGACACAGAGACGCAGACACAGGAGAATGCCACGTGAAAACAGCAGCAGAGATCGGGGTCACGGTCTACGAGGCAAACAATGCCAAAGACAGCTGCTGGTAACTAGCAGAAGCTAGGAGAAAATTCTTCCCTAGAGACTTTGTGGGGAGCGTGGCCCTGCTGACACCTTGATTTTGGACTTCTGGCCTCCAGAACTGTGAGACAATAAATTTTTTGTTGTTTTAAGCCACCTAGCTTGTGCTACTTTGTTACAGCAGCCCTAGGACACTAATACACCTGGGCTCAGGGCCCTCTGCAAGGTGCAATGGTGCCGGTTCTCACTAAACTCTTCCTCTGGGGTAAACCAAGGTGTGGGTGATCTTGACGTGAGACCCGTTTCTCTGGATGGCCCGGAAACCCTTCAGCTGCTCCGTCATGCACTAGAGTTTCACTTCTAACTGTGGGACTGTGGAAGGCTGGCAAGTCACTGGCGCTTTCTCCAGATACCGCAGGGAGGCCTCCCTAATCAAAGCCTGGCTTATTCCCATGGGCTGCGGGGCTTCGTGCCCCAACGCGGAGCATTTTGCAAAGGGGAGAAACCGGAGAGGCACCTGCAGGGCTCACCACGTGCCTTAGCAGGTTCCTCAGAGAAGCCTACACCCCATTCCCACGGGGCACATGTTGCCTCTCGGTTTCCCATCAATGCTGATTTGCACGGAGCACCCCCCCCACCTTCATTCTTGATTGCAGACCCACACAAATAGAAACTTCTGAACAGCAAAGCCGCACTTCTGCAATCAAATACTTATTTCCTCACTCAGATAGTGGAGATCATCTTGCCCCATCCCCCACCCTGGGGTCTGCCCCCTCCTCTCTCCTATCCTAGCCTAATGTAGCCTTCTCCCTCAAGACTCGTGTATTACAGTAGCCCCCACCCCCCACCCCCATCCGCTGGGATATGCTCCAAGACCCCTAATGGATGCCTGAACCCACAGGTAGTACTGAATCCTATATATACTATGTTTTTACCTAGACATACACACCTGTGATAGCGTTTCATTTATAAACTAGGCACAGCGAGAGATTAACAACAATAACTAATAAAACAACAATTATAACAATACACTGCAAGACAAGTTTTGGGAATGCAGTCTCTCTCTTGCAGTGTCTCCTTGTCCTGCATTCACCCTTCTCCTGACGATGAGACAGAGTGAGGGGAATGGCATAGGCATCGTGATGTACGTTAGGCTACTGTTGACCTTATGAAGAGATTCGGGATGGTCATCGACTGCTGGTGACTAAAACCAGGATAAGTGAACCGTGGATAAGCCAGGGAGGCTATGGTAGCTACCTACTGCTACATAACAAATTATCCCAGAAGTTAGCAGCTGAAAACAACAAACATTTATTTTTTTTAAAATTTTTTTAAGGTTTATTCATTTTTCAGAGACAGAGAGAGACAAAGCATGAGTGGGGGAGGGGCAGAGAGAGAGAGGGAGGCACAGAATCTGAAACAGGCTCCAGGCTTGAGCTGTCAGCACAGAGCCCGACGTGGGGCTCGAACCCACAAACCGCAAGATCACGACCTGAGCTGAAGTCAGACGCTTAACCGAGTGAGCCACCCAGGCGCCCCAGTAAACATTTATTATCTCACAACGTTTCTAACGTTCCGGAGTCTAGGAGCGGATTAGCTGGGCGGTTCTGGCTAATCAAGTTATCAGCCAGGCTGCAACCCTTGCAAGGTTTGACTGGAACTAGACGGTCTGCTCCAAAGCTCACTACGATGGTAGTTGGCAGGATCTCTGCTCCTTGCTAGCTAGTGACTAGAGATCTGAGTTCCTCACCGCTATGGCGACTCCAGTCTTCTGACTGTCCTCATCATGTGGTAGTCGGCTTCCACCCAGCGCCCACGATCTGAGAGTACATACAAGAGAGCAACCAGGACGGAAGCCACATTCCTGTATAACCTGTCTTGGAAACGATGTGCTATACTTCTACTGTTTGCCATTGGTCACGCAGACCAACCCTGGGATAAGATGAGAAAGACTCCACAAGAGTGTAGGTACCTGGGGATGAGGATCTCTAGGGGCCATCTTGAAGGCTGGCTACCACACCCACATAAAAATATTCCCTATGTTTTCCAAGCATGGAGCGGCAGACAGATTATGGCCCCCAGAGTCTGCGAACATTAACAATTCTGCCGTCTTGTCCCACCTGGAGGATCAAATGTCCCCATTTTCCTGTCAGTCTGAGGAGATCACTACAACAGGGCTAGGAAAAGGTAGCGCTTCGTTCATTTCTCTTTGGTCAGACTGTCGGGATTCAAGTCTGGCCTCCTTCACTTGCTAGCTATGTGATCGTGGGCAAGTTACTCAACTTCTTTGTGCCTCGGTTTTATTATATGAAAATGGGACTAAAATCCATAAGATTATTGTATGGCTTCAATGGGATAAAACGTATAGAATGAAGAGCAATCCTAAGTGCTCCTTAAATTATAGTTATTGTGATCATTGTTGAGATATATCCTGTGTTAGGAATCAGAAAGGAAGGAGAAGGGATTACGGAGGGGTGGAACAGTAAAATGTCAAAGATACTTCCTTGGTCTATTGTGTTCTATGTAGCCTTTTGTAGGACTTTGGGAGGCAGCTGTTACTCCAAGAAAGTGTTCTTATCTTCCTCTGCTCCTTCCTCCCATGAACACAATGACATTGATTCATGTGTTTTTTACCGGCCCAGTTGTAGCCTGTCTATAATTTGGTGAGGGTGATCTATACCAATGCACACAGAAACCTAATGTGAACCTTTCCGGAACTCAATGGAATTAACTTTAAAAGGAAACAAATTAAAAACCAATGAAGTCACTAAAAATTTTTTTGAATTAAAATAAAACTTCTTTATTAAATTCATTATTTTTTAATATCTCTTTGCTGAGTTTGGGATAGTCACATCTGCCAAATTTCAAGTAGGTCAGCCCAAACGCTTTTTATTTGCAATGTAATCATTAGTAAAAATACCCACACCCTGCTGTTTAGAAACCCTTGCTGAGTGGATTGGGTGCTGCTGGTATAAACTCTTTGACATTCACATCCACAGAAACCCTAGTGATTTGGATCAATGGCTTAAAAGCCAGACAGCACTAAATCCTTGGTTGGACATTTCCTCATTCATATTTGCAAATCTAGATTTAGAAAGGGAGACTATCACAAACAGAAGGAGTTACGGGACTCCAGGCTTGGGTGGGGGAGAGGGGAAAATGGGTGATAGGCATTGAGGAGGGCACTTGTTGGGATGACCACTGAGTGTTGTGTGTCAGTGAGGAATGATGGGAATCTATCCAAAAAACCAAGAGCATGCTGTATGTTAGCCAATTTGACAATAAATTATATAAAAAAATAATAATATTAAAAGAAAGAAAGAAAGAAAATGAAACAAAAGGGGGCGCCTGGGTGGCTCAGTTGGTTGAGCATCCGACTCGGGTCTTGATCTCACGGGTGGTTGCTGGGCTCGAGCCCCACAGTAGGCTCCGTGCTGGCAGCCTGCTTGGGATTCTCTGTCTCCCTCTCTCTGCCCCTTCCCCGCTCGTGTGCACGTTGTCTCTCCCAAAATAAATAAAATAAACTTAAAAACATGTTAATTCTAAAAGGGCCAAAAAACAATGGTCAAGAACCAATCATCCTGCTGGTAAAGTACATTCCCCAGGACGCAATTAACGGTTCTCTCGAGAGTGCTTGAGGAAGGCTATGCCATACGAGTAAAGCGGGCCACTGTATCACTCCTTGAGTGAGTTTCCGTCAACATTTCAAGGCAACAGCCATAACCACCCCTCAGCAAGTTGTTAGGACAAAGAACCCAGAGCTTCCCTCTGTCTGATGCTTATAGATCAGGGCAGTTGCTGCTGGCAAGAATCCGTGAGTATCTTGGTCAGTCTCCCGACATTCTGACAACCTAGTGCAGAAAACGACTGTTTCTCAGAAATGGAAGGTGTGGGACAGGTGGTTCGGACTATTAATGGCCAAAAGATTCGGCGGTCAGGCCAGAGAAGCTCTGGTAATAAACAGGGTTTGTTTCCAACCAGTTGTCTGCATCATTTACCCTTTTCCTTTCAGAGGCTGCTGCTGCCTGACAGAGCAACTCATGATGGTGGAAAATGGCCAAACTCAGCAAATTTCTCTGAGCAAATAATGATTCCAATAAAGCGTGTTCAAGTTTGCAATAATACTAATAACGAAAATAGTAATATTTTGTACACCTAAAGCGTTTCTCATCCCCTTGCCTACTACTTAATATGCGAAGCTTATGCATTTGCATATGCTCATGGGAGAATGTGCCCCGTGTATGCTGGGTACATAAAATGATTCACTGACGCATTGTCAGTTGTTTAATTTCCAAAATTTATTCACTTTGCCTATGTTGAAACTTTCATCCCAGATACTAAATTAGCCTCCACTTAATCTCATCAATTTCCCCCGGTTACATTCTTAGCGTCATGGTTGTTACCTATTATTACCGGATAGATGGCTAAGGAGTTGCGGGCATCTTCCCCTGAGTATGTAATGTCTTATCCAGGAGGCTAAAGCAGAAGACAGGAACAAACATTGCCCCTCATCTCTGTTATCTGTACCCACTCTCTCAGAGGTCAGAAGCCCTTGTCTGGCTTTATTCAAATTTAAAAATGAAACCCTAGAAATACCGAGTTCTACAGAGCTGAAGATTCCTGCAGCCACGGTGACTCATGAACACGGCAAAAGAAATGTATTTGATTTGAGTTTTGGCCTTTCAACGTGCCACATTAATCCCTTTTTTGGCCTCGTCCCACCTGACAGGGTTCCACTTACGGTATCAGAGCCAGAGCTCCAAAGCTCCGCAAGCTCTTTGAAGACAAAGGCTGATTCTGTGCAGAGTAGAGCTGTTGTTTTACTAAGGATACGTGAGAAAGGAAAACTCAGCTTCACAGAGGGACTGAGAAGGGCCACTGGTGGTGAGTTCAAACTTAGTCATTATTGGCCCTTCTAAGATCTTTGATCTCTTCTGTGCCAGTCAAGGGAAGTAGGGGTAGGAGATTAGGACAGGGCCCATCAGGAGGAGGAGAGAAAAATCAGAGGGAAGAAATTCAGCTCAGCAGGGGTCCATTGACCTAAGCCCGAGAGACGAAACTCCATAAATTTCCTGCCACAAGAGGACATGCAAATAGAACATTTTAATAAAATGTGCTAAGAAATAGTGTATAGATTTGCTAGGGAACCCTGGAAGAGCGGCGTGGGGCCACCGAGGTCATCATGGGGGTTTTATAAAGAAGGTTTCTGGAACAACTGAAGCCAGAGCTGAGAGTCAAGATGCGTAGATGGGAAGAGTGGTCCCGAAAGAGTGACGGCATCTAAGAGAAACGAAAACCTCAGAGTACGCGCTTGCAATATTCTAACGTTTCGTTACTATCAGCAGTGTTGGCGAATGGAGAGGTAGCCGGGGCCAGCTCACATGCCATGCTGAAGAAGCTAATCACTCTTCTGTTGCTAGTGCGGTGGCCGCCGCAGGTTTTAATCAGGGGAGACACGGGTCTGAACTGTGTTTTTGATAGGCCGTTTCACCAGCAGTAGGTGCGGAAGAGGTAAGAGTGGAGGTAGAGAGTCCAGCTTGCAGGCGATTGTAATAGTTCAAGGAAGAGTGTCAAAAGCTGGAACTAGAACGGGAGTGGCAGAGGGGGATAAATGAATTTGGAGGTCAAGAGCAATGGGTAATCCATCAACAGGTTATTTGTCAGATGGAAGGAAAGGGGAACGCAGGACAGAGGAAGTTTCTGGAGCAGCGGTTCTCAAAGAGTGATAGCTGGACCAGCAGCATCGGCATCACCTAAGAACTCATTAGAAGGGCACCTTTTGGGGCCTTCGGCTGTCCCGGGGCCTTCTGAGCCAATAATTACATCACAAACACTGAGGCTGGAACCAGGCAACCTATAAATTAACAAATCCTGCAAGTGATTCCGGTGGAGCTCAAGTTCAAGAACCAGCCATCCAGAATAACCTCCAGGATTTTGCCTCCGATTCCTGGGTAAATAAAATTGCCATTTGCTGAGATAGGGACTGCTCTAAAAAGAAACAGAGTGTCTTTGCTTTGTTTGGGGGTGAGAAGAGGGCAGGAAGTATGAAAAAAAAGGGAACGAAGTGGTGTGATACACTGTGAGGAAAAACAGAAAGAGAGAGAAAAACAGGAAGGGAGGGAAGGGAAACAGAGGTGAGTTGGGTCCCTGCTTGAGGTTAGCAGTCAGCAGAAGGAAAATTTTAAAACTGATTTGTGGCTCCTGGGAGAACAGTGGAAGGGAGAATGCGGCCTGCATGGTGAGTTAGCAATTTTTTCGAATCATTAAAAAAAATCTGTTTTCCCAAACTATTGATTGTAACATATCCTGCTTTCTGTACCAACGCACAGGAGCCACAATAGCATGACTTGAGTGAGGCCTTCCCCACCTTATCTGGCTGAAGAGATGGAAAGAATATGCAGAAACACGGTACCCGGGTTCCCAGGTACCTGGGTCTGGGTCTCTCTTGTGCCCTGAGCATGATTAACACCACGTGCAGGCAGCAGAGATGATGGGACCTGTAGACCATGGCAAGGCTCGGCCAAGGGATCAGAAAAGCCCCTCTTAAGGGACAAGCTATTGGCCCCTGAATTTGTCTGTCACTGTGCCAGGTCAGAGCTCAAAGTACAGCCTGATGTGCCCCCTTAACGAATGCTGAGGTTGACATGGGGAGGATGGCGGACATGATGGAGGTTGATGGGCAGAGAGAGGAAGGGTGTTTCTCCTGATCTATGGAGTGCCCTGGACCGGGGTCAGAGATGGATAAAGCCACGGAAGAGAGAGAAGAACCAATGCATGGGCGGAGCGGTGGAAGAAGAAAGTTCTGCCTGCCTTCAGCCCTGCATAACGTACAGATGAAATAGCGTTCTTATACCTTGGAAATAGAGTTGCTTGCCCAGGACATTCATGTCTGGAAATAGAAGCTTTAATGCACCAAGGAGGCCACTAACTCAGTAATGACAGATGTATGGAAGCTTTTTCTTAATATGGTGTCTGAAGATACAAGCAGCTCAGGGTAGACACATATTTTAAGTGCTGTCCTCCTAATACAAGTCCATCATCAGTTAGCTGTGCTCTTTGACCGGCTTTTTAGCAGCGAGAATGGTTTGTGCTGATGAATCCCCATGTTCTGTGCCAACATTTCCAAGGCCTTGGCTTTGTAACACCATGTTCCAACCAACTGTTCCTTTCCCCGCTCTAATTTATTCTCCATATCACTGCCAGAGTGATTTTCAAAAGTAGGTCCCATGTTACTCTTCTGCTTAAAAACCTGCGAAGGCCCCTTCTTACCTCCAAAGTGCATACAAACTTTTCAACTCGGCCAAGTTAGCTGAAATTCCCATCATCAACGCCTCCTTTTCCTCCCAAAGCCATTGTCATCAGGGAACTATTCTAACTTCTGGGAAGGAGAGCATATGCGCTCGTTAGACCAAATGATAATTCGGTAGTGGGTGCATTTAACAGGTGAACAGAAAGCAGGCTCCGGGTGGACACAGGAAGAACATTTTCAAATTAAGCTTTCTTCATGCATTGAGGCATTTCTCGGGATAGAAGTTGCCGGTGGTACATATTCATGGACAGGGAAGAAGGGAAAAGGTCTGGTCTAGGGCATGGTGTGCTGTTTAGGGTCAAGGAGCCCTGATGAACAGTATGAACCACCTGCTGCTCTAATGCATACGTGGACCCTCCACCCAGAATGGGGGTGGATGGAGAAGCAGCAGGAGGGGCCTCCTAAGGGCCCAGGATATTTTCTTTTTCTTTAAAAACATTTTTTTTAATGCATATTTATTTTTGAGAGAGAGAGAAACAGAGAGAGAATGAGCAGGGGAGGGGCAGAGAGAGAGGGAGACACAGAATCTGAAGCAGGCTCCAGGCTCTGAGCGGTCAGCAGCGCGGGGCTCAAACTCATGGTCTGCGAGATCATGACCTGAGCCGAAGTTGGACACTTAACTGAGCCAGCCGGTCGTCCCAGGGCCCAGGATATTTTCAAGTGAAGTAGATGTATCCTAGCTCCTTATATAGAGAAGATCAAGTTGGGAATTTCCTACTGCAGAAACCCTCTGTGAAGGGACGAGGGGACCCTGCCTCCACCCAATTAGTTGTCTGTCTGCAGCGGGCTCCCCATTGCCTTCATGGACAGACTTCTAGGCTAACTTTTAAATAATAAACATGGCACTGCCAAGAAGCTGTCAGGCACTTTCTGGAAAATGGCCAAACCGGGGCGCCTGGGTGGCTCAGTCGGTTAAGCGGCCGACTTCGGCTCAGGTCACGATCTCGCGGTCCGTGAGTTTGAGCCCCGCATCGGGCTCTGTGCGGACCGTTCAGAGCCTGGAGCCCGTTTCAGATTCTGTGTCTCCCTCTCTCTCTCTGACCCTCCCCCGTCATGCTGTCTCTCCCTGTCTCAAAATAAATAAATAAATAAAATGTTAAAAAAAAAAAAAGAAAATGGCCAAACCATGAGTGCACATGCCTTGTCTCCAGGAGGAAGCCAGCAGAAGCATGGTTCTCTGAGAAGACAACAGAGGATGTTCCGATCTCCCGCTCCTGGAGGAGTGCCCTGTGGTGTTGGTGGAGTCACTTACCAGCCTGTGCCTCAGTTGCCTCATCTGTGGACTGGAGATAATGTGATAATAGAGCTCACCGATTGTCGTGGAGATTAAGTGCTATAATATATGTGAAATGCTTAGAACGGTGCCTTGTGCACGATAAAGCCTATGTAAGTAGGCTTGTTGTTGTTGCTGCTGTTGCTATGGGTGGTAGATAAGACTGGGTTCTGGATTCTGGGTTCAGATCCCGTACTTACCTTGCTGATTTGGGGCAATTACTCAATTTTCTGATTCTTCATCTGTAAGATGGGGCTAATAATACTTTTCTCATAAGATTGCAGCAGAGGTAAGTTAGTGCACTTTGAGCAGAGCCACCTCGAATATATTAACTGTCAAATATTAGCTATTATTCAAAGTACCTTAATCCTCAATATGCCTGAGTCCTTTGCCCATTATCTCTCTCTGCCACCCCTTCCCTGCACTCATGTGGTTTTTAAAACTCTGGTACTTGCTGTTTTAGAAAGTTTCAGGACTCCCTGAAGGCTTCCTTCCTGCAAGCCCATTCTGTTTCATTTCTTAATCAGCGGGTCATAGATTCAGGATTGTACAACCTTGATGCTTGGTTCTGATTCACTTCAAATGCAGTAGGGCCTGGTCACTTTTTTTTTTCTTTTAAGATGCCGGTCTTATTCTAATATGCAGTTAGGACCCACTGGTCCAGACAGATTTGAATCAAAAGAAAGAGAGGAGGGGAGGTGACATATGAGACCACTCCACAAAGTCACAAAAGCCTTTTTCAGAGGAAGTGATCATAGAACCTTGGAAAATACTCCAGATTGATTTTGGAAGAACTGTGTGTTTGCAGAACTCTTAAATCCTATCAGGGTGCTCTTGGCCTCGGCTCAGGTACCCGGGTAATGCTTGCTGTGGAACTTTGCTCAGGTGTTCTGGTGTGGTGGGCAGCAGATACGATGCCTGGGATATTTGGCATTGAATTTTCAGCTGCACTTTTTAAGGGAGAATAGGGAAGGGAGAATAACTCATCTCAGAAGTATTCCAGCTGCTGGACTAGAGACACTCAGTATTTTCTTCTCTATCCAGAGACTGCTTTCACAGTCGTTGCAAAAGGTTCTTTGGCACAGGCTAAGGATTTTGAGCTCTGTTCTGTAAACTTGGAAAACCTACAAGATTTGGGCTAAGAAGACAATAGAAAGAAGCAGGATTTTAAGAGGATGGATGGTGTATGTACCATGGATTGGATCAGGAATGGTGGTATGGAGAATAAATGAAGGCAGGGAATGTCATTAGAAAGTGATCGAAGTTGTCTAGGAAGGAAGACTGGACAATGGGATGCAAGGACTGGGTTCTGTGCGTTTGAACTGTGGGCGATGAGGCTGGAGCTTGAAGGGTGGGAGAATGGTACTCCTTTTAACTGCCTATGGCCCCCTTGGAACCTAAATCACAAAGCTCAAGAGCCATTGCTCATTGCTCACGCAGTAAGAAATTTACTTAAGCCCTAGAATGTGCCCTAGTCATAGGCACTGGTGGCACAGTGAGCAGCGAATAGACAGACGAGCTTGCACAGAGCTAGCTTTCAAGTGGGGAGGAGAAGTGGGGTAGACATAACAAAAATGCATTGGAGTTAAGTGCCATAAAGAGCATTAACATAAAGCGGAATGACAGAATAACTCGGTGACCTCAATGGTGGCAGTTAAGCTGGGACCTGAAGGACAAGAAGGAGCCAGCTCTGTGATAATTGCTGGAAAAGCATTTCAGAGAGAACAGCAAGTACAAAGGTGGCCGTGACCTTGAAAACCTGAGAAACAAAACAAGGGCTGGCACCAGTAGAGTGTAAGAGCTGGGGGACAAGTGCTCTCGGATGAGGTTGGAGGGAGAGGCAGGGGCCGGGTTAGTTAGGGAACTGAAAATCAGTCTACCGAGTTAATGTATAGGTTATTCCAAGCGTGGTTATGATGGAGAAAAAGTGGAGGAGTTTTTAAAAGAGATGTAACATGACCTGATTTGTGTATTTAAAAATTGTGTTGGCTGCTCTGTGGAGAATACACTGTAGGCAGGGCAAAAATGCCAAGAATGACATTGGCTTATATTAGGGTGGGAAGAGTAGAGATGGAGGGGGTGGGCTGATTTAGAATATCTCCTAATGATAGATATGACAGGACTGGGTGATTTAGATGTAGTGGTGAAGGGTAGAAAGAAATCAAAGATACTTGATAGATGTTTTGTTTTGTTTTGTTTTGGCTTTGGCATGAGCAACCGCGTGCAATTTGTTGAAGTAAATACGTTTCAGGCAGTAGCAGGGGATGGGGTAGGTAATCTGAGGTTCTCTTTCCACCATTTTAGGTTGAAGATAATTACTAAACTTCCAAGCAAAGGAGCCGAATAAATAAATATAAGGATTTCACATAGACATCTAGGTTTGGAAAAAATTCAAGATAGCAAGCAATAAAGCTTACGATAAAGTGGATATGCAGAGTAGGTAATGCCAGGAGACAGGGTGAAGTCACTTAGGAAGTGTATGTACATAGAACAGAGAAGGGGGCGTGGGACCAAGAGTCTGGACGTATTAATATTTCGAACTGAACACAGGAAAAAGAGTTGACATAGCTGTCTGTGAGGAAGTGGCCAGTGAAGAAGAAAAGGGATACCAAGAGAGGGAGGTATCACAGAAGCCAAGAAAAGAACGCGTTTTCAAATGGAGAAAATCATCAACTGTGGGGATCGCCGAGGAGAGAAATAACAGACACAGAGGCAACATGGGAGTCATGGCAGCTTAGTCAAATGTAATCTCAATGGAGTAGTAGGGCTGGAAGTCTGACCGGGGAGGCCTAAAGAAAGAATATGACATCAGGAAGTGGAGAGAGTGGCCTTGAAAACTCTTTCGAGAAGTTTTGCTATACAGAAGAGCGGTGAGAGGAGTTGATGAGGCTACGGTGCTCGAGAGGGAGTTGTGCTCTATCTCAAAGCTAAGTGCTACTACAGCAGGTCTGTGTACGAACGGTGTGATTCAGTGGAGAGGGAAGAGTAATGAATGTAGGAGAGAGGGGAAAGAGTTGCAGGGCTGGAGTCCTTGAAGGTGAGAGCAGATGGGTCCAGAGCACAAGAGAAGGGGTGGCTCCGGAGAAGACAGGGAGGGAGGGTGAAGGGCAAGGGTAGTGATGCCAGAAGGGTGGTAGACTTGGGGGAAGGCAGATAGAGTTGCTGTCCCATTGCTTTTGTGTCCAAATAAAGTATGAGGGAAGGTCAGTAATTAATAGGGACAGACCTAAGGGTATAGGGTCTTTAAGAAGAGAGGAGAACCATAATCATAGCAATTATTTCCCTATGTGCCAGGTGGTACACAGATGCTTTCCTTATCACCTCATTTAATTCTCCTTGAAAAGCCTGGATGGTGGCTTCATTGTTAACCTCATTATACAGATGAGGAAACCGAGGCACACTGAGATTAAATTAACACAACTAGCAAGCGAAAGAACAATCATTTGATCTGGCTCCTAAGACCAAGTATGGAACAGTAATTTTGGGGGGGGGGGTGCTGTGTGAGTAGAGATACTTTGGAAGTGATGTAAGTTTTCCTGTTATCAATGTGTAGTGCCGTTTGAAATGTGTGCTCACGAAGTTAAGGTGAGATGGTACAATATATCATTGTTTTTAAGATCTCGCCGGACAGGAAGCAGGCACAGAGTAGGCAAACGATTTGGTTTAACCAGGCTCAGGCTTTGGCTGGCAAGTTGCCTGGAGAGAGAAGAGGCCAAAGGAGTTACCGGTGTTTGTGAGGGGATGAGGGATGATGCTCAGGCATAGGTTGGATGGAGACGCGTGGGAGTAATGGAGAGCGGGAGAAGGGGCAGTTTCAGCGGGAAGACTCCTCTAGGTCAAAGCCTTGCCTCAATGGCAACAGAAAAGAAGTTCATCAGGAAGTATGGGAGGAGGTGCTCGGATGCTGGAAAACGAAACCCTGAAGAAGATGCACTATTGGTGGCAACAAAGTCTAAGACAGAAAATCCGGTTGTCCCTACTTCCATTCTTACTTCCTATAATCCTCCTGTTGACTTGAGGCTCTTTCTTTAAATTAGCATTTCAATCTGTCATCTCCATACCTTTGATTGTGTCCTTTCCTGGCCTGGGATACTTTTCCATGAATGGATAAAGAAGACGTGATATATATCCACACACTTGGCAATCAAAAAAGAATGAAATCTTGCCATTTGCAACAACATGGATGAACATAGAAGGTATTATGCTAAGTGAAATCAGTCAGTCAGAGAAAGACAAATATATAACTTCACTCGCATGTGGAGTTTAAGATGCAAAACAGATGAAGATAAGGAAAGGGAAGCAAAATAATATAAAAAACAGGGAGGGGGATAAAACATAAGAGACTCTTAAGTACAGAGAACACACTGAGGGTAGCTGGAGGGGCTGTGGGTAGGGGGATGGGCTAAAAGGGCAATAAAGGAGAACACATGTTGGGATGAGCACTGGGTGTTATATGTAGGGGATGAATCCCTGGGTTCTACTCCTGAAATCATTATTGCACTATATGCTAACCAACTTGGATGTAAATTTTAAAAATTAAAAAAAAAATAGAAAAAAAAGATTATCCATAAACAAAATCAATCTAAGAAAATAAAAACAAACACAAACAAACAGCAATAGTACTCACTCTTCAAGTCCTTTTTCAAACGGAATCTTTCTTATTGCTCTCCTCTTCCTATGCCCTGATGTCTTCAGCCCGCAGTTACCTTCTTTGTTCTCTGCTGGCGCCATTTAGACCCTCGGTAGGGTATTTATTGTATATCGCCTTCTAGTGAGACATTTGTCCTGGTGTCTTTGCTTCTCGACTAGAGTTTAAGTGCTGAAGGGCAAGGACCAGACCTTCACAACTTGGTATTCTGGTCCAGGCTTGGCTGCGTGCCTCTCTACTGGTAGGAGCAGTACAAATATAGAATCTAATCTCTGAAGTACAGAGACTGTGTAGTAAATGCTCAATAAATGTCTGTTTGATTGAATGAATGACTCACCACATGAGGAGCATCATTTTCTGCTTCTCACATAGGATTTGTGCTCATGTGAATCATGAACCAGCATTCTGCAAATCCATTCTCTCTTCTTTATGAAGTTAACAGTTCATACCTAGTCTAGTTCTTCCTTATAGACCATAATAATAATATCATATATTATATATGATTATATTATATATAATTATATTATAATTATATTATATTATCATATGCTTCTCACTCTGTGACAAGCACTATTCTAAGTACTTGCTTTCCGCGTTTTTAATACGTTGAATTCTCATGATAATGCTAAGAGCTGAGTGCTATTATTCTCTTTTATAGAAGAGAAAACCAAATTTTAGAGAGGTTAAGCAATTGTCCAAAGTCACCCAGGGCGTTGTCAACAAAGCTCATTATCAGTAATATTCAGTAAATTTCACTCTGTTACTCAGTGTTTTCTGACTTTCTAATGGTGACCCACATTACAGTGTGACCTATGACACATGTACACACACTTCCACATGCACATTCATATGCACACACACCTACATGCACACACACACACACACACGTGTGCACACTCACACGCACGCACACACGCACGCACTTACACAAATGTGCACACACACACACACAGACATACATGCACACACACTCACACGCACGCACACACTCACATGCATGTGCACACAATGTACCTGAAACAAGTTACACAAACTAATCTTTATCTTTGCTGTGTGGAATGTTCTTTGGTATTTTCGGTTTGACTTTGTTCTATTTCATTTCATTAAAAAGGCTAGACAGAACTCCCTAAACTTATTCCACAACTTACTACTGGGTTGAGACACACAAGCTAAAAAACAGTGCCCTAACGTGCCCTCACCGATGTGTTTCACTGCATTTCCTCGGCTGGAATACGTGAATGATTCAGTTCCCCAGTTCTCCCCAGCCACTGGCCCAAGTTTCATTTTTTTGAACACGAAAGTATCATAACTGCATACACGAGAAATAACATGCACTGAAGCTGCTGTTTAATTACACAGCGTTGAGCATAAGTTAAATGATATATTCCCTTCTGAGTTTCGTGAGTAACCCAGCTACAGAATTGCTGGAGGATTAGTTAAGACAATTCTAATTGGAAAAGAAATATAATTAAGTTCAGAGAAGTCAACGGTCTCTGAGCCAAATCGTTCTCCTACCTAAGGATCTTTTCTCATTTGTATCACACTGACTAAGCAACTTCTCGGCAGCTGGAGCCTGAATTCAGTCTTTCTCATTCATTCCTTTGCTTATTTACTGACTCTCCAATTCATTTATTTGCAAAAGATTCACTGAAAGTGAAAGCTAAGTACTATGCTTAGTTTTCATGATGGGCCCTATTCATACAAAGATGTCTGGTCCCTGCCTTTGATTTAAAATTCAGTGTGGTAGTGCTGAAAAGGAAAATGTCCTGGCCACTGTGGGAGGACAAAAGGAGGCAGGAAGGGATCAAGGAAGACATCAACAGGAGAGACAGTGTTGGGACCTTGGACCTCATTCTTGCCGAGTAATAAGGGTATGATAGGGAGGGAGGAGATGAGAAAGAAGGGGGGTAGGATGGAGAGAAAGGTGAGAATGTCCCACGTAGAAGGAAACATGTGCGAAGGAAAGATCATGGCACCTTTAATAAAAATTTTTTTTTCAACGTTTATTTATTTTTGGGACAGAGAGAGACAGAGCATGAATGGGGGAGGGGCAGAGAGAGAGGGAGACACAGCATCGGAAACAGGCTCCAGGCTCTGAGCCATCAGCCCAGAGCCTGACGCGGGGCTCGAACTCACGGACCGCGAGATCGTGACCTGGCTGAAGTCGGACGCTTAACCGACTGCACCACCCAGGCGCCCCAATGGCACCTTTAATAAAACGCAGCTCCACGGAGCGTACGGAGCTTGCTGGAAGTTGACGGGACACCAGGCAGAGAAAGTGGACAGGCCTTGATTGTGAAGAGTCTGTGCTATACAAGGAGTTTAGACTCTATCTTGTAGGTGACAGGGAGCTGAAATTAATGAATGTTTGGCTCTTGAATGACACAGCGCAGTGTTTCAAAGAGATAGCAGAGAGGCTGTGTGGGAATGGTGGGGAAATGGGGTTACTTTGGAAGACGGATGAGGATGAGGGGTAGGTTTGAGAGCCACGAGCCAGTCAAGTGGACAGGAGTGGTTGACAGTTCGGTGTGGGCAGTGGCACCTGGATTTGCTTTGGGCGGCCGGCAGATGGTAGTGCCATCTGCTAAGATAGAGGCTGCAGGAGGAAGAGCAGGTACAGAGAACAGACTAGTGAGTTCTATTTTAGAGAGGACACATTTGAGGCCACCAAGAGACCTCCAGGTGTAGCACATAACAGACAGGCAGAAATGTTACCCTGGAGCTCGAACATAGGTTTGCTCACAGGTATAGATTTGGAAACTATAGGTTTGGGTTAGCAATGCAAGCATTAGGTGTAAATGAGTGTGTGTGTGTGTGTGTGTGTGTGCAGTGAACATAAGGGGGCTAGAGGCAGAACCTACCAGTATTTAAGAGGTGGGCTGCAGAGAAGAAACATAGTTTAAAAAATTCCTGAAAGTAGCCCTAATGGCAGGAAGACAATTTCAAGGGGTGGCCATTACTGACCCGACAAAGGAAAGGGACTTTGAACAAGGAACGTTCAATAGTCACATAACATGGAGGAATCCTAGAAGGTGTTCACTGGCTTTCTCAGGGCAAGTTCAGGGATGAGGCCAAGGGTAGGGAGGTGGGGAAGAGGTCAGGTGGCAAGAAAGGGCAGCCCAGCATTGCAGCAGGAGAAAGGCAGCGGGGACAGCATAGCACGGTGATGAAGGCGGTGACTCCAATGACAGATTCATGCACTCAGCTAATACTGATTGAACAGCCACTCTGTATGGACCATTTGTCTGAGTCCTAGATACATTTACATTCAGTAAATAAGAAAAAGGGGACAATCTCTTTTCATAAAACTTGCATTCTCAGATGACTTGAGTCTGAAGCCTCACTCTGACACTTCTTGCTTGTGTGGTCTTGGTAAGTTATTTAATCTTAGTTTATCGGTCCACAGAATGGGTATGATGATAGGACCTATCTATTGGGTGGTTGTGAGGCAAGGACCATAAACCACCTGGCGCAGTGAATGGTGCCTAGTTATCTCTCAATAAGTGTCAGCTATGGTAAGTGGGGTAATGGCGACTTTTTCCAGAGACTTGTCTATGGTGGGAATTCAGAGAGATTATAGCTAAAAGTGGACCCAGAAATGGGACAAGGCATTTCTCTGCACAGGAGAGGCCTGGCTTGTTTATGTACCTGGGGAAAGAGTAAGTCAAGTTGCAGAAAAACATAATTTGTGGCCTGAGAATCTGGAGGAAACTCCAAGGCCATGTGTTGTCATCCACATCGAATCCAGCACACCACCCCAAGGCTCAGTTAAGGGAAACTGAACGACCCAACCTTTTGAGCGAATGACCTTGATCATGAACTCCTACGGTTCTTTATTTTTCCCTCTGTGTCTGGATTCTGAGCCACTTTGTCCACATCTGGAATGAGCCCCCCATGGGCTGTTGGCACACACAGCAGGAAGCTGCCCCGTTACTAGGGTGACCATTCGCCCAAAGTTCCCACATGCTGTTTTTCATATCAACTTGGAATTTCAGCGATCGGTACATTGTGGGGTTTCTTCCTTCTCCAGATTCAGGAGCAGTGGGGGTTGTAGGAGCACATGAGCTGTGGAATCAGATGGACCTCACAGCTGTCACCAAAGCTGTGGGGAAGAAGAAGGTTCCTTACCATCTCCGAACTTATGTTTCCTCCATGATGAACCCAGGAATAGTAATACCTACCTCACAGTGTGACTGCCTCGTTAAACCTGAAAATGGAAAGTACATGACCCACGGCTTGGCACTCAGAAAGTGCTCAAAAAATATCTGTGTTTCTCATCTCAGTTAGCCCTTGAAACATACAGTAATTTAATAATAATAGAAATGATAAACACGAAGACCCGAAGGATATTACGTGGTCATTCACTTAACAATTTCTCATCTGTGGAACAGAAATAACAATAGCTACGCCCTGACCCCAGCACGGTAAGGATTACATGCCACAGGTCTGTGGTGTCACATCTTTGTGCTTAGTTTGACTCTTGCTACTACGAAGGTAAACGTGAAAATGCCCCTGGCTGCTTTCCATCAGCTGAGAAATCTTGATACTAGAGGCTGCAGAGAGGTGGAAAACTGAGATGTGTTCTCTGTTAAAGTCTGGATAAGAATGTTTGAAACGAAGGGACCGTGCGTACCTTAAATATCAAGCAGGGCTGGTTGCAGACCAGGGAGCATTTCCAGGAGTGCTGATTTGCACACACTAGACCCCAAGACGTGATCCTCAGCTTTGTGCCATTAGAACTTTCTCGGCTGAGATGTATGGTTTTGTAGCCAAACCATCGGCGTGAAAGAAGTTGGGAGTGTAGCCACATCGAGACAAGTCGAAGGTCAAAGAAACATGGGCAGGCCAGGCTACCTGTGAGACCTTCCCTCATATTGTAAAGCGGGAACCCAAGATTTAGCACCTGGCAAGGGTCACCATCGAAGTCCAGCAGCATGGATCCCACTGGCCCGGGGTTGCCGGCATGGCCCTCCCTCCTCCGTCACACCTCCTGCTCCACGCTGTCTTGCGTTTACAGGCGTGCTCACGGCCCCTCGCTAGGCCAGGCCGCAGGATTTCCGGCCACTCCCTTCGGTTTCTCTGTTCCTATCTGATTTCCATTCACGTCCAGATCCTCTGCACCTGGGAATCGGTCACAGGGCTGGGATGCTGAAATGATGGAACTACAGAAAGCCAGGCGGCCATCCAAATGCTATGTTAGCAATACAATTAACTGGTAAATGAGGATTTTTTTTTTTTTTCAGAGAAAATAGGCCTTTTATTATATGAGCCAGAACTCTGGTGTGCCTTCCACGACTGGGACCCAGGGAGGGCGACCCAGGGTTTGATCCCTCTGAGTCCTAGACACTGCTCATGTTGATTCTGTCTGCCATGATGGTGAGCCTGTCTTAGAAGTCAGTGAAGGTCAAAGGGAGAAAGAGAGAATGTTGCCTATACTGTTCTTCCTTAATGCCCCCTTCACCCAGTTGTTTCCCCAACACATTGCACATACACCATCCACTGAGCCTTTGCTGTGGCCATTCCTTCTGCAGAGAATGCTCTTCCCTGCATTCTTCAGGGCACGACCCTGCTGTCTTCAGGGATGCTTTAGGGCTCACTCCCTCTCTGTGTGCCTGGTACCCTCTCAGGGAGGTCTCCCTGATCAGTGCCCCCAGACTCTCTCCTTTTCCTCCTTCACTTTTCCTCGGAGCATTAATTCCCATCAGGTGCCCTAACTCTCTCTTACACGTTTAAGGGTCATCTCCCAGATGTGAAGTTCCACTAGCGAAGGGAAATCGGTCAGGTGTCATCACTGCTATCTGGTCAGTAACAAGCGTTGACCTGGCCTAGAGCAGATGTTCAAATCCTTGTTGGAAGGGAGAAAAGGAGACGAAGGAAAGGGAAATAAAGATATAAGGAAAGGCAGAGTCGCATTTTCTTGCCCCAATCTCTCCATTTCATGTAGCAAGCATCGTTCCAACTTGTGCTCGACGCTGAGCCCCTGCTCACGCCTCTGAGTGCAAAGAAGCATTTAGCAGCGGTCTCTCTCACTGGAACCTGCCAATCTAGCTGTGATCTTGGGACCAGGCAGAAAAAATTGGCATGTGAGAGACGTGGGCATCACGAGAAGAAGGGGCCACGTGTGTTGAAGTAACTGGAAAAGACTTCAAGGAAGAGCTCATGTTTGAGGTGGCATTTGATGGGGGTAGATGAAGTGGGATGATACTGTGATTTTTAATAAGAAATACATATTTGGTCTTTATCCCCATACCTTCACAGAGCTTCTAAAACTCTTGGAATTTCCTAAGGGATGAGAGAGATAAAGGTATCTTTTGCTATTCATAACAAGCCCCTTTCTACTGCACCTGAACTGATGTAAATGAGGTGCCTTTTGGAAAGACCCCAGAATAACCACGGGGTGGGTGGGGGCTGGTTGCCAGGGGAGCCAACCTTGTGACTGGAGGGCTGGACTTTTCAGACCCACCTTCCTCCCACCTCCATCTCTGGGAAGAGGAGAGGGGCCAGAGATGGACTGAATCACCCATGGCCAATAATGTAATCAGTTACATCTACATGATGAAGCCTCCCCAAAGCCTGAGACAATGGTGAAGCTCTGAGAGCTTCTGGGTTGGGGAACACCTGGGGGTGCCTGGAGAGGGCAGAGGAGCTCGGCGCCCTTCCGCACAGCTGGCCTCACACATCTCCTCCATCTGACTGTTCCTGACTTACGCGGGGGCAGTCTTGTGGGACTGAGCCCCTAACCTATGGGATCTGATGCTCTCTCCAGATACATTGTATCAGAACGAAACTGAAATTCGGTATTCCACAGCTGGTGTCACCAAGTTGCTTGACGAGTGGAGACCCACACCTCTGGTCACAGAAGTGTTTTGTGTTGTAGTGGAGGAGAAACACAGGAGTGTTTTTCCTAAACGGGAGAGGTGGGGGTGGGGTTAAATAGGAATATCTGCCTGAAAGTGGGACCTTATCTGCTGTGACTGGGGAATAGTGGATAAATCAAATAGGCTTCAGCTCAGACTGTGTAAGGGAACACTAGACAAGGAGGCTGGAAAGTAAAGCCAGACCATAATGTCAGGGGAAGTGCTCCCATTTCATGCATAGGCAGTAGGGAGCCAGAGCAGGCTTATGGTGGGGAATGGCCAGGGTTGTGTGGCATTGTGGGGTCAGCCTAGCAGGTCGGTCTGAAGGAGGGATTGGAGTGAGGAGCTCTGAGGCGAGAGGATCCTTCAGGACGCCATTGCCAGTGTCCCAAGATCAGAGGGCCTGACCAGACTAAGGGGGAGCAGCGCAGGGTGCATTTAGACAGTGTTCACAAGCAGATTTGCTAGAATTCGGCAACTGATCCGTGTTGGGTAGGGACTCGGGAAGAGGTAAGGATGACCCAGGCTTTGGGGCCAGAGGCTCAGGAGAATAGAAAGGTGCTTAAGGAGTGAGAGCTCACAGGGAAGGGGGATGCGTTTTTTTCAAGGAGCCTGTTTGCAAGCTGCAGTCAGCTGCCCTCCTCGTTGTGAGGGACAGCCTCAGGAGGAGGCTGCTGAAGTAAGTAATCTTTCCCATTTTGCCCATCCCCTCTATGATGTTGCAGACCACCTGGGATACAGAGCTACACAAAATGGGATGCTAGGCAGAACATGGGTCGCCTAGGGCAAGTCCTTGTACCAACGAATGCCTCAGTTTTTTCCCTTTTTGCTGGAATCCGGTGAGGCTGACTTTCACCAGCCCACTCTGCAGCATGCACATCTGAAGACAAAATGCTTGTTATGTGCATTGAACTCCTGGCCTAAAAGGAACTGTGGTGGAAAGAGTTGGCCTGTCCACACAAAAGGTTACATTAGATGCATTAGTAAATGTCCTGCTGGGCTATTCATACCCTGAGGAAGTGCAGGGGTGGGGTGGGGATATCTCCGAATAAGGCTGCATTCCAGCCCATGGAATCACGCTCACCCCAGGGATGGTGCTTCTGCTGCCCTTCTGGTCCTTTGTGTGCAGCTGCCCTTTTGCTGTTGGCCCTCAGCGGCTCTGCTCTGTTCCTGTGCAGATGGCTCGGGCCCACCCTCACCCCCCAGGCTCCATCAGGGAAGGGTCACATTCGTGAGAGGACCGGAGGGGCACTCAGTGGGTCTGAGAGACGCAGGCTGGAAACCGCTGGGACACTGGGGGCATTGCAGGGACCTGAGCAAGGCAAAGTTACTATTTTTCCTTTCTTGAACATCCAAACACAAAGCTACCTGTGGCATCTAGATTGCAAAGGCTAACTGGACCTATTGGCTTTGGGTAGCTGGGGACAGAACGGGGATTCTTATGGGTTGAATGCCACCTGTCTGGACCCAGGCCCACGTGAATGCAGTAGCCACTGTGCAATGGAGGCTCATGGGACAGTGCCTATTACTTTCTCACGTGATACAGGAGAGTAGAGATTTTTGCCCTCCACCACGGAGGTGGCAAAAAAACCTGGAAACATTAACAGTAGCCTGAAAACCAGGGCTCTAATCTCACTGGAAGAGTGGCTGAGGAAGCTCCTGCAGATCGAAGGGATCATGGGTCCAGGCTGCGGGTGCAGAAGCCAGTGTGAGAGGTGATTGTGGTCTTTCCTGAAGCATCCACGTGGTTGACGCGACTCTAGGCTTAGGATATGGCTCTCTGTTTTTATGGGCCAGCAGTCCCAGGGCAAGAAGTTGTCAGGGAGAGCCGGGTTGGCCTCCTGGAAGTCACGCAGGGGTGACAGCCTGCACTAACATGGAAAACATTCCCTTGAGGTCATGGTGCCTGCCAGTCTGGAAAACTGCTGTCATCTTCTTTCCCAGGGCTCCTCATGGTGAAGCTAAGCCTGGAGCACATCAAAGACGCAAATTAAGGAGGGAGAGAAAGGTTTGGATTGAAAATAGAAACTTGACCCATGTCTGACATTCACCTTCATGTGGAAAAGGAGAGGAAGATTTGGCTTTCTGTGTTTCTGTTTTGTTTTGTTTCGTTACTGGGAAGGGCGACTTAATCATAGGGAAGGGTGTGTGTCTGTGTCTATATTTGGTTTCACTCTGCCCTCCCTTCTGCCAATCCTCACAAAATCGTGTAGTGAAGCATTCGATCTTTTTTCCAAGCTCTCTTGAGAAGGTCTCTTCCCCAAGTGAGTTGTTCCCTCTGCCTCTCCCCTCCTCTCAACTATTTTTGCAATCCGTCCCTTGCAACCTGCTTCTCTGATGTTGACCCTGGCAGGTAAAAGCTCCATGGCTCTGAGCCCACAGAAGACATAGCAGGGTGCACGAACAATGGTGGTGGGTGAAGCAGGGACCTTCATCTTCTGAGCATTAGGGGCCGAGGGCTTGGCACCCATGACAGTGCACCGTGGGAGCATCTCCATGGCCAAAGCTGGGTTTGGGAAGGGTGATGTGAATTCCTCCAGTGGCTACGTGGCAGCCTAGAGGTTTCCTCATCCATTTTTCTTTACCAGTTAGATAGTCACAGCAGCGAGTTGTGGTATGATGTGGGAGAGAGAAGATTGCCACCCTATAGGCTCTAGAGGATGGTTCAGAACCAGTGTAGAGCCTGAAATACCAGAGATTACAGCAAGGCAGCGCCTCAGCAAGAACCTGGTACGTTTTTCCTGCCTGTAAGGGAAACATCTGTACTTGACTTAGCAGGATGGCGAGGGAGCGACACTGCAGTCAGGGGCTCTGGTACAGGCTCAGCTTTGTGGGAAATCAGATCGCAGACCCTCAGAAGTGTGGCTAAAAGGCAGCCTTTGCTTTGGAATTTCCTCAGATGTATCTGTGAACGAGAGAGCAGCACCGTGACACCACGGCGGCATGGATGAAGAGCCAATCGTCAAGTTTTGTGGGTTCATCCAATTCAGTTCTTGGTGGTAAATGTTTAGAAAGGATCTGCCAAGTCGTTTTCTTCACGTGAAGGTTTCGTAAAAGTGAGTAAACCAGAGTCATAAGGAAGGCTGTGCATCTGTCTCTATATTTGGTTCCATTTTACCTTCACTTCTGTCACATCAGTCTCGTCACCTTATGTTACATTTTTCTTTCCATAAATGTCTGCAATTATCTGTGCCAATCACCACAAAAGTAGCAGGGTGCAGTGGAGAGAGTGCTGGGCTTGGAAAACCCGGAATCTACTTTTTACTCACTTCATGACCTTGGGAAGGTCACTTTCCCCACAGTGTTCTCATCTGTAACATAATAATACTATCTGCCTCCCTACTTGTCAGGGATGGTATGAGATTCAAAAAGGCAACTACATGGAAGCACTTTCTCTTCCCAAGACACCTACTTCTATCCTCCTCTCTACCCTTATCAACCTCCCAATTCCAGAGTTCTCTACATGATTACATATGAATGCATCTATTTCTCACTTCAAATCAGGTACGGTTTTCACAATCTGTTGTGGAGGCATTCTTCAAAATGAGTCTCTCTGGAAGAGAACCTCTTCTCTGAAATTAATGCATCCATTCCAGACTCAAAGGCTCATCTGTTTGGGGCCAAATGCAGAGGACACAGGTAGCATCCTGCCTGGAAGTCAATCCCCAGGTTTGCTGGGGCCACATATGACTTTTCAAGACTCCACCCAAGCAAGTAGGAACACAGGAGTTCCTTGAGGGCAGGACCTTCTTTTCTGTTTTGCAAGCTCCTGAATCTTTCACTCCTAGAACATTGTCCAGCACATAGTCGACACTCAGTAAATATTTGGATGAATGAATGAAAATAAGTAGAAGAGAGGAAGCTCTGCCTTTCCCCTATCATCTTCACATAGGACTTGCCCAGGAATCATCTCCACAGCCCCAAAACCATGTTTGTAATCATTAACTTGGAGCAGGCCAGCCTTACCAAAATCTGCCAAGTTTACCCTAATCAACAGAAACACAGACAAAATAAATACGATTTCCTTATCTCTCCCCCCACCACCACAATCATCAGAATAAATATAACACATAAAAACATATAAGCATCTACTCATATAAATTATCTTATTATTGAATAAGTTACATAGAAAATTAATTATGAATTATATATTATGTAACTAATGTTATGTAAATATAATTATATAAAGTTGTCAGGGCGTGTGTCTCCTAATTATATGCAGTTTGCAAATTAATTAACTTGAATTCTCCTACCGTTGTGATACAGCAATGAAAGCAAAACTAAAGTCCAACATTAACTGTGATAGAACAAATAAGTCTAGCTCAGGAGGTCTTTTCTTAAAGGCATCAATTGAAATGGAGCTCCATATTTGTTCCACACCCATGAGGTCTGTTTCCTGAAACATGACATCTGTTATTTGTATAACACAGACATGCTTATCTCGGCTTCACGGGGGAGCCTGTGCAAAGCTTTTCCTCCATCCCCATGTTGTGATCTGGCAGCTGGGCTAGAAAGAGAGTGAGTGCTTGGTGCTGAAAACAAGTTTTTCAGGTAACCCAATGTGGTCATCGGGGTTCAGTTAGGAAACAGAAACCATAGCAATAAACGGAATTGGGAAACTTTCAGTTGAAGAATTGTTTGCCGAGTAATTGTTTACTGGAAAGGTTGAAAGACAACTCTGCAGAGGACATCCACCTCTTGCACGAGGGAAGAGTGCACAAGGAAATGACTCTGTAGTTAGAGGAGAGCCCTGCAAGGCTGAATCAGCCGCTGTGGTGGGAACATGGCTGCTGCAGGAGCACACACTGGCTGCCTGTGAAGGAACTGGCTGGAGGAAGTTCTGGAACCCTGGGAACTGGCCACCAGTGTGGGACACATTTAAGGGCCAGTTGCAGGAAGAGAAGCTGGTCCACCAGCCTCCCAGTGTCCCTCTAGCACCCTCTATTGGCAGAGCCTAACGTCAAGAGGCTGGCAAAGGAGAAAGGAAGCTTGCAGAGACCAACTCTAGTATCACAAAGCCGGGCAAGCAAGGGTCCATGGGGAACCTGGGGGCCCAACTTAATAACTGACACCTCCCCAAAGGACATATGGGGCAAAAACTATTTCTGGGTTTTATATATTCTGGCCACTAATCCCTTTTGTATTCACTGCGCCATAGAGGTTTTGTTCCGTTCTCTCCCCCATCTGATGGCTCTGATTTTATATTTTAAGGCATTAAATGAAATCACCTTGGTACCTTGGCTCCATATTAGCATCATCCAATGAGCTTTTACAAAATACTGAGAACTTAGCAACTGTATTTTAAAAATCTTCTCAGGTAACTCTGATTTGCAGCCAGAGTTGAACATCTCTGGACTAGGTGTGGCAAGAAGGCAGGTTGGCACACAGATAATATGACTTTGGGTCAGTGTAGGCCTTCAAAGGCTCTCTAGTGGAAAGGTTCTGGGGTAAGATGGATCTGTTCCACCTGTGCAACTCCAGGCAAATTAAATACCCTCCCTAAACCCCAGTTTCCTTCTCTGTAAAATAAGAGATGGGGAGGGAAATGTGACCTGTCTCCGCATTAACATGAAGAGCAAATGAAATAATATATGCGACATATTTAGCACAGGGCTGGTAATTATTAAGTATTCAATAAATGATATTTATAGTGACAGAGATGATGACTGTTTTCACTTGCAAAGATCATTTGTGTATGACTTTCTCTGAATGGCAACCAACTGTGACACTTTGGACAAAGCAGGATGTTACAGTGTCTAAAGGGACACGTTTTGCGAAGATGGGTGCCTTAGTAAGTATAAGTAGCTAATTGTAGGGTATCAGAAACAGACAAGTGATTACCAAGCTGCTACTAGACATAATAAGATGGTGTTACATTTGTTCAGAGTACTCCACAGTTTCCAGAGTCACTTTTGCTTATTTTCATTTCATTTCCAGAATTCACTCCTTTTAGTAGCTTAGTAAAGCTGTTTGACTTCATGGTGAAAGTGGGGTGTCTGGGATGGGTTTTTTTGGTTTTAAACTGATGATCTTTTACTTAAGAGTGCTGAGATAAATTTCTAGGCCTAAGAGGGAGTCTCTCCTGCCTGGGATGCCACGAAAGCAAACCAAAACTCAGATAAAACTTTGTGCCCCTGTAAATGCTCTGCTTGACCAGAAACACAGCATATCCAAATGCCATGCCGACCCCCAAATGCCATGCCAGTTCTGGGCTCTGTACTTACCCCTTTGCTCCTTACTCTTTGTCCTGTACAAGCTTCCTGTCTTCTGCCCCAGTCTGCAGGCCTCTGGACCCTTGGGAATGGAGACTGCCCACTTCACAAAGTGTTAAGTTTGTATCACCTACATTGTCTTCTTTATTATTTTAAACAACAACTGTGTGGTTTTGGGCAAGTTGATGGATCTCTCCAAACATCAATAGCAACATTTATGAAATGGAGTTATTAAGAGGATTACATGAGGTCATGAATGAATAGGCCTGGAAGATAATAGATACACATTAAATGATAGTTTATTTCAGGTGTGACTTGAAGGAAAAATACCCTCTCCTTTGGCATCTGAGGGGTTTCTTGGATAGGCTAAAACTTGCGCTGCTGTGTGCTTTGGGATGAAGAAAGGATATACCCAAATATTAAATTTAATATCAAAAAAAAGCAAAAGGGAGAGAGAGAGAAACTTGACATTCAAAGCTTTTGTGGGTGTGTGTATTTGAACGATGTAGGTGGTCTACATGTGTAGAGGGCCGTTCTATTAGTCATTGGTGGGAGAGAGCAGGAGAAAAATCACAACACTGCCACTGCTTTGCTCTGAAACGACAAATGCTATATCCATGATAGAAACACAACTTCTTTGAGTATGCTGCAGCAGTTAGGAGGAAGGACTAGTATATGCATGCGCATCAAGGGGAGGTGTTAGGGAAGGGGCGGGGAGTGTTGCAGAATTAACTAGCTTTTAAGGTGTGACAGGTGATGAGAAATGACGAGGATCATGCTAAACTCAAGAGCTAATACTATCCAGAGGCATCCAAATTTCAATATTCAAAACCTGTGCCAATAAAAAAAAAATCCAGTTTCCTGATGGAATCAGCCTGTAGGGCTCCTAGTTTTGACCTTTAATTTAGACTCCATTATCCATGGGATGATAATGGGGGTTCCTACTGGTCAACCTGAAAAACCATCCCCCTATTCTAGTGGGGGAAAGGACGATTGGCTTTGGAGAACTGAGGCCCACCTTCAGTCGTCCTGATGAAGCTCCCTGTGAGGTCAGACTGGTTGAATTACTATGATTAGAAGCATGTTCTGGGGGGATTACAATGCCCTAGGGATTGTCTGGCAGATGGGAAGGGGCTAATTCCTAGGTAAAGAACATCATCAGTTAGGATAAGTTTCCCAAACCGAGGGGATGCAGAATCAGAACTCCAGCTATGAAAGGTTGAAAAAAGAGGTGCATCCTTAGAAGGTCATTGTGGAGTAAACCCAGGAATTATGATATATCCATAGTCTCTTATTATAGGCTTAGCTTTTTGAGTTTCCTTCTATGATCATGGGAGGAGTCATATTTAATGTCCGTTTCAAATTTAAAAATTTGTATGTAGAATTTCCTTTAGATAGACTAACTTTTCAGTAGAGCTACATGTAGCCATGTATTGTGGCAGGATGTACTGTTACTGGATTGTAACAGTACACTGAACCTTCCCTATATTCATTCTGCAACTCCAAAAGAAGAGGAAAAGAGGTCCAGGAGTTCCAGAGAGTGACCACCTGTGGAGTGGTGGTCTAGAGTGAGGTTGAGAATGACCACAGACGATAGCTGCAGCATTGAGTTGAATGAGAGTATGAAAACTCCTTTCTCCAAAATACACTGACAGTGGTAGTGGTTCTCATTCTGGCTGCATGTTAAAATCACCGGGGTGGGGGGTGGTTTTATTTATTTATTTTATTTTTTATTTTTTATATTGAATAGAATTTATTGTCAAATTGGTTTCCGTACAACACCCAGTGCTCATCCCAGCAGGTGCCCTCCTCCATGCCCATCACCTACATTCCCCTCCCGCCCACCCCCATCAACCCTCAGTTCTCAATATTTAAGAGTCTCTTATGGTTTGCCTCCTTCCCTCTCTGTAACTTTTCCCCCCCTTCCCCTCCCCCATGGACTGCTGCCAAGTTTCTGAGATCCACATGTGAGTGAAAACATATGATATCTGTCTTTCTCTGCCTGACTTATTTCACTTAGCAGAATACTCTCCAGTTCCATCCACGTTGCTACAAATGGCCGGATTTCATTCTTTCTCATTGCCAAGTCGTGTTCCATTGTATGTATAAACCACATCTTCTTTATCTGGGGGGTGGTTTTAAAATGCTCAATGCCCAAACTGCATCCTAGGATAACTGAACAGAATCTTCGGAGGATGAGATGAGACCCGGGCATCAACATTTCAAAAGCATCCGGATGACTCCAATATGCAACCAACATTGAGAACACTAGGTAACCTTTGTCAGGGGACAAGCAGGCAAGTTGACATCAGGGTTTAGAGGTAAGACAACTGAAGTCCGCTGAAGTTGAAAAATCTGTTAAAGACCGCAAATGATAGCTTTGGCATAAGTTTTTTGACAGGCTCCAAGACTCTGTGTCAGAAGTGCCTTTCTGGTGGTCTTTCCTGTTCTCTTGTTTCATTCTAGAATTTCGCAAGACGTTGCTTCCTGGGAATAATTTATATTTTTGAAGGGATTATTTGGGGTTTGTAAAAGGATGAGAATAGAAACATTTAAGCCAAATGATCAGGGTAAATATTCAAGTGACAAATGCAGAGAAATATCAATCCTGGAGTAGTCTGGGAAGCCTGTCTTTCAGGGACAGTTAGTTGGCTGAGGAGAACATGACTGGGTATCCCTTTAGATTGCTTTTGCTAATAGTTCCTTACAGTGGAACTCATGGTGGCATAGGGATGTGAAGAATACAGGTGCTCTGAGCTATTTTAAGAGCCCCAGGCGGTGGGTGAGGCAGGTAGCATAAAGAACAGACACCTGCCACAGGTTTGAATATTCCTACAGGGTGATCTGACCAGGTGAGTCTATCTGTTTGGTTTTGTGTTGTTTTTTTGAGATGCTCTGGTCATGATCAAAGCTTTAACTATGTCCTTACTGGGGGTTCCCACCAGGATTCAGATACCTTACTCTTAAGCTTCCCTCATTTAAAACCAGACTCAAGATTTGAGTGGAAGTCTTGTCTCTCCCAACTTGTTTTAAAAACAAGTCTCAGATTTTTAAGTTGAACCTACTGTACAACTTTCATATTCTTGTTAAAGCAATTCTATGGCCCAAGGACAACTTGGGATTTAAAGAAATATCTCTGTAAGTGAAGAGAATTACTATATCTGGGAGGAACTCTGGATTTATGTCAATGTTTGTCTACTTCCAGGTATGTTCAGAAAGAAAGGAAACTTTTGTTGTTGTTGTTTCAGTAGAAAAGAAAATATAGGAGGAGCCCTTACAGAGAATCCCCCTGAGACAATAACTCTGAAAAGACAATACATCATCCTGGAAGATGCCCTGAACCAGGGATCAGAAGTGCTGGATTCCAGCTGGGACTTGGCCACACATGAGTTCATTGAGGCTCCTTAGCCATAAAATAGGGTTCTCTGCAAAGTCCTTCCAGGTACTAGGATTATAGGAGGAACACATGACTCTTAACAAAGTGATGTTGGAATGTGCCTTATGATTTCCACTTGCAAAACTAAATATATCTATGCTCTTTTCTTTTATTATCAGAAATATCACTTAACTTGAGTAATTCAGAAATCAAGAAGAGAAATAATCTGGCACCTATATATACAGTCAGTAACAGAGTTGGGACTAGAGGAAAAAAGAAGGCTATTCAGGTACATGTAATAGCTCAAAGGACAGGTTAGAAAGCCAGACCAAGTCTTTGTTTCTTGTCTTGGCTGTGGGAAGAGCTGAGTCACCTTGTGACTAGATCCATATTGCTTTGTCCATATGGAAGATGTATGTGACTAGCTAATTCTTTTAAATGTACTGCACATTGGTGACAATGAGGTCCAATTTGCTCTCTTGATACTTCTAAGCAATGGAAGAAGAATGCATTAAAGAGTAAGACAATTATCAATTGACAGGAAATACATCGGACAGAGGAACATGTTAATCATTACCATGAGGATACCACCAGCAAAAACCAACTGTGGGAACCTCTACGGGATAAAAGACTCCATTTGTTCAACAAGTAAATTTCGAGATAAAAATAGAGAATTGAGGGGTGAACATATAGATTCAAACTGAAGTTGAGAAATAGCAACCAATTGTTTGGACCTTATTTAGCTTATGATGAAATAAAAACAACTATAAAACAGTTTTAAATTTGAGACAATTAGAAATTTGAACAGCAACTAGATGTTTGCTATCACAGAATTGTTGCTAAGGTTTGATGTCATACTGGTACTGTGGTTACTCTAGAGTCCTTAGTTTTTAGAGATATATAGTGAAATATTTATAGAGTGAATTATACAATTATGGAACTTGCTTCTAAATAATATGGAGGAAAGGGATAGGATATGGTTGAAACAGGACCAGCATAACTTGGTAATTGTTGAAGCTGGGCCATGGACACAGGGAGTTCATTATACCATTTGGTCTACTTTTGAATATGTTTAACATTTTCCATGCTGAAAAGACAAAAAAGGTAGATGACAGTTATTACGGAGGGAAGAGTCTTACAGAAACTAAAAAATGCCGCTACGATTACAATCATTTAATTTCGCCCAACCCCCTACCAAGAGAGCACAGCATCAGCTAGCAGAAACGGATTCCCAACTCAACCAGAGTCATGAGTCCAGACTACTACTGACACCCAGAAATTGACTAGAAAATAAATTTTTCCCCACCAACATCTTGTTATGATACATTTTTCTAAGCCAAGTAAAGAAAGCACAAAGACTACCCCCGCCCTCCCAAAAAAAACTCTGATTCTGGATTTTTTTTACCCTGATAATTTGTGGTAGGTTTCTTTATTTTTTGAATATAAAGTGACAGAAATAATTTGCCATTAGAAAAGAGAAAGAATCTTTGACTATTTACAGCTTTTATACATCACAAAGTTTTTCTTGTTTTTATGTTGTGTCTTTTTTTTTTTTTAAATTCATTTTAATTTTTGTTCCTGCATCATTTGAACAAGCCCAAACTGGAAATCTATACAGCTCACAAAAAAGCCCTCCACCCAAAAGACCCCCCACCCCCACCCAACCCCAATGAGAAACAAGATAAATCAAAAGAATGAAATCAACTTATTTCTTTTTTTTAAGGTAAGTCATTTGCTTATATATATACTTGTAATTATTTTTTTTCAAGTTCAAACACCAAAACCCAAGAGAGAAAGGAAAAAATAAAAAGACCCAGTCATCCGCCCCCTCCCCCCACTCCAGAATCTCAATTGATCCCTGCACGTCCAAAATAAGAAATATATATTTACAGAAAACAAACAAACAAACAAAAAAAAAGAACTTGGAGGTGGATGGGCTGGGGATCTGAGAGTCAAGAGGAAGGAGAGCCGGCCCCAGGGAGGGGGGGCAGATCTGGGCCTCACAGAGTCAAGGCAAGCCTGAATCTTCTGTGTTTTCCCTGGGGAGCCTACTGCACTGGGAAAACTATGAACGTGTCCCCTCTGCTGTGTGACCTCAGGAGGGGGGCGGCTCTGAGTTTGCAACCCAACCCTACAGTGGATTCATATTTTGTGGTTTCCATCATCACCCCCTCACAAATACATGTGTACGCACAGACTCACGGGCACACACGCACGCCAGTCATTGTGGCTAATGTAATTATGACATTGATGGAGCACTGAATCCTGTCAAGTGGAAGAAAAGAGATGTGCCCTTAGGGACGAGAGCTCATTGCCCTGTCCCGTCCCTTCTCTGTTCTCCACTGCAATATGCCGCGTAGCTCCCTGAAATGTTTCCGCAAGCATCAGGGCTACTCTGAAGTATTAACGCTGGGATGGTCATTGGGTAACAAAGCTCCTATGAAGATTTGCCCCTCACTTCCTGCAAATTTCCTTAACAAACAGGCGCGCACAATTAACCAGGTGCGGCAGGCAACCTGAACTAGGGGAAATCTGAGGCAGATAAATGGAAGCCATGCTGTTTTCCGCTCAACTTTGAAAGGTTGCACTCCCAGAGGCCAGAAAGCAGACAGAGGGCATGATGAAACCATCCCTGGCTAGCTTCACTTGTTTCCTCCTCCCTCCTAAATGGGTTTCTGTAAGTCTTCAGTGCATAAAGACCAGATATTCCCTTAAGTTGATTGCAATATCTTTTCAACACAAGAGCCAAGCATGGCATTCAACAAGCCAGGATGAACACAATTTAATCTTTTGGGGGAAAATGCCAGGCAGGAACAAGACTAAGCCAAGGGGTCCTTTTCCTGATGACAGAGAAGCTGCACTAGTAGCAGCCATCACTGTGACCAAATTCCTGCCCTGTTCCAGAATCTGTGGAGGCTTGGAGAACTAATGCACTAGAAATGGCTGAACAGCTTCTGTATCTTTTCAAATTATGAGAGGTACCCTGTGCAAAGAGTGCGGGAAATGAAATAGAATGAGCACACCATCTGTGTTAGAAGTATGTGGAATGTTCCTGGGGGTAGACTCTAGGTTGCTCTTGCTCAATCTCCAAAAGCCAACACGGTGGATTTTTATTCTTGCCTCCTTTCGTGAAATTTCTGATTTTTTCAGGCCCTTCCTATAAGCCTTCACTCATGCCCTTCACGCAGCCCCACTCAAAGTCCTTTTCCTAACTCTCTCTTGCTCTTTCAAACCTTTCCTTCAGGTCTTTTAAAGACTTTCAATCATCTTCTATGCTACTGTCCCCCTGGTCCTCTCTAACACAAGAAAATACTAAATAAAAATGATCAGCCAGAGAACACTTTAATTTAGCAAAACTGAACAGAAGGAGATCTGCTTTCTGATCCTTTTACTTTGATTTTTTTTTAAAAGATAAATGAGGAGAAAGGTGAACAAAGAATTATGATTCCCTTAGGAAAACTACCTTAGTTGGGAGCCTTGAAAATAGGACAAGATTTACTGTAAAAATATGCTCTTTCCAGGGCAAAGAGTCAAAATGTGGCCTCAACCCACAATCACATTTGCTTATGTCTAAAAAATATGCTACGGCCTACCAAAGAGGGCAATAGAGCTTTTAGTGTAAGTTAAAAAAACAAAAACAAAAGCAAAACAAAAACAAAAACAAAAACACAACAACCCAGACATCAGGATTGAAGAAGAGGAGCCAGAATTCCCTGTGCTGCTGGCAAGACCCTATCCCCATCACTTGGAATCTTACCACTTCAGTCTGACAAAGGGACCATCAAGATCGATCCAAAATACCTGTAAGCCTTGCTTGGGACAGTCACCATGAGAAGCCCAAGTCTCATCACTCAGACATTCATTCCCAGATGACCGGCCATTTCCCATCTGAGCTCATCTCCCATCCTTTACGAGCTCCCTGTATCCTTCCATGAATCAGTGGTTCATCATTGGCCACAACCTTGACAACTGCTTTCAGCTTGCTGTCACAGACACTCGGCTTTTCCTTGAGGGCCTTGTAGCCCTCTCAAGGGGAGACATCTCTTCTCCCACGTTTCCCATGCCACTCAGAACCTTCCTTTCTCCTCATTGCTATGGCTGGACCACCACCCCCCCTCTCTTCTTTAAAAATCAAAAGAAAACAAGACGAAAAACCAGCTTCGAGGCACATTAGACTATACCAGTTGCTTTTCCTACCTGAAGCAGTTGTTTAAATACTCTAGGATCACCCTTATTCCAGTTGCTGTCTTCAATACCATTCCTGTCATAATTCGTGTTGCCTTCCATAGCCACATAAACCATTGTTGCCACCTCCTGGCCGCTCAGTTCCTTGGCCTCTGCTCCTTCAATAACTTTTCCCTCCACCTAACCTCTGCCCACAGCCCCGCACCAGCCCAGACCGTGTCACTACAAATAATTGCAACAGCTCTATAGTGGAAGCCTCGAGCATCCACTCTGACTCAGCTCCTAATTTCCAGATGAGTCCTTCTGGAACATGATTCAATAATTTGGTGACTCCAGTCTGCCTCTCGGTCTCCTCCCCTGACCACACCTCATTGTTTCTGATTCCCTAAAAATCCTCACCTTTGTCCTCACCCAGCTTGGATTCCATGGCCAATCATCATCCCTACTTCACAATTGCCCTTAACTGTGTCTTACTGTCTTCACTGCATTCACCTGGTTAAACCCCAGCCCTGCTTAAATTTAACTCTCTAAGCTGGATGTAGCTGAAGAAAATTTCTTAAATTTCTTTTAAACTCACGACTTTAAGAAACTCAAGTCAGTCCTTTGTGTCACCCAGCATGTCTCCTACACTTTCTTTGTTGCATTACTCTTCTGCTAGATGGCTATATAAAGTAATTCAGATCTTTTTCTCTTCCCAAACCTCTAATACTTACTCCTGATATTCAGTCTTAGCTGATCAACTTCCTTTGTATTTCACTAAAAAGACATCAATCAGAAAAGATGTACTCCCACCATCACATTTACCAACCAATTTAGGCATGTGTCCAAGGTCACTACTCTATTACTCTAACAACCTGGTTAGTCTCCTAAAGTCACTGCCCACTTGTGCCCTGGATCTCACCTGCTCTCATTTCATCAAAGACATCATTCCAGCCAGTGTCCCCTCCCCTGGGTCATTCTGGTCAGCCATACACAGGATGTTATTTCTCCCATCTTAAAAAAAAAAAAAATCCCTTCTTGGACCTCACAGCCTTTACCACCTCCTGCTATTTCTGTGTTCTCTTTACTCCTAAGAGAGTTGGTAGTTCTTTTTGTCTCCATTTCCTCTCCTCCCATTCTTTCATGAACCCACCACTTTCGTGCCTATGTCCCCACCTGTCCACTGATACAGCTTTTTCTCAGCTTATCAGTAAAATGACCTCCATGTTCCCAGATAATCTTATTCTACTCCTCGATTTGCTCCTGGCTGGTCCTCCCAGTACTGCTTTCTTTTCATCTCTGAAGGCTCTGGCCCAGGGACTCTCTTCTGTTTGGTCACTCCCTCATGGCTTCAAATACCATCCAAATGCCTATGAATTCCAAATTTATATCTTTAGGCTCTACTTCATCCCTAAACTCCAGACTCATATATCCAATAGCCTAATCAGCATTTCTACTTAGGTGTCTGATGGACATTTTAAACCTACTATAAGGCTCTCTTCCCCAATCTGCATTATCTATAGGATTTCCATTTGATTAATGGTGACTCCAAACGTTCCAAACTGGTAGTTGACTCCAAAAATTCTAGGGTCATTTTTGATTTTTTTTCTCTCTCTCTTACTTAATGTCTAATACAACAAAACCTTCAAAATATTTCCAGAACCCGACCATTTTTTCACCACCTCTGCTAACACTATGGTCCAAGCCACTGTCATCTTTTACCTGGATTAATGCAATAGCTTCTTAACTGGTCTCACTGCTTCCCTTGTTGCCTATGCGCTCATGGTATACTCTCAACACAGCTATCACTCTCAACACAGCTATCTTTTAAAATGGAAGTCGGGTCCTATCAGTTTCAACTCAGAATCCTCTAGTGACTTCTCAGCTTGCTCTTGGTTAAAGCCCTTAACACTGGCCTACAAGCCCTGTGTGTCAATACCACCTCTCTGACCTCTTCTCTCATATTCTCCTCACTCATTGGCATCCCGGCTCTTCCTCAAGGATCTCAAGCATGTGGTTTGACCTCATGGTCTCTGCAATTGCTTTCTCTTTGCCTGAAAAACTCTTCATATAGAAAGCCCCACAGTTTACTCCCATTGGGGCCATTGCTCAAATGTTACCTTTTTATAGAAACTTTTTCTGTCCATCCTACAGAAAGTAGCAACCCACACCCATATCCTACCCCCCTTAATCTGCGTTGTTTTTCCTCTGTGGCACTTTGAAGTATCTGACATGAAATTTATGTATTTATTGTCTATGTCCTCTCATAAATACGTAAGCTTCACGAGGGTATGGACTTCATGTTGTTCACTTCTGTATCCCTGGCATGTGCTTTTTATTCAATAAATAGCAGTGTGTGAATAAACCATCTTTGTAAAACATGCTCCTACAGGCCAAATCTCCCAAAAAGAAGACTTTGAGGGAAAAAAAATCTGAATATTTATTTTAAACTTTAACCAGATTCCTAAATGACAAGAGTAGAATTTACATTCTGACTTGAGAACTCTCCTTGGGTTTGCTACTTTTTTTTTTAATAACTAAGAAATGAAATGACCTTGAGTCTCACTCAATGGCTCTCTCCCCCTCTCCTTCTGTTTTCTAAGTCCTAAATCCATTGTGGGTACAATAGCATTTATAGAGATTCTAATATTTGGGAAGATTACTTAACATCTTAGCCTTTCTGGTTTGCTTAGACCATATGATCTATTGCCGTTTAATAATATTTTATGGCTTAAAAGATCATGTGTCTGAGTTGGTAAAATCCATGTTAATATGTGTAAGACTCAGGATTAAATCAATCCATAAAATGCCTATTTGTAATCTAATCTACCAATTTCCTTCCTGAGGTAAATAGTAATCAGATTAGAAACCTGGTGTTTTCACTGGGGAAGAGAAGAAATAATTTTATTTAAAAGATTTTCTCTCTCAGAGGTGACCTAACTTTGTGATCCAAAATCATTCCAAAATTGAAAAAAAGGTTCAGCTAACTCTATTCCCCTGATATATTTTGTTCTTCACAGTGCCCTTTGGCTTCCCAATTTAAGTAAATGTAATCATAATGGGTCTAAGGCTCTTCTACTCAAAATATTCTTGACTGGAGAATGAAAATCACTTGAGAGAAGCTGCCCTAAAGGTCTGTAGATGAATTTTTGAAAAGTTAAGGCGCAATGCTTATCAATGTCTTCCTGGAAGGAAGCCTATGCCTCTTTCTAAAGTTATTCTGTTGCCAATGTTTTGCACAATCAATAGCAGCAAAGCTTCTCCTCTGCCAGAGCTCATAGGGAGCAGCAAACACATCATTTATGGACTAGACCACAGCACCTGGATGTTGGTGTCATCATCTCTTCACCCCCAAACCATTCTACCCTGAGTCCTCCCTTCACTGCGTTTAAACATTTCTAAGCTCAGTGAGGAGCATTTTTTTTCAGAGTAAAGCTCTTTGTCTACTTGTGACTGAATCTGTTTCCTATTTCACTTTTCTCTCTCTCATTCCAAAGGAGACACGATAGAAATGCTTAAAAATATAATGTACAACAGCTCGTTGGGTGAGAGACTTAGAAACTCTGTGACCTTAGGGTACTGTCATATCACCAGCACGTTCAGACTGACATCTGAACATCCCATATCACACAGGGGTTGTGCTTTGAAACAATAAAAAAGAGAGAAGACAGTAACAACCACAAAATGCCTCCATATACACGACAGGCACCTCAATCAAAGCCCTGGTGCACATTCTCACAGAGATTGCTTAAAATTCCAAAGCACACCCCTCTCCACTGGTAGAACTGCAGGCTATCACTGAGGGCACACAATTTCCCAGCACTTGACCTTGAGTTGAAGCACCTGGTAATATGGCCTTTCTTGTTTGCTTATCATTCTCCTTTTTACCTTCTCTATCTTCCCAAGTTAAAATACTGAGAAAACCGTGAGAAATCGCCAAGAGTTGCTTTAACAATCTAATAGTTTAGATAATACTGCATCTTAAGGAACACATCCCTCCGTCATAGGAAAGGAGGAGAGGAGGGAAACAAAATCATGACAAGGAACCAGGAGAGCTGCCAGGAAGACCGAGAGGCGAGAAGAGTTTCCGTGTAAGGAACCTGGAAGGTTCAATGCTAAAACTTACACTGAAATTGCCAGAGACATAGGTATTTTGGCCTATTTCCTGTTACAGCTATTATTCTCTTTGTTCAGTACCAAGCACTAAAACTTGTTTTGGAATCATGGCTGCCAGGAAAGGAAGAAGAGGTGACTCTAGGGGAGAGACCAGAACTCCCCAAGTGGCGAGGATTGAATTTCCTTACGAACTTCCATAGCAAACTTGGCCAGTAGGATGTGTGATTGGTGATGGCCAAGTAGAGTTCCCCCATGATGTGACAAAGGAAGCGAAAAAGAAACGAAGGTTACCAGAAAACAACAATAACGACCCCAGAAGATAGTAGCTTTGTTCTTGGTCTCATTTATCTTTCTGTCTACCAGGCTTTACCCAAACAGGGTTATGCAGATTATTCTTTCATGTAAGCAACAGAAAGCAAGAGGTCAAGGAGAGGTGTGAGCTGCCCAGGTGCCAATGACCAAATGGACAAGCCTGGCTTGGAGAGAAATCAAAGTCACAATATGAGAGGAATTACATCTTGCTCCCATCTCAGTGACATGCAGAGGCTGCTGCTCAGTAGGAATTCCTGGGGTCTGAAATTGACTTAACTTTTGTCTGCCTCTCCATAAAACACCTAGCACCCAGGACCACTAAAATCTACCACAAATGGGAAAGTACCCTCATTTTCTGTATACCGTCGGCAGCTTCAGTCTTACGCAGATATGGATTTTATCAAGCTATCCTTTCAAGCTATGCTTCAGGTTATCTTCTTCATTTCTATTATAATCTTGATACTGAGCACAATAGCTCCATTGAATAATTCTGTTATTTTATGCCTTTATGCCCCCACGAATCCTCTTATCTCCCCCCACCCCAAAGACTATCGCTGTAGCATAACAGGGAATGGTCATCTCATGGGATTATGATGCTCTACATGCTCACCAGTGGTTGGCCACATTACATCATTGATGTTACAAGCACCACGACCCACGTATCTGTAATGGCACTCATGTGAAGGATGATGTCACTGTGGAGTCAAGATAGAATGACCCTGACCTCTCTCTTAGTTTACTATGATACCATCATGATTTCATGTGGCATATGGAGAATCGAAAAGTAGAGAAAGGATATTTGTAAATGGCTGAATTCTAAACTTTGACTTTAAGGAAGATTCTAGTACCCTCCTCTACATCATCCCTCTACATGAGAATAAAACTTACCTCCTCTCTAAGCCCATATTCTTTCCTGAAACCAGGTTCCTGAAGCAGCCTCTGGGAATGACTACACTGTATAATTGACTATATAGAGGATTCCCCACTCACCCATTTAAGGGCCTTTCCATCTTCCTACTTCCTGTCCTGTCTTCCCTCTGGGGACAGGATGATCCGATGAAGTTAAAAAAAATCCACATCGAGGTAAGAAACTTCGAGCTCTTTTACTGTTCTTGGTATAAGCAGAATGCTCTCCATACATGAACTAAAACCAGTTCTGTGGCAAGATTAAACTAAAGACACTATCCTCTTTGGAAAGACTAATAATAACTTCCTGAGCTTGGTATTATTCATCAGTGAACAAGTAAACTGCAGGAGAAATGGGTGCAGGGTTCCCTGGGTTCAGGATGCTTAAAGAATTAACTATTATAATCTTGGGGCAAAATCAAGATTTCGTAATGATTCTCAGGAGACCTTTATTGGTCTTTGCAATGCCCACACTTCTCTTCTTCATGCTTTAGGCAAGCAATAATGATTGTGCATCTAGGGGATATAGGGCCTTCCTTCTGAATTCATTGTATATGTGAACTTCCATATACTTCTACTTCTGTTTCCTGAACAAATTCATGCCTTAATATTGGAATCGGGCTTGCTGTGTTTGGCTAAATTATAGGGGAACCCAGAAGAAGGCTCTTGGGGGCTCTCCCCTGAGGTTCCCTCCTGTGGGCTGACCAAAACTGCTGATATCTTTAGAGTATTTTGATTTCCTCACACACACATTCCTGAAAACTTTCTTCCCCATGTTAACACTTTGCAAGAAATCTTCTGCCTCAGTTTTCCTTAAGCTTTTTATTTATGTGGGTTACATGCCACATAAAACATGTTTAATAATAATAAAATTATTCACATTGCCTTAATCTACAAAATTCAAAGACATTTGTCTCGTTTGGCCTTCAACTTTTCCTCGTTACAGAAACTTTTCTACCTCTCTCTCATTTTCAAAGTTCTTGCCCTGTTCTTACCTCTTTGACTTGTCTCTGTAGACTCATGTGGACTCTGGACTGTGTGTGTGTGTACGGGTCTACAAAGAAGACAAATTTCCATGGGAAAGATCTGGATAAATCAGCTGCCTGGATTTAATGATTTTTCTCCACTGTTAGATGCTTAACAAAGGGTGAGGGTGGACAATTCAGGTAGCATTACCCAGTGAGCTAGGATGAGGGTTGGAATTTCAGACAACCTTTGGTTCTGCCAAAGAATTTCCTAAATAACCTTAGTTTTGACTAATCATAAAATGTTGCTGTGCTTCAAACTTTTCATCTGTAAAATTAAAAGGTGATCATATTTTTGTGCCAAAGGAGGCTATGTGGAAGAAGGGGTTATGGTAAATTATCCCACATTCACAAACCAAGGAAATTTGATTTACTCAGAATGTACCATAGACTAAATATGGTGGCCAACTAAGTGGGTTGCTGGTGACCCTAGAAACTCTATCCCCCAAGGAGCGGGTAGCAGGCTAGAAACTGCCATAGCTCAGGTCATTTTTACATAATTCAGAATGATCAAGCAAAGACTCTTCAAATTTCTGCTGCTCCATTTCTTGTGCCTGTTACCAAGAAATAACCAAGGTAATTGCCCTCATCAGTGGAGCAATGTAGTAACAAAGTTGTTCTCTCTTCTGGGATCCAAAGTACCCAGGATGCACAAGCAGACTCTGTCCTCAGTCATTAAAGGACAGTGGGGCTGACGGAGCTAGGCTTTTTGGACTCTGGCTTGGAAGCATTAAACACTATGCACATGTTCAAGCTCTGTGCCCTCTGAGTGTTATGTGTGCATCGTTCAGGACATAGAATACTTCCGGATCTCTAGACTGAGAAAGAACAGTAAGAGAATGTCAGAGATAGTAAGTGGATGAGGGAGACAAAGCTGTATGAGTCCTGGTTGTCTTCCAATGACATTTGCATCAAAGAAAGGGTGTTGTCAATATTTCATGGTTTTCTCAGTAAGAATTCTATCTGGATGCTTCTCTAGTCTCCTTTCTTCCTACGGACATGAAGTCTTGATATTTTCCCTGCTCCTGACCCTGGAAGAAGAAAAATTTGTGAATCTCCCAAGGCACATACTGCTATTCCTGTCCCCAGTGAGGAGAGACCTCTCTACCCTGCTCATAGTGTCGTCAAGAAGAGATGTGGGCACATATGGGTAAGTATGTATCTAAGTAACAGGACTATCTGTCCTTGGGGAGACTGGCTTCTGCTTCTCCATCTTCCTAGCACCGATCCATCAATAGGACATCAGAGTTCCACTCGAATTCCACAGGGTAAAACAGGGACAAACAAGAGGACAACTAGGTTATTCCATCACAAACAGAATGCTCCTTTCACATAAAGTCTGGATATTCTGCCAAACCTTGAGCTGTCAGTGGATCCACAGGCTAGGTAGAACAAGAGAGAAAACACTAGCTTGATAAAGCAGAATATGTCCACCCAGTTCTAAATGAGCGCTTTTTATCTCCCAAGGATGTATCCCTGTTCCTCCGTAAGGCGATTGAAATTGGCAATTTGGAATCTGTTAGAAGTGTGCGCACACAAGCAGTGTGTGTGAACTGGGGAGGTGCACACGCATTGAGGGAGCTCATGGCAAAGAGATCAGGTCAGGTCCAGTTGTGCTGTCCAGGTCACCATGTGGCAGCAATGCAGAAGTTACTGAGGGCACAGCTCAGACAGAGGCAGCACTATGGCCCAGACCGTGGTTTACACATGGTTCTTGTTGCAGCCAAAGGGAATATTAAAATAGCCCTTGAATTCAAAAGAAAATGATAAATTACAATGTGACAGTGACATTGGGAGTTAACTACACAGACTATTCTGAATACGACTGAGGTTTCAGGTAGGCATGCTTTATTTATTTTTTTAAACGTCCCCTTTGGAAATAGATAACAACCTTATCTAAGAGAAAAGGCAGCTCAACACATTTCACATTCCTGTGGCCACATTCCCTGAAGCTCAACTCCTGTCAGATCTCAGAGACTGAGAGTCTCTTAATACGAGGACAGACAGAATCACAGCCTGGTGGCTTAGATTCTGTGGGGAAGGGTGGTGTGACGGGGTCGCTTCCTCTCTACTCAGGTGAGGATCAGGGCCTCTCTGGGTGCTGTAGTCTGAGGGACACGCCTAAGCACTGGCTCAGGCCTGACATGTGGCCTGACTGCCTGTGGACATTCAGGATCTCATGGATGTGGTTGGATCCAGGTTCCGCACCCACCACTGGTGGGCACAGTTACAGCTGAAGGCAGGTATGATGTGGTTCTTGCTTTCCTGGCAGTGCCCTGGGCAGCTGTTACCTTTCCTGGTATCTTTGACATTGGAGCAAACAACTTCCAGTCCACACATGAGCATGAAGGTGGTCCCCAGAAGGGGCTTTTAAAATTTTTCTTAAAAATTTGTTTCCCTTTCTGCTGCATCTCGGGTTACAAGTGAAAATGGGGAACGGCAGGTGTAACGCTGCCCTCAGTCCAATACCCTGGAAATAAGCTCCAAGTTTGCGTCAGCTTTCACTCCCGGGGACTAAAGGAACAGACATCTGGAAGGTCATCAGCTTTCGGTCTTGCCCTTTTCTGAAGCTAGCATCAAAAACCAGTAATCAAGGGAGACCCAAGAGACTTGGGTGCAGGCTCCTGGCTTTGTGAAATGAAAGGAAACTCCACTGTAGACTTCCTATCCTTTTCCTTCCTCCTACCCTCCCTTAATGTCTCAGATATTTACAGGGAAAAAAATTGACACGAATACCTCCTGGGTAAAATTGCCTCCTGGATATATTATGATGTCCTGGATTTGTTTTCATTCCATTGGTCTAACAACAATTTATGAATGTCCATTATGAGGATGGCGTCTTCCTACCGTTCTACCTATTATCAGACAATTTGTTTCACTGGGGTGTGTGTGTGTGTGTGTGTGTGTGTGAATTTTTTAGATGAGAAATGAAATACACACACACACACACACACACACAGAGGGGGATTTTGCTCTAAAATGTTAACTACCCCATTTCCAGGAGCCGGACTATCTAGACCTAACAGGACTTTCAAGAAGAAAAATTCTCCCTCGAGACTTACATTTTAATTTTCATCAGGGTGCCTCCCAAGTTGCCACACTTTGCCCCATCTTGCCAACCACAATGCCTCTACCTCCCTCCTGTCTCAATGAAGAATGGACTTTGTTCACTTTTTTGAAGAAGAGACTTGTCAGAGCCTGTAACTTATTTGAGTCCAGTTCTCTATTGTATGCTTTAAATTAGCACACAATGGCAGAAGATGCCTCCCAAAGGAGATTAATTCCTGACCAATGACATAATGAGATTTACAGACGAAGCTGGCCAGGGGAAGGAAACATTATAAGTGAAAGAAAGAACCAGCTCCAAGAGGTTCTTTTGGGGAACAAACACAGGCTCGCACAGACTACAAGGAATAAGACAGACTGCTTAGTGGCATACCACAGAGGCAGGGGGGATGTGAATAGGGCTCTGGGAATAAAGGAACAAGAGAGTCATGTGGTTAGAGGTGATGTTGTCTTCCTCTAATGCAATGAATCCCTTCACATTTAGAGAGAAAGGATTGCGTTAGAATTCTAAGTCAGCTCATTCAAATTCTAGCCTGCTTTCACTTGCAGTACACAGATCAGAAACAAAGTGCTCAATTATTTCAACACTCAACTTCCCTTTGAGGGAAGTAGTCCTCTAGACAAAGCCTCTATGGTAAGAAGACAAAGAGTGCAGGAAAGAGAGATCACCAAGACAGGTCATGAGCAGCACAGTTTCCCTAAGTCCTACCGGACCTACTTAGGGTCCTACTGGACCACTACTTAGGGTCCTACTGGACCACACTTAGGGTCCATAAAACCGTGTGATTACTGAGCCTGAATTGTGACAAGATCCTTCTGGTACACACGTTTCAAAAAAAAAAATGGCTACAGATTGCATGAAAACCACATCAAGGCCAGCATAGGTCAGGTTGTTAGAGACTCAGTCCAGGAGTGAAGTATCTGGAGACAAGCCCCACTCAAAGCATCTGAAAGCTCCTGATACCTAACATGTGATCAATATCCTCCATAATCTCTCCCTCTGCCACTTATTTGGTTGGCATGCATGTAGTATTCCAAGTACTACTAACCATAAAACAGCCACAGAGTAACTTCACAGAGCAAGGCAGAGCCTCAAAAAAATCCAAATTCCCATTTGAAACAATAGTTAACATGAACATGTATACATTCAGCATATTGCTGTAATTGTAGGTAGGCGCAGAAATACAGAAATGTGGAGGGACTGATCCTTAGGTTTTACTGCAGATTCAAGTATCCTGTGGGCAAAATAAAGTGACTTCTTTTCAATTATAATTTATAATACCAAATATTTACAAGTACTTTCCATTTGGAAGATACACTGGTAGGTGCTACAGGAGATAAAAAGATGAATAAATGCATGCCCCCTGACCACCACAGGGAGTTTATAATCTAGCAGGACTGATGAGATGTATAATTAAGTAACCATAAAATAAGATGGTCTGCAACAGATATCACTAGAGAGATACAATTAAAGTGCTATGGACATTCACAAAAGGCATATTTGTAAGTTTTTCTGGATGAAGGAAGGTAGACATGTGGTACATTTGTTCTGTTCTTTGAAGATCTGTATATAGAGAGATGGATATTATGCAAGAAGGGAGTGAGATGGGAGAGAGGGAGGAGAGAATTTGGGGCAAAGGAAGCAGTTCAAGAAAAAAACACGTGGGGGAAAAAGTCAGTATCGGAAAGGTAAGACAAAAATGTGTGATTCAGCTTATCTGCTGCACAGGCGCACACACTGGCAAATTACAAGAAGTTATTCTTCCTACTGGATCATGGCAAGTACAGCCCATTGGAATTTTTTTTTTCACTTGGAGAATGGCATGATTTAATAGGAAGTGAATACTGAGAAGAGGAGATTCAAATATAAAAACTTAGAAAATGCTAAAAGATATTGAAATCATCCCGACTAGATGGAAGGACCTGAATGGGAAATCCTTGGGGGCAAGAATTTACAGGCTTTCCAGATGATCAGCTGTGTAAGATGAGGGAAACAGAGGAGGCAAAGTGTCTGGAAAGCTTTAGTTTGGTGACAGAAGGAACAGTGGAACCATTAACCAGAAGGGGGAATCTGGTGATTAAGTTCGTTTGCAGGGATTGCCTTGGATATTTGACTCAACAAGAAATCGTCCAGGAGGTGAATGGAAATATCTGCATTAAGAGGAAATGAAAAGGAAAGTGTAGGTGAGAAGATTTGGAATTCATCCCCAGAGAGTCGTCAAAGTGGTGAAAGAAAGAAACATTGCTACAGAAGCATGGCGGTAAAGAGGGCGGGAGGGTCAAGCTCAGAACCCCATGGCAAGTCAACGCTGAGGGCATAGGAGGAAGAGCAGGAACCAGCAAGAGAACATAGAGAGAGGACCAGAGGGCTAGGATTAAAGCCAGAACATGCTGCTTCCCAATGGTAAATTTAGGTTAGCGGTGGGGGGACAGGGTCATTGGATTCTGTAACAAGAAGTTCACTGGAATGTTGCCAGAGCAGTTTCGGTAGAGTGGCAGAGTGTAGCCCACTTTTAAAGCTTAAGCCATGAGCATTATTAGGTGAGGAAGTGAAGAAAGACAGGCTACATTTTTGGGATGTTTGGAAAGTGAAAAGCTAAAACAGAGGACAGGAATCCAAGAGTTTAAATAGATGGAGAGATTTGCTTTTAGAGATGGTGGTAGGACGGGGAGACTGTTAGAGATGGTGGTAGGCACGTGTGGAAGAGATGAAAAGCCCATAAGGGAGGTACTGCTGGCTGGAGCGGACCTCAGGACGGGTCAGAGGGTAGGCATCGGAGCACCGGGGTGAGGAGCACTGGGCTGAGAGGGAGGAGGGAAAAGACGAACGAAAGACAGCAGGAATTTAGAAATGGAGAGGACTGGTCATGTGAGGACTCAAGAAATCAGGTGTCTTTTCTCAGCAATGCAGTAGGAGAGACCGCGTGTTGGGAGACAGGAGTTAAGGATGAAAGGAAAAATGGAAACCAAGTTTCACGACCACTTGGCAGATGGGACATGGAGTCGAAATAAAAAAAAGATGTTCAAGCGGGGTAGGGTTCAGGGGGGCACCAAACGGATGGCATCTGTGCCCTTGGCACAGGTGGAAGACCCTCCGTTCTCGCAGGGGGAATGGATGACGGGGTGGGGGGGATGCAGAGTTGGAAAAGCAACCGGGTGTGACAAGGCAAGAGGCAGAAGCCAGTGCTGCAGAGAGCATGGGGCGATACCAAAGAGGTGAGGAACTTCAGCCAGAGCAGTTGATGGAGAACAGCACAGGGAGCGTGAAGGGAAGTAGGTAAGATAGAGAAACTGCAAGGTTGTGGTCAGAGAGAGAATTCAGAGCTTCAGACCAGGAGGTGGAATGATTCAAAAAAAAAAAAAGAAAGAAAGAAAGAAAGAAAAAAAAAAAAAAAGATCCAGGCCTGGCTGTGAGAGGAAAAACTGAATCTCTGCGGTGTTTTTTTTTTTTTTAAATCACATAATGGAGAATATCTTTGACTCACACCCTGACACCAGAAAAAATTAAAACTTGCATGTATAAATATACTGATTTATGCATATCTATTTATACAAACATAATACATACATTTAAATATTTGATACTTTTGCATTCATATATTATATGCGAGTATAATATATTCCATTTGGAAATCTTTTATATTCGTCACAGTACCAGCCCAGGGGCATCGTTTGTACTGCTCAATAGATACTGGTTTAATTGAAATTAACATATTTAATTAGAGCTTTTATTTTTGTCTCCTGCATAGTACTGGAATCTGCGTCACCCCCTACATCATAACGCTATTAAAATAATTAAAAATAAAGAGAGTTCAGGTTTGAAGTGTGGAAACCAAACCAAATCTTGAAAATAACCGTTTTAAATTGGGCTTCGTGTTGCGCTTTTACCCTTAATCCTTGCGCTGAGTTTCCATTTGTTTCCATTGCCAGAACACGGATTCTACACACCAGAGTCCCAGGGCTATGGGGGATTCTACTCATCCACTCTGCTTGCCACCTTCAGTTCTCATCAGGAGTCCTCACCCCTGTAATCACACCAGCAATTATGTTTTAAAGCACAGAACAGTGCCAGAAACTCCCTGTGATGAGCTGTGAGATGGATGCAAATGGACATCCTGGCAGAGAAATAGGGATGGTTTCTAACTTTTCCCACTTATTCCCAGTACTGCTGTCCTAACCCATCATTCTTTGGACAAAATTCTTTTTCCTTGCTTCAATATTGCAAATTAGAGTCTTCAGACTTCACTAATGTCTCCAAGGCATGGAAATAGCATTGGCTTCCTTTTTTTTTTTTTTTTTGCAGGGGATGGTTTTTTGTCATGACAATAGATAGGTGTAGATACTTTAAGTGATAGAATCCACAGGGCTCTGGTGTGGTTGAGTCAATGCGGTTGGTATGGGATAGAGGTGGGATGCATTCAGATATCCTGTGATGTTATATACTCTATTGGAACCCCAAACTGGCATGGAATCCTAGGTCTAGACTGGCATTAGACATGTTCAGACTGATGAATCTACATCTTAGTGATGTCCCAAATATCTGATACGTCTAGGAAAGAACTGCCCACTGGTTAAGTAGCACTTGGTAGTATGGTGGCTCCTTAACAGTTAGTGTGCGTAGATATCACTGGGCACCCCCTATGGCAGTGAGGACACACAGAACATAGAACAAGTGCTACATTGGAAGAGTCATTGAACCGGGACAGAGGACAGATAAGTGCAGTACTTTTGTCATCTTAACAGTGATTCGATTGATCGTTCTAGCTGCCTACTCAGTCACCTATACAGGAGGAGAAGCGCCAGCCTTCCATTTTCCATAGGATGACTCACAGTTCTTCATCTGCCCAACAAGATAATGAATTTAAGATTCACAAACTACACGCTCCTGTGACCACTCATTAAAAATAATTCCTAGCTAGGAGTCCTGTTCTTACAACACATGAGCCTTAAATAAAAGCAGGTGGAAGATGAGACGGTTTAAATGTCTTTATATTCTGGAACCTGTATTTTGACTCCCTTCTCTGTTACTCTCTGTGTTCTTTGCTCTCTCCCCCTTCTCTTGTATCTTACTATCTTCTCCTGTATTATCATCCCAGGAAAAGAGATGAGACTCCTAATGTAAACTAGGTGTTTAAATGTATAAATCCCTAATATGGCTTGATATGTCACCCTTCCTGGGACTGTTTTCATTTAAATGACAGACGAGCAGCTCAGTGCTAGAAGAGTACGTCTGTGTAGGAAGCCAGTAGTTGAAAGTGGGGTGGGCAATGAAAAGGAAAGGTCCTCTCAGGACCTCTGAAGCCACACCATGGATCATATACCATTTGTAAGGCCAGACCCATTCCATTAGAACTGTCCACTTTTAGCTGCTCATCATCCACCATCAGTTCCTTAGACAGAACGGAGAGTCCCTGACACTCAGGTGAAGAAAGCAAACGCTCTACCGGAGTGTCTGGCGGTCTACTGAGCACACATTTCTTATATGGCTTTGGGCTCAGAAAGCACAGAAGTTATGGCCACAATGGCTGGAAATGCCCAATGCATTCACCAATGATGCAGCTGCACCATGTATGCACACACGGGAATCACTCCTAACACACCAGACAGACACACACAGGGCGTCAAGCAACGACAGGGCTTTCTTAAAGAGAAGGGGATTAAAAGAATACGGTGAGTTCTGGAATAGCTTTTTCCAAAGGCCGTTGCCCAAACCATCTGGTTATTCTGTCCCTAAATCTGGAACTAACTAAACACCAAACAAACAAACAAACAAACAAAAAAAAACAGAAACAAAGAAACCCTAGCTCTTAAGTGAGATGTGCAGGTGACCAGCACGCTGCAGTTTTGGTAATAGTTTCTTCACCTCCCATGCGGAGAATTCACCCCTTGGGCAACTCCCGATGGCCACGGAAGACTGGGCGGGTGATATTCACCTAATTGTATAGAAGACTCCTATTTTATCACATTACACATGCGTTTGGGCACTACTGACACCACCAACACTTAATGGAATCACTTGGGACTCTTTTTCCCCCAATCACAACATGGCTGTGGCCAGGACGGGGGAATCCACATCAAGGAGGTCTCCCACGTTCTGGCTGAGGATACACAGTGACATACTTTGAAATTACGAGATCCACTGCACATGCATCACTCTGAAGGGTGTGCGCATTCTTGACTCGGGCAAATTCAAGGGGCACGTTAACTGAGGTTGGTGGCAATGCTAAGATTTAAGCATTGCCACTGAGAGGATACAGGATCAGAGCCACCAACCCACTTTCCGGTGGAAGGGAATGACAGAGGACACCAAAGATAGAAAGCATGGATTCTGAGGAAAATTGGAACAATTGGTGCTCTCGAGGGTGTCTGTGGAATCTCAGTTTTGGGCAGATTGGGTCTTTGTCCAGGCCCAGTGTGGAATGGATGGGGCTTACTGCTGAATTCATCCTCATGCAATTTTACTGGCTTGTTATTTTGGAATGAAGTAATATCTAGAACTCGACACTGCTTGGCCTTCCTTTCTTTAAGCTTTCTTGAGCAGGCCACGAATACTTTATTTGGTCCCAATTCAAACATCCAGCTGAAGAGAAGTGACCAAGGGGCCCAACGAAAAGGTTTAGAAAAATGAAACGATCCAGCTGACAGCTTTCCATGATGGGAGGATAGGACCAAATAAGATGTAACGTCTTGCGTAAACGGATTTGGACATTTCATCCCGTGGTAGTTAGAGAGAGGCTGCCACCCTTCACAAAACAAATAATCCAGCGAAAGAAACTCTGTTTGTCTGGTTAATAACCCAAGGTCAGGTTATGAATCCCTGGCTCAAGGCAAATAGCACCTTCCTGAGGGCAGAAACGAGGACAGGACAAAATAAAGTCACTATCGGCACCGTCCCTCACATACCCACCCTTCTACGTCTAAAACCAACTTCTGCAATCTTTCTACGGGCAGATCTGGTCATCTTTTTTTTTTTTTTTTTTTTTTTTTTTTTTGGAGCAGATCTGGTCATCTTTTCTAGAAAAGCATGCATATTTGTAAGACATGTATCCAGTGCTGCCTCCCTGTCACCAGATATCACATGCTTCAAAAAGTAGACTGTGTGGGAATTTTCTGGGTGTGCTTGCAGTGCTGATACCTAAGGAGTGAGGGAGGGCGTAGGGAGGTTGCCAGCACTCAGGTACTAGGAAGAAAAGAATTGGCTTTGATATGGTTGTTAAACATCACAAGGGGGCTTCTGGGAGATTTCTCAGGACTGAGCTGCCTGAAACCTCTCGGCCACATCAGGATTGAGGGTCAATTTGACCTCAATTCTGATTTAAGCCCTTTTTTGGAATCTTTCCTACCCTAGGTGCCGACAGGGCAAATGTGGTGTCACCAGCTTGACTCTGCATGGAATGCTGGTCATCCGCGGTCTACCTAGGAGACAGGAGCAGGACCTGGGTTCTGCTTAGGGCCAAGCCGGACCCAGTGCCAGGCCCAGGCTGATGGGCACGGACACTTCTCACAGACCAAGAAGATTGGTGAGGTGGGGAGGCGTGGGCACAGATTACTTTTCCCTGGCATTTTCACCACAGTGGCCTCCATTCACACACACTTTTCCCCAGACGCCCTGAAGCAAAAGCCATACAAAACAATTCCCCCAATGGAAAATGAAAACCCGTAACAAAACACTTTTCCCCTCTTCCTTCCCATCCCCACCCCACTCCCTCCAGCCCGACACCCTGAATACTCACAAGAGAACACTTTATCTATACAAAATTAATTAGAAAACAAAATATTTACATATGAAATAAACACCATCTTGATTTCCGTCACCAGTGGAGACCGACAGAGCCCCCTTTGTTCTAGATTGCTGTTCGCTAGGTTAGTTGGTTTGGTTTTTTATTTGAAAGGGGTGAGGTAAGAGGAAGAGTGAGGGGAGGATCCCCTGACCTCAGACAGAGTCAGGGTGAAGCGATGTTTATATGGCCCTTCGCCTTCTTCCTCCTGGAGACGCCTCACGCCCTCTGTCCTCTCTCTCAAAGTCTTTCCTTGAATCTAAGGTAAAGCACTCCGTGCTCCTCTCTCCAAATCTGTGAGAGGTTCAGCCCCTTGCCCCCAGGTTCGTTTTAGAAAGAAAACATAGCTTTGCAAGGCCTTCAGTTGGCTTTAAAATGAAAGATACTGAGGTAAAAATCCAGGAGGAGGACAGGGGACAGCAGTCAAGGGCAGGGAAGGAGGAAGGGTGGTGAGTCAGGGCAAAACAGGAAGGCAAAGAGCAGCCCTGGAGGGTGGGACTTGAAGAGGCATGGCAGCTTCCTTCCAGAGGAGGATGAGCACCTTTCTGGTTTATGTGTCCTGTGTGCAACATGGAGATCCTGCAGTCAAGCTTCCAAACAGACCCGGGGCTCTTTGGCTGCCAGCCTGGGTAAGGGGAGGAAGGCAGGACAGTGGCACGGACCCACAGGACACCCCCTCCCTAAGTTTCAGGACCGGCAGTGACGAATATTCATTTCCCTTCTCAAGTTTCCAAGTGAAGGGGGGCATTGCATCTGCCAGTACCCTCATCCCTGGAGTTTTAAATATATATGTGTGTGTGTGTGTGTATACACACACACACACACACACACATATATATTTACATATATATTTTTATTCTTGAATGGTACACCTGGGAGGGAAAGAAGGTTCTGTAGGAAGGTGGAAGGGCTTCTACTGAGAGGGTTCACATTGGGCTCAATGCCACATTCTCAGGGAGCCAGACCCAGTGGGGCAGTGGGGGAGTCCTTCCCCTGCTACCCTCTCCACTTCCAAATCTCTTCCCTTCCCTCCACGTTTCCTGAGCTGTACTCACAGAGCAAGCTCATGCCATTTGACTGTCTGTTCCAGATCAGTTGTGATCAGTTCTGGTGGAGCAAGCTCTCCTAGCTCCAGGTGAAGTAAGAAGGGATCAAAGCATTGAAAACATCCCCCTCTCTCACTTACCCGACCATAAACAACTCCCCTATACCTCAAAGCTTTACGTAGCTCCTCCCCAAACCTTGGCCAGCGTCTAAAAAGCTCAAGAAAGCTTTTATAGAATCTTTTGCTCTCGAGTGTGGGCAAAAGAGCCGTGGCTGCTTCCCGTTCCCTTCAGCCTTCCTGGAAAGTTCTCGTTCAAAACTGGTTGAACCGCAGAGGAGCGACTTTTGCACCTTGCTCTCGTAGGATCGTTCGTCACCTTTTTGTCTAGACCGCATCATCGTCCATGTCAAGAACTTCCATTCTCCTCACTCAGGAAGGGTGGAGGGGAGAGACAGCCAACCTTCAGGTAGCATCGGACCATCTCTGTTTGTATATAAGCCAAAAGAGGCACACCGCTTCGAGATGTTGGAAGAAACAGCTTTAGGAGTCCAGGTTGCCCTCTCTACATTTCTAGGCCCCTGACCACATGCCCGTGTAGACTACATGCACGTACAAGTGTACATGGCCATACATGCACATGTCGTCCATCTTCTCTTGCCTCTAGCGCACCACGGAACATGGCTATGACGTGCTTTCCGTCACCTACCAAAGACCCTTGGTTCCAGTTCACCACCACGGAGTCTCGCGCAATTGAAACATTCTTTTGGCTTATATATAAACACACATGGCCTCCTGCCCTCTGCTTGGCACGTGATCCCTACACGGATGCCACCTGAGTGACAAGAATTTAGCAAAAGCCTCTTTGCATTCACGGGCAGTATGGCAAATGGTCTCATTTGGGTGCTTCTGCCTTCTCACCTAAACATCTAGATCAGTTTGGGAAGAGCTATCCTGCGCTCACGTGGCCTCCTTGTATCTCTCTCCCTGCTGCACTCCAAGTTGGGTGGCAAACAGTCCTTCCGTGCTCCGAGGAAGCCTGCACGCAGCCACCTCCTTTCTCCACTCTGCCCTCCCGTGCTGAGCGAGCCTACCGGATTCCCTCCCGGGAACGGAACGACTGACAGATGGAGAGGGAGGAGAGCACTGGAAAGGCGGGGGAGGGCTGGGGCTGGTCACCAGGGTTGCCCTCTTAGAAGGAATCAGAACTCCAGGATTCCGTCAATAAATGAAAACAACAAGAAAGGAGCAAATGGGAACCAAGTTCACCCCCGTCACCCTCCGTGACATGCGCACCACACGCCCACGGCCCCACCCTCCCGTACCCACCTTAAAACCTCTCTCTTCCCTCACTCAGACATCAGACTCAATACTAGAAAGTTTCTCATAAACATGCCCATTGCTGGAGCCATTGAAAGCCCTGGGGTTTTTGTTGTTAGGCACACAGGGGTTGGACTGGTTCCCTATACAGATGTCTTTCTGGAAACGGCCTGGCACAGCCCCGTGAAGGGCCGAGACCACCGGCTTGTTGGTGACAAGGGCCCGGAAGTCTGGCCTGGCTTTCGGCGCCCCCGCCACCGTGGGCTGCCTGAAGAAGTAGGATTTGCTGCCATGGAGCAAGCACTGGTCGTCCCCAAAAGTGGGGATGAAAGGGTTTTGCGTGACCCGGTCAGGGTAGAGCGACTTGCTGAGCATGTAGCCGCCGCCGGGGTTGTTGTGGTGGTGGTGTCCAGCAGTGGGCACTGAGGACTTGTTGTTGGCAAAGGTGCTCTCGCCAGCTGGCATCTCAAACATGTGGGCGTAGGGACTCCCGTCCAGGAAGCGGCCCTTGTCTTTCAGGCTCACGCTGCGCGGGGCCAAGGCGGCTTCTTCCTTCTGCAGGTCCACGAAGGTGTCGTAGGAGTGCTGCCGACGCAGCTTGTTCCGGGTCTTCTTCTGGGCCTTGGAGTTGGTCGGGCTCTGGGGGTACTTGGTGGTGGAGGCATTGGACGTCACCGCCACAGGGGCAGCCGGCTGGTCCAGCTCCTGCAGGGAGTTGTCCTCGCTGATGTCATACAGGTTGCCTGCCTTCTTGCAAGCCTCGCAGCGGATGCACGCCTGCCTGCCCGAGTTCTGCCCGGCCACCGACGCGGAGTAGTTGTGCAGCTTCGACGGGCAGCTGCGGCAGAAGTTGCCGCCGCCCGAGCGGTCCTCCCAGTCCACGTTGGCCAGGTTCTTCTCCCAGGGGGCCGGGACCCCGCTGACCACGCCGTGTTTGTCGCCCGCCCCGTGTTTGAGGTGAGACCTGTTGGTACAGGGCCCTCCTCCGCTGACCGAGTCGCGCTTAAAGTCATCGCCCTGCTCCTTGTAGATATCCGTCAGGTCCACGTGCTCCCAGTGCGGGGAGTTCTCCTTGGTGCGGAACTGGTCCAGGTAGAAGTCCCGTAGCCCTTCCTTGTCCCTGAAGTAGCGCTTGTGGTCCGGGGAGCGGGGTGGCCGGCGGCGGTAGGCCAGCTCGATCTCGTCAAATTCCCGGCGGGACTTGGCCGAGGCCGGCCGCTTCTTCAGGCTGTCCTTGTATTGCTGCTTGCGCCGCTTGGCGGCATTGCCCTCGATGTTTCCGTAGGTGACCGTGTGGGTGGAGATGTCAGACACGTCGGAGCGGATCAAGTCATCGTGGCCACTGTAGCGGTCGCTCTTGAAGGAGAATTTGCCGTACAGGTCGCTCAGCTGGCTGTGCTTGGAGGAGGGGAGGCCAATGTCCAGGGGCTTCTTGCTGATGGACCTCGGCTGCGTGGTGAAAGGCGGGTTGTCACAGTCGTAGAGCCCATCGATGGAGCTGGCACTGCCGATGCTGTGGGGGCGGTGGTGGTGGTGATAGTGATCCTGGTACACGTTGCTGTCCTTCAGCTGCAGGTTGCCAAAAGTTCTCTCCACCTCGCTGATGTAGTCGCTGAAGAGGTTCTCCTCGCACGGCGGGTTGTTGTAGGATTTGCAGTCAGAGTGTGTGAAGCTGCGGCGGTGCTCGGAGATGTCGTAGACCGATGACTCACGCCGGATGAAGTCCAGGGCGCTCTGGGGGGAGCCGTTCACACCAGACAGGTTGGCCATGTTCTTGGCCGTGCGGAGCAGGCGCAGGATGTTGGAGTGCGTGTTGTTCATGGTTGCGGTGGGGGAGTTCATCACGGACTGGCGCTCCTCGATAGCCACCCCGTGGATGCAGCTGTAGATACCCTGCAGCAAGGAGAGGATGACACGCGTCAGGTCTCCGGCGAGGCTAGAAATGCCCACGTGGAGGACGCTCTCCCCTCCACCGCTACTAACTGCCTCGCTGGATTGAGAAAAGTCAGGCATGAAACGTGGCACGGTCTTAAAACTCATAGAATGCTGTGGCCAGAAGCTTGCCTGATTTATCACCTTGCATTTGCACAAGATGAGCCAAGCTCAGTGGTCTGGCTCTCTGAGAGGGGACACGCTCACTCCAAGTGACTTGAGTAAATAGATTGGAATCGTAAGACGTGACATTCTATGCCTCGACTCCACCATCGCCTTGCATTGACTTTCCTTCCTGTGCCTACGTTTTCCCATCTTAAAAATGAGGTCATGATATCAGCTGATCGCAAAAATGATTGTCAGCTTCCTGGAAATCGATAGCAATACTCCCCAGGTGCTGGGGCTGTTCTGCCCAGGCTGGCCACCCTTGACTGGTGGTATAGCACAGGGGAGCTCAGAGCTCATAACAGCCACTTTTTTTCCAGTGGCTTTTAGGATTTTGGTCACCAAATAACAGCTGAGCAGTTCTCTTCTTGAGCCAAGCATGAACCAAATTCACAGAGAGAGTTAGGGAGCCCTGGGGTCAAAGAAGGATTTTTCTCCTGCTGTGTCCTACACCGTGGGAGGGCAGAATTGGGACAGACAGCAAGTACTAAGTAGGGACAAATAATTCCCTTGTTGAATCCTCTCACTTATTCTCTCTTTAGCTCCTAGGTTCCTTCTTACACTTTGTCACTCACTTAATCTTATCATACATAATTAATACTGTAACAAATTAGTATTGATTGAGAACTCCCTGTGTACAGCTCCTTGTTCCAGGCCTTGAAGAACACCACCCAGCCCAGGTAATGGGTTGGGTTCACGTCCCAAGTCAGGGAAACCTGCTAATGCCTCGCTCCCTGCCTTGGAAGGTGGACACGTTTGAAACCTTTTTCCCTGGCCAGGGAAGTATGTGAAGAGGAGGTGGTTTGAATTGGGTCTTGAAAACAAAGGGGATTAATTTGGCAAGGGCAGTTGCCCCAACAGACGGGGATGAGGGCAGAGAAGATTAGAATAGAGAATCACAGCTAAGTGGGGGAGAAGAAGGGGTTAGAGGAAGTGAGCTTCACCATCCCAGAGGGCCATAGCAAGACCTAAGATCTTCGAAGTAAGGTTACTGTCCTTACTATCCTTCTTTCTAACCCTCCTTGGTTAGGGCCAAGAGAAAGCGCTAAGCAGTTTCTTCTGCGGGGGCCTTGATCGCATGCTTCCGGGTCGTGAGTGGGATTCCTGTTACAGGCCACCAGCTCCCCCGTTCCTTCTGCCATCACCCTATGTTGGACCTCAGAAAGGGCTGTACGGTGCAATAATGTGATTCAGGGACCACGCATCCCCCCTCTCCTGCGTACAGGTTCCTGAATGGCCTGAATCAGCTCACAGCCAGAGAGGAAATTGTTCTGTAGCACTAAAACACTACAGGAAAATGATGAGAAGATAGGACGACTTAATGAGAAATCCATTTTCTTACATAACTCCATTAGAGCCCAAGTTAGTTATATCTGAAACCCAGCCCTCTATTCTATAAAGGACATCTGAGGTCACTGCTCACGAATGAGTCCCAAAACTTTACCGACAAGAATTAAAAGAAGCCTGCCTTCCCCCCACCCCCCTTCGCTGTGATCCTCTGTTCGTATTTAAAACTGAGTTCTGAATCCTCACTTTGGACCAGAAACGGAGAAGAGACCTAAATAAAGAATGACTTAAGAGTTGTACTCTTGTTTCAGTGAAGAAAGTTTCTGGAATGTACATTTCTTATGGGTCAGTACTTATTTCTGAAGGTTCCGTTAAGCACTTTAACTCTGCGTAACTCACACGTGGTTAAAACAGAGTGGAACCGTGGAACTACCAGTAATTTATCTCTGCATGTCAGAACAAGGGAGCCACATTATATTTCACTATTTGAACAGACATGTGTTTTTTTTTTTTTAAAGAAAGATTAAATGATTAATACAGCCTATACACAATTAACTAACGGTGACGGAAAGCATTTGGTAGGAGGCCAAAATTTTCGTTTTGACAGATCTGCCAGTTCTTCGTGAGAACCAAATGCCCAGACCCCACACACGAAGCTGCTGCTTCTTGAAGGAAAACCAGCACCCCCTGTTGTTTAGAGCCACCTGAAATCCCGTCACCCGACCCGCGGGGGAAAGGTGCACGATGCGGTTTCTTGCTGCAGCTGCACGGGGCTGGAATTAGTGCGCTCCTGGGTCTCTGTGCTTTGCACGGCCCTAGACTAAGCTGTCCCCCGCAAGCTCCCGACACCTCAATCGAGCCACTCACTCTGCTGATGGAGAAGACCATGCCAGGCTTGCCGGAACAGACGCCCATAAAGCAATGCCGGAACTGCCAATAGAAAAGGTGTTCGCAGATGAAGGTGATGAGGCTGAGAGCCATGGCTGCCCCCAGCATGTAGAAGACTCCCGCCATGTTGTCGATGTCCAGCTGGCTGCTCATGACTTCGTTCTTTTCATTGTGGCAGATGCCAGTGAGCCAGAGAGCCTCCAGCTCCTCCATCTCCCCTGGAGACGGGCCGGCAAGGGGAGCGGGGAACGGGGGGCCGAGAGCAGGCAGAGGGGACAAGGAGGGTATTGGGGAAGAGAGAGAAGGACACGAGAGAGAAAGAGACAAGGAGACGGAAAGAAAGAAAAATCAATAGAGAAAATCACGGTAATTTGATGAATACCGCCGTGTATCAATTCATCAACGTATTCAATAAGTATTCGGCGACAACTTAATGTGGGTACTGCAGTGACACAAAGGTATGGGGCATTGCCTCTGCTCTCCACGATCTGTCAGTCCAAACTGTATACAGATAATCAATATGACCGGCAATGTGCAGGTAACGCGAGAGTTCAAATTCAGGGAAGTAATTTTGTGCATGGTGTGACCGGTCAGTTCTCCTGAGGAAGGTAGGACTTGGAGGTGGGCATAGAAAATGGGTGCGTTTTAATTTATATTGCATGAAAAGGCACTCGAGGCAGCAGAAATAGCATGATCAAGGGGAGAGAGGTGGGAGTACACAAGCCTTGTTTGGGAAAGACACGCAGAACAGCTCAAACAGAGAAAAGGGGGGCACAGGAAGCTGAACAAAAAAGGTTCATGCAAGGTGCTCAGGGCCTGAGTATCAGACTAGGTGCTTTGTACCTTCATTTGCAGACAGTAAGAAATCACATAATCAAATAAGAGATTCAGAAAATTGGCTCTTAAAATATGTGCAAATCAGGGGCACCTGGGTGGCTCAGTCAACTGAGTGTCCGACTTCGGCTCATCATGATCTCAAGATTCCTGAGTTCGAGCTCCGCATCGGGCTCACTGCTGTCAGCGCAGAGCCTGCTTCGGATCCTCAGTCCCCTTTTCTCTCTGCCCCTCCCCCACTCTCAAAAAAAAAAGTTTTTTTAAATGTGCAAATCAGATTGGGCTGGGGAAGGAGGGATGGAGAGAGAGAAGCAGAGATTGACTGATCCCCCACTGACCCTCGCACTATCTGATCTCTTGTTGCAGAGGGAAATATTAAGAGTAAAGGGGAGTGAACTTGAATCAAATGAAACCACCAAATTTAGAACTGCCTCCTTGTAACACCGCTTAGAGAAGCTCTGCTTGATTTAATTCATGCCAGAGACAAATAACCTTTATCCACTCCCCTGGATACTAGAAATTAGGAAGGTACAAACCTTAGACAAAAGGAAAATGAAAAAATTCACGTGCCCTTGAAGGCATCTAATTCTAGGCAAACAAAATTCTGAAAATCTCATGAAGAAAGCTACCTGTTCTAATAATTTCAGTTTGGTTAAAAATTTGAACTTTGAGTAAACTGACTGGAGCTTTGGTAACTTCTGCAAACAATCTCTACTGCTGCCCTTCCTCATAGACAGAGGCTCTGCTATTGCCTTTAAGTGACAGCTACATGAAAATTATAGAAGCCCTTATACCAACATGGCTTATATGCTTCAGCTATAAGCCTTGAGTCTTTCCAGTGTTAATCAAATCACTTTAAAACACTTTTTGAATGTTTATTTATTTTTGAGAGAGAGAGAGAGACAGAGAGCAAACAGGGGAGGGACAGAGAGAGAGAGAGAAAGACAGAATCAGAAGCAAGCTCTAGGCTCTGAGCTGTCCACACAGAGCCCGACGCGGGGCTCAAACTCACGAACTGTGAGATCATGGCCTAAGCCGAAGTCGGACACTTAAGCGACTGCGCCACCCAGGCGCCCCAAATCAAATCACATTTTACTCATTTCTTTGATCAAACTATGATTTTCCTAACTAGTGGAACAACGGACTTCACCTGGAGCCTGAAAATCCAGCTGTGTTCCTCTCCCTCGAATCTCATCCCTAACAGCAAAGGTTCTGCAGGAATAATTTAGACAACCTCCTGGCTGATGGCCTGTGGGGCCAAGCAGAGTCAGGCTGCCCTCCCATAACTGGATTAGCTTCTGGGAGACTAACAGGAAGAGTAGGTACTTTAAAAAACAAAGTGAAGAGGAATGCCGAAGGCTGGAGTGTAATGAAATTGGAGATCTTCTCAAAGCAAGATGGCTGCCTCAGTCTCCTGCCAGAATGACACTGGGGAGTGCCTTACGAGTTTCTGCCTCAGAGGACCCTGTCCCTGCTTCCTATCTCTTCCAGCTTAAAGAGCAAGATGGGAGAGAGGGAAGAATGAATAGATGGCCACAAGTGTACTGGCCTTTCTCTGGACACACAAAAAGCAGAAGCCTTTCCGAAGCTCTCTCTACTGCTCCGGCCACATGTGAAAAGACTGTCTGGAGCATCTAATACTAGCCCCTCTTACTTGATCCCTGAAGGTCTAATCATACCCTGCGATCCTGAAATGTACCTCCTTGATCAACTACATTAATCCTCCCAAATTTCACCCAGTTATGGGTTGAACTGTGCACCCACCCCGTGACCACCGCCAAATTCCTATGTTGATGTCCTAATCCCCAGTACCTTGAAATGTGACTTTATTTGGAAATGAGGTAGTTGCAGATGTAATTAGACAAGAGGATATCATGCTGGAGTAGGGTAGGCCCCTATCCATTACACTTGGCATCTTTAAAAATGGGGGGAAATCAGGCATCTACATAGGGAAAATGGCGTGTGATCATGAGGGCAGAGATGGGGCGATGTGTCTACAAGTGAAGGAACGCTAAAGGCTGCCAGAAAACCACCATGAGCCAGGGGAGGGGCATGGAAGAGATTCTCCCTTGAAGCCTTCCAAAGGAATCAACGCTGACACTTTATCTTGGGTTTCTGGCCTCCAGAACTGTGAGACAAATTTCTATTCTTTAAGTCACTCAGCTAGGGTACTTTGTTATGGCAGCTGTAGGAAACTAATACCTACCCCCCCCCCCCCCCCCCCGCCAAAACTTCACAGTATACCGTGAGATAACTGTCTGGAAGTGCAAGGGTGACAGGAATGGAGAAGAAAGAAAGGTTGGTGTTTTGGACTAGCCGTGAGAAGAGCCCAAATAAGCATTTCCCCTTTCTTTGACTCACCATCTCCAAATAGCTGCAGGATAGCAAGGTCCACCTGGCGCTTCCACCCAGAATCTTTTTGGATGGCAATGCCATAACCCGTGGAAGCAAAGACCTTCCCACTGCCAATGGTCACCAGCTTGCAGCCTTCATCTCTGCCTGCCATGTAGTTCAGCACTGCTGCATCATAGATGAAGGCATCCAGTTTCCTGTGCAAAGAAGAAGCAAACAAACAATCCAGTGGAGGAATTTTAGCCCCAAACTACCTACGGGGCCATTAATATGAAGCAATAGGGTTCCAGCCAACTATGGGGAGGACTGGTTCAAAGTAAGGCTCGAGTTGGAACTCAGCCAGAATCTAAAGCCCAAATCGCAGGCTGTTCTTTATGTGATTTCAGGTTGAAAGGAGGAGTTCTTTCCCTCCCACTGGGAATGATGAGAATGTAAGTCGGGCCTGAAGCCAACTCATAAGCTGTGTCTGAAAGGAGAAGGAGTAAAAAGGAATCAATAAAAATAATAACAGAAATAATGAAAAGTAACCATCACAACGATAACAACAAATAGCACGGGTTAGATTTATATAACATTTTTCATTTCTCAGTTCATTACAGTCCAGAGTGGGGATAAGTGTAGGTGTATGTGTTTCGATAGATGTGCAGGGCTATTTTTGTGGTCAGAAAGGTTTCAATAGTCTGTTTTGCAGCACAAGGAGAGAAAGGAGCAGTCGGGGTTGTAGCGGCACAGGCTTACGTTAAGAGCGAATGTGCGCAACGACGGGAAAACCCAACGTATAGGAGAATTCAGGTCTCTCAAGTTCCCAACGTAGAAGAATCTCATATTATATATTGTGCTTCCCAAGGGAGGAATATGTAGGGAAGGGAGTAAGACCACGGGTAAAGGCAGGAAGGCATGGACCGATGTTTCAAACCAATCTTTAGACACATCGAAGGTAGAGAAAGAAATTCAAATACAGCCATTATAGGTAGGTACTAGAGAGGTCCGCAAGAAAGAAAAGCATGCATCATCTCCTTCAATTGTACAAGGTGAGTTAGCTTTATCCCTCCTTAAGAAAAAATAAGCCCTTTCCGGTATGATAAGATAACAAAAATTTTTAAAAGGCCCACGAGGACCCTATAGAAAAGTGACACACCAAAAAACCAAAACTCTGATATGACGGACAGCTGTGGTTGTACCAGGGGCCAGGCTACCTACCGAAGTGGTCCTACACCCAAGCTCAAATCTCATCTCCTGTAATCTGCTGTGATGTCGTGGTGATAAGACAGAGTCTGACAGTATTTAAGGAAACATGCATCTGAGTAGCTCTTCCAAAACTGGAGCCACCGGGAGGTCCAGGTGCTGCTAGTTATCATACAACACAGGAAATCAGCTACAAGACCCCTTGACCCCAAAGTCCCAACATCTATAATGCTCAATTGTCTATCTATCTTATCCCACAGCCGTGGCTTTCAGAGGCCAAATGAATAAAGGGACCAATGTGGCTGGGATTATGCAAGCCAAGGTGTTTCCAGTTCATGAGCTCCTCTTAACAAACAAATAACTTTCTAGTGTATAAAGCTGGATCAAAGAACACTAATAAAGGTGGGAACTGGAGATCAGTTAACACATTCTCACTGTTTGTGGTCTAAAAACCTTCACCCTTTTCTTCCTTTATTCCTCCCTTGTCCAAAAGACACCAGAATCATCATGTTCACCTTTTAGTCAACAGGTCTTCATGTCACATGTAATACATGAACCTTAGCCTTGACGCTTCTCTTTTACTTTTACAGCTATTTTATTTATTCCTGGTTCACGGTTACATTAATGCAAGTAGAACATAATTTGTAAAAAAAAAAAAAAAGTATACATAGAAGTATGTAATAGCATAGGAGTCTTTGTGCACTGGCCTGAATTATATTGTCAAATTCAACTTGGAAATCCACAGAAAGCAAATGCAGTCTTGTTTGCTTTAAGTTTGGCACCCAAGCATGATATAGCTGATTCAGTGTACATTTAATAAATGTGAGAAACATATCAAAGACTCTGAGCTTGGAAGCAGTTCTTACCCTGTTTTCAGGGAGAGCAATGCATCATCTACACCCCTCTGGTTGAACTTTCCCATGTAGGCATGCATTTCTGCATAGTTATTGCGAATATTCCTCTCTGTGCTGCCGTTGGGCACAGTCCCAAAGCGAAAAGGGGGTGAGAAGTCATTGGGTCTCTGGAACTGGAGAGAGAGAAAGAAAGAGAGAGAAAGAGAGAGAGACAGACAGAGAAAGAAAGAAAATGCTTCAGAAAACGTGAAGAGATATTAAGTTAGCATTTAGTGGATTTATAATGGAAGGGACCCAACTACAGTTCACCAAATACAATAGCCCTCACTTAGGAACAGCAGTTGCTAACTGAAAGAGGACTTCAATTCAATGCAATTTAATACATATTGTTGAGAGCTTTCTATTTGCCCAATCCTGAATTTAATCTATAACCTTTGCATGTTCCATTTGTGCATACTGTACAATATCAGTGACGATGGGGATGTGCTGTTAGCTTAACTGCACGGGCTCAGTCACCTTTACACCTGAAAATTATGTAAAATATGGTTACAGGTCTCTTAATTTAGGGGTCTAAATACATTGTCATTGCACCATTTAAGGCTATATAACTTTAGTGGGATGAACTACATTGTACTCCTGAAAACAATTTGTTGGATATCAAATATATTTTGCTAAGAAATTTTCTTGACCTTCCTTGATGCATTAAAAGCCTGTATTTATTCTACGTGAGTTGTTGAACAAATTGTAAAATCAAATACAGTTTTCATTATGTTCCTTCCCTTGCTTAAGAACTAAGAGTAGATCTCCAGTGCCTATCATAACAAAGTGAAATTTCTTAGCTTAGATGTGTGGCATCAGCTTATTTCTGGTATTGCCCTGCAATTAATAAGACTGTATGTTGCTTCCTGAACAAATTATTCATTTGTATCTTCATGGCCTCATATAGTCTGTCCCCTCAGCATGAACTCACTTTTCTCTTGAGGCCAATTCATGTCCTTCATCTCAAAATGTAACTCAAAGCAATTTCTTCAGGACACCTTCTGTGAATTCTTTCCTCCATCACGTCTACCCCAAAGTATTTGATGTTCTGGGTTTCTATCATGCTAGAAATGCAATTACTCTCTGAATGAACTGGTTAAGTTCTGAGAGCTACTCTTTGATATAGTCATTAGAAGTTTAAGGTCTTAATTGAGACAGATACGGATTGAAGATCAGTTCTGCCACTTACGACTGTGTGATCTTGGGCAAGTGACATGAACTCCATGCATCATTTCCTCATTTGTAAGAAGGAGACAATGATGTCTCGTTTTCAAGGCTCTCGTGTGGATTAGATGATATAATGTATAAGACGTGACTGGCACAGCACCCTTGCATGCAGTAAGTGCTCAATAAAGATTATATTATTTTAAACTCATGTCTATATTCTGCATTCCCCAGTAAACTTCACACTCTCCAACCTCCCCATTCTAATAGTACAGCAGTGATCAGCTAGAACGTGGCCAGAGTAGCTCCCATAGCTTGGCACAGGAAAGACGATATAGATATTTCAAGTCCTCTTGGTTTCAATACTATGGGGATATATTTACTTCAGAGATATATTTGGAATACTCAGGAGTACTCTGAACCTCTGGACTTGTGTGGGCTTAAAGACATTCTCCTTTCTCTTTCCCTTGACCTGAAAAGCTCAAGAGCTTCTCTGAATATAGGGATTTCATAAACCACAAAATGTCACAGCACCAGGAACCACAAATACCGTCTTCAGTGTGCAGAGTTGGCCATAGTTAAGAGCAGAGTCATGCAGTGGGGTTAGGCAATCTGGGATGCATCAAAAGACCACTTCTTCTTGACTCGAGAGGCTTCCCGTCTGACTTATCACAGTGCTTTTCTCCATTAAGAGTTTTTGTTTCATTGGTTTCGAAAGGGTTGTGATTTTTAAGTGAATAAAAGAGTCCTAGAATTTTAGAGTCGTATAAAGCCACTCCAGGTTAACCAGTCCACACCCTTCATTTCACAGATGAAGACCAAGGCAAAGAGGACAAGTAATCTGCTCACTGACACACAGTGGTAGTGAAGGTCAACACTATCAGGAATCAATTGGCTTAATTAATAGTACTCTTCTTTGTCCCCAGCGGAGAGTAAGTTTAAGGGGACAGAGATATGTTTTTTTTAAGTTTATTTTTATTTATTAATTTTTGATAGAGATAGCGAGTGTAAGTGGGGGAGGGGCAGACAGAGAGGGAGACAGAATACCGAGCGGGCTCCGTGCTGTCATCGCAGAGCCTGATGCAGGGCTCAAACTCACGAACTGTGAGATCATGACCTGAGCTGAAATCGGGAGTTGGATACTTAACCGACTGGACCACCCAGATGCCCCAACAGGGATATGTTTTATGGAAGAGACAGAATGCTATGCATTATCACAGTCAATGACAATACTTCATTTGTTTGGAAACAGGTAGCTCCCAAATCAAATGCAGAATACATTCTATAGCAGGCAGCAATGTATAAACAAACTCCTTTTGATCAGCGACTCCCCACTTTGCTAGAACGATGACAACTGAGCCTCACAGTGCCCAAGATATCCGAGGGCCCAGCATATTTTCTGCAACATCAGTGAAAGTTGAAATCGTGTCAGGTACAATTCTGGTGTAGGTCATTGTATGTGTGGTCTTTTTTTTTTTTTTTTTGAAAATTAGCAATCCATGTAAGGTATACGCAATAATTTTGATTCGCCAGATAGAATCTGATGTCCAGGGTGCCTCACTTCCTGATGAAGCCAGATTATGGAAAGTTTCTGCACTACTCCTTTGTAACTTTAAATTTTTAAATTATCTTCAGATTTCCAGATGTTGTTTATAACCGTGTCCTTGAACAAAACCTAAAGAAAGGATCAAGGACCTAACACAGCCAAGATGACTGCAAAAGAAGAAAAAAGGTAGAAGGGCTTATAATACCTGACTTTAAGACTTGTTACAAGGTGATAGAGATTGTGGCAGTGTGATAATAGCACGGAGAAAATAAGGAGATCATCTGAACAGAATAGAGTGCCCACCAACAGACTAACACATATATGGTCACAAAGGCAATTAAGCAGAGATAGGAGTGTCTTCAACAAATGGTACAGGAACAATTAGATATCCATATGCAAAAAAAAAAAAAAAAGAACTTCATCCCACACCTCATGAGATATATAGAAATTAACACAAAGTGAATCACATGCCTAAATATAAATTATAATATTTCCCGGAGAAAATACAGGACACAGTCTCTGTAACCTTGAGTTAGACAAAGATTGATTTCTAGAGATATGACACCAAAGCACAATCCACCAATAAAGGAAAAAAAAAAATCAGGCTTCATCAAAATTAAGTACTCTTTGAAAGAAAGTTAAGATCATGAAGAGAGAAGCCACCAAGGGAGAGAAAATATTTGAAAATAGAGTCATTAAAAATCTAAAGGGAATACATGATAACAGAGCCAGATTCTTAAACACTGAAAGGTGAAAGCATCTTCCGTAAGAAAACGACCAGAGAAACCAGCCAGCACTGAAAGAATGGAAAGGCACAGTCCTTGGAATGCACTGGTCTTAGAGGCAGATCATTTGTATTGGCTTCTAGTTCCTTCTCTGACCAGCTGTGTGAACATGGGCAAGTTATTTAAATTCACAGAGCCCCATTTTTCTGGAAGTATTATTTTTAGTAATAATATATAGGAAACCACTGAACACAGTATCTGGCACATGGTGGATTCTCAAAATTATTGACTGCTTCTCTGACGATGAAGTTCTAACATCTAAAATTGTCTTGTGTTAGCCAATGTTCCCTAAGATGGAAAACTCTTGTTCTCTCATTTGTTCCTTAAACTAGGCCAGTTCTGGGGACCAAGAGGGTGAGCGCACTGCCCCAGAATTAGCCAAAGCAGAGGCAGAAGTGAGCTTGCCTTTTCCTTTGAAAATTCTTGTCCCAGCTTGAGAGGTTTAAATAAAACTCGAATTTAAAAAAATATATATCCATCATTGGACATTGAACTTGGCTAAAATTCATGGCCATAGAGAACTGCATGTTCAGTGAGGCCTGTGGGGAAGAAGGAAAGAATAATCTACCAAATACTTTGACACTGCCACTAAATGCCCTGTAACCAAATTTACCCCAAGTGGTGAGGCATTATATGGCACTTGTTTAACCTGAATAGCAATCAATGCTCTCTGGGGTTTGGGGAAGGAATATCGTTTTGTACTGCCAGGAACCACGAGTCTTAAAATCCACAGAATGGGGGGGGGGGATCCCAAGAAACAATTAAAAAGGATTTAAACCCCCCCCCCAATACACCAAGGAGGTCAACACTGGATTAAAGAGCTCTGTCTGATTTTTAAGTAGGGAACTGTACACAGTATTCCTTATTGGTCACCTTTGGCCATCACAGGGTTTCCTTGAATTTGGAATCTTTTTCCCGAGTTACCCAGATTGGGATTACAGAAACAGATTTCCCCATATCACAAGTGAGGAAACTGAAGGCCTAGAGAGACCAAGTAAGTTGTTCCAGGCCACATGGCGAAGCTGGAGGACAAGCTGAGGCTTGACCTCTGGGAGCTGAGCCTTCCCACTGCCGGCTGGTATGCTGGCTGACTAGTCCCTACTACGGCTTACTGGGAATGAAGCCCCACACGGCAAGTGGGGCCACCTGTGAGGGTGTCCTTCCCTTTCTGGCACATCAAATGCTGACTTGCATTCACCCTCTGGATTCAACACGTGGCTTCCAGCAATTACGGTAAGCACACATTTGCACAAGGGCAAAACAATGCCGAATGTTAAGAGAACTGTAATCTCACTCGATCCTCCTGGACAGCTGTGGGGAATCAGAAATCAACCCTCTTAGCTGTTGAGACCATCATCTCAGCCCCTGTCTTAAGAACCTCAAAGTGAATTAGTCTTGGCAAGCCATGCCAGGAGAGAGGTGCTAGAAGGCTGGAGTAAAGGTCCCTGCCTCGCCCGAAGATGATTGGACTGGAGGGTCGTGGGGCTGAATGGAGAGCCTCTCATACAGCCTGTTGCAGAGAAGGGTAAGGGAAGTGTGGATCTGATCCATTTCGTCTTATTTATTAAATAAATATATAAACTTATTTTCTTATGTATAAGGCATTACTAATTCATTCGTAGCGGTTACTCATATCCAACACCTATGTAATAACTCACATTATCTCCTTTAACTATAATAATTAAAATGCATCAATTCATTTGGTAAATATTTGCCAAGCATCTCTTAGTGTAGAGGGCTGTATTAAGAACTGAGGGTACGGAGAAGAAGAAAAAAATCAGGCTCTGTTTTCAAAAGATTTACATATTAGACAGTCAGAGAGGCAAACATTCATTCGATTTTCTATTCATTTTCTTTTTCATTCATGCCTTTATTCTTTCATTCATACAGCTATTCAGCAAGGATCTATGGGCATCTGCCATGTGTAGATGTTATTCTCGGTGCTGGGGATACGGTATTACAGAAGAATAAGATCCTGCTTTGAAAGAGTTCACATTATAAAGAAGGGAGGCAAACAGTAAGTGACCCCTGCCTGTTAAAGGTGGTGGACTGAGAGCCACCATTCTTCCACTCCTTCTACCAAGGGGTGAGGTCTATGTTCTCTCCCTTTGATTCTGGCCTGTGCTTGGTGACTTGCGTGGCCAATAAAATGTGCGGAAGTAAGTACACGTTCACTTCTGTGCCTTTTTCTTTTTTAATGTTTATTTAGTTTTGAGAGAGAGAGAGACGCACACAGAACACAAGTGGGGGAGGGCCAGAAAGAGAGGGAGACACAGAATCTGAAGCAGGCTCTGAGCTGTCTACACAGAGCCCGCTGTGGGGCTGAGATCCACAAGCTCTGAGATCATGACCTGAACTGAAGTCAGACACTTAACCGACTGGGCCATGTAGGTGCCCCTGCATTCTGGGACTTCTGAGGCTAGGTTATAACAATCTTTCCAGCTTCCGCCTGGACCTCTTGGAACCTCGCTTCAGGGGAAGCAGTCCACTCTGTAAAAAGTCCAACAACCCTGAGGCCACCACGCTGGAGCCATCACAGTCCTGTCTACAGTCCCAGCCTAGCCCAGGCTTCCAAATGTTCCAGTAAGAGTACCAGGTATTAGAGTAAAGCCATCTTGGACCCTTCAGCTGAGCCCAGCTACCAGAAGACTACCACATGACCTCAGCTGATGCCACATGAAGCAGAAGAATCGCCCAGGGAAGACCTGAGCAAATATATGACCCCCAAATTAGTCAAATACCCTGAACGGTTCTTGCTTCAAGCCACTAAGTGTTAGGGTGGTCTACTGTGCAGCAATAGACAGCTGGAACGTGGACGGTTTCAAATAGTGACAATGAAGTGCTACGAAGAAGCTAGAAACAGCTATTAGACAAGAAAAAGAGTGACTAGTAGAAGAATAAGTTCAGATCAGCTGTCCTGCAAAGGCCTCTCCGAGAAGGTGGCATCTGAATGGAAACCCGCGTGACAAGAAGGATCCAGGCCTGCAAAGACCTGGGGAACGCATACTGGGCCCAGGGAACAGCAGACACAAAGGCCTGACCGGGGGACAAGCCTGGCGTGGTGAAGGGACACTGAGCAACAAGATGGGTGCTAGGAGTAATGTGCCTATGCAGCGGTGGGAGCACAGAGCACAGGGCATCATCCTCAACAGCCTTACAGAAGCTGCAGCATGGGGGTCAAGACCAGAAGGAAGCGTTTTCCAGTTGGACAAGAGGAGCAAAGGGGCTTCTAGGTAGTGACAACGGCGGGGGGGGGGGGGTGCAGTGACATCTGATGGGGAGAGAGTTTGGGCCTGACTAGAGATCATGAGCTGCTTGTCACTGTCTGAGCCTCGCAGATGTGGCCGTGATAACTGGAGGCTGACATGGCTGAAGACGCAGACAGAGCCGGGATCACAAAGGGACTCGAATGCCGCGTAAGGAAGTTCAGAGTGCATGCTCTAAGGGAGAAGAAACAGCAGAGCCTCTGGAGCCAAACTGTCTGAATTCAAATCCCCGCTCTGCTGCTTGATAGCTGTGTGACCTGGAGCACCTCACTTAACTTCTCTGTGCCCCGGTTTCCACTTTTGTGCAGTGGGGCTAATAACAATACCTACCTCATAAGGCTTCTTAGTATTCAGCCAATTAATCTCGGCAAAATATTAGCACTGTGCCTGGCACATGATAAATATACCATATTAGCTATTAGTGCTGTCATTATTATTACTGTCAGCATCATCATTATCAGAGGCAACTGAGGGTCAAGAGTGGGTTTTTGTGTTAGAAAGAGCCCAGAGGTGTCAGCACGAAGGACAGGTTGGAGGACTAACTAAGAGAGGAGCTGAGCAGGACTTGAGCTCCCATGATGATCTGGAACCAGGCGGTGGGGGTGGGGGGGGTGGTAAAGAGGAACGGAAACATCATCAGCTACCTCCCTCCCTTCTGAGAATATGAAAGATGGCATATGCACAGCTAGCTAAAATACAAGACCGCCCAGGCATGTACCAGGCATGTTCTCTTCAAAAGAGAAAGACTGGAATCAGCCTGGAAGGCTTCTTGGAGGAGGCTGGGTGTAAGCTGGCGGGGTGAATGGGCTGGGTTTGGAAGGATAGAGATGGGAAGCTAACGTCGGTTTACACCGGAAGACCCCCTCTGCTTTAAGAGTCCTCCTCCAACACTGCTTAGTTTCCATGGTGAGTGAGGAAATACGTCTGCAGAGAAGTCTTTGCGGCCATGACGCCAGGAGAAAGAGCAGGTTCTGAAAACAAAAGAAAAACCCTCCTAAATACTGACTGGGTCCAGGCTTCTGTGCTGACCACCAGACAAAGCCCAATGAGGTTAATTAGAGTTAGATCCTGTGAATGAGGGCACACAAATGACAGCAGCTCTACTAACATGAAGAGGGTGGGGAGGAAATGCCTTCCTGGGCACTTGGCTGCCTGAAAATGGCTCTTCTCATTCAGTGGGAGTCTGACCAGCATGTGCAGATTGGGACCGGCCAGCACCATGACCTTGCAGAGATGCATACTGTACGTTCTGCTTGCAGGGTCCATCCACACGGACGCGGAATCTGGGGGCTTTTGTCCTCAGAGCTTAACAATCCTCCACATAAATATTCATCCCATTATGCCTGCTTTTACATTTGAATCACAAAAAGAATCAATGCCCAAATGCCACTCAGCCTTCCAAGGCACCCGAGGGAAAAGGTGGGAAGGCTTCAGACACAAGGGTGGCTTTTATGAGGATGTGGCAGAGCATCAGAATCCTAAAGGGACCGCTTTTTTTTTTTTTTTTACCTACCCAGGACCCTCCCGTTATCATTATTATTACCATGCATACCCTGCTTCACCACTAGTTTTGTTATCGACATTTATTTATTTATTTATTTATTTATTTATTTATTTATTTATTTTAATGTTTATTTTTGAGAGACAGAGACAGAGTGCAAGCAGGGGAGGGGCAGAGAGCGAGAAGGAGACAGAATCCGAAGCACGTTCCAGGCTCTGAGCTGTCAGCACAGAGCCTGAGGCAGGGCTTGAACCCATGAACCATGAGATCATGACCTGAGCCAAAATCGGATGCTCAACTGACTGAGCCACCCAGGCGCCCCGACTTGTATTATTTTAATGAAACGTGTTATTCTTTCATGCATGCATTTTAAATTGTAAAGTGTAACTGACGTAAAACGTAGCATTAATTTTTTTTTTTCATTTTAAATATTTTTAGGTGTACCGTACTGTGGCATGAAGTATATTCACACTGTTGTGCAGCCATCCCCACCATCCATCTCCAGGACTTTTTATCTTCCCCAACTGAAACTACGTACCTGTGAAACACTACATCCCCATTAGTTCTATGCCTTTTGACCATACCCAGAATCTTGTAACCCCAGGCACAATCAGGACATAGAACAACCCCATCACCTGCTGAAACACCCCCCACCTTTAACCTCTGGCGACCACTGATCTGTTCTCTATCCCCGTTTTGTCTTTTCCAGAATGTCATTTACATGGAATCATACAGCACATAACCTTCTGAGATGGGTTTTTGCACTTCTAATAATGCCCTTGCGATGCATCCAGGAGGATCTGTAGGTCATTCCTTTTTATTGCTGAGTAGAATTGCATCGTACGGATGTATCGGCTTGTTTATCCATTTATCCATGTAAGGACATTTAGGTTACTTTCGGTTTGGGGTAGTTACAAATAGAGCAGCTGTAACATTCATGTGCAGGTTTCTGCGTGAGCATAAATTTTCATTTCTCTAAGGTAAACACCCAGGAGTGGGAGTGCTGGTTCGCATCTCCACCCCCTGCCCAAAGGGCAACTCCTTTTGCATCTCATTTTTCCTTTGATCTTCCCAATTTCCCCATGAGCCATAAAGGAAGTACCACAACTGTTCCTGTCTTCTTGTTGTCTGCTACTGAATTCTCCCCTCATAATATCCTACAGCCTGACCAGAATGAAGCAGGGGGTGTGTGTGTGTGTGTGTGTGTGTGTGTGTGTGTGTGTGTCTGACTTCAGACTCTGAGCAATGTTTGAAGCCAGGAGGAGGTGGTTGGAGAAATCAGCCTCCCCCCCTCCCCCACTATGGTCCCTGTTTGCCCAAAGGGGGAAGACAGGCAGATGGTAATCTATACATTAGGCTTTCTGAAGGCACAGTCTTCCTCACTGTTCCATGGCCCATAAATGCTTAGGACACGCAGGACAACGAGGCTGTCTCTGCTTACACTGAAGGACAACATACTGCTAAAACAGTAAGTGTTACCTGTGGGTTATGGGCTCTAGAGACTGAAGCTCAAATCTGAGCTCCATCATTTATTAACTGAGTGACTTAATACACAAGCCAATTGGCTTTGAAACTGAATGGCAACAATGTTCTAAGAGGAGAAGTAAGGCCTAACATCCCATTACAAATCCTCCCCTTCAAAACCTGGGGCCCAGGATCGCCACTCGGGACCCTCCCCATGGAACCACCCGGCTGTGGATATAGTGACAGATTAGAGTATAAGATTCTTCATGAATTATAACCTTCATGAAAGCTATAATCTGGGACGGAGGCGGAAGAAATAAATAATTATTATACGTTTCATTATAAATTATTCATTGGAGAGAATATTGTTCAAATTCACTCAGCAGAGGAGACTGAACTGCAATAACAATAACATCACAGAATGTACTTAGAAGACACAGGTATATAATAAAAGGGCCGAAATTAATTCAGTTCTCTTCCTGGGCCCCTGGAGAGCCGGATACCATTCTGTTACTGCCAGAAAGTGAGTTAGCACATACTAAACACTCAATATCTTAGTCATTTCTATTCTTTTTTCTCTTATTAATATCAGCGCTGTGGTTGTCCACCGTGGCAAACACACAAAGTCTGCATATGAAGGAATGTGCACTTGGATAGGAGAAGCCTGGCAAGTACGGCTTCACAATTCTGGATGCTATGCTGCTGGAGAAGCAGCCCTTTGCCTCTCTGGGCTCAGCATGGAACTGGGAGTCCTCCGACGGACTCTGGAGGGGAGGAGGTGGTGGAGGGAACAGCATGCCCTCCGCTGTCACCACCCTCCTGCTGTGCCCCCAGAAAGAGTGTATAGAAAATACAATGTGCCAGTTCTTCAGATTCCTGGAATTCGGTTAATTATTAGTTTTCCTCCTAGCTAAACAGTCATCTCTTTTGCAGTTTACAAAATTTAGATATACGAACCTTAATAAATATTTCCTAAAATAGTTCATAAAATCAGGTAATGGCTTTAGAGTTTACGTAAGCTCTCTGAGGTTTGGCCCTGAGCTAGGAGAGCTGAGCAGATGATACAGAAGCTACGACTCCTGTATTAGCTTTGCCAAGTCATACCTGTGCCCCAAAGTCTTACGTGTTTGGCCAAGTCTTATGTCTGGCCATAGAGTATCATCATCGGCACACATTCAATGGCTATAATCCATGCATTAAGTCACTAAGCTCTGAAATGAAATAAAGCAACAGGTACAGTCCCTCCATGACTGTTCAGCTGGAAATTAAAATGGGAAGCAGCTAATGCTTCCATGTTAACGTACCACACAACTGACATAGAGTAACTCAATCTTTCCATCGACCCTACAAGCTGGAATGGTTATCTCCACTCAGCGGACAAGAAAACTGATGAACAGTGTGGTAAGTCATTTGAATAAGGCTACACAGCCAGAAACCAGTGGAACAAGGGTTCAAACCCAGGGTCCTCACATGACCATAAAAGATACCACAGAGTTCTATCCACACCAAACAGATGCTTGGCAAACACGTGTCGGGTAGAAGAATCCAATGACTAGAGGACTGTGCCAAGTTCCAAACGGGACGTAAGGCAGGCGAGGGCTCTGCAAGTTCAGAGGGAGCAGGGATCATCATGAGGGGGTGGGGTGGGGCGCTAACGAGAGGAGGCAGAGACGGAGCTCTTATAGGTTGGCCAACTTACATCGGTGGAGGTGTGGGGAGGGCCCTCGAGGCAAGAGGAGGGACTCAAGTACTGTGACGTCACTGAAGTTGGAAAGAACGTACATGGGAACGTGGAGCAGTGAGTTGGCGCACAGACGGAGGCCGTGCAGCAGCACCCGCTGCACGGTCAAGCTGCAGAAGGATGCCACAGCACTTAGGTAGCACTATTCAGCTACAGCAGTGTGGCTAGAAAAGCAGAGAGGCTGGAGCAGAGACATTCACTGCAAAATGACTAAGGGTCTGGGCTATTTTCAGGGGGAACATCATGGGAGGAATATATGAGAGAGATCTAGAACATAAGCCCTGACAGGATCCAAGTCAGCCTGGATATTCAGGAGGACAAAGGGAGGGAAAAGCGGTGGAGTCCACATCATCCCACCCCCTCATCTGCCACCACGCTCCTTCGCCCATCCCTCAGCAGCCATACTGGCCTCTGAGCCGTTCCTAGAATATACCAGGCATGCCCTAGCACGCTTGTCTCTCTGCTCAGAAAGCCCCGGCTAGCCATCACTCCCTTACTCGGTGGTCTTCTCACCGAGGCCTTCTCCGACCACTCGACTTAAAATTGCAACTCATCTGCCAACACCATCTCCCTTCTCTGCCTGATGTTAGCAGTTAACGCCTAATATCGTAAATAAGTGCTTTTTCAATTCATTTTCCTTTTCCTCCTTTTAGAATGCAAGTGACATGAGGGAGAAGATTCTGTCTATGTTGATCACTGCTGTATCACTAGTGCCTAGAACAGGACCTGGCATTTAAGAGGCTCTTGGTGCAAATGAATGAATGAATGAATGAATGAATCAATAGCACACTCCTTACTGGTGAGTGTGTTATCATGCAACACAAAGAACACAAAGTTGCACGGCAGTGTTTCTTTGATCCAGTGCTACTGTGGCACAGCTAGTGAATAAGGAGTTAATTTGTCCTCATGCTAGCTGAGGACATCTTTTCTGGCACCTTCTCCATCTTCCCTTCAAAAAAATATGTCAGATCTGAGATCCCACAAGAGCTTGTCAAATTTAGGACTTGACAATGCATATGAGTATTTCTTTGGCACCAAAAATGTGACAGAATTGGAGATTATTATGGTAACATGCAGATGAAGTGAAACAGAGGTGTAAGGACAATGGCATTTGATTTTTATCCCGAAGTCATCCCGTGTGTGACAGGTGGCCTTGGTCATGCTCCCTCAACCTACCCTTAGGTGAGACTTACAACGAGGTGTTACTGCCACGCACCCCCTTTCTCATACCGACCGGGGAGAGTGCATGGACTGTTGCAGATATATTATAAAAGCTGTGGGTGCTAGCAAAGAGAAGTGGCCTTTAAAGATTTCAAGTAAAGGGTACAGATGGATTCACCATGGAAACTGGGATTCTGGAACTTCAGGAGCAGCCCTAGCAGCTCATACACAGTTTGGGGGAGAAAACCGAAGGTTACTATCGGGACTTTCACATGCCAGATTCCCCAGTGAATTTAGGGGGTGCTCCAGTTGCTAGCATGCTAAGCTGAGGTTCCTAACCCGAAGCTGGGGCAGGGGTAGGGCAGGGGTAGGGCTGCCAATGGACTATGCCAGGCAGGGCCGAGGGCAAGTAAGGATCCAGGGAGAGGCACGTCAGGGGGCACAGACACACCTCTGCTTTCCTGGCAATCAATCAGATCCATCAGTTCCAAACCGAGAAATGGAAATGCCAGCATGTGCACACACGGTCACATTGTGACCCATTTACAGCACAGCAGAACTTACGGCTTTGGTCAATAAAGTCAGCCTTATGCAGGGGGCACTCCAGTTTATAGAATGTCAGTGCTGGGAGGGGGCCTTCATGAGCCCACAGTGCCTACTGCCTCCTTTTCTGGGGTTCACAGTGGACCCTCTCAGGGGAGGGTTCTGATGAGTCCTTTGGTAAAGAAACTTATTAAACCTGACACAGAACTTTCCCAAACATATTTTGCCATGGATTTTTTTTAAAAGAATACCCATTATGTTTCCCAGAACATTAGTGGGCTGTGAAACACAGTTTGAGAAATGCCCACTGAGAGACTTCTTCCCTGTTCGCAGCCAGAAACAGAGGCCTGGACAGTTTATTAACTCTCCAAGACCAAATAGCCATTCCCTGCTCCTGTCCCCTCCTTTCCTTCCTTCCTCCTGTTACTACACACGTACTGAGCGCCCGGTCGGCATCTGCAATGCGGCTAGAGCCACACCATGCTTTGACATGTAATAGTTCAATGTGCCTACGACATCCTTAATGGGCCTCCAATTACAATGGTAACACAATTATTCTAAGGTGATGGCTACAAAAGTAAAAGATCAACAGCCATAGGGCAGAGGAATGGAATTTAATTTTGCCAGCTGACTGAGGGTAAGCCAAAAAAGCCCTTTTACTTTCAACCATTGCGTTGAAAATCATTCTGAACTATGTTAATTCGCGTTCCTTTCTCGGGTTACCCTCCATTCAGACATATTCAGTGAGTATCTGCTTTGTGTCCTGGTACTGGGATGTGGATGCTTCTGCAGAGATTTAGACGCAGAAGATCACAGATGGTTTAAGAGGTGACATTTAACATATATTTACTCCAGGAAAATCTCAGAAACTATTTTTACCTTTTTAAAAAAAAATTTAATGTTTCTTTTTGAGACAGAGACAGAACGTGTGTGGGGAAGGGGCAGAGAGAGAGGGAGACACAGAATCTGAAGCAGGCTCCAGGCTGCGAGTGGTCAGCACAAAGCCCAACGTGGGGCTCGAACTTGCAAACTGCAAGATCATGACCTGAGTCGAAGTTGGACGCTTAACCAACTGAGCCACCCAGGCGCCCCATCAGAAACTATTTTTACTTTTAATAATTCCTTTATATGAGCCTGTTTGGTTATCATTTCTCTCTTTGCCCCTATGAAAGTAGAAAATGGCATGGCGACCATATTTCAGGGTTGGCCACTTCTTGTTAAAGAAGTCATGGGGAAGCAGAAATGTCCAGTGGAAAGCTGGATGATTGTGAAGGCAAGGTCTCACCACTGAGACAACTGTGTAGACATGGCACATGGACCCACTGAGGGGCCACTGTACTCCTCTCCCACGGGACATGGAGAGCAATCGGGGCTTCAAAGAAGACAAGCCCTGAAATCACTTTATAATTTAAGAGCCGACAAACCACAATAGCAGTGCGGTTGGAGACCCCCATTTGTTCACCACTCTTCTTCAATACTGCCTGCTCAATTTGGATGACTTGGGAGTAGAAACCACAAGATGAGCAAACCCTGTCTGCTACTATAAATGTCAAATATTTCGTATCTACATTACCTACCCCCAATCCATTAGTTTACGAAACTACCTTCCACTGTTTCTCAAATCCAAATGGCTAATAAAGAAAGAAACGCACTGGCTAATCCTGTGAACACTATACGAATTATGTAACTATCTGAGGCATACATTCATTCATTGACTAAATGATTATTCAATCTGTTCTTCAACAAATATTTGAGCACCTATATTTGCAAGGCTCTATATAGTTACTGTGGATGTACCAGTGAACAGAGACAAAACATCTTGACCTCAGAGAGATTATAGTATAGTAAGGAGAGACGAACATTATAAATATGTTAAATACCATTAGTATGCCACATCATGTAACATATAATTTCTATAAAGGAAAAAAAAAGACAGAAAACCACAGAGATAAATAAACTTATTTTAGAGCCTCTTCCAGATGTTAGATCAGATGCTTCGGTGGCCTGCCTACAGGATATCCTGAGCTCAGACTGCCTTTAAGGGACACAGTGTCACTGTTTCCTGGGAACTTTTGCCTCCAACAATATACAGTTTATAAGTGCCTTCCTCTTTGAATGTAACCCCACCATCTTGGTCTGATGTGAACTTTCAGAGGGACAATTTCAAGTTTTCATCAGATATACTTTTCTACTTAAAATGAAACCCAAGGTGTATTTCATTCCAGGATAGGAGAGGATACTTTTTGTAGAAGAAACGAATGGGCTAAAGGGACAGGATTACTGGCAGGACAGCTCGCCTATGAATTGCAACACATTATCCGGGAAAATAATACAGATGAGTCCATTTCACACTTATATTAGTAAAATCCTGTCCGAGTGGATATCATTAGAGGGAATGTGTGCACTCCCGGGGATACTGTCTCACCCACTTGGAAGCTAAAAGTTTCATTACTGAGTTTCACAACGATTCATTTAAGATACCAGGGAACTGGGTCCTTGGAATGGTTCCAAGTACATGTGTCATGTTCCCTTGGTCAATGGTTTACAGAGAAGATAGCCTACTTTAAAATTATTCTATAAATTCCAAATCAGGAGTCAATTAACAGAATGGGAAAAAAATCTTAGCCAATGCCGAAGTAAGCTGTCAAGAAAGTTTTTCTTTATCAAACAAGAGGCCCCTGTGACTGGGCAGGTGCGATTCTTGGTAAAAGGGTAGGCATGGTCAGCTTGAGTTGAGAGTGGGAGATAACTTACTGTTCACACAGGGGAGGGTCTCATTTTCCTTAAGAAGTTCAATGATGGGATGGAAAACTTGCTCTTTAAATCTGCTATGACACTAAATTGGACTGGATGGCTGGCCATTTGGGACAGAGAATTAAATAGCAAAACAATAAGTGTGGCATGATGAAAGAGGATATTAAAAGGATGAAGTTCAATTAGGAAGCATACAAAGTAAGTCACACAGGATGTAAAACCATAGTGCCCTCCAGTGAGAAGGGACAGGAACCGGCTTTGTCAAAAGCATGGTCAAAAAGATTGTGACGCCCTAGCGGACCACAGGCTGCACCGGTTGACAACACAGTGCTGCTATTTAAATAGGGAGCCGATAAAGGGAAGTATGGTAGGTGGGAAGGAGAATATCAGGACCACGGTGTATCACTAGGAGGGCATTATGGTCCTGGTGTGTTCTTTTCTAGAACTCACAATGGAAATTTGAGGAGGTTCAGAAAGTGATGGAAGGCAATGGGAGCAAGTTTTAAGATAAAAAGTTAGGGGCGCCTGGGTGGCTCAGTCGGTTAAGCGTCCGACTTCGGCTCACGTCGTGATCTCGCGGTTCATAAGTTCAAGCCCCGTGTCGGGCTCTGTGCTGACTACTCAGAGCCTGGAGCCTGTTACAGATTCTGTGTCTCCCTCTCTCGCTCTGACCCTCCCCCGTTGATGCTCTGTCTCTCTCTGTCTCAAAAATAAATAAACGTTAAAATTTTTTTTTAAAAAGATACAAAGTTAAAAGATTGGGTTTATTTAACCTTGAAATGAGCACCCAAGGACATTGCACTGTACTTACTACCTTCCGTTTTAAGCATTGTTTGAGTGTCTGCCTCCCTCACTGTACTATGAGACCAGGGCTATCTCGGCAGGTCCCTGATACTTCATAGGTAGGGTCTCCATGACATTTGGGCCATACTTCTACTAAAATCACATGGGCCATTTATCAGAAATTCTAATTTAACTGGGTGTCCTGAATTTGTATTTGCTGAATCTGGCAATCCTGCTCCTAGGGTAATTGGTAGCCATCCAATAAATACTTGTTAATTTCTAGCAGGTACTAGGTATTATGTGAAGTGCAGAGAATAGAATAACTTAAATTAAGAAAAAACACACAGATGATACAACACAGGACTCAGTCAACCCAAAGGACCGTGGAAAGGGGCGGGATTCTGGTAAGAGGCAGAATCCAGGTTGAACAAGGAGCTGATCAAGGGTAGGAGGGGTTTCTGGAGAGACCCTTTGAGACGAAGAAGCCCAACTTATTGTAGAACAAGCCTCTAGGCTTTAGCCATGAGCAGCCTGGCAGCTGCGAGGACTCCTGAGACAGACTGTGTGGTTAGGCTCTGAGCTCAGGGCTTGGGCAAAAAAGGTTAGCAAGAGCATGCCTGCATAGAGCTGTTTGGATCTTTACCCTGTTCCAGTAAGGGGTTTATGGCAGATATATAGGGTCTGTCTGTTGAAGAAATAAAGACTAGATCGTGAGACTGGAAAGCAATGAAACTGATTAGAGCGCACTTACATTATAGTTGCATTGTACACACATGCAGGATAAGGTGCACTAAGATCGTATGTGTTAAGTGGGAATTGGCTGGCAGGGACCCTCAATAGTTTGGGGGATGGAAAGAGGATGGGAAGAGCTGGGAACTGAGAGGAGGAGCTGTAGGGACTGAAACCGTTGGGTCTCAGGCTCTCCCAAGCTCACATCTAATCCGACCTTCTGGGAATTTTCCAAATGGCAAGGGGTCACTGGCGAGCATCAGTATTTCCTTCATTAGTGGACAAATTATGATAGCATAGCAACCATTTATGACAGTAAGAACATAATTTCCACCACTAACTTAGTCAAAATGGATAATAATGATAAATTAGGAATATTATAAAATTCCCCGGTTTCATCAATAATTTGCAGTGAAGCTAACTAAGGTTCTTTTCCAAGTCTCCAAGACAGCTGAGCTGGGAACAGTTAGGTTTACTTTTTCTGAGCATCTGAAAGGAAAGACAATTCTTTGGCAATACAGACCATGCAAGTAGGGAAGGTTTTGAGAGAAACCCAGTTTTATAATCTGTCCACTCCCATAAGAAATTGTTTGGGGTAGGGCCCAGTAGTCAAATGAAATCGTATTTGTTTTTTGTTTTTTTTTAATTTTTTTTTAACGTTTATTTATTTTTGAGACAGGGAGAGACAGAGCATCAACGGGGGAGGGTCAGAGAGAGAGGGAGACACAGAATCTGAAACAGGCTCCAGGCTCTGAGCTGTCAGCACAGAGCCCGACGCGGAGCTCGAACTCACGGACCGCGAGATCGTGACCTGAGCCGAAGTCGGACACTCAACCGACTGAGCCACCCAGGTGCCCCAAATGAAATCGTATTTGAAGTAACTGTTTTCTATCACAGCGATAGGTGACAGATGTAGATTTGGAAACAGTCACTGAATTCTTACTCTGCACCTTGGAGTGCGCTAAGTGCTTTCTCTCAAAAGACCCAGAAGGATGGCTGAAAAAAGGACGATTGGGCACCTCTTGCCTATGGCAGATAACCTTCTTCCAGGCAGCCTTGGCTCCAGAGCTATTTTCTGGGACTCTGAGCAGTGAGGAGTGACCCCTCCATTCTCCCTTGCACACCTTTACAGCCCTGACGTATGACTTGCCCCCCGTCAACACCCCCACCCTGAATCTCACTGAAATATGCAAGTGCAGGGAGCCGGGAGGGTGGCGGCGGGACCACAGAGTGGGTTCTCGAGTGGATTAGCAGCAGTTTGTGTCTTTCAAGGCATATGTTAATCATCTACTGGAAACAGCATGGACTTTGTGAGATGGGTTTAGGCACAACACAAGGGTCTGCCATAGGAATCGAGCCCTACCATTAATTGAGGGATTAGTAGACACCATTCTGAGCACTTTAGAGGTATTTTAAGTCTTTGATAGTACAAAAGCTATAACGTAGGCAACACTCTCATCCTCATTTTATGATTAGGAAACTGAGACACTAGAGGGGTTTGGGAGCCCAGCCATATCGCCTACTTTGCAGTGGCTGAGTCTCAGTTTCCTCTTCTGTAAAACAGAGGTAGCATCTGCCTAAAAGGTTTGGCAGGGTAAGCGAATGAGATAGAATGTAAAGCGCCCAGCCCAGCAAATGCTGCCCATGGTCACTTAAGACTGACCCATCCTCTGAGGCTGTAGCTACAGACGTAGCTTTACGTAGCGATTAATATGGACAAGGGCCACAGTTGCTAACATCACGAAAGAACACGTAATCCAAAGATCAATTTATTTTTGGCTTTGGAAATGCAACTGTTAATAGGCCGGCTCCAACCTATGAACAGGTTGTCCTCAACAGTTCACTTATAAATCAGCCGTTCAGAAACAGAAATACATTTCCCCAGAGAAACAATATTGTAAATGGGTAGCTCATTAAAGGCAATTTAATCCATAAGAGAGTGGAATTTTAGTGTTAATCTTATTAGCTTATGTTCTGGGAACATTCATTCGCATAACACGCTTCCAAGACGCAGCAGGCACTGTCCCAGGAGCTGAACAGTGTGTCTGTTGCCTTAAGGATGTTACAGGGCAGTGCAGGAAGCAGCCATCTGATCACTGATTCCAGGGGAGGCTAACAAGGATGGCTTCCGGCTATTGTAGGAGAAAGGGGTAGGCTATCTGGGGATGTGCAGGGGCAGGAGATGGGTGATGAAGTGTAGAGAAAAGGAGAGGAGACTTCCCTCACTTGAATTCAGGGCTCACCCTTGTACTTCACTTTGAATATTCAGATCCTACTTTCTGGGCCCGGTGCTCTCCTAAGCTCTCCTCCAGGGCATCCACACCTGGCACTCCCTATTTTCCTACATGATCCGTGTCCACAAAATTAAACCTACTGCCTTTTTTTCAGTCCAAATAGACCATGTCTCGCTGCTAAGAGGGAGACAGTCTAAAAAAAGAAAAAAAAAAAGTGATTAAATCATCACTCAACATCCCGAAGATATTTGCATTTGAAGAAGCTGATTGTGTAAAACGTTTTGTTTTCTGTATAAATGTTTAAACTACAAATATAAGCACATGAAACCATTCCATTAGAAGGTAGTGGTCGCTCAGACCGATTGGCCCAGCTCATGCACTGCCTTAGGAACTACTTTCTTTCAGGGGTTTTTGACAAGTGAACCACACATCCTTAGCTGTTGGGAGGATGTCATGGTTGTTTTGTTTTGTTTTTGAGAGAGAGAGAGTAGAGGATAGGGGCAGGGGTCGGGGGGGGGGCGGGGAGAGAGAGAGAGAGAGACAGAATCTTAAGCAGGCTCCATGCTCAGTGCTGAGCCTGACCTGACACGGGGCTTGATCCCACAACCCTGGGATCATGACCTGAGCCGAAATCAAGAGTCAGATGCCCCAGCGACCGAGCCACCCAGGCGCCCCCAGACGTCATGTTATTTTCATGTGCACACGGCTGCTCTCATAGAGTCCCGTGGTGCCAAAGAAGGGGGTGGTGTGGCAGAATGGCTGCGTGTCTGGGTCACCTGTAACCTGGGGGGGACTTGTCCTGGAACATGGGTGTACAGGATGATGTGTGATTTCATGACACCTCAAATCAAAAAACTGAAGTCGCGTTATGAAGACTATTCCAGGGAGCTAGAAAGCCGCCCGGCTTCGCAGCACCAAACTCTTAGCCCCAGCCCAGGTCAGCGAAACCACAGCCGCCGAGCAGAATGCCCCCCTCTGCCGTGCGCTGTGTGTGGCTCTACCATCCCCAGCAGAGGGGACCAGAGTGACGATCACGTACTTGTGTTAAAAGCCTCTTTTCCACGACTTGGGGTGGAGAGGAGGGATTGCAATTCCAACTCAGGAGGAGATTCCGAAGTGCGGAATATTAGAGGCAGCTATTAGAGAAGTTCTCACAACCGTCATTAGTGGGGAATAAAGTATCTCTTTCTCTGCATATGGTGGCTCCTGAATGAACGAATGGCTGTACGGCAGAGGCCTTTTCCAAATAAATTAATCTCGCAACGTGAGACCTCAGTGTTCACTGACTTCTTCCTCTGGGTGTGTGGATCGTTTTTTTTTGTGTGTGTGTGTACTTTGCATGGTGGACTTGCCCCTGACCGCAGGCATTCTGAATATTGGTATCGTTAGGGCCACATCTGACCCCATGCTTACAGATGCCCACCATGTCCCGTGCCATGTATTTATGGCTGTCAGACCGCAGGGGTATTTAAGGAAATTAGGCTGCTCGGTCTACACTGTTTGGACTCCAAGTCATCCCGAATCTTGTCAGACCTAGTGGTGACCCTCTGCGTGGGGGCCTGAGTTGCACGGGGGTAACAGGTGCTCTGGGAGCCGGTGCTGACTTTGACTCTGCCCCATCTCCACGGGAAGCCTTCTCAGCCTTCTCCTGTCAGCAGCAGAGGATTAGAACAGACTCCTCTGGCAGCAGCCTCTTCTCATTAGCAACCTGGAATCACTGCTGTGCTGAAGGCTGCATTGTTCTTCCACGTTTGAATATCAATTTGCATAATGAAGCAGGTGAGAGCGCCTCTTGCCCGTTCAGGCAGCCCTGATTGGCAGAGAGAAAGGGATTTGTACATAATTGGCCGCAATTAATTTGACGCGCTTTTATAAGGAGAAAAGGAAAAAGCAGAAAATTGCTCAGTGCTCCAAGTCAAAGCGGCATCTGCACCCTCTGCGGTGTGTGCGTGTGTCTGCAGCGATGGGTGGGTGTGTCATGTACAGGCATGTGAGTGGGAACCTTGTGCGCTCAGCTGCAATTTTTTTTTTTTTTTTCTGGGAGCAAGAAAAGGCTCATTCCCCGGAGGTTCCTGTGCCCGGGAGGTCCACGGCTGCAGTGTCCTTCATAACGCAATGCTGTTAGCCATCTTGTTCAATTTGTGTTTGAGGCCACTAGGAGACATCATTAGACATCCTAGCATTCTTTCTTTAGTACCACAATGACACCCAGCTCAACATCTCTTTTGTACTCAGTCCAAAAAAGGCTGAGTCCCAGCTGTCTCGGGGTCTGTTGGCAATCAGTTCTTGCAAGAAACTGAACTGGCTTGTACTTAACTCAGAACACGCTGTAGTGCTAGTGATAAGCTAGGAGATGTGTGAGCAAGTGTTAGGGAATTAAGCATTTGGCAGTTTTAATATCAAGGTGGTTTGTAGAACTTAAGCTACTCATGGTCTACCCCAAGGCCACAGATGCCTCAGAAACAGTCAATAAGTGTTCTTGCCTTACTTCCGTCCTAAGATGAAGACAGAGGGATGCAGCAGGGCACATTTCCCTCCTCTCCAATTCTTTCCTCTCTGCCTTCCTTTCCGCTGAAGGGAAGGTTCCTGAGAGTGAGATCTTTTCCTTTCTGGCTGGCTTGGTAAGTCCATTGGTTTCTTCCTAAAAGAGAGAAACTCCGCATCCAAGAACATTCTATGTCCGTTTGATTCGTTCATCTAGTCAACCCTCAATAAGTAAGTGGCTTTTAAGTGTGTAAGAAATGAGTTCAGAAACAAAGGCAACAGAGCCTGTGCTGAACAATCTCTTAGATTCGAGTGAACAGAGTCCCTTCTATGTTCCTGTGCACTTACAGCTGGGTCGAGAGTGGTCTAGCCACCCTCTGTGGTCCAATCACCCTCTCGAGAATCCGAGAGGTCAGGGCAGAAAGGGCCCCCGTGACCGGCGGTTTGACGGTCTTCTGCCGCCTCAGGCCAACACCTCTAGAGGCACACGCAGGCACACGGGGCTCGGTCAGTGCAGTTGAATGGGACCGCTGCAGGTTTATGGGGTCAGTTCTCCCTAGATCAAATCCCGATGCCCTCACTTCCTAGTTGTAGGATGTCAGTGAATTTGCTTAACTGTTACATGATTCTCCTCATCTGTAAAATAATGTTAATAATATCTAGCTTAAAGGGTGGGTATGATGATTAAAAATATAAACAAATGTGAAGAGTCTCACAACAGACACATTCAATAAATGTTCAATAGGTGTTGAGAAACTCATGCAGATTTGGCCCCAGGAATCTCAATGACTATCAGCTAGCCAAGATAAAGATCAAAGTGAAGCCCACTGCTATAGATTTTGTATTCTAGCTGTTCTAGAAGAAGGGGATAAAGGCAGGGGAGCTAGGAAAGGTCCTGGGAGGCAGGAAAGCATTCACTTGATGGGCACTGTGCTGATCTAGCACTGATGGTCTCTATGCGTGGCCAGAGTTCAAAGCAGACTCTTCTCCTTGTCAGGCAAGTTCATGGGTTCCTCAGAGAGTCTTTCAGAGTGAGAACATTGGTCAGCAACTCCCTGATTGCAGCTGGCTGCTTACATCAGTCCCTCCAGCTTCTCCATCAGATGACACCCCTCCTGTGTATTTCTGTTTCGATTGCCTCATCCTAAGCAGGAAGCCCTTTGAGCAGGGTATCTTTAAAAACACCCCCCTCCGCTCCTGGCCCAGACTGACTCCCTCCTGCTCATGTGGCCTAATCTAGACTTGAGGAACAAAGGCCTACCTCATCACTGGTGGGGATCTAGACCACCCACCAGGCGAGTGGCTCAAGCCAAGACCCGTCATCCTCGATCTTCTCAGCTACAGGTCAAATGCCACTCTTTCTCCATTTGAACTGCAGGGGGTGAATGCCAAGCTCTCCAAATGATCCCTTCAAAACCCCTTTAGTGGGTATGAGGGGAGTGGGAGGATAGGAGGGGATGCCACGGGCCTCTAATAACTTCCCCCAAAGTAATGTGCTCTCACGACCCGTCTTACAGTTGTGGTTTCCTGGCCGCCTGCTGGCAGGTCCTGTGAGGTGGGAGCTTTTGCACCTGTACGTTACTTCTACCTGGATGGACAGGGTCCTATTCATTTGAAAAGGTTCCCCAAGTGACTTTGATATTCGTGCTCTGCTCCACCCCGCCCCTTCCCAGGCAGCTACTTCTCCTGTGTCCCCACAACAGAAAGAGCTACTCAAACAGACTAGCCGTATAATTTTTCAAGTGAGGACCTGAAGCTCTCATCTTCCTCCTCCTGACTGCCTCCTGCGCGCACCGTGACGGAGCTTCTCGCCTGCTTGTTTCCTTCTCTCCGTTCGGGCAGCTCTCAGGATCACACCGGCCTGGAGACAATGCCCCTGATAGTCTGAATCAAAGCCCTCCAGACAGGACTGCATAGAATACCAGAGCAAATACAGAGCATGAGTGGTCTCTTAATGGCTCTGTGTGAGCCATGCTGGAGAAGAAAACCCAATATCGAATTATGAATGAAATGGTTGGGCTTCCCCAGCCTCTGGCGGTCTCAGATCCCTACTGGCCCCAGCACATGCCCAGCTCTGCCGAAAGCTTCCAAAAATATAACAGGTGTTACACAGTCCACTGGGACCCTTGTCTACTCTTGCCATCATGATGGCAAGGAAGGGCACTGGAAGGGCAAAAAAGGCTGAAGCATCCACAGAGCCCAGAGCTCGCCCAGGCTACAATGTTCACTGTGGACACAACTGGAACCTCTCTAAAGCCTAATTCATTTTAGGCCTGATGCCTTTGGCCACATATAAATTGTGATGGCTGCACTAATTTGTCTCAAAGGACTTGCACTTAGTTGCCCAGCAAGAAACACTACTTCTTAATAAATTCTCAACCCACAAGCCGAGATTTAGTGAGCGGATAAAAGTTTAGGCCCCTTATACTAAAACACTTATTTCTACTTTGTGTTTTTGATGAGAGAGAAAAGGATGTTGAGGAACTCTCTTATTTTTCTTTGGAGGAAATAAATTTCAAAATGAAGAAACTGCCTTCAGTAGTCGGCTAACCAGAACAGCTCTTCTCCTAGGACCAGAGACCTGGCTGTAAGTAGATTCCATCACCCCTGGGGGTCCCCAGAGCCACTTGCCCTTCCCAGCCTGGGAGAGATGGCCTGACAGAGAGAGAGACCTGAGATGGAAGTCACACAGATAAATTCAGTGATCTGACCAGTTCGAAGAAGTAATCGGCTCCTCCCACTCTTAGAGCACCCAAAGCTTAGGTACGGCCTGCCATGCTATATGCTTTGATTTTTGTTAACTGAAATCATGTGTTGCTTATTGCAAACTGCAAATTTATTTGGGGCCCAGTTCAATTCAACAGAGGTGGGGAAACTGTGAATTCATGCTCATGTTAGCTTGTATAGTTGCATTTTTAAAAATGTTATGGCTCCAGGAAGGCTCTGTTCCTCTAATATCTTACATAGGGACATATTTCTAAGAAGAGTTATACAGAGTCCAAGATTGGTTCTGATGCTTTTCTTTGGCCCTTCTTCCTTCCTTTCTTTTCTTTCTTTCCTTCCTTCCTTCTTCCTTCCTTCCTTCCCTCCTTCCTTTGTTTCTTTCCTTCCTCCTTCCTTCTTGCCTTCATTTCATTTTGTTTTATTTTTACTCATTTCACAGAAAGACAGTTCCCCTTATCAACAGAATGAGACAAACTTTCTTCTTTTGCCAGGTAAGAAAGACAACCTTTCTCAGATCTACATTGTAAAACTTATGGTCTATGTACATGGGAAACATATGTTCCTTATGTAGCTTTGTGTTAAGTTCCTAGCTACCCAGTTATCTTGTTATCCATATGTACTCTTTTTTTTAAAAATATAATTTATCATCAAGTTGGCTAACATATAGTGTATACAGTGTGCTCTTGGTTTTGGGGGTAGATTCCCATGATTCATCGCTTACATCCAACACCCAGTGCTCATCCCAACAAGTGTCCATATGTACTTTTGGAGGATAGATATACAGTTGACCCTTGAACAACATGGGTTTGAACTGCCCAGGTCCATTTATATGAGGATTTTCTTCTATAAATACAATCTAGTAGTGTAAGTGTATTTTCTCTTCCTTATGATTTCCTTAATAGCATTTTCTTTTCCCTACCTTTTAAAAAATATTTATTTATTTTGAGAGACAGAGAGAGAGCGAGCGAGCAGGGGAGAGGCAGAGAAAGGGGGAGAAAGGGAATCCAAGAAGGCACCACACTGTTAGCGGGAAGCCCGATGTGGGGCTCGAACCCATGAACCGTGAGATCATAACCTGAGTTGAAACCAAGAGTCAGATGCTTAACTGACTGAGCCACCCGGGCACCCCTTCTTTCTTCTTACCTTTATTGTAAGAAGGCAGTATGTAATACATATAAACATACAAAATATATGTTAATTGGCTATTTATGTAAGCATAAGGCTTCCAGTCAGCATTAGGCCACTAGCAGTTAAGTTTTGGGAGAGTCAAAACTTATACTCAGAGTTTTGACTGTGCAAGGGATTGGTGTTCCTACCCCCACGTTGTTCAAGTGTCAACTGTATATATGTGTGTGTGTGTGTGTGTGTGTGTGTGTGTGTGTGTGTGTATATATGTATACATATATACATATGTGTGTATATATGTATACATACATGAACACACATACACACACACACACACACATATATATGAGTGTGCATTCCTGTGTAGCGAAGAATCTAACAAGGAAGATCCGCTCATCTACATGAAGAGAGAGGACACCTGTTTACATTTGTTAAGAAAAATGTCACCTGTGCCTTTTGATCAAATCAAGTCCCTTCTAGTTCTATGATTTGAACAACGCAACACAATCCAGAACATGAGAGGGGTGCATTAATCATATTTTTCCCTAGAAAGGAGTTATGGAAATGATACATCATACAAAAACAGGTTCTCAATCCCCTTTGATAATGTTACTATAAAGAGGTCTAGTAGAAGGTTGTGTGGGAAGCGTGCACACACAAATGACACACACAATGTACTGTGAGGAGCTGACCGAAATCAGGCTGAAGGACAGAGCGAACGGGAGCACACAATGACACTTAGGTTTTTTACTGTCTCCCTAAATAAAATCCACCAGCACGGAGAAGACTTCCGTCACATGTAAAACATGTCTCTGCAAATCTTCAGTGTGATGTTGATCAATTCTTTGAAGCAAAGGAGCTGAACTGAATCCTGCTGTAAGAAATACCCACGTTGGAAGGATGGGGCCGGGTGCTGACAGAGGAGACAGAGACGAGTAAGAGAAACTCCGAAGTTTAACGTCTGCAAGGAGCTCAGAGTGCAGGTGGTGAGAGAGTCACAGAGGCCCTGTAGGAGTTTCCTGTGGCTGCCTTTACGAATTACCATTAAAACAACACACAGTTATTTTCACACAGCTCTGGAGGCCAGAGGTCCAAAATCAAAGTGCCAGCGCTGTGCTTCCTCCAGAGGCTCTAGGGGAGAATCTATTCCTTGCCTCTCCCAGCTTCCAGGTGGTTCTTGTGGCTGTAACACTCCAGTCTCTGCTTCTGCCTTCTCCTGATATTCTCTTCTGTGTCAAATCTCTACCTTTCTCTCTTGCCCAAGAACACTTGTCATTGGATTTAGCACCAACCTGGATAATCCAGGATGATCTTATCTTGAGATCCTTAACTTAATTACATCTGCAAAGATGTTTTTTTTTTTCCAAATACAGTTATTACTCACAGAATCCAGGGCTTAGGATGTGGATGTATCTTTTAGGAGGGGGCCCATTCAACCCACTAGAAGCCCCAACAGTATAGCAGAGGTCAGAAGTAAGGAATCCTGTGTGGGAAGCCATGGAATGTCAGGAAGCAGGTGGCCAAGGGGACAGGGGGCCAAGGTGAAGCCTGATTCTGTGGAAGGGCACACAGAAAGTAGAGAAAGGAGACGCTGGGCTCCCCTTTGGAGCCCAGCAGTCAACACCAAGCCATGTGCACCCTGGAACTAGGGTGACCACTGCAAAGTCCCACCGGATGCCTTGGTCAAGTCAAAACTGGACTCAGGAATTAGGGTTCGAGTAAAAACTGGACTCAGGAATTAGCAAGAGGCAGAAGTAGTCCCATTCTCAAATAAAATTAGAGAGGTGGCGATAGCTGATGCTGATCAACAGAACTGGGGCTGGGCAAGCCCCAAGCTTGGTTCTGGATCTATCTTGACGAAGGCCACCCCGGAGAGAATGAGGGATATTCAGTACTTGGGGTGACAGCCCACGTACAATGTCATATTGGTTCTGGTAATGGAGCGACAAAGGGGCAGGTGCCCCTTCCCCTACGCACGCATGCCGTGTGCCCTGTGTTCGCCCAGGGTCTGAGGAGTTTTCTTTTCTTACCACATCCTCCAGAATTGCTCTTGACCAGCTGTTACAAGAGGACCAGTTGCTTGGCAGCTCCACAGGACTCCCACGCAAGAAATCACACCCTATTTTGCTCAACTACCTGAAGGTCCGGCACAGGCCCTCGTTTCTAGCTCCCTGGCTAGTTAGTCATGCCTGCCGCTTCCCCAAGTAAACTATTTTTGGCTCGGTGTTCCGTGATCTGACCAAGAGGGTCAGGCCCAAGGTGTGACAGATCCAGCTTGAGGTCAGCTGTCTCTCACTGGCTTTCGGCCTAAAATTAATAGGACAAGGGAGACGCCTCTGCACAGTGGACAGCACAGCCCATTTTCCCCATGTGCTCAAATACCATCCAAACATTACATGTCCGTGTATTGTGGTGTAAATATGCTTATTGCTAGGCTGGTTTTCTTCCAGAATGCATATCGAACCTGTTTGCATGTGGATTTAAAAATCCTACACTGTCTGTATTCCAAAAGGATAGGAGATGACTTCAAGATCCTATGAGGCTTCCCAGAAACTCAGAATAATCATTATCTAGAAAAGCCATAGGCCCTCCCCCAGTGGTTAGAAGGCTGTCCTGATTATACCTTCCATGTTGCAAGCAAAGGAGGCTGTCCTTGTTAACTAGACAAGCACCTTTTGGACATTTTACAGTTAACAAAAAATTCCTAGGGTTCCTGGAAGAAAAAAACCGCAAAAAACAACGTGGGTGCACGTCACATTGGTGGTGAGAATGCGTGAAGCAGGACGCAGCCAAACACGCTTGGAAACCCCATGGTCGGACGGCGGTTTCCAGCGACCTTCAAAGTCTCTGCCTCCTTGCGGGCTTTCTTCACCCCATGACTCCGTAACTGTCCCTTCTCTCTCCTGCTGCCACCCCTCTCCCCTCCTCCAGCAGGGGCTGAAAGTCCAGGGTCACACTGGGCTCAAGCTAAAGTCAATTTGTGGGCCATTAACCTGCACAAGTACTGGAAATCACCATTATTCTCGATTTAAAGTAATGCCTCGGAAAGCCTCCTTAAATAAAGTGCAAATGTTAAGATACTGTCTAATTACTGTGGATCAGTTCATCAGATAGCTGCTTTTTGGTAGAGGAAAAGGATCTAACGTGTTATGCTTTGACAAGGTAGATGGGAGGATAGGAAGGAGGAGGATTAACGGAAACAAAGCACTGGGATCTAAACAGGATGGAACCCTGTTTAAGGGCCCTAGGCAGCGAAGAACATCAAAAGGGAAATTACTTAACCTTTCCCACTTCAGTTTCCTCATCCACAAATGAAAACATTAACAGTGTCATTACACGAGATAATCTATGTAACGTAACTGGCATTCTGCCTGGTTTGTGAGAGCTGAAAACAACGTTCGCAGAGATATGATTGTTGAAGTTATGTTAATAATAGCGATGACTGTTATTACCATTATCCGTAACAGAAGTAGTAACAGTAGTCCTGGGGGTGGCGGTGTATGGTGACCTGAGGGTTTAAGTGGAACTGATACAGAAAGTCATTAAGTTAGAGAACAGAAAATGAAAGAAAAAGCGGGGGCAGGGTGTCAATACCAATCCTTAGCTATGTCATAAGTTGGTCTGGGATGAGCTACGAGGGAGAAATCCTGGCAAAGTGATTTTAGAGCCAAACACCCAGGGACTCAAACCTTGGCTCTGTCACTTGCGAATGTGGGACTTTAGGGAAGTCAGTAAACTTCCCAGAGTCTCAGTGTCGTATTTGTAAAGTGAGAATGATCATACCTCCGTGAAGAATACACATATAAGATATAGGTAACGTGCATAATGGGCCCGGTAAATATGTCCCTTCCTTCACCTGGTGGTCAGGCTCTTTCCCCTCCTTTCTGTGGCTGGCGGGCTGCAAAAGGAGAAATCCATCTGGATAGGTGAGAAACAGTAGAGGAAGTAGCATGGTGGGCTCTTTGTTAAGAGGAGAAAGATGTCACCAGCTTCCTTACATTTTCCTCCCACTGGGGGAGCCGAGGGAATGTACAGTAGGGCTGCTAAATGTTAGAACTTGCACCCATATTTAGTTACAGCATGTAGTGGGATAATTCTGAATTCACTGATGTAATGTGCTAGTGCACAGTGGAAGCCATCCAGTGAAAAGGAGCCCCAAAATAGGTTTTCATGGAAACTTAACTCTGAACACTCTGACTTTGTGCCTTACCATAAATGAGATCTGGGAACGTTTCTCCGCCAAAAAATTGAAGATAATTTCCTAAAGATATATAAATTTAATGGCTATAAATGTCATCTCCTCATCACCGCAAGATATTCACCATTTGATTTGAGTTGTATGGAAGATACGCCATCCGTGACAGTGAAAACAAGTTTAAGAAATCTCTTCCATTTCAAGTGTTACTTTCCTTGATGAAAATTTAACTGCACTGAAAGAAGAATCTTCAAAATCACCTCATTTCTATTCTCACTGCTGCTGTCTTGACAACTTCATTCTTTACATTCTCTTTTTCTAAATTCACAGAATACACTTGCTGTCATGCAAAGTCAGGCCCAAGACTCTGTTTTCTAAAGGTGTTGGGAAGGAAAACTAATACCAATTTGGGGATTATAAGCGCACTTCCAGAAAACCCTCTTTCTGATTTGTATTAGCATTCCTGCCACTGATACGCGTTATATGTCATTAGTTACTTAAATGTTTTCTATAATTATGTAAATTATGTCACAATTTCTGGCAGGATGCTTACACACTACTATTTTGTCATTTGCAAAGTTCTGAAATGTATCTGATAACCATTTTCACGTATTTTCAAATTACACAGTTGTGAAAGGGTTCTTGCTCTCTTGTTGTTTTGCCTTTGCCTATAATGCTTAGTCCGGTGTTCGGCGCGAGAGCCTCTTACGTAAATATATCCCATCTCCCCCTCTCCTCACGGACTTTTTTAAAATAAGGATAGCCAAGTTATTGCCACTGCCCTTATGGAAGTCATGGTCAAATGGGGGAGATACAGTTAGGTAGAGGCCTATAGATTATTACATGATAATGTGGAAGACAGGTGTTATTAATAAAGGTATGGATGACTGCCACGTCAGTGGAGAGTATGACTCACCAGCCAGATGACCCAAGGAAAGCTCTACAAATGAAGTGACCTCTAATCTGGGTCTGGAAATTTCAGTAGGAGGTTAGTGAGTGAAGTCAAGAGAAGAACATCCCAGGAAGACGCACACACTGAGGCATGGCTGGCAAAGATAAGAAGTCTAGGAGGCCTAGCGGGTAGGCCGCAAGACACTAAGCACTGGCTGACGAGACTGAAGAGCTGGAATACACTGGAATCATATGTAAAGGCCCTGAGAATAACAGTCCGTATTCTATAAGCAAGGGAGCCACTGACGTTCTTTAAGCAAAGAACTGATGGGATCCAACTTTTCAGAACATAACCAACGTGGTGTGGAGGACAGACAGGTGCACAACCTCTTTGGTTTAAGCAGCCTAGAACGATATGTTCTTTCAAAACCACCGAAGGGAAAACCGTCTCCTTGCACCTTAATTAGGCTTAATTCACATAGAAAATCATATGGTTGCTGCCAGGTGGCTCGTGAATGTATGGGAAAGATAAAGACAGTGCCCTAAGCAATTCTCAGAGATACTTGAAGAAAACCAAATGATAAATGTCGTGGATCCCTCACTTAGTAGCCCAGAGCTCCAAGAGGGACTGTGGTCCACGTACCTCTGCCATACTACTGACCGCATGGCAATATGGTCCCACCATATTCCGTGTGGGGACATGATCGACCAAGCCTCCGCGGAGCCTGATGAGAAGACACGGTCGGCCACACCCCTGGCAAATCCACATGTGAGGACACGGTCCACCATGCTGCTGCCACATCCGTGTTTTAGAATGGGCACAGTCCACCTCATCTACGCTACATTCAAGCGAGGAGCCCTGAGGAACTAGCTGTTCTTAGCCCTACTGCTGCCCCTGTCACAGAAACAGGCACAAAAATTAGTGTAACAGGGGGTGAAGGGAGGTATGTAATTCAACTTTTCTGAGTCAGGATCATAATGATGAAAGATGTGGACGAAGGACCAAAGAGAAATGTTTAAAATGAACTAAGTAATAAATTCATGAATATATGAATACATGAATAATAAATCATGCGTTAGAAGAGCGAAGTAAATAAAAACTTAAAAACAAGGAAGAAGAACTACAAAAGAGGTATTATTTTTTAAAATGAAGAAAATAAAGGGGGTGCCTGGGTGGCTCAGTCGGTTAAGCATCCGACTTTGGCTCAGGTCATGATCTCGCGGCTGGTGAGTTCAAGCCCTGTATCGGGCTCTGTGCTGACCAAGCTCAGAGCCCGGAGCCTGCTTCGGAATCTGTGACTCCCTCTCTCTTTGCCCCTGCCCTGCTCAGGCTCTGTCTCCTCTGTCTCTCAAAAAATAAATTAATGTTAAATTTTTTTTAAATGAAGAAAACAAAGGAAGACAAGCCAGAGAAAGAGCTAATGTGAAAAGGTAAACACAGGGAATGAGCCTCATATGTACATATATATATATATTTTTTTTTTCATTCCCTTTCTCACATGCTTTTGAGTGTTCTTGATGAGCAGAGGTGAGTAGATGGAGAAATCAGAGCCTATGCCCTTCCTTTTAACTCTTCTCAAACCATTTGCCAAGTGTTTAAAATTTCATTTTGGGGAAACCTGCCCTATGTTAGAAATCACTGACTCTCTGACCTATCTGTTCCAAACACAGATCTGTCTATATCTTGTAGTTTCATCCTGGGGAAAGGGGTGGGAAATCACATTCTCTAAATCTTTTTTTTAAAGTTTATTCTATTTATTTTGAGAGAGAAAGGGGGGGAGGCAGAGAGAGAGGAAGAGAGAGAATCCCAAGCAGGCTCCACAGGGTCAGTGCAGAGCCTGACATGGGACCCGATCTCCCGAACTGTGAGGTCATGACCTGAGCTGAGATCAAGAGTCACACGCTCGACCGACTGAGCCACCTGGGTGCCCTTCACATTTTCTAACTCTTGAGGAAACACAGGGTGGGAAATCTGTTGTGGGTGAGTCTCCGGAATGATGCAGGGGCATCCCCGAGTCTTACTGGCCATTCTGTGGAGGTAGCTCCTATCCCTAGTCTTGGACGCTCCCAGCTATCATGGCCTCAGGGGACAGATGGCCCACAGAAACCGTGAAGCCTCAGGCAGACCTGGAGAGTACCGTGTACAGGACAGGTTTGGCACATCCTCCTCCAGGAAAGATGCAAACCAGCAGAGACTCTCATTCCTTTCTTGACTGCATAGCCTGGCAGGGGGCCTGCCATGGGTATGAGGGCCACCTATTCACCGGCATCACACGGGGCAATCGTCGAGTTAAACAGCAGTTCCTTCTCTTCAGGAACAATGTGTACCACCCTCCTGCTTAGCCCTGGGAACACACGGGTGTGCAGATGAACAAACGGAGAGCCCACTGGGCGGAAAATGAAGGCCACAATGGGCCAGCGCCCTCAGTGTGGGTGCCGGGGGCGACCCTCTAATAACACACCGAACAGGCAGCCCTGTGCTGACGGGCCACCCAAGCACATCCGGCAGGAGGTACCATATACTCAGAAAGCCGCGACCACACCAAGCTGCTTATTTGCAGCCCAGGGTGTGTTTTTGCCAACCTTTCACAAATCAGAAGGCGAATGTGAAGTACTATTATTTCAGTAGGGACCCTGATTTTTGCTCCCCTATCCCCACGTAAGGAAACACAAGAAAGAACTGCCCCGATTCCAAAGGTGGAGAAAATTAACAGGTACGTGAGAACTTTCGAGTATGGCTCAGAATAGGACTGAGGGCAAGATGGGCAGTTTCAAAGGGTTCTCTTACCTTTTTGTCACTCAGGCCAGAAACCTGGTCCACATACTCCTCTTGGATCATGAAGGCAGCTAAGTTGGCAGTGTAGCTGGCCAGGAAGATGACGGCAAAGAAGGCCCACACCGACACCATGATCTTGGAGGTGGTCCCCTTTGGGTTCTGCACGGGGACGGAGTTGTTAAACACCAGACCCCAGAGTAACCAAATAGCTTTGCCGATGGTAAAAGATGGGCCACCTGGCTCTGTCATGACGAAAAGACAAGGGCAGAACGTCAAGACAGAATCACTGATTCTATATACACCTACAAATACACAGAGCTGGTAAGTTCCTGCTCAGAGCAGGAAATCCCCCAACTAAGATACAGACACTTTTAAGTTGACAGCTTGTGCCTCTCTTCTCCCGGGACCCTCAGGAAGGCAGAAGAGGGTTCTTTAGAAGAAAATCCAGGGGTCTGGGGTGTGCGTGAGATCCTCCTCCAACTAATGTTCGTGATTCAGCCCGGGCACTGGCTTCCCGCCCCCGTGTATATGAGACCCTCAAGATCACATCAAAACTGAATAATAACAAAGGCAACTACCCCACTACTGTCACACTTGTGCCCTTATTACCGTTGTTCCTCAAATTTATATTTGTACCGACCAAGAAAGGATTTCAACTTTTAAAGAAAGGTCCACAAGAACTGTGTGGACTCTTCTACCACTGTCATGGACCTTCTAGAATTTTATTCACACTGATGCTAGATGACTTTGAATGTCCTTTATTCTAATTCTTCTTTCACTTCTAGCGCTTCGCAGTAAATGTGTCAAAGATAACCTTGACCCCAGTCCAATGCCAACACATCCCAATTGTTTCCTATCATGGTAGCTTCTGTGTAAAAGAGTATCAGGAAGCCCAGGGAGGAAGTCACAGACACCTGGCTTTTGCCACACTATCTGAGGGCAGAAAAGTGGGCTGTCTTTGACCTCTTCCCCCCCAACCTTTACGCACACCATGCCAGGGCTTCTGCCCATAGATTTATTGTGGCCTCCCTGCTTTCAGGGCTTGGCGATGGCAAAATCTCGCCATGATGTAGCCCCTCCACTGCAGAAATGAACATCTGCCTGCACAGTTTCACAACACATTAGCACACGTCTTATGATGCTATCTGTGATCCTGATAGCATCTGCTCTGACAACTAAATCAGTGACTACACATGTCAAGCCCAGTGTCTAACTGTGCACACACATCTGTGCATGTGGACCTTATTTCATGGAGCAGATGTGTAACTAAAAAGTTGTTCATAAATCAAAGTGTTGTACATTGTAAAATGCCCCAAGGAGACTTGATATTTAAAGTGATCCCGTGTTGAGTTCCTTCGCGAAGACAAGCGTCCTTTGGTAAAATAAGTAATCATAAGTCCTTGCTTTGAATTTTGTGGCTGGATTTTTCGCCTCTTTGATTTCTTCAAGGTGAAGGGACAGCATCCACTAACCTCAGTTCTGGGCACTGTCAACATATGTACGTCCTTCTGTGTTTCTCAGAGGTTTCACTTGTTACTAATGCCCCTCGGGATGGGGAGTAGGTTGTGGTTCTGGAAGACCCTTGGGCACAGGCACAAAGTCCCCTGACCGGACCCTATTGTGGAGACATTCAGACCTCCGCTCCAGAATGCATGAGCCAAATAAGAGGGTAGGTCTGCACCCAGAAATACCTCAGGGCAGGAGTGGTTTACCGCCTGGATGGTGAAGTCAACAGACTGCCGCCTAGCACCCCAACCCCAAAGGTTCTTATTAAATAGCTGTGGGGTGGGTGGTTATTCTATTATGCAACCAAGGTAGAAAACCACTATTTTGAAATATAGTAGTGGTCCAAGATCCACACTGGACTTAGGGAATCAGAATATTAGAAAATCAGGTCCAAGCACCTTTGTGTTTTAAGTGCCCCACTGATGATTCTTTGTGTGGTGCAGGTTAAAAAAAATCTTTTCTCTTGGAGGCATAATTTCAGAATAAAGCTCACATTCTGGAAGGGAGAAGACTCAGAAAAAAGTGTACTATTTCCTAATTCTGGGGTTTTCAGAAAGTTTTAGAGGATGTATTCACAAGGGTCCCACGGCCCCCTTCAGAAATCTAGTAAATGTTTTGTGAGGTCTCATAAATGCCTCACACACATGGGCAGCCTTCATATCTCTTGACCCACTTAGCCAGAAAATTGGACTGCCCCCGACAGTAGCTATGGGTCAGAATTGCTATCCGTTGGCCATTTTACTTCAAACACCCAATGTCTGTACCCCCTGGAAGAGGGATCTGAGTCAGGGTCACATGCTTTGGAGATCTTGTACCTCGGCGGTGGAGAGCTCTTTCAGCCACAGCTACCCTGCATGTACCCTGGGGCAGTCTAAAGTTTTTATTCTTAATATACGGGTATATCTGCCTTGTTAGTCCATCTGTTCAGACAGACTGCTCACCGCCTAAGGTTATCAAAATAGTTTCCTCTGACATGTTTATGCTATGCGGATCTCCTGCTAGCTTTCCTCTCGTTTACCCCCGGGGTGGAACTGGGCTTGCTGGGTGAGGCTTCTGCCAGCGAGGGGACATACTGATTCAGACTAACCTCTTAATTGGGGTATTTCTAATGAGTTGCCAAGCTGTTGACATAGAAGGCTGAGGGTTCGTTTTCGGAAACGGATGGGTTAGGGAAGGGGCAGACACCACATGAGGCGTACAGAGGCCCGGAAGTGACAACGAGAAAAAAACAGAACGCAGAAACGCCAACGGCTGCAGCTGGCCTTACCTCTGCCATCAGCGAGGCACCTGTTATAACCCACAGGGCTGAAGTACTCGAAGACAAAGACAGCCACGGCTGAGACGATGAGCAGCATCACGAACATCATAACCCATACGTCAGCACTGAATGGCTCTGGGGAAGGAAAGAAAAAATCAGTGCTCAGAATTAGAGCAAAAACACATTCTGACTTATTTGCATATCCATTTGCTCAGGCAACACGTGTTTTCTGAGGGGACAACAAACCACAGTTGTGTTGCGTCCCTTCAGAGAGCCAGGGCCTGGGCGGGGGAGAGGTGAGAGGCTATGTCTGGGTGTCTCCATTGCCCCGTTTCTTTTCTTCCAGAGAAGGAGAGCTTCTTGCCTCTGAACTTTTTGAGATAGTTTCTGCCATGGCCAGGAAATGCACAACTACAAGAATAACTAGATCTGGAGTAAATGAATCATACGGGTGTGGTTCATGGCGTATGTTCTCACCTATATGGCTGGCCACACCACATGACGGAGACCTGGACAAGCTTTCACCAATGCTTCCCAGGCTTGCGTGCAAATTCATTCTCAACAGGCACGGTCACTACTTCCGGCCTAACTTGGTTCAGTAATAATTACATCCAACGAACAGCTCTTTTGCCCCCTTGCCTCACCTCCTCTAAACTTCCCAGCCTATATTTACTTTTCAACCCTCTTTATTGTGGTGGATTTTATTAAACATCGTTAGGGTATGAGAATAGAAGTCAACGTCCAAAAAAAAAAAAATCCATCCATGTTGACGATCCGTGACTGTCACGGTGGGGATGCAGCAGGTGACAAGGAAACTTGTTTCAGGTATAATTAACAAAATGACTACAAGCTATTCCCTAACAGTGAGTGAAAGGGGTTGATAGGATAGGACCAGGTAGAACAGCAAGAGAGTGCTTTCTTTAATTTCTTTAATCATTCTTGCTGAATCCCTCCCAGCTGATCCAAACCTCTCTGGCTTAGACGCGTCTAGAAATTGAACACCATATTCCAAGAGCCACCTCACCGAAGGCCTACAAAAAGGGACAATTGCTATTCTTTCCCATGATATGATGTTCCCTCAATTGTGTCTCAAAATAGTTCTGGCCTTTTTAGCTGTCACATCACATTGTAAACTCATAACTAAGTGAATTAACATACTGTTTTTTCCATTTCCCAAATCATTAATAAAGATGAAGTTGAAAAAAGGGAAAAACTGGCTAGACATTAGAAAATATCTTCTTACTTGAAATCTCTGCTTTACTTTTGGACTTTTGAAGGGAATTATACAAACCCGGTCACTTAACAATTTAAAAAGGACCTCGATAAGGCACACATCCACTGTGAAATGTAAAACCTTTCAGTGGCAGCCAGAGATGTGAGGGTAACAGGTTTAATTCAAAGCCTCTATATGGTGGAGTACAGAAGGCCCCTCCCCTCGGCTCTCATGGACTGCAGTCCTATCCAGATTAAAGGCATCCTCTCTGAGCTTCCTTCTCCCCCACTGAGGCAAGGGCAAGTTTCTGTGTACAAAATACAACAAGCATTTGTATTGGTCTTTACAATTTAGAAGGTACTTTCACCGTATAGTTTATACAATCCTTATAATGGCCCTTTCATTATGGTATCACCATTTCTATTTTACAGAATGGCAGGGCCAGGTTATAACCTGAGGTATTCTGGGGCAAAGTGTATCTCTGCCCACCACACTGGTTCCTGATTTAGGAGTTGCACTCTGAAATGGCTTCACGACTATTGGAACACAGGCTCTGAAGGCAGCCACCTCTGGGCTTTAATCCTGGATTTGCCAGCTATGAACTGACAGATTGTTGGAAATTTGCTTAACAGATCTAAGATTCAGTTTCCCAAGACATAAAATGTGTATAATAATGGTATCAAGGAGATAATATGCCAAAAGGATGTACAGTATTGCTTGGAAAACCACATAATAGGTGTTCAATAAATGTTGGCTTCTTTTTTTTTTTTTTTTTTAATTTTTTTTTTTTTAACGTTTATTTATTTTTGGGACAGAGAGAGACAGAGCATGAATGGGGGAGGGGCAGAGAGAGAGGGAGACACAGAATCGGAAACAGGCTCCAGGCTCTGAGCCATCAGCCCAGAGCCCGACGCGGGGCTCAAACTCACGGACCGCGAGATCGTGACCTGGCTGAAGTCGGACGCTTAACCGACTGCGCCACCCAGGCGCCCCAAATGTTGGCTTCTTTTACCCTTGTAATTAATTGCTTCTCCTCCGAACACACACACACACACACACACACACACACACACACCCTGCTTGGCACTACTGTGTCATTTTAGGGCTTTGCTGATATATCACTGGCTCTTCCAGTTCAGAAGCTGAGGTTAACGCTATATTGTGGTTAGAATTAGAATGCACTTTTGTCTGTGTCTCTTAATGTTCCAATTATCCTTGCAAAGTAAAAAAGCAAATAAAATACATAAAGCTGCTATGAGGATTAATGCATATAGTGTGTGCTATCTAATAGTATTTCACATGAAATTGGCAGGTCCAGAATTTGCTCTACTCTAAGAAGGCTAGCTGAGAAACTCGAGTAATTTATGGAAAAATTCTATGGAACCTATAACTCTATTTTATAGTGCATTAATTAAAAACTTCCCCTTTCCCCCACTACCTGCCAGATAGAGCTTAAAGAAGTATCAGTCAAGGTCTATTCCAGTATCCTCATGAAAAAAAAAAAAGTTGAAGTCCTTCAGAGAGTTTGTGACTCGTCCAAGGGCTTACAGCTTGTTTATGTCCAAGCCAGGCCTCCTGCCTCTTAGCCCAGTGTCCTGTTTTCAAGGTGACATTTTATTTTCCAACCCTTTGCTCTCACGGCCTCTGCAAAAAATATGGGGTATGAGCTCACAAAGGACCTCATCTAATTGAAATCTTGGCCTTATCTCACCAGGTCTTATATCCCATCTAAGGCTTTGACACATAAGCGATGCTGGAGAGCAGCGAAGTACAGAACGACATGAGGAAGGGCGGGGTAAGATGGGAGCGAGCATCAGATCAGCTGTATCTCTCAAAGCTCTGAAAAATGTATGTGAAAAAAAAAGCCTCTTTTGGTAGCACCGACTTCAATCTTTGAAGATAATTAAAAAGGCATTTCAATGATATCTAGAATTAGAAATTATTTTTTTAGATTTTTTTAATGTTTTATTTAATTTTGAGAGAGAGAAAGACACACAGAGTGTGAGCCAGGGAGGGGCAGAAAGACAGAATCTAAAAGCAGGCTTCTGGCTCTGAGCTGTCAGCATAGAGCCAGACGTGGGGCTCGAACTCACAAACTGTGAGATCGTGACCTGAGCTGAAGTTGGACGTCCCTAGAATTCGAAAGTATTAAAGCGGGAAGAAGTACCCTCTGAGATCAGATAGTTGAAATGCCTTCTTCTTTTTTTTTTTTTTTCCAACGTTTATTTATTTTTGGGACAGAGAGAGACAGAGCATGAACGGGGGAGGGGCAGAGAGAGAGGGAGACACAGAATCGGAAACAGGCTCCAGGCTCTGAGCCATCAGCCCAGAGCCCGACGCGGGGCTCAAACTCACGGACCGCGAGATCGTGACCTGGCTGAAGTCGGACGCTTAACCGACTGCGCCACCCAGGCGCCCCCTGAAATGCCTTCTTCTACAGACGAGGAAACTGAGTCCCAGGATGGAGCACATTTGCTCAGGGTCAAGTGTGGAGTAAGTTGCAGGAATGAGACCAGAGTAGGAACCCTGATTACTAGCCTAAGGCTGTTTTCTTCCAGGGTCCTACGCTGTCCTATCAATTGTTTTTGGGTATTCTTCAGTTTTTATATTTGAGAATAAACAATATTTAAGTCCCCCAAATTAAATGGGCTCCTAGAAACCACCTCCTGACTGAAAGAGCCTGGCCACGTGCTCGCTCCTTCACTTAATCCTCATACCAAGTATCTGTCCTTACGTCCATGTCCTTCACACCAGTGAGCATATCACTTACCTAAGAAGGCAGAAGGTGAGACAGTCCCATTGCTGCGTGACACCATGACACTGATGCCGGTCTCTATGAAGGGCACAGAGAAGTCGACCACCTCGGATCGCTCCTCATTGATGGTGAGTGATCCCACGGCCATATAGGCCCTCTTCATAACCACCTGGGAGAAAGGCACAGTACTTCAGGTAGGGCACTCAGGAAGGCCAGGGGCCACCGCAAGGAAAAAACAGCCAGGCAGTGGTTTCCTTAGTATAGTGGGAACAGGAGAGCCTGTTCACGGTTTTGTATTTTCTAAAATTTATAAATGAGCCTCTTTTTATATTAACATGAAACAAAACCCATGGAAAATGGAAACGGCCCTTACTTTCTGACACTCACCTCTCCAATCATACCATTCCAGGTTCCATTGATTTTCTTCCCATGCTTGCCATTGGTAACCAGGTAAAGATCATAGGTGAACTTCACAGATTTGGAAATTTTCTTAAGGATGTCAATACAGAACCCCTTGCAGCACTTTTTGATGTAACCTGGCTCCTCATCTGTTTTGTTCCTAACCAGTTGAAGAAACAAACGAACGAACGAACGAACAAACAAACAAACAAACAAAACAAGGCTTTATACAAGAGGCAGCTTTTATCCTTCACCATTCAAACTCCAACCCCGAAGCAGGGCCTCCCTTTCACAGCTCAGCACAATGTGTATCAGACCCGAGTGAGGAAATCGATAGACGACAGAACTGCAATTCTTTCATTAGCTCATCATGGTGAACAACGTTTCCTCACAGTTTTTAGTGCTCCTTTGAAGTGTAATGTACATTAGGAAAGCGCGCATGTCCTAAGGGTTCAGTTGGAAAAATGTGTATACATTCAACCTGCCCATTTAACCAGCACCAAATCCAGGTACGGAAAAGTTACCCTCTTCTTCTCTCTTCCAGGCACTTCCCACTCTCACCAACGAGAATCATTATCCTGACTTCTAACAGTATAAATTAGTTTTACCCATTTCCAAAAATGTTCCTAAATCTCAAAATTTCGGGGCATGATGGCACGAACACCAATGCAAATTTACATCTCCTAAATTTCAGGTCCTGGTTGTTGAGATCGGGCAAGGCCAAAGATACGTTAGCAGAGTTAGCAGTAGTTCTCCCAGGTCATGATCTGGACAGACCCAGGCATCACACCACAGGTCTGCTAGGATTCCACGGCTCAGTAGTAACTGACAATTGAACATGGTGCCCAACTCATTCTATGCCTCAAGTCCCAGCCCAGGCAGGTGCTGACAGCTGTATGAAATCGGACTATCCCACGCCACCCAGAGCACTGGGGAAGGGGCCATACTCAGAGACTATGCGTTTTTGGCAGGGGACTGTGTTCCTCATGCAGGTTCCACTCAGAGGGTCCACACTTTCCACAATGACAAAGGGGGCCTCCTCCAGGGTTACAATGCTCAGATGGTCATCCTCCTGTTCTTCTGTCTCAGGACACATTCGGGGCCACACGTAGTACTTCATCTGCAGGGACTTGTCTTTCCACTTCCCCACCTGCACAGGGGTAAACAAAAGACTCAGAAACCACTGGCAGAGACCTAAGCAACCTCTCCTTAGCATCACCCAGGAGGCTGTTAAACAAATAGAAACAGACACAGGCATTGTATGTAACAGAGAGGAAATTCTTTTTAACCTATATGCCTAAAACGAGACTACCATGTCCATACCTAAGAAAGGTAATATATTCTTTTGCTCACTCACTTACCAAACATTAGAAGAGGATCTACTATGTGCTGGGCATCCTTCTCAATAAACCCTGTGGCTCAAAGAAGCATGATTCTGCCCTTTGTCAAGCTCACATTGAATGAAGGAGTCAGAAATGTAAACAAATGTTTACAGTGATAGATGGTAAGTGCTCAAACTGAAGCCTGTATCAAGGGCTGGGAAGATGCCAGAGTTTCCTGACTTGTGCGGCTGGCGCTTTTTTCTACTTAACTGTAACAAGGAGCATGATAGTGAGAGCAGCAAATAGCTCCAGAAAGGTCAACAGAATGACTAGAGCAAATGAGCCAGAAGGATGTGTTTTGGCTTGTAACAGAGGTCCAGTGGGAAGCCATGTGGAGAACTGGGTAGATCTGAACTGGAATAAAATGATAAGTCAGGATTAAAGAATACAGCTCCGCTGGGGAAGGAAGTGTGGTTGGGCTGGTGGCGAACGCCATGGGTCAGTGCAGATATGCACCTGCTGGGTTGGGTGGGGGCACCGGGATCAATCATACAGGTCTTCCTGTGTGCACAGGCTCTGTACCCCTACTTCAGGGCGCACCATTCAAGCATACTCCGGCGTGAGAGGTGGGTGCCCCCTGGAATCATTCACAGGGTGGCCCTGCTACCAATCATCAGGAGAAACGTGTGGGTTCCATTATCTTTTAGAAGAGCCATTCATTCCTGTTTTTGTAATAGAATCTGCATGACTTTGTTGGTGGGTGCCTGTTCTCACTCTGCCCTTGAGTTTCCTGAAGAGGGAACACCTTTTCATCTTCTACAACCAGACATCCTCAATTACCACAGGAATTATGGACTGTAAGCTCCTGCATTTTCCCAATCTATAATTTCCTCCATGCAGCAATGCAAATTAGTAGCATTAGTGAGGCACGAGGACTACAAAACTACTTAATCATTAACTACATAAATCAACAAGGAGCAACAAATGGGCAGTACTTCATGAATTTTCAAGCAAACGGGCTTAGATTTCCATATTCCTACAAAACCAAAATTCCTTTGTTTCTGCCTTTGTCTGCCTAGGTGTCTACCTAGTACCTCCTTAGGGGTGGTTTGTATCTCCCTCCAACCTGTGTAGCAGGGGCTGCTTACTTTCATGCCCGTATTAGGCTTGCACAGCCACTGTCCCGGTTTTACTGCATCACTACAACAACGGACAGTGGTTTGGTGTCCTGGGCCAACCTGTTGGGCATTAGCCTTGGCGCTAGTTTTCTTCCAAGTGCGTACACCATATTTCGCTTTTGCATTAGAGTTATGCACTGGACCTAGAGTTGGCTTTCCTTTATGTATGTAGTCTTCTCCGTAGTGAAGGTCCCATTTTGCTGCAAGTCTGTTTTTCTTCATATTGCTAAGAGTACTTATCTCTAAAGCAGAAATATCCAAATAGCTTCTCAGCCACGTGGGGATATGGATGTCTTCAGCTAGTGGTTACAGGGGTGGCGGGACTCGGGGGCAGGGAGAACCCATCGTGGAAGCCCATGATGTTGGGTCACCTCCAAGTCCAAGTAGCCCTACGTATCGCAGTGGCCAAACTGGGATCATTTTCTGTGTTCAACGATGGGGAAAAGTTGGGAACCTCTAATGTACCTATTTTTATTTATTTTGTCACTCTTACCATCTTCTCCCAATAGTCCCTGTTGAGTTTTTTCTTTTGAATCCACATTTATTCTCTTCTATCTTTACTACTTATTAGCCTAGTCCCATGGTGCAGCAGCCCATTCTGGGATTACTGCAGGCCACTGCGAACTTCACGCAGGCAACCCCCTAGAGCGCACTGTGGACACTGCTCCCAGATGATTCTTCCTAAAACATCACTATTCAAGAATTGGAATATCCATCCCTATTCAAGATTTTCAACAGCCTCTCACTGCCCTTGGGATGTGTCCAAACTTCTCACCCAGATGGTCAAGGTGTGTGTGCTGAGCCTAATGTATCTTGACAGAGTTCACTATTTTGAAACATGAATCCTTTGTTCATATTGGAAAAGGAAGTTATTGATATTGACAGCCAAAACAGATTAATCAGGTAGAGGTTTTAACAAGTAAGCTGTGTGTTGTTGACTAAGAGACTTATTCTATTTGTAAAACAAAAATGTTGCAGGCGTAGCATTCTGGCAAAGTTTCAGGACATCCCTGTGGACGGCATGCGATATAATATAGATTATTATATACTTTGATAGATTTAAAAGGAGTTTAAAATCTATACCCAAAAAGGAAAAGAAAATATTGTTTAATGAATCAAGGTCATCACGGAAAGAGGTCTTTAGTGACACTTCAGGAGATTCTGTACTTGCAAGTGGCCTGAACAGTGTTTCATAAAACCAAACAGAAGTAATGCTTACAAAACTGCAGACAACACAAAGCTAAATGGGATAGAAGATATACCGCATTGCAGAATCAAGGTTGGAAGTGATGTGAATTAATTGGAATGGACTAAACCAAATGGGATGAGATTTAATAGTATTTATACATAAAGTCTCGCATTTAGATTTTTTAAAAAGCAACTGCACAGTATTTAAAAGGCCATATTTCAATTAACAGCAGTCTATAAAAGCTATTGCACTAACAAATGGGGCATTTACGGCTTTACAGAATCCAGCACACGTGGTGAGGAAAGGGCACAGACAATCCCACTCGGCACTGTGTTCATCATACCACAGCTGGAAAATTAGATTCTGCTTCTATAATTCTATGACCAAATGATCATATTTACTAGGTCATTCTCACCTATCCAATAATAACCTGCACACGGAGTCCCCTCTAGCACACCTTTTCCCAACTTCCTGAAAAAGCTAGCCGGATCATTCCTTGCTTCACATTAGTTAAATTCAACCAGAAGCAATTGCATGCCAATTTTGTGCCAGGGACGGGGCTGTGTGTTACAGATAACAGCACCAGGTGGCGTTTAGCAAGGCCTTAGTATATGGTAGGCACTGAACATTCCAGTAATCTCACTGATCATCACAGCAAGCTTGTGAGAAACTGAGCCGTCTGGCTCCTGAGTTTGGGCTGTTCCCTCTGCACTGCACTGCTTCTCTGTCAATGAAAGGATAAAACATGACTCCTGTCCTCTGAGGACAGTCTAGTGGGGGCAAGACACTCTCTATTGACAATAATATCAAATTTTTTAGGCTTTGGTAATTACCCTAATAAAAGGTATAAATCAAGTACTCTGGGATTCAGAATAGAAGTAATTACTTCTGAAAGGGTTGGGGTGATGGGAAAAAAGCTTGATGAAGACACGTCTCTTTGAGCGGGGCGTTGAAATGTGACAGTGCATTTGGTGAAGAGTACTTGATCCACTGAGGCAATAGCAAGAACAAAGGATCAAGTCCTACAGTTGCTCAAAAGAAAGATCAAGGATAGTCCTTCACAGCTGAAAGGGTTGATGGGGCAGTGTGGGGGGAATGGTCTAGCTCAGTTCTCCTCCTCTTTAGAGACCTGTTCATTCCAGCCGGACAGTCTCTATTCTGCAGACAGCCAACTGGATAACACTTGTCTCTCCCTAACTCCTTGTTCAATGGCCTCACACTGGTAGCTTGAAATTGGCTTCAAATGGCATCCACGAAGTTGGCAAACACAGTAATTCAAGGCTTCCTCTGCCCACCCCCACCCCCCGTTGTTAAATATTTACCAGCTCACAAATGGCCAGAGTAACCAAATCATTCAGTATGTCATGCTATTTACTGCCTTGGGGACTAACTTTTCAGGTGTCTTGTCTCCTACACTAAATTCTGAATGTAACCCTAAGTATTTTTGTGACCACGGACAAATGTTTAAAACTCTGAGTCTCAGTTCCCATATCGGCAGAATAAGGGAATGATTTCTAAGGTGCCTTGCATAAAATCTCATGATCCCAGGATCTTTTTAGGATGAAGTTCTCTACCATACTTCCATCTGATCAGAAGCCAGTGAAAAAATATTCTACATGGTTATTTTCTGAAGCGAGGGAAGGATCTAATTTATTTATACAAAAAGATTAGCTTGTCTTAAAGTCCTGACTCTTTTGTATTGTTTCTTTAAGGATGACTGCAGTGAAGAAGAAAAGTTAACAAATTCCTTGAGGACTGAAAGAGAAATAATTTTAGGAAAAAAATATCCCTCTGCTATAAATACCAGATTCAAAATGCTGTGCAGTGCCCATGTTAAAGAACACGTTGAGTAACCTCGAATTAGCTACCCCTAGGCAAAAGAGAGCAGGGCAGTTAGAAACAAGTGAACTAAAATTAAGTAAAATAGGAATTGTTTGGGTAGAAAAATAAGGTATGTTTCAATAATTGTTTTAAGGGGGAGGAAGTATGCTGGAGATGTAGATAGGAGAGCTTGTCAAGAGTGAGAAAGAATTGGGGTGCCTGGGTGGCTCAGTCGGGGATATGTCTGACTTCGGCTCAGGTCATGATCTCGCAGTTCACGAGTTCAAGCCCTGCGTCGGGCTCTGTGCTGACAGCTCAGAGCCTGGAGCCTGCTTCGAATTCTGTGTGTGTGAATTGTGTGTGTGTGTGTGTGTGTGTGTGTGTGTGTGTGTGTGTCTGCCCCTACCCAACTCGTGCTCTGTCTCTCTCTCTCTCAAAAATAAATAAAAACATTAAAAAAATTTATAAAAAAAAAGAGTGAGAAAGAATAGCAGATAGAAGCCTGAGACACCAAAAGGGAAGATTCTGAATGCTTTCCCAGAATATCTGAACTGGCTTGAGTTTGTAATACCGGAAATGCAGAGAGTCGTAGGAAATGAGGTCAACAGGAGGTACTTCAGGGAAGATACAGTGAGAAACACTGAATGAAGAATTTACAGCTGAGATTAAAGGATGATCAGAAAAAGAAAAACGAAAAACCTTGAGGAAATAATGAAGAAAACATCTATAAAGTGCTCTGAATTCCTCAGAGATAAGCACTAAACAAACATCATTACCGTGAGCACGTTTAACAACAACATCTGTCTATAAAAAATGCCATTCTCCGCCATGCTAACATTTAAAAAGAGCTCTTGAGGACTGAAGTCATCTTTCTCAAGAGAAAAAAAAAAGTCTCTGATTAGTTTTCTCAGAAAAAATGGAGTCATTTTTAGGGGTTCTGGTTTGGCACTCTTGGTACAAGCTGAGCACCTGTTCAGCTGGGAATCTCTCCTCAAAAGGACGTTTACCTCACAAACCTACGGAATATTATTCCTTAAGCCCTTGCTCATGAAAATTCTAGCGAACCAATCTATGCCGATTTTAGACTTCAAAGTCTTCCTTCTGCTAACAGATTTCCTCCATTACCACCAGTGAAACTGGCACTAATTTGCACCCTGACAAGGCCACGCATGAAAAAAAGACCACGGGGACCATGCTCCCACTGAAGCCCCTGCCTTCATCCCTCTGGTGAATGTGTCATCACGGAGAAGGGAGAGGGGCCTGGGCAGGGCATGGCGGCCGTGAGAGCTGCTACAGTCCTTGCCCACACAGCAAAGGACATCCGTCTCCCTGGGCTGCCTCTCTCAGCTGCACAGAAAGTCATTTCTTAAGATCCTGGAAGAAAAGCACTTATTAGAGCCTCTTTAGGTGTCAAAGGTTACTTTTCAAAAATGGAAGTGTTTTTGTTTCTTGTTGGAGATGGCATCTGGCTCGAACACGAAACGCTGCTTAATTTACGCCTTCCACTGCCTTTAAAAATGCAAAATGTAAAACTATGTGATCTCCCCGAGCAAGCGAAAGGAACGGGCACAGCGTCTGCAAGGCAGCCGGAACATGCCTCCTATTCTGTCCCCAAGCGGCGGTCCATCAGGCAGTGGCCCCTGGCCGTGTGCTGGTGTTGATGCTGCCCCCCGGGCAGGCCCGAGACTCCTAACAGAGCAAAACTCTGAGGATGGGAAGGCACTCCCAGCTCTCCTCTCCCAAAGCCACCCGTCTTGGCTCTGAGGACTTTTAAAGGTTGAGTGTCTGAGAGTACTTCATTTTGTCCAATCTTAATGTTTCCGTACCTGCCCCTCCTACCCTTACCCCCATCATTTGTAACCAAGTGGATATTCTGGTGTATGGCCACTCATTCTCTATATTCATACAAAGTACATATACCTATGTATGAAGAACGGGATAAGCAAGGGTAGACATGTGTGTGTTTGCTAAAATTGTATCACGATATACACAGGTCTCTGCAACTTGCTTTTCTCGCTTAATTATATATACATCGTGGACTGACTTGCAATTCAGTAGATAGTAGATCTAACTCCTTTTGTTTATTTAAAATGTATTACTTTAAAAGAGGGAGAGAGAGAAAGACAGCACCTGTGTGGGGAAGGGGCAGAGAGAGGGGGAGAGAGAATCCCAAGCATGGTCCTTGCGGCCAGCCTAGAGCCCTACATGGGGCCTGATCCTATGAACTGTGAGATCATGACGTGAGCTGAAACCAAGAGTCCGATGCTCAACTGACTGAGCCACCCAGGAACCCCAAATCTAACTCCTTTTAACAGCTGCATAGTAGTCCATAATAATGGACATGGCTCAGTTTATTTAGTCATACCCCTATCGATACATATTCAGGATATTTCCCCAAAAATTTTAACCAAGACATATGATACAGATCTTGATATTTCCAAAGCATTAATTCCCAGGGATGAAAAAAAAAAACAGAATAAGAGGATATTTATGTTTTTAAGTGTTCTGGATGTTGCCAGAATACTGTACCAAAGGTATGTAGCGACTAAACTTCTTGTCAGCAACACACTCGAGGGCTCCTTGCTCACGTTGTCACCAGCGCTAGGTTTTTATCACTATTAACGTCTGCCACTCTAAGGGGTGAAAAACAGTATCTAATTGCTTGCATTTTCATCTCCCTGGTTCGCAGTGAGCGAGAGCACCGTGGCACATCTGTGAGCATTTAGACTTTCCTCTTTTACCCTCTAGTCTTATCCTTCACCCATTTTCCGTTGAGCTGTTTGTCTCTCTTATCTATTTGTAGGGAGCTCCTGGTGTAGCAGGATAGTAATCCTTTACCTGTCAGATAGGCTTGAAATGTTGTTCTCCCTCTGAGATCTGTCTTCTGTTTTTGCTATATTTTTTTATGCACAGAATTTTACTGTTACCTTTCTTTCTTTTGTAGTATAATGTGTGTGTGTGTGTGTGTGTGTGTGTGTGTGTGTGTTTAGAGAGAGAATGTTTGGTTTTACCTAAGGAAAAAAGATCTACCCCACTCTCAAAGTGTTACTTGTTCGTCCTTTTTTTTTTTTTGATTAAAAAAAGATGTTTATTTATTTTTGAGAGAGACAGAGAGTGCGCATGGGGGAGGGGCAGAGAGAGAGGGACAGGGGATCCAAAGCAGGCGTTGCTCCGATAGCAGAGAGCCTGATGCGGGGCTTGAACTCATGAACCGTGAGATCATGACCTGCGCAGAAGTCAGATGCTTCACCCACTGAGCCACCCAGGCCCCCACTTGTTCCTCCTTTTGCACGGAGCTTGTCCTATATTGTGTGTGCAGACACAGTCCTCCCTCTGTCGGTCTTTCCATGTCTCTCCAATGCTTTGCATCCTTCTCAGGCCTCATCGTTTCCACAGTGCTGTCTCCGGTCACCCTTGCTCAGAGAAAAAGCTCCATTTCATCTTCTGCAATAATTCTGTGGGTCAACCACTCCCTTCTGCTGTTACGTTAGAATGCTAAGCTATAGTCTGACATACAGATCCCTGTCTGTGAATGCGTCTTGAAGCATCCTAGGGCAGAGACTATATTATTTTACTTCTTTTTGTCCCTTAGACTGGCTTGAACAAGTGTGCTCTTAGTAAATCACTGAGTGATGGCACTAGAGGAAAAAATACATCGATACCCTCTGAAGGCTCCACTAGGTATAATTCCAGTGTTCTTCCACAAGAAGGCCTTAGGAGGTAAAGGCTGCCGCACTTACTGCTTCTCTTCAGCCATCCTGATTACAGAGTTGCCCTGGACGGACTCAGCTCCGGGTGGACTGCTGTAAGGGTAATGGCGAAATCTGCTGCACTGAGCATCTAACGAGGCCACTGGCACAGCTTGATACCCCTTCTCCTAATCATTTGCATACTCAGTGATGTCTAGGTTTAGAAACCCAGCATTTGAAACGTGCATTACAAAGTAATTTCCATATCCAAATTGGATCCATGGCTGCCTTGGCCTGTTACTGCTTCGGCACTTAGTAAGCTGGGGACCGGCAGCCCGGGACACACGGTCCAAAGGGAGGGCCGTCCAGCCATTCTTGCCTGGCACCTGTGTGGGTCTCCCAGGGAGACTGAGACATCGGTTGTCATCCCAGCCTCAGCTGCTTTCCCTGTCTGACGCCTGCCTCTCCAAGAGAGCCGGGGGCTCCCTGGGGACTGTGCATACCCACTGCTGCTGCCAGCCATCCCCCTGTGAGTGATCCTGGTTCTCCACAACTCTTGCTCTGCAGAGTGAAGGGATGGGAAAGTGGCGAGCTAGAGCAGGAGCTGGGGCCGGAAATGGAAGCTGCAGATTCAGAGAAACAGTTATGGTCATTTCAGATAACTCCACCAACAGATGTGATGAGAAGACTGGCCTAGCAACAGAGAGAGAGAGAGAGAGAGAGAGAGAGAGAGAGAATGAAGCCAGTGATAGATAGATGAATGAAGCTGGTGATAATATTAGAGTAATTGTAGCTGTTATGGGCTGGACGCATGGAGGCACCGCATCCTTTGTCACTAATTCCCCCAATGGTGGATGTTGTACCTGTAGCGGACAAACAGCAGCCTCACTGAGGGTCCAGGGTTTTATCCCCGATCGCTTTGACTCTACAAGTCCATGTTTCTTTCACTCTGCCATGTTGCCAAGAGAATTATTCCTGACCTCTTCTTCATTGCTCGCTTTTTACTGAGATCTGAGAGAGAGGAGTGTGCTTCAGCCCTGCAGCGCCCCCACCCTCACCTCTGCTTCCCAGCAGTGATGGTTGTATGTAAAGGCTTTGTGGCAAGTGGCAGCTGAGGTCTGTGGTGTGGGCCTGACAGGCAGGACGCTGGCAGGTGCCAGGAGGAGGCGTGGTGCTGACAAGCTGTGTGACCTTTGGTGAGTTATTTCATCTCTCTGTGCCTGGCACATCTTAGCTCTATGCGAGTATCTGCTATTTTCCCTCCTCCTTCTCCTCCCTCCTCATTATGACTATTACTCCTACGAGTGAAACATGGGTACAACTCTTCAATGTGCCTAACTTCCTCCCAGAAACAGGTTTTTTTTTTTTTTTTTTTTTTTTTGCTTGCAAGTGGCAAGGGAGAAATACTGAACAAACTCCAACTTCTCAAACTTTAATTCAATTCGATTAAAAAAAAAAAGTGTCAGGGTAAACTCCACGCAATTCTTTTGGCTTTCTGCACCACTTTCATGTGAAGAAAAGTAGAAATCACAAGGATAAAAGATGCTATGATTCTTCCAGACTGACCAAGGGCCTTGAACCCAAAGAGTCCCATTGAGCCAGGTGCTCCCTCTTTATAAACCCTGACCTGGGATGAGAGGAATATTTTAGAAAGGGCATGAATTCTTTCAGGTCAGAACATTTTGTTCATAGTTTGCCACACAGACTCAAACAGACTTAAAGGTTCAGGGTGTTGCCCTGAAGTATCAGAAAGGGTTTGAGATCTCCTAAGCGTTAACTCCCCATCCTTGAACACCAACCTCAGAGCCCCATTCTGGAACCCAGGAGGGCTCAGTCACCAATAGCTGAGCTCTACCATCGCCTCTGAGTTCCCTTTTGCCAAAAAAGGCCCGTCCTCTGAAACACCAACACTGAGCCCCGAAGCACCCTCTAGGACATGTGGGAGCCAATAAGGGATATGCATTAAACAGCACCAACACTAGTCCCACCTCCCTGAGTCAACTTCCTCCTACATCACAGGGCTCTCGATGGGTGTGCAACACCCCCAAGGCTTTGGCTTGCTCCAGAACACGGCTCAGCAGGGATGCTGGCTGGTAGATGTGGGTGGACTCCAAGGGTGCTGCTGCTTTAATCTGCTTTCGGGGTCTGGGCCACAGGCTTCAGTCATGAACACTGCTTCTCAGCAGCTTAGCTTCTCATTACTCTCCACCTTTATCCTCCACTGACAAGCTGTGAGGGTAGAGCAGACGTGCATGTCGTCTGACCACACTGGATTTGAGCACTGGCTTCACAAGTATTTGTTTATATATGTGTGGATGCATGGATGCATGAATGTATATATGTATTCATTCATCACTCATTCATCCATTTCACTACTTCGGTTCATTTTACCATATTAGTTAAGCACATAGGCTTTGAAGTCAGAAAGGCCTAATTTGAGTCCTGGCTTTGCTTGTATGTGACTTGGGACAAGTTGCCTAACCCCCCCTTTTTTAATATTTATTTCTGACAGAGCGAGAGCGAGAGCGAGAGCGAGAGAGTGCATGCAAGCAGGGAGGGGCAGAGAGAGACGGAGACAGGGGATCTGAAGCAGGCTCCATACCGACAGCAGAGAGCCTAATGCGGGTCTCGAACTCACGAACCATGAGATCGATGAGATCACGACCTGAGCTGAAGTCAGATGCTCAACTGACTGAGCCACCGGGTGCCCACGTTACTTAACCTTTTAAACTCTGCGCTGTGGATGCCTGCTGTTACGTCTACCAACCTGCCATCTTCCGCCTGACTTTTCTAGCGCACTCTCTCCCCCGACCCCTTTTCTTAGTTCGGTCTCCCCTTCTTTCGTGAAACATCCCTTCCTCAACTCCAACTGCACGGTCCTGTGGAAGCTGCCTTGTTGCACCTCCCAGTCTACCCTCTGACCAGAGAGGTGGGGCAGCTAACTGGCTGGATAAAATCCTTGGGGTTTTTAACCTCCGGACCCAAAAGAGTACCAAGTCAGTCTCATAATCTATAATATATAAAATTCAGAAGAGGTAGGCAGCCATGTTTTGTACCTTCTGAAGAAAACTGGCCTATGGAGAGAGAAGAATGAAGCCAGTGGCCCGAGAAAAGTAGATACACGTGAGAGAGGGCAAGATACATGACCGCATCAGAGTCCTGGCTTGTAGCTACTCTGGATGCCTAGCCACAGTTCTGGTGAGAAAATCTGGTGTATCCTTTATGATAAATTTGCCTTTTGCTTTTAAGCTAGTTCAAACTGGGTGTCTATCCTTTATAATCAAAGCCAAGTTCTCATCACACACTGTTTATCTCGCCTAAGCAAGGCAGTAGATAGTAACTATATCCTTCTGGGGTTTCGGTAAAAATTCAATAAAGTAATGTACATCCCTGCTTTGTGGAATGCCTGGAACATGGAGAGCCCTGAGAAAAGGACAGTAGTGGTGGTATTATTCATCAACTTTTCGCGAACACCTCAAGAGCCAAGTAGTAGGTTGGCTCACCAGTGACAGGTCCCAGCACCATCCTTTTATTTTATTTATTTATTATTGTTCAGTTATTTTTGAGAGACAGAGACGGAGAATGAGCAGGGAAGGGGCAGAGAGAGAGAGAGAGAGAGAGAGAGAGAGAGACACAGAATCCAAAGCAGGCTCCAGGCTCTGAGCTGTCAGCACAGAGCCCGACGCGGGGCTTGAACCCATGAACCATGAGATCATGACCTGAGCTGAAGTCGGACGCTTAACCGACTGAGCCACCCAGGCTCCCCGGGCCCACCACTATTCTTAAGCAAGTGCTTCCCTGCCTGGGGGCAAGGGAGGGAGAAACAGGAGGCCCGTGCTCAATCTCAGAGTTTTGAATTTAGGTAGGGCCAACCAGCTAGAGTTCCTTGTGTCAAGTCTGACAGTGGCTTATGACCGAATCCCCTCCATGGCCCCCGATCCTCAGGGGGGTTCCTTGGACAGTCACAGGGTCTACAGTTTCAGTCAATCACACTCAACAGGTCATTTGGCGTCTCTTCCCAACTGGCTTACCTGCCAAACCCTGCTGCCAGCTTCAGTCATTTTCCAAGCCTCCCATCCCCCTTTTTACTCTCCATGCGCCCCTTCCACAAATCCTTCTCCAGGAGGAACAGCTCGTAAGCACATGGGTTCCGTAAGATCCCTACAGAGGGCTTTCCCAGGCCAAGCAAGTGGTAGAATGGGATCTGAACCCAGGCAGTCTGACATCCGAACCTTTGCTTTTCACCACTACTCTGTATTGCCTCAAGTATTAGAGAAGATGCATAAGAATGATATCAAGCACGTAGTCATAACAATGCTCAACAAATGGCCCTCACTGACTCAGGATAGCCCATCAGTCCTGTTCTCCTCAGGCAGCCCCGCATGCCTCTGGCCTGCCATAGCGTTAGAGGCTCTCGAAGTCTAGGGCAGCTGGAGGATGAAATGCTCTGAGTGGAAGCAGTGCCACCATCTAGAAGGCACTGAGATCTCATGGGAGACCAGTGGGAGCCAGAGATGATTATAGGCTCTTCAAACACTGCCTACTGGGCTGATCCCAGCGTGTTCTGTCCTTTGCCTCCCAATACGTTTCATCACATCCTCCATCACGATCCTCCTTTGAATTACAAATGTGTTCAAGATGTTCAAAGAAAAGGTTATTTGCAAATACACAGGCATCTACGATAGATCTTAGACACACTGGGCTAGCTCCCCTCTGGAGTGTATATCTCAGGACGCTAAGAAAGATGAGGAAATTGTTGCACAAACAAGCCAAATCAGGTTCTCATGCAAAATTTCAAGAGCTAGAAAAGGCGGCCAGGACTGGAGCAGGACCTCATCAGGTGAGACCGTGGAGAGCTGTTTTTGGTGTTACAGGGTGCTCGTGCACAAGGGCCAAAAAGGAAGGAACAGGAGGAATTCTGGAAAAGAAACATATTGCGGAAGTATAATGAGAATGTTTTCCAGACCACAAATCTGAATGTAAACTCCGATAATTATGAATGTGTTTTCAGGGACAATGAAGCAGCACAGTTGAAAATGTGGTCATCTGGGAAATCCACGGCATAAGGTTGTGAATATATATGAAAAGAAACAAGGCATGAACATTGAAAAGACACATAAAAATCACCGAGGCGATGAGGGAGCACAAATGGAAGAGGTCAAAGTCATAGAAAATACATTACAATTTTAAAAGACTAGACCACAAAGAAGAAAAAAGTCATGAAAGATATGTTTCTAGGAAGGTGCCTTGTAGAATTCTTTGAGCAGTTTACTCGCACCTCACGCTAAGGTCACGGACAAGACTCAATCCTTAGCAATATCACTCATTCTTTGTTCTAAAATTTTTTTAATGTTTATTTATTTTTAAGAGAGAGATAGAGCACAAACAGTGAAGGGGCAGAGAGAGAGGGAGACACAGAATGCGAAGCAGGCTCCAGGCTCTGTGCTGTCATCACAGAGCCCGACGCGGGGCTTGAACTCACGAGCCATGAGATCATGACCTGAGCCAAAGTTGGGTGCTAACCGGCTGAGCCACCCAGGCATCCCCAGTATCACTCATTCTAAGATGGTCTGGGCTCTACCAGCCCTCTATAGGCAGGATTGTCCAACTTTGAGGACAAACATACCTGCTAAGTATTTAGAAAATAGTCTTTCTGAAATATTCTGGACTATGCTATCCAAAGTCATTCCTTTTCTCCCCTGAGATGCCTTCCCCCAGCTTCGGAGGATACAAATGGCAGGAAAAGGGTGCGTGGGTGGCTCAGTTGGTTAAGTGTCTGACTCTTGACCTCAGCTCAGGTCATGATCTCATGGTTTATGGGTTCAAGCCCCGCATTGGGCTCTGCGCCTTCAGAGAGACAGAGATTTTCTGTCTCTCCCTCCCTCTCTGCCCCTTCCCTACTAGTTCTCTCTCTCTCTGTCTCTGTCTCTCTCAAAATAAATAAATAAACTTTAAAAAAATTAGAAGGAAATGGCAGGAAAGGATCTCACACTGGCTTTAATTCTCACTCTGCCTCCTGTCTGGATTCCTAAGTTACTCCTAACTGGTTTCCCCTCCTCCAGTCTTATCTTCTCCAGTTAATCCTCTACCTGGCCCCCAGCATGATCTAAAATTCAGATGTGACCCCATCCTTACCCTTTCCAAAGACTGTCATTATCTTCTCCTTCACCTACAGAATGACATCCACCCTCCTTGGATGAGTACACAGTTATTCCCCAACCTTTCCCTTTATCTCTCTCCTTACCTCTTTCTCTCCCTCCCTCCCTCTCTCTTCCTCTCTCTCTCTTCTTTCTGGCCTTTCTGATTTCTTTTTGGCTTATCTCCTCAGGGTTCCTAGCCTTTGCTTTCATCTGACAATAACACGCTATGCTGTTTCATATCAGAATGCCTTTGCTCTTATTGGGATTCCCTAATTTTAAATCTCTTCTCTTCTGGATGGTATCACTCAACCTTTAGGATTCAGCTCAGGTAGTATTTACTCTAAGGAGCCTTTCCTCACCACACCCCCAGGCAGGGTTGAGGGGTTAGGTATCCTTTTATTTTCCCCAAATACCTTGTGCTTATCTCAATCATTGAACTTGCCATAGTATACATATTTCGTTGCTTAGATGCCTGATCTCCTCTCCTAGACTATAATTTCCTCAAAGGCAGGGAATGAATATTATGTACATATGTATGTATGTATGTATCTGCAATGTCTAGCAGAAGGAATAGCACCACAGTGGGCACTTAGTAAATGTTAGTTGAACAAATGAGTAGGACTTTAAAAGGAGAACTTGCTCTTGGCAGCTAATAGTCAGTGATGGTGATTCTGCTAATAATACTAGCTAATATTTGTCGAGCATTCACTGTGTGTCAGGGACCCTGCTAAGAAAGGCACATGCATTACTGAATTGAATTCTCAGAATAGTCTTATAAGCTAGATATTATCTTTATATCTACTTATGGTAGATCATGATAGTAGTGGTGCCCAAGGAATCATGTCCCAATCAATATCTGTACTTGTGTAGTCCCCTCTCTCACTGACTCTAGATTTGGCCTTGTGACTTGCTTTGGCCAGCAGGATAGCAAAAAATGTAACACACATAGACACTTGGCGAGTGACAGTGCAATGGGCCTTGCCTTCTTGGAATATTGCTGATGACTCTCAAGAAGCTTGGGCCAGCCTCCTTCAGGATGGGCAGACATGCAGAATGGGGCCCAGCTGACAGCCCATAGCAACAGCTAGATATGCAAGTGAGGCCATTTTGGATTATCCAGATCACCACAACAGACGAGTGACCCCACGTTAGACGAACCCAAGAACCACCCAGCTTATCCCCAACTCAAGTTGCTGCCCCCCGAAACGGTGAGTAATATAATGGTAGTCGTTTCAAGCCACTAAGTTTTGGGGTGTGGCGACACAGCAGAGGTTAACTGAAACATATCCACCTTGGAAAAGGCTACACGTATCAGGCAAACATAAGAAGAACATAGAAACAAGAAGACAGAGATAGAATTAAACGACCAAATAGCACAAAGTTCTTTAGAGCTCTTTAATATAAATAAGTACCGTGCTGCATACGTCTTTCTTAATTGTAGAACTGTTGGAAGATCATTGAACACAGAGTCGAGTTTCAGGCCCAGCCCTACCACTGACAGGCCTTGTGAATGTGGTAAATCACTGAATCTCTGCGGATCTGAGTGTCTGTACCAGCAGAGTAGGGAGCGATGTATGTATGTATATTCTACTCATTTCACAGGGCCGGTAGAAGAATCAAATGTACATCAAACTGTCCAAATGTGGGTATTAATGTTATTGAAATTAGTTCATAACTTTGGATCACCATAATTACTAACAACTCATCTGCAAACCAGCAAAAAAAAAAATGCTGGTGGGACAGAGGAGGGCACTAAGGAATGGGAAATTCAGAAGGTAAAGTGTCAATATCCTTCCACGGACTAAATAATATTTCTCCAGTAGATATTTCAGGACCTTTAGTATCAGTGGTTTCTAATCATTTTCTTTACAAGACACTCCTTGAGATACCTTATGTAACTCCTCCCCACCCCCCTCTGCCCCAGTGTTCATAATCTAGTTTCACACAATCTATTACAGGTCAGGAGAATACCTGATCTCAGAGCAAAAGCATTAGGCCAGGATTGTGGAGATTTATTTGTCAGGCTCTGCCTCCCACCAGCCATGGGAACTCGTCCCTTAACCTTGCTGAGCCTAATTCTCTGTTAAATATGAGGGTAGCAACATTTACCAAAACTCCCCCTAGGGATTCAAGAGCAACACATGTGATGATGCGTGTGGAAGTGTCTTGAAAATGGCCACTCCCTGCACAAAGTCAAGGTGTTAGGAGTGCCCCATTGAGCAAAAAGTACCCGATGCTTAGAAGTGTTTATTTATTTAGAGGTATTTATACCAATGACGTGCCAGACACTGAACTAAGCGGTAGGTTTGGTAGGGAAAAAAATAGGGCAACTGACATTTGAGGTGAACGGTAATTTGCCTGTGGTCCCATAATTAAGAAATGGCTAAGTTGGACACAAATCCTTATCTGTTTCCCTCCAAAGCCTGGGCTTCTTGTATAGTGCTGGGCAGACTCCAAATGGAACTTCCTCAGTCTGCAGGAGAGCGGAATTATTGGCCAGGTAGTTTACCATTAAATGGGGTCACCAGCTTGTGGCTAAAGAAACAGATGATGAAAAAAGTGCTGAGGGAGAAAATGCCCATTTACAAACACAGCTTAATTAATTAGTCAACTCAGATGAGGCAGAAGAGGCGGGTTTCCAGATGCCTGACACGGAGAATTAATTAGGAGAAAGGCGCCAGGCTTGGATTCCTGACCAGAGCACACAGTAGAATTAAATTACTAAATTGCCTCAGTGTCCCTTACCTTAACTCAATTGCTCCTCAGCTTAACTAAAGCTATCTGACTGGGAAAGAAAACACAACACCTCGCTGAGAATGACAAGGGAACTGAAAAGGTACCCTCAACTGAAGCTTCAGGTGCCATCCGGAAAAGAAAGTTGTTTCTAGAGTTTCTAGTTTTTCTTTTTAATTTAAGAGAGAGACAGAGATAGAGAGACAGAGACAGAGAATGAATGGCAGAGGCGCAGATAGAGAGGAAGAGAGAGAATCCCAAGCAGGTTCTGAGCTGTCAGCACAGAGCCCAACACACGGCTTGAACTCAGAAAGTGTGAGATCATGACCTGAGCCGAAATCAAGAGTCTGATGCTTAACCGACTGAGCCCCTCTAGTGTTTCTAGTCCGAGTCACGGAAGGTCAAAATAAAATTAAAGTGAAGTAAAGTTACAGCCCACCAGCACTTGGAAATTCCAAAGCTGTACCTAAATAAAATGGAAAACTGGCAAAACACTTGAACTCCTACCAGGTAAAGCCATCACCTTCATTTCTGCCATCTTTATGGTTGTAGAAGAAGCGAGTCTGGGAAAAGCCAAAGTCCACCGGCCACTGCCTCAATTTTCTGTGCCGTTTTGCTTACAGGATAAAAGATTATTTAGGAAAGAGAAGTCCTGTCACCTGAGTTACTTGTTGTAAATATAAAGTATGTGTGAAATCTGTACAAATCACAACAAAATGGGGTTGGGCCGGCTCAGGAGAATAAATAATACGGAGCTAAGTGTCCTGAACTCTCCGTGACTTTATGAATCAAAGTCACTTTTCAGGAATGGGTCCTTTCCCTTCTCTGCTTCTATAGTTCACATTTCCTGGGGGTTCTAAAAGTGCTCCTAATTTGTTTATATTTTTATCAGTGAATTTCCATGTATTCTGCACTTGTTTGGGACTTGTCCTCTGCCTAATTAAGCAGAGGAAGTTAATGAGGTATGAAGCGACTTTGTGCCACAGAGTAAATAGAATATAATGTGCAGAGAGAGAAGCGAGCAATGGGTCAGGGCAAAGAGTCAAGTGAGGCTGGAGACTTGGGGTCTGGGCAGAGGGGGGGAAGGGATGGACAGACATGGTGGGATTCCATGAGAGGGAGGCATAGATGTCAACTCTTCAATCTGGAATTGATCTAGAGAGAATCAATAGTTTTCAACCAGGCTCTCTAGTAGAATCACCTGTAAAGCTATTAAAATGCTGATTCCTGGGCCCTCTGCCAGACCAATTCTCTTGGAATCTCTAAGTGGGATCAAATCATAAATTTATGTAAAGGAGACAACAATATTATTTAAAAACTTCCCAGGTGATTCTAATGCACGGCAGGATTGAGGACCACTCATCCATGGCGACCTCTTCATTTTACTAATAGGGAAATGAGGGAATGAATTTGGAGACGAGAACGAGACAGTGTGGGTCCATGGTGTTAAGTGACATTTCACTGAGTTGCCCTGAACAACTTCACTCTTCATGCACGGCTTCAATTACAGCTTTAGTCTCACTTTATGGGAAAGGGAGCACTCCTTGCTGGGGATCCTTTCCCTTGTCAGGCTGTCACACTTGGGCACCTTTGTATGAGGCTGAAGGAGGTTGGACTAGCGGTGCTCAGGGTGGTCCGCAGACCAGGAGCATCAGTATTACCTGGGACCTTGTTTGAAATGCAACTTCTCAGGCTTCACTCCAGACCTACTGAATCAGCAGCTGAAGGAATGGAATCCAAAAAACTGGGTTTTAACAAGCCTGATACATGCTGAAGTTTGAGAACCTCTGGTTTAGACTACCTTTCCCTTCCTTCCTTCCTTCCTTCCTTCCTTCCTTCCTTCCTTCCTTCCTTCTTTCCTTCCTTCCTTCCTTCCTTCCTTCCTTCCTTCCTTCCTTCCCTCCCTCCCTCCTCCCTCCCTCCCTCCCTCCCTCCTTCCTTCCTTCCTTCCTTCCTTCCTTCCTTCCTTCCTTCCTTTCTTTCTTTGTAAAGGTGCATTTAATTCTTTTTCACTGTTTGTTTTTGAGAAAGACAGCGTGCCAGCGGGGGAGGGACAGGGAGAGAGGGAGATACAGATTCCGAAACAGCTCCAGGCTCTGAGCTGTCAGCACAGAGCCCGATGCGGGGCTCAAACCCACAAACTGTGAGATCACAACCTGAGCCGAAGTCGGACGCTCAACTGACTGAGCCACCAGGCGCCCCTAGAAAACCAATTTTTTAATGGATCTTTAGTGGCAGGAAGCAGAGTGGGAGGTAATGGTAGCAGGAGGTTCATGAGGACACTGGCCCCTCCAACTGAGGATAAAGGCTGGCAGAGATTTCTCTGGATTAATCAAGGACTGCAGGGTAAAATTTATCACTGTATACAACAAGGATTTTAATATTTACCATGCGTCACCTGCCTGACTACAGCTAGCTGGTGAAAACAAAATGCCTTTTGTTCCCTCAAAGATATCTGATGCCAAACTGATAAATTCCTGCTTTTGAAAAAGTTCCATTTTTGCCCATGATGGGAGTTTATTCAATACTCTACCCTGGTTTTAACTTAAATATTCCTATTTTCAACTCTTGATTATGTCTCACAATAGAGAATAAGAAAGATGAATATAATAGTAAAAAGATAATCAGCATTTTTTTTTTTGCCTGAAGAATGCATTCACAACTCATAACCCAGTCACTGACACAAACACCCACACCCCTCAAACCTACCCCAACTCGTTTCTCATTCTTTCTTGGCTCAGGGCCCTTCTCAGCGCCTACCACACAGCTGTTGATTTGAGGAATGTGCCGAAATGATAGAAGAGCTAGGTCACAGCAGATAATCCACTTATGGATAATAAAAAATGTGTGTCACACTTCGCTGACCATGTCAGTTCTGAGCTGCTCTACATACATAAGAGATCCTTCATACCCAAGATGGATTTCAAAGCAAAATGAAAAGCCCAGATGAAGTGGCCATGTTCCGACTCATGTTTTTTACATATAATTTTTTGTTTTGTTTTGTTTTCTTCATGAAGTTCATGCTTTTGTTTTATTTTTATTTTTTAATATAATTTATTGTCAAATGGGTTTCCACGCAACACCCAGTGCTCATATATAATTTTTGAAGTTTATTTATTTACTTTGAGCGAAAAAGAGGGAGCATGAGCAAGGGAGGGGTAGAGGGGGAGGGAGAGAGGGAATCACAAGCAGGCTCTGCACTGTGAGTTCGGAGCCTGATGCAGGGCTCCATCCCACAACAGGAGATCATGGCTTGAGGTGAAATCAGCAGTTGGGATTCTTAACAGACTGAGCCACCCTGGCGCCCCATTCCTACTCCTGTTTTAAATCACCCTAGGATAATAGGTAAAAATAAACTCTCTGACCAATAATAACTAGTTACTGATCACATGTCCTATGCCAGGCTCCCTGTGAGACCCTCCAGGGGGTACAGAAGGTAATAACACAGATTTTGCTTTCAAGGAGCTTAAAATCAAATGGGGAAGAAAGAAATATACGTATTAAAAAACAACTTGTAATATCCAGTATATTAGTTGTGGTAGGCTAACTAGTACACCAAATAACTCATGAAATGTAATCCTAATTAGGGGTGTCTGGGTGGCTCAGTCGGTTGAAGCATCTGACTTCGGCTCAGGTCATGATCTCGGGGTTTGTGGGTTCAAGCCCCGCGTTGGGCTCTGTGCTGACAGCTCAGAGACCGGAGCCTCCTTCGGATTCTGTGTCTCCTTCTCTCTCTGTCCCTCCCCTGCTCACCCTGCATCTCACTCTGTCTCTCAAAAATAAATAAGTGTAAAAAATATTTTAAAAAAAGAAATGTATCGTAATTATAACACAACTGAATTTCATTTCTAGTTCATGTTAGTGTACTGATCTTGGTAGGGCAGCTTCCTTTATGCAATTATTTGGGAACCTAGGCCAATGGAGACTTTGGCATCTTCAACATGAGGCTTTCAGGCCCCCATGGAGAGGTCTCCACCCCAGCTAGCCAGAGACGAAAGGAGCATAGCTGAGCTTATGTGGGAGGACTTTATGGGCCAGTCCTGGAATGACACCTGTCATTTCTGCTCACATTGCATTGACCAGACATCAGTCACATGGCCACACCTGATCGCAAGAGAAGCTAGGAAATAAGAGTCCAGCTGTATACTTTGGATGAAGGACAAACACAATTTGGTAAATGGCTATAGTCTCTGCCGTGCTAGGCATGACTGGGGAGGATGTGAGAGGCTGGAGGGAGGTTAGTAACAGTTCTCTCTCTCTCTCTTTTTTTTAAATTTTTTAATGTTTATTTATTTTTGAGAGAGAGAGAGAGAGAGAGAGAGAGAGAGAGAGAAAGACAGAATCCGAAAGAGGCTCCAGGCTCTGAGCTGTCAGCACAGAGCCCGACATGGGGCTAGAACTCACGAACCACGAGATCACGACCTGAGCCAAAGTCGGACACTTAACTGACTGAGCCACCCAGGCACCCCAGTGTTTTCTTTATATATGTTTGCCTTGTTTCATTGTTTCCCATTATCACGTGTTACTTCTGTAATTTCTGAAGATTCCATACTCATGAGACTCCCTTGATTTTTCCTAGAGTCAGTGGAATCCTATACACTGTAGTCCATTCCAGGAATGAGTGTTACTGGGAAACTATAGAAGAATTCCGTGAAAGAAGGACGGCAAATTTCAAATGATGCTACTTTGACCTCTTTCTGTCCCTCCTTTTAGCCAACAACTCACTGCTCAAATGCCAATGCATGGAATCCACTTTAGTGCTGGCACTTATCAGGAAGTGACATCCTTCAGGTGTCTGGGCCAAGAGAAGACCCAGTAAGGCAGGACACCAACTGTTTTACTCAACATGAACATTGGTTCTGGGGTCTGATGAGATGTCACTGTCAAAAGAAGGTCTTAAAATATACAATGCAAAGGAATATGGGGGAAAATCTCTTCACATTGAGAAGAACCAGATGGTAAATCAGGGCACTAAACTGGGATTGGAAGTGGAGAGAGGGTCATTTGCATTTTTTTTTATGATTTCTATAAAGAAGGGAAATCGATAGAGCTTGCTTAAGAGCTCCTTCTGGGTAAAGAGGATTACCTATCTCATTTCTCCCACTCTCTACCCTGCCAGCACTTTTCCAGACACCTTGAGCTCAGGGTACTGAGCGGTGCAGAGGAGCATGGGTGGAAAAGAAGCACACAACCGGATTTGTACCTCCCCTCCCCCACCCCACTTTTCTGCACAGATAATTTGCTACATGGAATCTGTTGGCAACAGCAGACCTAAGTAGGAATCAAATGATTGAGGGGGAGCACAGAAGATTTAGCAAATATATGAACCTGGGCCCTATACGTCAGTGCCCTGAATCTAGCCATTTATTTGCTTTAACCAAGGCATTCTGCTTCATTTAGGCAATTAGCAGCAGTGAGGAAATGGGTAAGTGTTTGAGTTCCTGTACATTATGCTGGGAAAGGTATTTTATATCTCTGGCATTAGTCATAAGCTTAGGAATAACTTTCCTGTACTGATACCTATAATTAGAAGACAAGTGTTTGTTCATTCATTCATTCATTCATTCATTCAACAAATATTATACATCTATTACGAGACAAGCACTTAGGAATCCCTGCCCTCCAGAAGATTACGTTCTAAGAATGGAGAAAGACAGTAAGTGGATATATAATAAAATGTCAGCTAGAGAGAACTGCTATTAAGAAAATAAAGCCTAGGAGAGAGGATGGTGTACGATGGGATTTACATAACGTAGTCAGGGAAGTCCTCTCTAAAGAGGTGACGTGTAAGCAGAGACCTGAATGAAGGGAGAGTCACATGACTCTCTGAAGGAGGAGGATTTCAGGCAGAAAACTCTGCGAGGGCAAAGTTCTTGTGATGGGATGTTCCTTGGATTGGGATGTTCCGTCTAAGAAACAGCAGGTCAACCACTTTGGCTAGAGCTGGGAATCCAAGGGAAGGGTGGCAGGAAATGAGTCTGGTGGGGTCTGGAGGAGGTAGATCACATACTGAGGATGTGGATCGTCTATGTTTGATGGAAAGCCGTTGCAGGGTTTTGAAGAAACAACTGACATGAACTGTTATGTTTTGAAAGGACTCCTCTGGCTGTGACATAGAGAACTGTACAAGAGTAGGAAGTAGAAGGTGAGTAGGGAGATGAGGGTGATCTGACCACGGTGGTGACAACAGAGAATTGGTTAGTTTCAGGATATGTTTAGAAGGCAGAGATGACCAGATGGATGATGAATTTTACAGTAGGTGGAGAGAAAGAGGACTCTGAGGTTTGGGGCTTTAGCAACGGGTGATGCCATCTACTGAGACCCTGCACAGAGCAGTGACTAGGCTGATATGGACATGGATGTCACATGGCCTCGGACTGATGCCCGATCTGCCCTATGACCACAGGCAAGTTCGCTCTGTATCTGTCTCTATATCTCAGTTTCATCTTCTGTAAAATGGGAATATTAATAATACCTATCTCATAGGGTTGTTATGAAGATGAAATTAGTGAATGCTTGTAAAGCCCTTAGAACAGGGTCTGGGGTAAAGGAAGCTCTCAATAAATATCAGCTAACATGAGGAATATGGAGAGTGGGAAATAGAAATGCAGAGAAAAACAAGAGTTTGATCTGGGACAGGGGCAGTCTGAGTCACCCTCCAGATGTCCCAGGAGAAATGTCAGTAGGGTATGCACAAGAGTCTGAGTCCAGGTGAGAGTTCCAGACTGGAGATAAATTTGGGGGACACATACACTCAGAAGAAGACTTTGCACGTGAAGGGATCAGAGAGTATCATCTTGCTGTTATCAAGCAAACACAGGCAATGGAAAAGAAACAAATATGTCCTGGAAGCTAACACAGAAAAGGCAGGGTGACAGAGTTATGTACAAGAGGAGGAGCTAACCTAGGCTTGGGGGACAGGCAAGATTTCCAGAGCAAGTGAGGTTTAAGTTGAACCTGGAGGAAGAACTTCCATTCTTAATTATGCTCACTGCTCCTCTCTGTATATTTTTAGTCACAATACTCGTGGCCCCTAAAAAATAAAAGTACAGAAAAGGACAATGAGAAAATTAGCTGTGCACCTATGTACATTTCCTTAAGAAAACATCAACTGGTCTTCTTAAATGAGATGTTCTGTCTTCTGTAAAGTTTTGGCATCTACCAGAGAATGGAAATGTCAGAATTTCCATACATTTTGCTTCTGCCGCAAGAAATAGTTCATGGCTTAGTCAGCATTTTCTCAAAATGAGAACAATAATCACGACACAGGGCTTCACCTAAGCTAACAAATCATCATCCTTCCTAACCTATGTGTAAACAGGACCCTGATGAAAAGGTTCACTAGTTCTCTTCCCTGTTCAGGACATTAGACCCTTAACACACACACAGAAGCTATCTAGATGAAGAAGCCTACTCAGATGGTCCACCAAATATTTCAACACTGTTTTCCTTTTCCCTTCTGCCTGTGTACCAAATAGGTAAAATCCATTCTGCATCAGGAAATTGTTTCACTAACTCAAACAGAGCTTTGTTAAGAGTCTAGGCCAAAATGATGTCACTGAGCTGTAAATAAGTGTGCAGGTCTGACTGGCAAAGGGGATTTAAAAGACGTGAGATTAGATTTCCCACTGAAGTGGAAAGAAAGGTTTCTACTCTTCAGAAAGACCTGCTGTCATCTTTCTACTGCCCCAGATGGTGAAAGTTATGCACTCCTTGACCTGAGCCAAAGCCGATGTAAGAGAAAATAGACAAACAGACCTGCTCGAAGATACCGAGCGAGGGCCCATCTGCGATGGCTTTAAGCACACGAGACACAACTTCCCAGACAAGGACACCTTCCCTGACCCTGTTTTCTACACCGTGGTTTACAAGGTAACCAAAAAAAAGTCTCATAAAAGACTAGTCCAAGGTATCCCACAATTCCTGGAGATGACAAGAACAGATTTAAAGGACTTTGAACTCAGGTGGTTTTTTTTTTTTTCCCCTGCAAGGAGTAAACCAAGGCCAAGGTATGCCCACGCGCATGCATACGTACGTGCTGAACGAACGTGGATGGACGTGCATTCACAGGCAGAGGAGGGTACTGGCAGAGGCAGTGAGGCGGCACTGACCGCTCATCATAGAAAACGACTTCTGGGAAAACCATGCCTTCTGAACAGAGCCAGAGCTGCGGTTTGTGGTTTTCAACCTGCCCCCCTGACCCCATCAAAACCCAGGGAAGCGTCTTCCAAACTTGCAAGTTAAACATCTCACACTTGAACCCTCATTTCAAAATGGTTCTGTCTCAGAAATGCAAGAATTGGATCACAGATGCCAGCTTTTTTTTTTTTCCAACGTTTATTTATTTTTGAGACAGAGAGAGGCAGAGCATGAACGGGGGAGGGGCAGAGAGAGAGGGAGACACAGAATCGGAAACAGGCTCCAGGCTCTGAGCCATCAGCCCAGAGCCCGACGCGGGGCTCAAACTCACGGACCGTGAGATCGTGACCTGGCTGAAGTCGGACGCCCAACCGACTGCGCCACCCAGGCGCCCCACAGATTCCAGCTTTTAACACTGAAGAACCCCTTGGCAGATGGGGGTGGAGGGAGCTTCTAGTAAGTAATGTTACCCAGAGAACATGCACTCATGGTGACCTCAGTACAGCAAGCCCCATCCTGCCCCTACCTATGGAAATGGAACGGATCTGAACTTTCTAGACATAGAACATAACCCCTCTTTTTACCCCAATTACACTATTCCTGTCTCTTCTGCATAGGACAGCCCAGGATGGGATGAGGTCTTCTCTTCACCTTTGTTGTACCCCAGGGGGAGGGGGAAGGAAGAGAAAGATATCGTTTATGGAATACCTATCATCACCTAAGCCCTGAGGAAGGTCTCTAAATGCAGGGAGGTCAGTTACATTTGCACCATTTTATTGACAAGGGAACTGACAGTCAGGAAAATGGAATAACTCACCCAAAGTCATCAAGCCAATAAGCTTCAATGCCAAGATTCAAACCCAGCTTTCTCCCACAAAGCCTATTCATTCCAGAGAAGGCTATCTGGTTCTGATCATGCCTATCCCACTAAAGGTCCCAGTAAAATTTTAGGAACAGTGCTTCTTGATTCATACACTGTAGTGACCAGTCAGCAGCAGACCTCAGTGCCAGACAGCACTTTGGAAATATCATAAAAATGAAAAGATTCTGCAGCGGTAAAGGCAGTAAAAGCTGTCAGTGTTCACAGACAGGTCTGCTCTAATACCAGATAAATCCTGCCGTTTTCAGCAGTCACAGTGTTAATAGCTTTTTCATACCTGAAGACCATTCATAGGTCACTTATCAACATTCAATGTCCCATTTCCTTTAAAGTTCCCACATGTATTCCATTCACTGCCCTTTTAATCATTCTCCCATTTTACAATAGACTCCTCAGGTCCTCTTTAACTCCTATAAATTCTGTGGGTCTCAACAGGATCCAATACTCCAGGAAGACTGGAGAAGTACAGTGCATCTTGGAAGAAAGATGTCTCGATCAACACTCGGAATGCTGTTATCAGGATACTGTCCTCTGCTGGGGTTGCACACTTTCCTGCAGACTTTCATTTCCTGTCGTTTACCTATTTCTTCCTATCACCGTTCCTTCTTTTCTCTCCTCTTTTCCTTTCCCTATTCTTTCTCTCTTCATTTCTCTCGCTCCCTTTCAGTTCTTAAATTTAGCCACGTTCTTTTCCTTTGCATTCTCCACCTCTTCTTCTTCTTCTTCTCTGCCTCTATTTTCAAAGTCAGTTTAGTTAAACTGAAAAAACAACAACAGGTATTAAAGCCACACAAACCTGATTCAAATGTTACTTCTTCCACTTAGTATGCCCTAGGACGAATAACCATCCTGCCCCCTCCCTCAGCATGTGGATATCAACGGTATGCATGTGTAGGTCTGGATAATAAATGGCAGAACTTGTGTAAATTCAGTTCAGGCCTTTGAATGCAAGTCGGACACTAAAAATCATCAGCAAAACCGCTATCTGTGTCCTGTCTCCTGTCTGGCTGGTGTTAATCCTACCTTCTCTCCCACAACTCCACCTTCCCTCTGTTCCTTCCCAGAGGCACTGATAGTTAGGGCTCAGCATTCAGCTCGTTTCCCTTCACTTTGCAACAGTTTCTCTTTGGCTGAATTCTCCTCATGGTCTACGTTTCTCTAGTCTGAGTCCACCGTGAGGTGGAAATAATTAGATATTATGGAATGTTGCATGTAGACAAAATGTTCAAGCATCTCATTGACATGCTTCTTTTAAAGAAGGGCAGTAGCAACAATATTAAACATCCCTGGACCATTCTGACCTAACTATTAAGAATAATGAGCTTAGAGCCAAGGAATGGCTCTAAGGAATGAAATGTACCTCCAGGAATGAAATGTATGACTAAGGAGGAGCCTATCTGTGTAGTCAGTAGGTTGAGTAGGTAACGACCATACTCATTTCCTACCCTGAGAGTACGAAGATAACAAAGTTTTTTTTCTAATCCGAAGTTTGTTTAAGTTTATTTATTTTGAGAGAGAGAGAGAGAACGAGAACGTGTACACACAAACACACCCACACGAGTGGGGAAGGGGCAGAGAGACAGGGAGGGAGAGAATCCCAAGAAGACTCCATGCTGCCAGAACAGAGCCCAATGTGGGACTCGATCTCACAAACCCTTGAGATCATGACCTGAGCTGAAATCAACAGACACTTAACTGACTGAGCCACCCAGACACTCCTCTAATTGGAAGTTTAAAAAATCTGTGAGCAATATTAACCACTAGTCCTTATAGCAGGTTACTTCTTGGTGGACATAATCCTATTGCAAGGAGAAGCATTTAGCAGGTAAACCTGCCACAGAAGCTTTAGAATCATAGTTCTTTCCGTAAAATGTAGGACCCTAAACACACCTGACTTGTATCACGGCAAATGGCGGCCCCCTGCTACGTAACCCACATATCTTTTGGTAGCTCTCAGCCTGACCTGCCATTTCCACATCTCAGACGTTTTTTGTCTTTATTTTCTTTGAGTTCTCGACTCCCTTTTGCCCTTGTCTTTACTGAGCTTCGTCCTGTTAGTTTCTGATTACTTGTCCAATTTGTTGAGGTCATTTCCAATTCTAATCGCATCCCCCAAGGCTTTAGCCTCCGCTTTAAATTCAGTCTCATCTGTGAACTTAATGAGTGTGCTACGGCAGCATCCAAGTCACTGATGACAATCTTAACTAGAAGTGGATCCAGGACGGAGCCCTGTGCGACACCACATTTATGTGTTTACCTGTCAAAAGAAATGGATGTGCATGGGCTTTAATAAGTTCAGTTTAGAAAACAGAAGCCTCTCTTTTCAGAATCTGGGATCATTCAGGTAGAATTTGTGACACTTTTGGCAATTCAAGGCTGTAGCTCCATACGAGTGAAATTAAATAACCAAAGTCATTGCTCAAAAGGGAAATTTCTTTTCAAAACGTCTCATTGTTTTGAATATAAAAGTCACTGCTTGTTTTCACCATTCTTCCCTGGAATCACTCAGAGGCACACTCTGGCCTACTGACGGGGCCCTGGGCAGGGAGGGCACGGCCTTGGCTTTTCGCTCCATCTCTGGCATTCAGCATATGACCTTGGGTGAACCACCTAACCTCTCAGCCTAGACCTTATGCTCATCAGTAAATGAGGGGCTCCGATCAGATGACTGCAAACGTGCTTTCCAGATCCGAGAGGCTGGGGTTCTCTCTTGATGAGGGACTAATTATTCTCAGTGGCATATTACTATACACATTCTTTGCTGTAAGCTTTTCCCATGACATTTCTATATAACATTGTAACTTTGAACACATTTAAGAAGGGTTAGGCTAGCTCTGCACATAGTCTAGAATTTGTTTGCCAAAATGCATATTTATTTGCTTATGGATTCCTTCTGTATTCTCAAATACTTGAATGCTAGCTATGTGTGAGATGGCATTTCCTGGTGATACCCAATATTCTAACAACTAGTATTCTATTTCAGAATTCTTACTTAAAAAATGATACAATTGAGGCCCAGACTGGTTTCGTGACTGTGCAGAGTCACAGAGCTTGCCTGTGGGGTCACAGAGTTAGGGCTTGAACTTGGTTTTTGGGCACAGAGCTCTGAACTCTTTCTGTAGGTCACCCCCCTCTGGCCACTTAACTTACTGTTCACTCAGTAGAGGTTATGTTATAAAAGAAAGTACTCTCAATTATATCAGCAATCAACTAAAATGCCTCGCCACACTGTGTGAGAGCATCTGTTTTTCAATGATGAATGACCATCAACTCAGCTCCTGAAGATAAAAGTAAATTTTCTTACACTGTGGATATGTAAATAATTTTCTTTAGGAACAGTGTAAGGCTATTTTCTAAATATATTTGGCTCCAAGTCTGGAAAACAATCATAATTTTTAAAAAGACTGGAGGAGAGATTCTGCCACCAGTCTTAAAGAAGCAAACAGTTGTCAACTGCCTACCGATGGGGTCACATGGTCAGGAGCTCCACGTGGCCTTTAAAAGCTGAATGTAGCCTCTAGCCAATACTCAGTAAGAACCTCAGTTGAATAGCCACAAGCAAGTGAATTCTGCCAAAAAAAAAAAAAAAAAAACCAGAACAAGCTTGGAAGTGGCATCGTCCTCACTCGAGCCTCCAGATGAGAACACAGCATGGCCAACCCTTTGACTGCAGGGTTGTAAGACACTGAGTAGAAGACTTAAAGACATGCCTGGCCTCCTGACCCCCAGAAACTGAGATCACAAGTGTGTGTTGTTGATAAGCCACCAGTTTTGGGGAATTTGTTATGCAGCAACAGAAAACCAATACAAGAGTTATCTATAATTCATGGAAAAAGAAAACAAGTTTTGAAGAACTTAGGTGTGTGAGTTTTTGAGAACTTCAGTAACTTTGTTCAAGGTTACATAACCGGCAAGCAATAGAACTCATGTTTAAACTTAGGTCTCCTCAAAGCTCAAAGGTCAAATGGTCGATACATCATGTTGCCTTCCCATGCTTTTCTTTCCATTAAGTGGCATTACTACTGGGATATTAACACATAGAGAGTTGTAATATGACTTCTTGAAGTTAGGGACCAATAATGTATGTGGTCTTGAAGTTACAAACTAAAGAACTCAAACAGGTTTTTTCCTTTCCCCACCTGCCCCTCCCTGGTCATCATGTTGAGGAATGCTGCCCACTCCTCACTCCTGAGAGAGAAAGAGAAAGAGAAAAGAAAGAGAGAGGGAGAGGGAGAGGGAGGAGACAGAAGAGGTAAAAGTGGGATGGAGGGGGCTGCCTTACTAGCATTGGAGAGAGGTTCTCATCCACTCAGAGGGGGAACCGAAGAAATGTCCTCCAAAAAAGAACTGTTCCAATTAGGAAAAAGCTCTTAGGGTCACAATAATGAGCCTCCCACCAGGAATACTCCAGAGGCAGGAGCCTGCAGCTGATGAATAGGGTTCCATACTTTGGGTTAATACGGTGGTAACAATGAAACCTACAGCTTCGTTCCAATACAATTGGTTTGGGTTGGATGAAAGAAAGCTAGCAGTGGGCTGACTGAGTTTGACAAGTCAAGGAGCATTGGTTCAGATATCTTAGGGGCTGTTTGTTTGATGTAGATTATAAAGGCTGAAATTTCACTGGTTAGGCTTGGCTGGGCCTCTCTACTGTTGGGCAGAGTTGGACTGTACTTTATACATGCCTCAGTTAAATTACTGGAACAGTAATAAACTAGGTGTATCAAAATTTTGACGTGCCAAATTACATGGGAGCATATAGGGAGTAGCATAAACCTTAGCTCTCTCTAGTCCATCACAATGTCAATTTCTAAAGCACGGCTTCAGAGAGAGCTCAGCAAACAGCTGAGAACGTATTCCATGCCCGGCCCAGGGCTGAGTGCTATAAGGAAAGCAGGGGTGAGAGAGACATATAATCCTCACTCTCCCAGAGTCTCTAATCTGGTAAGACAGAAAAGCATGTACATCAATAACTAAATAACCATCTAGACATTTGGAATTTGCCATCTTTAGAGCAGGCAACAGCGAAAGACACAGCCAGCCCCTGACTTAATGCAGTCAATTAGATGACATTAAGTCATGGAAGACCAGGTGGCAGGTGTGAAAGGCCTAAGGGAACAGACTGTCATTTGCTGTAAGAATTTCTAGAATTTCAAGTTCCCTCCCACTGTCACAAAGAAACTAACTTCTCCTTTGATGAAAGATGTTATTGCAGTTACCTCCTATGATAACAGGTAAGTTCTAGTTGAAAAGGGGGATGACATCAGTGAATACTTCTGGACTTCATCATCTTCACCTTCCAAATAAAAGGCATGCAGAAAAGATGTGGGATGACGACCAGAGAGTATGCATAACAAATCTCTGCCCTGGAGGATCTTCTGATCTAGTTAAGGAAAACGAAATTACATGCTAAATTAAGTACCTAAGAGGCATAACAGATATAGGAACCTTGAGAGTCCAGTATCTTCTTTAACTTGTTAGGAGGTTGGTTTTGACATTTACACATTGTGTGGTTAACAGCAGAGTGGAGAGAAAAACAGAGAGTGGGATAAGACGAAATGACCAGGGAAGAGCAACACGATAAGCAAAAACACTAGCTTTAATTAAATGCTAGTTTGACTCTGGGCTCTGCCATTAGTTTAAATTGTATGATGATGAGCATGTTACCCACTGTCTTGGAACTTGGTTTCCTCATTTGGAGAGGCGATTACTAACAGACAGAGGGTAATTAGGAACAAGCAAGATAATCTATGCATAGTCTGTAGCACGATGGTTTGCAGATAGTGGACTCTCAGAAGTTATTTTTTGAAGAAAGGAGTGAAGGCATAAAGACAGGCAGAGAAGACAGAAAACAGAAGGAGGAGCACCCGCTTTTCTTTAATTGCCTAATTTCCCTTGATGTTTTTAAGGCTTTCTTCTTCTCAGATTTATCTACCTTCCTCTTTTGCTATAAGAGGCTCTTTTAGTAAGAGGCCAGCTGGTCCTGAGGACCGAGTGCTCATGATTACTAGGAGAGTTCCACAGGATTATAGGGACTTAGTAACAAAACAAAAAACAGGGGCGCCTGGGTGGCGCAGTCGGTTAAGCGTCCGACTTCAGCCAGGTCACGATCTCGCGGTCCGTGAGTTCGAGCCCTGCGTCGGGCTCTGGGCTGACGGCTCAGAGCCTGGAGCCTGTTTCTGATTCTGTGTCTCCCTCTCTCTCTGCCCCTCCCCCGTTCATGCTCTGTCTCTCTCTGTCCCAAAAATAAATAAATGTTGGAAAAAAAAATTAAAATAAACCAAACGAACAAACAAAAAACCCCACAAAAATTCACGGTAAAAGATGTTTGGAGAAATATTACAGCAAAATTAAACGATTTTCTTCACTATAGGAATTTTAGAGCCTATATTTTTCCCATATGCATTTTAATTTTTTCAAGACTTTGATATATAGTGGACAGCCTCTCCCAAGTTAATTTAAAAGGAACCAATTTTTCACAGTGGATCACGTGAGGCCAGGGTTCCATGGAATATCCATTTGAGGAATACTGATTTAGATCAAGAGAGCATACTGTCTGTATGGGGGAAAGGTAGACCTGTTTGGGGGCGGTGTGGAGAAAGCCCCCAGAAGAGGTGGTTGAAAAAACAATCCTGAAGAATCCCATCTTCCCCATCAACCACGCTGAACTCATCATTCAGACCTCTAGCTTTCTGTTTTTGCATTTGTAAAATGAAGGGCTGGAGATGTTTATTTTACATACCCTTCTAGCTCTAACAGTTTACTATTCCCACGTGGATGTGAGCTACATGATTAAGCATTCAAAAATTACACGTGTTACAATGCTCTTTCTTAGACAACAAGCAATCCACTTCAACATAGCCTTCACTGACCACCCACCACATGCCATGCTCTGTGAGAGACGCTCTACATTCTCTGGTTCTATCCACCGAATGTTAACGCAAGGACTCTCCTCAGGAACAACATAGAAATGGAAAGAAATCACTTTGGCCTGGCAGTCAAGGCCCTCCAGAGTCTAGCCACTGGTACTCTTCATCTCTCAGTAATCCCAGGCCAACTTCACGCTCTTACTCCTTCCACGGTTTCGGGTGGAAGCTCCCCTCCTAACGCCATCATTCTGTGTGTCCTCTCACTACGCCGTCCCTGTGCTCTTTGCCTTCTTTCACAGTGTTATCTTTCCTGCAATCCCCTAACCCTTCCTCTGCCAACATAAATTCTGTTCCTCCTTTAGGACACCAGTCAGATCACAAGAAGTCTCCCTTGATCCCACAGGAGGGACCGTCTCTCTCACTTAAAATTCAACAGATCTGAACGTGGGCACTCTTACTAAGATGATGGAAAAGTCCCTTTACGTGCATGTCGACTTATCTTTCCAATGAAATCTGAAGGGTTGCAGATTCAGACCTTTCCTCTGGAGTTCTGAACAAGGAAACATATCCCATAACCATCAACTGGCAAACGGGAAAAAAAGTGCCTCTTCATTCAGTTCAGTACCTCCCAATCTATCCCCTCCATCCCTCACGGAGGCTTCAGTTTCCTTCTCAATGAGGTCCTCTTTGGCTACTTATCTACCTTCTTTACCTCTTTAGCATTTATCACTATTGGTCATTTTGTATAATTTACTTATTTCCAATGTTTTCTGTCTCTCCATAAAAACAGAGCTTTTTTTTTTTTTTTTTGAGTCTCCGTGCTAGAGTACTAGATAAGTGCCTGGTGCATAGTAGGTGCTCAGGAAATATTTTTTTTTTAGTGAATAAATGCATACAGGAAGTGTCATTTAATGTCATGGGCTTAACACGGCCTCTTACTCTCTGTTTTATCTCCCAGATCTTTCCATTAAGAGCCGAAGCACGTAATGGTAGCTCAGTGAATGTGAGCAAACTGGTGGGACGGTGCTGATTTTATTGGCATTACTAGAAATTCTGGGACTAAACTAGAGGCCAGCATAAAGTCTATCTGTTTCACTGGGCTTCAGGATCTATTGCTGATTTTTCTCACGCAGCCTAACTCTGATACTAGATCATTAGGATGAACTACCCTCTCCCCCTCTCCTAATCAAACTAGAAACATTCTGGATTGAAAGTTGTGTCAGAATGCCAGTAGACAGAAATCAGTCCACTGGCTCACGCAGAATATCTGCAAGGTCTGGACAGATTCCCATTGCTCCATGACTTGATATCTGTGCGATCCTGAGAAAGTGACCTGTTTCTGACAGATCTTGGTTTCCTCATCGATAAGACTGGGACACTATTAAGCAGGTGGGAGGTTGTGAGATTAAATGAGATAATTTAGGATTTTATTCTTTCCTGTAACATTTATTGAGCTTTTACTATGTTCCAGGCTGCATTATGTACTAAGAATATAGAGATTAAAGGCTCCGTTTCTGCTCTTCAGGAACTTAAAGTCTGGAGAGAGGAGATATGTACAAATGAACAAGGAAATACAGTGTGATAAGCGTATGGGTGAAGGTAAATGTCAGTTAGTTCAAGAATGCACATGCACAGTTTTCTAACCAAGCCTGAAGCGACATCAGGAAAAGCTCGCCAAGGGTGGCAACAATCGAATGGAGCCTTGAAGTGCCATTAAGAGTTAGCCAAGTGGAAAAGGTCTGACGTAGAAGAGGAAAAGTCTGCCCTTCCAGATAAAGGGAAAAGCACATGGAAGTGTATGGTAGATTCCAAGAGCCACAACCAGTTTCTTGTGGGTGGCACTTTGGGTTTAAGTTGAGGAATCATAGAAAATGAGAATGAAGAGACCTGTAGGAGTTTGGAGCCAGACAATAAAAGTTAAACTCCCTAGCGCGGCTTTTGAGTTTTTATCTGGATGCCCCTGGAGAGCTATTGCTGAGTTTTAGTCAGGGAACCGACTTGAATAATTTTATGTTCTAGGAGGATCCTTCTGACACTGTGTGAAGGATACATTAGAGTAAGACTAGATCAGAGCCACGGAAAAAGCAATTGCAGTGATTCAATGCAATAAATGACAAAGGCAATTAAGAGAGGAAATAAAGAGTAGCAGATAGATAGGAGGCAGATAGATGAGAAAAGAGGAATCATCTAGAATGTTTCCCAGGGTTCTACCTTGGGTAATTGGGCAGACTGTGGCACCAAAGTTAATACAAGAAGAGAAGCACACTGGAAAGAGAGAAAGAAGATGGGGAATTTAGTTTTGAGTCTGGTGGATTTGGGGTCTCTGTGGTTCATAAAAGTAAAGGTTTTAAGAATGTCTCTGAGGGCCCAGGAGAAAAAAATCTGGGCATACAGGTTTGGAAGTCATCACTTTTAGGTATGGATTGTCTGTGAAGTCTACGTAGATAGACCTGTGAGAAAATGAAAGAATCAAGAACGGGAGCCCTGGAGCATCCCAATAAATAAGGTCAGGGGGGAGTAAGAGCTAGGACAGAAGGGGCAGAAGGAGAGCCGGTAAGGGAAGGAGACAAACAAACCAGAGAGGAAGTCATGAGAAGGAAAGGGGGGTCACCAGTGTCGACTATCAAAGAGCGGCCAGGAAACTAGTAGGTCGATTTGTTGGGCTGCGTGCTAGGAAGTCCGTGGCATCAGGAAAGAGAATCGTAACAGAGGCACACAGTACGCTGTTAACTCAATAGACAGCTTCGACTCTGTTCATCAAGTATACACAGTGGGAACTCAAGAACACTGTGACTTTACATGAACCATGGGAAGTAGGTTTGTCTCAATTTTTTAAATTTTATTTTTAAACGTAAAAATACCATTTTATTGTGCTAAGAACACTTACATGAGATCTACCCTTTTAGCAATTTTTTACATGCGCCATAGGTACTGTCGACGACAGGCAGAAGGAGGTTGTACAGGAGATATCTAGGGCTCATTTGTCCTGCATGATGGAAATTTTACGCCCATGGATTAGCAACTCCCATTTCCCCGTACCCCATTCCACTCTCTGATTCTATGAATTTGACTCTTATATACCTCATACATGTGGAATGTTTGTCCTTCTGTGACTGGCCCCTTTCACTTAGCATATATCCTCAAGGTTCATCCACATTGTCAAATATTGCAGAATTTCCCTCTTTTGTAAGGCTGAATAATATTCCACTGTTTCAAATAAGTATGTCAATGTCCACTTTCAGGAGGCGTGTTTTGTCTATAACCAATTAAATGGTCACATCAGTTGTTCATCTTTTGTCTCTTCTGCAGTATAGGCCTTGTGAACTGAGTATATGATTTTCAAAAACCACCCCAAAAAAGAGGGTCGCCCAACTCTGCTACCACCTTCCTGCACTCCCCCTGATTCTGAAAAAGAAAAGGCTATGCCTGTGCTTCCAGCACTTTCACCCAAAGGCAGAGGAATGCCACACCAGATGTGGGCTGCTGAACAGCCCTCACCGCTAGAGTGGCTCAACGGGAATCCTGGGTTAAAAGGCACGACAGAAAAGGCAGAGGTTATTTCTGGAATTATCATGATAAGAGACGTAATGAGAAACTCACTGTGGGGCTGGATAGAAAGAAAAGGGGGGGAGGAGCTGACAAGGGAGAGAAAAGCTTCCCTGGTTTCCTTGCAAAGAAGCTGGAGGAAAATACCTGAAAATGTGTGAAAGTCGAGAAGCAGGAAAATGAAGAAGGAGAGACATCAGCTACGGTTAGCTAATCCCATTTACTTGTTTGTACATGAAAGACCAAAGCGAGAATCCTGACATACAGCACATCTCAAGAAATCTGCAGGTGATGCACTGTATCCTGCGGTCTCTGCTTAAACTGTCCGGGAACAGCCTTGTGGGGCGGTGTTGCCACATATGTGCGCAAGGCGCTCTGGGCACTGGCTCTCCAAACTGCTTGCTACCAATGAGGCAACCGGCCCTGTGGCTGACAGTCGATTATCATTTTCACCAAGATTCTGTGCACAAGTGCTGACTCTGTTCTCTTTCGTAACTGGAACGGCTAAAAGCCCTGGAGTCCAGTTCTGGCCGCTCGGCTGGTGTGTGTTTTGCGCTTCTGGGCTGGTATTGTCCAGATAACTAAGGCCCAGGCATCCCCGTCCACCCATTACAATGGCAATTACAATGCAGTAAAGCTAGACTGGCCGTCTGTTTTACAGAGCACGCAGGTGGAGGCTTACGAATAGCTGTTAGGTTGGGGAGGACGCTCTGCCCCAACTTCTGGCTGCCTCCCTGGAGGTCTACAAACAAGAGAAAGAGAAGCTCCCAGCTTCGAGAGAGGGTGGGAACAACAAGAAATAATATTTCAACGGAAGAAATGGAACTGAAAATGCCAGGTGTCTACAGCTTTCGGAGCGAAACAAAACAAAACAATTAGTAATTACCTAGGTGGGCCAGTTGTTTTCCTTGCACAGTTGAAACCTGGAGAGGCTAGACATTGGTGGGGTATTGGCTGCATATCATGTTGAGGGAATCGCCATTCAAACAGGAAAAAGCATCAAGCACAAGACACTCATGGTATCCAAAAGCCACAGAAGCTTCATGTCTCTGGCTACCAGCAAACCTGTGGGCCCAAATGTCATGTCTTTTCTCAGGCTTATTCCCCTAACCTGGCTCTGCCCAGAATAGAACCTCGTCGCCCGACCAGTGGTAATTATACTCAAGCCATGCCTGAGGCAAAAGCAAAAATGCTGGATAACTTTGGCAAACACTGAGCATGAGGCTTGGGTTTCAGGGCAGGAAGAATGGATGGGGAAGGGAATCAGGCATCAGAACACTTAGAAGTTCATGTGCGTTAATCCATACTGCACCCCCAAGAGCATGAGAGTGGGGCCATATCTCCCCCTATGCTACATTCAGGGGTACGCTGTATTCAGTGTAGTCTCTGGGGTCCAACTGCAAGGCCCAAATCCTAGTTCCTCTATCCACTAGCTGTGTAACCTTCAGAAAGCCACTAAACCTCTCTGGGCCTCATGATTTTTTGGTCTGTTTTTTTTCACCTTAAATACTGATTCCATAGGGATGTTGTGAGGTTTAACATGAGTTAATAAGTAATCTGCTTAGAACAGTGTCTGGTCTATAAATGCCAATTTATTATAGAAGTGTCAGCTATTACTAATAGTTTATTGTCTGTCAGCCAGGGTGCCTATCACTTTAGACAATCTTCTTTAGAAGAAGAGTTGGCACACACTGGAATTTTGGCTTGCTAAATCTTCTGATTTCCTTCCCCTCATTTCCCCTGCTTCCTGCCCTGGGTGGAGTCTACACTGTCCTACCTCCTTTTTTAGCTTCTCTTGCAATGTCTTCCCTTTTCCTTACCGTCTCTCTTACTTTCTCCACCTATATGTCAATCTTCTCATCTTCCTCACACTCTTTTTCTTCGAGAACAGCGTTCAACACATGGCAGGCAAAGATGAGAACATTGTTGAATAAACAGTAATCCAAAGCATGAACAGGCAGTTTGGTCCCAGAACACAACAATGACTTCAAAATATAAAAAGGAAAAAAAAGAGTATGACCAGGCCCTATAAGTTGTTTCTAATTTTAAAGACAGGGATCACAGAGAAAGAGGGAAGTAGTCACTTGCGAAGCAATATCCAGGAATACAGAATAAAAAATAAAAAAGAGGAAGAGCCTGCTTTACAGTGGGAAGTGAGGTAGGAAACTCTGGTGGTCTGTGTGTTCAACTGTGACACACGGATGTGCAGGTGGCACTGCCTGACCCTAAGCACCAATGTCTCTTTCGTGAAGGAGACAGAGACAGCCCAACTGCGTAAGGCTAAGACAGTCGAAGGCTGTTCCCTGACTTCTTGGTAGCAAGGTTCCAAAGAAGTCTGCTCTACATTGTGATTCCTGCAGATTACTACAAAGGCAAGAGAAGGAGGCCAGTGTAAAACATTCGACCTCCCTTCCCGGAAGGTAGCTGCTAACAAAAGCCCATGAAGCCAAATGACCGGGCTGCCCAGTGTAGGAAATGAAGTTTAAAAATAAACAATTCTTATAGCTAACTAATGAACAAATAGTTGCCCCTGAAAATATGCCATAGTCAGAACACCGTGGCAAACCCAAATAGGTGTTTGAAACCACAGATTGTCTGAACTATAAGGGACCTCAGGGACTTAATGTGACCCTCCTGATTCACAGAGGTGGAAAGAGAAGCCAGAGACATGAAGTGACTTGCTCAAGGTCACCCACTAATTGGTGGCAGAGCCAAGACTTGATAAGCCAAAGGGAGTGGATGCACCTGTTTCTGGGATACTCGGACCCAGTCAAGTAGTAGACATTTTGCTTGAGTCACGGTAGCAGTGGGGAGAGACTGAGCAGAGAAAGAAATTAAGAATGGGGACTGGGAACATCCACGTCAAACAACTGGTTATAAAGATTCAGTGAAAGTTGAGTCCAGGATTGAAAAACTAATTCAAAGAACAAATAGAGCAACAAAACCCACCAGGCAAACCACTTGCTGTCCTGGAGCGTGTGGTTATTAAATGGTGTCCTGGGGAACTGGGGACGTTCCAAGTATCTGCTCTAAAGGGCCAAATAGCTTTTTCATGTTCTAAAAACTGCTTGAGCTCTCCTTTGTGAAGAAAGGCCCAGGTGCTCATCTATTATTGAGCATGTTTAAAAAGGCATTTAGGGAAGAGCACCAAGAGGCAGATTTGCAACTCCAACGTCAGTCCCAGGAGGGCTGTGCTTGCTTAGAGAAGAAGCAGGGTTCACGTTCAGCAGTAAGGAAGAAGCCAACACAGCCAGGTGTTCTAGCTTTCTCCAAAACACCTGTTGGTGTTCTCTCCTCCAGCAAGTTCGCCAGAAAGTGAGCGATGCAGAGGGCAAATGCCAACAAGGAAGGGATCTTGCTACTGTCAACACACGCAGACCAACGAGCTATGGCCAAGATTTTACCCCACGTGTGTGGGGAGGCACATAGGGGTGTAGGAATTTTGTCACATAGATACTTAGGTACAGAGTGCTTAACGAATGTAATATGTGGAGCTAAAATAGTTGACATCGTATTTTATCTTTTCAATGTTTATTTATTTGGGGGAAAGACAGAGTGTAAGCGGGAGAGGGGCAAAGAGAGAGAAACACACACACACACACACACACACACACACACAGAATATGAAGCAGGCACCAGACTCCAAGCTGTCAGCACAGAGCCTGATGTGGGGCTTGAACCCAAAAACCATGACATCACGACTTGAGCCAAAGTCGGATGCTTAACTGACTGAGCCACCAAGGTGCCCTAGTTTATACCATATTTTAATATATCCATAATATATATTTGACATACTATTCACAAAGCATCATTAAAAATGTAGATTACAAAACAGGATATATAATACCATCCCAATTTTATAAAAATATGCCCTTATATTTCTAAAGCACATTTATAATATATAAGAACACAGAGGAAGAAAAGACTGGAATGACAGAAGCAAAATGTAAACAGAAATTATCTCTGGGAGGTAGAATTTGAGGTGCGCTTTATTTTCTTTTCATGCTTTTCTCTATTCTTTTTAGCTTTCCTCTGATGGACCATTACTGTTACTTTTGGAATCAGACACAAATAAATACTGTTGCAGAAAAGAGAGGTTATCACTCAAGATGGGACGGGATTCCTCCCGTTCTGAAAAAGAAATCCTAACTTTGTGTACAATACGTTTATACCCACATTTTAGGGTGTTTTCCTCCTTTAGTCTTTAAGTGGCCAGTGATTCAACTGGAGAATATAAATACGGGTGGGGATCCTTGGGGGTTACCTTAGTGGTTGCCTACCACAGTCATATTCGTCCCTGTATTTTATCTGTATAACATTCTTAAGAGGGTACATTTCTTGAGAACAGGGCATCTTATTTACCTTTCTTTCCTTTCAGCATCTAGCATAGGATCCTTCATAGAGAAGCCCTTCAGTATGTTTATTGAATGGAACTGAATCGGCCTGGAAAAAGAAGTGATAACTCTAAACACAGGAGGTAAAAGCAACACTTTCTTCCACTGGACTTTGAGATCCTGCTTTCACGTGGAAAACAGCAATGCCAGTGGAGATCAAAGAAGAAAGGTTTATCTGAGCTTTGCAGAGTAGGAGAAAATGTTATACACTCACTGTAGTGCTTTGGATACTAGAAAGCTCCATCTTGAGATAGAATGTTTCTAACTTTTGAGCTGGGGTGGGGGAATCTAAAGTACCCTGTAGAGAGACCAAGCCCTCCCCTTCCATCCTTATTCAGCACTCAACGCACAGTAAAGATACATGTGCCATTATTTTCATTATTAACGCAGTTTTCTTTCTATTCTGCATGCTCAAAATCTCAGAGTGTGGATCTTCTCCTGCCAAGACAATTTCAACCTCTTTTCTTGACTCTGCTTTTTTTTTTTTTTTTTCCTTTCTGTTTCTTGGCTTTAGTTTCATCGGAATAGCATGACAGAAGCCTTCTTGCTTTCTCACTACACTCAGACTCTATCACTCTCTAATTGCTATCGGTTTTCTGTTCCTTCGTTAAGATATGACATTTGCCCACCCCTCCCCACTCCCCCACCCCGCCACTTCATTTCTAATTTCAGCTTTTCCTATTCCACATTCTTTCATTTGCCCACTCCCTTCCTTCATTCTCCTGGTCTCCCGGCTGAGTTTTTCCTCTGCCTGAAGCCTTCATTTCTCCACTAGGAAATGCCCCTGGATCATTCAAATTCCCCTTGAATGCTCACACCTATGAATCCTTTCCAGGTTATTCATCCAGTTGGGATTATCTGTTACTTTGCCAAGTAAAAAAGACAAATACACACCCTTTATAAGACTAACACTTTTTAAGGCATCAAAAGTTTGTATTTCTGTATTTCACTGTCTCACAAATAGAAAGCCCGTCAGAATAGGTAATTTCTTTTTCCTTCTACAATCGTAAGGTGGATTTGGAAAATCAGTACAATATAGAACTATAATTGCCCAGGACAGGGAGGCATTTTTAGACTGTACTCAGAATTCTCAGCTGCCCCCTAGAGACTCCAAGGTGAACTGCAGCGAGCAATCAAAAGCGCTCCATAAATCCCCAATTTCTTAAACTTGAATGTACCCATTCTCAAGGTATACATTCTAGATCTTAAGCTGGGACTGAATGTTTTCTGAATTCATTTCTGCTCTGTGAGTTGCAAACTCCCATATCCCAATCAGGTAGGTCATTAATAAAAGCGATGGGACATGGTGGGAGGCTGTATTGAACTGGAGAGCTGGAGAACGTGTATGCCATCCAAAGGAGGCTACACCCCTCAGCTCCAGCAGAATGTGAGCCCGGTGTTGCCACTCTCCTGATTCTTCAGGAAATCCAGAAATCTGGAGATCTAAGGGGCATCTCTAAATATTTAAGTACCCAAAGCAATTTAACCTTAAATACACCTCTCTTAAGCCACATAGAACATGTCTATGATCCAAGAGCAGTCTCTGGACTGCTAGCTTGTCACCTTTCCTCAAGATCCTCTCAATAGGTACTCCTATAGTGTCACATCATGACCTCCAGGGTCAAATGGAGAAAATGGAGGAAGCAATTGCCACAACAGGTGCAAAAGAGTGGAGCACCTGCACCCCTTGGAGCAGGTGAGGGTAGGCAACTTCCTAAATACAGTTCTTACTAAACAATGAGGCCTAGTAGGTCTTGATTATTTGGAAAAATCGAACATCAATACTGGAATGTTTATAGCCTGATGTGTCAAGTTACAAATTTCACATCCCAATTCTCCGAAACCTAGAAACAAATGGAAGACCAAATACCACCCACATTCCTCTGCGGCTCAGAAGGGGGTCTATAGTCTCGATACAGTATCTACATACAGTTTAAGCGGAGGTCTTATGGGCATAATATGAAATACTTTTACATCAGGTTGCCAGTTAAGTTTCTTACAACTGCCATTGGACATATTCCTTAGGAATTAAACTGGCAACTCATTTAAGATAATAAAGCCATTTCCAAAAGCCCCTTTGGGGGATGACATCATGTGGCTGAGAGCCATTGCACCCTATCTCACCACCTTAACAGCACTTGGTATCATCTGAAATGATCCTGTTTATTTGTTGCTGTGTTTGTTGTGTGACCTTCCTTAACAAGACATAAACACCTCCAGCGCAGGGAACTTGTCGGTCTTATTACTGTTTACCCTATGCCCAGAACAGTGCCTGGCACTTGGTAAGGGTTCTGGAGATATTTGCGGAATGGATAAACCCAGACTTCCAGCCTAATATCAGGGAGTTTCTGTAGCGGTGATCAAAGATGACAAGTAATTCAGAATCTCCCGGAGTGAGCGGCACAGGCCTTAACTCTTTCTTGCCATGCTTCTGGATCTGTCCCTCACTTTATGAAGGGATAAAGATTTTTACTTCGCAGTTAATGGCTGGAAAATAAAATGAGAACAGAGGACAGTGACAGAGTGGCAGTCTTAAATACCCATTAAACAAATAACTTCTCTCGTTCTCTTGTCCTTGTGAATAGGTGATAAACTATCCCTGCATTTTATAGGTCAAAATTCAGATGGTCGGGCCTCATTTTGGGGGCTTCTGAGGTAGGACCTGAGAATCTGCATTTCAAGTAAGTTACTAGGTATGCGGATGCTATTGGTCCAGGGACCGCACTGAGGACCAGGGGCGCAAAGTGTAAAACACTACTCAGGTGTCAGTACTACCACTCCCTTTATAGCCAACCCTGACCAGGGCTGTCTTCTGTGGACGGAAACCACTTTCCTTTGTGGCAGGAATTCCTTGAAGGGTTGTGGGCCAATTACTCGCCACACGAGGAGGCCATAAAGGAGGGATTGGCAGTTCTTTATCGTCAGCCACAAAGTGGTGGCTGATTACAGTGAAAACAAAACCCAAGGAGATCAAATGGCACAAGGACACATTACAAGCTTTCCTAAACTGTCATCACCGTTTAATGCATTTCGGTTGTTACTCAATAGTTACAGACAACCCACAACAGGATAAGTCTAAGCTGAGGAGGTTTTAAACTCACTGATGTCCCGGTGGCAGGCCCAGCGTGGACTTCTGTGCCATGTTGTGGACTGTGCTGTGTTATTGCCGTTATTTTAAGACTCAATTTTTAGAAAATCCTTGTGCAGGGGCGCCTGGGTGGCTCAGTCGGTTGGGCGTCCGACTTTAGCTCGGGTCACGATCTCGCGGTCCGTGGGTTCCAGCCCCGCGTCGGGCTCTGGGCTGATGGCTCGGAGCCTGGAGCCTGCTTCCGATTCTGTGTCTCCCTCTCTCTCTGCCCCTCCCCCGTTCATGCTCTGTCTCTCTCTGTCTCAAAAATAAATAAACGTTAGAAAAATTAAAAAAAATTCTTAAAAAAGAAAATCCTTGTGCAAAAAGTTGTTTAACAATAAAGGAAGAAAGCTTGCTCATTACCAATTTATCTTCGAGCAAGTCAAGAATTCTATGTATTTCCTAGCTCCTTCCTTTCAGTGACTAAGGCCAAAATCCAACTGTGTCCTGTGGGTATGTGTTGTCATTTTGCTTCGCGTTCTTGTTTTCTAGAAGCCGGTTTCAACTGTGCTACATTGGTTTTACACTACGTTCAAGTAAAGTAACTGAACATTTGCACAGCACTTGCCCTGTGCCAGATATTGTACTAAGAATTTGACATGAATTATAACTTATTTGATCCTGATGGCAACAGTTTGAGGTAGGCACTACACTTCCCATTTTATAGATGAGAAAACCGAGGAACAGAAAGGTGGAGCACCATTGTTGATACTTCTGTGGATAAATTACTGTGCAATGCGGAGGTAAGATATGATGCCTCTTGGGTTTTAAACTGTGCCTCAAAGGTCAAGCTTAATAATCCAAGGTCAAGGGGAGAGCATAAGCAAAGACATGTGGGCATAAAAGTACAAGCGGTTTTGAAGAAAGGTCAGTGGCAATTATGCTGGCGTGCAGACTAAATGCAGAGGGGTGGAGGGCGGAGAAGATGGGAAAGTTGAATGCTTTGACTTGGGGGCTGGTGCAGGGAGCACATTTTGCCCTGAAGACGCACTTTGCAAATTTCACTCACTCAGGTACCACTGTAGCAATTTTCTCCACATCCGTGTATCACGTCGATGGTACTTTTAATTTAATATATGAAATAACCTTCCTTTTAAAATGTATTTTAACAGTTCATTTACTGTAAATGTGAGGCAACTGTCACTTGCCAAAGACAGACAACTATAAAAATAAACACATGATTAGTTAAATGAAAAAATACTCATCGCTCTTAAATTAACTCATGTATCACAGTGAAACCCACAATCACATTTGGGGCAACGTTTAAGTGGCAGAGATGAATCACAGAAGATTGGTGTTCCTGTTCACTGAAGTTTGCTCTTACCTTCTCGTTCACATATATATGGATTATATATATTTCATATAAGATACAATGTAATCTTAATGAACCTTCATCTAGTTTTACATGAGATCCCTAAACTCCACTACTCCTCTCTCTTAGCTAGTCGAGTTCATAAAATATTTGGTTGATTGTGTTTTATGTAAAGCTAAGTTAAAATTTCATGTTACTCTCCTACAAAGGTTTAAGGGCTGTTTTGTAGGTCAGCTATTTTAAATTCCCCTTGGTGTTTCAACATTTCTCTACACCTTCAGCGGATGTCTGATCAATGGGGGCTGCATGGCCACGGTGCCACTGCCATGGTGGCTGCATTTGAGAAGAGCTTTGAATGCAGAAGAGCACGGTTTCCTAGAAAATCCCCTCTATGCGATCAGAATTGGACAGCTGCTTCTGTAGGTAGTTATGCCTTTGTGATTGAAACATGTTCATCGACACAGTTTTGAGGAGACAGGTTCTTGCCGTCGACTGAAAAGAGGATACATGTATGATTGTGTGTGTGTGCGTGCGTGTGTGCATGCACATGTATGTGTGTGTAATAACAGTGAGGAGGTAGAGGGAGGTCGAGGAAGGTAGGGATGCAGAAAAGCCTTTTTTGTTACTGTTCTTATCTTTCTTTGCTCTCTCCTTCCCTCCCTCTCTTCTTTTTTCATTTTTGCTCGTCTCAGGAAAATGTTACACTGAAATAGCCAGTCACAGTCTGGGCTAACTACTAACTATTCCCCCCTCTCAAGGGTTTCCATGGTGTGATTTGTCCTCTGGTCTACACAACTGTTTCCAAGGATATTGCTACACTCTGATCCCATTAGTTGTATTGTTATACTCTTCTGTGTGAAGGCACAAAGCATGCTGGATTAAAATGGAGCTGGATGTAAATGCCAACACCTAGTTCTGCCACTCATCTGTGTGGCTTTGGGCAAATCATGTCACCTCTCTGAGTCTCAGTTTAGTTATCTGTACAACTATTTGCCAAAAGTTTAATAGGAGTCAGAATGAGATCATATGCACTAACGCTCTTCATAAGCCACATTGTTAATAAAATGCTATATAAGTATCAGATGCGCCTGTGGCCAAACCTTAATTCTAGGCTAGACTGTTCTAGAATTGTACATCTTCCCCAGCTCCTATAGGGAAAATAAAGGTTCTGTTTGTTTTAACGTTTCTATAAAGAGAATGCTGAGGTGGCTTAACTACCCACCAGAAATTCTACTTGAGAGGTACTATTCTGTTCCTTTGCCAGCAAGTGCCTTTCCCTAGGGGTTGAGTGAAGAAAAAATGGTACATATTACAGGAATAGCCAAAGACACTGATTTTAGAAGATATCCCACACCAAACCCTTGGAATAGACAAATGTGAAAGGATATCTAGAGGGGTTTGGTGTAAACACGGAATGCTGAACCCCTGGAAAATATAGCCAAGGAGAATGGTTTTCTTCCTCTAAATGTCCATTACTCTCCCCGTGACTCATGTACATGTGTGTTCTTCTCCTAACTTGCCTCTCCAAATCACACTCGTCCTCTCACCTTCCCCCCCCACCCGCCCCACACACACGCTTAAGTTTAAACCTTCAGAACATTTAGCTGGCAGAGCTAAGACCTGAAAAACCTGTTGAGTCAGCAGTGGGCAGCCCTTACAGAAAGCAGAGAAAACCCGGATTACGTGAGGTGAGAGCCTCCAAGCCATCTGAAGTCCTCTTTCTCTCCTCCCACCTTTCTGTCTCTATATAGATACGTAATACATAAATGTATATGTATATATACACAGAGAGAGAGATGCATATGTGCATATATAACTGTTCCACATACCATGAACTAGATATACAAATACACTAATACTAACATGCTAATTAACTAGAATTAGAATGTTCACCAAATTATGAACAGAGATAATTCTAATAGACAAAATAATAAAACCACCCCAAATAATTGGAGTTCCATGGCTACTGTGAGAGATTAGTATCCATATTTCTTTTATTATTAATAGCTTTCATTCTTTTGTAAAAAATTTTTAATGTTTATTATTTTTGAGAGAGAGAGACAGAGCATGAGCAGGGGAGGGCAGAGACAGAGGGAGAAATGGAATCTGAAGCAGGCTCCAGGCTGCTGGCAGCACAGAGCCTGATGTGGGACTCGAACTCACAAACCGCGAGATCGTGACCTGAGCTGAAGTCGGACGCCTAACCGACTGAGCCACCCAGGCGCCCCAATAGCTTTCATTCTTAAAGATAATTTATTTTCTTAATGGGCCTACACTTCCTTTCAAATCTTTGTACTGCAGGCTGATTAGCAGCGTTAACATGTCAAGGTCAGAGCTTTTCTCCCCGTGTACATGGATTATGTTTACCCTGCTCCGGGCCAGATCTCATAAATAGGTATTACAGAGAGAGAGAGGTTGTGTACGGACTAGTACAAATCCATCATCATTGCAGGAAAAACTCAAAGCAGATGATCTTGTCATGCTAGGTCAATAGAGCTTGTTTGTATATGAAGGACATTCAGATATTATAGTTTTGATGTCAAACTTCAGATCTCAGCTAAAGTCAACATGCTGTGAATGCATGCAGAAAGTATTTTCTTTGGTGGAAAATACATAAAAGTATCAAGAGAATAGCACCCTGCTATAGAGGCCTGGGCAGTCTTGAGGCATATCCGCCTACAAATAACAAGTGACTTTAGCCAGGTGCTGCCCCTACTGGTGAAAGAAGGGGATTCTCCTCCCTTCCTCCCGGTCCCTTGTGCCACAGAGAACAGAAATTGCACTAGAAAGGCTGACATACCCAAGAGTTCCTTGGGAAAACGGGTCTGAATTTTACAAGCTTCCAACTCTCAAGGAAATGATCCCCGTATGACGAAAACGGCAGACAGACACAGACCACATGGCCAACCCCATTCTTTGTAGGCTGTAACTATCAAAGAAAAATCCTCATCAGCAAAGTTAGAGGGCTACACACTCAATCAGAAGATCAAAAGGAAAAAAAAAAAAACCCTCCATGAGTCCTGACCGACCAGGAATCACAAAGTAGAACCTTCCATTCCAACTGGATATGTGTCCATTGGTTATTAGCGAATTAATACAAATAACCCAAGCAATTCTCAATTTAAGGGCTTCCCTTTTTAATGTTTAGCACATTAGATAACAACAAAAAAGTGGTCAAACCTTGTTACCTTGAAAAGCAGTCTTTATGGCATCACAGCTGGATTATCAAAAACTCTGAAATTATTTTCATATGAGCATTGTATGAAATATGATATGAATAGTTTCATTTCAGTCTCTACTTAATACACGTACGTCTAGTTATGAGTGACCAGTTTAAAGAAGTGGGATACATCCTTACAATGGAATATTAAACAGTCATTAAGTTTCGTGCGTTGGATAGTATCAGTAAAACAGAAAAAAAACATCTACAATATTATAGTAAGAGACAGTAAGAGAAGAAAGTAGATTGTAAGCTGTTGTAAGTTGTATTAGCAATTCTGCCATATCTCATTGCATTGTGTGATAACATGCACACGTAGAACATGCACGGAGAAGCATCAGCAAGAGACAGAGAAATATAAAGGCTAATTCTTTGAATGTATATTGTATGTATATTGTGTCTTATCTCCCCCACATGTCTTTTTAAAAAGAAAAATTTTTTAATGTTTTTATTTATTTTTGAGACAGAGACAGCAGGGGAGGGGCAGAGAGAGAGGGAGACACAGAATCTGAAGCAGGCTCCAGGCTCTGAGCTGTCAGCACAGCGCCCGATGCGGGGCTCGAACCCACAGACTGCGAGTACATGACCCGAGCCGAAGTCGGACGCTCAACCGACTGAGCCACCCAGGCACCCCTCCCCCAAATTTCTTTAATAAGCATCAATTACCTTCATAATAAGAAAACCATAAATGTTTTTAACCTACATAACCTAGATAAGCACAAAAGTCTTCTAACCAGTATACCACTATTTCTTCTCCAATATCACTAATGGAAAAAACGCTATAACCTAGAAATCAGACAGATAGTTCAGGGGACTCAGGAGCCAACCATAAGATAATGGTCATGAAATAAAAATAAAACGTAAACAAGATGGACGTAAGCTGTATTTTAGTTTTGGGGACACGTTCCTCACTGCCTTTCATTAAGCCAGCACTTCAGTCTCCAAGTTCAATTCTGCTTTTTCTTCCCCATCAGCATGGATAGGTTTCAGAAGTAAAGTCAACCAAGGTTATCTTGTTCTTTTATCCCATTCATTCAGTGGCCGATGACAAACACACGGAGACAACCAGCCTTTATGAAATGACATTTCTGAAGTCTCTTCCCTCACCACATCCTGTTCTTCTCTTCAAATTATTTTAGAAACGCACACTGGGTTGCAGTTTGGCATTGTGGACTGAGTCTAATAACAAGCGTTGAGACACTGGTGGTTAAGAGTACACTTTCTGCTCCTCAGGGCTGGCCCCCAGGAGTCTCTTTCTGGAACCCCAGAAAAGGGGTTAACGAATAGGGTGGACCATGACTCTGGGAGATCAGTGGATAAGAAGGGAGTACTTGGATGTGAGAGTCCAAAATAATCACAACTCAGAAAGGCAGCCAAAGACATGTAATCCAGCTACCCTGTTTGTAAGCCATGGTCATAAATATATATCAGCAGAGAGTCTTTACCAACCAAGCAACATGAAAGAAACATCCACCCCATTATTCGACCATATCAAATAGTAAGATTTAAAAACCACCTTAGGTTACAGAATTTTAAGTGTCACAATGAGCAATACCTTCCTCTTTCTCTTTGCAATACCTTTGTGGGTATGTATACCAGTAAATTTTACCTTATCCTCCACCCCCACATAAATTTAATAAGCAAAATGTCTTGGGGCGCCTGGGTGGCTCAGTAGGTTAAGCGTCCGACTTCGGCTCAGGTCATGATCTCACGGTTCATGGGTTCGTTGGGCTCTGTGCTGACAATTCGGAGCCTGGAGCCTGCTTCAGATTCTGTCTCCCTCTCTCTCTGGCTCTCCCCTGCTCGCTCTCTCTCTCTCTCTCTCTCTCTCGCTCTCTCAAAACTAAATAAACATGAAAAAAATTTAAAAAATAATCAAAATGTCTTTAGTAAGTATCTCAATAGATTATCTTTATAAGAAAACCATAAATGTTGTTCTCCTTTTTCCCCCAGCCACTAGGAAAACTACAACACTAATTTGGTGGGGTTAGTGCTTGGTTCATGGTAGATGCTCAATAATTATGTGTGGGAGAGAAGGGAAGGACAGGGAAGAAGGGGGGTGGGAAGGAGAATGGAAGGAAAACTCACAACCACGTATTTCTTGTACTGTTTTTTGGGCTGCACACTGCAGAGTGATGAGGACATATCCCATTTTTAAGACTTCCAAAGTCATCCCCTGGTGTCATTAACAGTCCTGGTACTCAAAACTTCTATCAAGAAGTTCTCCCTACAGCTAATATAAATCCTCTCTGCTTGATCTTAAGCCCACTTACTCCGGTTCTGTCTCGGAGGAGAAAAACGGAACAGCTGATCTCAACACTTGGTACAATAAGTCTTCATATATTTAAAGAGAGTAAGTCATCACTTCATTGCCTTTTCTTCCTCCCCTTCACAACCCCAATTCCCATAGCCTTTCTCCATGGATCCCGTGTTCTAATCCCTTAATCCAATGATGCATATTAGTACTCAGTTCAAAGTCGGTAAAAATAGCATGTTGTCAAATGGCAGTATCGAGAGGTCCAGAACAAACACCCCCAACGTGAGGAGCTTCTGTCTCACCTCCTCAGACAACCTCTGTAAAGTCTGAAGAGAGCAGGGATGCTCCCTGGCCTCTCCTCCAAAGATGGGTGGTAGAACACAGTTTGTACAGGCATGTTCGGGCTGTCACCAGACATTTACTGGCCTGTTCAGGAATGTCTCGCGCTGTGCTGGGCACAGGCATACGGTGAATAACCAAACGGATGCGGCTTCTATGTCGTGAGCAATCTGCCAGTTTGGATGTGAATGTACCTATGTGTTTGTATGCACACATGCAAGGGAGGAAGTGGAGTGGCTGTTTATTTTGTCCGTCAACAGCTTTCAAGTGGCACCTGCCACAGCAGCAATCAACCTCTGCTGTATCATCACCAAACTGATCATTCTGGAATATGATCACTGGAGTCGTTAGGTGCTCATAGCACAGGGCATCCACAGCCTGGAGTTGCCGCTGTCTCCTGGATACGAAGCTATCGGAGGCATATAGCATCTCTTAACCTCTTTCATTCATCCCAGGCTTCAGATGCCAGTAGAACATTCTGTCTTATTATGTTGTTGCCGTTGTGGCTCTTGGGGGATCTTCCTTCTACCAGTTTAGTACCCTTCCTCCTCTCCCACTGTTCCATCCATTAATTCATAAATACTATTATAGGCCCAGCAGTGTGGGCTAAGTACTTTCATTCTAGCACTTCGTTCAGTGGTGGATGTGGCTGTAATGTCTCAGTATTGCAAGCCTAAGGTGATAACTGGGATTTGGGGAGCCAAAAAAAATGACCCAGACAAATGGAGAATGTTTTAGTCTACGTAAGGAAGGGCATTTTCCAGTAGATGGAGGCAGAGAAGAGGGAATCTGGGCTTATAAAATACACCTGTTGTCCCCGGGGAAATGGTTTGCATCTCTGCCTGCCTTACGTCTCCTCCTGTAATTCGGACCCAGACAGTCCCTTTAAGGTCTGTTTACATCTTACAGCCTGAAAATGCACCATCATCATTTCTTGAAGTCATTACTCAGAACACACCCCCACTGCATTTCATTTTTATTATCCCCATTTTAGGAACGATTAAATGGAAGCAGAGAGCGGTAGCAATGAAGCAAATCATGAGAGGCTCTGATAAAGACAGAAGCTTGAATGCTTGCTGGAACTGCTTCTCTGTGCCAGACTATTTTTAATGCAAGTTTATGCAGCTGTCCCCCACTTAGAGAGAAGACTTACAAATGAACCCATTCTGCACGCATTTTTCCACCACCATCCCCTACCCTTTCCAACCTATCATGCTATCCCCGCATGCATGCACGTGTGGGAAATGTTCTCCTCCACATTCCCACATACCAAAGACGTTACCTGGCTTTCTGTGACTGTAATTCTGATCCAGAGATCTCTGTGCTATTCTAGCTGCCCCCATGCCTCCTTAGTGGCTATTTGTACAGGATCCCATTACAAGTTCACAAGAGCAGGTGCTATTTTAAAAAAATAGGAGGTTGAGTAAATATATAGAATTTTTATATGCTTGCAGTATGTTCAGAGAAAATACATAAGACCCTGGAAATAAGGATTTTTCTGGGGAGGGGCCTGGGGGAACTGAAGATCACAGATAAGAGGATGTTCTTTTTACCGGATACCCTTTTGTACCATTTGACTTATTACCATGAGCAAATGTTACCTTAAAAAAGGAGGGGGGGGGAGGGCACTGACTGACATTTGTTGAATACTGGCTATGTTTCAGTCACTATTAACTGGTATTTTATTATAAAATCTCCTTTAATCTTTATAACAGCCTTATGTAAAACCCTGTTTTGCAAAAGGGGAATGGACTCAGGTAGTATGGCCGCTTGGTTTACGCAGCAGATAGACGGCAACAAGGGGCATTCATCTCTGCTCTTTCTGAGTCCAAAACCATGCTCAGTCCCAGATTATGCTGCCTTGACTTCAAGTCTTTCAGAATGAGCCAGATTTATGAGACGGTAGCTTTGAGACTATGTTTTAAAACCTGAGAGGGTATTCACATGGTTCACACCAGCATCTGAATGAGTCTTCGTCAACCTGAGGCTCCTCGTTGAAAAGTGTAAGGCCTGCCTCCTCTGGGAGGTTGGGCCTCACTGAAAATTGCACCCACCCCGCCCGCCAGACCCTTGCTAGCACTTGGCCTGCTCACACCAGCGGTGGAGAATGTGCCTGCTCTCCCGCTCTCTTCAGTAAACCACTCCGTCCACCTGGAGGTATTTCAGGCAGAAGTGAAATGCCTGGTCAATATACTGACTCTCCTAAGCATATGAATTCTTCATTTATTTAACAGCTATCTTTTGAGCCGTCACTCTAACCCAGATACTCTTCTAGAGTATTGGGCTTATAGAGGTGAACAATGTCCTTGCTCCCAGGAAGCATCTGTCCTGGTGGGAAGAGACAGGTGATAATCAGGCAAATAGGCAAAACATCAGATAAAAAAGTATCCTGAAGAAAATTAAAACGAACTGTTGTGATAGGGTGGCTCAAGCTCTACGTTAGCTTGAGTCACCAAGGAAGGCCTTCTGAGGAGATGATATTTATCTAAATGACAAGAATGACAAATATTCCCTGGAAGCTACTGTCCTTAGAAACAAACTCAGGTTCCTTTTGTATGCTTCAGCTCCCACCCCAGTTCCATTCCAAGTGCTTACTTATTTACAACGTGAATTTTGTAATCCAAGAAGCTAGAGCCAGAAAGGGCCCTAGAAGTCGTCTTAATCTCATGCCATGATTTCAGACATGAAGAAAGAAAGATCCAGGAAAGTGAAAAGAGCAGGTCACACAGCTAGTTAAGGGCATGACCAGAAGCTGTGGGTCCTGTCTGTTGCCTCATTTTCCCCACAAATCCAGATTCCTTCCCCATTTATCTTCCCAGCTTCCATCTCCTCCCTGTCAAATATTCACCGTGGGGCCTGCCTCTCCAGAGTCCACAGACACGAAATCTTCCCTGGGCCACATGGGACCCTCTGGAGTGGTATTAGAAATCCTGAGAATACAGAGGGTCCTGGGGGTCAGGGTAACAGTGGAAAAAAAGGTTTAACTTCCCATGGCACAACTTCAGCACATTCCAGATATGCACTAGAGCTGTGCCTGGCTCCTACCACCTGTCTCTGCCCACAAGGGAGCCCTAACAAGGATTTCCACACTGGGGAGCCTCCTGGATCTGTGAATTCAACAAACAGTAAAGACCACTCTTCAGCAATGTTCCCTGATTGAACCAAATCAGTATGAATATGTGATATTCTATGACCTCCTACCCCCTCCCAAAATGCTTTACAAAAAGATTAACCACAGAATTTCTTTAAATAACAAGCTCCCTTGTTTAAAGTACATTTAAAGTATGATCTATGAAAACTCAATCTACATAACGGTTTTATCTCCCCTCTGCCCCCCAAAAGAGGTATTACATCAAGGGCAATAACGTAAACTTGGATTCTTAATGATGGATTTTCGACTCTTGTATTATGCAATGGTTCTCATTCACCTGACACATACTTATTGAACTGCTCTATGCAAACACTTTTCCGGGTTGCTGGGAGGACAAGACGATATAAAGACACAGCCTCTGCCATCTGGAAGCACGCATCCACACAACTCTAAAACAGGCAGATGGGACGGTGCTACAACAGAGGTAGGGACAACGGTTACGGGGGACAAGGGAGCGTGACAGATTATATTTTGGTCAAAGACGAGAGAAGAAGACAGTAACAGTTTCATTGGGCTTCAAAGGACGGTTATTATTTGTATAACTGGACAACTCATTTCAGAAAAAGGAAACATGATACATGCTGTACAGGAAGCAAGACATACAGGGAAATATCTTAGAACAGAGAGAGCCCAATGTAGCTTGATGGTGAGACGGGAAACAGCAAGGGAGAGAAGACAGGCTTGGAAAGGTAGACAGGAGCCTTGAACACCAGAATAAAGTTTGGACCCAGTGCATAAACCATAGAAGCTTTGAACAAGGTTTGGGCAGAGAAAGAACATGATCAGAGTTGTGCCTTAGGAAACTCACTCTAGCAGCCATGTCCAGGACTGATCTGAATGGATAAAGGTAGGCATCAATTTAAAAAATTATCACATGCTTCCTGGATCATATAAAGAGGAATAAATTCAAGAGCTACAGTAAAGGTAGAACTGATGAGAAGGGAAGGGATGCAAATCCCAGGGAGGGTGACTAGTTTGGGAAAGGGCAGTAGTGGGAGTGGTCACAGGCCTCAGATTCCAGCCTAGAGAAGTCAGCACGAGTGACGGTAAGATCTCTTTAAGGAAAGAGAGGTGTGAGATGCCCCATCCTTGAGGCAGTAATCGTGAGTCTACTGCATAAAAGCTACCCAACTGGACATCTCTGATCCATGTACGAAGCCTCAGTTATTAATAACTCCTCTTCTGGAGATATACAGAGGTGCCTATCATACATGAGTTCCCAGAACACTTCTTAAATTATTATGTCTCTATAGCAGCGGTGAAAAGCAGCTTGATTGGAGTGCAGGGCAGGAGCCCAGGGGAAAACCACTTCTGAACAAATGATAACTCAGTAGAGGGAGAGCAACTTTAATCAAGAACACAAGGAATAATCTAAGTCTTATGGCTGTGCCCTGATATAAGGAACTCTATGACAGATTGAAGTCTTTCAAGTTTAAGAATAAGGCCCCAGGTTCCCACTACGTGAGCCACACATGCTGTTTCACAGATGAGCATTCACCTAACTACCCGTCCAGGGCTCACGGACAGGACTGTGAATTTCAAGAAATTTATCTCTGGTCTCTTTTCCTGGCCCTTCTTTCTGGAAATATATAATGTGGGTTTCCTTCCAGTCAGAGCCATGCTGACATCTTGAAGCCTGTTCTCAGCCAACTGACTGAGTCCATAGAAATTGCTTTAAATCGGTGTTTCCCAACATGTTTTACAGACTATGAATTTCATGAACAAAGGGGTCTAATAATAAAATAAATTTTGAAAACATCAGAGTAAGTAAAGTTAGAGATGGCCCTTTGCTATAGACAGTATTCCTCTGAGCTTCCAAATGTTACTATGCTCTGGGAACCTCCCAGAAGGAGAGCCTGGAGGGATGTCTCCCAACCTTATTTATCTACAGAACCATTTTTCAGCAAAGAATCTCGAGGGACAAATGACACCTGAAGAACATATACCAGAGAAGCACCAGTGCTGACATTGCTCTGGGGAGCATTTGTATTTAAGTAGGAATCGGGGATAAAATCAAAAGCGAATACCTGTTAAGTTCTTACTGTGTGCCAGGCACCTTTCTAAGTCCTTTGCATATATTAATCTATTTAATCCTCATAACAACCCTGTGATCTTGGTACTTTTATTTTTATTCTCATTTTATAGATGAAGACACTTGAGGCACAGAGTACTTAAGAGATTTGTACAAGGTCCTAAGTAGACAAGTTTGTGAGTAGAAGAGGTAGGAAGTGAACCTACGTAATCTGGCAATCACAGAAATTAATTTCTAATGGTAGAGTTTCAGATACTGTGGTCAGCTGTCAGCGGGAGAGATCCTGAGGAGAGCCTTGCAATGGCAAGCCTCTGATCACAGCAAATTCAAACCTATGTGCTTGTAAATTACGTTTCATCGGCCTCCCCAGTACACTGTGTAGGACCCAACTTCTGAATTATATCACTGATTTGATTTCTTCACTGAATTATGTTACATTATACATGTACACTCTTCCATTAGAATAAAGTCATGATTCACACAGCACCATAACCAATAAAAATGATAATGCATAAAGAAAATAATCTCTTGATTAACCAAAGGACAAGAACACGAAGATGCAAGTTGGAGAAACTTTGAGTTTGAGCTTCTCCTGTGCTCTCAAAGTATTGCACTCTAACTTCACAGCTCAGAGACCAAAACTAAGGTTTGGTTTAGTTTTCTTTTAATGTGTCGCAAAATTTTATGTCCCTACCCCATCTGCTTTGCTTGAGAATTGACAAAAGATATGTCCTACCCTCTCCCACTTCCTCTCCTTGTTCAGAAGGATTATCACCAGTTTCGGGTGCATCTGGTAACCATCTTCACTGAAGGACAGATTTCTTCCCTCAAAAGTGACATTGATCAGATATCTGTAAAGATAAAAGAAAACAAAGGTTAAAAGTATGAAGAAGGTATGCCAAGAATAAGACAGGAAGACAGAGGGAAAGGTGAATGGAGACAGACACCTAGATAGACATACAAATATCACTGTGAAACTGTTAAGCATAGAGACATTCAAGTTTTCATTTAATAGGAGTAATATGGAAAGATAAGAAACCTACTTCATTAGGTTTGTAAGGCTTAAATGAGATAACTTCCCACCGAGGCCTGGGACGTAGTAAACCCTCCTTAAGCATTAATGGTTATTATTCACAAAGGGAGGTCAATTAAAGGGTGGAGTTGGTAGAGAGAAGAAAGGGGGAGTGTACCAAGACAGTTTTCTGCTAAGAAGGGTGGCACACTGGAGAACAGGGTCTCTCTGCCTCTCAGAGATATGTACACACTTTTGAACTCTTGCCAAGATCCAGGCCATGCTTCTAAGAGCTGTGAGAGGAGTCCAGCAGTCAGGGGTCTGGTTCCTCAGGATACATCCGGAAACTGGGGCTATTGCATTGTGTATAGTGAACAGAAAATACCGGGGGGTGAGGGAGGCTGGAGGAAGGAGGGAGAGGTATCTCAGAAAGTATTCCAGGCACAGGCACGTAAATTAGCAGTAACTCTGGAAGTAACTGGAGTCAAACCAATGAACTTATCTTCCCCCTCAACACCTGCACCTCCAGCTCACCCTTGTTCCTCTGCTGGCTGCTCCGATCTGATGAAGAGCTCCCTCACTGGGAATTCCCACAGGCGTGCTCATTACAACCACATTAGTGCAACTGTGCTGATGGTAATTAATGTTCCTTTACCATAATGGCCCAAGGAGTCAATAATGATTAGCTCAGTGTTCACATGACATGCTACTCTAGAGCCTTGGGTCTGATGCCGTCGTGAGGTGTCTCTGCTGAGAAGCAAAAAAGGTATCTTGTAATTGCCACCAGGGTTCTAGGGGCTTCGAATTTGTGACCAACAACAGTTTCCTAACACACTGAAGGGAAGAAGAATGTATCAGGAGGCAGCTTAAAGGATCCTGTTTTAAGTCTTCTCATTCAATGAAACTGGGAGGCTCTTCATTCTTCCAGGTAACATTAGGTTAACTAACAAGGTTGCTAAGATGCAGATCCTTCAGGCACTTATAAAAAGAATACTAGACGTCATGAACCAAACCCGCGTGGACCACTTATTATTTCAAGAGCTGCCTGGGCTTTTTCAGCCTGTCATTCTCTGGTCTTATGGTCTTCACAAATGCAATCAAGAACACAGAAGGCCTCAAAAGAATAGAGGCCTCTAGAATCTCAGAATTGAAAGAGACTTTCGTAGTCAACTGGTCCACCACTTCTCACAGTTTATGCTTTCCCTCTACAACAGAAAATTGGCTCTCTCAGCCCTTCTTGTTATCACTGCACCCTCTACCATCAAGAGTGCCATCTCACTGTTGGGCAGGGTGCCTTTTTTGTTTTGTTTTGTTTTGTTTTGTTTTGTTTTGTTTTGTTTTGTACTTAAAGTTGAAATCTGCTCAGGGCACCTTGGTGGCTCAGTGGGTTGAGTGCCTGACTTTGGCTCAGTGAGTTCGTGAGTTCGAGCCTCACATCAGGCTTGCTGCTGTCAGCACAGAGCCCATTTTGGATCCTCTGTCCCCCACCCCCGTCCCTCCCCAGCTGCGCTGTCTCAAAAATAAACAAACATTAAAAAAAAAAAGCAATTTGCTTTCCTGAAACCCCTGGATACTGGCTCCTTCTTAGATATTATTCAGCCTTAGTCTACTCCTTCTTCCACATGAAAGCTCTTCAACTTTTCAAAGACACTTATCATGTCTACCTTGTAAAGTAAATTTTAATCTTTGAAGAAAACTGAAGGTCACTTAGTTCTACACTTTTATTTTATGTTTTTAAACATTAAAACAAATTTTTTATTATTTATTTTTGAGAGACAGAGCGGGAGTGGGGGGAGGGGTAGAGAGAGACAGGGAGACACAGAATCCGAAGCAGCCTCCAGACTCTGAGCTGTCAGCACAGAGCCTGACGCGGGGCTCGATTTCACAAACTGTGAGATCATGACCTGAGCCAAACGAAGTCGGGCGCCCAACCGACTGAGCTACCCAGGTGCCCCTAGTTCTATAATTTTTACCTGATAGGAAACCGAAGCGCTGAGAAGTCAAATTATTTGCCCAATGTCCTACAACAAATTTAGAGCAGAAATTACATTTTAAGCCATATTTCTAGTCCCATGATCTCTTTACCACACCAGCCTGACATATGCCACATCAGGTTTAACATCACCAGTTCCTTCACATAGTTATCATATGCCATGACTTCAAGCCCCCATTCTCCTTATCCCCTGGCTGCTCTTTCTGGACACTTCCAACTGGTAAAAGTGTAGTGCCTCCTAATTCAACTCAACACTCCACACAGCATCTCCTCCATCCCTTGTACTGCCCCTCATCTCTCGGGTCCGTGCCGCTTGCTCAAGCCCATCACTAGTTAGAAAATAATAATCAGGTCTCCTATACTTGACAACTTCAACACTCCAGCCAAAGCCCTATATAATTCATTCCAAGGAACAGAATTACAAAACCACAAAACACTTCAAACTAACAAACCAGAATTTAAGCACCCAATGTAATTAACTTGGAAAATATATTCTTATTATAATAATACTGCATTGCTTAGAATAATTTCTGGAATTCTTCAGAGAAGGTTAATGAGACATGCAAAAAATTTTAGTTTTCTCTTTCTCTCTTTTTTTTTTTTTAGAGGAAAGGGAGGAGGAGAAAGGGAGAAAGAGGAAGGGAAAGAGAGAGAAATTAGTTACCTAGCTTAAGCACCCTCCTTTCTCACCTGACATGGCTCTGAATAATTCTGACTTTATATAAGAGACCTTTACAATGTTTTTTTTAAGAAATGTCCATTTCAGAAAGCAATTATGAGAAAAGTTCTAAAAATAAGTAATAAGAAGCATAAATGCTTCTCAAGATGACTTCTTTGAAGGGGACAGCATTGAATTGGGTGTATAAGTTTTAAAATTCAAACTGTCAGAAAATAAACTACATTCATGGGTAATGTAATTGCTCTGTAGTTAAATTTTTCTAGTTATTCCTGTTGCACATCCTTTTGATTTTTTAAATGAACTCCTTCTGGGATGTTCGCTCTCTTCCAGCTCTACAGGTCCGTTTTATTCTACCTAGACACTTCTCATGTATTTTACACTTATCAAAAATATTGATACATTTCATGACAATATGCAAAATATTCTTCTCAAAGTATCCCTTAATTATTCATATCCTTCAGCAGTATGCAGATTAATCATTCACATTGTGTTTTTCTGAGTAATTCCCTCTAACGTGCCAACATTTGGCTATTAGTGAGGAGCTTGCAAATACACACCCGCCCTGAACAAGGATGCCCTTTGAATAGCAGAACAAAGCAGTCCATTCACTAGGGACAGCAAGTGTGATAAAATAATCAGGAGTGTGGTCACTTCTAGGCATGGGACTTTGGCATTTCCTCTTCAAAATGGAAACACCATTCTACCTCCTGCTTATCAGAGAAGCCCAATGTGCTAATCAAATGAAATAATGGATTAAAAAAAATCAAATGAAATAATGGATAGGAAAACTACAGAAAACAGGATACAAACATAAGGTTATTTAATGGGAAGAAATCAGAAAAAGAAATATATTAGTGTCATTTGAATATCTAAAGGCAAGAAACTTGCCTCATTTTGGATCTTGTGAGTTAAAGTGTGATAACTACAGTATAACAAGACCCAATTATCAATGGAATACACACTGGAGGAATGGAGATTGCACTCCACGTAGGGAGGGATAAACTAGGTCAAATGGTCACATTCATCAATTTAACTTTCCATAAGGCCTGAAAATACCCAACCACCTTTGGATCTGGCTGCACTTTGCCAATTTTGAACATTAATTAAAACCCCAAAGCTTCCATGTGTAAATCCTTGGTAAAGGATTAAACTATAATTAAGATGGGACAGACATTCTGTTTTCCTCTAAACGTGTCATCCTCAAGCAGACAGTCAGAAAGCCTAGCTCAAGTGGCAGTCAGATTCAGAAGCTCTTCCTGGAAGACTCTAGGCCCCTGGAAATCCCAGCAAGGTTTGGTATATATATATATATATATATATATATATATATATATATGTATGTATATACACACACACATATTGAATGGCAAAAAAATATATATATATATATATAGCTTGATTTGTCTCCAGGATGCAGATGGACCCTAACGAACCTCCTTGTGTCTCATAAAGTTCTAATACTACACAGAACCTCAAACTGTTAGAACCAGAAGAAAATTTAGTAACTACCCATTGAGGGAAGGGGAAAACAGGTCCCAAGATGCTACCCTTATTTTCCAAGGTGACCTGCCCATTCAGTACTGGAGTTCAAGTCTTCTGGTTTTCAGTTAAGTGTTCTTTTCGTTATAACACCTAGTGAAGGTGAAAGCAGTTTTGTGAGCCCCAGATGTGCATTTTAGCACTCGCATGTCACGTGTCATGCCTTGGACTATGTAGATCCCTAATACAGACTGCATGAAATAAAATGCATCTCATTTCCTGCTTGATTCCTTGTTGAGAAAGAGCCTCAGAACTCCGATGGGCTCAGAGCCAATACATTTGCTTTATATGGCTAAAGTCATACTCCAGTGGGTTTAATGAGGTCAAGCTGAGGTAAAAAAGCCCTTGTGCCTCTTTGACATTGACCATGCCACTCAGAGCTCATCCACTGCACCACAATGATACCTAAAGCAATGATTTAGCAGGATGCCCTGTGTGGGAGGCATCCAGAAGAGCTCTGCTAGAATTTTCCCAGCAAACCAAGAGCCCTGGCACTGTAATTCTCATTCTGCCCTCCATACTTTTACAAGGCCCTCAATTTTTAAAATTAATGTCTGTTAATAAGAAATATACGTGGTAATGAGAAAGATAAGTCTCTCCCTTCATCCAATCCTTTAACTTCTAGATGAAACAGATGGAAGTCCAGAAGGATTTGTGGCTTTACCAAGATCACATGATGGGGCTGGAAGCAGGATCCAGGTACCCTCACCCAGGGTCCAGCACATCTCAAAAACAGTAGAATTTTTCATAGCTCTCAGTTTCCATTCTCTAGCTATTAAGAGTGAAGCAATAAAGGAACAAAATTCCAGGCACAAAACTTGAATTCTTGATCCCTTGTTTACAATTTCTAACTCCAAAATTCTGTAGCTCTATAACTGAATCTTTGGTGTGTTACTTACTTTCTAAGGCCTTCAGCTCCCTCATCTATAAGACTGACGGGTTCACACTATCTTCCTTGCCTGATGAGGGAAGTACAGGGCTGCTCCCCTGACATGAAATAGATGATCTATTTCATCTGTTACATTACGTTATTATACTCTCTATCATCTGAACGGCAAAACCACAAATCTTTCCGTCTTTCTCTTGTCTCTCTTAACCACTTTACTATTTCACTTAGTATTCTTTCATACACACATTTCCTCTTGAAGTAGTGGAAACAATTTCTCACAGGATTAGAAATAGCGGACTTTAAAACACTTAAAAGCTACCTGATTAGAGACCGGTATTAGGGAAAGGAGGCAAGGATATTGAAAAGTTGGACAGTCAGTGTTATGGTTTGGTAAACTAAATAGAACACTTCTGACTTTTGCCCACCTTAGAAATTCACAATTATCAACGTAAATCCAAAATGACCAGTACAGTGCTGTCTACACGGCAAGCCATGGCCACGGAAATAATTGTCCACTAGACTCACCAATGGGTTCTTCTGAGATTAAGCCCAGGAGAAATATATCATTAGTAAGATATCCTACATGCAAGCGAAGATTTAGACAATGTCCCAAAATGCTAATGGAAAATAAAGAGAAACAGAAAAGAAACTGAAGAGGAAAGGACTGTAGTGCGCATTCTCCATAACCACCCATCACCACTACTAGGCAGTGTAGCATGGAGAGTGTTTTAAGAGCAAGGATCATGCAGTCAGACAACCTCTGTTCAAATCCTAGACCCATCAGTTCCTAAACTGTGTGGCCATCTTTTCAAGACGCACGAATTATTTTATTCTTGCCAGTAATGGTTTTCTTTTTAAGGAAAAGGTATTTGAAGAAGTTTTAAAGGTTTCCTCTGACATATAATGTCATATATAGAAATATTACACCACGCTGTTGAACGGAATAATTAGAAATACCAGTTTCCTAAGCCGTCAAATACAGTTCTTTTCTCTTATTTCCGTATAACGACACTTAATAGAGAACCTCAGGAAAAACTAATTTAAAGAGTGCGTTGTCATATTAATTTAATAATTGCTTGAAAAAGATTAAAAAATAGTTTGTCTTCCAGTAAATTAAACATTTTCTCTGAAATGGCGTTTATATCATTAGTCTATTTTGCAAACCATTCTTCACAAATCACAAAAGGTTCAAGTTTGGGCTAGTCCATATTTTAGTGATTTAAGTTCTAAATTCCCAGTGTTAAATTAATGAGATAGTAAAGTATCTTGAGGACTGACTGATATAAGTTTAATATACTTCCTCTCACCTGCTGGTGGTGAAGATTGTGCTCTGGCCCCTTAGCAGCCTGGGCTGAGCTGAGTTCATTTGAGGAGTAAATGGTGATGTATCAATTCACCAGCTATTGCAACCAAGAGGCTTCTCAGGCCCCTTGGCCTAATAGAGGGAAAAAGTGCTGCTTCATGAATGAATGCCATGAATTATTTTCATGTGAAATGAAAGTGGAGAGGCATTGCTGGAAGTTGCTCAACAATCCCTGCTTGAATATAAGAAGACAGAGAACATTACCGTTCCTCCAGAAAGATGTTAAAGCAACGAGCATATTCTGAGTGGCTATGCCACGAGCCGCAATGACCTCATGCCTACCCACCAGTAGTACCCTTTCACCAAGTCGGGTCGATGTGGCAGGCCATAGCCAGAAAACAATTCTCCTCTGGACTTCCTAATGGGTCCATCTGGATCAAACCCAGGAATTTGTCCTCATTAATAAAATAGCCTATCCTCAAATGAATGACAAAGCCTGGGCAATGCCTCAAAATGCTTTAGTGGTGAGGAGTAGAAAGAAAACAAAAGGGAGAAACAGAATAGGTTAAGCAAAGAGGAAAGGAATGTGGTATGCATTAAATACACACATACACAACAACAACAACCATCAACAACAGGCCCTGCAGTGGGGTGTGTAAGAGCAAGGACACTGGGGTCAGACGAGCTCTGCCCAAGTCTTTGATCCGCCAGTTCTGAAGCTGTGTGATCTCACAAATTATTTAACTTCTGTCTCCATTTCTTCCTCATTAAGGATGCGAATAAAAACAGTACCTACCTCATAGGACTGTTGTGAGGATCAAGTAACTCAATACACAGATCGGACTTAGAAATGCACCTGTCCCCCAGTGAACATTATGTGTTAGCTGCATCTCTTACTGTAATTACCCTTTTTTGTTTTTGGTTGCTTGGTTATCAGAGAATGTAAGTTTGCAGGGACTTTGGGAATCAGTCTAACTTTTCATATTTAGAACCAAACGCACCAAGGCCTGGGGAAATGCTACTACTCTTTGGCATGTTAAATTCAGAATCTGAGTCTCCTAATTCCTAGGTCTCTGCTTTTTCCCAATACCACCAGTCCAGAACATTTCCTCTCATTCCGACAATACCCCAAACTCTGAAGGCTCTGGACCATTTGGTTTCTTACTATGATCAATAACCCTCGTGAGAGTCTGTGTAGTGGGGAATCACTCAAATATACTTCAATATAAAGTTCACTTCCTGAGAAAGGCAAAAGATGAGCTCATATCCCCATAATTTTGGCCTAGAAAAAGTGACTCCTCAAAATGACCCCTATTCTGATCTCCTAGAGCCCTGCTTTCAACATTCTGTAACTCTCTTTAAAATTCCTTTGGAGGGGGACACATCCTTGTTTGTATATTCCTTGGAAACTAGTGAGGCCACCCCCCCCCCTTTTTTTTATTGCTACACCATTTCATTTAATGCTTTCTTAGACACACAGTAGGGAAAACAGGTATACCTAATCACAACAGTGAAGTTTACCCTATTTTTAAAAGTTTTTATTTAAATTCCAGTTAGTTAACATACAGTGTCATATTAGTTTCAGGTGTACAATATAGTTATTCGACCTTCTGATGTCAATTAACAAAGTGTGCTGAACAGCAAAGCTGTTTCCCATTCAGGAAACTGTGCACAGAACTCAGGAATGGAAAAGGAATCCCTCCTTGCTCTCATGCCCATAAACTTTAGTCACGTCCACTATAGCTGAGACCTGCTAAAGTGCTAGGGAAATTCAGAGTTACTAGAGGCAGTCGGAAAGGTGGAACTTCCCAGTGGGAAGGAATCAAGTAACTCTTCTGGATACTGTTATTGCCACCTATCTCTTTTTGAGTTCATATTTCCATTATGTACATAAGTTAAACTCATTTTCCTTTTAAAAAGTCCTGAATAAAAAATTTCTTTCCTGTTCCATAAATAAGGTGCTCAATATGTTGGAATATAGACTTACAGGCTATCAAAGCTAAGTGGTTGGACCTTCCCAGAGAAAACACCAAGACAGGTCAAAGGCGAGCTGATCTCTGAGTACACTGATATTTCTTTTTTATGCCCACTGATAATTTTAAGGTGAAGACTTGCCTCTCTGACACCCATTTTAGCCCATCAGCTGGCAATACTGCTCAGGGGCTATGCCAAGACCAGCCAAACAATGACTGGCAAAGATTTCTCCAGGACATTCACCTTTGACCGGAAGCCCTTTTCTTCCTGTGAACTTTCAGACTGAATTATAAGAAACCCTGGGCATATATATACCCAAGAAGCCCTTGGTCAAAAATTCAAAGTGACCTGGGAATGATGTCAGGGGAAAAAAATAAGGAGGCGCTTCTTTTTGTTTTTGAGCTTTCTCCATTTCCTCAATTTGTTCTTCTCTATTCTGGAGCCCCTCTCTATTCTCTATTATACTTCAGGTGGTCAACAAAATTAACACATCAGCAGTACCTCCATACACAATGGCTCCCACCGCCTCTGTAGCTACCATAAGCTTAATTTCACAACTCCCTCCAATAGTTCTAATAAAGGGTAGCAAAAAGGGTGAAAAAATGAATTATTGAGGTGGCTTCAGTTCCAGGGATTAGGAGTGGAGGTTATGAGTTGCTGTCATCCATGGGAAAAGGGGGTTATCATTTAGTCTCCCAGTAATGGTTGTCAGATGTCTTCAAATGGATATTTCTAGAAGCAATTATATTGAATGGCAGGGAAAGAGGGTCAAAAGAGGGAGAATATTCCAGGGTCAGGTGATGGTTTCCAACAGACAGAGGGGTCAAGATGCCTGGGTGAAGATTAAGTCTTAGGGGAGATAGGTGTTCCACAATTACATCATGCTGCACATGCCATACAAAAACAGCAGTATTCAAAAACATTTCTCTGTCTTCAGAAAACCCAGGGAGCCAAACCTACCCCATGGAGAAAGCCCTTTCACATAGAAAATAAAATGATTTTTTGAGTCTAGGGTCCAGGGAAAGACCAGGGGAACAAAAGAGATGATAAGTTCAATATAAAATGGGAATGGAGAAAGTGAAGCATCAGAAAAGTTGGTCAGCAACTTGGTTAATGTGGCTCCCCCAGCACAGTGTGGAGAAATGGCTTTCCGGGACTACAGTTGAGTGGGAGGACCCATCCCCAAAAGTATGATTGGATTTGAAGGTACAGGAAATGCATACCAGGCAATAGTGAAAGGGATCTCACAGAGTTGAAAACAGTGAGATGAAATGTATATCTAATCACCGAGAATACACCAAGATGGAAACCACAATGCCAAGGTGCTGGTCAAAGGTTACTAGCCAAACACACATCCTATGTTTCTAGAGTTTTTGCAAGTGCTGCTCTACATCACAGTACTTTATGGCACTGTTTTCAGATCAGGTTAGGATAGAGAGGTCAGGGAAAGATTAAAGTTTTTGTTTATTTAATTTTAGTTAGCTACTTAAGACACCCGTTGATCTTTTCCAATATTCTAAAATAAGCCTGACCCTTGAGTCAGAATTTAAAGCAAGGTGAGGGCAAGCATTTATTTAAAACAAACTCTATTTCCCTCTTTGCTTGTCCTCAAAAGGACAGCACCATGAACCCCAACTGTATCCTTCACAGGGAAGCTAAAAGAAACGTGTAATCATTTCTCCCTGCTGTACTGTGTGGGGGCTAGAACTCTGCTGTTCCTTCTTTGTTAGGGGATCCTAGCTCTTTCTCTTCCTCTGTAGGTTGATGTTTCCATGGAAACATGCTCTTTAATGCTTCTGAAATTACTGTGCATTTATACCATTAACTCTTTGTTGACCAAGGCAGGTCATAAAGTGATTTGTTTTCCGATCTCTGAAAAGTAATTCCATTTCCTATCTCATTTTACTTCAAACTGTTGAAAAAAGTTAACTGACACCTGATTGTCCCTTTTCCCCTATCAGACCTCACTCCTTAACCCTTGCAATCTTGGCTTTTGCCTCTATCATTCTACCAGAACTCTTCAATTTACAAGGTTATCAATAATTGAAGGTCGACAAAAATAAAAGCAGTAGGCTTTGCTTCATCATCATTCTCCTAGACATTCTATAGCTTCTAACAGTGGACACTCCCAAATTTTCAGCAGCTATCCTTTCCCTTGTTTATTTGTTGTTTAAAATAGAATAATTTTTTGATTCTCCTCATACTTCTTAAGTTAGTTCTCTTTCCTTTTCTGTCCATTTTCACGTGAAACCCCCTAGCTTGGGGGTACCCCAAGACTGTCACCCCTGCTCTCTATTCTCTCCCCGAGACTCATTCATAGCCATCATATCAGCAATCACTTCTACACCAAGGCCTCCAAAATCTCCATCAGAGGTCCCATCTCCTTCCTGACCTTCAGTTTGATATCTCTGATTGGACCACTCTACCTGAGTGTTCTGATATCAGGTCAAACATAACAAAGTCAAGTCCAAGTCAAGTTCCTGCCTTTTGGCAACAAGACCACTACTCATACAGTGTTAAAATTCTGGCACAGCTTTGACTTCTCTCTTTCTGTTATAATTTCATCTTTGCAACATGAATGAAGAGAAAAATAAGCCGACCGCTCTTATTAGCTGCATTCTCAGAAGCAATAAAATCAGTTAAAATGTCAGCTGTAGTTTAGCATTATGTATAAAATAAGTTGATTGATATTTTTCCCCTTCTCAGAATTTTGTCTCCCCAAGGTAAATGAATCTCATGGATGTCCAGCCTATGAGTGGAATTGCTTGGAAGTTGTATTTCTGTCCTGGTCATTCAATTAAAAAAAAAACCCTCTAATAATGATACTATTTATTGAGTACATGCCAAGCTGTGTTCTGGATGCCTTGCATTATTTTAAATTCTCACAGACAGGCTATAAAATAATAGATCACATTATAATGGAGGTCCAAGGTTGGTGGCACTGGCAGCTGATCTCACTTAATTCTGTGCGATTCTAAAACCCATAACTCCTTCCACTGCCTGCCTCATACTAAGAATAATGTTGTCAAGAGAAGCAACGGGCAGGAGAAAATTTCTAACATGGCAGGACTAAAATCCAAACCCAGATCTGAATGGCTTCACAGCCGGGGCTCTTAATCATTATTTAAACCACCGCCAAGCATCAGTTGCCTTTAATTGTCCCTCGTGCCAGCCTCATAAGGGAGGCCGACAGGGAAGGGGGTGAAACACACTGCCTCTGTACAGCTCTAAGAAAGACTGGAGGCACATTGCTGGTCAGGACACACATACAGAATAACAAGAGAACTCCAGACTCTAGGACTGTCGATCTGTCATATTTTACAAGCACTAAGCTAAAAAAGTGAAGAAATGGAATTAATTTTCCTTATAGGAAAATGGGAAACAAACCACAAAGTAGTAAGCTTGACTAGACTTACAGAGGAATTAATTCTCAGATTACACTCTGGGAAGAAGTAACTTATGAAAGTCTAGGGCTATATTCTTGGTGTTCTTGTTAGAGACACACAACAAGAGCTAGAATATTTATTTACTTGGCGTGGTTAAGAATCGAAAAAGTTTATCTTGCTTTGGCACAGAATATCTAACCTCTCTCTGGACTTAAAGTACAATATTAAAATACTTATTTGGAGCTACAATCAACTCTCAGTTACCTTCAGTAACGGAGGCAGAACCATACTCATGATCTGAATAATCAAATACATAGCATATTCTCGGTACTTAGCTTGCTTCTTCCTTCTTTGCCTACTTTCCTGTATGCTTTTCTTTATCTTTTCCTTTATTTGAGGTTTTTTTTTTGGGGGGGGGGGAATTCAGTAAGGGTCTCCGTTCATTTTAGACATTTTCAGGACACGAATTCTTCCTCTAAGTGCATGAATCCCAGTTCTATCCTGACCTCTTTCTCATCCCCCATTTCTATGTCTTGTTGGCCATTTCCGCCTGATTCCCCATTACAAACTCCAAGTGTAACAGATGGGTTTGTTTTAATCTTCCCCCTCAAAATAGCTAACTTCCTAATTCCCCTCTCTCATTAGCATTTACCAAGCACTTGGAATAGTGCATGACACACAGTAGGCTCTCAGCAAATATTAGCTATTAATATACAAATATTTGTTTATCTTGAAACCTCCCAGGTGTTTCTGACTGCTTCCTTTTCTTAGTTTTCCATGCCCAGTGAGTACCCTAAAACATTCCTGTTTTTACAAAATAATTATTGCATTTGTCTCTTCCTTCTTATCCCCACAATTTTCATCCTAGACCAGGCCTTTAAATTATCACACCCAGTCCCCTCCTGGGCCCTCTGCCCAAACGCCACTTGAACTCAATCTTGCTAGACTTTTTAGTGCTATGTCACTCCTGCTCAAAACTCTCCAATGGCTCCCCATTCCCCAGAGCAAAAAGCCACCCTCAGTTAAGGCTCTCTACCTCCTGGCCCTATCTATCTATTTAGAGTTCTCTCATCCTCTATATGAACTCTTGCTGAAGCTAAGTGGCAGCTTTACTGTCCCCTGAATGTTTTGTCAACTTTCTTACCTCTCTTCTATTTTCACTCAATTGAGTAATCCAAATCTTGCTCATGCTTATGGACTCAGGTCAAGTCTTACCCTCTCTCTACACCTCCCTGACATTCAAGGTCTCTCTCTCTCTCTCTCTCCCTCTCTTCTCTCCTCCTGCCCTTTCTAGCTGCCAGTCTACATTTCAGTACTTCATCATTACCAACATGACCTGTTTTGTTCCTTTTTATTACTTAACTTTTCATGTGTCTGTATCTTGTTTTCCATGATAGACAATACACTATTGGAAGGTAAGAATCAAATCTTGTCCTTTTACTATCTTTTTCAGAATTCAAATTAGTGCCTTGCTTGTGTTAAGTATTCGATAAATATTTATTGATTTGTTTTGAACTTCCAGAAGACTGCTCTTGAAGTCTCCCTTGCTACTTTTCACTTCCCAGCCCCTCAACATGTACCGCTTCTCTCTCTCTCTCTCTCTCTCACACACACACACACACACACACACACACTTAACACTGAGTAAAAATTCATGTGGAAGAAAGTGACTGTCCAATTATCGATGAAAAAAAAAGGTATAACTACAACCTATCTAACTTTTCTGAAAACATGGAGACAAAAAGTGGAGTTGATTTCATTCTTGCATGGGTCCTTTAAAAATTTTCCCCCTTCGGGAACACCTGGGTGGCTCAGTTGGTTAAGCGTCCCACTGGATTTTAGCTAAGGTCATGATCTCATGGTGGGATTGCAGGATCGAGCCCTATACAGGGCTCTGTGCTGACAGGAGGGGGCCTGCTTGAGATTCTCTCTCTTGGACCCTCCCCCTCCCTCACACTATCTTTCTCTCTCTAAAATAAACTTTAAGGCACCTGGTGGCCAGTCAGTCAAGCATCCAACTCTTGATCTTGGCTCAGGTTGTGATATCACAGTTAGTGAGTTTGAGTCCCACATGGGGCTCTGTGCTGGTAGCACAGAGCCTGCTTGGAATTCTCTCTCTCCCTCTCTCTGCCCCTCTCCTGCTCATGCCCTCTCAAAATAAATAAACTTAAAACATTTTAAAATAAACTTTAAAAGAAATTTTCCCCTTTGAATGTTCTCCCCTTTATACTGTCCATGAAAACATCTATCTGCCCATGAGAATCACAAATCTTATTTCATAAGAAAGAAAAAGAAATAAAACTTTTAGATATTACTGTGCTGGCAATGATTTTTCTTTTCAGTTTAGAAAAGAAAAACATTGGGGAAACCTGAAACATATATAAAAAATAATATTTGCATGTTCTTCATCAATGTAAATTCACTTTGTTAGTTTAGGGACAGAGAAAAATAAAACTCATTTTGCTTATAACATTGAGATGAGAAGGTCTTTATGCTAAGTGAAATAAGTCAGGCAGAGAAAGACAGATACCATGTTTTCACTCATATGTGGATCCTGAGAAACTTAACAGAAGACCATGGGGGAGGGCGAGGAAAAAAAAGTTAGAGAGGGAGGGAGCCAAACCATAAAAGACTCTTAAAAACTGAGAATAAACTGAAGGTTGATGGGGGGTGGGAGGGAGGGAAAAGTGGGTGATGGGCATTGAGGAGGGCACCTGTTGGGATGAGCACTGGGTGTCGTGTGGAAACCAATTTGACAATAAATTATATTTAATTAAAAAAACAGATAAGAAGATGTGGTGTGTGTGTGTGTGTATATATATATATATATATATATATATATATATAATGGAATATTACTCAACAATCAAAAAGAATGAAATCTTGCCATTTGCAACAATGTGGGTAGAACTAGAGTGTATTATGCTAAGCGAAATAAGTTAATCAGAGAAAGACATATGATTTCACTCATATATGGAATTTAAGAAACAACACATGAACACAGGGGAAGGGAAGGAAAACTAAGATAAAAACAGAGAGGGAGGCAAACCATATAAAACTCTTATTAAACACAGAGAACAAACTGAGGGTTGCTGGAGGGGGGCTGGGTTGGGGATGGGCTAAATGGGTGATGGGCATTAAGGGGGGCAACTGTTGGCATGAGCACTGGGTGTTATATGTAAGTGATGAATCACTAAGTTCTACTCCTGAAACCAATGCTACACTGTATATTAACTAACTTGAATTGAAGTAAAAAAAAAAAAAAACCAGAAAAACAAAAGGGGAATTTGTTTTTTGTTTTGTAGTATTTTTCAATTTTTGAGAAAAATTAAATATTCTCACTGGGGAAAGGAGATTAAGTTTTTTTTCAATGTTCACATTAACTACAAAATTCCTCCATTACCTCTCCTCCCTGCCTGCCCTTCCCCAACGGGATCTTATGATCCCATAAGATCAGAAGAGAAACTGAGGGTGAATATTCCTAGTAAGATCTTCTCTACATTTGGCTCAACTCTTGATAACCCAGGATATATCTGCAGAGATGCCTATGGGTCAATGCAGAAAAGGCACAAAGTGAATATTTCACAGGTGGGAAATTAAGAGCTGAGGATAGTTCAGACTTTCTCTTTTGTAGATAACACCAGGATGCGAAGTAGTAGTCCAGGTGGAAATCAGAAAGTTATTATTAATAAGTCTCTCTGAACCTTAGCAAAGGTTTAATCCCTGTGAAAGCAGAGGGAAGTTAATTTGATTAACACTTGCCTGAATTCCCTCCTATTTGGGCATCCTACCATAACCTAGAGGAATTTAGCATTTGAGTCAATTTCCTTCTCTCTCTTCCAGTCACTACCGGGTCGCTTTGATTATATAAAGTTAAAACACATTCGATGTGATTGGGGGAGAGGAGAAAAACAGCCTGAAGAAATGCAGTGTTTGATGTGTTTAATTACAAAGGGGGTTAGGGTGGGTGTCAAGAGAAAGAGAATGTGAGGGCGCAGGGACACACTGGAGAGGAAAGAAGAGATGGAGAGAAGATGAAGCAGCACGCAGCCTGCTGGATAACATTTCCATGGCAACCACATCACATGCACAGAGAACTGCCAAAATAAGTCAAGCTCCAAGTAAGTAGGTGTTGGTGGAAGAGGAGATTAGAACTCGGCAGTGGACAAAAACCACTAGAGGAGATGAATGATCTTTGTGAGTTCAACTCTCCTTCCCATTTCTTCTTCTAACCATACTCAAAGCTCCAGTTTGAGCGAGAAGGCAAGTGAAGTGTGACTGGTGCCCAATCAAAATTTCATCCAGGAAGGTATCAGGATGATAAGAAAGAAGCTTAAGAGTCCACAGTAAAGCCCAAAGTGAGGTAAATAATTTCCTTATAGCTGTTAGCTTGATTTGACAACTTTTTTTCAGCCATTTGAACAGGAGGAATAAATTTGTTTTCATTTTTCAGGTGGCTTAAGGAAGGGAAACAACATTAATGAAAATATTATTGAGCATGAAAAGATAGGCAAAGTTCCTGCATGAGTGGTCTAGGCTGCCTGCCCACTGGTGAAATCTACCCCTGTAATATAGGGAGAAGGCTGTTCAAAAATATAGTCAAGATGACCCTGGAAAAATTAGGTACTTGCAAAGATGTTTTTCCTTTTTCCGGAGACATTTAAAATTACCCAGAAAACAATAGCTTTTCCTTTCTAACTTTAGGGCATCACACAGAAGAACCATCAAGAGTGTCAGAGTTTTTGTGCTTTCCCATAGCATCCATGGAGAGCCCAAAGAGAGCATGTTACATGATGCTCCTTCACACAGCGTTATACCGAGAGGCTGAGCTATGTCTCTGATGCTCACCTGGGGAGCCTGTCAAAAATATGGATTCCTGGGCCGACCCCAAAGACAGGGATTCAATACGCCTGGGATAGAGCCTGAAAATATGTATTTCAAAGCTCCCTGGCAGTTCTGCTGTATAGACAGGTTTGGAAACCATCCACTGAAGCATACTTCCTTCCTCTCACTTCCCTACTCTCTGCAAAGAGTAAGTAGGCAAGCCTTACCTCACCCCCAGGAGTGGTAGAATCATCAAACCTAGCAGGAGTTGCCCTTCACACACTCACCAGGCCAGAAAAACTTCATTCTGCATTAAAAAATTAATCTTAGAATAGCACAGGTCGCCAACTACTCCTGTCTGGGAGAGTCTGCTTTTGGAACCACTCTCCTATAAATGTTGGTGGGTAAGGGGTGAACTAGGGAGAAAAGAGAACAGTTTACACTGAAGAGCTTAGACAGTAAGCAAGAATAATTAGGTCTTAAAGTAAAATAAATAGCTAAATTTTGAATGAGAAGTGAAAGCACTCTTTATTCTCCTATCAATCCACAGAGGTACTTCCCTGCATCATATAACCTTGCCATAAAAATCACAGGCAATTCAAAGGATCCCTTGATATCACTTATCTCAAAACTCAATTCTTCTACCTTTTAATAACACCATCCTTCTGTTTCAGATTTACACAACCCAACATTTGAGGAACCTCTTCCCAAACTAACTAATGTCTACCCAAAGTGATATTTACTAGGTGAGGCATCTGACAAGAGCAATATCAAGTTATTCAACAAATGATCACTGAGCCATACCATATGTCAGTCACTGTGAATACAGTGAGGAGTAAAAGACGTTACCTGCATCTCCCAAGCACTTACTCTATTAGGTATTTTGCATATGTTATTGCATGTAATCCCATATCACAGATGAGGAAACTAAGTCTCAGAAAGGTGACTCATTTTGCCAAAGTCATACACCTAGTAAATTACAGGATGGAATTAAAATTGACATTTGTCTGATCCCCAAATTATACTTTTGTAACCTACCACACTAGCTCTTTCCTACAGTTGGGGATACAAACATATATATATATATATAAATTAATATTGCTGACCATATGTCCACTCTTCCCCTCTACTTCAATCCCCAAACTGGTACCAAGAACACATGGATTTATCAAGGGAAAAAAAAAGAATGCCCTTTTTTGAGAAGAGATGAGAAACTTCTGTTCCTTTGTCCAGGGCTGGGGAAAGTGAAGATAGCCTTTCCATGAGTGGAGTAAATACATATATCTATATATAAATATCTATATCTTTGTCTTTCCTTTCATTTCTCCCCTTTGGTAAGGTTTGAGGCTTTGCCTTTCTTATACTTGAGAGGCGATAGACACTGAAGAATAACGAGGATTTGATAGATCAAAGACAAGGAAAAAGGAGCTTGTTATTTTATGGAAAGCTGCAAAGGGATCCCTAAGGATGCCCCACTCAATTATCCAGAGACAGAAAACACACAAGAAGCAGCATTTATCAAGGAAATAAAAGAATCTGTATTTTGGGGTGTGTCCCAACAGTCATATATATGTGTACGGTAACACCAGGAAGTAAGGGCACAGGGGAGGACACACAGAAGCTGTGTGAGAAGGGGTTTATGGCTTTACAAGGAGAAGCTAGTTTAGCTGGGTCTTAAAGAATGAGTTCACCTGGAAGACAAGAGAGGGATGGAGAGCCTAGAGGATAGATCATGTGCAAAGGCAAATGTCTGCAGGAATGGTGATACTGTGATTGCAGGAATAGGATGGAGGAAAGGGAATATCGTCACTATAATCAGGAAAAGCAGTGGCAAGATTTAAGCCTAGAAAGAGAGAGACTGAGGTCATTTATGAAGGTCTTGAACATGATGCTGTATCTGTATAAATAAATATACATGAAAAGTTTCAAACAAGGCAGATAAGTGGATCCAATTAGTTTTTCTAATTAATATTTCTGTTCACAAAAATAATGCTTGGCATGAAGACAAGTTAAGGGGCTTGGAGTCTAGATAAGAGAAACAATGTGATTTTGAAACACAGTAGTGGAAACGGTGATTGAATACTGGAAGACAATCTAAGAGACTATTGTGAACCAAGCAGATGGATGTGGAATGTGAAATGTAATGATTTAACTGCATCAATTGTTCCTTCTCATTACAGGGAGAAAAGGCACAGCTCTGAGCTCTGCAGGCCACTCTCAAGGTAAGACACCTTGCATTTATGACCTTTATTATTCAAACTATTACCTTCTTAGGACTTCAAGGACAGTGATGAACTGACTGGTTCTTATTCAAATTAGAAGAGGAAGGAGAAGGAAGGCTGGGAGAGTCAAGAAGGAAAGGGAGCTTGGGGTATTTAATAAAAACCTAAGAGAGGGGGCAACATATGCATTTTCAGGTTGGAAGGTCACGCTGGCAGTAGTGTGGAGACTGACCCGAAGGTGCCAGCACTCCTCAAGTATCCTTTGGTAGGTCCAACAAAAGGAGTCCTTCTTTCTCCAGGTTTGAGAATTCTGCTTTCTTGCCCCTTTTTGGAGACCCTTTACCCATGTTCATTATTCTTGCTCGGGCCCTCTCAAAATCACCGGCAACTCTTTTACATGGAGAGAGAAGATTATATGATTAACTCAGTAATTTTTCCAAAGTCCACACCCTCAAATGTTAGCATGCAGAGATACCAGCGCACACAGTTTGAAAAAGTTGCCCCAGGTGATTCTAGAATCTGCTTCCACCACATAGTCTCACCCCCACTGGAAACTTCTGCTTTAATGTGTTCCTGACCTATGCTGAGTGAGAAGAAAGACTGCACACCAATTTGATACTTCAATGAACTCATATGGACTCAGGCTTCCTCTCATTACAGCATCATATTACAGGACCATGTTTAAGTCATGGCTCACCGCAATTCTGGCTTTATTTTGCAGTCCCCTTCCATTCTATTTTTCTGCAAGTCAACTCTTCATTACCAGCACTAAATGGAGGACAGGGAGGGCATACATAACCAAAATCAACAGATAACTACAAACCCATACTGAAGGCAAAGGGTTCAAAATTCTCTCCCACTGAGTCTTTTGCAGAGCTCCTATCATGAAACAAAACTTAATAATGCTTTAGCTGTTCTCTTTGCTTCTCCACACCTGCTAGTGGATGTCCTAACAAGCAGCAAAATGACCAAATCCCAGCAGGAGGGGTAAGGGTGAAAAGCAAAAGACCTAAAAAATTCACAAAGTGGATCATAAGTGCCTGAATGATGGGCTCTTGGAAAATCAGGTCCTGGTTGATGAGGCTTCTTTTTTCCCCTACATGCAATGAAGACAAATCATCAAGCAAGTTTGCTCCAAGATGTAAATTCTGAGTTGCCATGAATTACTCCCACAACTCAGGAGAGAAGCAAAGAATGGGAAAAGCCTCAATTTTCACTTTTTAAATGTGTAACCATAACCTTAAAATTCATCCAATTCAGGAAGCAGCTTGTCTCTGAATGTGATGAAAAAAAAAGTCTATTGAGTCTATCAGGGCTTCTGACACACTCACAGATGGTGCAATTAACATCTAGCTCTGCCTATATTCCAATCCTACCCTTTTCCCCCTTGTCACTGAGCACCACCTGATTTCATCTTTCCTTTTGTTCTATCCCTTGTTTTCTCTTCTGTGGGTGCTGCCTCATTGGGGGTGGGGGACTTCATTTCTTTTGCCAGTGACATTCCGAGAGCAGGGACCACAGTGGCTAGAATGATGGCCCAGCCCCCCATGCTCCTTATCCCTGAAGCTCTTTTCATTCCCCCAAGATTGTGGGGGGAAGCACTGTCTTTCAAAGAAATCTGAAGCAAATATGGCCCATGGTAACATTAAGTCCGGGTGGTGAATGCATGGTATCTGAGACAGTACTTTCGGCATTTCCCTGTGCATTTAAAGAATTTCGTATTTTAAAAACGTTTCACTGTATGGAACAAAGACAGCAAATCTGTAACAATTCTACTGTTCCACGGTTAATTAAAAGCAGGGAATGTTGATCCTAAGAAAAGTATTTTGCTGTTACGTGGTATTTACTCTTGTTGGAAACTAGGCTTCCATACCCAACTCAACATGCGCCTCTGAAACATGCACCAAAGTAAGAGATAAGGTTACTTTTCCATCTCACCTATATAGGGTGATAAATCGACCACTCTCCTCTATTATAGGTCTGCAGCATTCCTAAGTGAGAGGCTGGGACCTTATTCAGATGTAACCATGGTTGCACAGAACAGGATGGTTTCTTCCAGCTTCAACATTTAGCTGGAGGTCACCTCTCCACATCATTATCAGCCTTCTTCCATGGTTTATGAGGCAATGAACGCATAACACACGCTGCTAATGAAGCCACGTGCATGCTGGTCTGTACTGATGCAGCCTGATGTGGGAAGACATTTTACATTTAAGAATGTCTCAAGTTCCCAGCAAATTCTTGCCTTGTGAGAACAGTGAAACCCCCCAAATGGAGAGTCCCTAGGAAAAACAAAGCATTAGGGAAAAAAATTCCTTTTGTGGAGGCATGCAAATATTAACTGAAGTTGCTCTGATAGCATAATTTTTTTTTGTACACACCAAATGATATAAGTGTGTCTGTATACACAAAATGTGTTTATATCATTTTTTACAGTCTGGAGGAAAATACCCAAAATATAACAGTATTAGCTCTGTGTGTGATAAAAATCTTTGTATTCTTCTCATACTTATGTAAATTTTCAAATGTTTATATATATCTCTATATATTATATATACATTCACATTTTAAAAACCAAAAAGGATTCACTTTGGTCATGTGCCTAGCCTATTACATAGTAACTAAACGCTATTATTGTAATATGTAGAAACTTGGGGGAAGGTCCATCCATCAAAAGATCACCTGAAACACACAGTGAAAACTTGGGTGCACACTGTGGCTTTTTGTACAGAAATAGGTACTCATGAGGTCAAAGGCTATAATAAAAGTACTTGTGTTACAGTGGTGGGAATATTAGTGAGTTTTCTTTTGCTTCCAATTTCCCTATTGCTCCTATCAATCTATCGATCTAGACATCATCTTAAAAATACGCAATCATGAGGCACCTGGGTGGCTCAGTTGGCTAAGTGTCTGACTCTTGATTTTGGCACAGGTCACGATCTCACAGTTCATGGGACCGAACCCTGCACTGGGCTCTGCGCTGACAGTGCGGAGCTTACTTTGGATTCTTCCTCTCTCTCTCTCTCTTCCCCATCCCTGCTTGCGCTCTGTCTCTCGAAATAAACAAATAAATAAACTTTAGAAAATGGAATCACTACCACAGCTTGCTATGTCAGTTGATTACAGGTTAGGACCAAGTACCTCAAGAAATGGAGAGGAGCTGGCTCCGAGAGTAAACTGGTAAAGTTCAACCTATCATGGCAGATACAGGCTTGCATACAATATCACAAAGGCTGTGCAGTTAGGGAAACCTGAGCTGATGTCCCATCTGCGGTGGCACTTACTATGCAGACTGTGGGCAAGTTGGCCTCTTGGAGGTCCCCTTTCCCCAAATACCCATGGTGTGATGATGTTTATGGGGGGTGGGGACACAGAGTAACACATCTATACTGCCTAGTACTAACAGGTAATTAATAACTGGTTGCTACTTGAGCCTCCTAAGTCAAATACACTAAGCAGAGCCTGGAACTTTTACCAAACTCATCCTAATGGTATAAGAAATCCGTAAAAGAATCAAACAAATTAATATATCCAAATGGTTTAAAGGAATTTCTGAAGAAAGACTGAATTGACAAAAGAAGCTTGCCAGTGTGAAACATAAAAGAACCAATGCATATGAATTTGCCAGTGACTCTTCCAGCGCGGTAGAGAAATGCACCTGGAAAGACACAAAATGTTTTTTTCTTATCCAAATAACATTTGGCAGGTAACACTGGGATTGAGACAGGTACATCCTCACTTTAGTGACACCAGCCCCTCAGACCATGTAATTTGCTTCTTTTCCTATCGTCAACCCCGGGGAAATCTGGTCTACCAGGGAATCTTGTTATAACTCAGCAGTGGTAACTCCAGCATTTCAGTAGAACAGAAGTTCTTTGAAGATCAGTAACATGCAGTCTGTGTGTGGGGAGATGGGGTGGGAGATGTGAGTACGCTGGACATCATCTGCATAATAAACATACAATCTGAGTAAAGCCAGTGTATTTATTTGCCAGAGTTTGGAAAGGGGAATTAATAGGAACTTTAAGGAAGCCAAGTACTATCCCTCTCCCACTGGCCTATGTAATTTAGCTAACTGTAGAACTTTTCTATAAGAAGAGAATACAGTGAGCAATCAACTTCAACAGAAAATCTCTAATGTATTTTTAGTGAATATTGGACTAAATGTATTTTTAGTGAATATTAGTTCATTAAAAATGGCTACAGGGCACCTGGTGACTCAGTGGGTTAAGCGACCAACTCTTGATTTCTGCTTAGGTCATAATCTCATGGTTGGGAGATCAAGCCCCATGTCGGGCTCTGTGCTGAGCATCGAGCCTGCTTAAGATTCTCTCTCTCCCTCTCTCTCTGCCCCTCCCCTGTTTGTGCATGTGCACATACTCTCCTCTCTCTCTCTCTCTCTCTCTCTCTCTCTCTCTCTCTCAAAATAAATAAAATAGGGCACCTGGGTGGCTCAGTCAGTTAAGTGTCCAACTTTGGCTCAGGTCATGATCTCGTGGTTCATGAATTCGAGCCCCATGTCGGGCTCTGTGCTGACAGCTCAGAGCCTGGAGCCTGCTTTGGATTCTGTGTCTCCCTCTCTCTCTGCCCTTTTCCTGCTCACTCTCAAAAATAAAGAAACATTAAAAAATTTTTTTCTAATATTAAATAAATAAATAAATACAAATTCTTTGTCACTTGCTCTTTCAAGAGGTAGTCTATTTCTCCCCTCCTCCCCTTTTCTCCAAATTGAGTTAGGCTTGTGCCTGCTTTGACCAAGACAATACAAAAGTAACACTGTGCCAGGTAGAACTAGCCACCATGTCTTGAGGAAGCCCAAGTAGCCAAATGGAGAGGCCCTCATGGAGGAGATTGAGTCCCATCTGACAGCCATCACTGATGGGCTAACTATGAGTATGCCATCTTGAAATTAGATACTCCAGCTCCAGTCATTCTAACTGATGCCACTTGGAACTAAAATCAGCTGTCCCTATGGAGTCCTTCCCAAACTGCAAAACTATCGGCCAAATGACTGTTATTTTAAACTAGTAAGGTGAACTATCTGAGTCTATCATGAGTTTGGTTAGGATGGATTATTGCCCTGATACTGACCAACTCAGAGAATAAAATTGAGATTGGGAGACCAGAAATTCAGTCATATAATCCTATCAAAGTAGAAACTTCTCTTCAGCTTCTGCTCAAGTACTCCACTGGCCTCCCTCTGCAATACTTTGTTATTCATTTATTATTCACTTACCTAATATTCACCTAACTAATATCAAACAAATATTATGTGTTAGGCTCTGGGGATCCAGTGGCAAACAATTTAGATCCAGTCCCTGGTTTCACAGTGTTCTTGTTCTCGTAGACCTCAAAGTTCACCTCACCAACTGCAACAGCAGTATCTGCTCTAAGTGAATTTACTACCACTGCATGATCCAGGCCAGATCACAGTGGAGGTTCTGTTCTGGTGGTGAAAGCTGGCCACAGAATGGCACAGCTGAAATATGCATATTGAACTGCTGTGACCAGTTCCTGTGGCTTTTCCTCCAGGCTGGTGCTCAAAGATCCAGGTGAGAACTGTACCCATCCTTCCTGAACACCACCTCAGCTCAGGGTTCTTTGGATGAACAACCAATGCAAAGTAAAGCAGAGGTTTAGAGTTATGGTGAAAAGAATCCTTGAAGGCCTCTTAAAAAATCCACATGCAACTCCTCTACCAAAGAAGTGTAGCGTCTTTGCTATACAAATCAATACTAGTCAATTTGAACTCCAAAAAGTTTTTTTTTTTAATTTGGATAATCTCAGCAATAACAGAACCTTAGCAATTTGTCAACTAATAGTCACTTTAATCAAGATTTGTATAATGAATGTTTTATGATTCATGGATCTCTTCCACATACCCCACAGTTCTTCCAGTATCATTCTCAGGAACTGTTTTCCATGGGGCATTAGATGAGCCATCATTCCCACAGTAACAGAATTGTAATTGTTAAACATGTCTAATACAGGGGCGCCTGAGTGGCTCAGTCAGTTGAGTATCCGACTCTTGATTTCAGCTTAGGTCATGATCTTGGAGTTATGGGATTGAGCTTTGCATCAGGTTCCACATTTCATGGAGCCTGCTCAAGATTCTCTTAAGACTCTCTCTCTCTCCCTCTGCTCCACCATACTCACTCTCCCTCTAAAACAATAAATAAATAAAAAATATTAAAAACAAAGTTTAAAGACCTCTACTATATATATAATTTCTAAAAAAAAATGTCTAATTTGATTAGTTCAAAAATATGCTTGCCAGGATCTTTCCCTTGAACAGGGAATCCCAAGTATTCACTTTTTAGCTGATAACTTCTTGGATGCACGCTCTATCAACCAAAACCACTGGGATCCAAGGAGCACTTCATCACCTGACAAAATAGCCAGAGCACGCACATGGCATCTGTTTGCTCAGAGATCTACTGGTTTCCTTGTGTGCTCTCAGGCTCCTGACTTTGGTGGATCAGTGATAGATGAAAAAAATTTAGAATGAAAATTGTCCTAAGAGGCTATGAAATAAACCAAGCAGCACAGCTGTTAAATGAGCATTAGGATTTGAAAACAGGAATAGATCCCATTAATCTACCCTCCATAGAGGTCCGCACACCAATAGGACAAGTCTATCCATCCCTGGGAGACGATTTTCATTATAAACCAGGAAGGCAGCTCCTTTCCGAGGCCGCATGAGGAGGGGCTCCATGAGAATGAACAGACTGCTTCCCATGCACCCATGAACACAGGAGCACACAGACCAAGATTAAGAATCTGAAGTATAGTTTTAGATTCCCATCTCCTTCCTTTCTGTTCTCTCAGGCCCTGGCCTCCCAGGTTCCTTTTTTCCCTTAGTTTGATGCCCCATGTTGTTTCAGGCTGTCTAAAGTTTCCAGATTCAGAGCTCTCTCAGGTGTCTTTTGCAAGGTGCAAAATATTCAGTTTGTTCCTCCCTTCCATTCATACCATGTGCTCAGCAGATCTCCCTGCTTAGAGACAAGGTCTCACCCAGACTAGGAGGAAAGCAACCTCCACATTACTGATTCACACCATGGTGGGGGAATGTTGCTTACAAGTGTGCAGCAATGTCCCCGTACAAATGCAGGAAAGTCATCAGGACATGAATGTGGCCAATTAGTGCTTTCATTATGACAGTTTACCAGCACACGGCAGTAAGGGGTTTTGAGGAATGAATACCTTTTTCTAGTTTGCACTAATGTGACCTGTGGGCAAATCGCTGATAAATGCCTGAACTCCCAGGGGTACTGATTTATTCAAATGAATCTCTAATTGGGCAGAACTTTTAGGAGATTTTATGCAGTGGGTGGGCTTTTCTTTAAGGGTTCCACTCATATAATGGGAGCTGGAGGAGGAGGGAAAGACAGGCTACCGGGCCTCAGTTGGCTGTAACAGTGGACCTCTTCCTGGGTGCCCACTCTTCATTTTAGTGTTGGTCCAAAAATACTGCTGCCCTCTCACAACTTTATGTGTATGTTTTATTGTTCATGTATTACATGTCCACTGCAACAAATCAGAAGATGCAGTTAACATATGTGGAATTTAGGAAACAAAACAGATGAACACAGGGGAAGGGAAGCAAAAATAAGATAAACACAGAGAGGGGGGCAAATCATAAGAGACTTAAATACAGAAAACAAACTGAGGGTTGCTGGAGGGGTGTTGCATGGGAGATGAGCTAGATGGGGGATAGGCATTACAGAGGGCACTTGTGATGAGCACTGGGTGTTATATGGAAGTGATGAATCACCAAATTCTACTCCTGAAACCATTATTACGCTATATGGTAACTAGCTTGGATTTAAAAGAAAAAAAAAAAAAAAGAAAATGCAGTTAAGAGAAAAATGTCACCCTCCAGAGGTAACCACATTATTATTTTAGCAATTTACTCATGTTCATTTTTACATATTTTCCCAGAATATGTAAATGCAATAGAAATATATATCACATTACACACAAGTGCTCTAACCTTCTATTTTTTACATTAATGCTCTCATCTCTGTCTTTTTTTTTTAATTTTTTTAATGTTTATTTTATTTGTGAGAGAGAGAGAGACAGAGTGTGAGCAGGAGAGGAGCAGAGAGAGAGGGAAACATGGAATCCGAAGCAGGTTCCAGGCTCTGAGCTGTCAGCACAGATCCTGATGCAGGGCTCGAACCCATGAACTGTGAGATCATGACCTGAGCCGAAGTCAGATGCAACTGACTGATCCACCGAGGTGCCCCTCTCATCTCTCTTTCTAGTCACACACACATACACACACACACACACACACACACACACACACACACGCACAAATGTGTAATATTTTTAAAAACCCGTAATATCTCATTAACTAAAATTTGATTAATCCCTTCATAATGGAAATCTAGCATGTTTTCAATTTGTAACTGCTAGATGATCACCCTCCTCTGCATATCTTTGTGCAGTTAACCTTTTCTCTATTTTAAGTAAGGCTGACCACAGCCTCAATCAATTTACTCCCAGCTACCTCTTCCCACCCAGGGAACATATATACATATATACAAAGGGGCACAAACACACCCTTTACTGTGTATACACCTCTATATAGTCACTTTCATTCATAATCATACTCAGATTCAAACTTAAACTTACGAAGAAACCCAGCCAGTATAGAGATTCAGGGATTTAGCTTGCCTCTGTGATCCAAAGTGAGGGAGAGGCTGTGGTGGGGGGCAAGGGGTGAGCAAGGATGGAGACAGGGTGGGAGGGGAGTTCTGAAGGTGTGGGATAAACGAAACCAGGCAGGGATTGCCAGAGACATAAGAACAGTCACATGAAGAGAAGGCATTGCGGGCCCCAGTTAGGAAAAGGTCTGATGCTGAGACTGGGAGCCCAACAGTGAGGTCTATGCTTAAAGGGCACAATGGAGTGAGAAAGACCTCACCAGATAGCCAGCCACTCACTCCCTAGCAGCGTAGGGCCAAGGCTAGGGCCAGGTGAAAATGGCCTCAGAGAACAGAACCACAGGTGAGAAAAGAGAGGGAATGGAGAAGGGCTGACAAGGAGAGGAAGGATGTCATCCCTGTGAAACACTGCTCAACTGGCCAATCTCTGCCCATGCAGTCTCCCAGCATCTCTGAATGACTCAAACCAAATCCTGACACAACCTACAGATAACCTCTTATCCTGTATTCATCTACGTTCAGAAATATGCTGAAGTAGTGCTTGTAGCATTACATATGTCCTTCTTGGTCACCACACCATCCCCTCGGTGATACTCCAGCCTGAAAGTATCCGTATACCCACCTAATCTGGAGCACTCCCCCTCCCTAAATCCTATTGGTACCATCTCTAAGTAAACTCCTTGTCTGATACTCAGACCCCCCTCCCCCACCAACTGCATCTATTCCCGTGCGATTTCTTCTTAGTCATTTCCATATCTGGCTCTGTCAAATGGAGAAAGAACAGCATGTACCTCATAACACTGCTAGGAGGGTTAAATGCAGTCTTATGTGTAGAAAGACTGAGAACTTTGCCTGGGATGTTGGGAAAGCTCAAAAATGTAACTATTGTTACAATTATTTCCTTGTTTATAAATAAAATTCATGTCACTGGTACTCGCCATTCCTCATCTTTCACCTAGCACCAAATTTCGAGAAGCCAGTTTGTTCTTGTCTGACAAATCAGTGCCAAATGACTAACATCAGCGGAATATTCCCAGAACTGATACTTCCTCAGATCCTCCTTCTTCAATGCCCAGGTGTCATCCATCACACCAACGTATCTCAACTGGACCATCCTATCCGTCCTTTTCCCTTTCCTCTGATGGTACTATGCCATCTAGACACATCTCTGAATACCCACAGTACAGTGTTTTACACATAGGAGGTATTTAATGAATGCTGAATTTTGTTCCCCTGCTCTCCCACCTTAGATAATCCCCATCACCTACAATCTCCTTAACCTCTCCATAAACCACAAAGCCATTTCATGAGAAAAATAAATGTCATACACTCTCTAGTTGTTTGTAATAATCATTATGTCTATTATCTCAAATTTTTTGGACAAGGTACTCTTAAATACACGAGAGAGAACACTTCCAAATTGATCAGACAAAAAGGGAATGGACAATATAGAGCCTAGTGCCTTATCTTCTCTAAGTTTATAATTCAGAAGTAATTTCATGACAGGAAGGCACATGACCATGTCCGCAAGGATTTCAAAGAAACATAGGTATAGTATATCACAATGAGATTAGGTCTGTCAAAACAATAAAACATTTTTAAAAAAATGCATTGTGCTACCAACATCCCTACCTAAAACCTGGTCCTAGAACCAATTTTACTTCCGTTGAAAATGGCCCATGAACTTCTTCACATTGAAAGCCACCTATGAGATCTCCCAAACAGTTATTTTGCACTCAGTCAAAAATTCTGTTTACTATAGTAATTATTTTCAAATAATGTAGAGAAACTCAATAGTTCAGAAAAGTTCAATAAAGATAGATAAAGGGGGAGCCTGGGTGGCTCAGCAGGTTAAACGTCCGACTTCTGCTCAGGTCATGATCTCACAGTTTGTGGGTTCAAGTCCCGCGTCAGGCTCTGTGCCGACAGCTTGGAGCCTGGAGCCCGCTTCAGATTCTGTTTCTCCCTCTCTCACTCTGTCCCTCCCCCACTCACACTCTGTCTCTCAAAAATAAACAAACATTTTAAAAAAATTTTAGGGGTACCTGGGTTGCTGAGTTCGTTGTGCATCTGACTTTGGCTCAGGTCATGATCTCACAGTCCATGGGTTCAGGCCCTGCATAGGGCTCTGCACTGACAGCTCAGAGCCTGTAGCGTACTTCAGATTCTGTGTCTTCCTCTCTCTCTGTCCCTCCCCCTGCTAGCACTTGGTGTCTCTCTCTCTCTCTCTCTCTCTCTCTCTCTCAAAAATAAACATTAAAAAATAATAAATAAATAAATAAATAAATAAATAAATAAATAAATATTTCAAAGGGGTGCCTGGGTGGCTCAGCCGGCTAAGCATCCGACTTTGGCTCAGGTCATGATCTCGCAGTTTGTGAGTTTGAGCCCCGCGTCGGGCTCTGTGCTGACAACTCAGAGCCTGAAGCCTGTTTTTGATTCTGTGTCTCCCTCTCTCTCTGTCCCTGCCCCCACTCACACTCAGTGTCTCTCTCTCTCAAAAGTAAACATTAAATTTTTTAATTAAAAAATAGCTAAAGACGTAGAAATAAACCCTTTGATGAACAGTGCAAGAAATTGGAGTTGTATAATGTAGAGAGAAGGGGTAGAAGGTGATGAGATTTTGTCTTCAAGTTCATGAAGTGCTGTTTCTAGTGCTCTAGTAATAATTATCTATCTATGCCCACAATGGGCAAAACAGGAGAAAATAAATTAACTTGCATCAGGAAAGACTTCAATTAGACATAAGGAAGAACCTTCCAGCTGATTAATTACTAGACTGAACTACCTGGGGGAGGCTGTCAGTCTCCATCTCCAGTGTTCTCCAAAGAGAAAATTTAAAAAACTCCATCTTGGCAGGCTTTGGAAATCATCTACCTATAGGCACAATGACCTCTAGAGGTCCTCTCCAATTATTTGATTTGAGGACTCTCACAGTGTTTACTGATTGTATAAATATATTGGAACTGGCAAGGGGCTGAGGATCAATAAAGCTGAAGAAAAGCGAGGATTAGTGGTAGAACTAAGTACTGAGTAGATATCAGAAGTGCCATCCTCCAATATAATCATATTCTAGGGCTGTCAAGATCAAAAGAAAAAATGCATCAACCCATACTTTCCCCGTGGGAGACTAAATGGTTAGAAACAAAATAAAGTTTCCTCTAGTGACCTAAGCAGAACTCAATCAGTAGAGAAAATTAAAAAAAAGCCAAAGTAGACTCGTTACGTACCACATTTTCTAGTACACCAACATACCTCCGATAGACCTAAAACCCCAGCTTTGTGCTGTACCACCTCATGGACAGCAGTATTCGCCAGAAGAGTCTTCCATGTTTCCTCCTCTAACTTCAGCTTACAATCCACCTCCCCTTCCTCCAGTCGTGTCTGACCATCAAAGTCTTCACTGCTTTTACAATCTCAGCTCAGATGCCACTTTCTCTATAAAGATATTTCTCAAATCCCCCAAGCTGGAGTCACATCTCCTTCGCCACATCACTGCATTTGTACCTCTGTCACTGCACCCATCAGTGCTCTGTGAACCCTACTTGCTTTGGTTCTCTATAGCTACAGAAACAGATGACTGGCAGTCAAGTACAGGAGAAATGCTGGTCTGGCTCATCCCAGGCCCAGATAGCTCCCATGGCTGTCTTCCCTCCCTTTGCTGCAGGCTCCCTGGACACGGTCTCCTTTCCTCTCCACTTAGGAACTTGTAGCACATTCAGTTATCCCTTGTCAAACCTCTTGTTGAGCCTGGCTACGGAAAGGAAATCAGTCTCTCCAACCCTTCACTTCTTGCTGCCCATAAAGGCAGCATATAAGCCCCTTTTTGTTCAAAACTCTTTTCCTTAATCACAACGGGCTTATAAATAAGTGGGAATGAATTTTTTAAAACATCGATTATAATAAAAATGAAAATGTTCTTATGGTTTTGGTTTGGCTCCTTAGCCGTAATTCCCTCCTGGGATGGTAAATGGAAGTCTCATTTGGCTTTCATTCTTAGAGAACCTACCAAATAGCAATCCTGTCACCTCTCAGCCTGTTGATGAAGGCCTTGAGGTCCTTTTCACCCTAAAGAGATTTATTCAAAGGAGAAGAGCAGATCTACCCTAGCATCATGTGGCATCTTGGAAGACCTCCACACTGGACAGCACCCAGTTAAGTAGGTCTCCTTACACTCTGTAAAGAACACATTTTAAATGATGGTCTATGACTCTGGAGAAGCTTCTGTCCCCCTTTCCATATTCAATCCCTACATCTTCTCCTTGAATTCAACAGCTATGATACCAAAGAGTAATGAGAGCTGACGACACTCAGAGAGGTCCATTTGCTGTGTATTTATCCAGTTTCAAAGACATTAACAGCATCTTCCCAAAGTCTTTAGAATGTTGCAGGCATCTAAAGAAAAATTAAATTGTGTCGTATCAATGAACAATTAAATCAAGGCAGTCAAGGCATATTTTTCAACACTTACCAGATCTCTTGCATGAATATGTGGCAGTCTTAAAGTCTGAAATTTTCATCAAGCATCTATTTGGTACAGGGCATGGGTGAGTTGGAGAATGTGAGAATATATAAAATATAGATGCTTGGTGGGCATTAGGGTGAAAAATTTGACTAGTTCAGTTTTTTGTAAATGTTTTTGGGGATACTTCAATGCCTGAAAAGAAAGAATGAAAAAGGTAAAACTCTTTGGTTGAGAAATGATGCACTGAGAATCAGTAACAAGTGAAATATTAAGCAAGGTTATTGGGTAAGGGGAACAGGCTTCTAGGTCCCCCACAGAGCTCTGGTAGAGAGTTGCTCCGGTGTGGATCCAAGCTGAGTCTGCAAGCAAAGCTGGATGACGGATGAATGTGCTGTTTTGGTCTGCAGGCACCAAGAAGTCCCAGGCTTTATACAGTAGGAGTAAGTCACAGTAGGCTGAGATTCATCAGGCAGAGAGCTGTGTCAAACTAAGCCTGGCTATACCAGACCAAAAGGTCAATAGCAGCAAAACTAGTAAGGTTGTCAATTTACCACTGCCCATCAGAATTGGTTTTGGAATTGAGCTGGCAATTATAAGATTCTCCTTGACAGGCTGGGGAATGAGAAGAATGTGTCCTCTCATTACCCCCAATCCCCCACGATTTTTATCCTGCCACACTTAAAAGAGCTCTGTGGGAGTAGTATTACTCCCACTTTACAGAGAGAACTGGGCTCAACCTGAGGGAGGTTAAGAAGAGTCACCTATGAAGCCCATATAACTTCAAAGTCTGTGATATTATCCGTTTCCATTTGAAGAGCATTTTCGTTAATAGAGAAGATGGAAGGAAAATAGGAATGGAGTAGTTCTGCTTTCACTTGTCAACCATTCACACAAAACCAACAGCCCTGGGACATGATCCCTTCTTTTGGTTATTCTTTTTTCTCCAAATATTTTTAAAAATTTTTTTTCAATGTTTATTTTTGAGAGACAGAGACAGAGCAGGAGTGGGGGGAGGGGCAGAGAGAGAGGGAGACACAGGATCCGAAGCAGGCTCCAGGCTCTGAGCTGTCGGCACAGAGCCCGACGCGGGGCTCGAACCCACGACCCGTGAGATCATGACCTGAGCTGAAGTCGGACGCTTAACCGACTGAGCCACCCAGGCGCCCCTCTCCAAATCTTAAGTTGCCTTCATTGTCGCTGCATCTGAAGAGGAGTGGAGAGAAAATATGTTTTTGAGCACCTACAATGTGCTCAACACTTTCTACATTTCCCCCTATTAAATATTTTCCCATTATATAAAAGAAGACCCTGATACAAACAGAGAGGTTAATCAACTTACATAAGGTCACAAGTATTGGTCATTCTAGTTATCTTCTTGCAATACTGCTATTAGTCCTTGTTTACTGGCTTATTTTTCATTCATTCTAAAATATTTATTGAATGCTTTTGAAAAGTATTTACTTCCAGACACTGTTCTGAGTACTTGGCATACATGATAATAGAACAAATAATCCTTGCTCTTGTGAAGCTTGAATTCTAACGGTGGTAAGCAGACAATAAGTAACAAGCCCAGGTACATAAATGAATAAGTGGGTTTTCTTTTATCTTGTGAATGCATGCTTTTGAAATTCAAGTTTAGTGGTTCTGGTTCCAGGTAAAATGGAGCAAACGCCAACTTTTCTCTGCTGTCGAACACAGCTATAAAACCTGGACAGAAGGCATGAAACAGATACTTGAGGTTTCTGAAAATCAAATATCAACAGGCATATTGGGAAGGACACGAAAATTCAAAGTAACACCAACCTTAGTGGCTTTACATGAGGCTCAGAATCTCATAACAACAAAATTCAAAATATTTAAAATGCAATCTAAAGTTACTCATAATACTCAAAACCATGAAGATCTCAACTTGTATGGGGAAAGGTAACCAGCGGGACACCAACAATGTGATGACACAGATGTGGAAAGCTTTTAGAACAGCTGTTCTAAAAGATACTCAAACAAGCAATCATGAACACTCTTGAAACAAAACTTAAAACAGAAATCAAATGGAAATTTCAGAACTGAAAGATATAATGGCCAAAACAAAAAATGCCCACCAAATGGAAGCAATGACCCGAATGTCAGTGGCAGAAGAAAGAGTCAGTGACTTAAAGGTAACAAGAATATCTGGGGAGTACTTCCTCCTTGGAACTCTAAGTCCCATACCAGATTCATGTGGCACCATGAATATGTCCTTCTCTAAGCTTCTGAATTCTGAAAACCACAACCCTAGCTCCAGGAGTAATAGCTCTTCCTAAAAGTATCACTTCCCAGTAGTCCCTTTTTGTTCCTTCAGCCCTCCAATTTCCTGTATTACACTCCCTCTGTTGACTGCAACACTTGTACATTTATGGTGGGGATTTAAAATTATAGAACCATCTTGAAAAATGGTTTGGCCAGATCTTACTAAGTTAAACATATACCTATCCTATGACCTAACAGTTCTCTCCCTGGGTATTTACTCAAGAGAAATGAAAACACATGTCCACGAAAGGATATGAACAAAAATATTTAGAACATTTTTACTCATGATATCCAAAAATTGGAAACAACTGAAATAAATGTAATAACATGGCTGAATCTCAAAACATTATGTTGAAAGGAACTCAGACACAAAACAATACATATCATATGACCGCATTTATATGAAGTTCTGAAACAGGCAAAATTAATTGATAGTGAAAGAAATCAGATAATGGTTACCTTTGTGTGTTGGGGTGAGGGTAGTAGTGGTAGGTAGGAAATAGACTAGAAAGGGGCATGAGGCAAATCTGGCAATGAAAATACTCTGTATCTTGATAGACATGTGGGTTATACCCATGAAGGCATTTGTCAAAACTCAATACACATCTAAAATACATGTTGAGATACCTAGTTGCTTTGTTTTCATTAGAATCTTATCTTTAGATGGTATTTTCATCTCTGGACATCAAGTCAAGCCAGTGTTTTCTATCATCGTCTGAAATATCTTTCCATAAAGTATAGGGCATATGTTTTCTAACTTCACAATTTTAAACCCTAAGTTAACAGGATCATTATCTCCCAAGATTCTAGCCACCTTCACATCTTCAAACAGCTCTTGGACACAGCTTCTCTTGGTGCTTAATTTATATTCAGGGTATGTTGTACTATAGATATTTCTTCATTTCAATTTACTTCACTTCAGTAAGTATTTATTGGCCATAGTTGTGTGCAAGGCAAGGTGCTAAGCAATGTAAGAAATCCAAAATAGCATACAGTCCTCTCTTCAATATGCTTATCATCTAGAGTAAGGTAGAATGTAGTTTTTAAAAGCATAATGGGGGATCAACAAGATATAAAACTTTCACAATAAATTTGACAAATGTTAGGTACTTCTTTTAACATCCTTGGTTGAAAGGCATTCTACATTAATAACGTGATTTTTTCACTCCCACTCTCAGTCCATTTGATGTGCTTTTATGCTTGTAGCAAACATAATTAGCAGACATTGATGATTTCATTCCACCAAATCTCCATTCCTATTAGTCCTAATAATTTTAGCAAGTGATCTTCAAAGAACATTGACCTTAATGGCTTAGACCTCACATATTCAGGAGGTCCCCAGCTTACACAAGACAACCAGTATGATCTCCCCGCCCCAAAGGGGCACCAACTTCTTTCCAACAAAATCACAGAATCTAATTATCCTGAGAATTATCTAAGCAGTATTCATAGCTTTTCAATAAAAAGTCGGCCAAGAACTACTTCTTTCCTAGGAATGAGCCATCAGTGTTTGTAACATACTCTTAATAGAACAAGAAGTCACACGCATCAATATTTCATTCCACACGTAAAATGAAAATTCTGTAAGTGAACAACTCAGAATCTGGCTGTATTTTTTGCTACTTTTTTTTTTTTAAATCAATGTCACCAACGTTTAAGAAAGAAAAGTACGAAGAGGATGGGACAAAAGTTGGTGCTATACAGCTTACACATTTGGAAATCTGGGTTTCCAAGATCTTTCCTTTTTCTGAACAAAAGCTTGACATCATTACCAATCACACAGAGCTGTTAGGCTGCCTGGCTGGAGAACAATGCAGTGTTTAAGATGCTCTGTCACTAGAGTCTTGTAAGGATTTTTTCCTTCCTCCAAAGGACTCATTCTTATTGCTCCTTTATGACCTAAAGGGTATGTAATTTTCAGCTTCTGTTTAGAATTGACAAGATGGGTAGTGTTTCTAGCCCTATGTTCCATAAACAAAATCTCCAAAACTCCAACTCAGAAATTAAATAGATTTCTAAAAATGGACCCTCTATCACGCAACCAAAGTCTGTCTCTCAGAAAGTAGGTGGGAGTAAGATTCTCTCCTTCCTGTTGTCCCTCCCCCACCCATCCTTGTTGATGGATAAGAGATGTCAGCTTGTCAAGTCTTACTGGGTGCTACCTGATGTCAGTCCACACTCAGGCAGGAAAAATCTGTTTGCAGTCAGCTCTTTTAATAACTCCCAGCAAATAGGAGGAAAGCAGATCTATTCATAAGATACTTCCTCTGATATGGTGGGGGAAAAATAGTCCATGACAGAGGCTTGATATGGAGAAGATTTTTAAACAAAGAACAATTCTTTCTTTAGAGAAACTGGAGAGAAATAGTTTCCCCAGGGATTTGGGGATTCTAAGAAATATTATGTTTCTATGCTTATGATTTAAGGTCACCTAGACTTGAAGCTCTTCGAAAAGGAGGTCATATCTTCTCCATAAAATATCCCCACTCCACAGAGTCCTGCTGAGTTCCAAGCATTCTATGGATTCTGAACTTTGATGAATAGTATTGATGCTGCCCCTTAATCTCAAGCCCAAGGGAAAACTCTGGGAGGGTGCCCAGCGTTCCATCTATCCCAGAATGGATAAGAAAGACTAGAAGACCAAATGTTCTGATGGTATATTTTGTGACATAAAGCACCTAATTCTTTAGAGAACCAAATTAAACAGGTTTCTCTAAGAGATTTTAGAATTCTAAGAAATATATTTCTATGCACCATGACTGTATTATTAAGGTTAAATTAGGTGCCAAGCTCCTGAAGACGGTGGTCCAATCTTTCTGGCAAATATTCTCATGTGTAGTGTCTAGAGCACTGGACCATGGGTCTTATGGTGCTAAATACTGAGTGGTAGCAGTGGGTATGATGGTGATAGTAATGAAGACAATCATGTGCACTAAAAAGACTGAGCCAAAATTAAAAAAAAAAAAAAGACCAGAGTGCACTGAGAATTGTACTGAGTACAATTACTAATATATGTATTCATTCATTCACTTTTCCGAAGCCTCTCAGCTATCATCCTCCAGGTAATATTCACTTCTCCTAGAATAATATAGATGTGGCAGAAAGTGAATTCCAAGAGTCTAGTTAACAGCATTCCGGTTAAACAGAGAAATATTTTTCTTTCTGGTTAGAATTAATAAAACAACTACCAAAGTTCTCAATATCAAGCTATTCAGAAATAGTTTTGCATAGAAGGTTAAAGAACTGTCCTTGTTCCTCATCCTCCAAGGCAAAAAAACATGCAATCAACACTTAGTAAATGTTTTGAATGAATGCATGCATGACTGTAAATTGAATTAATACATCAATAAGTGAGAAAATGAATGAATGGCTCCTTGCACTGTATTTCTCTGCCTATTAGAATACTTATGGTGTGGGTAAAGTTGCGTTCTAAAAATCTAGCACTTAGGCTCTAAAAGAATGGTCCCAGGGAAAACCGAATGCTGATCTTTGAAGTGAGCAACACAAGATTATGTGAGCTCCAGAAGCATATTGCAGAAATGACCCCTTGGTGACAAAGGAAAACAAATTGATCATAAGGATGTCATAAGAGCAAGTTTTTTTAAGCCGGCATAATTTTTCATGTCTATTTTAGTCAGAAGATTTGTGGAAGCAGAAGGATTTGATCCCTAGACAAAGTGGTGATGGAGGTCTGTTTCTTCCAATGTTTACTTACTTCCCCTATAGTATCTACTCCCAAATCATTAACCCGTCCATAATGATTTGAGTCCAAACTGAGGTAGCTAACAGCCACAAAATCCTCTCTATAGGGTTAAAAGAACTCTGAAACTGCAACCAAAGTATCAATGGACAGCTGGTGACCTAAACCACTGCCAGGTTGAAAACCCCCAGGAATAAGAATATCTAATTTACTCCAGCATCTACAGCAAACTGAATATAAAGTTGTGAATGGAACAACCTCCTAATAAACATCCCTTGATTAAACGAAGAAATGAGCCTAGGGTGATGCAACGGGCAATAAATACTGTAAGTTTAGAGACAAAAGAGCACAGTGTGGGGAGGTGAAGTCAGAATAGACTTCACAGAGGACATGGGACTTAAATAACATGATTTCATTCATAGGTGGAGTTTAAGAAATAAAACGAATGAATGAAGAGGAAAAGGGGAGACAAACCAAAAAGCAGACTCTTAACTGCAGAGAACTGATGGTTACGAGAGGGGAGGTGGGGGCTGGGGGGAAGGGTGAAATAGCTGATGGGGATGAAGTGTGTACTCATCTGGAGGCACCTGGGTGGCTCAGTCGGTTAAGCATCCAACTTCGGCTCAGGTCACGATCTCATGGTTCATGGGTTCGAGCCCCATGTCGGGCTCTGTGCTGACAGCTCAGAGCCTGGAGCCTGCTGCGGATTCTGTGTCTCCCTCTTTCTCTCTGGCCCTCCCCCATTCGTGTTCTGTCTGTCTCTGTCTCTTTCTCTCTCTCTTGAAAATAGATAAATATTATTTTTTAAAAAGTGTACACTTATCTGGATACACACTGAGTAACAGATGGAATTGCTATATTGTACACCCGAAACTAATATAACACTGTAGGAATTAAATATTACACTGGGGCTAAAAGAAAAAAAAATGAAATAGTATATTGAAAGAATGGTCACATTATGAGCCGATACTGAGCTAAGCGCCCAATACGAAAAAGTCCTAAGCTCCTAGGGTCCCTAGTAATCATAGCAGCACCTTAGCTCAGGTTTTTCTGACATTCAGTATCTTACTCTTTCAGAGGGACCATGGCTGAACAGGCCACACACTTCGTCACAGTGGATGAAGGCAGACGAAATAGCACAGGCTTTGGAAGACAACGCAGTCAGAAGCAACACTGCGTAAGAGCTCAACGCTGAAATTTCAAGGATCAAAGATAAGGGGAGGGAATGAAAGTGAAAAAGAGAGGTAGAAAGGAAGAAGCGGTTTCAATGAAAGAAATCCTCCGTTCTCACAGTTGCAGGTGAAGGATTCGTCTGTCCTGTGGGAATGAACGCCACGGAATAGTCTTCAAGAAAACAGGAAACAGAGGGGGATTTAGAGCGATCCAGTATCCCTATCATTCTATTCCTGTTCTGTCCCCACACGGTGGTGTTGGTTTTTTCATCTTTGGTCTTCAGGACTGAGACAGTCCTTCCTATTCATCACCTCAGAACACTGTGAGTACCCCAGTGGGACTAAACACACAAGGGCTTGGTTCTTTGATCACGAGAATAAGAACTACAGAAAACTATTAAATTTTATGCAACCACAGAAGAGTAAATTCTTATCAGAAGGGGTGATGAGGGAAAGGGGACTGGCATTTCTTATCAAAAAAGTGTATTATACATTCTATTAGGCTATATACATGTACACCCATAAATACCTATATCCGTATATATTTGTATATGTGCATAATAACTCAAACACCACAGAAATCCTTAAAAAAATTAATATCCCTTTTTTTAAAAATGGTAAAGCTGAGGTGCAGATAGTTTTATACAAGCTGAATAGACGGTAGGGAGATCTGGGATTCCTAATGAGGTCTGACTGACTCTAAAACATACCGCAGCTCAGAAAATAGGCAGAGAGCATGGCAATTCCTGGTAATAAAACAAAATTCTGATTTAAAATAAACGCAAAGCAGAAAAGATCGTTAGAATTATACTCAGAAGGCCTTGCTAGGAATGCTCTTGCCACCGCCAGCCCTTGGACAAGTTTCTCTGAGTTAGCCTCGGTTTTCTCCTCTGTACAATGGTATCACAACCGTCCGACAATGCAGCATCACAAACTAGATATGGTCTCTTTCTCAACGTGCCCAACACCGTAGCTACTACAGTAATGCTCCTGGCACATAATCTGAACCTGGTAGGCATTCCATAAATATGTGCTGGACGACAATGAAGTAGAAGTGAGAAAACCCACAAGAACCACTCCTGTTTTCGAAGCTATGACAGATGGTCAACTTATTCTTCAGGATTTCCGATCTCTCAGAAACCACTCGACCTATGCCTTTGCTGTTATAAATCAAAAGTGAAATGGGGCGCCTGGGTGGCTCAGTCGGTTAAGCGGCCAACTTCGGCTCAGGTCATGATCTCGCGGTCCGTGACTTCGAGCCCCGCGTCGGGCTCTGTGCTGACAGCTCAGAGCCTGGAGCCTGTTTCAGATTCTGTGTCTCCCTCTCTCTCTGCCCCTCCCCTGTTCATGCTCTGTCTCTCTCTGTCTCAAAAATAAATAAACGTTAAAAAAAAAAAAAGATTTAAAAAAAAAGTGAAAAATACAAAAGTGAAAATACAAAAGGTGGAGGTGAAAGCATAGCCTGGCAGTGGTTGGGGGTCCAAAGTGGAAAACAAACTCGTCCTTTTTCAACAAATCACAAAGCATCTCTTTGTCCCTGGAGGTAGCTTCCCCTATGACCACAGTTTCCCTTTGAGTGAAAAACAGGCGAATCCCAGAGAGAGCACAGGGGCAGACCCCGAGGCACAGTCCTTAACCAGGAGGGATACTCTCTGGGGCCCTTCTCTCCCATTTTTTTTTTTTCTGTTCCATCTTTCCTCTTCTCTCTCTTCCATGGCCAGCCTTGTTTCTTGAATCTATAATGATGGTTTCCTGCTTCTCCTTATGGACGGAAAGTCTGGTGGCTCTCATGGGAAATCACCGTCTCTCCTCCCCGCCCCCCTCCCCCACAAGACTCCTCTGTCTCCCTCTGGGTGGGGTTTCAGCTGTGGCAGCTCCTGTGGTCTTCTCTGTGGAAAAGTTTGGGGGGGGACTTCAGTTCCCAGAACAACACCTCTGTCACCTGCAGGCCACATAGACTGTTCTCCCTCCTCGTCGTCACTCTTAAGGAGAGGGGACAAAGCCTCTCAGGCTCATCATTCAAGAAACTCAACCGACAGTATTTGAAGGAGAGAACCACAGCTGTGAAAGCCCACGGAAGCCTTCAAGTGCTAAGCAAGAAGTACCAGGGAAAAAGGGCAGACACCTGGACCAGGGCAATTTCACAGATGAATGGGTGAGGTGAGGGGGGAGAAGCAGGAGCTGTTGCTGGCTTATACCCAAGTGTAAATTGCTTGTTTTGCCCTACAGCATTTTATGGTGCTGGGAAGCTTCTCTAGGAATCTCCTGTGGGACTAGACATGATAAAAATGTAAATAAGAGAAGCTATAATGCCACCCTGCACTCCAACTTCTGAAGAGGATCCGGAAGCCCCTTTCTTCAACTGCGTGACACCCCTGGGAGTCTAACTCTGTCACATGAGGTTCAGTGTAGTAGAGAGGAGAAAGTTAAGGCAACACAGGGCTATCACTGAAGAGGTGGCTTCGGTGTATTTAATTTTAAAAGGGGGTACACTCACTGGTTCCCTTTGTGCCATAAGTGGAAACAGAGAAGAAAACAGGCTTCAATAAGTACCCACCTCTCTCCAATGCAGCCACATGCATAATGACCAAAGATGCCCTTATCTACCAAGACTCCGGCTCCAGAATACAAAAGAGCAGTGCCCTGCCTACTTGGCTCAGACACATGCTCAGTCGCAACTACTCATGGGGTTAGAGGCCACCATCTACCCATACACCTGCTCTCACATGCACGAATCCTCCCCAACAGTCCCTCGACACACTGAAATCACTTACACATGCACTTACTCCCGTCACCACTCACCTTCTTCCCTTTCCAGAACCAAAAGCTGACCTACACCCGCCATTCAACAGAGGAGACTGGCACTCCTGTGCACAACCCACCCCACCTCTCTCTCTCCTGCGTACTGATCCACTCGCTTCTTCAATCAATCCCCGGCATAAATACATGCACAGTGCATCCTGTCACTCATTCATGTTATTCGTGTGTGCTTTTTCCCATTCGAATGAACACTCAGGTGTAGATCTACTCCTTAATTCACTCATCTATGCTAATCAGACAAGTATCAATAAATCACCCCAGTACGCTGCTATAAATTCCAAAGCTTGGACATAGCTCCTTTTCAGGAAAAAGTGTCTACATTCCCCAATAAATTTTAACAACTATTTGTTTTCATATGGCACTTCGGCCAAGAGAAACCCTTCTTAACAACGCAATGACAGTAACACTCTGCTTTACCACCATATCACTGTAAGAAGCTGCATAGAATTAGACAAGTATCGTATGATCTCACCCATATGTGGAATTTAAGAAACAAGACAAATGAACACAGGGGCAAAAAGAGGCAAACCAAGAGGCGGACTCTTAACTATAGAGAAAAAAAAACTGATGGTAAATCAGGGGGGAAGCTGTTGGGGGGAAACAGGGGACGGGGATGAAAGAGGATACTTATCATGAAAAAAAGAAAATTAAAAGACAAAGCTTTTTTTTTTATGTTTATTTTTGAGACAGAGAGACAGAGCATGAATGGGGGGAGGGTCAGAGAGAGAAGGAGATACAGAATCAGAAGCAGGCTCCAGGTTCTGAGCCGTCAGCACAGAGCCCGACGCGGGGCTCGAACTCACGGACCGCGAGATCACGACCTGGGCCGACGCTTAACCGACGGAGCCACCCAGGCGCCCCAAGACAAAGCTTTTTACAAAAAGTGACACGGTGGCACCTGATCAGGAGACCATCACACCGCAAAGCTGAGGTTTCTAGCAAAGCCACGCCGACATTTCTGTTCATTATCTGCAGGCTACTGATGCGGGTAGGCTAGGAGATTCAGCAGCATAAAAAATGAGGACGTTCCCGGAAAAATAATTGCATTTTCTCAATGAATTAGAAGGCAGATTTTACCAGCAGAGAGTGCTAGTTAGAGGAAAAGAGACTTAGGTTTGAGGTGAGAAAAGAGAGTGTGAAGTTATTTTGGAGTGGGAGAAAGTGAACGTAGTAGGAAATGCAGCAGGAGCTGGGCGGGACCAAGTCACAACTCGAGATGCGGGGCCGTGTCCTCACGGCTCGCGCGCCTGCAGCCTGGAGAAGAACCCGGAGTTGCCGGACTGCCTCGAGGAAGGCGGGACGTAGGCGGCTGCTTTCACTAAGGCTGGGCCCGGGCACCGCCGGGGGTCCCCTTCGCGTCCCTTCACCTCCCCCCCACTCTGCCAAACGTGGACGAGGCGACCATTTGTGCCCGGGCTTCAGCCAGCTTCGGGTGGCGCCTCCTTGCAAGCACATCCTGTCCCTGCTGCGCCGACGCGGTGGTCCACGAGCCAAGAACGACTTGCAACCCGGCAGTGCGGGAGACTAAACGGGGGCAGGAAAATAAAGGTTCCCCCCTGTTGTCTTTCAGCCCACAGTTCTAAGATACTTTTCAAGGCTCCTTAGAGGATTCTGGCATGATGAAGGATCACTCGCCCTCAGCAGCGCTCAACCCAATAACGTATCCTTGCATCCATTTTCCCTCCCTCCCTGTCCCATTCTCCTGGTCCCCAACTCCTGCTTCCCTTGGAGTCGCTTTCAAAACCGGAAACCAACAACAAACCAACCAACCGACCTCCACAGAAGTCTTTCCCTAAGGCTCTGCCTTCATGAGAGCTCGGCGTAAGATGACTGGTGACAGCAGCGGCTACAGCCGGGATTACGGATTTCAGCAAGGACCCCACTGCTGGGTGTGAGTGGGGTGGTCACACCTCCTGGCGTGTACCCGCACCACAAAGACTAAGGCTCTCTCGCCTGTCGTGGACTTGGGGGGGGGCAGGGGTGGAGGCAGCGAGTGAATGTATCAGGTCTAGTGGTCGCTCTGTCAAATATCTGTAAGTCTTGGAAAAAGAAACCGGAAGGGTCAAGTCAGCCAACTATCAACTTGAGATATCCTGTGAAATCCAGAAGGCCTGCTAGGACATGTTTAAGGAGATATGCATCTCCTGCAGCCATAGGGCAGACTGCTGGAAACCAGACCCAGGAACTAACTGTAACAGTAGCAATGCTACAGAAGAGACTTAAGGCGCAATGTTGGAATGTCCTCTATGGGAAAACCCTAAAAAAAAAAAAAAAAGAGCGGGGGTGGGGAGGCACCTGGGTGGCTCAGTCTGTTAAGCGGCTGACTTCGGCTCAGGTCACGATCTCACGGTTTGTGAGTTTGAGCCCCACGTCAGGTTCTGTGCTGACAGCCCGGAGCCTGGAGCCTGCTTCGGATTCTGTATCACCTGCTCTCTCTGCCCCTCCCCAACTTGTGCTCTGTCTCTCTATATCTCTCAAAAAGAAGTAAATGTAAAAAAAAAAAAAAAAAAAGCATGGGACCCTGAGACCCACAGAGGAACGTCTGGGTACACAGCAAGGGAAGAGTTTTCCTACCATCTCCAAGGTGGCAAGACAAGCTTCTCTCCCATTGCCAGAGGAAACAAACTTGACCTTAGAGACCTTATCTGAAGCAGGTGCCTTTCAACAGGACTCCTGTCCTCCCAGATATACGCCCCTACCTCCCTCCAATCCCTCCAGGCCAATAACAAAAGTCAGGTCATGCACAAGTAGAGCTGGAAAACACAGCTCCTAGCAGGAGGCAAATAGCTAAGAAGAAACAGCTTACATACTGAAGGAAATGCAATGGAAAGACCTGGCCTATATAGATCTTCAGAAGGCAGGGAGCACATGTGGAAGTGGATTTTGAGGGAGCAAGAGGGGGATACAGAATTTATTGGCTCGGGAGCACTTTCTTGTGAATTACAGGGCAAAGGTCTGGCAAAGACTCCTGGAGGCACTCCTGACATGCTCCTGCATGGGTGGCTTAGTGAATGAGGCAGTAGATGATGGGATGACCTTGGCAAAATATTGCAAAAGGGGCCAAAAGATGAGGGAGGTGGGAAAGTTAGGCTGGAAGGATTCTGTGAGACTGAGGATTGGTTACCCGATGTTCTAGAAAGGCCCAGTGGGATTAAGCACCAGCCCCCACCCAGGTCTATCAGCTCAATAATGCTCCTTTCATTGGCCTTCCTCTTCCCCTGCCTCAGCCTCCTTGTCCCTAATTTCTGCTCCCAAAGGTTGTTTCCCACAGAAAGTCCTTGTGCAAAAGACTAAGACAAGCTATTTCTGAGGAAACGAAATTATAAGCAAGCTAAAGAATCCTGAGACTGCTCCTGGACCTACCACAGACTCCAAAAATTACTGTCTAAATTAGTGCATTCTAGTAGAGTGTCTAAGTGGGTCCTCCAGAGATAATAAGTTCCTCCTCTCCTCTTCTCCCTTCACCTGAATCTGTAAATTAAGATGGCAGTTAAGGGCAAACGACTCCTTGAGACAGAACAATAACACAAATATAACCACTGCAATCTCTTTGGCTCTGTGCAGACCAGAAGCCCCTGTGAACACGCTTTTCCTTGGGCGTGACTCGGCTTCTCATTTCTCAGTACACTGTTTCCTCCATTGTCACTATCTAGCCTCAGGACAGCAGTGTCCCCTGGAGGGTTCAGATCCCCTTCTGGGGAAATCAAAGAGCCGATCAGGAATTAGTCACCAAACTGTGTCACTTTAGATACAAGGAAGAGAGGAAGAAGGAGGGGAAAGGAGCTGGGAGGGGAGGGGAGAGAGGGGGAGAGAGGGGAGAGGAGGGTGGGCAGGTGACTGGGAAGGGGAGGAGTAAGGCAGGAGGGGGAAGTGCTGTAGTTGAGGGGAGTTCACACTTTTATTTAATTATCACAAGACACGTGCAAGTGTTCTCCTGTCACGGAGATGAGGAAGCCAAGGCTTAGGGTCCCTGTTTTAAATAATGGATTCTTAAACTACACGGACAGCTAGGGGCTGCAGGTTGGGCCCCAGCATAAGCAAGAGACAAGACTTGACAGAGAAGGAGGGAAACCGATCAGATCAGATACACAGACGCCTGCAGGCTTCTGCCTTCTTATAGCTGGGATTTATTTTGATACACCAATTTATGGGAAAAAAAAAAGAAAACTTCACAGAACTGGAATGCAGGCAACCAGAATATTTTCATTTTCCCTCTATTTAACAAGCAATGGCTGCCAAGCAAGCGCATGTGAAGCAATTTCCTGGGAGGGGGACCCGAAGGCTTGAGGAGAAGCACCGACCTCACTGCACCCTGAGTTCTGACAGTCCCCAGGATGAGGGAGCCGAGAACCAGAGTGGCCCTCTGGAATGGGAAGAGGCAGATCAGCAAGCCAGCTGCTGTTAAGTACAAAATGAAGTTAACAATGACACCCCCAGGCAGCTGGACCAGACCTGAGCTTCTTGTAAATCTTCCAGTCGCTCTGCTTTGTGTCTGGAAGGTCCAAAGCGTGACAGCACCTCCCTCCGCTTCCCTAAGATCTTTGCCCATGCATATCCACCTATGCCAATGCAATAGCTAATGTTTTATTACACTATATCCCTTTCTTGAGTTTCCTGCTGAAGTCATCATAACGCTGTGCCATTTCAGCGTTCTCCTTTTCAACCAGCCCTTTGTAAATTGTACATTCTTTCTCCATTTCCAGTAATAACTAAGCTTCAAAGGCTTATAATACCACGGAGCTGAAGGGACCTTTTTTTTTTTTTTTAAATTCAAGAAACAATTATATAGCATTTATCCTAGGCCACACACTGCTTCTTCACTTAAAATTATTAACTTATTGAATACTCATAACAATTCTAGAAGTTAGGTACAGTTATCCCCATTTTCTGGGAAGAGACCACTGAGGCTCAAAAAGACTAGATAACTCGATTCGGGTCAACAATTAAGTAGAAAGTGGAAGGGCCAGGATTTGAACCAGGCAACCTAGCTCCAAAGTCTGTGCTCTGAACCTCGGGGATCATTTAACTCATTCCCTTCATTTTATTTTACTCTATTTTCATTCTTTTCATTTCATAGAAGAGGAAACTAAGACACAAAGCAGCTAAGTGGCTTGTGCAAGGAGAAGGTAGCATGTGGGCTGGCTGCAGGGCTTCTGATGTCCAGCTCGACGTTGCTGGCCACGGTTCCAGCCGTATTCACCTGTAGGCTGCCTTCCAGTGGTGGTTCCCCATGAGTTCTTCAACTGATCTGTAGATTTACAATATCGCAGTGGAGCTTTATTTTACGAAGACTGCGTTCAAAAACATTTGGAATTGTGAGGATTTGCACCTAGTCTTTAGGGGCTTTAGAATTGGGTAACACAGGTTCCAGAGCTTCCATAATTAGCCATGAGACCACAGTATGCTCCTTTCCCTTTCTGTGAGGTCTAGCTGGTATATGGGATGGTGCCCTACAACCTGTCAGAAGCATATAAATCCGGTTCTTACAATAAGAATGGTGATCAGTCCTGTTAATAGCTTAATGTTTTACCTATTATTTCTGCAGTTTGTGAAATGGTGACAAGGATATACACTCGGATGGTCATTGTTTCTCAACGAGGGAGGGTCTGGTGCAGAGATGACTGCTGGGGATGGGGAGGCTGTGGCTCAAAGCTGGGAAAGGCAAACCATGTTCCTGTTAACAGCTCTGAGTAATAGTGTTGTGAGGCAAAACGCAAAGCTGTTAATAAGGGAGAAACTGGGGCTCTATAGAAACATACCTCTGCATGTTCTCCTTCCCCTGGGCATGGGGTAGCATGCCTTCACCTACTCTTCTTATTAGCCCTTACTGTCACTTCACAGAAAAACCTCATGTAAAGCTGATTGCATCTGGTATAATGGCTGTTTCCTCAACCATGTCTGTCACTGGAGATTGCGTGTCCTTCAAGGACAGAAAACCCTGTCTTTTATTTCTATCTACAAAGCTAGTAGCATGGTTGGCACTCAGTAAACACGAGTTGAATGGTTAATGAGTGAATGATTTTTCAACTTGATTGAAATGCAACCATTTCTGCTTTCATTCAGCAGCCGGGACTCAGGTTGTCTTCTAAGAACAATGCACTAAGTAGCGCCCCCTCCCCCCTGCCCCTTGACTATGTGTTGGGTAGGAGTGATACTGAAGCATGCGAGTCAATGCACTTTTCCTGAGTGGGAAGACATGTTGAGGTCTGGAACATTTTTAGATCCAGGTTTTGAGAACGGCTGTCCGATACTTTTCCAAGATGTTGTCAACCAATCACCAAAGGGTGCCCATAACTCCCTATGCATCAGAATGTGTCCTATACTCATTACAAAGCAAAACCAAAATCAAGTGTTTAAAAAATCTCAAGCTAGCATTTTGTCTTGTTAACACTTTAATCTCTAAGGAGACACTTAGAGCTGTGTTTTTTGGTTTCAGAGACAATTTTAAGAAAGGAAATGTGGAGAAAAGGCCCAGAGAGGGAGGATGCCAATTCATATAATTTTTGTGTGTGCTTTAATATTGAGAATATTGAGGATTCTTTAATGGCAGAACGCAAGCGTAAACTTGGTGGGTCTCCCACAGCACCTCGCGCTGCCTATGCACACAGCCTATGCTCAATTAAAATGGGATGGATGGGTGGATAGATGGACAGAATATAATTTTCTATTGCTACCATTACCAACAATCCCCTGTAAACTAGCATAACTCTGGTCAGTATATCCAAATACCCTACCTCTTTCTTACCCATCATTTCTCTTTCTTGACTTTCTTCGCACATAACTGATATCTGATATTGTCAGTTCTTTATTCAAGCATTCAGGAAAAAACAAAAACAAAAAACCAAAAAACCCTGTCTCCCTCATCAGCCAACAGGAAAACCTCTACATACATAAGGGTCTTCTCACACAAATCAAAGAACAAAACTCAGCGCTATTTTCACTGGGGTGCCGGTCTCCATCTGAGGAAGAGGTGAAGTCAGCAATGTGGTTAAAGTCTAAGACTGACGTTTTGTTTTTCCCGTCATTTATTTGGCACTAGCTATCCTGTGCTTCAAAACAAGAAACCAAAACACGCTAACAATAACCTAACATTCACTCCCTGCATGGCAGTGAGGGCTCATGTAAACCATTCCCAGTGAGTCATGTCATAACTCTTTGTCCCAAATAATTCACTGCCATCCCTGCAGCTGCCTCTGGCTGCTCGGGTCACCTTTACCCATGTCCAAACTCAATCTCCGAGACCTTCTTTCCTTCTGTCCCTCCCAGTTTTGGGTGGTTCTCCGTCTGCCCTCAATTATCAATCACGAAGATTTCCAAGGCCAGATTAATTCTTGGGCCGGAACTAGCCAATTCGTGGAGGGACCGTCTTGGAGGAAGAGGAGAGGAAGAGCTTTAAGGGGAGACACTCGAGGAGGCCAGGGAAAGAGAACAGTGCCACATGAATTATCAGAGGAAAAAGAAACATGGGAGAAGTACAACAGAACATGTTAGAAGGGACTATTTCCCAGATCTCTTGCTCATTCCAGAACTTTTCAGAAAATAAATAGCTGAAGACAGGGAGAATGTGTTTGGGGAAAGTAATCCTATCTTCTGTGACAGGATTCATTTTGTTACTGAAGGGAAATAACCTATGAGGAGGGAGAGACAGAAAGAAACCAGGAGTAGGGTGGGCGAGACAAAGAGGAAGACATATGGGGAGGGGGGTGGGAGGAGAGAACATGGTATGCAGTGGGAACACTGTTGGAAACATGAGAACCGCCCCCAGAAAGAAAATGCCAGCATCTCTGGGCAAAAATCTAAATTGTCAGCACATGCATCTTTGCTCTCAGAAATATACACTTTTTTTTTTTCTCTCTCTCTCAGGATGACTCCCCATTCCAACATCAGTAGAACAGTTCACATCAAGAGACTAGGATCATTTCATTCCTCTCATCGTATAGCATTTCTAGGCCCATCCCTCAGCTTTCCTCACAAATGTGCAATCGCCATGCTTTAGGCTAACCAATGCTGGGAGCCTGTGGCGAGGAAGATTCGAGAGCAAGTGGCTGTCCAGATTTCATCGAGATTTAGGTCTTACAAAACTTTAGTGGAAGAAATATGTCCCTCTTGGAAGGAAAATACAACCTTCAATGCATACACCTTATAAATACAGTTTTCCATTTAATTCTCAGTTGTTAATGTCAATATGAGCAGGGAGAGTAAAAAACAAGAACAAAAACAAAAGGTAATAAACAATGAGCACTTTCTTTGTATCCGGCCTCTGCTAAGAACTTTGCATACATTCTCATTTGACCAGCACAAAAATAACACGTAGCCGTTAGTGTTAACTCTGTTTTTACAGCTGAAGATGTTCAGAGGGATTAGGTAACTTGGCCAAAGCCACTAGGCTGACAGGTAGAGCGGCCAAGATACCAAGAGACCCCTCTGGCTTCTGATATTGTACAAAGGGCCCTAATTTCACTTTACTGACAGTGAGCATTAATAAGCACCTTCCCCACCAACCTTTTCCCATACCCGGTAATAGAGGAGAATGCTTACATCCTTCCCTTCCCTTTAATTCTTTCCCTAGGCTGTTAAAAAAACAATAAAATGATTTAAAAAAAAAATTAGGCAATGGACCTGAATAGTCCAAAAACAAATCAATCCTCGATTGATGGTAGTTAATGGTATAAAAGAGGAAATAAAAGATATGGATAGTCCACAAATGTCTGCCCTCTCCACCCCATTTGACACTATTGACCCCGTTTCCTTTCTTAAAAGTCATTTCTCTGGACTTTAGTAACCTGCCCCTTACAGAGCTGACCACGATCCTCCCTCCACCTCCACCAGGCTGGTGACCTTTGCTGAATATTCTGCCCCCTCCTCCCTTCCAACTGTTGTGGGTGGCTCAGGAGGAATCTCACTTTGCTTTTCTCTGCATACTCCTCTCCTGAGAGAACTGATCTTTTCTCAGCTGGCCACTGGCAGTAGTCACATCAACACTATGCCGATGAATTTCAAACCCATAGCTTCACATTCCAGACCATACAGCTGTAGGCACTTCGAGATCTCCTCCCATGTCCAGCCCTCAGCTCAGAATTTAACACATCTTCTGTGAAAAACGAGTTCCCACTTCAACTTATCAAATTCCATTGATCCATCACCATCCTTTCTATCTCAAAACTCCAGCTTTGACTAGTTTATCTCCTCTATTATCTCTATATAGGATACTACCAGATCCTAAAGAAGCAGACTTCAAAATTCTTTTGCAATCCCTGAGACCACCAACACCCTGGCCCTTGTCACCTTGCATTTGGTGACCCACCTTTGGGTAACTCTTCCCATTCCTTCATATAGTGGTACACGATTAATCTTCTTAAAAATAACCATTTCATCATGCCTTTCCTATGGCTACCTCCCAGGATAAGGTTAAATGACATTACCCTACCTTTCATGGTTTTCCGTGACGTACCAGTTAGTAGTGACACTCATTTAGTCCAAGCCAGGGATTCAAGAACTAAGTATGCTGTTTCATAGAAGAATCTAAAGGGGACAGATATGCCAGTGGTGGCCATTTCAAATCCTTCACAAAAACATAACATAGAATAATAGCTAAAAGCTGATGTAATCCTACCTGTTATTGATGCTTGCTCTTTACCACACTTTTGGGGGGATGGGGTGAGGATGAGATTTAGAGATTACAAATGACTAGATTAAGGTCACATGATGAGATGCCAACTCCCGATATGGTGCTTTTCCAACTATAGGATGTTGCCTTTCAAAAAATCAACTCTGTCCCACTGTAACCCCCACACTTATTTTTCATTACCTGCCTGTAATTCCATTCAGGTTAAGCTGATCCCCACATAACCCTTATATGATCATTCAGTGTCAAGTGTCAAATCCAAATCTTCGTTCACGCGATCATTCTCACTTAGAAAAATGTCACCTTGCTTGGATCTCTACATTCCACATTCCTCAAAGCCTAGGTCAAGTTCCACTGTCTCCAATTCCTCCACAATGTTTCAGGGCTGCAACTTCAGCCCACATAGACAACATTCCTTGACTATGGCATATGAACTGTACTGTCCATTTGAGGCATTTCGTCATATTCTGTCTTGCACTTTTAGTCAACATTTTTGTGTGTGCAGGCTTTGCTTCAACTAAAATCAAATTCTGAAGAGAATCAGAACATGTCTTTTCTGCTGTGTTGTCCTTCACACTGAGTACAGCTCTGTGCACAGAGTAGGTGCTGCACTATTTGTTGAAAATATAAGGAATCTAAGAATAGAACCTGAAACAAAGTCTTAAATAGATAATCCAAAGGCCCAGAGGAAATCAAGTCTTATATAACCCCAAGCTTAATTTTACAATTAGCTTAAGTTCATTTACTCATTCAACGAATATTTTAATGAGTGCCTGCTCTGAGCCAATTAAAGTGCTAAGCATTAAAATGCAACGGTGTGTGAGACCGACGCATTGCTGCCAACATGGAGCTAATAGTCTAGTCAGCGGAAGACACAAACATCAAACAAATAATTGTGTGTGTGTGCGTGTATGTGTGTCTGTATAATTTATCTGGAACACTGAGTAGGGAAAATGGGGGAAAGAGAAATATATTTTACTATAGAATCAGTAAAATCAGAAAATTGATTAGATTCAGGGGTGAGGGAGAGGAAAGAATCAAAGAGTACTTGTTAATTTCTAATACATGTCACTGGAAAGATACATATACCATTCCCCTGAGATGGAGAAAAATACTGGAGGGCAGGGTTTATGTGGTTATATCACAAAATTCAACTCTGGCACGGGGAACAGTTCCATTAGGAGAACCCGATCGAATAAGAACAGCTGACAAGAAGTAGTCTGAGGCCCATATCCCGACTCATCTTCAGGTGGATTTCTTAAAAACGTAAACGCTCTACCAAAAATTAGTCCTGAGAAGAGGAAGGCAGATCCCAGAAACTCAACCCAGAATTGGGTAACTAGACTGTGAATACCTGCAGGTTAGTGTTTGCTGAGGCAGGGAGAATAGAAAATAAATCTTTTCAATCAAAGAAAATCAAATCTGGCCCATTTATTTTCTTTATCAAGTGAATCAAAAGCTTGGCTGAACGAAAAACTACAAGTAATCTGTAAAAGGACTGCTCCCAGTATCTTGTGTATCCGTGCAAAAGGCAGGCTAACACAGGGGCCCCCACTCTCCATTCCCTTTCTGGTGCTGTCGGCTGGTGTAGAACAGTGTGCTGGGAAAGACGCCAAAGTTCTGGATTCAAAACCTATTCAAACGACTTCATTGGTCAGAGGGTTGGAAGGAAACCTATAAGTTCAATACCTCATAAAATCAAAGAATCAAAGGACTCTGGAATCAGAAGGAACATAGGGCTCATCTCTTCCAAATTCTTTCCAAGCAAGCACCCATCCTAAGACCTTATTTTACAAATGAGAACACAGAAGTCTGGAAAGGTAAAATGACTTGTTACACAGCTAATGAGTAGCAAAGCTGGGAACAGAGAACCATGTTTTCCTGCCTCCCAGCAGATTACCTCTTCCAGTCTATGGACCACAGTGTCTGGATGGGAAAGAGAAGGGTTTGGTCCAGAAAAGTCATCCCTTTTGGAAAGTAACAGGAGAACAGGTTTGGAGGTCAGGAATTTGATATCTGGGGAGGTGGACTGCCATGCCAAATTTCAATTTGGCTAAAAGAAGTCCCCACAGGACACTAATTACATGAGTAAAACGATCCTAATGAAATCTGAAAATTATCAATGTGATAGGGAGTAAAATACTTTTTGCGACATTAGAGAGACACGGAGCAGCTTGTTCTAGGAATCCGGGCACAAGCTAACGAGGCCAGTGGATATGGAAGCAGAGAGGACAGATGGACGTAACTTAGAGGCCATGCAGGAGTTACCGGGGTTTGACTGATGGTATAAAGAAAAGAAGTAAAGGGCAGTGAGGAATCATCTCCAAGTATGTCACCGATTATAGGGCAAAAGACCACGTGAGTGCTCTCTGCACGTAAAGCAGATGTTGAAAACTGGTTCAAAGCCTACTTTTTACTGCCAATGAATCAGAAAAATCACCTTCACGTGAAGGACAGCATACTTAATTTTTAAAAACGAATATTCACTTTTTCACTCCCTGTGCACAAGCCCCACCTTTCATCTTTATTGACTCATTCACATTTTCATTCAATAAAACATGTAGAAGCCTTCTGCGCAATGAGTCCTGGGGTAGCTACAAAAGACATTCCCAACCTTAGACGCTCCCCGATATACTTTTAAAGTTGAGCCGCTTGCACATCTAAGTGTTACAAGAGAGGTATGAACACGGGGCTACGGGAGCACAAGAAAAGAATGACTAATTCTGCCTAGAATTGTTAAGAGAAGGCTCCATAGGAGAGAGGACACTTGAGTCTGAACTTTAAGGACATTCATGTATTCACCTGGGGAACTGAAAGAGGAGCATTGGTGAGAATAGCCCATGCAGATACATAAAGTAGTAGAAAATGGTCACATTTAGAGAATGGCCAGTTATGTTTTCTGAAACTGTTGCTGGATCACAGCAGAGTATGTTGGGGCACGGTGGAGAGTTGGAAGAGGGACACAGATAAGCCCGACCGTGAAAGCTGGGCCCAGATATTCAAAGGACTTTTATGGCTTGCTAAGGAATACACAGCTCATCCAGTGGATAAAAAGGAGCCGTCGGAGATTTGTGGGAAAATGAGCTTTCTGCTCTAGATATCCAATTCTTCATTCTTCACGGCATACTAAAATCTATTTAATTCAGTAAGTCATGGGCTACAACTCCTTCCTCATTCCCATTTTGATTTGAGAAAGACTGCATTAGCCACTTTCGGGTCTTCAAGGACAATGCCTCCATCCAAAAAAATACAGATGCCCAGGTGATGGGTTTTTCATCATCCAAGGCAACCACCAGACATCCTCTTCCTGGAAGATGCTGGCTGGGGCTGTTGTCATGCTTTTGGAACCGATGTCTGATCAGGCCCTGGTTCTTTCTCCTTTGTAAAGGAAAGCACGATATGTTTGAGGGATCTTGAGCACGCACCCCTCCTTCACCCTGAATTAAATTCACAAAAGCAGAGTTTTCATTTTCTTAATCAAGGCACGACACTGCTACGTTAGGGCAGATCGTCCTCCTGTTGTAACGCTGTCCTTCCATCCACAGTATCTCTACTCTGTTAGGATGGACCACCTGCATGTTCTGGGGCTCTGACCGGGGGCTCAGCACCTAGGCATTTCAGGATCATGCCCTGCTCTTTATTCATTTCTGCAGGGTCTCCTTCCCCTCAGAGAGGCCCCATTCCTTCTTTAGGTCTCCTGTCAATTTCTTCTTTTCATTTTTTTTTATAGACACATTTCCCTGCGGCTTACTAATAACCAGAGTGACTGATTGGACAGCTGGTACAATCAAGTGTGGAGAAGCAGGATCCTTTCCCAGTGCTCAGAAGGAATGGAAGAGATAGGCATTTTTTTTTTTTTTTAGAAAAAAAATATAAGCTCAAAATCTGAAGCACGTGTCATGGCTAGGGCTGACAGACTTAGCATGTGTGTCCTTTAAACGGGACCCAAAGGATTTCAAAGGCTGAATCAAATGCTGTACTTGCTTTCTTTTCCCACTTTCCAATTTTACCTTTGTGACAGAAAAAGAAATATGCCTCAGTCTCCCTGATGACACTGAGATACATGAACTATCATCTCCCACAGAAAAGGGGGGGGAAAGCCACCAGGTGACCACTCAACTCTCGGATGTACCCTCGGCTCCTCCAGGAAAGCACATGGATTTTCGGGGTCACCCCTTTGAGCGCAAGAAGCATGGTGGGAAACACAGTGAGATGCTCTGGAGAGATTAACTATTGCGTCCCTTCCCTTCACTGCCGGGTTCTTAACACGACACCAAACAGCCAGGAGGAAATGAAGTTGACATCACTTGAGGTGAGATGAAAACAATGCCAGGAAGGGAAAGAAAATCCGTGTAAAGAAAAGGGACACTAAGAACGGCCATGCCTCTCAGGCACTAAGATTCGCAGGTCCATAATTGTTTGAGGTCTGCAGTATAGTAGTGATGCCTTTCATCCACCCTTCACCTCCAATGCAAGACCGAATATGGCCTTGTGTGCCCCTGATATGAAATCTAGAAAAATCTCTAGATGCTTTGAAACAAACAGCTAAACATGTGATCTGACTTACAGCGCCAGTCATTGGGCATATGCAAAACAAGGATTTGACTGCCTGCATAAGACATTTCAATTCAACCTTGAGGAGCCAGCTCAATATTAGAGCATGCCTTGTTGAGCCCAAAAGAGGAAAATGCACTGTGCAGCAATTAATAAATGTTTCTTAATAGTGATTAGTTCCTCCCTCATGTTATGCTATTGTGAAGAGACGCCAGAAAGCTCCATATAATAGCTCAGATCTGGAATCTGGAGTCTGGGGAAGAACAAATGTTTGGGACTCATTCTCTCCTGCTCACGCAAGGAAGCTCAAGTCTGATGGCCGTAAGGACAGGAGGCAAAAGGCCACCTGTTCAGCCAGGAAGGCTAAACTGTGGGATAACTGTTCCCACAGTTATAACTGTGGGAGAGATGGCTGGGTAGGTGGAAGACAGGGGTTAAAAACAATGATAAGAATCACCTAATAATCACCTACTTGGAAAGTGTGTCTGCAGATTCTGCCACGGTTCTTACAAATCACAAAGAGCTTTAATAACGATAGCGCGGTACTTCTCTCTTATTTCTTTGGACAAACAGGAAGTTTCCTATGCCATGCAAAGTCTTTAATCAGATGGATGGCATTGCTCTCTTATACAAAATTATGCCCTTCCTTAATACAATTCCAAAGCTATGCTTTGGCCTACCCTCTCTTGCTTGTTCACAGCAGCCAGAACCCCAATAATGCCACACTTTATCAAACCACCTGCAACCCCCTGCCAGAACATTATCAAGCCCAATTCAATTGGTTCCCCTGAAGGAGGGCTCTCCCGGACTCCAGGTAAGGGTTGTGAGACGGAGGTGGCCCACCGTTTCTTTTCTCACCTTGGCCCTCATCCTGCGTCTTCCTCATTCTAAACTGTTTTCCCTTTTATTTCATTCTGTGGCACTTTAGGGAGCAATTCCATTAACTGTAATAACAGCGTAGTAATACAAAGAACATCATTTTCTAGTGTTAATAACTTTCATTTTCAAACCACTTGTACGCTCCAAAATTTAGCAAAGCATAAATTTCTCAAGGCTAGCAGGCACCAAATTTGGAGCTTTAAAGTTCTGTTTCCTTGGGGTTTGTAATCAATCTATGTACAGAAGAATTGGAATGCCATTTAAAGTCAGATTTGATGCTCACGCTGCTAGCTTTACTAATGGAAACTCATCTCTGTGCATAAAATAGGCACACGGAGCGTTGGCAAAAGGACCAAAAACCATATGAGGAAATCATGACCATCTGGAAGAGGATCACCACTGGTGAGATGTCTATATCCTATCCCTTTCCAGAATTTGAATTTCATAGCACTAACAGGGATCCCAACTTTAGATTGGTCATCAGGAAAGAACCAAAGGAAAGAATTCTTTCATTAGCATCACGTTCAAATTTATGCAGAACTATCACTGCGTTCCATCTTATTCTGGTCACTGGGACCACAAAAGTGACAGCGGGGTCGAGAACGGTGATCTGCAACCCTGGCTACCCCTTTACTATCAACTTGGGAGCTTTTAATAGATGTCATTTCCCAGGCCCCTACCCACCTCCCATCCAACCAAATCAGAATTTTGCAGGGTGGGGCCATGAGATCTGCATAGTTTCTTAAAGTTCCCCAGGAAATTCTAACCACATGGTCAGGACTGAGATGCACTGACACTGGGAACTGAAGACAGCACGGGAGTAGTCAGCACATTCACACTTCCCTGAGGTTGTTGAATCAGTGATACATTTTAGAAGGCTTCTTTATCTGAAAAAGGAAAATGTTAACTTCTGACGATCAGAGCAAACATACTTTGTTTGAATTACCTCATTTGTCATCACTACCTCTCCCACCCAGCTTCCCTGCAGCAGCTAAGTGTTCGTGGGATGCGGATCTCACTTCCCCGGCAAGACCGTGAACTATTAGACGGTTCTCTACAGTCTTGGGCACACAGTAGGTGCCACCTGGTTTGTTACTGGTAGCCAATGAGAAAGATTCTGCAGAAAGCTGACCATGTGGAAGAACGTTTCAGAACACACAAGTGTTCAACTCTTCTAGCAGGGTTAATTTTGGACTTGGGCTGAATGATCGGAGAAGGAAGCACTTCCCAAAGGATTGTGCCGCTAGAGGCCGCTCTGAACCAGATCCTTGTTAAGTGGCTTTCCGAAGTACAAGCACATCCAAGGGAAAGAAGGCTGCTGAGTAGCACAGGGAGTCATGGCAACATCAGGGTTCCTATTTTTAAACTTGTAGGTGAGCAAGCACACAAAGTGCGTGTGTATACCTGTGGGGGAGGGGATTCTGGTATATTTCCAAAGAATATTCTTCTGAGGTTTTGAGTTTGCAGGTGGCTAACAACCTATGACCATCAGATCAAAGAATTAAGCTAGAATCTGTTCTATTAAAATGGTTTTTTTTCTCTTCCTTAACTCCGTTATCTTGTTCTCCACCAGAAGGGACCGTTTATGGCCTCGTGTCCAGAAGTACCGGGGAATTTTTGATACTTTTAACCATCATATTCTGAAATTCTGATCTTTGTTTCTTAGACTCGTTCTGCTAGCCTCTTCGACAACTCATATGGTATTACAAGAAAAATAGGTCCCAATCAGCAAGTTAAAAGAAGTTTCTCTGGATGTCCACACTCCTCATGAGGCCAAATGGATGATGTATATTGTCTGTATCCCCACCATCTAGCACAGGATCCAGAACATGGAGTCAACATATCTAGTGAACGTGTCACTAATTCAACTACCAGTGGATGGAACATTGTGAGGCACAGAAAAGCAGCCCCCCCCCGCCCCCAGTATATTTTTTTCACTCCCACGGGCATCATTTTTACTTTTCTCCAATCACTGGCTACGTTTCAGCCTTACACAAATCCAAACTTCTCCCGCTTGTCAAAAATGAATAGTGGCCCTGGAGGACATTTGTAAATCATGACAGAGGCCAAGGTCTTGTTTTGTTTTATTACATGTCCTTGACAGTATTTTCAATGGGTCTGTAACCTCCAGGCACTTCAGCAGATTTTAGAACAGAAAGTCAGCTCTCCCTTCAGTTCCAAGGGACTTTCAGGTCTACAAAGACTACAAGTTGCTGTTGTCCCAGATGTGGGCTAGAGGACTTCGGAATATACGGGAATAACGAAAAATTAATCATCCTCTCCAATCCAAAAAGGAAGGCAGAAGCAAGATACAGCAAGGCCGGTAAACAGAGATGCGACGCACTTCAGGACAGATGGAGAAATAAGCAGGCTCAGACTGGGACATCCCTACCACGCGTGCACTGGATGCTGTTCCCAGAGTGATTCTGGATTTATCATGGCTTTAGGACAGGAATTCAGCAGAGGCCAAGAAGGGAAACTTTATTACAAAACCACCCTGTCCCTCTGGCTAATGGTGTGTTCACATAGGTCCCAGTCCTGCTAACGGACTCCACCTCCCATCTCTCTCCTTCTGAGAGATGGCTCTCAGAAGGGTGGACAACATGGGGCAAAGTACACCGGGAATCCATAAACACTTGAGTTTGAAACCCAAGTAAAGTGGGCGAGTGACTTAAACTTCCTGGATCTCAGTTTCTTCCTCTGAAAAATGGAAGTAATAATGCCTCTGTACAGTACATTTTAAGATTCAATAAGGCCTTATAAAGCACTTGGCACATAGTATTCACTCAATAACCTTTTTTAAAGTAAATTTTCTAAATTGCTGAAGCTTAGTATTTTTAAGTACCAAGCTTTTTCTTGATTATAGGAAGCCGTTTAAATGGAAAATTTTAGAAAGGTATTATAGAGTTCTCTGACTTCTTAAACCAAAGATAATCAATATAATTTAAAGCTCTTAATAATGACCTAACAATGACTATGCTATTCTTTATACAGGGCTGCCTTAAAGGGGGTATATGCTTCCTGGGGAGTACACGGCAGTTTGCCCCCAGTGGTCTTAGACAAGTGTTCCTTTCATGGTCTTCTGCTGGGGTTTTCTAGTACTTTATACACTTCATCGTTCTGCTTGTTATTTCTTGATGCTGCTAGCTGGCCTGAATGATTCCCATCATGTTCATCATTTCTAAGCTGTTGTCATCTGGGAGATCAGATAAGCAAATATCTCAGATAGCACTGGTTGCCTACCGAAGTTATATCCTTGACCACCTCTCTGGTTAACAGAACTTTGATTTTTAACTGGGCATCTTACCGTCAGGTCAAAAACTAAACTTGTCAGCTTCCCTTGCAGCTAGCTGTGGCCATTGACTGATTTCTGACCAGTGGACTATAAGCAAAGTATGGGACTTCTGGGCAACTTCCTTCAAAAGAGCTTAGCCTCCTTCCTAGCTGTAATCTGTTGCTTGAAACTGGAGTTCGGCAGCCATATTGGGCATGGGGGTGAAGGCCACACCCCACAAACAAAAACGTTGAAAGGTAGCAGGGATCCAGGTCCCAGCAATCATGCGGCTACCATACCAGCTCTGGACAGACTGCCTAATTATGTTTAGTAACCTGTTTAAACTTGGGTAGTGACACTGCATGCCATGTCTAATGTAACTGACTCCACAAGCTGCTTCTTAGGAGTACGTACAAAGGTAGAGTAAATGAACTTTAAGCTAACATAAACCACGTTTACTTTAGGACAAGAATTTCGTGCCAGTGATTTTAGTTCAAAGCCCTTTTCTGCTTTCTTCATGGTTCTTGGTTATGCTCTGGATACATAAGGCTGCTGCCTGGGTCACCTCTTCTCTCCCAGGTAGCAGAGGGAAGACTATGCATGGACGCACGTGCAGTGGGTAACAGAACAGTGAGAATAAAGACCCTGGGTAGCCTTTGGGGTCACGATTTTACGTCCCAGGCTACTACACACACACACGTACACAGATACCTGACTTTTTCTCTAGTCAATAATGAGAGCAATTTGACATATTAAAATTTATGTAGTAAACCACATTATCACATTCTATGGTGCTTTTTTTTTTTTTTTTTTTTTTTTTTTTTTTTGCCTAAGCAAAACCCCTTGGTAAAGGTTTGTTCAAGGACGGGGGGAAAGTGGGGGAGAGTGTCTGGAAATACCCCTGGAGAAAATGGAAAGGAGGTTAAGTATCTGAGTCTTCTCTATGCAGTGAATATAAGAAGCCCTCACATGTTTGTAGTGATGATTCAGTGAGATTATATAGACGAAGATTCTCTGCAGGAAAAATGGTCACTTTTATGATCCTCCCGATTAGCCAGTGTAATGAACTTGAAGTTTGTGATCATCAGCCCTTAAGTCAAACACGAAGTGTATTTTGACACACATCCTCATCTGGACTCCTTCTGGGAGCTCTTTCAGGGGATTGTGAAAAGAACTGCTTAGCAGGAATATAACATCGTCACAGCGCGGCTGCCATGGCTTTTTCCTGTTGCTTCGTCAGGAAGAATCTTTCCTTTAGAAAAAGACGACATTTACGGACTTCTTAAAAGTACGTAGAACCACTTGACGACGGAGTGTACCTCCTTTGCCCAAACAATGAACGTGCTGGGATTCTTAGCACCCATCCTTACGCTCATGGGGACTTCAAAAATGGAATTTAGACTGGAAGGAAATACCTTGTTGGTATTCACAGAGCCAACTCCAGGCAAGCCATTCCAAAAGGTTCTTCCCAACTTCTATCCCATACACAACCCTTCTCAGGTGATCAACTAAACAGTCTCGGTGGTAAGAAGAACTGGGGAATCTGGTACGTAAAAGCGTTTTTATCTAGTTCTTCTGATACGCTCCTCCATCCGACAGATGTAAACGTACATGCGTGAATAGGTGCTCTGTGGATGGAGAACACACGCACGTGAATGTACATGCATGTGCATGCGAGCACTCCACGTATGGTCCTTGGTGAACATTGGCAGTTAAAGGCAGGAAAGGCTTTAAAGCTTTTAAAGGAAAGCTGGTGAGAAGAGAGGGACAGCAAAAGATCAATGAGCAGAACAACCCCATCGAGAAAGAGATGGGAAAGAAAGAAAGAAGGAAGGAAAGATGGGGGGGTGGAGTGAAGCAGTGATGAATGAGGAGAAGAGAAAGCCCGAGCAGCGATGGAGGCAGCAGGCAGCCCCCGGCCGGCTGCTGCTGCTGGAAACCGGACAAGGGGGAACAGATTTCAGCAGCGGGGAGCTCTAATCTGTCAGCAGCGGCTCCTTCATGTGTGACCAGCCAGCCCAGCTCGGGGACTGGTGCCAGTCTGGGCACGCTAACGCTAACCCCACCAGGCCCTCCCGGAAGAGAAGGAGCCACTGGGAAAAACCGTGAAAGTCGAGGGAAGGTTCCTCTGCCTCGGCTGCTGCCGCCACCACCCTCCTGGCTTCTCCACAGGCCCCTGTCTGTGGGGCTGGTTCAGACCCCTCAGCAGCCCCTTGTGAAGGTCAGTCATGCTGAACAGCCCACTCCTTCCAAATCCTCATCGGCCACATCAGGTCCTGGAGAACTCCCTCCCCAGGAGATGACCACCTACGTACGCCCGACAGCTCCACTGGAGAGGAGACAAGAGATGGGCTCCAACCTGGATCTGTTCAAAATGCGTGAGGTCTTCTATAGAGGCAAAAGCCACAGAACTATCTCTGCTCTCAAGAAGCTCATGTTAGGCTGACCTTGGCCGGCTACGGTCCAGCCTCCACGCAGGCTTCCAGCCCATATCTGTAACCATAAATGACAGCACTCTAGCTTTCTGGCAACTCGCCTCCATCCTTACCTCCACCCAGCCAGCCTTTATTCTCTGGTGGGAAGAGAGAGCAGATGGAGGAATGACTCCCACTCAATTCCTAAATAACGCCAGCTTCAATTCCCATTAACTGAATTTGCACCCTTGTCTGGGTGAGAACCAGGGGAGCAGGAATCGTGGGGCTATTGCCAGCCCAGGGCAAAGGCTAACGGGACAGGCCTGGCTGCCTGCCAGCCCTTCTGAGGACCCAGTCAAACAGGCAGCGCGCTCTGTGAAGAGTGTGGCTCCTCCCTTCAGGACACCTGGGTCCTGTCCTCACCCCACCTCCAACAGACAAGCCACCGCCCTAAGCCTCTGATCCCACATTTGTAAAATCATTCATCATTCTACCATCTATTCTGTGAGAATACATGGATTAAAAGGGTTGGATCAGAGGAGCACTGAGGACCTTTCCAATTTTGATTTTTAAGGGAAGCAAAGGGCTCTTTGAGCTTGGTTAATGTGCAGCAGAAGGAGAGGCTGAAGCCCGATCCCTGAGGCAGGGCCAAGCCAGATCCTGACATCACATAGCCTAAGCTGGGGGCGGGGGGGGGGGGTCCCTGGGCGTCATGTCTCTTAAGAACATAGAATGAGGACAGTGCTTCTTATCTTCATTCGTGCTTTTATCTGCCAAATATTTATCAAGCGCCTACAATGTATCAGGCATTGTGCTGGGAACACGGAGGTTAAAAAACAAAATCCTGCTCTCATGAAGACTGAATTCAACTAGGAGGACGAAGACAACAAAAATACTTAAGAATAAAACGTATATGTCAGATAAGGGCTACCAAGAAAAATGAAGCAGGGGACAGTGAGCTCTTGGGAGGGTGGGCATACAGCTGTCCTTTTAACGGAGGGATAAGGAACATCTCCCGGAGACATGTGCATGGGTCAGGATTTTTGCAAGGATCCTATCAGGTAATCGCACAAGGTCTGGTGCTCAGGACGTACTCAGCAAGACAGCAATGCTGGACTTACTAACCCCCACAGGCTGGCTGCCAGGGGGGCTACTTTTGAGCACAGACTTATGACTCCTTAACCCTTACCATTGGCACCAACCCACGTCCTTTCTGAGGCAGAATCTGCTACTCAGAATGGGGCCCGTTTTCTCCACTGAGAGCCTCTGCCCTCTGCTCTTTCTTCTTTCCTCTCTGAGACCATCCTATTCCTTCCCATAGACCATGTACCGCCCATGTCTTCTCTCCCAGCACAGACGTGATCTTCTCCCACCTCACACTTGTCCTCCAGGAAATGGGATTCTTCTCCCATTCACTCTCGCTTTACCCCCTGCCCTCTCCTCCTCCAACTGTAAACAGTTTGTTTTTTTTTTTTTTTTTTAAAGGAGGAAGAAGAAGAAGAGCTGGGCGGAAGGGGATGAGGAAGAAAACAGAAGAAAGAGGAAAGAAATACCAACTAGGTCACGGGTATGTTTTAAATTTTACAAGCCAGCCTCAGAATTAAACAGTGATTGTGGGAACAATCACGTAGCGGTCCGCAGGTTAAGTATTTGCGAATGGTCTTCACAGGTTTGAATTTCAGGGAAGGAAGCAAAGATCACTTACTGAACTGACTATACATCTGACAGGAGAATATGGAGGATGAGAAGAAAACGGAAGAGTCTGAATAATCCTCAATTTAGTCATTCTTCCATGGACAGTTACAGCACTGAATAGATCTTTTGGGAGGGTTATTACATTCCTTAGTTGTTCCTCCTGCCCCCCAATTTCTATCTCCATCTGTACCACTGAGCAGATATAACCTCTCTCTTGCTTTGCTACATATTTCATATGAAAATGTAGCTTTCCTTAGATGCCAGTCAATTTCTTTAATCGGGGGAAGGTCCACTATGCCTGACAGCCCACTTCTAACTATGCTTTTGCAGAACCTTTTGACTGTTCACACATAAATTATATTAAATAATTATATTTAATACATATTTGCCTTACCAGAAATCTGCCTACGCTTGGCACTCCATGAACATTTACTAACTAAAAGGTGGCTAATAACCAAGCACCTCTTGCCCGTAATGGTCTAAAAACTAACAGACTCAATTTCCTGTTTATTTCTTAACTTCTCAGTGCTTTTCAGGCCAAGAGAGTCAAGTGGGCATCCCAGCTACTACAGTGGGTCCAAGGATAGGGAGTCTGCCCCAAAGTTAGAGGAGGATAGTGTTTACCACGGTTCTTTTAGGAAGAACTTAACAGAGCCCCTTTCTTCATATCAGCTATCCTTGCTTCTCAAAGGCTGGGCCAGGAGGAGGAATCTGGCCTTTTGAGACAGCAACTTTCACGGGGAAAGAGGCTGCAAAAACAGGTGTTGGGTAGGAAAACTGAGGACAGCAGGGGGAAATAATTAGGCAAGATTCGTAAGAGGTTTGCTTTGTTGAGATCCAGCCATCTCCAAGAACATCTACTTTTTTCCAAAAGTGGGGAACCTGAGTCCTCAGGACAGACAGCAAGCCCGGAGGTCAGTGGCCAGTATGCCATCACCTGAGTGACAGAAACAGACTTAGCAGAGTATTGGAGCGCACATTCCGAAGGAAAATAACCATTAACTGCTCCCCTGGGGAAGTGATAAAAGAAAAATCTAGACATGTGCCCACTAATAGCTAGCAATTCTTCTCTAGCTCAGGGGAATAAAGACAGGTTTAGACAACTAGCCTAATCACTTTCTAAACACTTTCAGATCATCTGGTACCAAAACATTAAGACTTTTCTCAGGAACTAAGAAGATCCTTCACTTAGACAATACATGACAGAAGAAATTATTCAATTCTTTCAATCAAATAAAGTTCCCAGTTGGAATAAATTTCTCTCTCAGCATGTCTTGGGCAACAGTATGAGGCACTGTACCACATTTACTAATAAGGCATATATGAATGCTACAAAGTCCCAAAAGAAAGTTAATTCTTATTAGTGTACAAGAAAGAAAGAAAGAAAGAAAGAAAGAAAGAAAGAAAGAAAGAAAGAAAGAAAGAAAGAAAGAAAGAAAAAAAGAAAAAAAAGAAAGAAAGAAAAGAAAGAAAGAAAGAAAAACACAGGAGCCCTGTTAAATTTGAATTTCAGATAAACAAGTTATCTTTTAGAATCAGTATGTCCCATGCAATATTTGGGAACAGATTTTTGCTAAGAGAATTAGCTGCTGTTTATCTAAAATTCCAATTTAACTGTGTTTCTGTACTTCTCTCGCAACCTGTTAAAAAGCCTTGTCCAGCAGCCTAGAATCCATCTGGAGATAGTCACCCAAACCATATCTGGCCAAGTTCCAAGGAGCTAAGAAGATATCAGTAAGGAATTTGGATTGACACCTGATAAATAATGTTCATTTCAAGGATCCTCTCTGAGAATGCTTACAACACTTCCTTCGGTAACTAACAAGTGAATCACTTCCAACGTGTGTCTCTCTTTGGGTTTCGGCACTTAACACAGAACCTCCACTCCCTGTCCCCTAAATCTAGATTTATCAACCTCCCTCACATGGAAAGAAAGCCAGTTTGGTCAGGTATAAAGGAGAGCTTTGGGGCGCCTGGGTGGCTCAGTCGGTTAAGCGTCCGACTTCAGCTCAGGTCACGATCTCACGGTCCGTGAGTTCGAGCCCCGCGTTGGGCTCCGGGCTGATGGCTCAGAGCCTGGAGCCTGCTTCCGATTCTGTGTCTCCCTCTCTCTCTGCCCCTCCTCCGTTCATGCTCTGTCTCTCTCTGTCTCGAAAATAAATAAACATTAAAAAAAAAAAAAAAAAGAGCTTCACCACCCCTTAGGAGGACAGGGCCTATTCATGTTTCTGGGTTTTCAGGAAAGTGACAGGAGAAGCCATTTCCTGACTCTGTATGCCTGGTGTCATCCTGGGGCTGGGTCATTCCCAGATACCTCCCGAGGAGGCTTCTTCCCACTGCTGCTGCTGCAGAGACATGAGCAGCAGGCCAAGGAAAAAGTCATCCTCATAAAACAACCAACCATTTGCAACAATTTTATTTGCAAAGATTTCCTGCTGTGGCTAAATGATGTGGCTGCTTGGTTTGTTATTTAAAAGAGTGACCCTAGTGAGCCCAGAGCTCTGAAGGGGGGAAAGAGGCTGATTTCAGACCAGGATAAGTAAGAGGAGCTGGGACTGAGCGTGCCTAATTGAATTGCACTGATGATTCTGAGCGCTGTGCCACATGATAATAGCTTAGACTTTGAGGACAGCTCCTTATAGTCCCTATTAGGCAACCCCAATCCTTTCAGGGTCCTGATAGAGAAGGTTATTAAAATATTCCCAAGAGAGGTTCGAGATTGGATTCAAGAGCCCTGAGGAGCTGCACTTGAGAGGATGGAGGGAAAAGATGGGGTGCAGAAGGGATGGAGGTATATGGGCAGGGGAGACAACCAAGAGAAGAGGTCTCGCAGGCAGTAGATACAGAACCCCAGGAAAAAAAAATCTGGGAATTGGGGCAGAAGAGAAAGTTCAGAGAGGAAAGATCTTAGTGGAGAAGCACTCTGATGAGTCCGAAGACACTGTGTACAGTATGGGAAAGTGGGAAATCACGGTGGACTTTTTGCCGGACTCTGGTCCTCAAGGAATTTATGAATAATCTGGACTGTGTCCCCCCTGTTCTTTTTAGGAGGGCTACACTTTCAAAGATGGAGGCGGGTATTCGTGGCCATCTTGACGAGAATATCTGAGGAAGGAGAAGAGAGGACTGAGGAGGGCTCCCTTTCTGAGCGGCCACAAGACAAGGTAACAAAAGTTAGAACCAAGCGTGACTCTTAAAGGTGCAGTGGTCAGAGACCAAACTTCAGAGAGACTGCTTGCATTCTAACGTAAAGTAAGCCAAAGGGGAAATGATAATATCCACAGATGACTGTGTACCCAGAGGAGTTTTAAGATCAAAGCAGGCATTCCTGAACCAAAGTTTATGGACTTTAACATCCATTTGATTTCCTTGTGTGGTTTGGCAGACATTTTGGCCTAAATATTTTTCATTGTTAGCATTGGTTTTAATGAACAAATATTTGGTGATCTGCATCAGATTTTAATTTAACACTAAAGACAGCGGGAGAAAACATGAATGTAGAGAACTGAATAAATAGTAAGTTTTTTTTAATCTTTAGGAATTTATTTATTTATTTAATGTATTGAGAGAGAATGAAAGAGAGAGAGAGAGAAGACAGTGAGAGAGCAAGAGAGAGAGAGAGCGAGAGAGAGAGCGAGAGACAAAGAGAACACGAACAGAGTAGGGGCAGAAAGAGAAGGGAGAGAGAATCCCAAGCAGGCTCCACACTGTCAGCCCGAGGCCCGATGCAAGGCTTGAACTCATGAACCATGAGATCATGACCTGAGCGGAGATCAAGAGTCGGACGCTTAACCACCTAAGATACCCAGGTGTCCCATGAATAAACAGTAAGGTTTTAAAGGAAACCTCCATGATCTCGCAGAGAGGAGCAGAACAAGAAAGGTCCTGTGGAATAGGTATGCACTAGGCAGCTCAGCATCTTGGAGGAGGTCATTCATGAACTCCAGGTGTCCTTCTTCCCTCTGCCACACAGGACACTAAGAGTGGGGGGACGTGGAACTAAGGACAGAAAGGTCACTGCTTTCACAGAACTTACAGGGACAACATATAACAAAGCATAGAACTAGAACTGTTGGAAGAAATGGAACTGGCTGTATTGGGGGAAACAAAAGTTACACTGAAGGCAGGTAACAAGCAGGGCCCCATTAGTCCAGGGTCCAGGAAAGCTGCCTCCATGAAAGTGATGTCAGGACCAAAGCCTAGGGAATGAAAATGAGGCAGGTGAAGAAGCTTCTGCATTTATGTTCTGGTGGGAAGGGGCTCCTGGGGAATATATTCAAGGCAGAGAAGAGAGCTAGAAGCAAGAGAAAGAACACGGTATTTTCAAAGAACCAAAGCAGGTTCAGTATTGCAGGAATGGAGTGTTTGAGGGACAGCATGGCACGAGACAATTTTGGAAAGACAGGCAGGCCTGTGCAGTGGAGGACTTTATAAACCATATCAAGGAGATGGGACTTTATTACAGGAGCAATGAAAAGCCGTTGAAAGGCATTATGCAGGAGACTGATGAAATCACATTTTCATTTTAGATCACTCTGGGTGCGGTGTAGATTGGAAGGAAGCAGTACTGGGAGCCAGAAGATATTTACGAGGCCCTGCAGCAATGCAGGTAAGAAGAGCCGAACTGGGACGTGGCGCAGGGATGCAGACAGCGAGAGCACTCCAGAGGAGATCTGTGGGGAAGGGCATGGTCAGCAAGGAGATGGCGGGAATGTGAAAGCCAGGACACCTTTGGAATTTTTATGTTAGCTAACTGGGTACTAGGACGTACCCTTTGTAGGTGTACAGATTTGTCTGCAAGAGGATGGAAGAGCAACAGGAGAGAAAGCAGTTCAGCTTTGCATGTGGTATGTTCTAAGGCTCCGTGGCATCCAAAGGAACGTATCCACTCACAGTTGGCAATACAGACTGGGGGCTCAAGGGAGAGGTTTCAGCCAGAGAGGTCCTTTGGGAGAACCTACATTAGTTGTATACTTGGCAATGGAGGACAGAAAAGGAGGGTCTAGGACAAACCCTGAGAAGCACCAATTTTGAAGACGAGCCTGCCAAGGACCTGGAATGGAAAGACTAGAGAGGTCGGAAGAAAATCAAGACAGTCTACCAAATAAGCAGTGACAACTAGGGATGGCAGAAAGCATAGATGAAGGTGGGATAATACTAGGATTGGATCACAGATTGCATTAAAAGTAGCTTTAGTTTCAACTCTGAGTTAACAGCTTAGCTCAGAGGCTTTAGTCCAGCTCCCTTCCAGAGGTTAAACTAGTAGGTACACCTTCAACCTCCACTAAATGTATTTCAACCTTCCCAGAGTATACTTTGGTATTTCATGTAAGCTGAATGGTATCCGAATAGGTGTTTTCTGCATATGTTTCTATTTGTTGGATGGAATTCATAACGAATTTAAAACGGATGCCCAAAACATACTGTTGAGTAAAAGAAAGCCGGGTCATCAAACAGCAGGGGTAGTTACATTTCCATTTATGTAAAATTATAGATTTATATGGATGTAGGCATGCACGCACAGGGAAGTACCTAGAAAGATGTTCACTAATTATTTCTACAATGATTCTCTCTGGTTGGTTGTAGCGAAGGTCATTTTTTTCTTTCTCTTCTGGGCTTTTCTGCATTGTTTGAGTTTTGACAATGTTCTTGTGCAGCAGTTTTATACAAATCACAGAACTACAGAAGCCTAGTATAGAATCTTCTGCCCTTCATGGTCACACAATACCCGCAGGAGGATGTGTTGGAGGTGTGGCTGGATTGGGAGGTGAGGTCAGGGGAGCCGAACTCCACCTAGATCTTCTTCCTACTGAAGAAATCGGACTAAGAGCAACTATGGAAGCTGCCTCTACAGAACCACCTTCATGCTTAAGGGCAGAGAGGAGAAGCGCAGGAGACAAAATCCAAGGAAAGAACCCTCTTCATGTGCCTACAGACCCACGCCACCTGTTCTCCATTCCTTCCCGGTACAGCATCATTTCTAAGGTAAGGGGATTGGTAGGTCCTCATGCCTACGTGCATGGTGTCTTTTACAGTGATCAAGTATGCAGGGCCCACAGAGGTCCGTGTACAGCTCCAAACTGAACCCCTTACTTGCAGAGTGACCATGGACAGTATACTCCTATGAACCTTATTCTCTTGTATCATAAAATGGAAACGGCTCTTAACACCTGCCTAATAGAGTATTGCTTTGAGGTTAAGGAGGTCAAACACCCATAAACACTTAGAGGAACACCTAGCACACGGTAAGTGAACAATAAGTGGGAACCATTTTTTATTTCTTAGAACAGGAACCCAGCACAGCGAGCTTTGGATCTGAAAACACTCCCACCATCACAAGCCATGGCCATCCCAGTGGCCAGCCTTCAACTTCTGACATCTTGAACTGCCCTTCCCATAGTTTCAGAACCTCCTCCAACCCCAGTCCTAAAAGCCCTCCTCGGACCTCTACCATCAGTGTTCCACACTCACCTATTCAGCATGTTGGACTGGTAGATTCTCTTCTCATGGGTGTTGTAACAACTGCTCTTGGGCTCAGGGATGAAGCTGTGTTCAGACAGCATATCGGAAGCAGCGGTGGTGATTATGGCAATTCCATCCCTCACTCTGGCAGGGAGGCCATAGTCCCATTCATCATAGGACACAGAGATGAGCCCAGTGGGGAACTCCGAGGGCACTGTGTCTGTATCCCCTGCCACCAGACTAGGCACAATCCACGTGTAGCCGTAGCCAGTCAGCCCTACTGAGTTAGCTACTTCAAAGATATAAGTGGCTTCTTCCTTCGTACAATAAAGAAGAATGATGGGGCTTTGAAGTTTCTTGAGCTGGTTCTGGATCTTAGAATCTCCATCATCCAGGGACATGTCCAGCAGGAGGACTTCCTCTAACTCCCAGCCCACGAAGCTGTTCTCGATGGTGCTGCGAATCTTGTTTACAAAGTCCTGGTAGCCAGGGAAGTAGGTGGTGACGATAGAAAAGATGTACCAGTCATACTCTTCCATGATGTTGAGCATTACGGAAGCTTGCTGCTCAATTGATGGGCCAAACTGGAAGAACATGGAGGATTCATCCTAGAATAGTAAAATGTAAAAAAAAGAAAAAACCAATGATGGTAAGGGAGAGTTGGAATCAATTGGGTACAGAGGTTTGTGTTCATTGTTTACTTTTTCACATGATGCCTTTTAAAATGGGATGTTTGTATTGCAAACATTTGTAATACCTCTCTTCCTAAAACTACCTCCCAGATTCTCTGGAAAATCAACATAGGTGTATATATTCTCATTGTCTGAAATCCTTGGAGCATAGGGCAGCTTCCTATCATCAGATACGTTAGTATTTCTATTGCAAAACACATACAGAGTTGTATTAGATGGGACAGAGACTCTAAATGGCCTCACATCAGCTCAGGTCAGGTGTCACTGTCAAATTGAGTTCTAGGAACACACACACTTTTCATTTTGTGAGCCTTCTGAACTTATCACAACGGTGGATGTACATCACTCAATCAGAGTGAATAAATGGAAATGCCATCAATCTATCCTTAAGCCTATTGGTGGAGGCGGTAGAAACGCACTGGCCTAACAGGTGGGTGGTACTCAGGTATGGATGGCCAGAGAAAAGCACATGGTAGCAGAAGATTTAATCAGTGTATTTTCTAGAAAAATATAATGGATGAATTAATAGCACATTTAGTATTCCATCTTGCACTGTGACCATGAGATCTGCAAGTTAGAGTAAGGCACACGTAGTGTATCTGAGCTACAAGTTAGAAGGAAGGACTTGTACTCAAGCTCATGTATGATTAAGGTTTATTTAAGAGCAGCACACAGAAGACTGTTCTTTCTCTTACTTGTTTAATACCATGGGTCTCGGTCTGACCAGTGCATTATACACATAACCTTCTGTCAATTCTAAGAATCTTCTGTTTTCTCCCTCCTTTTGAGGGAGAAGCCATTTTAAATTTCTCCCATTTTATTTCACCTGCTGCTCTGAGATGTCAAGCCCTGCATTTTATCTCTGCCTTACAGCTAAAAAAAAAAAATCTAAGACCACAAAATGAAGACCCTCTCGGCCTTGTCCTTCTCCCTCAATCCACCTTCCCCTGACTTCCTCCTGGGGAATGGCATCTCTTTTCTTGGTCAGTGCCCCCTATCTTTTATCTGATGGTTCATCTCCATTTTAGAACAATCCAGGCTAACAAAATTGTGTCTTTCTAAAAGGGGCAGTTCTTTCTCATCCCCAAACGAGAGCTTCAAAGTACAGTCACAAGAGACCAGGCTTTTAAACAAAATTACATGGTGATTTCTTAGTTCACGAACATAGTTGTGTATAGCTGAGAAATTGCTGTGTATTTTTTGGGCACCCACTATTGAAAAAAAAATACAGGTTGGGAAATATCCAGCTGGTATCCAAAGACCCTGATTCGGCAATGAAAGCTGCCAGCCCCTTGGCTCTGCCAGAGCTATGATTGCTTCATGTGGCTTGAACTTTTCACATTTCCCACAGGCAATCCAGAATGAAACAGTAGAGGCTTTGTCATTGGAGGGCAATTCTTTCTGCTAAGAGTGAAATGGTGCTTATCATAGCTTCCTCCTCTGGCTTAAACATACAGTCAAAGAGGAGCTTCACAGGACCAGAGAATTCGGGGAAGCAGAGAAGGTAAGGCAACAAGAATGGGCAGGAAGGAGTGGGAATTGATTCAGAACACAGTAAGGGCTTCGTGTGTGTTTCCTCCAAACTGTAACTGGCCCCTGCCCGTGGTCTCCTACTACAAAACAAGTACTATTCTTCAGGTAACATTGATTTTGTCCTCAGGTTATAGGATTACAGTGGGAATCCTGGTTAAAAGTTTATTCCAAGATTTGTCAGGGAACCAAAACAGGGAAGGAAGGCCAGTGACAGAACCTCCCACCCAGAATGGCTTTGGAGAAATGGCTATTTGTTTTCCTTGTTACTGCCAGATAATGTTTCATTTGAAGATTCCCAAAATTCCCCTTTTCACTTGAGTTTTCACAAAGCCTAGTGGATATAACAAAATGACAAAATCTTCCAGATATACCGTAAAATGTATAGACTAAGAAGGCACCTGGATAGATCAGTCGGTTAAGAATCCGACTGTTGATCTTGGCCCAGGTCATGATCTCACCGTTTATGGGGTCGGGCACCACAGTGGACTCTTTGTTGTCAGTGTGGAGCCTGCTTGGGATTCTCTCTCTCCTTCTTTCCATGCCCCTCCCTCCCTCTCTCTCAAAATAAATAAACTTAAAAAATATTAAAATAAAATAAAATGTATAGCCTAAGGATAAAAGGGATCTCAATTGTAAACAAAGTAACTCAACCCATTCTATGATAAGGGAACCTCTCATCACAAGGGAGTTCTTAACACCCACAACTCTCCATCTATCATGAGACCACTGGCTGGTTCAAATAGAGAGCATGCCCTGAGGGAGAACCCATGAGGGTCCATAGTAAATGAGTCCATGCTAATGAAAAGAAATTAAAAAAAAAAAAAATTCTAAAATACCAACTCTACCCTCTCCTCTCTTAGTCTTTTCTCTCCCCACCCCACCCCTTTTTTAAGCTTATTTATTTTGAGAGAGCGGGGAAGCAGAGGGAGAGAATCCCAAGCAGGCTCCTTGTTGTCATCAGGGTTCGATCTTACAAACCATGAGATCAGATGAAATCAAGAGTTAGATGCTTAACTGACTGAGTCACCCAGGCGCCCCATCTCTTAATCTTCTCTTAAAACTTGCCCACAATTATATATGAGCTCCTAAAGAAACCATCAGCTACTATGTGAAAAAATCCAAGAATATAAGGTGAAAGTAAGGAGACAGAAAAACTAATATGGCTCTGTCTCACCCCCACCATATCCTCCTCTTACCTAATTCTATCATCCTCCACAATCATCCTTTCTGACTCCTCTCTCCCATCAATGCCCAGTTCAACTGTTTTATCTTGCCAATCCTTCATTAAATAAAGGATGCCTTACATGACCATTTTATTGTGGCACCAAGAAGAGGTTAATGAAGCCAAACAGAAATCAAGAGACAGAGTTATAGCTTGGGCAAATGTTTTCTGGGATAATGAGCGGTCCAGTGTTATTAATTTAGTTGACACAGCAATCTGGTATACAGCAGTTGGGAATGGGACAGCTCTTTTTCAACAAAGCTTTGGACTAACTATAAGTTGCAAGCAGTGACAGGCTTTGCAAATTATGGCTGAAGCCACAAATCAAAGAGCAATCTTCATGTGTGCATGGAGTGGAAAGGACTGGTGGCCACACATCCATCTTTACAGGCACCCAGCATGCATTGTGATCACCACAAGAAGTATCATCTTCTAGGATGAAGGACAGGGATATAATTCAGTTTGCAGCTCACTGTGCTTCCCCAGTTACATTTTTATCTCCTAATGAAGATTCCCAGCCACATTTATTGCATGAATGTACTTCTTCACCTTGCCTTTCGAGCAGTTTTGAAGCATTCACATATAAAGGGCCACCATGACTGAGATAATTAACACAGGGAAAGTACAATTGTACATTAGATTCCATCAGTCTAGAACCATTATGTTGAACCTCCATCACTGTGATGTTCATGGTGTTTATTTGCTAATAAAAAACAAAAACAAGTACTTTTTCAGTCTATTATTGGTCTCCAAAATAACTGCTGAAATAATTAGCAGTGTGTGAGATTCCTCTTCTGTATCACCCTGATGCCCTACAGATACATTTCAGAAATAAAAAATCAGGAGTACCTGGGTGGCCCAGTTGGTTGGGCATCCAACTCGTGATTTCGGCTCAGGTCATGATCTCATAGTTCCTGAGTTTGTGGCCCACATCAGGCTCCGTGCTGACAGTGCAGAGCCTGCTTGGGATTCTCTCTTTCTCTGCCTCTTCCCTGCTCGTGTGTGTGTGTGTGTGTGTGTGTGCGCGCGCGCACACACACACATGCGTGCACTCTCTCTCTCACAATAAATAAATAAACTGGAAAAAAATGATGAGAAATAAAGGATTAACTACTGCAGCTGCTGCTGCTAATGCCCCTGCCAATAGGTTTCAGCTATCGGCCCACTTTGGGAATTGCATCAGCTGAAGAGAACCATCTTGCCCAAAGTCATGCCCCTTCCCAGGATAAACTGCCCTGAATGACTGGTCATCCTGGAATATAAAGACCTGGCCCTCTTGCCCTGACTCTAGACAACTCTGAAGGATCAATTGATTTTCAAAACTTCCCAAAGGGTCAGCTGGAGCTTCCTTTAAAAGTGCCTGGGTGACTCAGTTGGTTAAGCGTCAGACTTTGGCACAGGTAATGATCTCACAGTTCATGGGTTTGAGTCCCGCACTAGGCTCTCTGCTGTCAGCACAGAGCCCACTTTGGGTCCTCTGTCCCACTTCTCTCTCTGCAGCCCCTACTGCATGCATGAGTGCACTCATTCTCTCTTGCTCTCCCTCACTCTCAAAAATAAATATTAAAAAAAAAACTGCATCACACCTCGGGGCACATGGGTGGCTCAGTAGGTTGAGTGTCCTACTCTTGATTTCAGCTCAGGTCACGATCCCAGGGTCTTGGGATCAAGCCTGTTGTCAGGCTCCAAACTGAGTGTGGAGAGAGATTCTCTTCCCCTACCACCATTGACTCTAAAATAAAATTTTTTAAAAAATCCATCACATCTCTACTTCTCCCTCCGCCCAATCTTCTCTTTTCATGGCAATGATCTTAAGAACACTCTCTGAAGAACCTCCTGTATGTTAACCTTGGTTTCAGTGTCTGCTTCCCAGGGAACCCAACCTGAAACTATTCAGTCCCCTTTTTCAACATGGAAAATAGATGGCCTAAAAGAGAACATAGTATCTATTTTCAAATACAGAAATGACCTATATGTGAGAAAGACAAGTCTTTGCCCATTAGCTCCAGAAGAGAAAACTGGGACTAATGAGTAGAAATATTAAACGTCATTATTCAGTTCAATGTAAGAAATAGATGTGCAAAAATTACAACTATTTAGAAGAGAATGAAACTCACAAGGTTTCTTCGAACTCACGTGAGTTCTCTGTTGCTATACGCATTTGAACAGGAGCCGATTTTTATTTTAAGTTTATTTATTTATTTTGAGAGACAGAGAGAGAACATGTGAGCAAGGGAGGGCCAGAGAGAGAATCCTAAGCAGGCTCTGCACTATCAGTAAAAACTCACAGACCTGTGAGATCATGACCTGAGTCAAAATCAAGAGTTGGACACTTAGGGGCGCCTGGGTGGCGCAGTCGGTTAAGCGTCCGACTTCAGCCAGGTCACGATCTCGCGGTCCGTGAGTTCAAGCCCCGCGTCAGGCTCTGGGCTGATGGCTCAGAGCCTGGAGCCTGTTTCCGATTCTGTGTCTCCCTCTCTCTCTGCCCCTCCCCCGTTCATGCTCTGTCTCTCTCTGTCCCAAAAATAAATAAAAAACGTTGAAAAAAAAATTAAAAAAAAAAAAAAGAGTTGGACACTTAACCAACTGAGCCACCCAGGCGCCCCAGAGGCTGATTATTTGATAAAGGGATTCTCCCCAGCACTCGGCCTGGAAAACACATGCTGACCTTTAAGGCCTAGTTCAAGTGTTAGCTTTTCATGCATAACATCTTTCCTAAGTTCCCCAGGTAAGTTAGTTCTCTTTGCCTTCTGCTTTTACAATATTTTGTACATGCCTCTATCTTAATATTTATCACACAGGAAGGATATATCCCTCTTCCCATAAAAAACACCCTTCTCAAGAGCAGAAACTGTGCCTTATTCATCTCGGTATATCTAGGTAGCATATGAAAAAAATGTTTTTGTATGAATAATAAAATGAAGGTTCCTTTATTGGGTATGAGATTAACTGAACTCTGACAGTCTAATTTGGTTCCAAAGTTCTATGATGATATCACATATCGACCTCATAGTCAGCAGCTATGCTTAAATAGTTATATAAACTGCACTTTTATAAAATGTGATGGGATTCCCTCTTGGAACCAGGAAGAGAGGCAGGAAATACTAGTGGTCACTTCCTTACCCCTCTGTGACAAATTCCTTGAAAACATCATCTATACTCCCTTCCTCTAAATCCTCTTCTCACATTCTCTATCGCACTGACTCCAACCAGACTTTTGACTTCATTGAAACTCCTCTTGTGAGGCACAGAGGTGACCCTGATATTGCCAACTCTAACATCCACTCACACTTACCGTTAGAGTCACTAATGTACCCTCCGGACTGAGAAGACCCTTTGATACCAAAAAAATGAAACAAACCACTCTCTACTGTTTACACAGAGTTTTGTTCATAGTAACTCACTGAGAGGAGTGGACAGTCCACAGCAGTACACAGCTATTCTCCAGCCCTATCCAGACCTTAATCCCTAGCTTTTATGGAGTGAGAAGCATGGTGGTGAGGTCACAGGGTAGTTATCTAAAGTGGCGACGTCTGTGCGCAAGAGGATCTCTACTAGTTATCCAAAATGGTGCCACCTGTGCGCCAGAGGGGACCATAAATGTAGCGCCAAAGATGGAGTTGGTGTAGGAGTCAGCATTCCTACAATCCATCCTTACCTATGAGCAGCATTTGACATGGTTGATAATTTGGCTCCTACCTGTGCCTTCCTTGGTTTCCAGGGCTTCACATTCTCTTGACCTTCCTTCTACCTTACTGGCTGTTATTCCTCTGTCTCCTCTGCTGGCTCCTCCTCTTCCTTCTGACCTTTTAAAGCTTTGTGTCCCAGGAATAATCTTTGGTCCTCATGCCTCTTCTATCAACATTCACCGCTGCTGAGATCTCATCCAATATCCTGATTTAAATCCTATTTATATGCCAATCACTCTCACACTTCTTTCTCCAACACTTCAAACTTCTGTATCAAACTACCTGTTCTATATGTCCACTTGGATATCTTAGAAACGTGGCCAACATTTCCAAAACTGAACTCACCCTTTCCCATTTCAGCTAAAGGCAGGTCAGTCCCTCCAGTTCCAACTCCTCTCTTTCTCTGGAGCTCTACATCCAATCAATCAACCTTACTGCCAACCTTCATAATGTATCTAGAACACAGCCTATTTTCACCAGCTCTGTTTGAGCCACTATCATCCTTCACCCAGTCACTGCAAGAGCCTGCTAACTGGTCTCCTTGCTCTGTCCCCCACCCCAAACCCTCTATAGTCTGAGCTCAACAAAGAAGCAGGATTATCTTTTTAAAACTTAAATCATAAGATGTTATTCTCTGCCCCAAACCCTCAATGGCTTCCCAATCCACTAAAAAGAAAAAGCCAACACCCTTGCCTTGGACCCCGGTTGCCCCATGGACCCCACACCCTCCCACCCTCCCTCTCTATCCATGCACTCTAACCTTTCTTGAGCACACACACTCCTGCTCCAGTTATTGTAGCTATTTTCTCTGCCTGGAACACTCTTCTTCCAGCTATCCACAGGGCTAACACGCACCTGTTTCAAGTCTTTGCTAAACCTCAACTTCTCAACAAAGCCCAATCCTGATCCTGTAGTAAAATACTAACACCTGCCCAATCCTCTCATCCTGCTCCATTTTTTTCTTGTTGCCATAGCATGTATCACCATCCAACAGACTTCATGAGTACTTATTTGATATATTTATTATAACTCACTGCCTCTTCCCAATCAGAGTGTAAACACCAGGAGGGCAGGGACCACTGTTCATTGCTGCCTTTTGGTACCTGAAATGGGGTCTCAGTAGATGTTTGTTGAATTTAAAAATGTAGAAACTGATGTTACAACCAGATAATCCTCAAATCCTCAGTTTATCTTTGTTGGCTTTCCAATCGAAATTTTGTTTTCCTGGTATCACAAAGCCTTTCACATTATTCAAATCTGAGTGCTTCATAACATCATAGGGATTATGATCCTGCTAGAACATTAACATAGAATCAGAGTAAATAAATCTGATTTTCCTCCTAGTCCCTCCTCCTATTGTAGGAGTAAAGAAAATCTTTCTGTTCTCCTTCTCACTTCAGTTCTTAAGGAGGATCTGTGTCTGATAAGAGGCTAGGACCGCTAGAGTGTCACTGAAAACTCCACTACCATCAGATTTAGAAAACAAGTGTGCAGATGATGGGGTCAGGGTTACCCAGCTGCCTAACAGAAGTGCTGGCCGTTTCCTCTTTACTTCTTCCACAGTAAGCAAAGTAGAAGCAGAACATGAAGGACAAAAATCTCTTTTCTCTCCCAAAATAAGGGAAGGATTTTCTCTCCCCACCTAACTCCGACCCCCACCCCGACCCCACCTTTGAGGGCTAGAAATTCTGATTCCACACTATCAGTTTTTGACTAAGGCTGCTGGTGTTAGCTACTGCGGGTGAATTTCAATAGTGTCAGAGTTTTGTGAGCAATGCCTTGCAAGATAGGGAAAATGCCTGATGTTCTCCAGCCTTGCTATTAGTCAGAAATATCATGACTGAACCACATGCTGGAAGCTCACTAGTGGAGAATCATGATCTCTCCTGCCCATTAAACGCCAGATCCATTCTTTGTTAAACCTTTGCACACAAAGGAGAACACTCTGGGTTTTCAAAAGCCCATGAACAAAAATCCAAGCAGAAAGGTTAGTGTAAGAGCCATTCTAGATAACTAAACAACTCCCGAAGAAGCCAGCATTCTTTTTCTTATTTGTTCGTTTTTTTGTTTTTTTCTTTTCAGAAGATAATTTGGCTTTCTCCTTGAATTCTGTCCCATTTCCCTCCCTGACTGAGTCTTCTTGGATGCACTTCAATTACAAAATCTAAGTCACAGCTGAGAAGCAAACGGAAGGTATTCACTTTGAGAATGCCTACAAGGTTCTTTCTAGTCCAGGTCTCAGAGACAACATAATGGCAAGAAGAAAGCTTACGAGATAGAGGGGGCAATAAGAGGGGAAGAATAAAAAGGCAGATTTCCTCTCACTAGAATACTCAAATGAATTACAGAATTAAGGAAAGGAGCAGAGGGCTTGGCGAGGACTAAGAGAACTTCTAGAATGTGTTTGTGCTCCCCTGTAAGGTATCAGGACTGCCAAAACCTTAGCAAGGCTATTTCATTTCATCTTAAATTAAAATTCCTCTCTATGGCCTACTCCATTATGCACATCAAAACAACTCTCAGATGGATGGGCTTGTATTTTTATTAAGATGTTCTTTTCTATAAAAGAGCAAGCTGACAAGTTCAGCAACAATGAAGTGGCGACTGAATAAAAGTACTTTTAAATAAATGCAAGGGAAGAAGGTGGAGGAGAGGAGAAGTTGGAAAAGAAAATGAAATGGATAGAGAAAAAATAGTGTAAATATTAAACTAAGAGTATTAGCTAGGCAATAGGATTATCAGTGTCAGACACAATTTATTTAGGTGAATTTATAAAATCAGGTGTGGAGGCAACTGGCTGGCTCAGTTGGTGGGGCATGCAACTCTTGATCTTAGAGTTGTGAGTTGAGACCTCACATTGGGTGGGGAGCCTACTTAAAAAAAAAGCATGTGTTCAACACTAATATTGATCTGGGAATTTTATAGGATAAAAAGAAAGGCAGCGTAAGACTAAACAATATAACCAAGGGAAAAACAGAAAAGTATTAGGTATGAAATACTACATCCCAAACTGTCTATGCCTCCAAAGTGCTCCCACCTCACTTAAGCCAAGGGGGTAGAGTTTACAGAAGAATTGTGATTAATTGTTTAAATTTGTTTTATTATTATGTTTAATTTGGGGGGGAGGGGCAGAAAGAGAGGGAGACACAGAATCGGAAGAAGCGGGGCTCAAACCCACAAGCCGTGAGAACATAACCTGAGCCAAAGTTGGATGCTCAACTGACCGAGCCACTCAGGCGCCCCAGAAGAACTGTGGATTATTAATGAAAGGACAGGGTTAAATACAAGTGGGTCATAGTACCTGACATACTAGCAGTTTTCAAAATAAAGATGTTGACATTTGTCTCAAATAAATTAACATTCCCATCTCTTCATACATATTTGATCATAACATCACATTCACATACCAATGGGAGCAGAGAAGTGGGAAGGTTCTCACAGGAAGAGAAGGATAGAAAAGGCATTTTATATTTGATCAAGCGACGAGTGTTAGCACTTCATTTATTGCTGAAAATAACAAAAGCACCAGTTCTAGATACAGTGGTTATGTCCATACACATGAGTTTTTTCAAGAGATCTCTGGAAAACAGAGAGTTATTTGTGCTTCTGTCCCTGCTCCATATAGAAAGACAAAGCATCGGTGAATTTAGAATTGGGACCAGTCATTTGGAATAAGTTAACAAGCCACTGTCTCCAATGGTGGAAACAAGTTTTCTGAGAAAGTTTTTCACACCAAACATCCAGTGATCGGTATTCCTAAGTCCCTGGATTGGAAAACTGATCACTGCTTCCTCACATCAGCAAAGTACGGCTGTTCACAATCAACGCGGCTTTGAATTTATTCACATCTCCCAAACCAATTTGGTCCTCCATCTAAAAGAGGCAACGCATCTTGAAGGGCTCCAGAAATGAAAATAAAATTGCATACAGGCATTTTAAATATATATATATATATATACATATCCTCAACAGCTTGTCAGCACCTGCCTGTCTCAGGCTCTCTCGATTATAGGACTTAGAACGTTAGCCACCCAGGCATGCCTTCCAATGTTTTGACTGGGACTGGCCAAGGTTTATCCTCACCTACAATATCTTCTAGAGCTGACTGGGCTCCTCTAGACCCAGAATTTGGTGAACCTGATGGGAGCCTGGCTGAGTACAGACATATCCACCCAGAAGAAGCCTTCCTTCCTAACAGCCTCACCATGGGTCCAATCCAAAGGACTAAGTGTCTTCCTCAAGTACTGAAATTTATTCCATCTCTTTTGGATGAGGCTCCCGACTCAGAACTTCCCAACTGTTCTGCACAATCCCTGACAAACTGCCAACACCCCCAATGTTGGCCCTTGCTCCCTGGTACCTCCAGATGCCAGCTGAGGTCTGATGCCCCTTTCCTGACTTTAACAGAGAGATGATTAACACATTAGTTGTGCCAAAGGTTGCTACTTTGTCCACCAGTATATCAAATCCTTGCATACCCACACCAGTCTGAATCACACCAAGTGGGTTATTTGGTCTAAAAGAGGTTTCTTGGAGCTTGCTGGCCCCCTATGCTGTGATAGGCAGCCCCCTGAAACGGATTAGTCCAGTATTCCCAGATCTCTGACCTTCCCTAGACTTACTATTCAGGTTCCAGTATGCATGGCCTCAGTAGAGTGAAATTGATGTCCAGTATGTGAGTGGGTGCATCCAAGTTTACTTGAGATTTTCTTCATTTTATACTGAAAATTTCTTGCCTTTTCCAGAATTATTCAACTCCTACATTTGCTATGCCTCATTTATGCCTGCTGTTTATTAGCACCAAAAATGGAACCTTAAGAGTCTAGAGTTCCTAATTGCTTACTTTTCATTTTCTTTTCCTCATGCTCTGGATGGCATGGGTATATAAAGCCTCACTGAGAGTACAACACAATCTATTAGAATCAAATCCAGCTCCTAAACTGCTACAGGGAGAACCATACTAAAACTATTTTTCTAACCATACAATCTTGTCCATATTCCTTGAAAACAACCTGTTCATTTTTTTTTATCTATGTAAGAAAAGGAATATTTGATTTAGAAGGCACAGAATACTTCAGATCCAGCTTCTAATCCAGTCAAGGGTCACTCTGTCCCAGCCTGTGCCCTCTGACTCAGTGGTACCAACTCAGCCAACCTTTCCAAAAACGATTTTATCACTGCAATAGTCAGCACTGAAGTCCAGTCTGAGGCTTTTTCCTTCTTTGCCGCCTTTTCCCCATAGTCCTAGTTCAACAGATAAAGACCCCATTAGAACGTCCTACGTGGCTTACACCCTTAGTCCAATCAGTGTTTCTATTCTCTCTGGAGCCTTGGGGAAGTGAAATGCTGTCAATATCTCGACCCTATTCTGGAAGATTCGCCAAGCAAGGACAAGCAGCAGCCTTACCTCAAAAGAGACATCAAATTGGCAAGATCTTTCCTGCAAACAAGAATTCTGCAAGCAAACAGATGGCCCATTTATGCATTTTTATTTTGAAGTTTGTTGATTTGTTTTTAAACCACGTTTCCTGGTCTCCAACGTTTCTATAGCTCATAGCTTTCCACCTGAATACTTTTCCTGCGATGGGAGCGTGCAAGCAGAAAAAAAAAAAAGAGAACTCTTTAAAAGAAGATGCCAGTTGGCATATCAAACTGCAAGAAGCTCAGAGCTCTCTGGAGAAGAGTCATTGTCACAATCAGATGCAGCATTTATTAATCTCTAATCTGGATCCTTCACAGAGGGGCCTCTGCCCATGGATGAATCATCCCAGACAAGTATGAGTCTTACATACAGTCTCATTATCTTTAGAACTGGCAGTAAAGCAACTCACCTGAAGCTATCAGGTTCACATTAGCTGGCTGTGAATCCTGACCCATGCTAACAAAACAAAATGGGGGCAGCCTTATGGCTCAGCAATGACATTTTAATGTTAATTCAGCATTGCTAAAAGGTGTCAATATGCTTATCTTTTGTAAGTACAGCTTAAACTCTCTGTTAAATAACGCCAGCCCAAGATCTCAAAGAACAGACATCAAGCAGAGTGGCTTGAGAAGACACAGGCCATCTTAGGAAACAACTTCAATTAAACCAGTTTAGGTGAATGTGAGGTGGAACTAAGAGTATTTTCCAAGTCTTCAAAGAAAATTCCACAATTTTCCTCAGTTACATAGGCCAATGGCAACCTTGACTTTCAGAAATTCTTCTGTACGTCTATCTTGATTCCATCATGCTGCAGATTAAGCCTTTTGGCTCTCATGCTTTCCTTGATGAAAGATAATATGATAGGCCTTCAAAATTTTTATGGAACTAAATCAAACTGATTTCAAGACAGATGATGGTTTGGTTCAAGAAGGATAGGGTTCCTATTACAATATGTGAGTGGTTTATAGTGTTCTAGATGCTGTTATACATGTACTGTATCAATTAATACTCACATTCTTATGAACTAAGCCCTATTACTCTCCATTTCACCAACAGAGAAAGTGAGCTTTAGAGAAGTGAAGTAAACCAAGGTTACTGTTGGTTTGAGAATCCAGCTAGGTCTGACTTCAGAATGCAAACCACAACATGATGCATCTTCAAGCTTCCTTTAGTCATCTCTATGGCTCCATCTGAACCATCTACATCTCCTATATTAATTGTGAACCACAGAATGATCACAGTTATCTAGTTAAATTCTACCCCTGCCTAGTAGTATGGATTATTTTCATGAGCTCTTTAAGCTTCATTCCTGTGCATCCATTCACTAGCACATGGGTACTGCTAACTAGTGATGGATTTGGTATATGTTATTACCCTACAGTATTCTTCTAGTGGACATCATACAACCTGTTATTTATGATCTTATTGTTTTTTAGTCAATCAAACATTTATTAATACCTATCAGGTGCTATGGGAGGTAGACATGAAGTGTAAGTCATTATCCTCATCCTTAGGGTGAGCTAACTAGAAGATAAGATGAAAATGTACAAAATAATTGATGATTTTCCTAAGTTAAATGATAACATGAGGTTTAGAATAGGTCATAGGAATGATGAGAACAGAGGGCAGTATGGCTGGATGGCTATATTTTGTAAGCTTCTTTTTACTTATCTCCATCCTTGACAGTTCTCCCACTATCAGCAAATTAAACACCCATACATATCAATCCAAATATGACTGTAGGTAGAAATATAAGTAACACTGGCTTTGAACCTTAGATTTGTCTTCAGGTGGATGATGAGCCTCTGATGCCCACCATCTCAGGCAACAATGTAGGGGTTGATGGACATACCATACTGTATCATATCCATAGCACTCTACGGTCTAAACGAATTATATATAAATCTTTCTCCTTGATCTCTCCAGCCTTTCATTTTCATCTCAGAAGATTAGATTAGTATGACAGGACTTGTCCTTTATGAAGCCAGCCTATCCAGTTAAAAAACTTTCTTCTCTCCAAATAATTGCAAATTGATTTTGTTAAGATTTCTTTTCAGTGTTCCTTCAGAAAAGCTAAGGGAATGATAATTCCTAGTCTTTCCTCTCTCTCAATGTATTTGTTTTCTTTACACTGATTTTTTTCCCTTTGGCTCTCCAACAGTTTTCAATAATTGTACACATTGGGCAAGAGATCAATCATTTCAGTGTTTCTTACATAGAGATGACCTAGGAATGCAAATTTATATCCAAGCAACTCACCAAAGTAGCCGATACCAAATTTCCCCCAGTTCAGTTTGTTAGTCCCTGTGCCCATTCACTTAAAAATAGATGACCACCTAAAGGCTATCAGTTCTCAAAACTGCCCCCAAACTTATTAAGAAAACATGATATTTTTTATTACCTTCTTACTGATAAAGCAAATGTATATTCTAAGATATTTTATTCTTGGCCTCATGAAATTAAATGAATATAAGTAGCAATGACATCCCTGAGAAATGACATAGTGACACAGTTTGCCACCTTTTTTTTCCAAAAAAAAAAAAAAAAAAAAAAAAAAAAAGAGGACACAACCTGAACCAGAGGTTGTTCCAGGTATAAATGAGGTGGCATACAATGTCCTTGGGAGCTCAATAAGGGCTGAAGTTCAGTAAGGGACTTTGATGATAAAGGGTAAATCTCTGGTGATGAAGGATAAATTCATCTCTCCTTAATTCTCTCAACCTCTTAATCCTTTCCTACTGTAAGGTAGAGTAACTTCCAGATTCCCCTCTCATTTCCTTCTCATAAAGGCAGAGATCTGCTTTGGTCACAGTAAAACTTTTCAAATACTTAATTGGCTCTATTTATTAAATATATTCTAGAAGAGGGTTTTCATGTTGCTCAGTGAGTAACTTCTAGAGGCAGAATCAGTTAGGACTCTTTCTTTGATATGTCAAGTAATATATCAATCATGCCTAATCTTTCTTTTAGATCAACCTCCCTTGCCCACAGGCTCAGTCAGCTTCTTTTTGCACAGCACAAGTACTATTAACCAGAAGTGGGTGCCTGGCCAAAGCAGCCTGTCCTTAAGCAGTCTGGGTCTGATGTTATACGCAGATTATATATATAATGAAAAATAAGCAGCAGAACCACATAACACACAGTGATGAGATCACGACTTCTGTGTACTCCTGCAATATCAGGCCAACTTCTAACAGTTCAGAAATTGAGCTATTTATTTTGCCTGAATTTCTGTTTTGCTTGAATTTCTTTTTTTTCAATATAATTTATTGTCAAATTGGCTAACATACAACGTGTATAGTGTGCTTTTGGTTTTGGGGGTAGATTCCCATGGTTCATTGCTTACATACAACACCCAGTGCTCGTCCCAACAAGCACCCTCCTCAATGCACATCCCCCATTTTCCCCCTCCCCACCTCCCCCAACAACCCTCAGTTTGTTCTCTGTATTTAAGAGTCTCTTACAGTTTGCCTCCCTCTCTGTTTGTAACTATTCCCCATCCCTTCCCCTATGGTCTTCTGTTAAGTTTCTCAAGTTCCACACATGAGTCAAAACATATGGTATCCATCTTTCTCTGACTGACTTATTTCACTTAGCATGATACCTTCCAGTTCCATCCGTGTTGCTGCAGATGGCAAGATTTTATTCTTTCTCATTGTCAAGTAATATTCCATTGTATGTATAAACCACATCTTCTTTATCTATTCATCAGCTGATGGACATTTAGGCTGTTTCCATAATTTGGCTATTGTTGAAAGCGCTGCTATAAACATTGGGGTACATGTGTCCCTATGAATCAGCTATTTTGTTTGAATTTCTGCATATGGCTCCTGGCTTCTAAAATATTAACTACATCTCATCCTCCACAGTTTTAAGAAATGAAACTTCTCCCACCTTGTCCTTCAGTACCATATCGATATACCCTGAACAAAATTAAATTGATCCCCGTCTTCAACTTTTTCCTCATTGTACCTACAGCTGTTCTGCACTCTGTTCAAATCAATTCATTTCCCACTTCCTTTGAGATGGTTTGACTAACCATCAAACTTGGAGTCCTGTTTCTTCTGAACTCCTGGGCATTCCATACTGACCTGTCTGTCCATGATCACTTCAAAAGAACTCAATGTTCTTTGACTTTGACCACATTTGGCTCATTGTAAGGGCACCAGAAATAAGGTAAAATATTAAGTTTATCCTCTGTAAAATGGTGGCTGAGTAACTGTCAAAAAGGCTAGTTTCTGAAATATTTAATAGATTTCACTGAAATCTCTTGTGTAGGAGGAGGTTACAGTGCTGTTAGCATTGAGACCAAAGGTCAAATAACTGTACCTTAGCCCTTAGGATTACCACCTCAACACAAAGCTGGCAACTGGAGCTTTATGCACAGCCCCCAATTTCTCAGGCACACCTCTTGACAGCATTCTTCCATCTTTCTTTCATCTATCCAGCCACTGGTGTTTATTCAGTACGTAAGACTTGGCTAACAGAGAACTGGGCACAGCAAGTAGGTACAATGTAGTTGGACATAAAGCCAAATAATTTACTTGATGGTTTAGAGTCTACTTGGAGATTAAAAGCTATTTGCTTTAGCAACCTATGTAATAGATGCTAACAAAACTACATCCCTTTGTTTAGGCATGAACTTACATGGTTTTAAAAGGAAGGTTTACTAAATAGCCAAGGGGACAAAGCAGCAAGTAAGGGAAGATGCATACTAGGGCTATGGAAAAGAATCGGCTTTGGAAAAACAAAACAAACAAACAAAAAACCTCACAGTCAAATCTTGATACTTCTTAGGTGTGTGATCTTAGATGGTTATTTCACTCATACGACCATTATTTATTTTCCTCTAAAAAATAAAAGTACTAATTCTTAATTTATAGATTTGAAACAAGGATCAAATGAGGCAATACACACGAAGCTGCCTAGCACAGTGCCTGGCACACAGTCAATTTTCAGACACATTTAGTGTGACTGTATTCACAACATGCAATGGCCAAAAACATAAGCAAGGAAAACTTTTGTTTTATACATATTTACAAACTGGTTGACAAATTCATCATTATTTTTATGGTCTTCATTGTCTAAACATCCATTCTATGTGATCAAAGATAGCTTTCGAGTTTGACTGGAACTTTAATATAACCCAGAACAACATGGGCTCCTGGTTGTCCCTTTCCAAATATATGAGAACACTCTACACACAGAATACCTCAACTAAGAGTAGAAAAGACATGAAGAAGTAATCAATCAAAATTCTAAATATCCAGATCATTTAAGACAGTACACTTTCATCATAGGTAATGGAGCAGCCTTGTAACAGGTTTTTTTTTTCTTTTACAAATCAACTAACTTTTAAATATCTTCACAGGTCTACAAAAATAATCACATTCTCCAACAGTATTCCTCGTCATCCAAAGCACCCCCAGCTCTCTACCTAATGTATTCTCATTTAGCAACACCCTCAATGGTAAAATAAATTATCTGAATAATTATCTGAAGTCCATTCCCTGGAAGGGCCCAGTGATGTCACTGACTCTAGTTGTGAGTAAATTTCATACTCAAAGACTAGCACAGTAGGAACTCTTGAACAGCTGGAGTACAGTGGAGGTATTGGGTTGGAATTGGATGATTAGAACTGCAGAAGTGACCAGTGTTTCCATACATGCATCCTCAGGCACAGACTCACAGGCATAGACTTCATAAATTCCTTCCCATCCAGCCATACTGAAACTGAAAGTCTCTATGAAAGACAGAAAATTTTATCAATTCAGAGGCCTACATTTTCCTTGTTTTTCCCTAATTCAATTTTTACATTGTCTGAAATAGCTAATGCTCTCAGTTGTGAGTTTATACATTCATACACCTGCATAATACTGTGTGTGCATGTGGGAAAAAGGCAGAAGTGAGTCAACACAGAAAGATCTGTATATAAGGAATACACATCTGTTAAATACACATGAAGCAGGTCATGGTGAGATAGAACATGACATGGTTTAGTAAAAGCTGTTGGCTGCTTCTTCAGCAAGGTGGACACGGAGAATCACTTTGGAAAAGAAGTCTGCATCTTCCCAAAAGCACCCAAAGACTAACAAACACATCCTTTCCTTGGGAAGGAGTAAAAGACTTTTTTCGAGCATAACAAAAGTATCATTCTTGGTATGGACAACAGTGATCTCTGGAGAAGAGGTGGGTCAAAGATCCTATTGGATCCTATTGGGAGGGGTCAAAGGTCCTATTGGGAGAAAAGAGATTGTTGACACCTTCAAACTTCTTCAAACTTCTTCAAAGTTACTAGAAACTCTTCTCTAGACTAATATAGTTCAGACTGAAACCACTGACAGAAAAGGAAAGTTGTGGAACCTTCTATAAGATAATGGGGCTTCTGCAATATGAACCCAGATCCACATAAAGAATTAGCGGTTCATGGAGGAGGACCAGTTTCAACACAGCCTAAGGCTGATTTTGGAAATCCTTCCAGACATAAACATCCCAGAAGAGTGAACCTATCTTGGAATCAGTGAAGGAGAAAACAATTACACCATGAAATGCTGCAAGCCAAAGACAAACTAGGAGAGAAAAAAAAAAAAAAGGTCAGGGTCTACTAGTAGATTATTCAGAATGTCCAGTTCTCTTTCCATCTGAGGTCTAGAATCAGGCTGAACCACGGCCTGAGTAAACTCTCAGGATTCTTGAGAAATCTGGCATGCATATTAGGGAGACCTTCAAAGGTGAAATTGTTTTCCTGTTAACGTAAAAAGGAATTTTAACAGTGAATCCAAAAACAAAAGATGTGACCCTTCTTTTTACCCAAGCTGACGACTGATACAAATGACTACAAAACCAGTTACAGATAAAGACAGAACAACTTGGGGTGCAAAATTTAGTTAATTTTGCAGATGAGTTTTTATCAAAAAGTGAAAAACCAGAAGTATAATGAGTTGAAAGGTAAACATCCAGGAGGGTTAACTACAGCTCATTAGCCCACTGTGGTTCCAAGCCAACTTGATCAGAAAACACTCATCCCTTGGGTGGAAACTGGGAGTAATGTGGATGGGAATAATGGAATTGTTGAGTCTAGAACAGGCATTTAGTCTGATCTTTTAGGCCTTAACTGGGGCACAGGGGCACAACAGAAGGGATTAGCACCCATTTGGCTATGAATCTTACAAGGTCAAATGTACAAAGTAAGAGTACAGAGAATTTAGAAATTTTAAATTTATACAATGGTGCCAATAATGCAGTGCTTTGCTGACGTCTTTTTACCAAGAGCTCTAGTTGGGGAATGGGTTTTATGAATTGTCTAACCTTATATATTTACTTCTAAAGACATAACATGCATTTAATTATTCCTGAACATGCACTACTTGGAAGACCCTCTCCTAAGCACTAAGGAGGACACAGATGTACGGGAAACTCTCCCTGATGGAAAGGATTTTGTAGGTCTGACACCTGGAATATGCAAGCAACAATAATGCAAAGTGTAACATCATTATCACAAAGTAAATGAAAACAAATGTCACGGGGCTTACAACATGAAAGGATCACACATGATCAAGAACCAGGAACATCTTCCCAGAGGACAGGGAAGATGGTGGTGGTGGCGGTGGTGATTACCAGTTATTAGTAGGGTGAGAGGCCAGGGTGGGAACAGTTTACGTGTAAGTGAGGAGTTAGCTCTGAGGACAATAAAGGTTCTGTTATAGTCTGTTCCTCTAGCAGATATTTATCAAGGACCTCATAAACACGAGACACTAGAATTGAGGCTGGTGACAGAGATAGGAACTTCTTGTTGAAGCTTTCATGGTCTCACAGAGGAACAAAGAGTAAACAGAAAAATAATGTAATAGGTAAGCACTATCCTGCATTACAGCCTAGCGGTTAAGAGCAGGAACTCTGCGGTAAGACTGCCTAGGTTGGAACAGAACTCTACCACCTTATGCAAATTTGTTACCTATTTGTTATCTTATGCAAATTACTCAGCCTCTCTTGCCACGGCTTCCTTACCTATGAATGGGTCAGCCATGGCACCTGCCTCACAGGGTAAATGAGATGATACCTGTAAAGCACTTAGCGTAGTGGTGGACACAGTAAGTACTTAGTAAACAGCACTGGGAGGTATATACTTGTTTCTGCTTCTCTGCATATCTGATGTTACAATGACAGTCTCTTAGAAGTAGAATTAGGGAAGAATCAGTCAGGGATATTAAGTTTTTAAAAATCATTAATCCATTTTTACACATTGTTCTCCAAAATCGTCCTATTGTTTCACACTCTCGTAAGCACTGTATGAAAGTGCTGATCTCACTATACTCCACAGTTAATACAGTCTTTAAAATTCTTGCCAATTTGGTCGGTGAAAAATGAGATGTCATTGTTGTTTTACTTTCCATATTTTTCATTAGACTGAGGCTAAACATTTTTCATGTTTATTAGCCACATATATTTTTCCTTTACATAAATGGTATTCCCATTTTACAAGTGGGAAAACTGGGAATTCTGACTGCAGAATTTGGACTTAAAGAGGTAGGAAATGAGGAGTCCTTGAAAATTAAACAGGAGAAGGTGCCACATCATTTGGTGCCTTTCCATCACTGGCACCTGGGGAAATTTCTCCTCCAAAGTCTGGTTAGCTTTTCTCCTTTGTTGCCCTTCCTCAAAGAACACGGATATTCAGAATATATGCAACAGATATTTAAGGAGCGAAGTATGCGCTTGTAGCCCACATGTCAGGTGGTGCCTCCTACTCTTGGGCAGTCTTATTGACTTTGGTCCAGATATCAATTCTCGGGCCAGAACAGTCAAAAAATCTTTCCTAACTTCTTACAACTCCTGTGGGCTTACGTTCACCCAGTCTCCCTTCAAGTTGCTACATCTGCCCTGATTCCAGACATAGAATACCCTTCCATCCAGCCAACTGAAATATGAATTCCAGACTTAACTGGTTTCTACATAAAGGGGAAAAAAAATCTACCTCTTTCATCCATCATGTGAGCTTAGTGCTTTCATGTAAGGTTTGGGGGAACCTAGGGAAGGGCCACATTAATTGTCAGGGTGGACTTATATCATCTCCGTGACTGTTCCACACCCTTGCTCTCCCATCTCTTCCTCTCTCACCCTCCTCTTCCTGGAGATTTTGTATATATGTTTTTATTTATACTTTACTCCTGAAATTCTTATCAAATCAAGCAGAAGTTTCTTCAATTTTGAAGTCCCCGAAACTCAGCTTCTAGCCCAGGTGGATTTTTCAAGTTGTTTCTTGTGAAGAATAGAATCTATTATTCTCTCTGAAAAATATTCTGGAGGATACATCTTTCTCCGATCATAAGAATACAACTTTCTCTGATACGTGATGGTGCAAACTATATGAAAGTAGAGACGTCACAGGTTATAGTTTCTCTTAAGCATGGATGATGTTCAAAATATGTAACAACTGGTACTTTCACCTACCAATCAGCATTAAAGGTGGCCTTAGGGACAGAGTAGGGTCTTGGACCCCTGGTCTGCCAGGCATTAGCCCTTTATGCTGAATGTGGGAAAGCCTGGAGGAAGGACTGGTACGCTAGCAGGCTTCAGAGCAGCGATTCCACGACCATATATCACCTGTTACCAACTAGAACAGAAGTAGTTCCATAGTTTAATGACTATACAGCCACCCTGGTACTCCCCAGCTGAACCTTGGTCTGGCAGCTCATCAAGAACCATCTACTTGATCCTGATCCCACTTTATTCAACTGAAAATACTGTTCCATCTCTCCTCAGGCCTCCCTGTTGTAAAATCACCCCCAAACCCACTCTTTTGGGCCATCCTGCCCTTAACTTGATTGTTTACTTTGGTTGAATGTATTTTGGTCCAAGACCAGTGCCCTGAGATTTTCTGGTTTCTAGGAAACCAGTTCATTCTTGACCAAATATTTTCTTTTAATTTCAGGGAGAAATAAACCCCTTCACTGTTACCCCAAATTGTCTCTGTGTCCTTTTCAGTTTCCAAGATAATATATCCTCCCTTCTTTACAGGACCCGATACAGCTGCTCTGCTCTGCAGCTTTCCTCAGTCCTCGTTAACTTTGTGGATATTACAAAACTCAAGTTTGTTTATCGAGTTGTTGCTAAACAGCAGTCCTTGAGAGTTAAGTTCCAGCAGGGCACCATCCAACAGAAATATAACCTGAGCCACACATATAATTTTAAGCTGTCAAGTAAACACATTAAAAAGTAACAAGAAGCAGGTAAACGTAGTTTTTACATTTTATTTAACTCATTATATCCAAAACAATATTTTAATATATAATCAATATAAAAATTATTAATGGGATGGGGTGCCTGGGGGGCTCAGTCAGTTAAGCGTCCAATTTCGGCTCAGGTCATGATCTTGCAGTCCATGGGTTCGAGCCCCACTTCAGGCTCTGCGCTGACAGCTCAGAGCCTGGAGACTGATTCACATTCTGTGTCTCCTTCCCTCTCTGCTCCTCCCCTGCTCTGGCTCTCTCTCTCTCTCTCAAAAATAAATAAACATTAAAAAAATTTAATAAAAAAATTATTAATGGGGTAACTCACATTCTTTTGTTTATATGAAGTCTTCAGTTCCAGAGTACCTTTTGTACTTACAACACATCTCCATTCAGACAAGCCACATTTAAAATGGTCACCTGAGACATGTAGTTAGTGGCTACTGTTTGGGACAGTGAGGCTCTATAGCCAGACTGCCTAACGCAGCTACTTAGAGCCCCACCACGTCTTGGCTGTTTCGTCTTGGGTAAAAAAAATGTCGCCGTGTCTCAATTTTTCACCTGTCAAAAGGTGATAAAAATAGTACACATCTCTTAAGATCGCTATGAGAATTCAGTGGGAAGGCACAACTCCTGAAACATAATAAGACTTCAATAAATGTTAGCTATTGTTACCACCAGCATGTCTTTTGCTATTTCATCTCCCCATACTACCATCCATTTTCCAACTTTGTATTCAATATCCAAGAGAACTGGTGTCACCACATCAAGAAACTTCTCTCTCCCAAAGCATAAGAGACTCTTAAAAACTGAGAACAAACTGAGGGTTGATGGGGGGGTGGGAGGGAGGAGAGGGTGGGTGATGGGTATTGAGGAGGGCACCTTTGGGGATGAGCACTGGGTGTTGTATGGAAACCAATTTGACAATAAACTTCATATATTGAAAAAAATTAAAAAAAAAAAGAAACCTCTCTCTCAAAGAACTTGCTGCCCAGCCATCGCCTTTTTCCAGTTGGAGAAATGACTTAGAACAGTCCCATATCTTTAACTATTTAGATGATGTCTATCCTGGCCTCGACAGACCAAAGGTAACCCAAAAGTGAATTTAGCGCAGTACGGCCCAAGCACAGAAACAGCGAGAAGAACAATTTTTATTTATCTGGTGTCTGAATACTTACTCACCATAGAGCTACTTTTGAAACCAGTCTCCTCATTTATGTAAGCAGCTTCTATCTCTATGCCTGAATTCGAGCCAGTATTTCATGACAGTTCATCCAAAGAAAAGCATTTACCATGGTTTACCCTCCCAAATATTACAGAATGTTATTTATGTGGCCTTTAAGCAGGTGCCATATCCATCCTCAGTCATGGCTTCATTTCAACAATAAATGGCAGATGCGCCATGTTTCCCAAAAGTCTTTTAAAAACAACTCTGTGGATGCCAAGAGATACAGGAATATTAATGACTGGAAAGTTGGGATTTAAGGGATGTATGTAGAATGGAGGGAAGAGAAGCTAAAGGACCCAGTTTTATTAAGAGTGAAACTGTTAACAGAGAGGAAGAGTTCATAAAACTATAGGACAGGAAAATTCATTAAGGGGAAAGTCAAAAACCAAGAGTCAGAAATAATCTAGCAGCAAGAATATTTTGTATGATATTATTTGCAGAGAAAAATTGATTGTTTTCAAGGCTCAGAAAAGGTGTTGTAAGAGCAACTTTGCCACGAAATATGAAAGATGTTTGCATAGGTGAGTGGTACGGTTTATGAAACTTGCAAAAAGAGGAAAAAACATGGAAGCACTTTTGTACACATGGTAAACACCTTAGTTTCTTTGTCTCGAAAAGAAATATTTCCTGATCACAGATGTGGCCAAATATTTCAGCAGGACATGCAACAGACACCCTTATGAAATCCCGGTGAAAAGAAGGAGAAATAGCTTAAAGGACTTTCTCTAGTGCATATCCAAAGGATCCTTACTGAGTCCTGTTTTAGTTAGCATTTTTGGGGAAGAACACTTCAACAAATTTATAAAATCTGCACATGACAAGAAGACGGAGGTGTCAGAGGGAAGAATCAAACTTCAAAAATACATGGGTAGGCTATAAAGATGAGATCAACTTAAGCAAATGGTACTGAACTGAGTTAAATTTAAAACCAACTGCACAAAGAGAGCACGGGGAAGGCCTGGCTTACTTTGGATCTCAGCTAATTGTGAACTTGGGAAGCCAGGCTGTCAAAGCAACGAATGCAATCTTAAACTGCTTTAATAGAAAAGCAGCATACCAAACAAGGGAGATGATCATTCTATTGTATTCAACATTAAACGGAACACAGTGATAAATTGATCATTGGTACTTTGATCCAATGGCCAGCATGAAACATATGACAATCATCGAATTTGAGGACCAGGTGAAGAAATATAGGCTTCTTAGTATGAAGGAACTCAGGGACTTCCTGCGAGTGATCATAATGTACCCGGAGGCAGCCACATGGACAAAATGGTGAAAAGTAACTCTACAGGGGAGAATAGGACCCTCAAAGTGGCAGTTATAGCACAAGAGATTTTGTCTCAATATAAAGAAAATCTTTCACAATCTGAATGAAATGGATTCTCTCGGTCATCCAGCTAAGTACCCTGCCACCAAAAATGTTCCAGCATTTTCCAAACAAAAACAGCTCAGGGCCACCTGTCAAGGATTCCTGAATCGAGTGAGATGTTGAACTAAATGACCTTTAAGGTTCCTTCAGAGACTCTATTAATATGGTATCTATGTAGTAAAATGTGAAAAAATTGAGTCAGTTCTGTCTGACACTATAACATAAATGTGAGGTAATTACACATGCATACCCCCATCACAGAGTATGTGTTATTACTAGAGTTACACCTTAGCTCTTCAGTGTCTGTGGATCAATTATGTCAACAGAGTTATGTGCTGGACTTTGAGCTAGTGAGGCTGAAGGTAAAACAGGGTCAGAATTTATTTGAGTTGATGAAACAGGCTTCATTTTTCCATAACTGGAAAGCATAGGCCAGTCAGCAGGTCTGTTGAGGGAAAGAAACAGGCTATAGAGAAAAATGAATAGCTTTTAGTTCCTCTACTTCTGTTGGCAACACAGGGGAAAGGAAGGGAGGGGGTGCTTAAGGTACACACACACACACACACACACACACACACACACACACTCACTCTCCTGGTAGTAACCAGGGACTAGGCTCTGTGACTGTCAACGTTTCCAGGTAGCTTGCGAGAAAATGTTCCTCTTCTATATTCATATGATCTTTGCTATTGAGGTTATGAACACAATTATACTTTTCCTCCTCTCAAGGGATAAATATGTCAGATTGTAAGATACCATTTTTGTCTTTGAGTTGAGGCTACAATAAAATACAAAAAGAAATCTAGATTATCTCTCAGCTCTTCCAGTTTTAAAACAGATGATTCAGTGTGGCTCCCCTTCTGACAATAATGTAATGAGACTCATTTCTTGCAGATCTGAGAAGAGAACCCGCACTACTTTATAGTTTCACTTTGTACATCATTCTTGAGCTATCTTTCACTTTGGTGGAACCAGCCTCCGAGGCTCTTTTCTCTAGACCTGAGTCACCCTGTATTTTTACTTCCCCATCACACTCCTACCCTCATCCTATCTCTCCACTAAAAGTCAAAGCTGCAGCTCAACAGCAAGCCAGAAACTCTGAAGGTACAGATATGAAAGGTGTCCATCGTCTAGTCTGTGGAGATGGAGAAAATGGATCTGTTCAGTCCTCACAGGAAGGGGTACGTACTGTGTAGGCACTCAAGCTCTCCCACATTTAGAGAGTACCCATGGCTTGACCCAAGGATATGGTGGTTCCCAGAAGAAACCAAACTTTTCCAAAGACCAAGAGGGAAATTTAAAAACTACTATTAATATAAAAAACTATAATTTGTATAATCGGTGTCTCATTTAAATAATATAGAGATGAAACAAGTTTATAATATGCTACCAAAAAATAAGAAGAGTTTCCCTTTACTCAGTGCCTTTACTGAAAATTCATTCAGATCTCTCCCAGGTCACAGCATCCTTCTCCCACTCTGGTAATCAAAGGGGCAGGATACTAATAAAAACGGAAGGACTCATGCACCAGGGATACAGAAGAGAATACGTTAGTGGTTCCATGCGCAATACCTACTTTCCGCTGATAGGTAGGCAACAGGACTCCCTAGGTAATGAGTTGCAGACATTCTATTGATCTCCAAAATATAGGATAAGAGGAACACCATCATGAATGGATTTTTTGAGGACCGTAAGTAGGCAGTAGGGTGAAACGCAGCTCTTTGTTCCAAGCAACAGGCAGAGTTAAGTAGGCGTTAACAGAGAAATATTTTAAAAGCCAAAACACCACGGCAATAAAGACACCATGATCTAGGCACACGAATCTGGGCCACATGGACAAAGGTGGCTGACTGAGGTCTGTAAATACCTGGAGTGACTAATGAAGGCCTTTGGGCCCTTCCAAGAGACAAAGTATGCTGCACTGTAATAAAGCAAATGATCAGAGGGGAAAAAATGAAACAGAATTATTTTAAATGAACAAAGAAGCCCACTCCAAGCAGCAATACTTTAGAACCTGCTGGTTATACTTAATATAGCTAATGCTCAAAAACTAGGAGAGGCCGAGCCTGAGCCCGAACCCAAGGGTTCAATGTCTTCAGAATTTGCACCTTAGCAGGAAAGGGGAAGGTAGGACTGAATGTAGAACTAACAAAGAACATATCCGTTTGTGTCCTAACTAGGAGCGTATATGTCTGTTTTCCTGATCAATAGGAAGCTTCCTGAAGGCAGGAAAGGCCTGGAGTAGTGACTAGAATATAGCAAGTGCTCAGCAAACATTTGTTATGTGAACACAATAGTGCAATCTGGGCTGTCCTCACGTGATAGACTGAATGTACTAATGGCTTTGATTGATGGCCTCCCTGGACCCACTTCTTTCCAGAACCTTACAGTTCCTCCCATCAAGAGGTAGAATCTGTTTCCTTACCCCGTGAAATGAACTTGCTTAATGACTCATTTTGGTCAGTATGATGTGGAAGAGTGGCACTGTGCTAGTTCTAAGCTTTGACCTCAAGAGGCTTGACACGTTTTTTGCTTTCTTCCTTGGAAGCCTGCTGTGATTTGAGAATCAGCCTGGGCGAGCCTGACGGAGGATGAGAAACTCCATGGTGAAGAGCCCAGCTGTCCCAGCTGAGGTCACTGTAGACAGCCTCTATCCAGCTGACACTCAGGCATGAGAGAACTCAGCCCAACCCGAAAGCTACATGAGTGAGTGGAGCTGAGACCAGAAGAACTATCCAGTTGACTTGTAGGCTCTTGAGAAATAATAAAGAGGTGCTGTTTTAAACCACTAAGCTTTGGACAGTGCATTACACAACCACAGCAAATTGACACACCTCACTAAATGTTGCTTTTATGTTCCTTATTACCGATGCTGTTTTTAAGTGTTTGTGATCTATTTTAGTTTCTCGTAATTTACTTCAAAGGAAAAAGCGGAAAGATTCCTTATCCTTAATTCAATCATAACTTCTGTCTAAATGTGTCCTCTCTCTTTTCCCACTAGTTACCGCTACCTTCTTTAAGTCCTCATTTATTTCTCAACTTTTCTATGAAAATCGGCCCCTGGCTGGCCCCCTGGTATCCATCCTATTCGAACCCCATCTGTATAATATATGTAAGTGTTATCACCATGAAACATATGTGTGATCATGTCACTCCCCTTCTCAAAAAGTTTAAACCTTTCACATCGTGCACAGAACAGAATAAAGTGTGAACTATCCAGATGGCCAATCACATCCCTCACATTTTCACCCCAACATCCCTTTCCAGTTTGGTCTCACAACACAACCCCCACATACCTTCTGTCCCAGCCACACCAGTCTGCCTCCACCGCCGTTCACCGACCTGTCTTCTACGTTCCTGCTTGCACATTTCTGCCCAACTTGCTTCCCACCAATTTCCCACCAATCAAAATCCCACTCAGAGCCACCCACTCTGAAAAGCAATCCTCATCCTCCACTACATCTTTATGTAATAAAAATGAGATAATAATAGCAATACCACCAATAATAATATAATAATATTTATTAAGTATATAGTTTGAGCTAACACTGTGCATTCTCTTAATCATCACATCAATCCTACGGCACGGCTACTATGACTAATTCACACGTTCTAGGTGAACAAACTGAGGTTCAAAAGGTTGAGCTAAATCAGTCCAGTGTCAAATATCTACTGAGAGACAGAGCTAAAACGCGAATCTGGGACTCCAGGAGTAGATACACTATGCCACATCATGTTTTCATTTGAACTTCCCATATTTATTGTAATCGATGAAGCTCAAGTACAAAGTAATTAAATGACTTGCCCGAAGCCACAGAGGCATCAGCAGTACAAGATCATGCATCAGATATTTTGAATCCCCCAATTTTACGCTAATTTTTTGCCACCCAGGAAAATGTAATTGCTTGCCCTCCCCGGCAGAGCTTGAGAATTTGCCTTTGTCCATTTTTTTTTTTTTCAGTTCAAGTGCCTGAACCAGACTCAGCAGGTAAATTTCACTTTCTCCTGCTACTGTAATCATCCAGAGCTCTTCAGCCAGGATCCCAAAGCAGAGGAAGAAATTAAGTCTAAAACCAAATTAAAAGAAGTTTTGGCTTACTTTCATTCAAATGTCAGGAGAAGTCCACCCAGGAACCCTGTTAATATACAACTGAACAAAATCTCCCATGTTCCCAACTGTGTGCAATTCTGTCGGGACCAGCACTGATGCCTGGACCATGCTAATCTCCTTCCTTACTACTTTACATACTGTTCTCCCAAAGAGTACCACAAGGCTGAACTTACTTGCTTTTCAAAACTGCCACTCCCTTTTAATTACAAAAAATGTCACCCAGGGAACTCCCTAGCCCTGGTGGCCACACTTGCACAATTAGGAAAGCAGTCTTGCAACTGGCCTGCGGTTATTAGTCTCCAGAGGCTAGGGGCAAAGAAAGGCCTAGGGAACCAGGAATGGGCCTGGTTTTGCCCCAAAGTACCAGGGCTGAGGGAAAAAGAAAAAAGCCCGGCTGAATACAAATCCAGGTGAACCATGTAAGCTTAGAAATGGTCCTTTTACTAACGCAAAGGGGAAGAAAGGGAAAGTGGTGTGGCTTGTTTTGCCGCTGTGCCTGTTGTCCATTCCCTTTCTTCATCAATGCAGCCGCACAGCAGGTTGGGGCAGCCACAGAGAGCGGCAGGGGCTGCAGAGGGAGCAGAGAAAGGGCCTATTCAAGAGCGCTTAGTCCTCCCAGTTTGAGACTCTCCACAAAAGAGAGGCAACAAATGCAGACTTCAAAGGGAAAAAAAATGTTACAGTCATCCGCCTTCTCCACGGACCCTTTGATGGACAGCTCTTCCCTGCTGCTTTTTATGTTCATCCTCTACCTCCCCAAATTCCGATTCATCTAAGAAGTGTGTGTGTGTGTGTGTGTGTGTTTCTTGAGACCTATATAAACAGGCATAGCAAGTGACTGGATGAAGAACATGGTCACGCCTAACTCAGGCCTGGAAAAGTAGCCAGTGATGATTATTTGAAAGACTTTCTTAAGTTTCTGAGAAGCCCCCGCATAAAGAAGATGAACTTCAGTTGCATTCCTGATCTCTTCAGCCATTCGCTGCTTATCTCACACGTGTCATCAGAAAAGGTGAAGATTTTATTTTACACAATCTAGGACTCGAGGGAGATAATGGCAGGTAAGATGGGTCTTTGCTTCCAGGAATGCCCTTACATAGAAAAGAAGTCTTCATGTCTGAGTGCCGTGTATCCACCTGTCAGAAACATCTGCTCTATTTCAAACGTTCTTTCCTCAAAGGCCAACTTGACAGAGCCTCTGATTCTCCCCCAGCCCCCTCCCATTGTGCAATGTTACAGCTTATTATAAGCACCTCTGCCCAAGGGCGGCGGTACAAGTGAAATGAAACACAAATAATAGCCAATTCAGCTAGAAAAAGATCTTAGGGGGCATAGAAGAAAAAATACGAGCTTTCATAAGGTTTGCAAATTATCTAAAGATTTCATAGATCCTATTATTCTCCTACGGCCTGTAAAGTAAGAATACTAACTCATGTAACAGACTCAACATGTTTGAAGACACAATTCAGGCTGGTGGCAGCAACTTCTGTAAATAAGCAGCCATACTCCTTCTAATCCCTCAATACAGAAGAGAAAGGAGGATGGTAGACAATTGGCATAAACATGGAACCCACAGAGCTGAGAATAAAGATCTCACCTTTATCTCCCTCACTAGCTCGATCAGCACCTCATCTACAAATATATCACATTCCATATTGTGAATACCCATGAAGCCCCCTTGAATCTTAACACCCTTCGGGACAAATATCCTGACATCTAAGAGCTAAGGGAGATGGAAGGAAAGAAAAAATATCAGGTGCCATCCGGGCCATGACTATGGCAGGGTGATGGCTGCAGAGAGGCTCAGCTCAGGTAAGAGAGGTGGGAAGAGGTAAGACTTCTCCCAAAGTCAGGAGACATCAGAGGGAGGGAGATGGTGTGTGATAAAGTTTTCCACTGTGTTCTTAAGAAAAGATACTCAGTTTAGGGGACAGAACTGGGCTCTTGGAACATTAGAGAGGCCACTACAGCATTCAACAGAATGTTAAGTGAAAATTTACTATTTTCAGCAAATATAACTATTAAAATAATACTATTCCTGTTATTTCTACTGATTATAACCATTTTATACTAATTATAGAAAGATACAATATGAAAGTCTTGTAAAGACCTTATCATTACACTCAACTCTTGTCAAGAACTTGCTAGAACCATAGAATTTTGGCACTTAAGGGAAGCTTGGAGGTCATCTATTCCAACACCTTCATTTTAAAAATGAATTCATCAAGGTATGGAAAAATTGAGTGATTTCTAGAAGATACTCCAGTTACCTAGACACAGAAATTACCTGGTGCTCACTGGGAACACTATTTCCTGTGCCTCTTATATAAACTTTGGTTGCCCTTCTTTGAGGAGCCTCTAATTTCTCTCTATCGATGCTTCCCATGGGAATTAAACCCTCTCCCAGCCCAGAAGGCTGTTTATCTGGGGGAAGGTATTAATAGCTGCAGCCCAAACTTCTGCTTTTGAACCTGGAAGGCCCTGCTGGAACTACCTTTGCTGCTAGGAGAAACCGTTTCTTTTTTCTCCAAGGGAGGCCATCCTTGGCCCTGACCATCAGCCTTCTGCATAAACTGCCTCTAAGCAATTGGAAGACAAAACTGGTGATAAAGCAATAAACCTCTGCAAATGTTGAGCTCACTTAATTTGCTGACCATCTGATTAATAGCTCGTCTCCACATTTCAAGTCAACCCCAGCTAAACCTCTGGAGCTTCTTGCCAAAGGCTTCTTCAAGAGTCTTGATTTTTTTTTCTCTATGTACACTTAAAAACCTCATTAAACAAGAGAGAATGTTTTTAAAACAGTCAAATAGTGTTTTATCCATAGCCTTGCCTGCCGGAGGTTATAAACTCTTATATTCAACAACAGCTTCTATAGGACCCACGCCAGGGTAGGAGAATGATAAACCACTAACAACAGTGCAATAATGATATCCTGTCACCAGTTGAGATCTTAAGAGGCAATAACCGCAAAGGGATGTTACTATTAAACTAAATGTGCATGCCTTCTCTACTGCAGCAGAAAGATTTTGGAAGATAGCTTAGGTTTACACTAGTTGAATGGGAATAAAGGGCACTATAGCTCAGGATGGCCCACTTTGCGTCCCCTGGGCCAGTCCTTCTCACACCTCAAGAGACCCTAAAATGAGGAATATTTTGGTGGTAAATGCCTTCCCGTTACACCTGAGCATCAGCCCAAGATCAGCTTCCTGGTGGCTCCGAATATTCAGAGAAATTTTCTGACCTCAACTGTACATAGGTGCTAATAATGGTGCCTGTGTACAAGGACTGTTGGAAAGATGAAGTGAATCCGGGCTAGGCCTTAGAATTTGGCAAGGCAATGAGAACAACAAACAAATGTTCCCTCAGTGTTAGCTATTATTTTATCTAATTAAATAGGATGTCTTTCAGCATTTCCTGTTACCACTGGTACCAGTTGAAACTGACCTGCTATTGCCATCACCCAGGAGAGAAACTGGGGCAAGAGATCATGGTGGTGCTTGGGGAAGCCGGGGGTGCAAGAGGCAACTCTCCCTCTTCCAGCAGGACTCCTTCCCTCTTCAGGCCACAGGCCTTCCGATGCAATCACTTATGTGCACGACTGGTTTTTACTAAAAGGCAGAAGGGCTCCAGGACATACATGATCATAGAGGGGAAGCAAATCAGAAACAGAGTTTCATGTTAGTTTGCAAAGCTTGGCATGAGTTTAAGGCAGGAACACATCACCAGCACCATCTGCACACAGCACCTGCTATACCTGATACCTGAGGTATTAGCTGGGGATGGCACTTCTTCTGGGAAGTCCGCCTGGCATTCAAACTTCTGAACTCCTGTGGAACTCGGGGAAAATCTATCCTCAGCTTTCCTGGGCTCTACTTGCCTGTCCATCACAGACACGGTCCCTCTGAGCAAATCTCTCTCATCTTCAGCCTGCAGGACCTTTGGTCCCTCATACAATGTCCCTGCAGGGAGACCTGGCTCCCCATCTTTCTGTACCAACCTTTGCCCCTCCTGTGCCCTCCTGCCTCCTCTTGTCCTCTTGCCCCTCAGGCTTCCCTGCCCCACTCATCCTCAAGCCCTTCTGATCTGAATCGTCTGAGTTCATTATCTCTGGTTTTCCTTAAATACACAAATTCATTTTTAAAAAGAAAAAAAAAAGACCCTAATTTTTTTCACTGCTCCCTAATCATAAGTCCCACCTGACCCAGATGAAAATGTTTTTATTCCTCCTTTTGAGAGATCCAAATAGCTAAAGACAGCACCAACAGGCCCACAGAGGCCCCTCATTATGTTTTCCATAACTTGTAGGGTAATTATGTTTTATAGTAGTCATCTCCCATGAACGCTCTGTGGAGAATCATTTCTGTTTTCTGGGGTGCAGGGGGCATTGATGGAGTGGCGGCAGTGAATTGGGCGGCGGGCAGCACCACGGGCAGCGATCTTACAAAATATGTAGTAGGAACCTCAAGCGTAGAGATTTCCACTCCTGTTGCTGACGCTGTTGATGTGAAATTAGGACCATTATCAGGACCCACTCCAGTGCTGGAAGCAGGACCTAAGGTAGGTAGTTTAGTCTGTGCAACACTAGGGCCGAAATAGGAACCCAGAGAGTAGGGCCAAGAGTGTAAGGCAGAGCAAGGCCAGAGGCTGGGATCGGAGCAATAGGGACAAGGCTGGAGCTCTGCCCCAGAAACAAAGCAGGAGGGACAAAGGGACACAGGGGTTAGAGCCCAGGCCCCACATCAGGGAAAGGAGAAGTCTGCACGGGACTAACTTATTTTAGCACAGGTCAGTATGTAATAGCTATAGCAAACAACGACCGGACCGTGCAGAGACCAAGGAAGGGACTTAAATGGCATCTGTTCATGACAACAGACTTAACGTTCTACCTCTTGTGAAAGATTCACAAAACTATAAATGACAAAAAGAGCCGCATGATTGTCCCCGTGGACAGTATACTATGCTCCAATTCTTATTGGGCGCCTATAGTTTGTTTTTTTGTTTTGTTTGGTTTTGTTTTTAATTTTTACAATTTCTGAGTTACCCACAAGAATACCACTCTATTAGATCTGCCGTTTTCCCAACAGCCTTGCGAGGTAGGAATTTTTAACTCAAATGTATAGGTGAGGAAACTGAAGCTCAGAGGTACTCAGGGACTTTCCCAAGGCTGGAGAGCCGGTAGTTGTCAGAGCTATGATTAGAACACGCATTCTGACTCCACGCCCAGTGCTCTTCTCAATAAGCCTCAGGTGCTACCACGACAGAAGGGAGGGTCTCTCACCTCCTAAATGGCAGTCGTTGGCCTAGGACCAGTGAAGAGGGTCATGTCCCAGCTGAGCCAGGACTGTCATTTTAAGTGTTTGGGCATGCCTTGGAAACGGGAGGGGGTGGGCTCGGCAGAGGTCTACATTCATGGGAAAGGAAGAAGCCGAAGGAAAGAAGGAATCAAATATGTTCACTCTATTAACAAAGCAGTAGTCAGAGGACGGGAAGAGTGGCTCAGAAGCCACCTTGAGAGCTATCACTTGACCCTCTCTCCCACCCTGACCTGTGTGTGTCCTCAGGGGATAAGGAAGGAGGACATGTAAGTAAAAAGTGAAGAACTGTTTTTTGTTAAAGCCTTTGGAAGAAATACATCACGAGCATCCAGCTTTGGTAATGGTATGTAACATAAAGGGCGAAAGAATCGTTCTCCCAGATACTTCACCACAGACAGTGTGAAAGCCCTTATGAAAGGCATTATGAAGACTCCAGTGCACACGAGGCAGGAGCTTAGTGGGAAACTGCTATCCGCAGGGAGACTGTCGTCTCAATGGGAGAAGACAGCAGGGTCTGAGAGAGGCTATGGTGCAAGGCTGAGGTTACGGAACTCAACTCAAACATCAGCCAAGCAAATAAAACAAGAGGAAATGGCAATGGTACCAAGACAGAAACGGGAAACCCACAGAAAATGGTAGCCATTGCCAGCAAATAGAGCACCAGAACTGTTTGGGAGCCCTGTCACATACCTTCCTGGGAAGTCGCCAAAGTACGCCTGCAGATGATGGCTTTGTGGGGGACTGTGGTCTCGAATGAGTAGGAAGAAATCAGAACCAATGCAGTTTGGACTGTTACTGATATTATGCATGCACAAAGGGGTGAAGCCTGGGGAAATTAGTGTTACATGTAATATTCCTAACTGCATTTGTGATGTCTGTAATTCAAACTAATCCCAAAGTAGACCTGAATATTTTGGATAAAGTTATGCAACTCACAAATCTTTGGTCCTCAAGAAAATGTCAGGCCACACTTACCCGCTAGCCAAACATGTGTTCAGGACCTTCCCTCCTTTCTGAGGGAATGAACGGAGCACTAAGGGCCTCATGAAATGTGGTCTTCTGTTTTTCTCCCACCCTTCTTTGGCATACGCTTCCTTGTTTGAACCTGCTCCCTGCCAACTCGCAAAGGGCTCCAGGAACAAAGCCTCAGCACTGCTCCTCACTGAAAGACGCGGGTTGGAAAAGCCCCCTCTGGCCCACCTTTCCCCATGGTTTGGCCCCTTATTTGAACGGTATGTCCCAACGGGGCTCTCCAAATCCTGACTCAGCACCTGGGCACAATCAGCAAGTTCCTCTGTTACCATCAGACTTTATAGGAGATAAAAATGGAGGGGGACACGTTTTTAATTCCTTTGAAATCTATGTCTTCAACTCCTTCATGAAAGTGGGGAAAAAAGATAAGGCAAAGAAAAAGGGAGTAGCTTCCATACTTCTGTGTTCCTGAGTAAGGACCCCCCCACCTTGTTTCTATGACAACAGGCCAGTAAATGTTTCTACACAAGCAGGTCCATTTCACTGCGTCTGCAAAGACACCTCTCTACTAAATTAAGTACCGAACTAGGATGAGTAACCACCAGTACAAACTTTACACTTCAGCTAGTTCCATCATTAAGACATCCCCCCCTCCCAAACCCAAGAGGTCACAAAGATTCAGAGACACCCGAGAAAATAAAATATTTTTGCACCGGTACATCTCCAGCAAGAAATCCCTCTACAATTGTCTGGCAGACATATCACAAAGCTGTTCAAGACAATTCAGTAATCAGAAGAAATGAGGCTAAAAATAAATAATGTTAGCCACAGAGTGGAAAGATAAATCTCCACAAAATATTGGCAAGTGCTTCTCTGCTCGCCAAGGCTCAGAATACACAAATGCCCTTTTTTGTTCAGCCATGACAATCTAATTCAGGTTTTGGACTCCCAGAAGGTGATCACTGAGTCCAGATGGACACCACACCATCTCGTCTTCCTGGGCACAGAAGCCAGACTGCACTGCAGGTATGTGCTGAAATTCAGTCCCATTTCTCCACTGCCAGCTAGCCTGGCCAAGAGAGGAGCTGCCCCATCCCTGGAGCCAGCTAGCTCCTGGGTTGGCTGCGTAAGGCCACAGAGCGGTAGGATTCCTTGGGCCACTCTGATGTTTCAGGACTTAAAGGGGCAATCAGGACACTGCTCTGCTCACCCCGCAGAATACCGAATGACTGGAGGACAGAATCGTGACATGAGCAGAACCAAGCAAGTAAAATGAACAGAAACAAGTGCTGTTTAATACAAAGAAGCCGAGCCAATCTGTATTGAGCAGGGGAGAAAAGGATCCAGGAATATTTAGCAGACAATAAGCTAACTGAGTTAGTAATGTAACGAGACTAAGAAAAAGTTATATCAGGATGTCTAAAGTTAAGCGTGCAAAGTAGACATAAGAGGGTGGCTGCCACCATTAAAGTATGACCGCTAAAAGTTCGACCTTTTCTAGACAAAAACATCAGGTTTGTGCAGTGGCCAAAAAAAGGAAAAAAAAAAAAAAAAGGAAAGAAAAAAAAGTGGGCCTTACACTGGAAGAACTGGATCTGACCTTGCCATGCACTTCACTATGCTACCTAGCAATAACTCTCTGAGCCTCCGTTTTTTCACCTGTAAAATGGACATAATAACAACGTATAACTCACTATGTTGAACCAATTCAATGAGATAATATATATAAAGTGCTTTATAGTATGTGACAAGGAATAAGGGTCCAACAGATGTTAGCTACTAATGGAACATCTATTTCTGATATTGCCAAAAAAAAAAGAGTGAAAATGTGGAAGGTTCTTGGGGAACGATACATATTTTAAATGTTGTAACATGTGTCCTCACCTGAAAACTTGACCAGCTACAGACCCATAAAACTAAGGACTAGACCCTCAGGGTTCAAGCCTCTAACCCATTCTATAAGGCTGAGCCTGGGGATCAGCCAGACTCCTTGGCTATCGTCTTTCTCTTCAACCTCACTTGATCAGTGTAGGAAAGAGGACTAAAGGGGAGCCTGATTGCGAGGACAAGGCACGTGCAGGGACCAACAGCGGCCGGATTTGCAAATGACCAGACAAGCCCTTCCCCAGTTCAGAAAAGCTTTTAGAACCATTTGAAACTGAACTGTCCATTAACCTTGAAAGCAGGCAGTTAGTAATGCAAATAGCAAATCACCTTATAAAGAAAAAAAAGAAAAAGATCAACTCATCAGGAAAAAAAAAAGTTAGAGAAGGAGGGAGGCAAACCATGAGACTCTTAAAAACTGAGAATAAACTGAGGGTTGATGGGAGGTGGGAGGGAGGGGAAAGTGGGTGATGGGCAGGGAGGAGGGCACCTGTTGGGATGAGCACTGGGTGTTGTATGGAAACCAATTTGACAATAAATTTCATATTTGAAAAATTAAGAAATAAAAAAAACAAACCTTTGTGAGACAAACAGGCTTCCTGCCCCACATCTAGTCTCCTCCACCTGGTCAGGCAAACGTTCATCGTCCATCACTCCACCACTTGCTCTAACATTTCGTGAAGGTTTGGGAGCGTGAACGGGAAAAGACCTTCAAGTCCACCCAGTTCCCACCTGGCATTTGCACAAAGGAATTGAAACCTGAAGGCATTAAGGCAGTTTCCAAGAACACAGATTTAGTGGCAAAACTGGTTTTCCTAATTATCTGTCATACCTGCCTTGTTCATTCTCACCTCAAAGATTTCATTGTGACAAGAAACACGAGCCCTCCGCTTCTCTGTATTCACCTAGCAAGCTCCTTAAAGGAAGATAAAGCACCCAGCTTTGGCATTTCTCACTCACACCCAGAAGCAGATGACTCAAAAGACGTATCAACTGTACCTTTTACTAAAATGACAGTGGAAAATAGAGGAACCAGTTCCCATTTGGGACAGGGACTGGTTCATTCTGCTTGAGTCACTGTAGACACGATTGTGCCATTAATTTTGAAAAATCCCTAATGTGGTTCTCAGAATATGAGTAGGACCTGTTTAGCCATTTTCAAATAAGTCTAGCTTCATTCAAATGGATAGAAACTACGTAGTTGGAATAAAGTAACAACCGGTCTCCACTTCCGTAGAGGTTCAAAAGCCATTTAATAAAACTGCAACAGAGTTTCGTGATACATGAGACACAGGTAATGTCCTTATTTCTGGATATGAAACTAAAAAAAAATATATGACTTGGCATTATCTTTATTCTTAGAAATCTTATAAAACAATACTGGTCAACTTGAATGGTTCAGCTGTTCTCCCAAATGAAGACACAAGCTGGAGAGCTACCCTCCTGTGATCTTTTCTGTCATCTCTGCTGTATTATTACAGTGATATTCTAGGAGTGCTTAATTCCTTATCATCCTTTCATCTCCTACCTCCAATAACTTTCAGACTCCAGTTTGTGAAAAGCCTCCCTCTCTACCCAGTCACATGCAGCCCATCTTTTAAGTCACAGCTGTGATTCAGAAGGTCTCGGGTGAAGCCCAAGACTCCGCATTTCTTAACAAGGTCCCTGAAAATATTGATGCTGCTGGTCCTCAGACTGTGTGTGAAATGCCCAACTCTAGAGTGTATCCTGCAATCAACTGCACCCAACCAGGACCTGGGATAGCTCCCTCTTTCCTCAGGTGTGACTACCCTGACCTGAGTGTTGCCCTAAAACTCCAAGAATGTCTACCCTGACCAGGGATGTCTCCCTAATTCCCCAGGTGTGACTTCTGTGACCCGCGATTTGCCTCTAAATGACCAAGGTATGTCTACTATGACCTGGGATGTCTCTTAATCGCACGTAAGTATGATCATAACCTACCTGCTATGGCCTGCCTGATAACCCAGGTTATTCCTGACCCATCACCCTTCCTCAGGAACCTCTTTACTAAGATGTCTAAAATGGTTTTTGTGGGCTTACTGTGAAACAATCGCAGTGTTAGAGAAAAGAGCAAATGAGGTTGTCATTCACTCACTCAGTTAAAAAAAAAAGTGTCAATGTTGCAATATGGTATGCATCATTCTAGCCCCTATAGAGATAAAAAGATGAATAACATACAATCTAACCTGAAGACAGATGTCTTGGTCCCACAGCATACCAGCTGGTTGACCTTGGAAAAATTAATGTTTGTATTAGTTTTTTCCTCTGTAAAACGAAGATAACAATGTTCATCTCACAGTATCAAATAGAATTATATACATAAACTCTTAACATTCTTGAAAATATACTATAAAAATGTATGATGGGCTTATTATTATACGTTCAGGCTCCCCTCTTACACTGTCAGCTGCCTTAAGATGAGAAATGCCACCTTATCCCTTCCACCAAAACTAAGAGTTTAGCATAGTTCTTTACACTTTATGGAATACGAACTCTCTTTTCATGAAATTTCTTCTCTCTTTTACTCCTATCCTTGGATAAGTAGTACATCTAGAACGTTTCCGCATGAAACAACAGAACCGGATTGATTTTAGGACATACCCTTCAGAAAAGCTCTGTTCTGCACAGTTTATGATTCCAACATTAAGATCTTCCTTGAATTTAACAAGGTACTTCATTTCCTTGTGGCCCCTTTCTTCCACTGATCTCAGAACATTCCCCATAATCACCGGCACTCAATAAATATTCATTGAATGACTGAATTAATATTAAGGTTTGACATCTGTTAAATCTAAGGATATATTGACAGGTTTGGGAACTGGGGCCCGAATCTGTAGACTTTCTTCCCTTCCTGAACAATTTCATTGCCCTGGGTCAGGGCAGTCTGGAAGCCACCTGAGGCCTTTATACTGTGCTTTGAAAGCACTTATGATTGATAAACCTGTTCCTTAAGAATCCTGGCCACTCATGTAATTGACACTAATCCACCCTTCCTGCTCCGGGCCCCCCCCACGGGGCTAAAGGCTAAATAAGACCAAACACATTCTGCCTCTGGGGGTGGTAGAGGGTGAGTGACACTTCAGCAGAGAGGGTGGAGAGGAATTTCGAGTTCTCGTGGTCATTCCAGGTGTCTCCTTTGCATTGTGCCTGCATTTCCAGGGGCTGCCAATGAAGCACCATATCCACTCAGGCTGAGGCACAGCCACCACGAGGCTGGGTCCAAATGCTTTCAGATCATAGGACACCTGAGAGATTGCTAAACCATGATCTCAGGGTAGAACCCCAGGGCATCTCTTGCCCATTGCCTTCTTCTCCAGGTGCTGTTCCTGCTGCCGCCACACAGACAAGATTAACAAGAAGGTTATATTTAAACTTCCAAGAGGCGCTGCTGTGCCATTATGGGTCTATTTAAAATCCTCCGGGCAGCTGCAGTACATAATAACAAATCAGCAGGAGGGAGGGAGGAAAGGGAGGAAAAGGGAAGGAGGAGGGGAGGTGGTCAGGAGCATCACAGATTGTTTCTGTGAAAAACTGACTGTCAAGATGGCAGGGGGTGCAGGCAAGTTAAAGATGTCCCCCATGGTGAGAGAGGGAGATAGAATGCATCAGGAGAATGTGCTAAGCAGGGATGGGGGGGGGGTGGGGCAGGGACTTAGGATCCTAATATGAAAATCTACCAGACCTGAAAACTTGCTGCCTTCCTGGATGTCAGAGCTCCAGAATACTCTATTTCTCCCAGGGGACCCTACTGAACAACACAAGCCATCCGTTTTGGTGTTGATGAAAGATCAGCCCCAGAATGTAAAGAGCTCTGGTAAGGGGAATACAGAGCTGCTTCCTCAAATCCAACCAAAGCATGCCATTCTGCTTCTTGATTCAGCATCCAATACTTCACCCGGTGGGAGGTCCAGCTCATGTTCCCTTAAAGAACATTTCCTACTGCACCAGCCTTAATAGCAAATGACTTACCTACAGCTGGGCTCAATTTTGACCTTGAAGTCCCACCCCACTTCTTGCTGTCTTTGCTGGGTGTGGGCATAAGTCTTTTTTAGTCTCTACTTGCCTTCTCCCATCAAAGTCTTGTGGGTACAGTGGAATATTCGCAAGGTTTCCTGAACTGTAGAGCAAAATCATATTCACTTTCCTCTCCTGTCCTCCCTTCATCGGTGGTATTTGTCATTCTTAGTTTGACTCACATTATCCAAACTCCTGACCATTTTTATCACTCTTTGCTAAACCTGCTTCAAAGGTACTGATATTTTCTTGGTTTTTATTTCATGTACAAATTTACTAAAATCTCCACTAGTTGTTTAAACTATCACTCTTTGCCCACCCTTGGGGCTTCCATATGGCATTAACATCTCTGGTTACAAGATGGTTACATCTCTGGTTACAAGAAATTACAAGATGAACCCAACATGCAATCATGGGCAGCATATTCTTAATTTTGTTTTTAAAGTTACTAACTGATTCACTTTACTTCTATGAATGGCCAAATTGGATGTCACGTGTTCAAAAACCATTTACCATGAACTTAAGTTATAAGACTTGGAAATCCACAAGGATCTAATGAACCAAGTAAATGTCAAAAATTCACTTCCTACTGCACAGACATATTTTAAATGTTATGTAATATTCTGATATAAATATATAAGTAAGCTATGTAAGATCCAAGGCCTATATATGTTAATTATCTCAAAAAGAATATTCTAGTAGATCAACAAATCTCAACAGTTCATACAAATTAAAAATGCATTCCTCAAGGAGCTTTATCTTCTTTTTGTTTTGTTTATGGTTGAATGCCCAATAAGTGGGAGACTTATTAAACGACAGTCCCTACTAAAGTAGTAATTGACAAACAACACGTATTTTATAATTATGTTACCAATCCATAATTTGTTACAAAACAAAATCTGCCATACCAATATATACTTCTTGATAGTGGGCACAGATTTAGAATTAAGTCTACATAAGTAGTAAATGTTCATTAATATATTCGTAGTGTTCATGAAATATATTGTGCAAATATTACCAACATGCACAGACTGTATAAAAAACACTCTGTACTCTGTCCTGACATGTTTAGGTCACAATATGTGACCCATATAGCAAAACTCTATAAGAGTCTACAATGGACTTGTTATCTAGGATCAATGTCTTTCCTGGTTTTCCTTTCATTTCTTTTTTCTTTCTAATATTTATTTATTTGGGGGGAAGCGCAAGTGGTGGAGGAGCAGAGAGAGGGGGACAAAGGATCTGAAGCAGGCTCTGTACTGACAGGCTGACAGCAGTGAGCCCGAGATGGGGCTCAAACCCATGAACCACAAGATCATGACCTGAGCCGAAGTCAGACGCTCAACTGACTGAGCCACCCAGGTGCCCTTCTTTTTTTTTGAATTTCTGTATCTTATCCTATAAATACAGGGAGCTCAAAAGATAAGACTTCCAGAAAGAAAGAGTAAGAAGGCAAGAGAGCACCACCAGGACACGTCACAGCACCAGGTCCAATCTCCAAATGACTGAGGGGACAGAGGACCCGAAACAGCATCCCAGTCAGCCTGTAGAAATGGCTCCCCCGTCCAATATGAAAACACATGGTCTTGGCTGAGTGAAAATGACCTTCTCAAAAATAAATACAGCAAGAATCCTTTATACTCCAAAGAGTTCCTTCTGGGTGAGATGATCGATGAGGAAATCAGATAGAACAATTCCAAGGTGTCAGACAGGAAAAAAAAAAAAAAAAAAAAAAAAAAAAAAAAAACAAACTTGAGAAAAGAAAAGAAATGCAGCCCTGTCACAGAGCCATCCCTCGTGCGGCCTCCACCTGAACCTGTGCTCACCACTCACTATCAGAGCTCCTGGCCTCTTTACTCACTATATTACAGTCCTCCCCCTTTCGCTGAACTAAGCCTTCTTCTGGTCTGGCCCCTGGGAACAGTCTGAACTTGGTACAGAGGGTGTCTTAGATGGGACTGGCTATCCACACTGGCCGACTGTGTGGAGTCTGGGTGAGCAGACAGGGGGCGCCACCCCGGCTCAGCTTCCTGCGTTGACACCCATCCTTCTGTTTGCTTGGGGCCCATCCATTCACACACCCACCAGGTGTTTCCTGAGTCCTTACTTGTACTGGGTGCTCAGGACATTAAAAAAAAATAAAAAAGAAAAAATAAAAAGAATAAGATGATGCTTCCCTGAAGAAGCTGGAAGTCAAGGCAAAGTAACAAACATGTAAAGAAAAATGAACAACTTTTTAAGTAAAATCACGAGGACAGACACAGAGGGAGAAAACAGCTGCCATTTTAAAGGACCTACCAGAATCACAGAAGATTCACAAAAGCAAAATAAAAATCAAGAGGCTAGTAAGTATGTTTTAAAAGCTCAACCTCACTAGTTAACTAAATAGAAATTTAAACAATAACATCTTACCTTCTTACATACGCAAAAGACATTTTTTTCATTATTGCAAAGAAATAGTGCTATTGATAAGCATGCATACTAATTTAAAATTTCTGAAGATCAATTTGATAATGTATATCAAACTGTCTTTCCTCAATGTTGATACTATTTGACCAGGCCAATCCAGTTCTGCAAATTTATATTGAAGAGATAATTTAGAATAGAAAAACAGATTTCTCTGCGAGGATGTCCCACGATTGTATGATTTGTAAAACCCCTCAATTTGAAAATCTGGGTAAATTACATAGTTCTACACGGTCATTAAAAATGATGCAGAAGGAGGTTTCTGACAGGAAGAATGACCATCGTACATTGATAAATAGAAAAGGCTGGACGTGAAACAATATGCATAGTATGACCTCATTTTTATTTTACGTAACACACAATGAGAGATGTTTAGAGTACTAACTACTATCTGGTGAGATGATGTCTGCTTTAATTTCTCCCTTGTCTTCCAATTTTTCCCCAATGCGCATGTATTGCTTTTGCAGCAAGAATAATTAAGTTTGTAGAAGAAAATAAAGCACAGGTCTTGTGTGAGGACTGGGCTGGGGTGTATATACCATTGCAAATTTTCACAGCTTTGCAGAGGATGACCGATAGTGAGTGACTTGTCTAGTTCAGACAGCTAGTAACTTAGCATTAGACGTCACGTTCCAAAAACCCGTTTCCCTTCCAATTGGCTAGTCTGCAGTACTTACTTGTTCCCTAGAATTAGATTTTTTTCATTGATCTTACTGTGATGTTTTAAAAAGTTTTTCCATAGGGGCGCCTGGGTGGCTTAGGCGGTTAAACGTCTGACTTTGGCTCAGGTCATGATCTCGCGGTTTCTGAGTTTGAGCCCCGCGTCGGGCTCTGGGCTGACAGCTCAGAGCCTGGAGTCTGCTTCAAGTTCTGTTTCTCCCTTTCTCTGCCCCTCCCTCACTCACACTCTGCCTGTGTCTCTCTCTCAAAAAATAAATAAACATTAAAAAAAAAAAACTAAAAAAAAATGTCCATATATACTAAACTGAAACTTTTTTTTAAATGCAAAAACAAAAATAAAATGTAGGGGACTGTGAAAAGCACAAAACCACTTTTAGAAGACTTCTTTCACTTTGTATCTGAGCATGCAGCAAAGCACCCTAAAGCCCATGGTGAGAGGGGAAGGGGCAGGGCCAGTGGGGAGCCAGAAAGAAACACACTCATGCAGGAACAGCAATTCACCCACATCCAAGTCTCGACTGATGGAGAATCAACCCAGATGGGCATTTGCCTTTCTGCCTGTGAAGCTGCAGTTATGTTTGTTCCAACCAGTCATTTTATGCCCCTCTGGTCTATGCAAAGTACACTACATGGAATTATATTGTGCTCGATATGAGCTGTCACTTCACTAAGTGCTTTATTCATTGTTTGCCCATTTTCATCTTTCTCTGAATCTGCCAAATTCTATCTTCTCCCTGGAATGTGGATTCCTAGGTGGTCCAGTATGAACCTGTCAAACTTTCGCCTCTTCTTTGATATCACCGTGTCTTGTGGCTTCTACAGATTCTTTTTGTTAGAGAGACATTATATTTAGATAAGAAACCTTTTAAATGCCACTTTAATCCTCCATGGCTTGTTTTGTCCACCCTACCCTGTGCATTACTTAGGTTTTATTAAACTGATTTTCACTCTCTGCTCTTCTCACATCCCAGAAAGATCAGTGCTTTGTTAGTGTTTTAGGTTGCTATTCCTAAAATTTGCACTTTCATACGTTTTTATGCCCTTAGGCTCTCCACAGTCATTTGTGGCTCCCCATAATCTCTCTCCACCTACGTTTTAGTCCTAACTATTCAAGAGAAATACAAAAGAAGATCTCTAAACGCCTCTTTCTTTAAAATTCATGCATTTTCATATTCGGCCATGCTGGTCCTAGACGCCACCTAGACTGCCCTCCCTTTGCCCTTGTCCTTACCCGTGGCAATCCATGAAATTCAAATACCACCTCCTTAAGAATGCTTTCTCTGATCACACTAATTAAAACACCCCTCTGCATTCATATATAACACTTAGTTTTACAGCTCCTGCAGCGTTTCTCATAGAGATTTACATTATATACTCTTGGTTATGTTTTATCTCCTCCCATAAATTCTAAACTCCATGAGGTCTGGAAGAGTGTCTTGAAGCAATAATGCCTTGCCCATAATGGGTACTCACTAAATATCTGTTAAATGAATGAACAGGGGCGCCTGGGTGGCTCAGTCAGTTAAGCGTCCGACTTCAGCTCAGGTCATGATCTCACAGTTCGTGAGTTCAAGTCCTGCATCGAGCTCTGTGCTGACAACGTGGAGCCTGCTTGGGATTCTCTCCTCTCCCCCTTTCCCTTTCTCTGCCCCTCCCCCACTCTCTCTCTCTCTCAAAATAAATAAATAAAGTTAAAAAAAAAATAAATAAATGGGGTGCTTGGGTGGCTCAACTGGTTAAGTGTCTGACTTTGGCTCAGGTCATGATCTCATGGTCTGTGGGTTCGAGCCTCGTGTCGGGCTCTGTGCTGACAGCTCAGAGCCTGATGCCTGCTAAGCATTCTGTGTCTCCCTCTCTCTCTGCCCCTCCCATGCTCGCGCGCTGTTTCTGTCTCTCAGTAATGAATAAACATTAAAAAAAATTTTTTTTAAATAAATAAATGAATGAACAGGTGGGGCCAATCATATTTTTCTAAGACCCTGGTCATGAAGGCCAGGGCTAATGTGCACAGTGGTGTCCCATTCCCATGCAGCTCACTGTGCCAACCTAAAGTTCACATGGGTTTCCTGAGCATTATGTTGTCCCCTCTCTTATACCCAATACAATACGTGGCCTTGCTGCTTGGGTGTTAATTTCAGTCCGGTTTGGTCTTAATTGAAATTTCCTTATATACATTTTATTTAGGAGTCCATTTATTTCATCTTCTAGTATTTATTTAGTACTTTACATGTGGGAGGAGCTTTGAAAATAACTTATCAGTTATTCTTCGGTGAGGTAGGTCAGTATTAGCATCCTTATTTTACAATTAAGAACCTGAAGCCAGAAAGGCTCAATGACTCGCGGAGAACCAAAGATAATGTCAGCGTCAAACCCTACAGCTTTTCAGCTTCTTGCCCACAGAATCATACACCTCACCGCATTTCCTACCAGGGCTCACAGATCAGCCTAAAATAACCTCATAATCTAAACAAGGCTGGATCAAGAAAAACCTGAAGCTCAAAATTCCAGATAGTCACGCTAAACTACAAGACCGGTGACATTTTTTTTTTTTCCCTTGAAGGTAATACCGTTCGATGCTAAGTACAGCACAAGAGGACAGAAGATGCCTGAGTCCCCATTGTGAGGCGTTTGCTTTTCAAACATACAATAAGCATGCACGGCATTATCATTTATGTTATTAAAGATCTAAAAATATTCAGTTCAAACTCTAATTTGAGCAACTTGGCCCGCCACTTAAATATACTGAAAGTGCCTTGTAAATTGTAATACTTTATACAAACATAAGGCCTCTCACCATGTTTGTTTTCCTGCAAATCCCATGAGATTGCTTAAGCTTCTTGACTTTCTGGCCTGAAATTTTGCTTGGTGTTAATGAACAGGACACAAGTTCCTTAACATTTCTGGGCTGCTTTATGAAAAGAGGCAGGTGGATTAGAGGACCACTCTGGTAGTCTTGTGCCCAAATCTGCTACAGCTATATGAATCTCTATGACGATTCCTGATGGAAACATTTTAGGCCAGTGAGTGGTCACTGCACCGACGGACGACGGCACGAACTACGTCACACCACTTCTAATAAGAGGCCCTAGAAAATTCCTGTCACTTTTCTGCATTTGTTCACATTTCACTTCGTGCGAAGCCCTTCCCCCACCCCACTCTCCTCTCCCCTCCCCATCATCTTCATTGACCACGTCACCTTGCCCCCCCGCCCTTCTAGTCCCAGTAAGCAAGCTTTACTAGGCCAGGACGGAATCTCGCCACTGCGAAATTTGCTTCCATTTCAATCAGCTACAGAGAGGGGGAAAGTGTCCAAATTAAGCTGCTTGATTACGGAAATTAATCTTGTCATTTAGCGTCCCTGTTCTGCAGAACAGGGCCTTTGATTAGCCTCCTTGTTTCAGAATATTACAAGCAGACGTTTATTAAGCAGAAGGCATTTTTTGCCGTCAGGCAAGTTGGAGGGAAAGTAAAGGTGCCAAGAGGCTTCTAAAAGCCAGGGCACCACATCGAAGACCCTCAACCTGCTTCTGCATCCCTGTTCTCTCAGAGAAGACTATCCCAGAATCAGGGCCTCACCCAGGGCCACCCAGCTGTGGACTACTCCTCTGATGGGATGATGTTTAAGAAGCAGAAAGACAACACGTGATCTTTTATCCTTTAAGAAATGGAATGAGCCTCTTGACCTAGAGAAACAAATGATGACCATGGAAAATGCTATAAAGTTAAACGTGTGGAGAACCTGCTACCTTTATAGGGCCATACACTGCAGCAGCTCTGAATTATGGTAATGTGTAGATTAAAGATTGTATTATGTAATTTTCCTTTTTTGGGGGGGGCAGGGAGACGGGGTCATTCTGTCTCTCCCACCAGTGTGTATCAGCATTTTAAACCTTGAAGGGGTGCTATCTGGTAGAGAGCAATTTGCTTACTAGACCGTGTTCTAAATCTCAGAGTTTCTGGGGTCACTTTGAGTTTGGTAGTGGGAAGGAGTTAGGGTTGACCTGCTCCCAATTCACACAACTTCCTGGCAGAAGGAGTATTTCCAATGCTGACAGCTTGACCTAAACCACCCCAGAGGGAGCTCAGCATGAGGCAATGGGGAAGTTCAGTTCAGACATCCCAGGAATTCACTAGAATGGCTCAGAATGCCTGAGGGCCTCCTGAGCCCTAAAACCAGAGCCCAGGCTACCATCAAAGATAGATAAAATGGTGCTAGAAGACAACCACTTATTGACAAAAACAGAACAAAACAAAATACTGCTCGGTAACAAGAGACTTCCTTCTCTAATTGGACCTTAACTTCTCCTTAGAACAAGAGCAAAGAAATACATTCAGGGTGATAACTGATGATATATACTAATTAAAGTCATGAACAGATCAAGAATGCAGAAAAATAACTCTGAAACAGGATTTCTGAACTTTGGCACTATTGACATTTTGGGCAAGATAAATCTCTGAGAGAGGCACCATCTTGAACCCTATAGGATGTTTAGCACTATCCTTGGTTTCTACCCACAAGATGCCAGTAGCACTCTCTACCCCAACTTGTGACAACCAAAAATATCACCAGATACTGCCAAATGTCTCCTGGGGACAAAGTCACCTTCCATTGAGAACCACTGCTCTAGAATACCAATCTCAGAAAAACCAACTTTCTAACTTCTCAAATAAGCTCTCTATGCTCGTCAACACTGAGCAGAGATGTGTGGTAGAAAAACCATGTGGTTTGGAAGCTAAGAGGCCTACGATCAAGTCTCAGCTACTGCGTATGAGCATGTGGCCATGACTGCATCTCTTTTAAGCTATCAGGTGCCACTTCGTCACAGAGACCTTCCTTACCCATCTTCTCTCTCTAAGCTCACTCCCCCTCCTTCATTTTTCCTTTATCCCCTTACCTTGCTTTACTTTCTTCGTACTACTAAATTCTGTCTCAAATTATATTTTTGTGTTCTCTATTCTCTGTCCGTCTCCCTCATGAAAATGTGAGTTTTTTATCAAAGCAGGGACTCTCTTGTCCACTCAGTATTCTCAAGGTCTAGACTACAATGGGCACTCAGTACATAGGAGTTGAATAAATGTAGTTGAATAAACACATGATCATTCTGAAAGATTTTATTACTGGTGAGTGAGCCTGTATACTTTGTCAGCAGCCTGCCTCCCATACCATAGGCCCCAGAGAAGGAGAATAATCCCTGATACTACTGAATGAATAGTTTGTATGCCTATATCTCATTCTGGACTATAAAAATCTTAAAGGCAAATTTTGTGTCCTTCCTAATAGTTTTTTTTTGCATTCCTAATGCTTAGTACAGAGTCTGGAACACAGTAGGTATTCAAAAATGTTGGCTGCTTCTAACCGCCAAATGAATCAGAGGAAAAAGAAATAATACTCCTTCTCTGCTTCTGTCAATAGATCCAAACTCTGGGCCAGCTGCTCACACTGGATGACCAGAAGATCACAGACAGCCTGTCTTCTCCTTTCTACTACCTCTAAAATAAATCCACAAATAATGGCTTACCATTGTGTAGGAAAGTCTGACTGTATGAATTGGATTAAGGTAGCAGTGGGCAACAAAACATTAGCTACATGTCACATCGAGAAGAAGAATGTATTGAATCCAGTAGCAAGATTCATCTCTCTAATCATTAACCATTGACACCTATGGTAATTGGCCAAGACCAGGAGCCTAACTTCCGTAAATGGGCACTGGACATGTACAGCTGTGGAAGGAGATAATGAGGGAGATGTCAAAATAAAACACAGCTCTCAGTATAAAAACCAAACTCTCCCTGTTGCCCCATTCCCACTCTCTAAGGTAAAGGCCCTATTTACAGATGATACAGTGTTGTAAAAAAGATGGTCATTATTGTCAGAAAGAGGCATCCTCCCTATGCCTGCACAACGGCATTCAGGGCAATGTGACTTATTTGAGTACATCACAAGGGATTTTCCTTCATTAAATGGAATGATCTGGGCTTAATATATAAAGCTGCAAGACTTGGCCACTAACACAGTACCTGACTGGAGGGCAGAGAAAGTAGACGATGACATCAGGACTTCTGGTTTGGAATTGGGCACAGGGTCCATCTTTTAATGGAGATAAGGAATGAGGAGGACGTCAAGAGAAATAAATATATGAATATGGAGCAGGGATGCTAAGCCTAGGGTTCATGATCAGCCTCAAGGGATTCACGAATCTCCTGAAACCATATGCAGAACTTGCACGTGGATACTTTTCTGAAACAGGGGTCTCTAGCTTTCTCTACATTCTTAAAAGGCTCCATGACCCATGGACACTGTTTTATAGAAGTCTCAGAAGAAAAAAAAAAAAAAAGGAAGTATGCCCCATGCTCTTAAGATACAGTGGTGTCCATAGGCAGGGTTAAATTTTCCAGTTAATCAGTCTATCCAACCATCAAAAAATCCATAATCCATTCAACAAATATTTGCTAAGCCCCAATCTGTGCTCAAGACACTGTGTACCACCATTTCTAGGGGTATGCCCAACAGAAGAAACTGCAAGAATATGTGAGCATTCTTTTCTTCTACGTGGGAACAAAATTCTCAGCAAAATGTTGACTGAAACGACTTTGGGATCAGGCATTTGAACAGAATTTTATTCCCCTATTATATTTGCATTTCCCCCCTACTTAACTCTCCTCAACCTCTATTTTCATCTACACATACCTTTTTTTTTTCTTTTTCATTTTTCCTCTTCTCATCTGCTACTAAATCTATTTCGACTTTTAACACTGTTAGCAGGATCCTGCTACAGTGTTTGGCATTCGATGAAAGAAGAACAGCATAAAATCCAACAAATAAAAAATGCAAATACGTAAAGAATTCAGTGCTTTACTCTATTAAATCTGAAGTATCTGCAAAAGATTAAATCACAATGGAAAGAAATGGAAGTGACGAAGAGAAAGTTAATAGTAAGACAGACATGTTGATCAGGGAGTCCATCACAGAGACACGATATTTAAAACCATGAAATCATTTGCAATGGGAATGGAAAGATAACAGACTTGCCCTTAAAGTGACCACAGTAGAGAGATCAGTAAAGGCATTTTGTGAAGCATGGTAAACTGAGACCCAGACTACAATGAAGTAAGCCACTGAGAAGTTTAGGGAAATTTTATGTAACACTGTAAATAAACCAAGAAAAGTAAAGACCAAGCAACAAAGCTATTTAATTTTTCTAATGTTCATTTATTTTTGAGAGACAGAGCACAAGTGGGGGAGGGGCAGAGAGAGGAGACACAGAATCTGAAGGAGGCTCCAGGCTCTGAGCCATCAGTGCAGAGCCCGACGTGGAGCTCGAACTCACGAACCGCGAGATCATGACCTGAGCCGAAGTTGGATGATTAACCGTCTGAGTCATCCAGGTGCCCCAATAAAGCTATTTAAAGAGTCACCCTTTTCAACACTGAATATGAGAATTATAATATAAGGAAAGAATGAGAGTGGGCAAAAATGAGAACCAGATGGCCACACAAGCATGTGAGAATACCATAGATTCCAAACATTACTACACTCTGGGACTCTGGGTACCGGGAGTTGGAAACAGGGTGATGATTAAAAATTTTGCTGGCAGCCGTAACAACAACAACAGAAGCAGCAAAATAAGAGTATTCATAATAGCTAAATTATGAGCTAAATAATGCTAAATAATGAGAAGTTCTTAGGCACCCGTGTTTTACACACGTTCTCATTTCATCCCAATGACCACTCTACCCTGTTTTGTGGCAAAGGAAGAAACTGAAGGTAAGATTAAAGGCACTTGCAGAGATCATCTACGCAGGGCATAGACGCCAGCCTGCCTAAATGCTAATTTATTCGACAAGGTGTAGAGTAAAAGTCACGACAAATTTAGAATGCATTTCTTTTTTAAGTGAGTATACACAAGTCAGTAAAGTTAGGTCCTATCTAACAACACAGGTAACAAAATTACCCTTCTCAGATGTTTTCAGGTTTCTCTCAACCTCGCTTTAATTAAGCCGTACAGCTTCACCTTTGGGGACATGTGAAAATCACAAGGCTGACAGTGTTTATGTCTCTGTGTACATGTGTGGTCACGTGCCACCAGTTGAGTCTTGGGATCAACGTGGGCAAATGACTCAGAGGGAAAAATGATGAATGTGTCACCACTTCAGGATTCCCCCAAACGGTTCCTTTTGGACGATGACAAGAAAGCTGCCATAGATTAAAAAAAAAAAAAAAAATGTCATCAGGAAGGAGACAGCAGAGATTTAGAGCTGGGATCAAACATTTCAGTTTCCGGGTAACCTGGAAAGTGTTTGCATTTAGGAACATAATGCCTAAAATACAAAACTCTTTCAAGGGATGTGAAGGCAGGCAAACGGTAGCCTTGCCCTTCTGTGTCTTCCTCTATGTGCACTAAAAAACTCTGTGCTCAAGGAACCATAAAGAGAAAGACAGACTTCAAATGTTACATTTAGCCATTAGGGTTGGCTGAGACAGCTAGCAAAGGCGAGAATCACCCCGCTGCAAGTGTTTTCTTAATGTGATGCTTATTTTATGTGTTCTGGGGTTTGTGACCGATTTCACTGGGGCCACTAACAGGAAACAGCTACAGGGCTTAAGAAGAGAGCTAATGAATTTCAGTGAATAATCAGAACCTCCTCCAAGTCACCAAACCTTTTCTCTACCTTGACAGAAGTTTCAGGAAGTTTCGGTTCTCTTGACGTGTTCTTCAGTGAGCAAGTTCCTCTATGGCAGCAATGTTCAATACAACTTGCTGCAGTGACAGAAAAGTCTGTGTCTGTGCTGTGCTATCCGACAACCACCTGCCACGTGTGACTACTGGGCAATGAAATGGGGCTCATACTACTAAGGAAGAGGGTTTTCATTTTACTTAATTTTAACTAATTTAAGTTGAAACTAAAATGGCCACATGTAGCCAGTGACTGCTGGGCAGCCACTGCAGAAACTTGAGTGCACTGAGAGGGTCTGGATTCTCATTTTCTAGTTCCTCCTGTCTGTCGCTGAACACTTTTTCAACTCCTCCCTGAACTTTCATCTCTTTGGTTAAAAAAATGTTTTTTAAATATTTATTTATTTTCGGAGAGAGAGAGGGAGAGAGAGTGCGAATGGGGGAGCAGCAGAGAGAGAGACACAGAATCTGAAGCAGGTTCCAGGCTCTGAACTGTCAGCACAGAGCCCGACGCAGGACTCGAACTCATGAACCATGAGATCATGACCTGGGCCGAAGTCAGATGCTTAACTGACTGAGCCACCCGGGCGCCCCTCATCTCTTTGATTTTTTAAAAATCTATCTTTAAATGTCAATCTTGTTTTCCTAGGTCTTTTTATTCTGTATCTTTATCTGGAAGCATATAAAATTACCCCTTAATAGGTGAAAAGCAGTGGAGTATCAGCAGCCCATATGATTCAACTTTGTATCTTAGGCTTCTTTGGTGTGACAAATACATGGCATGACACTACGCATATAGGATCCATCTATGGTTGCATGAATGGAAGGGTGGGTGAAGTGACAACCAAATGAATACTGGGTGAATACGTGAATGACAAAGTTAGGTGGGCAGTAGATATATAAGCATCACTTAAGGTACCTTTTCTCAGATCAGTGGGCAAATACACTGGTAAGGAGGTTAAACCACAAGGCAAAACCCCCCTCAAATAAAAAACACATGACAGGAATACATTTCAGGACTGAATCTAGTATCAGGCCCCACTGGCAATGGACAAAAATATATATACACAGGAACTTCTGACATCATAAGAACTAAGCAATCACTAAGTATCCAGGGATTCACAAATTCTTTGCGTAGAAAATGATTAGAAATAATTAAGGGTGGGTTGTTTATTGAGGAGGGAAATGGAGTCACTAGAGAAGGGAAATCATGTGCTAGAGACATTTGAAGGGACTGTAGGAAAGATGTATTCACAGTCTAATAATGGGCCTTTGGGAATGTTTCTGTGTAATATGAGAACCAGAGAAGTAAAAAGAAGAGAAAAAGAAAATATCACCAGTTTTTAAAGTCTAACAAAATAAGCTCTCACTGCAAACTGTACTGCCTGGTGGTGTTCATTAAAGCCCACGATGCCTATCTTTGAAGTGGAAAGGTGGGCCAAAATACTCATGTATTTTCTATCGCCCTTCTAAAAATGTGCCTAAAGACTTCAGCATTTTTTCTTCTGAACTGTATTCATGGGCTTCATTTGACGTCATTCCTGACACCAACAATCTTCCCATTAAAAGAACACAAGTAGGTGATAATTGCAAGTGTAAATCAACACCCTATGTCAGGAGACCCAACACACACACACACACACACACACACACACACACGCACACACACACACAAATGCAGTTCTCAACGTATGAAATGATGCTGTAAACCCTCTGCCAGCAGTGCATGCACTTGAGAGACATTTGCAAAGCAAAGAATCACTTACGGTCCTTCATCTGGTCCCCATTTATGAAAATCAGCACACATATACAGGTCACATCAAGGATAAGATCACCACATGCGGCTAGATAGGAGATGACAGATCCTTAAAGAGACAGATCCCATACACTTAGCCCAATAAATTTTATATATATTATATTATAGATATGATATTATATATATATAATAGGTATATATATTATATTATAGATATGATATTATATATATATAATAGGTATAAGGAGCTGATACCTATAATACTATGGGATTTGACAATATCATAAAATGGAACCCAGAAAAGTGGATGCATATGGAAATGACAACTGATGTACAGTAAAACTCATTTTTTCTCTCCATCATCCTGGAAAATGCCCAGAAGAGTTAAGGTTTAGAGTTTCAATCCGTGATTTGGACTAGGTTCCTATTTTTTCCCCATTTTCCCCCATTTAAAGAAGCCAGAACGTAGGTTACAATGAGGTTACGATGATAAAGTCACAGTTGGGATAAGGTGCCAGCAGGGATTTTTTTGGAGCCCATGCTATGTGAAACATGGAAATTCTACTCTGAGAAGGAGTGAGCGGCAGAACCTGGTTTCCATAGCACTGCCATGGAAACAGCTCTCTGTGACTCTGCCTCCAGGCCCTCTGAAACTGAAGCATCTCTCCCTTTTTTGCTCCAACATCCACCCACCTCTGTATCACATGCCCCCAACCCCTCACAAGTGATTAAAGGGTATGGTGAGAAAGTGGAGCCCTAACCAGGCTTTTGCCTAGTTATATTAATACATGTTAATGTTCGTGAAAGAAGAGAAAAAAAATCTGATGATTCGTTCTCTTTTATTGAGGGTGGAAGGGAGGTGACGGGTGAAGAGAGAGAAATAAAAACCCAAAGGCCAAAACCCCAAAACCTAAAGGTCCAAAAATAAAAATCTGGCCAAGAAGTATATTAAAGAGATAGGCCTACTAAACCCATGCACTGGGTTAGTATACTCTCTTTTGTCTGCCTGGGTTGCCAGCATAGAAATATGAAAGATTTACTTAACTATTATAATGTGCTAGAAGCTCTCTCTTAATCTTTATCATTGGTGGTCAACTGGAGGTTTGGTAGGATTTTTTTTTCTGTTTCCATCCCTTGGTCATGAAAGTAGAATAAAAGTTTAAAAATGGCCTTCCAGAAGCAGGTAGGAAATCCCAACAGAAGGAAGCATGGATTATTTAGCAAGCTTTGTAACCCTCATGCCTCTTTCTCCAGTCCCTGCGAGGGGGTGACAGCCAGCCAGTGGTGCACTGGTCCGGAATCTGGCTCTGAGACGCGTACTCTGGTTGAGCTGGAGCGATGCCCACTGACAGGGAGCGAGGGAAAGGTCAGGAAGCCTGTTAGCCAGCAGATGCTCGGAAACCTGACAGGGCATAGCACAAAAGCTCCTGGTCCAGCCAGGAGACTGCAGCTAGGACCCTCGGAATCCCATTCCTGTTTTCAGTTCCTTCTCTACCTGATACAATGGACTTGGGACACCGACCTTACCACAGGTGGAATGCACAAAGGCACAAAAGCATCACGCCTTTGAGAAGAATCTGAAGCTAGAGTTGCTGGTAAAATTGTCGAGAGGGAACATAATAAAACAAAAGGGCCCCAACAAACTGCTGCCTGGAAAAAGGAGGTGATGTTCTAAACTCTTCAGAATAACCCAACGATGGGTAGGCAGTAGGGAGAGCCCACACACATGAGCCAAGAAGATGAACAGTTGGGCCATGACCTTCCAGCAGCTCAGGAATGGTTCTTCTGGGGCCAACAATGAAAATGCTCTATGTATTTCTAAACCTGAAAAATTCTCCTCCACCTGACTCGCCGAGGACTGTGAAATGGAAAGCAAAGCTGGCATCAGTCAGAGGTAGACAAGGGGGAGTGAAATAAGACAGGGGTTATGAATTATTCATTTTTATTTATGTGTTGTGGTGGCAATTGTTACAGTTTTTTGTTCTCCTGGATGTTGAAATTGTAAAAAGAGGACTGAATAATTCAGCATGACTCAAGAAAACATAAATGGAGTATGGTCTGGGCAGTGAATGCCTATGAAATGGATTCACTTTGTTTTTACTCTTAACATTTGTATGAGCACTGGCTTATAATTTAATTAACGACCTATGATAGCTCTAATGAATGTGAGAATATTTGTAAAGCACTTCAGCGTTCTAAGTGTGAAAGGGACCAGAGAAGCCTGCGCATTTGTACCAAAGGGCAGGAAGGAGCAAGGGACCCAGTGGGAAAGAAAGGGACACTCTGCAGCCGAAGGCCATTCCAGGAAGACGTCAGAGCCCCACATGCCAGAGGCACATTTCTGGTACTAATTCGTGCCCTGGCTGTTGGAGCACTTGTGCTAAGCGCTGCATGCAATTTCATTTCCTACCACTGTAAGCCTGGAGGCAAGGTAGGATTTATTTTTAAAAAGGACTGGGGGCGCCTGGTGGCTCAGTCACTTAAGCATCTGACTCTTGATTTTGGCTCAGGTCATGATCCCCGCGTGGGTTCAAGCCCTTGCATCGGGGTCTGCGCTGACAGCACAGAGCCTGCTTGGGATTATTTCTCTCTCACCCTCTCTCTTTCTCTGCCCCTCCCCTGCTCTCTCTGGCATGCACACACTCTCTCTCTCTCCCTCAAAAATAAACATTAAAAAAAAGGGGGGGGCTGCTAGTTCAGTCTAAGAATCACAAGTAGAGTTGAAGAAACATAAAAAGCGTAAATTCCTCATCATTCCTAGAGACTGACAGGCCAAACTCCAATCTAAACTTCATATAGTTAAATCTATTTTTTCTTTCTATCTGCTTCGCAAAGTCCAGGAATAATGTTTAACGGAACCAACTAAAATGTAAGTAAAGAGGGGACAGCGCAAATTCGTTTTAAGATGAGAATGTTCATTACTTTAAGATTGCCAGGCCTCAACTTTCCATCAAAGACAAAACCATCATGGCAGACTGCAGCCCAGGGATGAACCCACACCTTTCTTTGGGTCCTCCCCGAGTGCGTCACACCAGAAAAGTTGTTGGCCTTTGGGGCAGATGGTTTTTCATCATGCAGGGCTCTCTTTTATACCACAGGCAGTTTAGCAGCCATGGCTGCTCTCCATTAAGTGAGAATAACACTCTACAGTCATTGTAACCTCCAAAAAATATATTCACACATTTTCAAACACCCCGTAGGAGTAGGATAGGCTGAACTGTTGTCCTTATAAAATTCATATGCTGAAGCCCCAGTCCTGGGCACTTCAGGATGAGAGACTGTATTTGGAAAGGGAGTCTTTAAGGAGGTGATAAAGTTAAAGTGAGGCCATGAGAGGGGCACCTGGGTGGCTCAGTCGGTTCAGAGTCCGACTTTGACTCAGGTCATGATCTCACAGCTCGTGAGTTCGAGCCTGGGGTCAGGCTCTGTGCTGACAGCTCAGAGCCTGGAGCCTGCTTCCGATTCTGTGTCTCCCTCTCTCTCTGCCCCTAACCCACTCGCATTCTGTCTCTGTCTCTCTCAAAAATAAATAAATGTTAAAAATTTTTTTTTTTTTTTACAAAGTGAGGCCATGAGAGTGGCCCCTAATCCAATCGGACCACTGTCTGTATAAGAAGAGAAGACTGGATACCCCGAGACATCAGGGACATGCACAAATAGAGGAAAGACCAGGTGAGGACACAGGATGAAGGTGGCCATCCGCAAGAAAAGGAAAGAGGCGTTAGAGGAAACCAAACCCACAGACACCTTGATCTCGAGGTTTCCAGCCTCCAGAACTTTGGTAAAATAAATTTCTATTATTTAAGCCACACAGTCTGTGGCATTTGTTATAGCCTCCCTATCAAACTAATATAGAAGATAATACTACCTTCAGTTGAGAAGCAAAACAAAGTTTCTACACATCTTCAAAATTCAACTCAGGTGAGGGGATGAAGAAGTACAATTTTCTAGTTATAAAATGAATAGAGACATGGGAATGTATAGCATAGAAAATATAGTGAATAATCCTGTAACAACTTTATACGGTGACAATGGTATCTGGGCTTATCGGGGTGAGCATTTCACAATGTACATAAATACCGAATCACTGGGCTGTACATTTGGTACTAACACAACATCGTATGTCAGTTATTCTTTAATTAAAAAAAAAAAAAAACTCAACTCACACTCATCTTGTCCAAAAGCTTTTACTAATCTCTAAAAGGAAATATAAATCCACAATCCTTAATCTAAAACACTAGAAGCAGAGGGGTACCTGGGTGGCGCAGTGGGTTAAGAGACCCACTGTCGATCTCAGCTCAGGTCACGATCTCACGGTTCGTGAATTCGAGCCCCACATCAGCTCTGTGCTGATGGTGTGGAGTCTGCTTGGGATTCTGTCTCTCCTTCTCTCTGACTCTCTCCTGCTTGTGCGTACTCTCTCTCAAAATAAATAAGCTTTAAAAAGAGTTTAAAACACTAGGAGCAGGATGGAGCTTGATAATTTTTAAATTTTCAGGTTTTCAAAAGTAATACAGTAGCACGGTTACTGAATGTTATCTAACATCACCCTACAGGTATCTAGGGCAAGACCCTATAATTAAACACATAAACGTTTCTTCCATAAAACACAAACACTTTTAAGGTTAAATTAAGCTATAAATAGCTTCACATCACTTTAGGTCATATTTTTCTGCCAAATAAATTCATATTAGGTCAGTTTTTAACAATAAATGAACTACAGAAATGCTTTGTTTTTCAGAACTTGTTGAATTTCTTAGTTGCAATTAAGAGATCAGGGACTTAGTCCCCCTTCCTTAATAAAATGAAATACTGAACTTTCAGAGTTGAGGATTATATGGAGATTCTTCTGGTGAATAGGAGCAACCAACACTCAATATAAACTCCCTGCCCTGGGGCTTTATCTTCCTCACAGGATTCTCCTACTTTGGCTCCTAGCCCTGGGTGGACACTTGTCTCCTTAAATCTCTGGCCCAAGTTTAGACAGAAGCTCTCCCTTAGTTTCCCTTATCTCTGATGGAATAAGCTAGGACTTTCCAAAAGACTTTACTAAATCCCAAAGGATAACAAAGGGTAGACAAACAGAACTGTTCTGACCCTACTCTGGCTAGCTAGCTCTCAGAGGCTTACATCCCCCAGTATAATCTACATGAGCCCTACGAGAACAGAGGAGACAAGGTCTAGAACCAACTAGTGCCTAAGCATCCTAAGCCCCACCACCCAGGGGCACAATCTTAAACACTTTCCATTTTCAAAACCAAGAGAAAGACCTCTTCTCTAGCCTACAATAAAGAGGGGAAAGAGTTGTAATTCTTCCACCCATATACCTCTTCATCCAAGCTCAAATATTTATTCAATAAATATTTATTAAGCACATAGTAGGTCCCCAACTCAAAGGAAGCGCTAGGGGCACCACAGTGAGTAAAACACCGAATTTACCCTCATGACCTTAGAAACCTTTTTCTCTGTATTCCTACAGCACATACTGTGCTTACCTCTGCTATAGTACTCACTGCATTGCATTTTAATTGTTAAATGTCAACCTTACTTACTGAACTTTGAGCTTGTTAGAGGAAGGAGCCATGTCCTATTGACTTCTCAAGCATTTTGCACAGTGTTTCGCCTACATTAGGGGGCCAGATAAATGTTGATTGAATTAATGAATAAATGAACTAGCGTGAGGGAGAACTTGGTCACTAAATGCTATCCATTCTATCTTTTAATTACCTAAAAGGCAATCCTTCTTTCTCTTCTTCCCCACTGCTGTGCCTTTACTATGTCTTGACTGATTACTCCAACAGCCTGATAACTGGTCTCCCTGACTACCAAAACTCACCCTCCGCATTGCTGCCAGAACTTTCTACAACAGAAATTTGATCATTCCCCTTTTTCCATTTTTCTGAACTAGAAATTTAATCATTCCACTCGCCCACAGGTCAGACTCCTTTGAATCACATACATGGTCATTCACAGTCCAACCCAGCCCAGCCCAGCCCATTTTTTTGTCTTACTTTCTTTGCTTCTCTGTTTTTTCCAATCTCCTTCCACTTCCTACAATGCAACAGTTGCCCCATTTACCCAACACTACTCCATGTTCCTAAAATATACCTTGCTCTTTCATCTCTGTACCTCTGCCCAGGCAGTTGTTCCACTTTTCTGTAATGTTTTATCACTGCTCCTCTTTCCCACCTCCGTCCCTTACCCCAAATCACCTCCCCACTGGAAGAAACTCACTGTTCATTGTTCAGGGTCCAGCTCAAATATCATTTCTTACATGGAGCTTCTCCAGCTCCTCAGGCAAAGTCATTCTCTTCCTCTGATACCAAGCAATACAGTAAGAAGTGCCCCTGGATGAAGGGCTCTGTTTATCCCTTACACACACCATATACTTGGCAGAGGTTATTCCTGACCCCTAACTTAGACTGTGAAATGCATCCCTCTTAACAAGGCTAATCTAATGATCGGTTTATTGTTATTGGGGATTAGTTAATAGCCAATTGAATAATAGACATGGACTGGTGCTAGGGAAGAAGGCAGAGGAAGATGAAAGAAAGAAAGAAAGAAAGAAAGAAAGAAAGAAAGAAAGAAAGAAAAAAGAAAAAGAGAAAGTAAGAAGAAAAAGAGAAAGAAAGAAAGAAAGAAGAAAAAGAGAAAGAAGAAAAATAGAAAGGAAAGGAAAATAAAAAAACAAAGAAAAAAGAAAAGATGAGAAAAGGAAAAAAGAGAAAAGAAAAGAAGAGGAAAGGAAAGAAAAGAAAAGAAAAGAAAAAAGAAAAGAAAAGAAAAGAAAAGAGAAGAAAAAAGAAAAAAAAAAGGTACTACATAAAAAGAAATGGGAAGGACATAAAACCAACTATCCCTATTTTACCATTTGCCTAGGATCAATCCTGGCCCATGTAGTAACCAGAAACCCTTGATCATTTGGTTATTTAGAAAAAAAATTAGTACCAGCCACTGTGAAATATTCCTTTGGAATCATATATGATTGAGTAACAATCAAGTGAACTGCTGAATTCACAAGAATTGCAAGCCCACTATCCCGTTGGGTCCAGATTTTTTTTTTTTACCAACCAAAGTTAAAATGAAGGAAATCTATTCCTTGGAGTTTTTAAGGCTTTTAAACATTACTACCTTTCTCCATTATAAGAACAAATATGGGAGGTAATGAAGCAATAAGAAACTGCCTATAAATATTCTAAATCCTAGCCATGAAATATGTCCTAACTCTAACATATATAACAAGTCAAATGAAATCAGGGAATGAGATTCCAAGAGATTTACTGTGCTCTGTCTTTCTATTCTTCCTGTACTGCATTTCCTAAAGCGTTGGGCCTGGGGTCTTATGAATTAGTAACAAAGGAGCTTTAGAAAAGAATCTGGATGTGCAGGGAACAGTTCTATGAAGAAGTTACAGAACCACACATAAAATATTCAGTTAAAAATAATGGTACCACCTTTCTAATGATTTGGTCAAAAGGAGCCAACCAATTGAACAGATTCTGCAAGGCATCTTTAGGGCAGTCCCACCGGATCAGTCAGTTAACGTAGTATTCAAGGATCTAAATGTATCAGGCACTGGAGGATGGTCAGAGGAGCTATCAATAAGTACACAGTTCATGCACTTACAACCTATTGGGTATAACAAAGTGTGCTCATGAGAAAAGTAACTAAAATACAACAGAATCAGATAAAAGTTAATGAGATAAACAGTTAAGAAATGAAAGTATGGGGTAAATATTAAAACTTTATTTATTGAGAAGATTCTTTGTGCCAAGTACTTTACAACATGCCGATTAAATCTTATGATAACTATAAAAGGTCACTATGGTAGAAGCCCTTTTGTCTGACAAGATCAGGATAGGCAGAAATCTGGTGAGAGCAAGGAGTATTTATTCCTTATACATCTTATTTTAATCTAAAATGATGTCTATCCATTTGCTAATATTTTGATATAGAGAAAGAGCCTTTTCTTTGATTGTTGATTTGATGAGTACAGTTCTAATCTTTCTTCCATAAATGACACCCAAAGTACATAATCCATGATTTCAATTTTCAGTTCCTTAAAGATACCTGGAAAGGATAAGGATAATGAATATACAATTTTTTCCATAAACTCATATGAATATACAATAGGTCCAACCTTTTGTGAAAAGCCTTTTTCTTCCCTGAATTTCCCTAGCATCTTTAATGAAAATCAACTTATATGAAGTACTGGGTCATTTATAAGCCCCATTCTGTTCCAGCGATCTATATATCTATCCTTATGCTAACAGCACACTATCTTTATTACTGTAGTAAGTTTTGAAATCAAGTAGTTTAAGTCCTCCTCCAACTTCATTCTTTTTCTAAATTTTATTGGCTATTCTAGGTCCTTTGTATTTCCATAAACTTATCAATTTCTACAAAAAATTTCCCAATCAAATTTTGATTGAGATTGAGATGATTCTAAAGATTATAGTAAAAAGAAATGAATCCTAAAATATTGAATCTTTTGCACCATGGGCACAATATATTCTTCCATTTACTTATGTCTTCAATTGTTGTGAGCAATGCTTCTTAGTTTTCAGTGTAGAGATCTTATACACATTTTGTTACATTTTCTGTAAGTATTTCATGTTTTTAAGGCCATTGTAAATAGCATTTTACTTATGTTTCTTAAATTTCCAATTGTCTTCTGACAGTATATAAAAATACAATTGATTCTCATATATCAATTTTTTTTAACGTTTTATTTATTTTTGAGACAGAGAGAGACAGTGCATGAACAGGGGAGGGTCAGAGAGAGGGAGACACAGAATCTGAAACAGGCTCCAGGCTCTGAGCTGTCAGCACAGAGCCTGACGCGGGGCTCGAACTCACGGACCGCGAGATCATGACCTGAGCCGAAGGCGGACACTTAATCAACTGAGCCACCCAGGCGTCCCTCATATATCAGTTTTAAATCCTGTGATCTTGTTAAATTTGTTTGTTCTGGTAATTTTATGTATATTCCCTAGAATTTTCTACAAAAAAGATCATGTCATGTGAAGAATGATACTTTTAATTCTTTCTTTCCTTTTTCATGACTTACTGATTATGTGACAACCCTCAGTATAATGCTAAGTAGAAACAGTAAGAGCAAACATCCTTGCCTTACTTCCACCATTTAACATGATGTTAACTGTAGGTTTTTCATAGGTAAGTTTATCAGGTTTAGGAAGTTTCCTTCTATTCTCAGTTTGTTGGGATGTTTTATCACGAATGAGTATTGAATTTTGTCAAAATGATTTTCTGCATCTATGGAGATGATCATATGGTTTTTTCTTTTCTGACAATATGGTGAATTACATTGATTAATTTTCAAATGTTGAATCAACATAGCATTCCTGGAACAAACACTTTTTGGACATGATATATTATCCTTTTTATACCTTGCTAGATTTTCTATTTACTACTATTTTGTTGAAAATGTTTGCTTCTATGTTCATGAAGAATATTAGTTTATAGTATCCTTAAAATATCTTGTCTCCTTTTGGTACTAAGATAATACTGGTTATGAGTTTTAAAAATGTTCCTTCTTCTATTTCCTAAAAGAATTTGTGTAGAATTTATATTATTCTTTCCTTAAATATTTGGTGGAATTCAATAGTGAAGTCACTTGGGGCTAAGGTTATCTTTGTAAGAAAGATTTTACGTAGGTATTCTATTTCTTTAAAGATATAGGTTTATTTGGGTTATCTTTTCTTCTTAAATGAGCTTTGATAGTTTTGTGCCTTTCAAAGAATTTGTCCATTTATCTAGGTTGTCAAATTTATCACCGTATAAAACTTAGTTAAATTCTACTTTTTTATCTTTTAATTTCTGTAGGATCTGTAATGATGGCCCTCTTTCATGCCTGATATTGGCAATTTATGTTTAATCTCTTTAATATGTAGTCAGTCTTGCACAGGTTTATCAACTTTATTGATCTTTTCAAAGATCCAGTTTTGGGTTTCATTGTTTGTTTGTTTTTTTCTTTCATTTGTCCATTTTCCATTTCTTGATCCCTCTCTTTATAATTTCCTTTCTTCTGTTTATCATGGATTAATACTGCTTTTCTTTTCCTAGATTTTTAATATAGAAGCTTATTAGATCATTGATTGCAGATCTTCCTTATTTTCTAACATAAGCATTTAATTCTATAAATCTCCCTCTAAGCACTGTGTTAGTTATTACTGCATAAATTTTATTATGTTGTTTTTATTTTAATTCAGTTTACACTATGCCCTAATTACCTTTGTGATTTCTTTTTTGACTCACATATTATTTAGAAGTTTACTGTTTAATTTCCAAATTTTAGTATTTTCCAGATACCGTTCTGGTAATTCTGATGTGGTCACAGAACACATTTTGTAAGATTTCAATCAGTTTAAGGTTATTGAGACTTGTGTCACAGCCCAGAATATTGCCTATTTTGGTAAATATTACATATGTACCAGAAAAGAACATACATTCTATTGTTGAATGAAGTATTCTACAAAGTCAACTAAGTCAAGGTAGTGGATAATGTTCTTCACATCATCTATACCCTTACTATGTTTTGGCTTACTTGTTTTGTAAATGACTGAAATAAGTGTTGAAATATCAAACTACAAATGTAGTTTTGTTTCTTTTTTTCTTCCATCAGTGGTCCATCAGTGTTTGCTCCATGTATTCTGAGTGGGTGGCTGCACATACATTTAGCATTGTTACCTCATCTTGAAAATAATGGGCTCTTTTTCATTATGGAATATTCCTTCTCACACCTGTCAGTATTTCCCATCCAAAAGTCTATTTTTATCTGATATCAATATAGCCTCTGAAGATTTCTTTTGATTAGCACTTGTATAATATCTTGGTTTATCTCTTAACTTTTATCTATGCCTACATTTAATGTCATTTTCTTGGTTTTCATCAAATCTGACAATCTATGCCTTTCATTGGAGTATTTAGGACATTTACATTAGTATAATTATTGATATGCTTGGCTCTAAATCTACCATTTGGTTATTTGTTTTCCATTTTTACATTCATCCTTTGTTTCTTTTCCTCTGTTTTTTGTCTTTTCTTATACCAACTGGTTTTTACAATAGTTTGTTATCTCCACCACTGGATCATTAGCTATATACTTCTTAGCATTGTTTTGATAATTTCTTTAGGATTTGCAACATACATCTTTAAATTATTACACACTTTCAGGGCACAAGGATGGCTCAGTCTGTTAAGCATCTGACTTCTGCTCAGGTCATGATCTCACAGTTTGTGGGTTTGAGCCCAGTGTCAGGTTCCACACTGACAGCATGCAGTCTGCTTGGGATTCTCTCTCTCTCTCTCTCTCTCTCTCTCTCTCTCTCTCTCTCTCTCCTTCTCTCTCTGCCTCTTCTCTACTCACAGTTTCTCCCTCTTTCAAAAATAAATAAATAAATCTTTAAAAAAATCAAACAACCATAAAAGGGTGCCTGGGTGGCTCAGTTGGTTAAGCATCTGGCTCTTGGTTTCCACTCAGGTCATGATCTCATGGTTTGTGGGTCTGACACCCGCATCAGGCTCTGCACTGTCAGGGATTCTCTCTCTGTCCCTCTCTCTGTCCCTCTCCTGCTCTATCTCTGTCTCTAAAAAAATATATAAATGAAACTTAAAAATAAGTAAATAAAATAAAATAAAAAATAAGAAATAAGTTATTACACTCTTTCTTCAAATAATGTTTTGCCCCTACACAGGTAGTATAAGAAACTTACAACAGCAAATTTTTATCCTTCCCCTTATTATTAGGACTATATTATTACCTTATATTTTACTTTAACATGTATTTTAAAATCCATAATACATTTTTTTGCTTTAAACAATCATCTTTCAAAGATATTTTAAAATGTTTATAAATTCCCACGTATTTACTATTTAGAATATTCTTCATTCCTTTGTCTAGATCCAAATTTCCATCTGATGCTATTTTTCTTTGGCTGAAAAACTTTCCTTAACATCTCTTAAGTACAAGTGTATCACTGATTGATTCAATTTGTTCCCATGAAAGTCATTATTTTACTTTCATATTTAAAAGATATTTTTGCTGAGTAGAGAATGCTTAAAGGTTTTTCTTTCAGTATTTTAAAGACATTGGTCTATTTCTCCTGACTTGCATAGTTTCTGATGAGAAGTCTGCTACTATTCTTATCTTTGTTCCTCTAAATGTAATATGTCTTTTTTCTCTGGTTATTTTCAAGATTTTTCTCTTCATCAGTAGTCTTCATCTATTTCATTATCATATGCCTTAATTGTAATTTTCTTCATTTTTTTTGTTTGGAATTTACTGAAATTCTTGAATCTACAGATTTATAATTTCCATAAATTTTATTTATCAAATAACTTCATATAGTTTTCATCAACTGTGAAATTCTATTTTAGGCATTAATTCTTTCAATATGTTTTTCCTTGCCTCTCCCTGTAGGTCTCCAATTATATACAAATTGGACTGAATGATATCATCCTACTAGGCACTGCAACTATTCATATTTTACTGTCTTTTTTTCTCTTTGTGCTTCCTTTTGAATAGTTTCTATTGCTATGTCTTCCAGTTCCTTTATATTTTATTACAATGTCTGTTCTATTAATATCATCTGGTTTACTTTTTAAATTCAAATATTGAGCATTTTATTTCCCCTCTGTTTAAATTAAGTTGGGTCTTTTAAAAACATATTCCATTTTTCTTCCTCATCATGTTCATGTTTTTCTTTACATCCTTGAACATATGTACAATAGCTCTTTTAGTGTCTTTCCCTTGTATTTTAACATCTTATTTCTGCATCTGTTTTGTTGTTGTTGTTGCTTTCCTGTTTACAGGTCATACTTCCTGCTTTGTGTATGTATGTAAGTGTGTTTGTAGTAATTTTGTAAATTACTACTAGTTTTCTGGCAAAGAGTTACTTCCAGGTTAGTTTGTTCCTTTTTATAGCATTCTTGAATAGCTTTTATTTTAGCACTAATTTATCTTCATTTCTAGGACAAGGCCTTTCTGAGATTGCAACTGAATGTCCGTGTATTCAATGAAGTCTTTCTTCTCCAGCTTTAGGGAACTACAACAGTCCCTGGCCCCATGGGAGCTCTTGGAATTGTTCTTCTTATGGCTCCTTGATAATTATTTCCTCGGAAATTTTCCTTGCCCAATTTGATACAATTTCACCTAAAATATGCACAGATTGATATTTGGACAAAGACTCAAGAGGAATTCTCTGTGTATTTCCAGACCTCTTTCTCATTATGTGTATTCTGTCCCACAAAAATATTGCCCAGCCTCCCAAAAGTCTAATCTCTGTTTCTTTAACTCAGTGAGACTGCTCAACTCTGCTTCGGTTACCACTCCCTGTACCTCGTCGTGGAATTATCGCCAGGTAAACAGCTTCAGATAACCTTATTTCCTTTTTCTCAGGAATATTATTCCTATTGTACTTTTTTCCCCAATGTCAAAAAATAGCTGATTCTTTGTTTTCGCTTCTAATTTTCTGGTTATTTATGGTGGGAAGGTAATACCAGATTGCCTTACTCCCTCATGGCTGGAGGTGAAAGTCTCATACTTTTTTAAAAATATTATCAGATCATATTGTCTGTGCTTATAAACCTCCAAAGGGCTTCATGTTACATGTGGAATTGAGTCCAAAGTCCTTATCATGGGGCTATAAGGATATAGATGATCGAGGGCTTATTTTTTTTTTAACTCAACTCCTACCACTCATCCTCTGTTCACTATAGTCCAGCCACATTTGCTTTCTTTCTTCTCCACATTTCCACATCAGAGTCCTTATCCTTGCTGTTAATACTTCCTAGGCCATATCTACCACAGATATTCACATAGGTTCCTCTTATAATCTCAGTTAAAATTTTATCTCCTCAGTAGTATCTTCACTGAATACATAATCTAAACTTGCTACTCCCCCCATCCTGAATTATTGTGTTTATTTTCTGACCATCCCTAAGAGCAGGGGATGTAAATTCCATTAGATGGAGACATGTCTATTCATCCCTGAATATCTACCACCTAGAAGAGTACCTGCATATACAGGGTACTCAATTAACTACTTGTTGAATTAAATAAAACTGTTCATTTTTAATAAGATTATGAAAACATGGAGAAAAAACTGTGGTCTAGAATGATGAGAAAAGACAGTGAAGTAACTAAGCTCAAAAGGATGCTGACACCCTTTCTTTCCAATTGTTCTTTCAACACTCCCACTCCTGATTCATTACTGTAGGCCTGATCTAACAGATAAATTTGAGAAGACCTAATGATTATGTGGATGTTACTAAGACATGGTTGAATATTTGAGATTTACTGTTATTGAAATTAAAATTGGAATCCTTGGTGATCCCAGTCTTCAAGAAGGAGATGTGGGAGGTAAGGAAACACTAGCCCTGGTGGGTCAACCTGTCCAGATTTCAGGAAAGATCCCTGTTTATTTCTCAGATGAGGTTATCCCTGAATTCAGAGGAACAAAGGGAGGATTCCCTTCACAGAAGCAGCTGTTCCATGCTTGTACTATGGAACCTCTGTGACATAGCTCTCTCTTTTTTTTTTTTAACATTTTTTAATGTTTTATTTATTCTTGAGAGACAGAGAGACAGAGCATGAGTGGGGGAGGAGCAGAGAGAGAGAGAGAGGGAGACATAGAATCTGAAGCAGGCTCCAGGCTCTGAGCTGTCAGCACAGAGCCCGACATGGGGCTTGAACTCACGAACCACGAGATCATTCCCTGAGTCGAAGTAGGACACTTAACAGACTGAGCCACCCAGGCACCCTGACGTAGCTCTCTGTCTTAAAGAAGGAAGCCACCTTGAAGAAAGTGTCCTTTCTATGAGACAAGAATACATGTGGTAGTTTTAACCCACTCTGCAAAGCACCTGAGACCCACTATCTGGCAGTCAGATGGTGAATCTGTCACTGTGTCATCAGAAAATGTTTGAGGTCTATCAACAAGCCAGAGTCCCTTTAAACTCCCACATAAAAGATATTTGACAAAAGCAAGGGATCTTATAGAGGGAAGTATCTAAAGTAAGGGATTATGACTCAGGCAGAGGTCCAAAACCAAAGCAAGACAAAGTCAGTAAACTCATTTTTATAGCTTGTGTTATGACTGAATTGTATTGTTTTTTTCTGACTTATTAACACACAGACTTATTTAACTAACACATAGACTCTTCCAGAGAAGAAAACCATCGGTATTGAAAGAAATGACACAAATAAGGTTAACTTATTCATGCTTCTACCTTAAGGAATACATTTGTTGTTTGTTTTGTTTTGTTGACATCTCACTAGCTTTATGATGCTGTAACAAACATGCAGAGATAACATTTCTTTCATTTCTTAATGAAATGAGAGTTGTAGAGAAACTACAGAGAATATAATTGGAGAAAAAACAAATGTCTTAATCTTCTCCGGAGCCAATACAGGCATTAGCTTATCTTTAGAATACCCTGTAACAGTTGTACAGTGAAAAACTCAGGTAAGTTGATTTTCTGGTTCCCTATCACACCAGTGCAGGTAAATTCTAAGTTGCCTCAAATGACAATGTCAGTGGTGGGAGAAATCTCTCTGCTCACTAATCCCTGGTGATCCTCTCTTTCAGATGGGGCGCTAACACCCTTTCTGGCTACTGGAAATGCCAGCTGCGGCCCTAACAGGCATGAAGGCATAGGACCGGTGAGTAAAGCCAAGGTCATAGAGAGTGAGACTAACATAATGCCTGCCGCGGTACAGCGACACTCCATAAATGTGATGGGTTGAAAGGGATTGAAATTGAGTAGGAGAAAGGCAACAAACTGGGAAGAGACAAGAACAGGAGAAAGGAGGAAAAAAGGCTCATGTGGGGGAAACCTGGTGACTGCCCCATAATTTCATCCTCCAGATCCAGTCAGCAAACCAATGGTACAGGCCCCATCTCTGAGCCAGGTCAGGCCAGGCCAGGCTGCCTCATTGGTTAAATATTTTTAGCCTCTTTTCTTCCTCAACCTTTTAAAGACTGTGCTGACTTACCCAGAAACAAAAAGTAATCTGACTGGCTTAAGAGAAACAAGTCGGCAGGCCCAAAATAAATTCAATAAGCAGCACTCTACTTTTCATTAGTTTTCTATAAGGTTTTCAGGGCAATTTGCCTTTGCAAGAGAAGCCCATGCATCTGCTGCAAAATATGTACATGCTTTCCATATGTAGAGGTGGGTTTTTCCCCTGGTGAGGGGACATGTTTTGTTAGTTTTCTTACTGGTACTAGCCAGTGGAAGCAGGGGGACAGACTTGAAGAAAGGCAGTGCTAGCAAATGAAAATGGAATCCATACAAATTTAGTAAGTTTCCTAAGACCTCTTTTTATAAATATCTATCCTTATTGTAAGGGTATTCAAATGTCTAGTATTTGTGGAAAATTGGGGAATTACAAAGAACACACAGACCATTTACATCATCCATACTCCACTCAGAGAGAAGAACTTATTCCTTTGTTGTCTGTAGATCAACCTGTTGTAAATGCCCACATCTTCACAGTATGTGCATTTGTACATACATATGCTGCTCCTCCTGAGCTCACTCTGCACCCCCAGAAAAACACACACCACACCTGATAGCGTCTTCCAGAGGACATCAGTGTCTACTTCCAGTGAGTGTACCGGAGAAAATCTTCAGAATGTACACTTCCTCCACCCTGGCTATAACCTTCGAGACTTTAGGGTCTGTCTCAGTTACACTCCATCCCCAGTATCTAAAACAGTGTCCTGAACATAGAAGGGACTCAAAAAATATTTGACTATGAAGACTTGAATTTTTCATTTACTTATAGAATATGATGTTCTCCCATTTCCTTGTTCTTTTCTTCTATAAGGCAACTTCTGGTGGCTGTATATCTTTTATACCATGACTTAATTGAAGCAGTCCATCACTGAACCTGTAAAATGGTTCAAATTACTCACAATGATAAATAATGCTAATGACCATATTTCATATAAATACTTTTACATAGGATTTTTGTCCTAGGATCAGTTTCTGAGTCGAACAGCCATAACGGGCATACATATTTTTGAGGCATTTATTGCCAAACCGTCTTCCACAAAGGTCATTTCGATTTATATTTTTACCATGAATGTATGAGAGTGTCTATTTCTTCACACTGTCACCAACATGAAGCTTGTTAATTAAAAAAAAAAAAATTGCCCCCTGATGGATAAAATATAGTTTCTCATTATTGCCTGAATTTGAATTTGTCAATGTCAGTGAAATTGAGCTTTCTGTACTCTTCTGCAAGGATTCCAAAATGTACTGCTTCCTGAAGAACAGAGTCAGTTCTGGGGCACCTGGTTGGCATCGTAGACCCCACTCCTCCTCCTGCCTCATTTCCCTCCACTCCAGCTCCACCCACAGAGAGCCTGCCCATCCTTCAGGGCCCCTCTTCAAAGACAATTCTCACATTCCCCGAAGCGGCATTCACAAAGAGGTTTCTTGCTGTTTCCTATCAGATGCGGTCTCTCCATCACACAACTTTGAAAACAAACTGTCTGTCGTGATGGTCTCCTGTCTTGCGTTTTTCTTACTTGTATCCCTGACTCCTTGGCTCCAGCCACACAAGCCTTGTTCAGATCCTCATCGGTCATATTTGCTCTCCTGACATGGCCCCTGCACCTGCTATTTCTCTGCCTGGCATTCTCTTTCCCAGTTTGGCACTACTCATCCCAACTGCATTCGGGAACTCTGTGACTAGGTAAAGTCTTCCTCACCCCCTATACTTCACATTCTTAGTACTTATTACAGTTGGAGTTTTACGTTCACTTGTGATTATTTAATGACCCGCTCAGCGGCAACCTGCATGAAGAATGTGACTTTCTGTGTTTGCCGTAGCCCCAGTGCCTAAAATGTCCGTAACAGGTGTTCGGTAGATAATTACGAAATAAACTAGCGCATGAGTAAATGGTTTGAGGAACAAAATGAGATAATGTGAAAATGACTCTGTATACCATATGGTGTAGCAATGGTCATTGTTAAAGTTGTAGTTATTGCTGTGGTTGTAAAGCTTCTTGAAAACAGTGCCTAGAGCAATTTTTGGCATATGGTACGGTATAAAAAACGACTATCCCTTGAATTGAAAGGAGATAGGGGAGGTGGATCTGTATTGAACCTGGAAGATGGCTGACCAGTAAGACACTGCACAGTTTCAATTAATCCATCCAGAGAGTTGCAATATAAGAACTGCTCAGACGATTATCCAGGCTGGGTCCTCACGAGGGGATAAACACATCAGAACCTGCCTTAGGACAGTCATGATGGGCCTCACAACCTTCCTCCTGTCTGTCTCCCCAGAACTTTGGCCCTTTTCTTATTCCAGTTTTACTCTATAGCTTTTCCCTGATTGCTAAGTCCAGTTCATTAAGTAACTAAACAATGTGTCCTGTTATACATTCAGTTGTTTCCTCGCTGATTTTCTTGAGTGAACCCTGAGATCAAGATACACAAAATGGGGAACTCCTCTCATCTGGCTTATGTGTCATCCTGGTCTAAGATGCGGCTGTTGGGGCACCTGGGTGTCTCAATCAGTTGAGCGTCTGTCTGACTCTTGATTTTGGTTCATGTCATGCTCCCAGGGTCATGGGATCTAGCCTCTTGTCGGGCTCTGCATGGAGCCTGCTTAGGATTCCCTCTATCCCTCTCCTGCTGCCCATCTTCCCCACTCACTCTTTCTAATAAAATTTAAAAAAAATAAGATGGGGTGCCACCATGTTGCTACCCAATAGGTAACTTTTAGCAAATGACAGATTCCAACGTGAGACTGAGGGAATAACATCCTTACAACTGAAGAGGCCCTAACAGCCCCCCTCCCTCTCATCCCACTCCATGTTGTAGATGAGGAAATGAGGTCCCCAGAGGATACGGGACTTCTCCACAGGATCACACCTTGCTACTGGCAAAGCGGGTACCAGGCCCTTCCTACAACCCCATGATCCTTCTCTAATGGAAATTATTGAGGAAAAACCAAACCAAAACAAAACTGATGGTCATTCTACTGATGTTTCCGGACTATGATCAAAACTCTGTACTTTGAAGCTTCACTACCTTTTGCTATCCTTATGCCCACTGCCCGCAGGCAAAGGCAAGAAAAAGGTGAAAACACAGCTTTTCTATTGGATACCATCTAGAACTAGAATACACTCTCCATAGGAAGTTCCCTCAGCAGCTTTCCGTCAAGCTCTAGAAGTAAATCAAAATGCCTAGTCATGTTTCTCTCAAGCTTATCACTAAGGGCATCATCTTTGACCTATTTGTGACCACGACAGCACATTCATTTCCTTCTCCTTGCCCTCACATTAGCAACCCCTGACACCGCCTGGCTTCCCTTCTTGTCATCCCCATCTGCTAGGAAACCTTGGCCCTGTGACAGCTCCCGCCTGTTTACCTAGCTAATTGTGTTGGTGTTCTCCCTGAACCCCTTTAACAGGTCAAAGAATGGTCATGTTCCATGAGGACCTTGCATTTTCTAAAAGTGATACGTAGGACAGGAGGGTGGGGTGGAACTAACTAAACCTGACAATTATGTGCCTCTTCTCCCCAAGGATTTCAAAGATGGCTACTAGACTGCCAAATGTGTGGAAACCATCATTCCTACCTTCAAAAGACAATCGCCATCTAAGCCAGTAAATCTCAACGTCTATTATACATTAGAATCACCTGGAGAGTTTTTCTTTAAAAATTACATTTGGGTGCATCCCAAAACAATTACATCAGACTCCCTGTAGGAGGGACCCAGACATCTGTATTTTTTTAACCTCCCCAGATGATTCTGACGTGCAGCGGACTTTGTGTGCCTCGGCTCTAGGGGCCAAAGAAACCTTTACTAACTGTTATTTATGTGCCAAGGACAGCACCAAGGATGAAAGTGAGAGAAAAGAGAATTAAATCTGTCTCCTTTTTTTTTTTTTTTACTCATTTTCTTCCCCCATTTTCATCACAGACAGTAATTCCAGTGGCTCAAAGAACCATCTATAATCTATGATGCAGAAATAATCCTAAGGAATGGAACACTTCCATCTATCGCTTCCCCGCTTTTTAAAGCATTGACCAATTTCTGTTCTTACTCTCAGATTATAGAGCATTCTTGTCTTGAAGCTCCTGTTTTTCCTGGGATCCCAAAACGAGTTACAAGGGAAAAGGCAAGGTGCGTGTACCCTCATTTATCCAGAGCCCCGTTTTCTCATGTGGACATTCCCTAAAATGATCATGTGCCTAGGAAGACATTTCCATGAAATGATATTTAACATTCAAGCTACAGCTGTCTTTTCCTTACCTCTTTCCATTCACAACTGGTTTTTATGTAAAATGGAAATGTATTTGCTATCAGACCAGCCCAGAAGGAACAGGAGTCGGGAGCAAAGCTAGCAGGCAGGACTTCCTGAAGGCCGCTGAAATGGCATGACCGAAAACACAACCCCACATGGAGTGGGACCAGGGAAGGTGGGAGCGACTCAGGGAAGCGCCTCCTTGGGCTGAGGGACTATCCAGTCCTGGGGACAGGTACTTAAATTAGCATTCTGGGGGAGAAGGAGAAGGAAGGATTTAATGTAGCAAAGGAGTTGTGTGAGAGAGCAAACATACCACATTAAAAAAAAAAAAAAGGCAGCAGGAATATGTCCTAATTTGGAAAAACAGGCCACATTGCCATGGCAACTCTGAATCTCCACAAGGCAGCCAGGCATGCCTTTAAACATCGTGTTAAATAGTTCAACTACGAAGAAGAAGAAAGGGAAGAGTGTAGGGGGCTTGGAAGAGAAAGAAGAGGCCCGAAGCCTGCCGGGGGCCACGGGGGGATGCTGCCCAAAGCACAACCGTTCTTCAAGGGAGATTTCAGACAGTGAAGCTGCACATTCAGAACTGAATCCTTCGTCTCTGATTATCTGGGCAGGCTGGGGACTGTATTTGCATTTAGTTAACCTGTATCTTAAGAAAGATTTTCCCAAAGGCATACAGATGCTAACCTAGTACTTTCCAACCTTTTCCCAGAAAACTATTGCCCCAGCATCAAACCTGCAGTGCTCAGGCCGCCTCCCGGGCCCCCCCAAGGGGAGTGTGGTCTTGTGCCACAGGAAAGAGGATTATTCGGCAGCCCGGAGGGGCTGGGCAGAGGAACGATTTGGCCACACCTGTAACCCACTCATGACACAGTGGTTGTGGCCATGGTGAATTCCGACCAGGGAGAAAAAAAAAAAAAAGGATTTCATTTATTAAAAAAAAATTAAACAGCCTCCTGGAAACCATGCCTAAATGTAGTTATGCCATGTGTGGTACTTTGGGATCAAGCCAGTGATGACGGGAATTCAGGAAACAGTTTACTGAGTGGCTCTGAACCTTTAGAAAATATGAATAAGAATATAAAACTGTTCTCCCATCTGGAACATTAATTACGCAAATTATGCACTTAACGTTCGGCATTTATTTTACCTTGCAAGGAATTCTCAACCACACTGCCTTCCACATTACTTTGTATCCTTTTCTTTTAATTTTTTTTTAACATTTATTTTTGAGACACAGAGATAGAGAGCATGAACAGGGGAGGGTCAGAGAAAGAGGGAGACACAGAATCTGAAACAGGCTCCAGGCTCTGAACTGTCAGCACAGAGCCCGATGCGGGGCTCGAACCCACAGACCGCGAGATCATGACCTGAGCCGAAGTCGGACGCTTAACCGACTGAGCCACCCAGGCGCCCCTGTATCCTTTTCTTTTAAAAAGCCTCTCTGCTGATCCTTTTTGGCCTTCTGGCCTGGTGTGCCTTTCTTGATTCCTCCTCTGCTGGGGCCACAGGCTCCCCCAAGGCAGAGCAGAGTGAGGGGAGCAGCTCCAGCAGGTGAGGGTCAACCCAGAAAACAAAGAAGAAAAGGTCCAACACGTCCGCGTCCCACCCAGACGCCCAAGGGTAGAGCGGTGCACCTCACAGGTAACCCGGGGAGGAGGATGCCTTCTCCTCTTAGTCTGACAACAGCAATAATAAAAGCAGATAGATATTGTTGTCGCACGCCTCCTCTCTCCCTTTTTTTGTTCGTCGGCTTATAGCAAATCGTTCTCCGTATAGATTTGTTCTTGGCATCGGAAGCTAAAATTTCAACTTGCTGTGCTCCGCTCTCTCCGGAAGCTTCCTGCTCCATGTGCATTCCAGCCCAGGACGGGCCCTTTCTTGTCTGGTAGGGCCGTGACTCACGGCAGGGGCCTCACTAGATCCGGGACTATGGGAAGCCACGCCTCTGCCTCCCAACCCTCCCACCCCACGCCACGAGGAGAAGGCACAGTGCCTGGCCCACGAGCAGGCTCTAAGTAAAGAAGGCTCCCAGCCCGGCCAAGCGCTATAAGGAAGGCATTTCTTTCTCTGTCAACCCCACAAGTTTGGTATCATTATCCTGATGTAACATGAGGAGCCCAGGGTTCCTGGGTGGCCCAATGGACTAAAGCATCAGACCTCGGCTCAGGTCATGATCTCACAGTTCATGAGTCTGAGCCCCGTGGGCTCTGCGCTGTCAGTATGGAGCCCACTTCTGATCCTCTATCCCCCCTCTTCTCTGCCCTTCTCTCTCTCTCTCTCTCTCTCTCTCTCTCTCAAAAACAAACAAAAAACAAAGTGTTAAATGAGGAGCCTAAGGTTCTAAGTGGTTAACTGCCTAAATTCAAACGGCTGGGAGCGGGCAGAACCTGGCCTTGACACTCAAAGTCACGGCTCTTAACCACAGCCCTAACTCTCAGTGGTGGCGCAGGATTTCCACATAGAAGGGCTTGGCCTTGGCAGTCTGATTCAGGAGTTGTGCTGAGGAGGCACTTCGTGGCAACAGAGTCTGCATTCAGTGTGTATGTTTACTTGGGTAGTAACTCCTGTGTTGGGGGAGGGGGATGGTTGAAAATTGGTGAAGGGGCAAAAGACTACCCCCCCCCCCCCCCCCGCCTTCCTTGGTGTTGCCATGAACATACTGCCTTTCTAACACATGAGAATAAGTATTTAAATAGAAAATATACTGTGTATTCCTTTTTAATTTTTCTAATGTGTACTTATTTTCGAGAGAGAGAGACAGAATGTGAGTGGGGGAGGGGCAGACAGAGAGGGAGACACAGAATCTGAAGCAGGTTCCAGGCTCTGAGCTGTCAGCACAGAGCTCAACATGGAGCTTGAACCCATGAAACGTCAGATCATGACCTGAGCTGAAGTCGGACGCTTAACTGACTGAGTCACCCAGGTGCCCCTGTTGTCCTTTTTTTTTTTTTGAAGTTCATTTTGAAAGAGAGAGCATGCACGTGTGGGAGGTGGGGGCAGAGATTCAGAGAGAGAGAGAGAGAGAGAGAGAGAGAGAGAGAGAATTCCAAGAAGGCTCTGCACTGTCAGCACAGAGCCTGAAGTGGGGCTGGAACTCACGAATCGTGAGAACATGACCTGAGCCGAAACCCAGAGCTGGCTGCTTAACCAATTGAGCCACCCAGGTGCCCACATACTGTGTATTCCTTGATTGCAATTCTGCTTTTCCTCTATCTTGATCTCCATAAATTACCAAAGAACTTAAAAATTTAGGAGGGAGACACAAGAGGAAAAGTGAAACCAATCATTGTTACAAACAGTAAAGGAGCAAAAGGCTGCATGTGAGAGGGCTGAGAATGGGAAAGAATGAGCTAAATGGCAAATGGGGAAGAGGACTGGAAGACCAAGTGTTTAACAAACGCACTTCATAAAATCCCTCTTACTTCCAAGCCTGGAACACAGCCAGCCATGGTCCGAAGCACCTGGGTGGTCCATTTTCCACCCGTGAAGCCCTTGAAATTCCCCCAGATGCCTCATTCTTTTTTTTTTTTTTTTAATTTTTTTTTTTCAACGTTTATTTATTTTTGGGACAGAGAGAGACAGAGCATGAACGGGCGAGGGGCAGAGAGAGAGGGAGACACAGAATTGGAAACAGGCTCCAGGCTCTGAGCCATCAGCCCAGAGCCTGACGCGGGGCTCGAACTCACGGACCGCGAGATCGTGACCTGGCTGAAGTCGGACGCTTAACCGACTGCGCCACCCAGGCGCCCCGATGCCTCATTCTTAGGAGGAAAAAACTCCTGCTCTAAATTCATCTGGTCCAGAGAAACTTCCATATCCGGAGCACCCCATCCCCTAGAACTCAGACCTTGGCCCTATTTGTCTTGCCAAACTCTTTTATCTGTCATATCTTACCTTCTTAGTTCTCTCTCCATCCGTCAGTTGAATTAACCTGCATTTTAAAAATGTCTGAATGGTACATGCCTGTTCCATCACATTACTGAAACAGCCTCTTGTGACAGCGGTGCCGACCTCTGGGTTCCCGTCTCCTGCAAGGTCCAGGGCTGTCTCTTCTCCCCCCGCTATGTACTCCCTCACCTGTCACCTCTTCGAGGATTAATAGGGTCAAAACACGCATTCAACCAGCAGTCACATGATGAGGTGACACAGGAAGATTTCTAACATGGCCTCAAAGCTGCTTAACAGGCAAGGCATAGCGAGGGAAATGGTTGGAGAAGCCCACAGATGTTTCGCTCAGGAGGCCAGCGTATTGCAGGGGAGCCGAACAGAGGGAATTGCCAGCTTATTCCTGGTGTCCTGCTGACACAAGGTGGCATGGAAGCCATCTCCTTCCCCCACTTTGGTGTTATTCCAGGCACCCCAGCACTCACACATGCACCTTCGCTGACAGCCAGACTTGCTCAGAAACGTTCCTCTGGGAGGTCATGGGATCTGCATTCATTTAATGGGGCCCCCCAATGCCTGTGCCACTTTTTATCAGCCCTTTCACCCACTCACTCTGCCAACATGTGGCAGAAAAGGTGCCATCAAGGACTCTCGTATAACATTTACTGTTCACACTCTCAGGCGAGGGACACATGTGCAAAAAGGTGAATGAATCTACAAGAGAAGCAGGAAAGAATCCAGTGGTTTTGACAGCAGCCTGGCAGGCTGATTTTCCATCATTTAAAATTAATTACATGGCATAATGTACACAGACGTCCACAAAACAAGGGAGACAGGTTGGATAAGGGCTAAGAAGTAACTGGATGAGGGCGATGGGGCCCAGGAGCAGCTTTACCATGATTTATTTACACAGCAGGAAGGTTTGGGCCAGAACCTTTCCCAGATGATGGCAACTTGAAAGTGGTTCAACCAGATGAATTGTAACCACATATGCAATCGTGTGGTGAAAATCCCCGAGCTCTTTTCAATTCTTTCTAACCGGAGGAATAACACCACCTTATGCTCGCATAGTGCTTACAGCTTAACCAAGCACACACACATATATTACCTCATTTTAATCATTACATCATCCATTACCATCTATGGACAAAGAAACTCTGGCTCAGAGAGGTTCAGTGATCTGCCCAAGGTCATGCAGCCTGCAAGGAGCAAAGCCAAGTGGAAGACCCACGTGTCAGACAAAGGTCTTGTGACCACACGCCTCAGATTTATGCCACTGCTGTCCACAGCCCTCAGAGAAACAAGGACAGGCACAAGAAAATCCCAGAGCCAAGAACAATGTGCACACTAAAAGCCACCCAACAGCAACAACTGGCTATTGAAAATTCACCTTTAATGAGTCAAGAACCAGGTCAAAAGCTCTGGCCTGATGGGATGGGCCAACACGGCTCATTCAAAAAACACAAAACATCTCCATAACAGAAAATCTGCATATGTGTGTGTTTATATTACTTGGAGATCATGGAACATTTTTATACTTGAATCCTTCAGAATACAATGTTTCTCCCCACCTGGCCAGGGGAAGGAGTGTTTCCTGCACTGAAGGACCAAATCACATGTAATTCAAATGGTGAGGCATGTTTTACTTCCTCTCTAAGAGGACGTGATGCACACGACCACAGCACATGATGCACTGCCCTATTTCATTCTGCGCCTCTCAGTTCTGCCCCACTGCACCCCTCCATATCACCGGGACCAGCTTTGCTCCCCCTGGAACCTCTTCATTTGGTAAGGATCCCAGAGATTCTAGAAACATACAGCTGGAAAGGAATTCAAGGTCATCTCCTTGGAAAGGAAAAGCAGCAGAATAAGACAGGAAAAGAGATTCCAGGGCTGAGAAAAGCACCTCGGACCCTTACTCTGCGTTCGGAAGTGACAACGAATGAATGTATCAGTGCAGGGGAATCTCATGATTTGGAGCCAAAGATGCTGTACCTCTTACCGGATGTGCAACCTTGACAACCACTTAGTCTCTCTTGGCCTCAGTTTTCTTCTATATAAAATGGGGGTAATAATATCTACCTCATAGGATTATAGTAAAAATCTAAATAATGTCATTAAGGTAATATGTTACATAATTCAGTTAAATGCTATAAACAGGTATAATTAAATAAAACATAAAGCACTCCGTGAAGTACCTATCTGATTCAAGTTACATCACTTCCCACCTTTTGTAGGTCCAAAAATCACTGGGAATTTCTTGGTTGATTTAATTTAAAAATAATACTATAGGGGCGCCTGGGTGGCTCAGTCAGTTAAGTGTCTGACTTTTGATTTAGGCTCAGGTCATGATCTCACAGTTTGTGAGTTCAAGCCCCACATCAGGCTCTGCACTGACAGCATGGAGCCTGCTTGGGATTCTCTCTCTTCCCTCACTCTCTGCCCCTACACTGCCTGCTCTCTCTCTCTCTCTCTCTCTCTCTCTCTCTCTCAAAAGTAAATAAATAAATTTTAAAAAATTAAAAGAATAATACTACATGGCTGATTTTTACACTTCATATACTCAATCTTCTTTCTCCCTTCCTCTCTGAGCCTTGAATTATTTGTCCCATCTTTTTTTTATATCTTTCTAGAAAGTAGATGTAGGGACAACTCCTTTACCTTGATTCTCCGGGAGGCGGAAGAAGAAGTTCAAGAAAATCAGTCCTCACCATGGGCACGACATATTGTCCCAGGCATGTATTAAATATTTGTCCATGGTATTGTAGCAGCATGAGATACCCATACATCAATGAGGTGATATAATGTTAACTCAAAGCAAAGAAACATATAATCCTCCTGGCCGAAGCAGCCTAGTTGTAGGTAAATATGAAGGTACTGGTGGGGTTTTGGAAGACTGAAGATAACTTGGTGAGCCCCAGGGGATACAATTCTCCATCTACAGATGAGGAAACTGAGACCCAGTGAATGAAGTGTATCACACGGCATCACACAACTAGCCGTGACAGAGCCCGAACTCTTACCCCGGATAAGTCCTTTCTCCTCTATAACACAATTTTGAAATAACCTTCCAACCAGAAAGCTGCGCCTGTATTTTATTTTCTTGGATTATTGATGAATATGTCATACAGGACAGAAATAAAGGCTCGCTAACGTGAAGACAGAGTACCTCGCTCACTCCCCCTCAAGCCCTGAGCCTCATCAGTCAGCCGCCGAAGATGATGATATACCGGAGAACCTCGGCACTACACTCTGTTGGGAGGCAGTCTCTATCAGAGAGACAGGATATGAGCAGAGCCCCCAACCTGTCAGGCTCCAGACCAACAGTTCAGGGGACGCATCTGGATCCACAGCTCTTAGAAGTAATTTCCTCGCTAATGCTGCCTCTAGCAAGAGTATCTACATCAGTGTTTCCCAAAGACCAGTCCATGGATCAATGACAATTCATGATAAAGTTATCACTGGCCCACGGAGAAATGAGAAAAATAAGAACGATGCAGGGGGTGTTGATACAACTAAATATATTCAGTTTTAAAGGACTGTCCTTTATACTGAGATTATGTACTTCCTAGTTTCGTTTTGTTTTGAATACCCGCTTAAATGTCCCTGAGTTTAAAAAAAACAAAAACCTTTAATTGGGAAAATAAAGACATCACGCTTTATCACGCCACCCTGGCCATCTTCATTACAAAATAACTAGAATCAAGAAACCAAGACATCTCTCCTGTAAGCAATGGGCAGCAGAGGCTGTGTGCCTGAAGCACTAAGGTCCCCCCTGAGCCTGGAGCACTCCCAGCAGAAGGGGAAGCCTGGGGCAGGGACTTGTCCGGCAATGGTCCAGGAGATGCAGGAGGCTTTGGGAAACCATACTCTAACACGACACTCAACCCCGTTTCTTCAGCCTTCAGTCACATGGGGTTTGCACCGTGTTGTATTTAGGCTTTTGGTTTTAATCTGTTGGCTCTCATTCTCCACATTCAAGTAACACCGATGAATGCTCTTACCAAGTACCTACTAAGCGCCAATATCTACATCTCGTTTTTACATGCATTGGTTTTCCAAGCCCTAGAACAAGCCTTTAAAGGATTAAAGGGGACCTCACCTGGGTTTTGGAGTTGAGTGCTGCAAAGTTTTTATGATGGCTTCCTGATCTTTCTTTCTCAAATTTGGCCTTCCTCATCTCGCGTCTGTGCCATTTACCCCTTTACTGAAGCATTCTGCGTGTCACTAGAGATTAAAATCCTACTTATGTCTATTTCTCCAACTTCACTATTTACTCTGATTTGCTCCATGTCAACCCATACTAGATGCTCACTTGCATTTACTGAATGAATAAATTCATCTGAGACCACTTTTCAAGGAGCTAATCATACAATACCTCAATGAAATTATTTAAATGGTGACATTTTTTGGTGTGGAAATGTCCATGTAAGGAAAGCTAACTTCTATAGTTCATTATGGAAATCAAATCAAAGTTAGGTCTCGGGAAGTGATGGTTTCTCATCATCAAAAATAATTAAAAGAATTATAACGAGATAATATACATAAAGTTCTTACACATAACAAGTATTCCATAAATGCTAACCTTCTTCCCTTCCCAATTCATTTCTGATGAGTTGCTCATTGAAAGGCTGCTTCCTTTATCTAAGGAAGTCTGTTTTATTGTGGTCACAACACAGCTTAAAAAAAAAATAAAAATAAAAAACTATGGTATCAACACCGGGCCAAGGAAAAACACCTTTTAAATACCATTACACCATCTGTTATGTTCTCCAGAATATACAGACATGTACACACGCATGTACACACACACCCAAAATTTTGGTTGACATCAGGTTGCTGATTACTCTGAGTATAATCTTCCAGCCACCTGTGTCCACATCCAATATTTCCAGGAGCCATTCACATTTGATCCAGTTTTTAAATTTTTCCAATTTTTCATGGATGATCAAAATCAAAACCTCCTTCAAAATAAAGATTAAACATACTTTCTTTTCTCTCTTAAAATGTCTGCACCTTCAGACTTTCACAGTATATTAAATCCATGTGGCAGGACTTCCAGAAACACCAGAAAAGCTCCTGGAAAATGAACAGTATCTAATTCTAAGAACATCTGGTAATTGATAAATATTAAATAGCCAGAAGACATCGATTAGGGCTAGAACATTTCAACATTTCAAAAGTCACACAAGGGTCTGTTTTTGAAAGAGGCATTTTTAAAAACATAACAGGTACAAGTTGTAAATCTATCAAGATCTCATTTCCGGGGCGCCGGGGTGGCTCAGTCAGTTGAGCGTCCGACTTCGGCTCAGGTCATGATCTCACAGCTCAGCCCGTAGGGTCAAGTCCCATGTCGGGCTCTGTGCTGATGGCTCAGAGCCTAGAGCCTGCTTCGGATTCTGTCTCCCTCTCTCTGCCCCTCCCCTCCTTAGGCTCTGCGTCTGTCTCTGTCTCTCTCTCAAAAATAAACACTTAAATTTTTTTTTTAAATAATAATAATAAAAGATCTTATCATTTGCCACGTCCAACACGACTCAGATTCGTATAAGTTGCTTGCAGCAAATCACCAAATCACTGAAATGTGTCATGTTATGCTGGCATGCATCTCTCTTCCTGTTTGTGTCTATGTGTTCTATTTACACTGCCCAGTGTAAAATGGTGTTTAATATACATCTTAGAGCCAATGTTATCAAAATATATTTCAGCCTACATTCAACAACTCTGGAGTAGGCCAACAACCTAGTACATTTTCTCCTCATTATCACCTCGGTAAGAGTCCCTTGCCAGGATCTGGCTAGGAGGCTTATATCTGACAAAGCTTAATGAAGTGTTAATGAAGGGAAAAATGTACCAGCCCATTCTGGGCTTTGTTCAGAACAGGTTTAAGAGTATTCTGGTAAAAAGCTTTAACAGTGGATCTTTTCCCCCACCCCAAGAGAGGACAGAGAAAGGTGTATACTTGGGTTCGCCATCTTTTGCTTGAATGATGTTGCCTGTTGTTCATGAATGCTGAAGTTTAATCCTTGTCCGCATCTTCAAACTCCTCTGCGTGGGCCTTCACCTGTGAATTCTCCATCCTGGATACCTGCCCGACCTTTCCAATGGTCTGGGTTCTACAGCATATAGATCTACTATAGCCAGAGCTTCTTTTTCTCCCCTGTAAGTAACTGTGTGATCTCTTCCAGTCCCATTTGAGCTCTTTATTCAACTTAGATCTCATCAGCCAAAGTCCGCAAAGAATTCCCAGCCAAATCCTCTGTATCCCGTTTGACTCCCCTGTCCTGATCAGGCACCACAGGTTGCTCATTGCCACTAAACACACTTCAGCGTGCTTTACATGGTTCTCTTCTCCTACAGGCATTCATTACACTGGGGGCCCAGAGACTTAGATTCTAGTCCCAGATCTGCCACTTATAATTTCTCAGTCTTTGATATATCAGTTAACTTCTTGGAGTCTTAGTTATCTTCTCTGGAGAACGGGGATGATGATAGAAGTCATCTTCCCTTTTCAGAGAGACAATCTAAGGCTGTATTTCCATCTTACACAATCATTGTATCAAATCAAGACAAGGTTGGGGCACCTGGGTGGCTCAGTCGGTTAGCGACCGACTTCGGCTCAGGTCTTGATCTCATGGTTTGTGAGTTCAAGCCCCACATCAGGCTCTGTGCTGATGATTCAGAGCCTGGAGCTGCTTCAGATTCTGTGTGTCTCCCTCTCTCTGCCCATCCCCTGCTCGTGCTTGTCTTTCTCTCTCTCAAAAATAAATAAAGTTATTTTTACAAAAATAAGGCAAAGTACATAAATTCACTTTGGAAAACATTATAAAATATAAGATTTGGGTATATTTAAAAAATCTCCAACCACATATACTGTGGAGGTTGTTTTGTTTTGTTTTGTTTCTGATCTCTCTCTTGTTTTCACTCTTCTTTCCTTCTAGAAGCCTCCTTGCTCTTCCAGTATGACTCTCCAGTTGCACAGAAATTTCCATGCATACTTGAGTCTCTCTTTCCTAAGTATCTTAGTTGGAGGAATACTATACGATGGGAAGTGAAAGGGTGACCTCAGGGCTCCATTTCTGGAAGAAAGGGAAGACCTGTCTACAGCCTGTAGGTAGTTACTTTAATCACAGAAGCGTCTCAACCAGACAGAATTGACTTTATCCAAATTTGCTTTCCATCTGCTTGCTCGTGGTTATCATAAATTCATACAATACCGAACATATAGGTCTTCCATCATATATAGTCCAAAAATTAGTTCAGTGATACTCACTTTTATCATTATCTGACAGATTCATTAATATACTTTCAATCAATCGTCTCAGGCCACATTGAGTGCAGATACAAGAGAACCAGGAAAAAAGATGTCATTCTCTCCCTCTCTACCCTAATTTCAGTTTGCTTTTGTCCCTCACCTCCAATCAGGAGCAATTCATTATGTCATATTTTCTGCTATGCTGTGCACTACTATTAGACAGGACTGGTACTTTGCTGAGGTAAAAGTCCTACTAGAGACTGACCTGGTAATCTGGGAAACTAGGCCAACTCCAGGAGAGAACTGAGGTGGGGCCTCAGGCAAGTCACTTAATCTTTCTTGGCCTCAGCATCCTTTACCATGACCTAAGGGCACCACACTAGACCCTAAGAGCCATTCCAGGCTGAATGGTGCATCACAATGACACATTCATCCAGACTTCTGTGAAGGGATTAGGACCAGGGTGGGGGGAGGATGAGGACACAGCTCTCCTTCTCAGGACACCCCTCTCCCTTCTTCACTGCATGTAAGAGCTGTAGCCTTCTCTTGCTGCCCTCCGCATGCCAAATCTTCAGCAACTGTCAGAAAGGACACAGTTTAGAAACTCATAATGTGACAATACAGGTTCATAGTTTGCCACTGTCCCTCATTTCCCTCTACTTTTAATCTACCGATGCCAACTCCTTTTTTAGATGTCCTCCCCCTATTCAATCGCTCCCCTTTGCTTCAATCGATATCTTCTTCTCTTAGACATCATGTCAGAAACTTCTAGAATGGATTTTCTGCCTGGCTTTTCGAGCTGACTACTGCAAACTCCTCATGATGGTCTTCCTGATCTTAGTTTGTAAAAAAAAAAAAAAATCAGTCCTTCCCATCTAGTTTCTGTGCCATTTTCTCCTTGAGTGAAGCATTCTACGTGTTCTAAATCTCAATTCCTTCACTTTGCAGATGAAAAAAGTAAGACTAACAGAGATTAAGGGACCTGACTGGTCAAACAGCTATTGCTGGTTATGAGCAAGGAAGAGAACCAGGCTTCCTGACTGCAGTTTGGGCTGGGCTCTTTCCACTATAGCCCCAATGCCACTAAATGGATATTCCCATTCAACCCCATAGAGGAGCCAGAAGGAGGATAAGGTTTCCACTACCCCACCCAGCCCCCCAGAAATAAGCGGTAGTATTCAATCCACTACACTACCTATCTGATCCAAAGTGAACTTTTAAAACAATATCCCCAGGCCCTCTTCCCTCAGTTAAGATACTGGTGACACATACCTCCCATTTTATATAATCTTTGCTGTGTATAATTGCCAATTGTGGGATTCTTTTTCAGTTCTTTGACATATGAGATTAAATCTTCTATAGACTCTTTATAGCTGCACCCTCCCCCAAACCCACTTAAACCAATGCTTTTCCTCTTATTGAGCGAGTGTGCCTGCTGATATGCTCCAACGCCACCATCACCTAGCCCAGCAGCTGCTATTAGTATCTATGTGAAAAGTAATTAAATCACTTCTGCAATTATTCTCTCGTGCTTATAAATAATTAAGGGTTGCACATTCTCCCGGAAGCCACAAAAGTCCCAGGAACAGTGACTGACGGGAGAGATGGATCAGGAAAGGAAGTGAAATTCAGTGAGGGGTGATGATGGAGGAAGCAAGAAATGGAGAATGAGGAATGGGCTAAGAGTTGGGAAAATGGAAACAGAAGCACAAAACAGGGATAAGAGAAGAATGGAGGAGGGAGTGTTCCAGAGACATTGGTAAAATGAAAGAAAAAGAAAGAAGAAAAATAGTGTACTAGAATAGACTTAGTAACAAAAGAGGAAAAGGAAGATGTGCAGGCAGAGGCAGACTGAAAGAGGCCAGTTCTTTTTTGTCACTATTTCACAGCTAAGGAAAGTGAGGCAGAGAAAAGTTAAGTAACCAGGCTACAGTCACAGAATTAATGTGGAAGAGAACCAGAATCTGAGTCCAGGTCTGTCTTGGTCTGAATCCTATAGATAATCTGTGTACAATATCCTTAGGCCTTTAGAAATATTAAATGTGAATCCATAATGACCTCAAAATAAAAATTTTAATAAAAAAACATGTTATTACTGATGTCTCTTATCAACAGATTAGCATTGGTCCATCCACAGCACCTCAGTCACACACCCTCTGTGACCAAGGGCATGAAAACGAAAGCTAGCGGCTGGAGGGCATCTCTGCCATGAGGGAGAAAGCTAGCAGGGTTCCACAAAGATAGGACACAAATATCCGTGGTTGGCCTCATTAAATGCCAAGTCCTAACCAACTAAACCAACTTGCCACAGACTGTAAAACTAACATTTGTCAGCTCCAAAAGTCGAGGACAGACCGCCTGGGAACTCTTAACTATGCCAGGTCCTAAGGTAGGCCATTGAGGGACCTCGACACTGACAGGATGAAGCATGAAGATGGCTGTGTGCACCACATAAAGTCTAAGTCATGTGCAAGAATGGGTCACGGCAGATGGGGACAGGACGAGGGGAGAGAAGGACAGAGAAACATGAACCAGAAATGAGATGATGGGGGAACAGGAAGAAGAGAGAGGAGGGTAAGGAGGGCAGACCGAAGGAGAAACCAAAGGATCTAAGAGAGGGAGAAACAAAGAAGGGCCCAGACACAGACAGGTTAGAAGGGGAGTTTGAGAGGGCAGTAAAAGGCAGCTAAGAAGTCCTCATACAAAATAAGGTTTGAGCCTTCTCCATATGGTGTGCAAAATTAAAACGGTCTAAAAATCCTCAGAGTTCACTGATTAATCTGGGCTTCCTAATTCTTCTTGATTCTATTCTCCTTCCCAGAATGACTTAACAGCATAACGCTCTCCAAGGCTCCTGAGCAGGTTCTCTGCTGTCCCCTGTTCAGCCAGGGGTGACCTACACCCTTCTCAAGGGGCTGCCCTTCAGCCTTTCTGTTTGCAGCAAGGTCTCCCAGCAGAGTCTCACCTCAGGATTGATGAGGCTGCCCATGAACAGCACGATTTGCAGGAGTCAGGAAAGTACCTTCTGTTTTAAACATGTATGTCCCTTATGGCTCCACATGACATCTGAAATTCCGCTCGCACACATTTCTTCCTCTGAGTTAAAATATAAATGCCCATGGAGCAGGTCACACATTGGTTGCTCTTAATCTATTCAGACTGTGGCAATGACTTAATTATTTAGAATGTCTTCCAGTTTGAAATGGAACAGGGGCCCATCAGGAGGAAATAGTGGGGGGCTACACGGAGGACAGACCCAAGACTGAATGACATAGTGCTCCTTGGGAAAGCTCCACCAGTGGACAATGCAAGGAGCTGGGGGCAAGCAAAAGGGAGTACTCTAAGCAGCCAAGAGGCAGAAAAAGGACACTGGACAACTAAACAAGGTAGCAGTTATCAAGGGGAGAAAGGGGCATGGGGAAGGGGAATTTCAAAATGATTAAAAATACATTCTTTCCCAATTGTGTAACTTTTCACAGGGCTGACCATTAAGATGAGGATGACAAATGTAGCCATGGTTGCCACTTGGAAGTCCCCCAAACACAGAAATGACCCCTGTTCGAGCTCTGCCACTACCTTCCATCAGACAAGAAACCAGCTCCAGATATGTACAACTCACAGAAGCATCAGAGGCCCCTGCTGTTATGACTGGGAGCCTCAAGATTGGAGCAAAAGCAGGACAAGGAACACATCAAAAGGAGAGGAAGTACCCTTCTGCCAGAGCATGTAGAGCATTCAACCTCTGTCCAAATCCCCCTTCGCTGGCTAACAGACTAGTTTTCATAATATCAGCTGAATTAGTCTCCAAGAAGAACTGAAATGACGCCAGTAACTACTCAAGGTTAGTTCCCTTTCATTAACCAGTGACACCCCCTTGGGCCCAGAAACAGAAGGGCCCAAAGAAAGAACTTCCAGAATCTGATGGCCGCACAACTTTCCTCTGTAAAATTTGCCATCATCAGTCTCAGAGAACAACAATGATCAGAGAGCAGACCATTCACAACACAAGTGTTCCTGTCTCTTAGCTCTCTCTCGTATAAATGTGCTAGCTATCTGTGGGGGAAATCGTATGGCAGGAGGGCAGGAGGAGACCTGGGACTCTGGGTGCCATGCTTGCTCTCCACCCTACAGAGCCCCGTCTTGCTCAGTCTGAGAAAAGCTTCCATGGGCAACGTGTGTGTAACCACAGCTACCGCTGTTGCTGCTGTTGACATGTTCAGCAGAAGTTCCCCACTCCTCTCCTGCCTGCTTCTAGGAATCGGGCACTCACACTTCCTGTCCAAATTCCTCTATCCCTGGGCTCTGACCCTGGGACACAAGCCTTTTTTCCTACTTCCAGTATCAACTTCGGTTTCCAGAACCATCCACCTAGAGTGGGAGACCCTCTCTCTGTGATGTCTATTCAGAGGGGCTGTCGGGGAGGGCTCTGGCAGAGATCCCAGGCAAGCAGCCAGCAGGGGCCAAGGGGAAGAGAATTATTCACAGGATCACAGATGTTAGAGATGAAAAGAACTTGCAAAAACACATCTCACTCATCCATCCCACCTTGCAATGTAGGCCCTTTTCCAAGAGCATATGGCCTGTTCCCATCTGATTTCAAAGGATCTATCATTACCAACAAATACGCACCGAGCACGCTCTGTGTGCTCTGTGTTGTCCCAATCATGAGAGGAGGAGACAAATGGGCTCTCCCCCTCTGGAACGGGCTGCCATACTGACAGATAAATCTGCCTCTCACATGTGTTGCCTCAGCCCACCACCGTGACACCAGATACCTTTCACACACCTATCATTCTTACACGTAAACAGGCCTTTGATCGTCGTGGAAACTACCAGGGAGAGTACATGCTGATGGCCCAGAAAAAAGAGAGGTCCTTTGGGTACCACCTCTAGGAATTGGATTTCAGTCCAAGGTAACAGTAGTTACAGCTGATACCCTAAGACTATTCAGGAAGTAGAAGGAGATAGTTTGCTCCAAGACCTATAGCCATGCAGGACAGTGAGACAAAGATACTATTACTTCTTTGTCAATTTTTCATCTGCTGAGATGGGAGTCTTAGACCGACGTACATCTGATTTCACTTTCCCCTGACAAACAGCAAGCTAGGAAAAACACCCCCCCCCCCCGCCAATCCCAGAAATATCAGTGAAGAGTTTGATCTGACCTAGAAGTCAAATCCTGGGGCATCCGCTTGGCAGTGTCCTGGGCTTCAGGGTCTCAGGCCCACTCTTGAGAGTTCAGAGTTTGGAAAGAACTCAGTCCATCAGACTGGGATTGACCCGGCAGTTTTGCTCACCCCCATGTCCTTCTCTCTTTAAATGTTCTTTCCCCTTCTTCTTGTCTCTCCTCCCATTCTCCCCTCTCTTTAAGAGCCGTGCTCTTGTTCTGAATGTTTGGGTGTTAATCGAGATGGGCTGGGCGAGGGAGGAATCACTTTTGCCTAAGCTCCAGTTGACTACATTCTGGACGGCTGGGATATTCCCCTCCCAGGTTAAGCTAGATGTCCCAAGAAGACCAAGTAAATGAAGTGTTCAAGAGGAAATGTAACACACTGCTGGTGTCCGTGGGCTTTACTGTCAGTCAGGCAAGTGGTTCTATTTCCTTTCGGCCACGGCCAGTGTGTCACCATGAGCCAGTTACCTTCCTTTCCCATCCTCAGTCTCTCCATCTTTAAAAGGAGAATAATCCTACTGCCTAAGCTCTAGGGCTCCTTCAAGGGTTAAACCTGCTAAACGCAAGTAAAGCACTATCTCATATAAACTGCAGCACTAACATGTAGTGGGCATTTGGTTTTTTTAAAGGAGAAAAATAGGAGGAAGCTGGCTTCTTATGAAAGCCCAGATCTAGCCACCACCCAGGTCTCTTACCACCCAGCGAAAATCCAGGATTCCAAACATACCCCAAAGAGCATGTCAACTGAGCCTACACCAAGACACTTAACAGGCTGCATTCTAACTGAAACTCAGAGACAAGGGGGTGGTTGATTCTCCCCATGCCCAATTCCACGGCCTCTCCTTATCATTTCCACATTGCTCCCTTTCTTCTGTTTCCCTTTGCTCTTCTCTTCTCCATTAGTGTCTTCCCATCTTCTTCCAACTCCCCTTCCTGCGTCTTCACCGTTATTAAGCAAGCACATGAATGCATTGCACTGAGGACCATGAACAATAAAGCTCAACAGGTAGATAGCTGATTATCACAAAACTTTATAATCGAAAAAATATGCCATGTTCTACTGACTGGGGTCCCCAAACCTGGTGGTATTTCAGAATCCCTTAAGAGAAATTTGTAAAAACAGCAATTAGTGGGGCTTGACTCCAAAAGGGTATTTGGGTATGGAACCAGAAAATCCATATTTCAACAAAATAATAATAAAATAAACTCCTCTGTTGATTCTCAGGGCCAGTCCCTTTAAGAACTACTACCACACAGGGGTGCTGGGGTGGCTCAGTTGGTTAGGCATGGTTCAGCTCATGATCTCGTGGTTTGTGTATTCAAGCCCTGCATCAGGCTCTGTGCTGGTAATGTGGAGAGGCTGCCTGAGATTCTTCCTCTCTCTCTCTTACCCTTCCCCACTTGCTATTAATAAATAAGTAAATTAATTAATTAAAAGAACCACTACCTCATATTGTACAACTAGACTACAGAAACTCTATCAAGCTCCTCCCTCCCTTTTCTGGATGTTTCTTAACTCCCTCTTTCCAACCATCGCTTTGGCTTCCTAAATCATGCAGCTTTATATTTGAGAATTTACAATCTTTGCTTTCATATAAGCAGTGGGAACGCTGCAGTGGTAAGAGAATGAAGGCCAAGGGGTTGGAGGGAGAGCTGGAAGGGCCATGCAGACAGTGGATCTGTGAAGGCAGAAGGAGCGAGAGGACAGATGGAAGGCCGTGGAAGTATGGGCAGGCAGAAGAAGGAAGAGGGAGGGGTGGGTGGCAGCAGCAAGCAGGAACTACAGTGGAGCCCAGCTTCCCGTGGAGTCTGTTGTCCTAGCAACACGACGATGCTCAAAGGTTGAAGGCTGCCGCTCCTTACAACTCTGGACAACATGTTGTCAAGGTAACAGAACGCATCCGAGACACATGGTGGCAGGCCAGGAGGACTTGGGCCGGTGCCAGAAGTCCTCAGCTCAAGGCAGGCGGCACTGATTGGCTGTGCCGTTACACTATCTCCCATTCTCAACACCCACACCTCTCACCTCAATATCTCACCCTGGTTGCTCCATCTTCTCAGTGCCTTTACCCCCATTTGGGAAAAGGGACAATTAAATCAAACTGCCACTACATAGACAGTCTAGGAACTGGCCTCAGGACACGGTGCATGGGAACTCCAAGAACTCAAAATGAGAGACAGCTCTTTAGGCAGGGTAGAGCCAATCACGATGCTTCTAACTTCCTACAATACTTTGCTCATTTGTTTACAGGTCTGTAAGCAACTTGTGTGAAAACAATGAAACAGAACAGAAAGCTACCTAATCCATAGATCTATCAAAAAAAAAAATGATGCCTGATTCAAGAGGAATTTGTATTTCAATACTACTAGAAAGGGCAATAGCAGCCATTTATTCAAAAGCAGGTGTAATGAGTCCTTTATAGGTTATTTTGTCTCCTAGTAACTCTTAGAAGTTGATGAATATTAACGCCTTCATATCGATGAAACAAACAAACAAACAAACACCAGATCACAGTAGTCATACAACGTAGCAAAAGGTCACCCAGCTTCTGAAAGGTGGAGACAAGACTTAAAACGGCTCTAAGGTATATATTCTATCCACTCTACTGTCTCCATCTGAAAAGATGCTAAGTCAACTTCCATCACGCCCTTCTTACACCTTCTAGAATGAATTGCAAAATAGCCAAGTTGACGCCAAGACTCTCAGGCCGTACACGATCTGACCTCATAGTACCTTTTCAGCCTCAAATTCTACCATTGCCCCCACTGCCCACCACCCTCCAACTCAGACCATATGATACTCATCAAAAAAAAGCCAAACAGCAAAAACTTCCCCCCTTTGAGGCCTCCACACCTGCTCTTCTCTCTGCCAAAATGCTGCCCCTGATATCTTCATGCATCTTGATCCTTACCTTACATCTCTCACGTGCTATCTCCCCCTGAGACCTGTCCTGAAGACCCTAAGATAGCCCTACCTGATACCCCTTCCTGCTATTTTCATAACAATATTTACCACTACCTAAAAGAATATCGTTTAATTTATATCTTTGTTTATTGTCAGTCAGTGCACCATGAGGATATGTCTCTCTTATTGACTCTGTCTCCAGGACCTTGTACAGTTCCTGATCTCCAGCAGATACCTAATAAATATTTTTTGAATGAATGAATAAGTAAATGAGAAAGGATGTTGTTTGCTAAAAGAAGTTTCAAAATCTCCTGCTACTACCTCTGGAAACTTAATTGCACTGATTAAATTTAGTTGGTGATATTTTGCTGATTAGTATGTCATGTGAATCGCATATGTTTATCTTTTGGAACTTCAAGAAAAAAAAAAGCTTCTTTCTTTCTGCTCCCTCCTTTGAAAGAGAGCTAATAAAAGTCAAGATTATCACTGGCGCCCCATTGCTTTGCGTTAAAGGTTTTCTCTGCTGCTTCAGAAGGCACCCCTAACTTGAGGCAGTCCTTTTTCCGTGTCTGGTTGCTAGAAATAAAGTGGACATGAGTGTTAAAACTCTAAGATTTGAGTGCCGAGTTGTTGACAGCTGGTATCTGGAAGATGTGAGGAAGAGAAGGGGGATGGAAAGAACAGCCTATAGACAGGTAGAAATGTATTTTCCAGCAATCAGAGATTAATTCTCACATCCGTTTCCATTTGGATTTAAAATACTTTTCTTTTAATTGCAACTGACATTTGCTGCAATGAAATAATTAATTCAGTGATACATTTAACACGTATGTATTAAAGGCTTACTATGAGCCAACCAGTATGTTAGGTTCTGGGGATACAAAAATGGAAGAGACAAAGTTCCTGCCCTTGGGAAGCCTGCAGTCTAGCAGAGCAGGGCAGCTAATAAAAAAAGCTATTATGATGAATTACAGTTGTAATAAGGACTATGAAAATTACACAATGAAAGAGAATAAAAAGGAAAGAAGCAAGGGTTTTGATCTACAAGTAGAGAAGAATAAAAATCTAAAAGCACAAGGGCTTCAGATTGGGAGACTAGCCCTAGCCTGAGAGGTACCATCCTGGGCACTGAAAAGGCTAAAGAGAATAGCCACTACATCCAAAAGCATACAAATGTGCACACACACACACACACACACACACACACACACGAGCGTATGCACGCATATGCACACAAAACAGAGAATCAAATACAAAAATAAGGAGAGAGGAGTGTATAAAGGGAGGTCCCAGGGCTCAAAGACAAGCTTCGCTGCCCTGTAGTTCCATCAAAGGCTCCAGCAGGGGGGTAGCTGCCAAGAACACTGACTCTTCACCCTTCTGGCATTGTCCCAAGCCCCGGGGGTCGGCCAGAATGTCAGAGCACCACCACCTTGGGACAGAACTCCCAGAGCGCACACCTAATAACCACACAACTAGGTGAGTTCCCATTACTATAATGGCTCGGGTGCCTGTTTACATCCTCCTCCTCACTCCTTCATTTATTCACATGGAAAACCTCTCGTAGACACGCACTGGCTGGCTCCTACTATTTGCCCCGTCTTTTCCAAGCACTTTCACTAACCTTACTTAATAACCTTAAGAAAATAGGAGCTATTTATATCACCATTTTACAAGGAGGACTCGAAGGCTCAGAGAAGTTAAGTACTCTGCCAAAGATCACACAGTCAATGAGTAAGCCGGGAAAGCACCTAGGCAGTGAGATTCCAGAGACCCCCCTCTTAACTATGGTGTGGATATCACTTTCCTAGGGCCGCCATCACATATTACCACACACTCGGTGGCTGAAAACAACAAGATTCATTTTCTCACAGTTCTGGAGCCTGAAATCAAGGGTGTTGTCAGAGTCATGCTCTCTCTGAAGGCCCTAAGGGAAAATCACCCTTTGCTGCTGCCAGCTTCTAGTGGCTTCTCCGGCACGTTGTGGCTGACTCCAGCCTCTTCTCCTCTTTTAAAGCCCTCTCCTTTGTGTCTAGGTCTTCTCCTCTTCCACCTCTTAGAAGGACATTTGTCACTGGACTTAGGGCCACTTGGCTAATCCAAAATGATCTCATCATGAGATCCTTAATGATATCTGCCAAGACCCTTTTTTCCAAATCAGGTCACATTCACAGGTTACAGGAGTTAGGACATGGACACATCTCTTGGGGGGACCGCCTCTCAACCCACTACAGTGTAGAGAGTGCACAGTCTAATAACTGTTCGTTGTTCATTAAAAGTTAGCTATTACTACGCATCAGACATTATGGCATGTGCTAGGAATACAAAAATTAGTAAAGCATAGCCCTGGCCTACAATGAGCTCATTGTACAGCAAGTGGGACAGATAGGTAAATAAGCCAAGTTATAACAAAAGCATAAATAGGACACAGGTGGAGTGCAAAAAAAAAAAAAAAAAGTCAATCCTGTGAAGAAGAGAGTCAGAAAAGGGTACACAAAAGTGCCACAACTTCTCTTAAAAAGTGGGCAGGTGTTTCTGGACGGACAAGGAAGAGGATATTCTAAGGAGAGGAAGTAGCACAAACAAAGGCACAGAGATGCAAAACAGCCAGGACCAGAGAGGGAGCTATAAATAACTTAGTGTGGCTTAATATTACTGTTCAAGGGCGGGGAGGTTAAGAGAAAATCCTGGAGAGGTAGCCTGGGACCAGATCAAAGAGGATGTCTTATTCCAAGCTGTGGGAAGCCAGTGCAGTTTTAAGCAAAAGTGTTGAACAATCAGATTTGAGTTTCTCAAGAATCACACAGGTCAGCCGTGTGTCAGGGGAGACGAGAGAGAAGGAGTGCCAGCACTGAGGTCATCACGGTGTCTGGAGGGACCAAGAGGAAGGTACCAAGGCTTCCTCACTGTTTGCTCGACCATCCTGAGGGGGAAGGGAGTGTCCTGGGTTGATTCCCAGACTGGCTAACTACCCTTCCTAGAACACTCTCTTGGTTTCTATAATGCCTCTCTGTCCTTGTTTTTCTCGTTCTTGTCTCATCTCCACTAATTAAGTACCTTAGCTCCTTTATCACCTCCACCCCCTCTGGCTATTCCTCAAAGGTAGTTCTGTCCTGAGGTAGTTTTGTCCTTGACCCATTCCCCTCCTCTTTCCACTTGTTCATTCTGAGCCATCTCATCTACCCTCCCGATTTCAACTACCCTCACTTGCTAACGAGGTTCATATCTTCATTTCCAGCCCAAATCACTCCCTTTACCTCCAAGTCCAAAACCAACTGCTTACCAGACATTGCCGCTTGTATGACCTACCCATCCATGTTCTAAACTGTACTCATCCTCTCCTTCGCACTGTCACCAAATCTATGACAAATCTAATTACTCTTGTCATCATAATTTCTGGCACAGCACTAAAAGGGTCAAGTGTTCAATGCCGCAGAAGGTCAAGAAAAAGAGAAAGTCCATTGGCTGTGGCGTTTTGTAGAAAGTGAGAGATGAGGAAGTGAAAACAGCAATGTAACTGCTCTTTAAGGAGCGGAACTGTCAAAAGAAAGAAGGAGGGAGAACTGGGGTCAAGAAAAGCTTTTATGCCTCTGTTTATTAATATGAGAGTGATCTGAGAATGTTCAATGAGGGAAGAAATGTATTTTGGATAGAGCTATTTTTGACTGTTAGGTACTATCATACATACGGCAGGACACCAAACGTGCCTAGTTGCCAGGCTATAAATGCCAGAAGCGCGCGCACACACACACACACACACACACACACACACACTTTACACAAGCAGTCATTACTATATCAAAAACCTCCCCAAAACATGTCCAAACATCTCCCGAAGACCACTAAGCTAGAAAAAAAAATGTCAGTGGAAAAGAATAAATTGATATTTAAGGGGGAAAAGGAAATAACTGATGAGCCAAGGTCCTAGTTCTGGAGGAAATGTGTGGAGATTAGACCAAAGGCACAAAAGCAGGGTTTATTGCGAACCAAGACAAATGACACATGAGAGATGTCTGGGCTTTGGAATCACGCAGGCATTGGTTCAATTCCCAGACTGTTACTTACTTCCTTTGAGAGATACAACTGAGGGAACTACTGTCCCCAACCCTTTCCCCTTTGCCACCTCCTCCAGAAAGCCTCAGAGGCCCCCACAGGGTTGACCATGTGACACTGTTTGAGTTCATGACATTAGGGACATGGAGAAGACTCTCCCTGATCTAATACCCACGCACCAGCTTTTTCTATGGGCATGATGCCTAGAACCAGGGCAGCATCCTTATAGCCACGACAAAACTGCCACGGAATCCCAGAGGTCAGCCCTGGTATCACTACATCACTGAGTTGCCGCCACCAGACCCTGTCTCCAGGTGCCTTATTCCGAGACACCAATAAGCACCTATTTGTTTAAGCCACTATGGGCAAGTCACTAAGCTAAAGGTCTTGGGCAAAACAGTTAACCTCTCTGATCTACCATTTCCTTATAAAGGACAAAATACATGCCTCATGAATTCAAGGAAGGAATTCAATAAAACAGCATTTTTAAGGTCATATAAGGTGACTAGCTCAGAGCTTGGCAAAAGTCAATGACCAATCAATGTTAGTTCTTTTCTCATGGCAACCTCCTAACAACCCATGATAATTTGGGTGTTCTCTGTCATAAAATAGAAAGGTAGCAATAATTTTTTTGTCCTTGGAAAAATGGAATCAAACTAGCCTTTAACATTACTCTCCTGCATGCTGGACCCTTAACCACAGAATCAAAATATGATTTTGAATAAAATATAGATCTAATGCCTAAGAATAAGGCAAAGAGAATCACAGTAGTCTCAGAAAGGGGAATAAAAATGTATCCTCTGTGTAAAAATCATAATCCAAGGCGTTTTTCAAGAATATCAGTATAATCTATTTTTTTTTAATTTTTCTATATATTTATTTATTTTTGAGAGACACAGCATGAGGTAGGAGAGGGCAGATAGAGAGGGAGACACAGATTCTGAAGCAGGCTCCAGGCTCTAAGCTGTCAGCACAGAGCCTGATGCGGGGCTTGAACTCATGAACCGTGAGATCATGGCCTGAGCCGAAATCGGATGCTTAACTGACTGAGCCACCCAGGAGCCCCTATCAGTATAATCTATTAAAAGCTGGCTGGTGATAGTAAATTAACTGCCCTCCTGTATATATATATATATATATATATATATATATATATATATATAACATATCACTACTTCCTACCCAGTACCTTTAATATGTCCCTTATCTAACAATTCACTTTTTCTTACATACAAACACTTCCAAATCTATGAGTGACCCTAGATTCAAACACTATTTCATTCTGCTTTCTTTTTTAATGTTCTTGACTTATCTTCATTGCTTATATCCTGTGTGTAACAGTTTATTGAAATCACTGTATGTCCCTGCTTTGAAAATCTTGATAAGTCCTGATCATGTCACAATCGGTAATTACGTCACCACAGAGGCAGAACCCACTGAGCTGCTGCTTATCCCCAGGCCTAAAATGAAGGGTATTAGCATCCCAAGGTTTTCTCTTTCAGTTAACAGGAAAATATTTAGGATCCCATTTTCTTCAAGTGATTAGGTATGGTCTGGTACATGAAAAGACAAGAAAACGTAAGGCCTACAATTTATCAAGCATTGTCTACCGTTCTTTATAAAGCTTACAACCCACGAATGAAGGTGTTATTTTGACGCCATTTTGTGAATGGAAGTTTTGAGACTCAGACAGCTTAAAGAGCACAACTAAGGTCACGTGGCTGGCGAATGCACAGAACTCAAGCCGATCTGCTCCAAAGCCCGCATTCTCTCTGCGTTGTGCCACAGCCTTCCTGCAGACACACTATCACTTGCCTGGAAGATGTATGAGAAACAGGATGGCTGGTGCATTACTTTCTAGCACCAAGTACTTTCATGGCTATAAATTCCTAAAGCAATTTCTGGGGCCTCAGTTTCTCCAAGCATTAAAAACCGCATCTGTATTGGGGCACCTGGGTGGCTCAGTCGGATAAGTGTCCGACTTCGGCTCAGGTCATGATTTCACGGTTCATGGGTTTGAGACCCACGTCAGGCTCTGTGCCGACAGCTCAGAGCCTGGAGCCTGCTTCAGATTCTGTGTCTCCCTCTCTCTCTGCCCCTCCCCTGTTCACACTCTGTCTCTGTCTCTCAAAAATAAACATAATTTTTTTTTTTAAACCTGCATCTGGATTTCAACTGGCCAGTTTCTTGAAAGCAAATCCTAGCTCCATCTTTAAAAGGGAGGGTGTGCTGGCCAACAAGAAACCTATTCCACAGTCACAGGTGGAAAGGCCTGGAATCCACACAGACCTAGGGCTGCACCACTGCAAAGCCTATAGGGTCTTAAGAGAACTGCCCACCCATCTTTCCCCAAAGTATAGTTCAAGGCAGAAGGGAAGATCCCAGCATTCTTCTGACTCCTTGGTGTGTGGAATGGGAGTCTCAAAATCAGCCAAAAAAAAAAAAAAAAAAAAAGGTTTTAAAGTCAAACACACTTGGATTTGGATCCCAGTCCCACTGTTTTTCTAACTGTGTCACTTTGGCCGTGGTACGTAAACACTCCGATGTCGTTTGAACTAAAACAAGTACTACCACTTACGTCACAGGGTTGCAGAAGAATTGAAATACTCATTAACATCGTGCCTAGCACCAAGTCGGCACACTCTATTAGCCTTTTTGCCCTCTTGTCTTCTCCAGTATGTCTTCACTGTACTCATCCAACCTGAAACACCACGGTTTGCTCTTGAAGTGTTCAGTCCCAAGGAATACCAGATGACAGACAACTAAAAGCAAGGTAAAAAACTGAAAGACACCCAAATCAAGGACGACGCACAGAGCGAAATATGAGTAGCAGAGCCATCTTGGTTTCAAGACTGGGCTGAATATGGAAACCCACATGAGCAACTGGAAGGCAATAGTCTATTTACAGAGTCACTCATCACTGCTGGCTCACTCTCTGCAAATACATTGCATCAGATGTGTGTTGGGGGAGGCAGAGGCAAAGGGGGGAGAGCAAGAAAAGATAGGGCCAATGAAGAGTAGGGGCCATCTTCTAGCCCCAGTTGGATTCAAACTGTGGCATTCTGCACAGAAAATGAGAGTGCTATTCAAAGCATCAATCCTCAGCCAAACAATTTAGAAAGGAAAGAATCATAGCAACAGGCTCCAGAGTAAGATATTTTCACATGTCCTTTAACTAGGAACAAGTTAGGAATATGGTACAGATTACTGCCAGACCCTGACCCTCTACTCAGCATCCCCTCTTCTCTTCCACTCTTGCAGCATTACAGATTGGATCTTGTGTTCTCTTGTCTGATCCGACTGTAACTTCCACTTTCTGTTCTCCTTCCCACCTCTTGCCTAAACTATTTTCATTGACCCTCATGCTAATGTCAGTAGGTCTGTCATTCCCTGTCACACGGCTCCTTAATCCCTCACCTGAAGCAACTGTTTCTACAGTAGTTTTCCAGAAATGTCCACATACTTTATTTCAGTTTCTCTTCAAAGTGTTGTAAAGTGGGGAGGGTAGAAGACAAAATTTAAATGTTATAAACTGTAGGCTGAGTGTCATCCAACTTTACGTGGCTGGTTTGTTCAAATTTCCAAAGCTCATGAGAATGGAGACTAACGCTCACGACTTATAATTCTTACTTTAGGATTTTGTGAGGCAGAATTGTATCAATAGCAAGTATGAGCTTCAAAATAGGTACTGATGGAAGGTGAATCCCATTCCCACTGCTCACAAGCTGTGGTATCTTGGATTAGTTATTTAACCTCAGAATTGTATCAATAGCAAGTATGAGCTTCAAAATAGGTACTGATGGAAGGTGAATCCCATTCCCACTGCCCACAAGCTGTGGTATCTTGGATTAGTTATTTAACCTCTCCGAGCTAAAATCTGAAAACCCAAGAAAGATTTCAGCATCTCAGCAGAGAAACCTCCTGAAAAGAAACAGAAGTACATCTAGCTTTAGTTCATTATTTGGACTGGGATGGGCATCCTAAATCCAGGATCTCAGGGAGAATAAAAGCAATTATAACAAGGCAAAATAAAGTAGGCTCTTTATACTCAGGTGGGGAACTGCCAAAAATCACCTCATCCATTTTTAAATGGTCTCCGTTACTATTCTAAACAGTCTTGTGTTACAGGCACCTAGCGGTACTTTCCTTGCTAAAGCTCTTCCATAGCCGAACATGCCTTTTTTGGCTGTGGCATGGCTATACCACCGATGAGCTTCGGCTTCCTGGTGGGGAAGGACCAAAGGTCCCACCCCACGTGTCAGAGCTCCTCCCCAGATTTTCACCTGAGCTCTCTTCTTGGACCGTGTCCAGCTCAGCAGTGTCTCTACAATTGGCCATGACTCTATTCAATTCCCCATCCTTTTCCTGTATCCTGAAGCCTCCTTTTCTTCAAATTGCCCCACAGAACCGTCAGCTTGGCCTACAGAACGCTGTGCTGGAAACTTGGTGAAGCTCTTGGTGAAGCTATATATTATCTCACTGAATCGTCGACAACTCTACAATACATTCTGGAGTATTGTCCCCATTACAACAGGCAAGGGAACCAAGGTTTAGAGTAAGTGGTTAGCAAGTGGTCCAGATTCCCACATCTAGAGGTGGTGGTTAAAACCAGCCGTGACTCCCAATTCTGAGCTTCAAACAGCTCTACTCTTCCAGCTCCAATGCTTCTTTCCGCCATGGTATAAGGTTCATTTCCTCATTGGGAAAGTAGAACCCTCATTCATGTTTCTACTCATTAATTAGCATACGCAAAAAAAAAAAAAGTGAGTACAAGCTATTGGGCCAGATGCTGAACTTGTGCCTCTCTCTACTTTGGTCAAAAATCTTTGTTAACAGTGTTTTCTTCCGTTACGAACTCCTTCCATCAGGGACTTTATTCCTGTAATAGAATCTTCCACAAGAACACCTAACAAGTGGGCCTTATATGCAGCAAGCTAACAACAACAACAAAACTAAGGTAGAAACTGAGATGGCAACTACCCATCTTCTAGAAGGGGGAAGCAAAATGGAAAGCTTAGTTATCATCCTTCAGATGGTACCTGTATCTCAGAGACTAGGCCTTAAACGTGGCAAAGCTGTATTTCTTGGTCCCATTTTCAGATGTTTTGTCCTGTGGCCGCACAGTGGATTCATAGTTGTCAAACTCTGTGTCCTCATTCTATGTTTGTAAAATATGGTCATGGTACTTAAAAATAAACTTCTATTTAAAAAAAAAAAACTGGCCTTAGAATTTGAGATGTTTTATTTTTGAAACTTGCCCCAAAAGCTTGTTTCTCTGAGATCTGGGGGATCTTTCTGTTTGCCTTCATACAAATCCTTTAAGCCAACAAATGGCCCTCTGCACAGCTGCTGGGAATCTTGGCCCCACAGGCCACTCAGCCGCGCTGGTTCCTGCTCTCCCTCCCCTGCAGCTACCAGCCATTTAGGTGCCTGACCCCTTAGGGCTAAGCCTCCAAACCTCCAGCTTCTGTGGCATCAGGACTTCCTTCTTTCTTCCTTTTCCTCTTTCTACTTACCTTTTGGAAATCTTTTCAGGTCAAAAGTCAGTTTGACATTTTTAGGCTATTTTAGGAAATTTCCTAAAAACCACTGCTTCTCCCCTTTTTGGGGGGGGGGGGTTGGTGGAGAGAGAAAAAAGATAAGATGGAATATTTGTTTGTCGTTCCATGGTAGGGAGGTGACGGGGGTGGGGGAGCATCTCATTACAATCACTTGCCTTCAATACTCCCTTTTACCCCCAGGGGTAGTCACCAGTAGGCCCGCTGTGGACTCATGTTATATCTAAGGCTATACCATCTCATCTCTTCCTTACTGCTCTCCTCTAGTCAGATCCCAGTATCGCCATTGTGAATGAAGTGGTGGGTCACTTTTCGTCAGGTAACACCTACCACAGCGCTGTATAATGGAGAAGTAAAGAACGGGAAGGTATGCGAGACCTTGACTAGCGTCTCCATTTTCTTGAAAGACAACAGAGCACATGGCCTTTGGAGCCAGCAACCCATGTTAAAGTCCTGGCTGCCACTTACTGGCTACATCATTTCGGCTATGCTTTTTAATCTCTCAGGGCCTCAGTCTCCCCAACTGTCAAATGGAGATAAATAATATGACTTAGCTCACTGAGTCGTTAAGTGTATTAAATACGATAATGCCTGCAAAGAGCTGTGTGCTCAAGCAGATGGTAAACACTAAAGCACCTAGAACCAATCAATGGACAAAAGAGCCCAGTCTTTGCATCTTACCTCATATTATTATATCGTTATTATGCATTTGTAAGAGAAACAACAGAGAAGCAGCTGAGCAGTGTAGCCAGTAACCTCTTCTAGTGGGGCAGGGGCAGGTTATTATGAAATAACGTAAGTTGCACAATAGCCTGAATAACAACAACAACAAACTATTTTCATTTGTCGTGCTCTCAAAATAAGTATACACTTATTTATGACTCAAAAATTTGGCTCATCCATCTTGGCATTCTTTCAGTGCAATACCATGCCCTCAAAATACCACTCCTAAAATACAATCAGCGGAGGAAAATGATGTTAAAAACGTCTACCTGAAGCAAAAGCTCAAAGGGTTGGTCACAGTTAGTCTACATTTTCCATTCTTCTTAAGTTTATCCCACTGCCCTTAGCATGGGTTTCTGGTGCCAGAATGTGTTTTCTAATATCTCTTCCTGTGCCCATGTGAATGGAACAATACCTTTCTCATATGCAGCTGAGGTCCCTCCACCTAGTACTTCATTCAACTTGACCTTTCCTAGACTGAATGAAGGAAGCTCCAAAACAGAAGTGAGTCATCTCTGCCTGCCAACAGATGGCAGTAATGATCGCGCACGGTTGTTTTAGCCTGCTAAACCCTGCACTGTGGTGGTTCTAGGCATGCTTGTGGTGTCTGTGCTAGCTTTTGGGGTGTTTACAAACATCATTAACCCCACAGCATGTCTTTTAAGTACGAAACGAAAGACGGTTTCAAAAGTAATGATAAGAAGTGGAAGATGACAATGCAAAGACAGGGACCCTTTAAAAAACCCAACGTGATGGAAAACAATAAAAATTGCACTTGGGGTGAAATGAATCATTCTAAGATATGAATAACCGCGAAGGGCAATACATATGTGAGAAGGGCTGTCCCTAAGCAATGAGCTGTAATCAATAAAGCAAGGGAACATATCTGAGTAAGTGGAAAATGTCAAAACAAAACATAACCACAAAGAAAACACTTTGTGCAATTAAAGAATAGGCATCAGTGTCCGATGATAATTAACTTGTCATAGAACAATTAATCTAATGTTAATGTACTAGAGTCTACTATTTATTTGAGGCCTTAAAGCTGAGGTGCTCAACCTTAACCACACGCTAGAATCACACGGGAAGCTTTTGAGACTCCGGAAGCCCAGGCTGCATCTGGGCAGTTCGGAATCTCTGCGGGAAGGATTCAGGCATCAGTAGTGTTGAGAGCTCCTCAGTTGATTCCAATGTGCGACCCGGGTTAAGAACCATTGCCTTCAAATCTAAGCATGGAGAAAAGGCAGCTACTACTGGCTCCGTGGATTAAAATCCATTCCAATGTGTAGATCCATGTGTGATATGCACGGACACCTTAGCAAGAAGTACCTCCCCGTGACATCTGTATCTTCAAGGGGACAAATAATCCGCCTGAAGGGATTTTTCTTTTTATAGTCTTAAAGCTGGGCAGGGGGAGAATTTGTGTTACCAAAAAAGAATAGAGCACGCCTTATTTTAAAGTTTTGAAGGAGCTATTCATACACATACTTACATATTTGAAGAAAATGTATCACAGAAAGAACTACAAGCTTCAACATCTCTTAGTCATTGCAGCAAATCCATTTGCAAACAAATGGACACACAAACCTGTTCGAAACTACAGGAGCTCTAAATACCAGTATCTTTTCCTCACTTTCATCTCCAAAGGGAGAGACTGATTCCTGATCTATCCACTTACTCCATGCATTCTGGTTACTTTCTTTCATAATCAAGTTTTGCATTCAAACACACACATCATTTAGTTCTCAATACAACCCTCCAGGTTCTCCTCCCTGACTCCCTCCTTTACCTTATCCGCCATTATCATAGAGGAGCCTCCGTGGATGCCCAGGATGGGGGTGAGTGTCTGGGCTGAAATGAAGTCAAGGATCTGGGCGATGGCCTCCTGATCTGTGTCATCGGCAAACACCACGCCCTGGATCTTCCGGTCGGACATGAGATCACAGATGCGGGTGATGATGCTCTTTGGGTCAGTCTCATTCATGGCTACCAGCTCCACACGGGGTACCACGGAGAGATGGTGGAAATCATCTTTCTCGTGGGCATCCTTGATGGCCACCTCGTCTGAAGTGCCCACGAGGATGACAGCAATGCCAATGCTGGGGGGGCTCTTCTGAGAGCGAGCTCTGCTGCCTGACACGGCCAGGACAGCCAACACCAACCAGAACTTGGGAGAACAGCACTCGGCTCTGGGCTTCATCTTCAACTCGTCGACTCCCTGAAAACACAAAATGAGAGGGGTTAAATTAACGACCCTCCTATGTGACCTCTCTGGGAAGGGGCTGGATACTGCAAGTCAAGGGCCTTATCTCCTTTCACTGATCATCAAACCCAACTCCTATCTTCGAGCCTTGTCCCTGATCTCTCATGTTTGTTTGTTCAGCAGAATGGAAGGAAAAAAAAAAAACCTTCAAAAGCATCAGAAATCCTTAAGCAAGACAATAAAAGCTATTGCTATAGCCATCAGCAGCAAACAGAGGCAAAAGAAGATGACAGTGGTCCAGGCAGTCATACCAAGGGCACAAATGCAGGAGTCTCCAAGAGGGGGTCCTGCTGCTGCTGTATGATCCCTGGTACTTCTGCCACAACCCATCTTTGAATTGCTCTTGGGCCAAGGGGATGGCAGAGACTGGGCAAATGAGCAGCAAAATGGACTCAGCAGAGGCTAGCAACAAAACACGGTCTGGGCAAGCTGGCCATATACAGGGAGCTACAGAAACATAAGGCCCTCTACTCTGTGTTCACCTCAAAGAGAACAAGAGCCCGGAAATTCTTTAGCAACTCTTTTAGTAAATGACTTTTACTACTTAAAAAAACAACAACAGTGGACAGTACTTTTAAAAACATCTTGGGGCACCTGTGTGGCTCAGCCACTTAAACATCTGACTCTTGATTTCAGCTCACGTCGTGATCTCACAGTTTGTGAGATGGAGCCCTGCATCAGGCTCAGCACCATCAGTGAAGAGCCTGCTTAGGATTCTCTCCCTCTTCCTCTTTCTCTGCCTCTCTCTCTCTCTCTCTCTCTCACACACACACACACACACAAAATAAATAAATAAAAAATCTCAATTGATCCTGACACTCTTCCAGAAGGGAAGTAAGAAAGTAAGTAAGAAAAGTAAGAAAGACATTATTTTTCCTATTTTATAGATGTTAAAGGTAAGGCTCAAGCTAAGAAGTCCAAGACTATGCCAACTAAGTGAAACAGACATGAATCCACATCTTCCGGCTTTGAGGCCAATCTGCATTCCATTGCATTATGCCACGCTGTCTCTCACAGTATCAATTACTACAAGGAATAGTTTCATTGTGATTTGTTATACATCAAAGTACGGCGATTTAGACAAATACTATTGGTATCTGTAGTGTTAGAACCACTTGAGAAAAATTTTCCACGGCATCTTACAGCAGTGACTTCCTCGAGACGACTGGCTCATATTTGAGCATAATTCACCACCTTTTACCTACAACCAACTCGTTCTTGTGCTTCCACATATGGCCCTAAATCTTACACCGTGCACCGGACTGAGGACACAGCTCCCTACCGAGCTTGGTCATTTCTCTTTACATTTTGAACCATTCTCCAAGAGGTCTTCTTATTTAAACAGAACGGATCCTGCTTATGTTATTTTGATTTAAGTAATCATTTACTCCACATCCGTTAGACCCTGTGCGCTATGTTAGGCATTTCCTCTTATACAACCTCTTTGGTCCTCATAGAAACTCTATAAACTAGCCATCTTTTAGCCCCATGTCTCAAATGGAGACACTGCAACTCAACACAATGATGTAATTTTCCCAAGGTCAGTGGTATTGTAATGCCAGTGTGCTAGTATGTAAACATGGCATTTTTGTTCCTGAGGAAACATTCTGCCGACTGCACCCAAAACAAGAACGAGGGATTCTCATCCTCCTACAAAGGTCACGGATGAAAATGCTGCTTAATATCTTCTTGTTTGAAAGAAAAGGCGAGATACTAGGATCTAAAAAGTCTGAGAGTTCAACCAACAAAAAGAAAACAACGAGGATGCTGAAAAGAAAGATCAGGAAGTATTTGGTCTGAACAGACCAACTCCAAAGGGCATTAAAGATTTGGGAGTAAGATGCTGGGGACATTTTGTGGCTGGAGAAGCAGAAAATCCATTCTAGTTCTTGGCAGAAAACATTTTGGAACTCGTAATGTTGTAGTCAGCCCTCCACACTGCCAAGAAGGAGACCAGTATTGATTGTCTTGTCTGTCACTTGTGAATAAGACGAGCAGCTCAGTGGTTCACACCTGAGCGTAGTTCGCTCCTGACGGTTTTCTGACAGTTTTCTCCGTGTCCTTGTGGAAACAGGGGAGTGGCTACATGGGCCCTGGAAACCCATGCTGATGAACTGTGTCCAACTTAGCAAGAGATCCAGGGCCCGCATTCCGTCTCCTAGAGCTTAAAGCAAAGCAGCGCTTGCTATATGGAAGTGAGCAGCACTGATCATCCAGAGGAAGACAGATAGCGTTAGCGCCTCAAAAAGCTGTTGACAAAATAATAATTATAATAATAATCTGTTCAATTTCAAAGACCGGTTCTCAAGGAGAACCAAAAGACTGAGAATTTGGCAAAAACAGCGGCTAACTTCATTCCAGTGAGATTCTAATCCTACAGTTACAAATCCCTGAATCAGATTCCTTCGCATTGAAAAGTGGCCCACTCTGCCATGACAGTTTATTAACTTTAATGCACTCTACACTCTCCTACTTTGATGTTTTATTTGCTCTTTTTTTTAAAAAAAATATCTCCTGTGTTCCTCCATTTCTTCTCACACAATATATTACACTTTGTTATGCAATGGCTAGTTGTGACACTGAAAGAATAGAATCTGGCTTTGCTGAGCGTCTCTTTTATACTCAGGATAGAGCAGAGCACTTTACAAAGCAATACATTAAGGGAGATACCAGCAACAGACGGACTGGGAGACAAACAAAGAAGCTGCTTTGAATACAAACTCAATTTCACACATTAGAAGGGGGTTAGTTGAAAGCAAGCATGCTGTCCAAGGCAAGCAAATTGCTTTTGCTTTCTTCCACAGACAGACCAGAGTTAGTCTTGATGCGGCAGCTCTATGCGGCTTTGCACCCAACCTCGCCCCGGCCTCCTGCCATTGGACTTCACTCTCCCTCGGTAGAATGGAGCATTGTTTCCTTTGCGCTCTCCTGATAGCCTGCATGTATCTATACTTAAATACCCTTAACAGTGTATTACGATTATACGGTTATGTGACTGCCTATATTAACTAGCTGGTATTCTCCGTGCAGGCGGGGGCCCATTAGGCTCAGTAATCATTTATGGAGCACGTACTGCCCAGTAAACATCGTTCTTGGTAGGGGGATGCAACCGACACGGGCTCTCTCCTCCACAGTCTCAGAGAACATGCACACAAAGAAGACCTCTTCTCACTTCTGTTTCCATGCCTGGGGTCGAGCAGGGCCTCATATACAATAGGGAAGGAAGGACTCGATACATGGTAGTCACCTAGTTTCTGCCATTATAAAACTGTCAATATTTGGCCATTGCACACCTATTACAGTAACCTATTTTACCTATTATGTATTTATAATAACATTTTACCTGTAACTTACCATGTGCCAGACACTTCTGTTGCCAGATAATTTTCATGTATTGTGAAATCACATACAAACATTATGTCATAATCTTTCCCTATGTTACAAATAAGGAAACTTCTGAAAAGCTAAGTACATGACAAAGGGCCACCTAGCTAATCAGGGGGTGGCATTAAAGTTTGTCTACCTCGAAACCCTTGCTCTTTCCTTTCTGCCTCCTCTTGATATAATCAGAATATATGAATGAATGAATGAACGAATGAATGAATGAATGAATGAATGAAATCTCCAACCAAAACCAAACTGCATTCTAATACCAGGTCTGCATTAACTAAGCACCTTAGGATGGGCATTGTCACCTAATCACCGTCACCATTTCCTCGGCAGTGAAATCAGGATATATGCCTAACCTACATACCTGAAAGAGTTCTTGTGAGGATCAAATGATAGTATGTATATGGAAGTGCTTTGAACACAGTACTCTATAGATGCAAAGGATGTTACCTTTAAGCTTCTACAAAAGTTGTTCAAGGAGACCAGCTATTTGTGAAAGCAAAAAGTCAGCATGTGGGAGGTGGAGTGAGAGAAAGGCAGACCAAGGCTGAGAGGAATATTAAGAGGAGCCTCACAGGGGGCAAGAGATATTAGTTCCCCGACCGATATACCTCCCTGAAGAAGATGCCACATAATGGTCTCAGGGTAGCAGCAAGCCCGGCTGCTGGCTTGCCAGTCAAGTGCAGCAGAATATCAGAGTCACTCAGGCCAGGGTCACTAATGGGAATCAGGGGAGCCTGGCACCCCCAAATCCTGCTAGGAATTCGGGAACCAGGGTGCACAGCAGAAGCAACAGCAAAAGGGCAGGATTGGAGATGTGGCTGTCCACCTCCTGGCCCTCTGCCTCCTTGAAGCGCAAGCTGAGTGATCACCAGACGTCTAGCAAGCAGAGGACCACAGCAGCCTGAGTTATGCCTACAGCTGGTGCAGGGCAACTATAGCAGGAACCGGTCTCCACTCTGCCCACAGTGACTCCAAGGGAAGACACATTTGAGTGAGGATCTGGGCCAATTCTGTCCTCAGAGAGAACTGAATCCTTAGGCAACACCAACAGGAAGGGTAAAATGTGATTTAATAGGTGATTAACTCAACTGTTTCCAAGCACCATCCTACAACGCGGTCAGGACGCTATTTGGAGTGCACCAATTAGGGAGGCTGTGATTACAATATGATCGGCAGTGAGAGAAATGAAGATTAAAAGTGCCAGAACTGTGTATCGGGTCCAGTTTCCCAAGCTAGCAATCAAAACAGAAAGCCAGGATACACAGGCCTTAAAATGCGTAACATCAGAGAGTAGGGAAACGAGGAGCCTCGTACCATGCAAGTCAAATGAAGTATAAATGAGTATAACCTTCTCGGAAGTGGGAATATCTATCGAAATTTTAATATCAAGATAAAATAAAAGCCAAATGTGAAAATATTAGAAGTAACAATAAGAGATGCCACATACTGGTACCAAGAAGATACAATCAATAATCATCAACATACGTGAATCTTAACATCTAGGCTTAACATGTATGAAGCAGTCACTAAAAACACCTGGTGAAAAACAGGTAAATCCAAGACCCAAAAATACAAACAAAGACATAAATGATAAAAAAATAAATAAATAAAATAAAGCCTATGTAATAAGCCTGTACTCGTTCTAAGATCCAGACATACATGCACAACAGAGAATGCATACTCTTTCTAAGTTCATGGAAAATATTACATTTACAAAAATGCCTCAATATAGTCCAAAGAATCAATGTGAAACAATTGCCATTTTTCTATAATGCGACTAAATTACAAATAAGTTTTTAAAGGTAGCTAAAAAAATTACATATCCGAAAACTTTTTAAAAACTTACTATTAAATAACTCTAAATTTAAGGAAGAAATGATAAACTAAAAAATTCTTTGAACAGGATAACAATGAAAACACTAAATATCAAAATTGTAGGAGTACAACTAAACACTTTACAGAGAAGCCTATACCCTTGAGCAAATTTATGAGAAAATACAAAATGAAAAATAATTAACTGTAATTAAATTTTCACTTATTGAATTGAACAATTACCTGAGTCAACCTTAGGGAGAAGTTCAATAATATAGAAAAAGGCATAAATGAATGAAACACAAAGTAAGTAAAAGGAAAAAACAAAACCAAAAGCCGGCCTTTAAAAAGACTACCATAGACAAAGTTCTGACAGGACCAATCACAACAGACAAAATAGAGAAAATGCAATTTAAATTAACAATGAAAAAGGGAAAATAACAACATATACAATGGAAATATTAAAATCATCAAAGTATAGGGGCTCCTAGGTGCCTCAGTCTGTTAAGCATCCAACTCTTGATTTCGGCTCAGGTCATAATCTAACAGTTCATGAGATTGAGCCCTGCATCGGGCTCTGTGCTGAACATAGAGCCTGCTTAAGATTCATTCTCTCTCTCTCTCTCTCTCTCTCTCTCTCTCTCTCTCTGTCCCTCTCACCTGCTCATGCTGTCTCTCAAAAATAAAAAAATAATAAATAAAATAATAGAAGTATATTATGAAAACCAATTGCTTTTAAACTTAATATATAAATATCTAATAAAAAAACAAAACAAGGTTCAAGAAAATGTGGAAGATTTGAATATAATAATAACCATTAAAGAAAATAAAATGGTTATCAAAGTCCTCCAGTTCTGATTCACCAAAACCACCACCACCCTTGCACCCCACCTTTGCCAAAATAAAAGTAAAACAGGCACATGTGGTTTTATAGATGAAGCCTGCCAAACTTTTGAGTAAGAAATGGAGAGCCTTGGGGCGCCTAGGTGGTTCAGTTGGTTAAGAATCCAACTTTGGCTCAGGTCATGATCTCATGGTTCATAGGTTCAAGCCCCGTGTTGGGCTCTGTGCTGACAGCTCAGGGCCTGGAGCCTACTAAGGATTCTGTCTCCCGCTCTCTGTCCCTCCCCCGCTCATGCGCACGTGCTCCCTCTCTCTCTCTCTCTCCCAAAAATAAATAAAATGTTAAAAAAATTTTTTTTTCATTAAGAAAAACTGGAGAGCCTTGTTCATGCAAGTTGAACAAAATAGAAAAACAAGGGAAGTTTAGTCCTAAATCCAGAAAATCATAGTACAAGAAAAGAATTATCATTGGTCCCTTTTACTTACAAACATAAAAGCAAAAAAAAAAAAATCCTAAACAAAATATTAGCTAAACAAAATAAATAATATTATATTTTAAAAATAATCATCATCATTATCAAGTATGGCTTATACCAGCAACATAAGGATGGCTTAACTTTAGAATATAAATCAAAATAATTTATCACTTTAATGGACTAAGGGAGATATTTACATGAATATCTCAAAAAAAATGATGGAAACACACTTAAGGCAAACATCTATTTATGACATAAATGTTAGCATATGTTTTAAAAAAATTCTTTCATAATAGGAAATTAAGAAGACCATCAATCTTTACCTGGTATGATTATATACTAAAAACTCTTTTTTTTAAATTTTTTTAAATGTTTCTTTATTTTAGAGAGAGAGAGAGAGAGAGAGAGAGAGAGAGAGTGCAAGCAGGGGAGGGGCAGAGGAGAGAGGGAGACACAGAATCCGAAGCAGGCTCCAGGCTCTGGGCTGTTAACACAGAGCCCGACGTGGGGCTTGAGTTCACAGACCATGAGCTCATGACCTGAGCTGAAGTCAGATGCTTAACCAACTGAGCCACCCAGGCGCCCCTATACTAAAGACTCTTAATCGCATTTCTTTTGGCATTGAGAAAAAGGCAAGGTTAGTGCTATTCCTGCTACTGGATATCCTGGTAATAAAGGAGGTCAAGAAAACAAAAATTTTTAAGAATGGGGATGAAACAGGAAAAAAAAAACTAGCATTATATGAAGATATTAAGATTATCTACATAGAAAATCCAATGGAATTTTAAAACTAGTAGTATTAATATGGGTAGGGTATGATTGATAGATAAATAATACTCTTAGAAAACATCAATAGCTCTCTTTTAACCAACCAGAAAATATGATAGTCATAACAGCAAAAGCAACTAGAAATTATTTAGGAATTAACTAAGAATACACAAGACCTCTGCAGAGAAAATTTGAAACTCTATTAAAGGGTTATGAAAAAAGGCCTGAACAATGTAATCATATTCCTCATTCATGGATGTGATAACAATATTACAGAGTTCTATTTTCTCCCGAATTAATCTATAACTTCAAGTCAATTCCATCAAAATAACAGTAGGATTTTTTAAGGAATTTTATTAACTTATTGTAAAATGTATATGGAAGATAAAGGTCCGGAAAGAACTAATTAATTAAACAAGACATCCTTATCTGAGCCAATAATAAAAGTATGCCATGAACTGAGAAGTATGATTAACTCAACTCTGCAGAACAGATCCAAAATAAAAATTTTTAATTAACATAAATTAAATTTAAGTTCCAGGTCAATTTTGAATTTTAAGTTATACTTTCTAAATTCAAATTTATAGAGCAGAGAAAATGTTGAACCAGAAAGGTACTTTTGACTCAGAATGCTTAGCTTAGGCAATAAATGTGTTCACCAACCATCTGATGCAGTAAGTGTGAGTATTACAGATATCAAACATGTACTATCTAATGCCATTCTGAAATACAAAACCAATATCTCTTTCTAGTAAATGAATAACAATGTTATCTATATAGTCAGGGAATTTGGAAACCCAATTTCAATCCCCAAATGCATTTAGGGTCTGCTAAGTATCACCTAAACATCGTCTAAATCTGCAGAAATAACACACAAAAGGCATGACTCTTTGATTTCAGTTGACTTAGAACCAAAAACTTCTCTCTGCATTGTTATTCTCTCTGCATTGTTGTTCTCCTCCTTCTCACACTATTACCATCATCCATAGCTCTCTTAGAAGCTTCTGAACCCTATTGCCCCTGCTCTTTCTTCAGAGAGAAACATGGTAGGAAATCCTGGTAGTCTAGGGGGTGGGGACAGGTGCTGAGACTGCGCCCATGAAACCAGTGATGAAAGAAAAGTCTACCTGGACAACCTACAAGCACACTGAATCCGTTTTTAATGTAGTGACCATCATGGCAATAAACAGTGTTTCCTGGTCCTGTTAGGGTATTTACTTATCTAAATACACTCCTGTGCGGAACCAACCCCAAATCCATTCCAACATACCATAGCCACAACAAATATAGAAAATCAAAGAAAACAGAACCTTAGTTAAATTGCTTCTGGGAAAGTGTTTGATCAGAGAAGAGCAGGACAGATGGGAGAGGGAAAAGACACAGGTAAACCCTTGACCCAGCAGATGAACCATCAAGTCCTCCTACATAGTGCAGCCAAGAATGCCCTTCCAAAGACTACCAGTCCCTTTGACCCCTACGAGAAAATACCCTTATCACTGCAAAGGGCAAATGTGGCTTTGAATTCCTCGGCAGCAAAATTTTATTTCCTAGGACGTCTAGTGAATAAAAGCGTTTTTGTTCTTATTTGGTCTAAGCAGACCTACCACCTGAGCTCCTTCCTTGTTCTACAACACTTCCAGTGGCCCCATCTAGGCTTTTCTATCCTCAGCAGGTCTTTTCCTGCTTTATGTACAAAGGCAGAAGGATCACTTCTACTGTCACCCAAGTTCTAAACACAAGGGTTGTAGAGATAACTAATAAAGGATTATAAATCACTTTCTATGCGTGCGTTTTAATAGAAATTTGTAATACAAATGTAGATGACTATCTGTACTCTCACCAGCAACAGTCACTCATGGAGTTTTTCCCTTTAATATTCTGCAAGAGCGGACACCAAAACTGTTCAAAGTTTCTCATCTAACATCTGCACATGGTTCTTAATTATAATTAATTTATAGGCCTCTAAGGACAGTGTGGGCAGCCCTGCTGAAATCCAAACCTTTTGAAACCTGATTCTGATTACTACCATTGGGCAGCAGATTAGGGCAATTGCGTGTATTGGTTTAACAGCAAAATATCATTTTCGAGTGTTAATAAAAATTATTGGCTTGTCACTGACTATAAAGGGGGGGGGGGTGAGCAGTGAAAACGGGTGATGGATGATAAAAAGAGAAGTACAGGAACAAGGCTGCCAGAAGATCTCAACGGGGAAAGGAGGTCAAAGGAAGATGTCGGGAGGACAACCGCGAGCCAGGGATGGGGCAGGGGCCACGAGACCCGTAGACATTTACCGGGAAGACACTGGTGTTCTCAGATGCAGATAAACAACCTATGCTAAGATCGATCTACAATTCAGGTGTTGAAAAGGCCCTTTCCAAGTCCCCCAAGACAACCTGCTCTGCTGCCTAACGATATTCCAAGCCACCCTCAAAAAAACCCCGTGCCGCTTAAACCCCAGTGCCACCAACCACAAGAGTCGTGCTGTGTTGTGCTGGACAGAGGAAAGCTACGGAGTTGAGAACACATGTTTTACATGTACTCTTAACTTGCTGTGCAGTCCTGGATCAGTTTTCTTTACCTCGCCGGCCCCCATCCCCCTCATCTGTAAAACGTGAGATAGTAACTACTTTCACAGGATTACTGTGGAGACTGACTTATCCGACAAGTGTTTACTGAATGTTTTCTAGGTGCCAGGTAATGTGCTTGGAGATGAGATCCAACACTGAATGTGGTCCAATCTCCAAGGAGCCTATAGTATAGCGGCCAAGACAGACAAAAAGACAGGAGATTACGGCACGATGTGACAGGAGCTATAATAGAGCAGACCCTGTGCACCACAGAAGCCCCCCCTTATTCTGCCTGAGATCAGGAGGAAACGATACACTGAAATTGCAAAATAACAAAATATTAGTTAGAAGGGTGTTAGGGTGCAGTGAAGAAAGCAAGCTAGTGATGCTTGCCACTGAAATTTACATCCACAGAAATGTGTTAACAATCCCATGGAACTTTGCTTTAAGTGACACTATGCGTGTAGAGTTCGTTTCTAGTTCTTCACAGAACTGCACTTAATTCTTATTATTCTTCTTGACTTTTTAAGGGCAGTGCTATAAGAATATGTTCTCTCTTACTGTTAAAATCTAATTGCATATGCTTTAGAATTTTCTAAGACTGTCCTTTGGATCCCATAAATATGAATTTTGGTATAATAACAGCTAACGAAATGATACTGAAATAGTGCAGGGAAAAAGATCTAGAAATCAAAAAGATATAGAATTGAAATTTGGATCTGACATCTTGTGGGGATGGGGGGCAATAACTTAAATTATCCAGACTTCATTTTCTTCATTATAAAATGGGGATGATATTCCTTACCTCACAGAGTTGTTGGGAATATTAAACAATCTACTTACAAGCATCTAGCAAATAGCGGGTACCTAGTATTTATTCATTGAATGTGAATATACTCTGTTCAGATGGAGATAAGGAATTTCTTTTGCCTCGAATTACTTAGTAAAGAGTCAAAGACTCCTTTTCCACCGCTCTCTCCAGCTTTAGTACGATTTTTACTGACCTTAGAAATGCGTTGTTTTCAAAAGTTAGCTAACCTCTCCACACTTATGAGAAGGGCTCTTTCTCTCTCTCAGATATATTACATATATATGTATATGTATGTGTGAATCTACACACACACACACACACACACACACACACACACGCACACATCTCATATATCAAGTGCTGGCAAGGATGCATAAATTCTGTGGGAATCTCGTACATTTCTGGTGGTTATGAAAATGGTGTACACATTTCAGAAAACTGTTTCTAGGATTTGCATTATGTTTAACAAGTTTACCATAGACCTAGCACTGGCACTCCAAAGTATTTACCTAACTTGAAAATTCTGCTATATAAAACACTGCACGCAACTGTTTACAGAGCATATTTTCACAATTGCCAAAAGCTAGAAACCATGTACATATGTTTCAATGGATTAATACATCAAACATGAATGATAATAACAGGACTATACCCAATAATCAAGAGGGCTGGTGGTGCACACAACATGGGTGAATCTCAAATGCAAAATGGTGAATGAACAGAGTCAGTTTTAAAATCTTGCATATGGCATAATTCCATGTATATAACATACTCAAAAACGTAAAACTGCATCAGTGGAGAATGTATCAATGGTTGCCATATGTCACACATATTAGGGTTTGGGGAGGGTGTGGCTACAAAAAGGCAGCAAGAGGGAGTTCTGAGGACGTATCCTAATGGTGCTGGTGAATCCAAACTTAAGCGTTTTAAAAATCACAGGCCTGTATATCCCCCCCCCAAAAAAAGTGAATTTTACTGTATATTCAATTAGGAAGTCAAATAATATTATTAAAAGTGGTTTTTAAAAAGCTAGTCTATAAGAAATAACCCAATATCCAATATAAACACTATTTTAAATGGACTTTAAATTCTAGAGCCAGGTAGCACTACTCCCCCTTCTCATCAGTCACCAAATTTTGTGCAAAGTAATATGACGACTTCAACTACAGCAAAATAGCAATTTATTATCCTTGGAATCCATATTTTCACTCACTAACAGTGATTTTCCCTACATGGAGTATAGGAGAGGGGAACCCAACTCTCCCTACTTTGGCGCTTAAGATACTTTTCTTGCAGACCCTAACTAAGTGAGAGCGAGGATTACATCTACCTTCCTTATCTGTCTCCAGTACTTAGCAGAGTGCCCGGCATATGGCAGGTGCTCACTAAACACTTACTGATGACGATCCATGAATGAACCAATGCATAAGTACCTAAGAATACCAATAATGAGTTGCCCCTCTCCATCAACATTGACACATAAACGAAGGCACTGTTCTAGGTCTTTCACTCCCTAAAGGTTATAACATGAAGGAAAATACTGTAAACACCAATATCATTTCTAATTTTTTCATATTATATAGGGATCATTCCTAGGTCGATGTTGCTAGCTGATAACTGCTTATGTATCTGAGTGTTTATATGCACGTGTACATACCTATGTGAATCAACGCCTACACGAGTGATTTATATATATATGTGTACAAATTGCCCTCTAACCCTTGGTCTCTGAGTTCTAAGATGGTTCTGCTGATGAAGCCTGGCATCCACACATGATTCAGCATTCACTCCGAGCCTAGGTTTAAACCAAGACGCTGAGGCCATAAAAGACTTCAAAGAGAGCACAGCAGCAAGGCCAGAATCAATAGGGAACAACAGCTATCCCATTTGAGCTGGCCAGTTATTAAGCCAACTCTCAACGCAGTCATATATTCCTTAATATAAAATGCCATTTTTTATTATTGCCATCAATACACACATTTGTTAAGCGCATGACCAATCATAACTGAATTCTGAACTCATTTAAATCCCTCTCATGTTACATGTGGAAGGGAGCATCTATTCAGAGAATTAATCGTAAGTGGAAACATAACTCTAATTTCACTTGCCCTTCCTCCTCTCTCCCCCCTCCTCTCAAATCATGGTGCAAGAATGGTGTAGTATAGGGACAGAGAACTGAGGATCAGGAAATCTCGCCTTAAAAACGATTCTGCCGCCAACAAGCCATGTGACTTAGAATTATTCAACCTCTCTTTCTTTATCAAAGAAAATGGACTGGTTGTTCTCAAAGTCTCTTTTAGCTTTAAAAATCTGAGAATCCCTCCATCTTCCATTTCCTCCTCAAGATCAATGCTCTACTCTTCTCTGCTTTGAGTCCTGGGGGGACAGACCCGTTTGGAGCACATCAATGGGCTTCCTAGTCCTCTGGCTTCCAGTTGGGTTTGACCAACAGACAGCACAAGCAGGAGCTCAGGGGAAACAAGAAGACCAATTCTAGGGCTTCCCTCCCAGGGGATCCACTGCGGACTGGCTGTATCACTTGACTAAAGGTCACAGCTTTTCCATCAAATGACCCTTTCTACATGGCTCTCTCCACACAGCACCCCCTCCAGATTCCAGGAACTGCCCCCACTTTCCTCCTTCAGGACTACAGGTATTGCTAACTATACCAAGTTGCTTCCAGCTCCAAGACACTTTACTACTTCTTGTAGTTTCTGGGCACTGCCCACACCTTGGTAAACGGTCCTTCTTCTAAACGCTCTTCAAATTAAACCGATTCAGGCTATCATCTGTTGCCTGCTCGAGCCATAAATAATACAGATTCTTCCCGCATTCCACAAAAATGCCTGGGAGCCTCTCTTAGTTTCAAAACGGCAAAAGCAGGACCTGAATCCTACCACCACCCACCACTACATAAAGTACAGCCTCTCCTGGTAAAACTTCCTGCTTATCCTCAGGTCCTGGTTACCAGCTTCATAAGCAGCAACGCTTTCCGAGTGCCTAGCCCTCTGCAAAGAATGCGTAAACATCTGTAGACTGTTTCAAGAGAACGGCCTTCAGAAGCCAACATTTTGAAAATGAGGAATATAAAAAAAACATCGGGAATCAGAAAAACATACCAAGCAATTATCAGAATGACTACAAAGTACAATCCAGAGAAAGGCAGAGCATTTTCATGAAAGAAAATGTGGTCATTAGATGGGACTTCACACGACTGAAGAAACAAACTGGTTAATGAAACCCTTACTTCCTTATTTTTTTTTTTTTATTTTCTCTTTGATTCGGCTAGACTCTGCTTCAGGAAAAAAATCAGATTTTCGCATTAATTTTCACTGACAAATTATCGGCCAAAGTATAAACAAAGAAATACAGCCACACAAGAAAACACAAAGGTGATATTTCAAGTAAATACATGACAGTTAACTTTGCAACTTTTCCTTAATATGCAGAAATTGAAATAGTGAAAAAGAACAAAAAAAAAATATTTGTGAGTCCTTGCTGTAATAATAATACAGTTGCAGTTTGGTCACGCTTCAAATTTTATATTGTTTTTAAAAAGTAAATAGGGGCACCTGGGTGGCTCCGTCAGTCAAGCGTACGACTCTTGATCGTGGCTCAGGTCATGATCTCGAGATTCAAGAGACTGAGCCCCGCGCTGGGCTCTGCGCTGACAGTGTGGAGCCTGCTTGGGATTCTCTCTCCTTCTCTCTCTGCCCCTCCCCCCTCTTCAAATAAATAAACAAACATTAAAAAAAAAAAGCAATTAGCCACTCTCTCTGAATCCAGCATTTTCACACTGTTGGAGCAGCATGTACATCAGGCCTGAATTACCGTGTCCGCCATCGCCACAGAAACTACAGGGCAGGGACAGCTGGCACAGTCCACACTCCTTCCCCAGCCCAACTGAGGCCAAATGAAGCTCCTCTCTGACTCAACTCGGTTACAAGCTGTGCCAGAATCCACGGGCAGAGATCTGTACATCCAGATACAAGGGATGCACTCAGGGTATCTGTGACTTTCCAATTTTAAACTAGAGTTTGATACATGAGATGATGGATGTTAGGGAAACTTATGCGGTAATCATTTCACAACATATGTAAGTCCGGTCCTTAATGCTACATACCTTCGAGTCAATCACGTCTCGATAAAAGTGGAAAAAAATAGAATTTGAAAGCAAAATCTTAACTTAACACTTCACACTAGAGCTTCTACCCCTTTCCCCTCGAACATCCAATGAATCGGGGCACCTGGGTGGCTCAGTCGGTTAAGCGTCTGGCTTCAGCTCAGGTTATGATCTCACCGCTCCTGAGTTCGGGCCCCACGCTGGGCTCTGTGCTGACAGCTCAGAGCCTGGAGTCTGTTTCCGATTCTGTGCCTCCCTCTCTCTCTGTCTCTCTCCTGCTCACGTTCCGTCTCTTTCTCTCAGAGAAAAATAAACGTTAAAAAAAATTTTTTTTTTTTTTAAATCCAATGAATCAACAAATCCTTACTGAGGCCCAAGGTGTGAATCAAAGTGAAGTGTCCCAGGGAGTCTAGACCTGGCGTCTGCCCACAAGGACTATCCGCTCGGGCACAGAGACAAGACACACTCAGCACCCCAACACTGGACCGTCACAGGGCTTGGAGGTGAGCAGGGACAGACAGCCTGGGCTTGGGCACTGAGGACAAGTTCATCTGGCAGCAGCTCTGAGGGTATGTAAGGTGAGGACGCGGGCTTGAGCGGAGGCACAGGAGTGAGGCGGGGAAGCAGTGAGGCACAGAGCTTCTGGGGGACGGGAAGCCGTGTGGCCTGGCCAGCAGCTAGCGTTCATGGAAAGGGGAGTCGTGAGCTAAAGCTGAACAGATACGCAGAGGAATGTGGGTGCTCAGCTAAGGTGCTTGGACTCACAGCTGGAGAGGCAACCAGAGGAGATAAGAGAACGGGGGGGGGCAGAAACAGACCTCCATCGCTACATCCAGTTCATTCTCAACTTCCAAGGTGAATGAAACCGCAGCTGCCTGCGAGCGCTGCTTGGGAAATCAACGAGGCTGGCTCATTACAACACGGAAATTCCTGGTCTGCCTCTGGATAATAGCTGTCACTGTCAGAAGTTAAGACCCCAATTTTATAATGATTAAGAAACCAAAGTGCTTATGAAACAGCAGTCACTGAAGTGTGTTTGATTGAAAGGGGGCTCGCGGAAACGTTCTTCTCAACAGGAGCTCTTCCCTTGCGGTACCACGAAGCTAAATACGGCGGCCCTGCATCTGTCCTCGTACCCAGAGACTTCTCTCTCCCCTGTCACCTCCATCCCAAGTCCACTCTCCCAGCTCCTCCGCTCGTTCCTGTCACTTGCGCATTCAGCCTCGGTGAGACTCTCCCTGAAACCCTTCATCCTCGGGCAGCCTGCGCTCGGGTCTCAAATTCTCTCTTGCCTCACGCTGGCAGATGAGTAAGGGCACGCGTGTGTGGTGTGTGCGTGCGTGCCCGCGGGTATGCGTGCGAAAGAGCGAAAGGGTATCCCCTCTTCATTCACTCTGTCCTGCCTACTCCATCCTTTTCATTTCATTCCTCGCCTTGCTTCTCAAAGTGTCTTCTCTTGTTCTTACCATTTCCTTCTCTGGAGTTCTTTGTGAGCGTCCTCACACTTTCACCCACCCCGTTTGAGGTGGCTTCACCTCCGCCCCGAATTTAACCACGACCCCTCCGCTTTGCCTTCCCGCAACCGAGCCCGTGACTCAAATCTTAATCATTCATAAACTGTAAAGGCCTACTTTTACCTTTATTCCGTCTGTTTAGTTAACTGGCTTCACTTCAAGGTTAACGTGTCTGCAACGTTTCCACACCTCTTCATGTGCCCTTGTCCTTTTCTTTTGCCGAATTTATAGTCAGGTCTAAGTCAAACCCTCTATTTTAGCACCAAATTCCTTCTTCATCACCTGATGCGACGCCCTAATGTTTTCATACAACCATCTTTTCCTCTGGCTTATTCTCGCACTCCACAACAAAGCGTCCCCATCCGAGTCACTTTCTTCTGCTCGCTAAACGACATTTTTCTCTCTTTAAAGCCTGACATCTTCCTTCCCGTTCTCCTCTTCCCTTCAGAATCTACTTAGGTAGCGGTGTAGTCCGACAGAACATAACTGATCCAGTCTGGGCTCCACAGAGTTGAATGAAAGGAGCTTCTAAGCCTTTACCCCTGCACCTAATTAATCATTCATGCCTTGAAATTCACTCCTTCTTCCACCAGCCGCGGGATTGTTCATTCCCACACCAATTCTCCGAATTTCCATCTGTCTCCTCGTCCAGAGTCAACATGGCTCTTTCTTACACAAATTTCTCTAGGAGATAGATGAAGAAAGAATGCAGAGATCAACTAGCTACCTACAACGCAAATAGTATCTGTCACATTTGCCAGGAGGAAGGGGACACGGTGGGTGCCACGAGATGGCCCTGCGCTTATCAAGAGCATTTTCTCAGGAGACCTCTATTTCAGAAAAAATGGACAAGCTCTGGCAGAGGATGTGTGAGATAAGGGAGGGGCTGATCGAAGCATGAGGAGGCTCCTTAGAATTAGTATGAACCAGAGAATAAGTATAAGGCACCAAAGCAGTAATTCCTAGCTAATGCAGGAGAAGAAAGGGCAGCCAAGTAAGCCAGAAAAACATTTTTTTTTTTCAAAATTGGCAAATACGATCTATTTTTTTAAAAGTGGCATTGACAAATAGTGGAAAAAGCCCTGGGTTTAAAAAAGACTTCCTATGTGACCTTAAGCACATCACTTAGCCTCACTGAACCTCAGAGAAGTACCTCATCTCCCAAATGTGAACAATGCCTATTTCTTGTGGGACTTACAAGAGAAAACAGGTATGAACGTAGCTTACAAATTGAAAGGTACTATGCAAATGTACAGGTTTGTTATTACTAAACGGTACGGATAAATAAATTATTCATTCATGCACACACCAGCATGTAAATTGCAACTAAACATAAAACTTTTTTGGTCAATTATACTGAGGTATGAGTTGCACACATTAAAATTTTCCCTCCACGTGTACAGTTCTTTAAGTTCTGACAATCATATGCAGTATATAACCACCACCATAGTCAAGGTATAGAGTATCACCATCACCCCAAAAGTTCCCTGAACCCCTTGTAATTAATCCCTCCTGCCCTTTCCCAAGCCTGGCAACCACTAATCTAATTGCTGTCCCCATAATTTTGTCTTTTCTAGAATATACTGTACATGGAACCAGACTCTAGGCAGCCTTTTTAATCTGACTGCCTTCACTTGAAATAACGGCTTTTGAGTTTCATCGATACTGTTACATGTATCAGCACTTTGTCCCTTTAATTGACAAGTGATATTCCTTTGTATGGATGTAGCACAATACATCTATCCATTCACTGTTGATGGACATTGAGGGTGTCTCCACTTTTGATGCTTATGAATAGGGCTGCTATAGCATTCGCATGTAGTTCTTATTGGAAACCTATGTTGTCCTTTTTCTTAAGAGGGTACCTGGGAATGAGACTGCTGGGTTATAAGGTGAAAGTAATTTTAACCTTCAAATTGCCAGACTTTTCCAAAGTGGCTATACCGCCAGCAGTTCTTCCATATTCTTACCAACACTTGGTCTTACGGCTTTTTTCTTTCCTTTCCTTCCTTTCGTTTTCCTTTTTTCTTCCTTTCTTCTTTCCTTCTTCTTTCCCTATTACTTTTGTTCAAACTTTAGCCATTCTACTAAATGGTTAGTGGTATCTCATAGTGGTTTTCATTTTTTTAAGTTTATTTATTTTGAGAGAGAGAGAGAGAGAGAGAGAGAAGCAGAGAGAGAGGAAGAGAGAGAAGCCCAAGCAGGTTCTACACTATTAGCACAGAGCCCAGCACAGGGCTTGATCCCATGAACTGTGAGATCATGACCTGAGCCGAGATCAAGAGTCCAACACTTAACCAACCATGCCACCCGGGTGCCCCTCTCATTGTGGGTTTTTTTTTTTCAACGTTTATTTATTTTGGGGACAGAGAGAGACAGAGCATGAACGGGGGAGGGGCACAGAGAGAGGGAGACACAGAATCAGAAACAGGCTCCAGGCTCCGAGCCATCAGCCCAGAGCCTGACGCGGGGCTCGAACTCACGGACTGCGAGATCGTGACCTGGCTGAAGTCGGACGCTTAACCGACTGCGCCACCCAGGCGCCCCTCTCATTGTGGTTTTGATATGAATCTCCTGTCAGCTAATAATGTTCAGGATCTTTTCAAGTGCTTATTCACCCTCTGTATCTCTATTATGGTAAAGTGTCTTCTGCCCACTTTTTAATTGGGTTGTTTGTCTTACTGTTGGGTTCTAAGGGTTCTTTATATATTTTAGACACATGAAATTCATGTATGTATTTTGTACATATGTTCTCCCACTCTGTGGCTTATCTTATCATTTCCTTAACAATGCTTTTCAAAGAACCGAAGTTTTTATTATAAATGAAACCCAATTTATCAGTTTTTTTTTCTTTTATGGTCATGCTCTTTGTATACCTAGGTAATCTTTGCCTAAACCAAAGACACAAAAATTTTTCTCCTGTTTTCTTCTAAAAGTTTTTTAGTTTCATATCTTTACAGTTATAATTCTATGATACATTTTAAGTTAATTTTTAACATAGCATAACGTCCTCTTTTCTTGTCAAAAATAAATAAAGTATATATGTGTGGGTCCACCTTGGAACTCTCTTCTGCCTGACTGATCTTTATGTCTATTCTTTTTTTTTTTAATTTTTTTTAACATTTTATTTATTTTTGAGACAGAGAGAGACACAGCATGAACGGGGGAGGGGCAGAGAGAGAGGGAGACACAGAATCGGAAGCAGGCTCCAGGCTCTGAGCCATCAGCCCAGAACCCGACGCGGGGCTCGAACTCGCGGACCGCGAGATCGTGACCTGAGCTTAACCGACGCTTAACCGACTGAGCCACCCAGGCGCCCCCTTTATGTCTATTCTTATGACATTATCACATTACCTTCATTACTGTTGCTTTACAGTAACTCTCATAATCAGACGATGTATGCTCTCCAACGTTGTTCTTTCACTCAAATGTTTTTGTTTTGTTTTTCAGTATAAATATTAGAATCAGCTGTCAAGGGGAGCCTGGGTGGCTCAGTCGGTTAATAGTGAGACTCTTGAATTTGGCTCAGGTCATGATCTCACAGTTCATGAGATCAAGCCCCACAGTGCACTCTGCACTGACAGCTCAGAGCCTGCTTGGGACTCTCTCTCTCTTCCTCTTTCTCTGCCCCTCCTCCACTTGTGCTCTCTTTCTCTCTCAAAGTAAATAAATAAACTTAAAAAAACAAACAATTAGAATCAGCTGTCAATTTCTACAAAAAAGCTTGCTGGGGTTTTTATTGAGCTTGCATTGAGTCTATATCAAAATTTGAGAACTGACATCTAAATATTGAGCCAGATATTTTATAAAATTCATCCCTAAAAATCTCTCCTTTTTTTTGGATTGGAAAAGATTTACTATAGGAAGAGTAACCAAAAGATACTGGGTATTTCTTTTCCTTTTTTTTTTTTCCAAAGTTATAACTGACATATAACTTCATATTAGTTTTAGGTGTAAAACAATGAATGATTCACTATTTGTGTAAGAATATACAAATATATTTATGATATCATAAACTTATTTTTTAAATTTCAATGCCTAATTGTTCTCTGATAGTATATATAAGTATAATTAATTTTTGTTCATTGACCTTGTATCCTGTTACCTCGCAAACTTCCTACTCATTTTGGTAGGTTTTTGGTATATTCTTCGCTATTTTCTACATAAATGATCACAAATAAAGAGTTGTATTTTTTTCCCTTCGCTTCTTTTTCTAGTTTTATTACACTGGCTAGGACTTCCAATACAATTTTTCACAGGAATGGCACAGGGAACATCTTGTCCTGCTCCTAATCTTAGAGGTGAAGCATTCAGTCTTCCAGAATTAAGTAGGATACTACTTGTAGGGTTTTCATGGATGTCTTTTTTCAGGTTAACTAAGTTCCCTTCTATTTCTAGTTTGAGGAAATCTTTTAGTTGTGAATACATACCTACAATTGGTTTTACAGTTTGTTGGTGGTGGTGGTTTCCTTTGCTGAAAATATTTTTTCCACCTTTGACTCAAGATTCCTTCTATGACCTTGGTTGAGCATAGAGACTTCAGAGAAAAGAGCAGTGCATTTAAATGAGCACCTGTAGCAGGTTACTTTGGTTAGCGTCTATGAGATTGACTGAGGGATAACAAAAAGTAAGCGGCTCCCTATGGAGGTTACAGCTCTTCACTAGGAAATAATCAGGCCATAAAAAAAAAAAATTGCTGGAGAGGAGATAATAGATCTGAAATTGATGGAGAGTAAAACACAGTAAGAGGCAGAGAAAGTGGGAGTCTAAAATTGTATTAAAATTGCCCTCTACACCAACATTTGGGAGGAAGTCAGTGATGGGAGACAATTGTGGAAATAATTTCCAAGTGTCAGCACTACCGAGTTGTAGAAAATCTGGTAGACAATGAAAGATAAATGCTAAACCACAGAAAAAGAGTAGTCAGGGCCAAAACCAAAAACCAAAAACCAAAAAACAAACAAACAAAAAAAACGATTTAAGTACACGAAGTCTCTCGAAATTGAAAATACATACACACGTCCTTAAGAGATCTTTCTGACTACATGAGGGTGTGGTCAGAAACCCCAAAACTAACTTTTTCTCCCCATTAATATGAGAATTTTCACTCTTTCTTCCTTCCTGTCTACTTCACTCTCCATATAAATGCTTCAATGCCTAGGTAAGGGCCCTGTCACCACCCCCAGCCTGTGATTCCTCACATCATTCACACCGGCTATGGGGTCTGGGAAGTGCTAGTAACAAAATCTAAAGGAAAGCTTAACTGGGCTTTTTTATGTTGGCTACCAACCTTCCTAAAAGAGATGGGGTTCTTCGGTTTAAGCAAGGGTCTCAGAAGCTGATTTTTGAAATACAGTTTGCTCATAAGACAGAGCGTTCATGCACAGAGGGAAGAAAAGTGGGAGCAAAGTATATCATTTATTAGAGAACTCCCACCTAATGCCATGTTTGTCTACACATGGTGTGCAAGCAACTTGTCTCAGAAGCACTTGAGCACTGGGTGAAATCTGCAGGTAGGCAGGCTGAACCCCAGAAAAGGTGGTGCCGAATCTCTGCAGATAAAATGTGAAGATATGCATCTTTCACAAGTGCCCTGAGTGACACTGCTGCGCACCACAGACAGAGACGCCCTGAACGGAGGAGTGTGGAGAAACCAATCGTTCCCCAAGCCAATCCACCGCTACCCGCAAGGCTCGGAGAGCAGTGTTTCTCAAACTCTGGCCGCGATCCACGTGGTTTAGTGGACTTCAACGGACCAGATGAGTTCATCTGAGGCAGAACTCTTACCAAATCAGTTCATCTCATGATGAATTCTGCTTTGAAAAGCCACGGAGAGGTTCAGGTGAGACACTGCCTCGGGAGAAGCACAACGTTATCGTCTGCTCCCACACTTCCACGTCGTCCTGCGGGCCCCAGCTCTCTGAGCTAGGGCCGGGTCCCTGACCAAGGTTTTAGGAAAACTGTAATGTGAACTCAGAAGAGCTGCGTAAGTTAGCTGTGGGCAACGGACTTGTGCTGCTGAACAGACCGCAGGCTGAGGTACCGCTTGGAGTGGCTGAGTCTGAGCTGGAGTGCTGACGAGCATGCAGGAAGGGCCAGGAGGCAAAGAGAAACAGCAGATTGGCACAGAGAGGCAGAGACAAGACATCAACAGTTCTTAAAGCCAGCGGCAGGGAAGGAGATAGGCAAAAGTAGCTGCCTGGGTTCCGCCAGGGGTCCAATACTCACCCCCAACCCCAGGGTCCACTGGAGGCCGGTTAATCCTTGCCCTGTAATAAACTTCCTCAACCCAAGCCAGTTCCAGAGGCCTCAGTGCTTCTCAACCAAATAATGTAGGGAACGCTGGTACCGTAACAGAGGTGCACAAAAGAAATCCTCACTCCTAAACGCGTACATAGCACTGACTGTGTGATAACCACACTCTCAGCGCTTTATATGTACTAATTCACTTAATCTTCACACAACCCAATGAGGCACACACAACTTTAGCCCCATTTAACAGATGAATAAACTGAGGTATACAAAAGTATAACTTTTAAGTTATACATTTTTTTAGTTACACTTTTATTTCATTTATTTAAATGTTTACTCATTTTGAGAGAGAGAATTAGAGCACGAGTGGGGACAGGGGCAGAGAGACAGGGAGAGAGAGAATCTCAAGCAGGGCCCTTGCTGTCAGTGCAGAAGCCGACACTGGGCTTAATTTCATAAACTGCAAGATCATGACCTTAGCCGAAATCAAGAGTCAGATGCTTAACACACTAAACCACCCAGGCGCCCCTTTTAGTTACACTTTTAGTGATACGTTTTTTTTTTTTTTTAATTTTTTTTTTCAACGTTTTTTTAAATTTATTTTTGGGACAGAGAGAGACAGAGCATGAATGGGGGAGGGGCACAGAGAGAGGGAGACACAGAATCGGAAACAGGCTCCAGGCTCCGAGCCATCAGCCCAGAGCCTGACGCGGGGCTCGAACTCACGGACCGTGAGATCGTGACCTGGCTGAAGTTGGACGCTTAACCGACTGCGCCACCCAGGCGCCCCGAGTGATACGGTTTAAAGTTAAGTAACCCCAGGTTACATAGTTATTTCTAGCATCCCTGCACTTAATCACTACGCTATACAGGCTCTCAAATGCCAGCACAGAAAAACAATTACATTTCAAGCAAGAAAATAATTACAAAAGTAAGCTGAAATGCTTTTGAAGAAACCTTCAGTGATACAGACAAAACAAAAGCACGGATAAAGAAAATAGATTAGAAAAATTTTAATAACAAAAGCGACTTCTTAAAAACTTTATTAACAGGGAACATTTACACAGACAAGAACTTACGTTATGAGTGTATATTCAACTCAGTGAATTTTTATAAAGTAAACCATCACTGATGTTTTGAAACGCCTTCATAATTAAGTGAGTATAGAGAAATCCTTGTGGAAAACAAAAAAGCCATGCTTGCTCTGTCCCTGAAATTAAATTCAAAAAAAATTAATATAAAACTGATACATAACACTATACATAAGGCGGAGGGATAAGGCACAGAATTCAAGAGAACTCTTACAAAAAAGATCAGCAAAAGACAGCATGAATGGAAGTGGAAAAAAATAAAAGAAAAAGAAATCAAAACTCCTAAAAGAATAATTCAATTCTTAGTCAAAGCGACCTGCTTTCAGAATACTTTGGGGATTTGCTGCAGTCTTACTTACACTTACCCACTCATCCAGGACAAGTAATAATTATGCAAAGTGAGTAATGAAGACTGAGAGTTTGTGAATCTCATATATTTTATTTCTTTGGAGCAGTTGTGAAGAGGTAAGTGCCAATAAGTACTTCTCTGGGCCAATAAGCTCCCAGGTATTTCCTTCCGAAGCCTGTTTTGTGGCCAAGGATTGCATTTATACAGCACCCTCCCTCTGAGATGGAAAGGAAACCATGTCACGTCCTCAGGTGTATGGGGACACCGGCTCTGTGTAAGTGGCTGTGGACTTGGTCCCAGGACTAACAAGGACCTTCATCTGCCTATACAAGCCTGCTGGCTCCCTTGTCCTAATTGCAAGTCAGGTGAGCAAACAATGAAATAATTGAACCGGCATCGGAAAGAGAAGGCAAAGAAATGAAAGAGGAAGACAGAATGAGTGGAATGAATACAAAAGGAGACAGCTGCATTTAACCCCCAAACCGATGTACATAACATCTCAGGCAAAGAAAACAAGTTCACCACCTATTAGCTTGGGATAGGGCATGAAGAAGCTTTTCTATCTGAGTCTGCCGAGGGGATTTTAGGTAAGCGCAATATAATTACCTGACTTGATCACGTCAAAGCTCCATCTTCTAACCACTTTCTAACCTTTACCTAATTAATTTCCACAAAACCTCTGCAAGGTTTGCATGTATTAAACACCCAGTTTGTAAATGGCCACACCAAGAGCCAGAGGTTAAGTGACTTCGCTGAAACTGAAGGGAGAGGCTGGCGCGTGAAATCAGAATGTGAACAGCAGTAAGGTGTTTCCGCTCCCCAAGACCACGCCAAACCCTTATTTTTCGAAACTGCTTGTGTGCTCAGCCTCGTAGGGCTTATGGAATGGCACCAAGGATGGATGTTTGCACGGGTGAAATGGGCATACACCTGGCTGTCATTCAAGAGCCGAAAGGAAGTGCATTTCCCACTTCCTTTCATGAGCCCAGCAGCTAATATACCCACTGGCAACGGGTACAATGATGTACAATCAGGGGAGCAAAGCTCCCCACCGGTCGGTCATTCTTCAGCCATGCTGATTAGCATACTTCATCTTTTCTAGGCTTCTCAGCAAAGCCTGATCAAGGCAAGAGTCTGACACTCCGGGCAGTGAGGACTGAAATGGTCTACCTTAACTCTGTCTTCACTGTGCCTGAGAGGAATTGAGACCCTGCTGCTGACCAGCAGCCCCTGCCAGGCTGACCCTGACTATACAGCCAGCTTCCCTGATGGCTCTGCAATCCCCTACTACAGCTGGAGCATTGCCTTGAACTCCAGCTCGCCAAGCAGATCCCTGACCTTCTGCTTGACTCTTGTATTTCTTCCTTCTAAGTGAACAAAAGCCCTGCAGATTCCCAGAAAGGCCCTGAGTTCCTTGTGTCTCTTCAGATCCTATCATCTGGTGCATCCTCCACCCATCTTTTTGAAGCTATCTCGACTGCTGAATCAGTCCTGCCTTCCCTGATCTCACCCACTGTCTTCATCCCTCGCCTTCCCCTGTGTCTGCAGTTAAGATCCCAGGACTTCTTACAGTCAAATCTTCATGAACTAAGCACTTTAAACATTAAAGAAAATATTTCAACACTGATGAGGAATGGGTGTTTTCCCAGTCTTTCCTGGATATTCTGCCACTCCTTATTATCTGCGTATCACTACTCCCCTCCCATAATTTCCTCTTGCCCCATCTGTCTCTTCTCTCAGATCTCTTTGGTTTTAACACCCTGTGAAGTTTGCCCACCTAACTATCACCTCTAGAAAGGAAACTACTTCAGGACCGGCTGTACTCAGAATCTCCTATGGATTACCCTATAGCTTCTGAGAGCCATATTGGGCATTTGTAAATTGCAGAGCCTAAACCGGGTCTTGACGTCTGACCGTCTGCTGCTGACTGGTGGGCTGGTACCACCACCATCCCCTGGGCACAATGGCAGCACAAGGAGGAGAAGCTTATTTAGGAGAAGCTTAGAGGCAGCAACGCAGTTGGAAAAAGAAGCTAGGGGACTATCATAAAGTAGCATTTACACAGCAAACACTATTTTTACTTGGTGTATTTATTTATTAAGAAGAGAGGGTGCTGTAGGAGGGCTTGTCAATATTATGGGATTATGCTTCCCCCACATCACTTTTTATGTCATTGCTGTCTCCTAAACCAGGTTAAGTATAGGTTTCTAACACCAAACTGGAAGAGCCAGTGAAACTGAGGGCACGGTGGCTATCAGATCCGGAGCCCTGCTCACCAATGTCCTGTACCCAGTGTGACTTCTGCCCAGCCCAGGGACAATTTAAAAGAAGACAGCGCCCCTCTGGGCACCATGCAGACTTTCCACTTTGGGAGGGAAGAGGTACCCTGGGCACCATGGTCTCTGAAGCTGCAAACTCCAGTGGGTGCAGGATCCATCCAATCAGGCTTCCTCTGCAGGCGAGGACACCTGAGGGCAGTGACTTCTTCAATCCTGTCCTCTAGCCAAGCCCCACTGTCTCTGCTCCCTATCGGTACCACTGATGTGCAGCCACCTTTAGTTGATTGCCATCTTTCATCTTCTGGAATGTGATTTTTAAATGTGTTATGTATTTCATTTGTGCAATGCCCAGGATACTGGATTGGAACACAATTGCAGCAGATTACACTATTTATTTTACAGACTTGAAGATACAGCCTTTTGAACTCAATATGCAAATGCAAGTGAAGAATATGCAAATCTATGTTTTCTGCCAAGACTCTGGCATTTTTCTTTTAATGGGACTGTGATTTCTATTCAAGAAGGAAGAGCATCTTCCTCGCATCCCCCTGCATCAATGCTCTCCCCCTCCTCCCTTCAAGGTCCTGACCAGCTTGTAACTTCACTAAGCTTCAAAGCCCAGAGAAAATTACAGGCTCCACTGAATTACATTTAAACCTGTAATGGTCATTCCAAGACATTACTTAGTGCCTTTCAATAGGTGTGCTACAAACGCAATGAGGGTCACACTACTTCACTGCCAAATTGGAATTTTATTCTTAACTTCATGAAATCAGACAGTCTCCTTAGTAATTCTAAATATAAATGGTCTCACCTACTGGAGGGATGCAGCCACACAACCTTTCTTTAAAAAAATGCAGTTTACAAAGCTTTTTAAAGTGAAATTTACGGTGGTGCTGGTAAAAGGTGTCAGACTGGCACCTGCAAACTTGAATCCTCTATTTAGCCTCAGAATAGTAAATTACGCGTATCTTACACAGGCGGCCAGAACCACCACCACCCTCATCACTATAACCACCACCAGAGCTAGGAGTGAAAGATGTGCTCAAACCCAAGAAAAGGTACTGAAGAAACAAATCAAATCTAACAGTTATTCGCCTACAACCTACAAGGCACTCTTCTAAGTTGTCAAAAATATAAACGTAAAACAAGCCTTGCCCTTTAGAAGTGTACAATCTAATGAACAATCACTAATATTCACTTGTACTTATTTTCACCAGGCACCATGCTCAGCACTCAACATGGGCACATCATTGGTTCCTCATGACAGCCATATCTGCCCAAGATCTTCAAGTTTAAAAATAATAGAGACCAGAGTCCAACCCAAGGAAACGATCCTAGTGATTCACATATAAATAATCATTGAAAGGAACTGAATTGAAATTTCATAGGCTAAACACAACTGTCCCAAGAACCAAAATGAGAGCCTTAAATTAACTCTCAGAAAAGGTTTTCATTCGGGGCTGTAATAACATCGCGGAAGAAAGAAATCAGGAGCTCCATCTCCCAATGGCCCAGTTCTAATTTGTATTTTATGCTTATATGTCAAGTTCAATAAAATGTCCTCATGGTTCTCTAGTCCTAGTCCCTTTATAAAGAATATTATTTTTAAAACTATTTCAAATTCTCATAATGAAATGTCACACAGGCTAGATTTGTCCCTCCTATGTTGGAAATGGAATAAATGAGATCCCCTAAGTGACCCAGGAGCCTGTGAAGCCCCAAGATTCCCAGGCACTAGAAGCCAAAAGAGTACAACAGGCCGAAATGAAACTATATTCTCTACTCTACTCCCATTCTCTCTACTCTTCCACAACTTGCTTATTCCTTTTGGTTCTGTAGGAGTGACAGAGGCAAGGCAAAGACCATCACCTTGTTTAAAAATAATTCTGCGTGTAAATACAAGACACTCTCAAAAACCTAGTGGAACATGAGAATTTGGAAGAGTGTCAGAGCTTCAAACAAGAGTCCCAAGAGCCAACTCTGGCCCATTTGAATCATATTAGCTCCCCAGGAAGATAAAATGTTACTGAAGGTCTAGAAGTGAATCCTCAAGCTTGCTCCAAACTGATGTGTCTGACATCCTGAAAGTACATACTCTTTTATGGAATTAGTGTGTTCAAAGCTCAGAGCCACAGTCATCAGGGATAAGAACCTGCAGTCAGAGTTGAGTTGTGGCCTGACCAAAAACATCCCCTATCCCTTAAGAACCGTTCAAGTGGTTGTGGACTTGTTCAATATTCAAATGACTTGATCAACATTGATCAATGACTAGCACTTGGCACATAGCAAAGTGCTTTTGTACAAATAAATTTGATTAACTTGTTTTGAACAACTTTTGAATTACATCTGAGCAGCCATATTTTAAAATAGCTAATGCACTCTATCTCACCACAGTTATCAATAAAATATTCATGGGCCCTGTACATACATTGATTTCTAATCATATGGCCAACATACTGAAGTGTGTGTCCCTGTTTTTCCTGTACTGGTGAAGAATAATGTGCAAGACAGATGCTGGGAGTGAGGGAAGGGTAGTAGGGACCATCAAAAATTCTATTTCCAAAGGAGTTTTTAGTAACATAGAAAAATCCTCAAGTTGTGATGTCAGATAAAAGGAGCAACATGAAAAAAAAATGTTTATTTTTTATTTTGGTAATCCACAGATATAAAAGAAGAAATACACCAAAATAGTAGATAAAGAACATTCATTAAATTCTTTGTTTAACCCTTATTAAATAATGCCAAATTACATACACTTAAGAAGGTTACAGACCACATCAGCTACCTGGAAATCAATGGAAAATTATACAGAAGCATATGTCACTTTAGTAGATGTGTGCCTGAAAAGCTATACATAAAACTCAGATATCTGAAAGCCATCTACTCAGAAGCACATTATGACAGCTTGCTATTTAAAACTACAATTTTGAGAAACAATAGCCAATGGAAAAAAAGATCAACAAAGAACAACAAAAAAAGCAACTTAACACAACATTTTTAAAGGAAGCGGGAGGTGTGCATTCATCTGATTTATATACTGATGACACAAAATTATGTTCATATATATATATATAAAACAAGGAATTGAAAATATACTGCAGGTATAAGCAGAAGATTTGCAAAACAGAAATTACAAATGCTTAACAAACATAGAAAATTGTTCAATATCACTGGTAATTACAGAAATAAAAATTAACTTAGCAACAGCGCATAATTTTTACCTACCAAATTGTAAAGACTATTTACTTAGTTTTTAAAGAGGAGTAGACAAGGATGTGGTAGAGGAAGGCACTCTCACATATTACTACAGGGAGTATAAATTGATAAAACCCTTTTTGGAAAAGCCATTTGGCTCCATAGATCAAGAGCCTTAAAAATGTTCCTACCTTTGACCCTGTAAATTCAATTTCTGGGAATCTATCCTAAGGAAATAATGTAAAATACAGACAGAAAAGCTTTATACACCAAGATGTTCACTGCAGTTTCATTTATAAGAGTGAAAAGTTGGAAGTAATTAAATGGCCGACAGTAAGAAGGTGGTTAAGTAAATTACGCTATAGCTATATGACAGAATGCTAAATAACCGAAAAATTATGTTTACCAAGAACTTTTAATAACATAGAAACCCCTTATGCTGTGGTGTTAAATTAAAAAGCACCACAGAAAGTTGTATGATGCAATCTATATACAAATGAATAGAAAAATGCTGGTGGTAGAAAATACAACAAAAGTTAACAATAATTACCTTTGTTAGAATTTGAGTGATTATTTCTTCTTTCTGCCAATTTTCTCATTTTTTCCAAATATTACACAATAAGCATATGTTACTTTCAATCGGAAAAAAAAGTTGTTAAAGTTATATATTGCATATGTTTCAAATATTTGTACCAATTTGTACTGACTAGGAAAAGATAAAGAAGGGAAGAAGAATAAAACCAAAATAAGGCAGAGAAATTAATGAAGTATCAGCCTCTCCCTGTCCCCTTTTAGGTACTGCCACTAAATTTTTTAAAGCCATGTTGTGATTTAGCAATTACAAGCATATGAAAAATTTACCCTGTTAGCTGAATAAAAACAAGTTAAGTGCATAAATCTGTCTAGGGTCAGATATTTCCCACTTTTGACTTAAAGGAATCACATAATGAATCACTCTGGAAAGAATCATTTCTATAAAGTGAGAGTCATGATCTAATTCTGAGTTATCAAGTCTGTTTAAAGTGCTGCACACCTCTTTTGTGTGCACATAAAGGCACATGTACACTGTGTAAATATTGTGAATGTGTGTGCACCAGGAAGACACAGAATATAGAATATAACAGCAACTAAGGCTTGTACAGTTTGGCTTAGTTCAACCCTCTCTCTTACCAGAGGAAAAAACTGAGGCCCGAATAAATTATGAGGCTAAGAAATTTCTTCAGGGTCTCATGGCCAGCCAGCAGCAAAGCCAGTGTGGGTGGCCTACCGGTTTCTCCAAACTAATTTACATTGCCAAGGTTATATCCCTGGGCTACGACTGTAAGACACTGGAAAGCTGAAATAAAGTGGCAGTAACTCCTGGCTCTTTCCCTACCCGGGAAAGGAACACCTTCACTTGAACCATTTTGTATTAAGGGAAGGACTTCAAAAGCTGTTGAAAGTGGGTGGCTGAGCTCTTTGATCTGTGAATAACTGTCCTGGGTGGTCGCTAATCGCTCAATTAGCAGAATACACTGAAAGTGGAGGCTACAACAGTATTTGTTTTGTTGGTGTGCTGGGATCAAAACAGCTCTTTTCCAAAATTTCAAAGGCCAAGAATTTCAGAAGTCCCTGAGAAATGACAGAAAAGTGAATTAATAATGTAAACTGAACTCTGCAGACTATAAATATTTTACAGCTCTTGTACAACATTAGGCTAGGTATCCCTGCTTTGGGATTCTTAGTGGCTGTGATTAGCATGTGTAAAGTATTTCAAGGTGACTTATTAAGCTTATTATCTGAGGGCTTCAGAAAAAGTTTTTAAATGTAGATCTTCAGATCTTTTTCATGCTATGTCAGTTCCCCTAACTTTGGAATCTAAAGAGGCGTCTTAGCTTAAGATACTTGTGCCTAGTAATTAGGATAATAGTGTATGTAGCAGACGCTGACTAAATCAAGACTTAAATGGCCTGGGCAGAACGCCTTAACTCCCTTCTTTATCCAATGGGATTTTCACCAAATGTATGTGTCTGTATTATAACATATGTGTTTCATGTTTCATCCATACTATTTAGGCAAATTCCACATGCCAGTATTTTCTATGTAGAGAAATACTTCTATGATAATAAAGTAGAAAATGATGTATGCAAACGGGATTATAGTGTGATTTCAGAGGAGAGATGGAGTGTAACAGAGGGCTCTACCACTGCGGAGGCTCCTTTAACTGGCAGTAAACTCAGAGCTGAGAACAGCAGGATAGTGCCAAGGGAAATGAGTAATAGTGAGGAAGACCGGGACAGGAGTGCAGGCCTGACGAAGGTAAGGCGCAGGATGAGCTTGGCTCTGACAAGTCCACGGAGGATTGTAATTAAAGATCAAGGCAGGCATTTGGAAAAGAATCAAGAAGTGGATAGGGTGTCCGATGAAAAGAGCGAAGCAATGGCGTCAGTCCTTCGGAAGGCCTGCAGCATCGCCACTGGCCGGTAGGGGCATGCAAAGAATCCAATAAAGTTATGAGAATACGAATGACTTAAGAGAACTATCATCACAAAGGCCACAGTGGTGTCTGTAAAATTCGAAATTCGTCTCCCAGATGGATGGACACGGTAACTACGTGCAATAATTTCCCTAAGTCATATTTTAAAAGTCCACTCCATTTTTTAAATTATACTCACATGGTGATCTCATGGCTCTGTGGTCAAGTGAAGTCCTTGAAAAAGCGAAGTCCAGAATATAAAACGCGTTTGAGGGGGGCCTGCAGGACTCCAGATATGAAGACTATTATCACTTTATAGGCAAGCTAGACTACACACTACAAATGTCACCGTCCAGCAAGGACTGTAGACAGACCGGTCCTGGCTTTGACATACGCTATCTGAGTGACCCTGAATAAGCTGTTGAAACTTTCTGAGCCACAGTTTTCTCATCTGTAAAGTGGAGATAATACCTACCTTGCAGAACTCTTGGGAAAATTAAATGAGATAATGTATGTAAAGTACCCAGAAAAATGCCTGGCACATCTGCCCTCATAACAGATGCTATTTGTGATAATGATTATGATGAGGAGGATGTTGCTTATTTAAAATATTGCCAACATTTAAATTTCTCCATCCCTTGCTCTTTTTGATTGCCCTAAAAAGAAGCATCATGCTGCTGCCTCCCACCTCCCCGCAACTCTCTGAGAAACGGACAAGAACTAGGGAAAAGCCTGATGTATCAGAAAAGTTTCTCGTTGACAGAGCAGATTTCCTCAGAGCTTCTCAGGTTAGTCAGCCTCACTCATGCCTCTTTCATGCAGGAAAATCAGAGCCCCAGACCAGCAAGAGCCCTGTTTCTGTAGAAACTATCCAAATCGCTCCACCATTTTCTGTCAGTGTGCTCTAAATCAAAGATTCGCTATCCACACCCCCACTGCCCTGGTAAAGCCAAAAGTTACAAACAAGCAGGCACAGAGGGGAGAAACACCACCATGTAATGAAGAGTAGAGAAAATGATCAGCTCAGAGACTCCCAAATCTTTAATATCTGATAAGAAAACAAATTAAAATATTAACCTCCTTTCTTATCATTTCCCAAGAAAGGTCTCCTGAAGGCTTGTGAGTTCTAAGTCTGTTTTCAGTCTATAGCAAGTGTAGGCTCTCCCACTGAGTTGGAGCCCTTAGACCTTTGGAAGTAAGTGGCTAGGAGATCTCAGGCAAGATAATTATCTCTCTGGGCCTAGATTTCCCTTCTGGAAAATAAGGATGCTGTATTAGGTAATCTTGAAGGTCCATTCCAGAGATAGATAGATAGATAGATAGATAGATAGATAGATAGATAAATTAGATAGATGATCAAGAGATGACAGATGTATAATGAGAGCACATATTTATTAGGAAAATAACAATAATTAAATGTGGTTAAATTATTTAGTTCTACTGAAGAATTATGTCCTGGGTCCAGATTATTTTAATAACTTTGTCCTTACTGAAAATAAAAACACAACATGCCAAAACTTATGAGATGTATTAAAAGCCATGTTAAGAGGGAAATTTATTGTGGTAAACACTTATGTTTAAGAGGAAGAAAGATCTCTAATCAACAATCTCAATTTACACTTCAAGGAACTAGGAAAAAAAGAGCGAACTAAACCCAAAGTTAGCAGATGACAGGATATAATGATGATTAGAGCAGAAATAAAATAGAGAACATAAAAACAGAAAAATCTCAATGAAATGAAGAGTTATTTTTTGAAAAGATCAATGAAATTAAAAATCCTTAGGTAGACTAAGAAAAAAAAAGAAAACGCAAATAACAAATATTAGAAATAAAAGAGAAGATGGGGTGTCTGGGTGGCTCAGTTAGTTAAATGTCTGACTTCAGCTCAGGTCATGATCTCACAGCTCATGGGATCAAGCCCCCATGTCGGGCTCTGTGCTGACAACTCAGAGCTCGGAGCCTGCTTTGGATTCTGTGTCTCCCTCTCTCTCTGCCCCTCCCCTGCTCACACTCTGTCTTTTTCTCTCTCTCAAAAATAAACATTATAAAAAAATTTTTTTAAAGAAACAAAAGAGGAGACATTATAATTGATGTCACAGAAATAAAAGTTATCATTAGAGACTACTATGAATAAATATACACTAACCAATTGGAAAATCTAGGAGAAATGGATAAATTCTTAGAAATGTACAGCCTATCAAGACTCAATCATGAAGAAATAAAAAATGTGAACAGACCTATAACCAGTAAGGAGACTAAATCAATTGTCAAAAACTTCTAAACAACAACAACAAAAAAGCCAGATGGCTTCACTGGGGAATTCTAGCACACATTAAAGAAGAATTAACACTAAAAAAACTGAAGAGGAAATACTTCCAAACTCATGTGGCCAGCTTTAACCTTGATACCAAGACCAGACAAACATACTGCGAGAAAAGAAAACTACAGACCAATATTCCTGATGAATGGCGATGCAAAAATGCTTAACAAAATCTAACATATCAAATTAGCACATTAAAAGGATTACATGGCATGACCAAGGGGGATTTATTCTTATAATGTAAAACCAGTTCAACATATGAAAATCAATCTCTATCATAAACCACATTAATAGAATGAAAGACAAAAATCACATGATCATCTCAATAAAAGCAGAAAAGGGTTTGACAAAATTCAACACTCTTTCATAATAAAAACACTCACAAAACTAGATAGAAAATAAAAAACCTACCTCAACATAAATACCAAACCCACAGCTAACATCATACTCAATTGTAAAAAAGTGAAAGTTTTTCCTCCATGATCAGGAATGAGGCAATGATGCCCACTCTTGCCACTTCTATTCAATATAGTAGAAATTCTAGCCAGAGTAATTAGACAAGAAAAATAAATAAAAGGCATCCAAATTGGAAAAGAAGTAAAAATATCTGTGTTCACATTTACAGACATGATCTTACATAAGAAAACCCTAGGGGTGCCTGGGTGGCACAGTCGGTTAAGCGTCCGACTTCAGCCAGGTCACAATCTCGTGGTCCGTGAGTTCGAGCCCCGCGTCGGGCTCTGGGCTGATGGCTCAGAGCCTGGAGCCTGTTTCCGATTCTGTGTCTCCCTCTCTCTCTGACCCTCCCCCGTTCATGCTCTGTCTCTCTCTGTCCCAAAAATAAATAAACGTTGAAAAAAAATTTATAAAAAAAAAGAAAACCCTAAAGATTCCATAGAAAAACTGTTATAACTAATAAGTGAATTCAGCAAAGTTGCATAATACAAAATGAACACACAAAAATCAGCTGAAAAGGAAATTAAGATAATAGTCCCATTTATAATAGCATCCAAAATAATAAAATGCTTAGGAATAAACTTAACCAAGGAGGCAAAGACTTGTACACTGAGAACGACAAAATATTCCTGAAAGAAATTAAAGAAAATACAAATAAAGGGAAAGAATGCCACGTTTGTGGTTTAGAAGACTTAATATTGTTAAAATATCCACGGTATACAAAGCAATCTACAAACTCACTGCAATCCCTATCAAAATCCCAACAGCATTTTTTTTTTTTTTTGCAGAAATAGAAAACCATCCTAAAACTATATGGAATCTCAAAGGATTTGAAAGAGCCAAAAGAATCTTGAGAAAGAAAAGACAAAGCTGGGGGCCCCACACCTCCTGATTTTCAAATACATTACTAATATATTCCAAATGTATTACAAAGCTACAACAACCAAAACAGTATGGTAGTGGCATAAAGACAGATATATGGAACAGAATGGAAAGCCTAGAAGTAAATTGATACATATAAGGCCAAATGATCTTTGACAGCATTGCCAACGGTGTCAAATGGGGAAAGGATCGTCTCTTCAACAAGTGCTGCTGGAAAAACTGCATATCCATATTCAAAAGAAAAAAGATGGACCCTTACTGTACACCATATACAGAAATTAACTCTAAATGGATTAAAGAACTAAATGTTAGACCTGAAACCACAAAACTCCTAGAAAGAAAAAAAAAAAAAGGGAAACACTTCATTACAGTAGATTTAGAAACGAGTTCTTGGATATGACACCAAAAGCACAGGCAACAAAAGCAAAAATAGACAAGTGGGACAACATCAAACTGGAAAACTTCTGTGCAGTAAAGGAAACAATCAACAGTTAAACGCAACCTATGGAACAGCAGAAAATATTTATAGATATATACCTACAATATATAAAGAACCTTTGGAACTCAACAACAACAACAACAAAAATAACCCAATTAAAAATGGACAAAAGACTTGAGTACACATTTCTCCAAAGAAGATACACAAATGACCCACAAGGATACGAAAAGACATTCAACATCACTAATCATCCAGTAAATACAAATCAAAACCACGATGAGTTATCACCTCATACCCATTAGGATGGCCATTATAAAATAATTAATAATAATAATAGTAATAACAATAATAAGTAGTAGTATTGGCAAGGAGGTGATGTGGAGAAATTGGGACCCACGTCCACTATTTTACGCTGCTGGTGAGAATGTAAAATGGTACAGCCCTATGGAAAACAGTACTGTAGTTCATTAAAAAATTACAAACGGACCTACCAAACTAAAGAAATCCTCTTATATTCTACAATATGGATGCACTTTGAGGGCATTACGCTCAGTGAAATAAAACAGTTTCAAAAAGACAAACTGCATGCTTCCGCTTATATGAGGTACTGAAAGTAGTCAGACTCTTAGAATGGTAGCTGCCAGGGGCTGAGGGAAGTGAAGAAAGAGCTGTCCTTCGAGGAGTACGGAGTTTCAGCTTCACGTGATGAAAAACTTCTAGAGACGTGCTGCACATCTACGTGGCTGCTGGTACTACGACTGTGCTGCATACGTCAAAATAATTCACATGATAAATGCTATGTTGTGTGCTTTTTACCACAATAAAAATCAATAAATAATTTGGTCCTTATTCGTCTTCCTAACTCCCCCCCTCCCACTGCCATCCTCTTCATAATAAAGAAAGAGCTATCTTAAACTGCCCTGGCTTTGCCAATGAGGCTTGTTTTTAATGAAGGGAAGAAGAGAGGTGGAAAAGAAATGACAATAAAATGCACACAAGAGTTGCCTGTGTTACTGTCTCTCCTTTCTGAGCTAACCAAATCCACAGGCTGCAAATGGGACTCATCAGGGTCACGTACTGAGATAAAGGGATTTTTTTCAGTTCATTATTTCTAGCACCTTATATTCTTGATTACTAGAACCATACCTAGGGCAGCAACGATAATAGATAATGATTTGTTGAATACGTGTCAGCCACGATGCTATGCCATTTATACATACAACTGTATTTGAAATTCAAAGCTTTTGAGAGATAGGTTAGGTTACCAGCCAAAGGACACACAGTGATAAATGGCAGAGTAAGCATTTGAACCCAGGCCTGCCTGATTCCCAGGTTGGTGCTTTTAACCCCAGGGGAGAGAGCCCTTTGTTGCCACTGTATGGCCACTACATGGCTAGATCATCCTGCTTGCTGGATGTGGGGAAAATTCAAGAGGCAGAGCACAAATGTAGTCCTTCCTTATCTGCCCATTACATTTCCTGGTGTATTCCCTAGTGCAAATAATAAAAAATGACTACTATTACTACTACTCTGTACTGTTACCACTACTTACTGAGAATTAGGTTTTGTTAGATACTGTGCTAGGCTTCTGTTAGAATTATTTTCCTTCATTTTATAGAGGAGGAAAGTTAAAATGCAGAGAATCCAATAATTTGCCTCAGGTCAAATTAGCTTATAAGGTGAAGCCAAATTTAGAGCCCAATATTATCTGACTCAATGCAAAATATGTTATTAAAGATTTGGAGGCTGGAATCAAGACCACATTAATTAAATTGACACATGACACTAACTTGTGCACAGCCCCTAACTCTTTCAAAGGAAAGAAAGAAAGAAAGAAAGAAAGAAAGAAAGAAAGAAAGAAAGAAAGAAAGAAGGAAAAAGAAAGAAAGGAGAAAAAAATGGATAATGTTAATGTTCAGTAGAAATAAGACAAGACACTATGATGTGACCTGGCAAAAGTAAGTGGGTCAGTGCCAACTTCAAGAGTGTTTAGTCTCAGGACAACTGGGGAGGTGGCTTACGTAAGCCAATGTTCAATCCAAATGAAAATAGGCAGGAGCGTCCAGAGGGGTGTCTCCTTTTGCCCCAAGAAGTTCTTCTAGGCAACAAAGCATAGTTGTTCAAAGTGCCAGACATAAATTTAAAAAATCTATAAATATTAGATATGATTATTTCTACTTCAAAATAGTAAGTTAAGCCAAATGATTCATCTGTAATTAAATAAATCAAATGGGGAAACTGCCAACTATCCACATCCTGTTAGGTGATATAAACAAAGAATAGCATGTTAAGATGTTGAAATTTTTTCTTATTCCGTCTGATGCTAATGGGGCCACAACTAGGGTTATATTTTCTTTCAAGAAATCCACAGATGTGCTTTGTGGAAGATGATATATCTATGAAGACTTTTTTTTTCTTTTTTAATTGAAGAATAATTTCAAAACAGTTTCCAGTCTAGGAAAATCTCACATGATATACACCTAACCTGCAACAGGCTTATTTCCCATCAATTTCCCACCTTCCCCTAAAGGATGGATAGGACTCAAACAGGTACGTCTTCCAAGTTCCATGCTGTTTTCATGATGTTCCAATCTTAGAATGATCTTTCCCCGTCTCTATTTGTTGAGTGTATTCATAAAACTTTTATTAAATATCCCTCTTCTCTACCTCCTTTTCAAATATACTCAGGAAAATATAAGCAGCTCAAGGCTTCCTTTTTTTTATGATTGTGGAATATTCATATAAGCAGCTCATAAAATATTTATGTATTCACTCTTCCAAATACTCATTCTTCCAAATAATTCTAGAGCAAATACCTATTATTACCACCCAGAACAAAAAATAACATAATAGAACTCTTCCCCAAGACCCCTGTGCGCCCTTCTCTTGTTACAACCTTCTCCCTTACCAACAGAAGAAACCACCATCCCTACTGGGTATTATAATAATCATTTTCTTCCTTTGCTTTATAATTTGCACCTAATGACACATCCCTAAGTCGTATGGTTTAGTTATTTGTTTTATAACATTACATAAATAGATTCATACCGTATGTATTACTTCACATGGTGCTTCTTTTACTCTATATCACACTTGTGAGATTTAGCCATGGTGTTGGGTACAGCTGTGATTCATTTACCTCAATTGCTATACACGGTTCCATTCTATGAACGTACTTCAATTTATTTATCTACATTGGAATGTAGATCAGACTTGTGGGTCAATTCCAGTTGGGAGCTATTCTGCCATGTCATTTCTTGTTCAAGACCTGGTACAAGCATGCATGATATTCTCTAAGATTTTTAACCTACATGTAGTATGCACAGGGGATATACGCATGTATATATACACATATATTCTTGCCTATGCATTTCAAACTTATGCCCTATATATTTCAAATTTAACAGATAATGCCAAACTACTTTTCCAAATCAGGCCAATTACACCTCCACAAGCAGCGGAGTTCCTCTTAATCTACATTCTTATCAACACCTGGTATTGCTAATTTGTACAATCAGTTGAATATACTGTGGCAATTTGTTAATGGCTTTAACTTGTATTCCTCCACTTCCTAATGAGGTTGACATCTTTCCATATGTCCACTGGCCATTTAGATAGCCCCTTCTGGGAAGGGCTTCTATGAAAGCCTTTTTACTCCCCATTTTACTACCAAGTTGTCTACTGTATTCAAATTAATTTATACAAAAATATTCATTTCTTTATAAATTACAAACACCTTATATAGAGAGACACTATACTTTGTATATTCTGAATCTATATTTCTTTTAAAAATCTAAGTCAGTGCTATCCTGTAGCCGGTAGTCACATATGGCTAACGAGAAGTTAAGATGTGGCTAAAGAATTGGTTGGAAATTTTAGTTTAATCTAATTTAATTTAAATAGCCACACATGGCTACTGGCTACCATAATGAACAGTGCAATCAATCATAAATATGAGTCTTTTGTTAACTATATATCTTATAAATATACCTAACCAGTCTCTGTCTTTTCAGTATCTTTATGGTATAAGGATTAAAATGCAAATTTAATGTAGTGGAACATATCAAACTTGCTCTTTATTATTATAAATATTTTGCTTTATTAAAAAAAAAGTTTCCCACTCCAAGTTCATGAGATACTCTTCTAACTTCTATGAGGTTTATAGCTCTGCCTTTCACATTTACATCTCAAATCCCCCTGGAATTGACTTTCGAATGTGCTAAGAATTGAGGAACCGATTTCATTTTTTAAAATATATAGATGCCCAATTTCCCTCGTATTAATTATTAAAAAGACTATCTTTTCTCCACCAATTTGCTGAGTTTTGGTACTGAGACTACATGAGCCTCATTTTAAAAACATAAAAACACCACACCAAAACAAAAAAAACTAGGGACTGTCATCTCTTTTTGTATTCTCTGCAACAGATTATATAAAAGTTTTCCTCCTTTAAAGGTTGACAAAACTTGCCAATGAAGTCCTCTGAGCCGGGCATTTTTCTTTTAGGAAGATTTATTTTACTACCAATTAAATGTTTTACAGATTATCCCAATCTTCAGACTGTCTACTTACTTGTGAATCAGTATTGGTGAGTTCTATTTTCTAATAATTTTTCTATCCAACTAAATTTTCAAATTCATCAGCACACAGTTTTCATAATAATTTATCTTTTTATTTTATGTAGCATTTACACTGTTATCCTCTTTTTCATTCCTTAGAGTGACCACATGTGCCTTTTATCATTCTTTCATGATCAGTATTGCTGGACGTCTGTAAGTGTATAAGACTTTTTTTTTTTTTCAAAAAAACTTTAGACTTTGTGAATATATATTTACTATCGTTTTCTTTCATTTATGCTGTTATCTCGATTCCTTCCTACTGTCCACAGTGTTCTAGATGATCTTTTTCCCTGTACCTAACTTCATGAAACAAATGTCTACTAGCTTTCAACCTTTTTTGAAAAATACAAGCTAGGAAGACCATAAATTTTTCTCTAAAGACTGTTTCATCTGCACCTACGTGTACTGATTTGTTATTGTTCAATTAAAAATAGTTTCTTAACTTCTAGGATGATTTCCCCTTTAACACGTAAGTTATTTACCCCAAATATCTAAGATTTTCTGGTTATCCTTTTGCTACTAATTTCTAGCTTAATTATTACACTGTGATCAGAAAGGATAAGGTCTTCTGAACTTGATTTCAGTCCTTTGAAATGCAAAGAGATGTGATTTAAGTTCTGGTAAATGATCAATTTCTTAAATGTTTCACATACACTTGACAAAGAGTTTGTACTCTGTACCTTTTTACTGCAGTGTTCTGCATATGTCTGTTATGCCAAGTTTGTTAATCACATTGGTCAAATCTTCTAGGTCGATACTGATAATCGTTGGCTTGTTTTATCTGTGACAAAGAGAAGTACTTTTTTTAATTTCCTATCACAATTGTGAATGTTTTTATTTTTCCTTCAGCAACTATTAATTTTTGTATCATATATTTTGAGGTCATGTTACTAGGTTTCACGTAATCTTAAAGTTTTAGATCTTCTTAGTACGCTAAAATTTTAATCATTGAAGTGACCCATTTGTCTATTAATATCTGATAATAATACAGCTATAACAGCATTCTTTTAGTCAATATTGCATGGCATATATTTTCCCAACTTTTTATATTCAGTTTATCAGTATCCTTATGTTTTAGATATGTTGCTTGCAAAGAACATACCATTAGATTTTTTAAGTCCAATCTGATAATTATTTTTGTAATTAGAGCATTTTTAGTTTCTGTAATTAACAGGATTAAATTATCTTGTGTTTTCTATTTGTCCTCCCTGTCATGAGTTTCTTTTCTTTTTCTTTCTTGTCCTTCTTTTGGATGATTGAGCACTTTTATCACTGGTACTTCCCATGTGCTAACTGTAAGTTATACTCAGTGTCTACTGTTTTAATGGCTATAAGAGAAATTAAAACATATCTATTTATCAGAGCTTGAAGTTAACATCTTTACTTTCTCTCAGGAAACAGCGGAATCTTAAAAGACAGTTTTAGACTCATCAACCTCCATATTTAATTTATATATTTTTGTTATGCACTTTTCTCATTTTTAATTATATCAGTATCATTCATTTTTATTTTTGTTATAAATGGTTAATACTCATTTAGATTCAATACTTGCTCTTCGGTGTGCATCTCAGACCTTTTATCTTACGCTCCTGTTCCTTCTGTTTAAAATACAACCTTCAGAATGTCCTTCAGTGCTGGTGACTAAAATTCAAGTGTTTACTTTGCTTGATTTTTTTAAACTTTTACTTCATTCTTGAACGATGTTTTCACTGTTACGAAATTCTAAGGCACTAGTTATTTTCTTTAAGCACATACACTTTCTACTATCTTCTGGATTCTATTGTTGCTATTGAGAAGTCAGGAGTTAGTCTGCTGGTCATTTCTTTATACTAACCTATCATTTTTAGGACTCCTTTTAAAATATTCTTTATGTAGTTGATTTTCTGCTGTGATATTATGATACCATTTTAAGGCAGAAGTCATTTGGAAATCTAAAGTAAAAATAAATTCATTAGTGTTCCTTAGTATTCATTATACCTCTTAAATCTATACATTTGACCTTTCCTTCTTCTAAATCTGATTTATAATGTAAATATAAACAGATAAATATAACTATTTTAAGGTCATGTTTTTAGGTATATACATATTCAAAACTGTTACATAACTCTGGTAAACTAAACATTTTATCCTTCCGATGTGATTGATCATGGGATGTATGCATGCAATCTGTGGCATTGTTTTTTTTAAATATATTACTTCTATTTATTTTCTCTTACTACTCCTAGAATTCTGATTATATGCAGAGAAGGTCTTTACCTTCTCACTCTACCCTCCATGTATTTTAACGTCTCTTCTACATTTTCTTTTTTTATAAATTGTTTTTAATGTTTATTTATTTTTGAGACAGAGAGAGACAGAGCATGAATGGGGGAGGGTCAGAGAGAGAGGGAGACACAGAATCTGAAGCAGGCTCCAGGCTCTGAGCTGTCAGCACAGAGCCTGACGCGGGGCTCGAACTCACGGACCGTGAGATCATGACCTGAGCCGAAGTCGGCCGCTTAACCGACTGAGCCACCCAGGCGCCCCTACATTTTCTTTTATCAAAGGGGACAATGGGGAGGGTCTCTCCCTGCTGCCTTCTGGATACTTCTTCTGATTTATCTTCTAGTACACTAATCCTCTCTTCAGCTGTATATAAATCTGCTGCTAAATCAATCATATGAGGTCTTTCTTCCAGTTATTTTATCTCTTGCTCCCAGAAGTTCTACTTGGTGCTTTTTTCCCAAGTAAAAATGGTCTCTGTTTTTTAAAAGTGAGTAGTTGAGCTCCCAATTCAATCACCCAAGTGCTTTTCTTCAAGACAAACACGATTACTTCAGACAGCTTTATACATACGACCCATTTCATCACAGAAAATATTTTAAAAGCACACATATTCAAGAGGAGAGAGTTAAAATCGATAACATTTTAATGCTTCATCAAGGAAAGGGAGTATGACTAGAATAATTTTTATTGGGAGTGCATAGTGGTGACCAGTACAAAAACTATTAGCATAGCTGGTACCACTGTCCTGATTCATACTCCGGCATTAGCACTTTACCCGCCATTGCTTTTGCATCCTCATTACAAATATCAACATGGTGAAAAAGGCAAATAGTATCTTTGTATCAGGAGGACAGTCTCCCAGAGAGATTTACAAGAGAGTCTTGGGAAACTGTTGCCCTAGGGCAACGCTTCCATTTTTTTAAAAGCATACGTTTATACGTGACATATATGTATTTATGCACTTCCATTTTTTAAAAGCATACGTTTATACGTGACATATATGTATTTATGTTTGCATATACACGTAGACTGTGACTTAGTCTGTACTGAAATCCCAGATCGCCATTTGCCAGCTGTGTGACTTTCGGTGAATTATCGAACCTGTATGAGCCTCCGTTTCCTCAACTATAAAAAAAAGAATAGTAACAGTGCTTATTCATAGGCATTAAATGAGATTAATTTATGTGTCGCGTTTAGCACAAAGCCTTACAAATATTAATAGTTTCAGAAAAATTAACTGTTACCATTAACAATTCCCTTTTAGGTTTGTTTTTTTTTTTTTTTGGGGGGGGGGGACAGAGAGAGACAGAGCATGAACAGGGGAGGGGCAGAGAGAGAGGGAGACACAGAATCGGAAACAGGCTCCAGGCTCCGAGCCATCAGCCCAGAGCCTGACGCAGGGCTCGAACTCACGGACCACGAGATCGTGACCTGGCTGAAGTCGGACGCTTAACCGACTGCGCCACCCAGGCGCCCCAGGTTTTTTAAACCAATTAAACTCTGAAGGTATGTCTTCAGAATAAAATGCTACAATAGCCTCTCAACAATTTTTGACATTAAGAACTAAGAACACTTGGCCCAGTTTACAATCTTAAATAGTTTGCCATTATGCAATTTTCATAACTGATTATACTTTCATTCACGTTTCGACAGCACCATTTTCAATACCGTAAATAGCTAATTTAAGCCTATTACCTGATTTATGAACAGGTTGGGTAGGTAGTTCCTGGTTGAGCTATTATAAAACGGTGACACTGTCTAATGTCCATTACACTTCCCAACCCAACTATACTGGCTGACTACAATGTCAATCCAGAAATTTTGTTGATACTGACAAATAACATCCAATATATCCCTGACATGGTTGTGTACTTTCAGAAACACAGGTCTAGACGAAGTCTGAACCGTAACAGAGCTATCCAAAGATCTAGATTCAGGATGAAAATTTACGGGTGAGTCAGCCACTGGATTTGATGTTGGGTTCGTGTAGTACTGATTTGTAGACTTGAATGCAGGAGTAATACCTGAGTGTGTCATTATTTATTGCCCTGAAATACAAGCTGAGGTTTACCCTGTTCAAAACATTTGCAATTTCTGATTTTGAACTTGATATCTCTCCAACTCATGGTCATGGTCATCATCTTCAGTCTCTTTTAATTTCTTCTGCCATGGTCCAGCTCTTCTTCACATTTCATAAACGGTTCTGCCATTTTTGAGAAACTTTGGCTGAAAAGCGTTGTGGTCCATCAATTTGCAGAGCTGAGTTTCTGTAAACTGTCACCTAACTACTTGTGACTCCAGGCAAGGCATTAAGTTATATCTCAGTTTTCCTTCATTTTCTCCCATTGAGCTGTCTTATTCTGGTTTAATTTGTAGGTACCAGGCACTGAACCAGGAGCAGAGCTGATCCATGAGAAGGCAGAGGAGGAGAAAGACATGCACGAAAACCCACTGAAAACTGGGTGATGACAGGGGCTCCCATCATGGAGCAGGCTGCTAAGCCATGGGTTAGGCGGGACTCTCCTGGAGCCAGCTCTGCCCTCCTGCGGTAGGCTGGGGGGCAGTCTCCATGACTCCCGGCTCCCTTCCTTCCCACTGACAGGAGATGGGCATGGGTGTATGTGCCGTGAGACAGGTCCTGGAGGGGTGCAGCTGGCCATAAGCCAGCAGCCAAGGCCCTGCCTGGCTGGGGGTGCCCCGCTAGAGGTACCTATCTACTCCCCAACAGTCCCGGGCAGTAATCTTGAAATCCCTAATGGGTTCTTTCACAAATCTTCTAGAATACATTCTATACTTTTCTAGTTCCTGGAGATATTTTTAGGTTTGCCTTTGACTTCTTTAAACACAATAAGGATAATTATCTATAATAAATGTCTGATGACTCCAAAGTCTGGAGAGTTTGCTGGTCTTTCTCTGCACTATGGTGTTTCTTCTGGTTCATGTTGGTTTTGTTGTGTGCTAGTTATCTCTGATGGTACTGCTGACTACCCTTGAAAATGCACCGGGGAGGTGGGTCCCAGTAGTCTAGGATGTAGGTGTCTTCCTTCAAATTAGTTTTGCATTTGTTTTTGCCAGGTGCCTAGGAGTACCAGGAACCCAGAACCACCTCAAACTAAATTCCCTGCCAGAGAGTTCTTGACCATCCATTTATGCAAATACGGGTCCTAAGTACACTGATGGGTTGAGCTGGTTGTGGTTACAACTTCTCAGAGACAGGTTTTCATTCACTGTCCCCACCTCCAGCCCCCTTCTGCTCAGCCTCAAGGCAGCTCTCCTGAGAATGTGATGCAGGTATTGTATTTAGAATTCTGAGATTCCAGCATAATAGGGGAGGGTTTCCCTAGGCTCCCCATTTAGATTGCATCCCAAGTTTTGTTTTCTGCCCTCTGCTGCCAGGCCAGAACTTCAAAACTGCAGCTCAATTTTGAAGATCAGTAAATTCCATTGGGTAAATAGAGTTCCCAATCCTTTTCCCTGTCTTGGATTTCAGCCTCCTGATCCCTTATTTTCTTATAGCAATTCGATGCTATTAAGACATCCTTTTTATCCAGTATTATAATTTTTTTTTTTTTTAGCCAGAGGGTCAGGCTGATTAGCCAGACTGCCATATTCCTGAAGAAGAAATGGCATTTCTTTATACTTCTGTCATTTAATGCATTCCATCTTGTACATAGCCTCCTAGCTACACACAAATCCATGGGAATTCCAGACCTTACCTCCTATCTTTCAGTATCGAAATTTAAAGTCCACTGCCCACTAAAGGGCAATGCTTTACCACCCTTCCATCTACTCCCATGTCTTTATTATACAGCTTTGCTACATTCAATCAATTTCAAGAACAACACTTTGAGTTTCAGGAGCAAGAAGGCTGTGGAGAGACAATTACCCACTTGAGGACACAGAGATGCATGGTTATATTTTAGGATATGTGTGGTCTTTTCACATGGTCTGTTGTAGGTGGTGTATGTGTGCTTTTGAATGTGTGTGTGAGTGTGCATGTGCACATCTGCACACGAGACAGAGAGACAGAGAGACAGAGAGAGAGACAGAAAGAAAGAGAGAAAATGTGTGCATTTAATATTTATTCCAGTAGAAGCTATCCCAGTTTTGTTGTGCATAGGGCTTTATGAGTATGAATGGGCATGGTGACAAAGAGTTCCTCGTCTGGGTAATCATAACAAACTTCTAAAAATGCCATCGTCAAAATGTATATACAACCCGAAAGCCAGTCCCATAGTGAACAGGATTAATTTGTATCATAATAATTTGTAATTTTAAATAATTCACATTTTCTATGCATAATTTAGACACTATGTGCTTGACTCTTACTGAGAATAATGTTTGCAATCGATCTGTCTCTGTGAAGGGACCATGTTACTTGGCCATTAGTTATCTATGCAAATTACTTAATATCTTTGGTTCAGATGCTTCATTTGTAAATCAAAGGACGTGGGCATGAAGTTGTATAAGACTCCTTCCAGCCTCACATTTCTTTCAAAGATTTATTTGTAACATAGAAAGCCATTTAGAAATAAGAAGCTTTTTGCATAAACCAGTTACATGCAAAGATACAAAAGAATTTCACAGATAAGATTTTGAGCAAAAGCCACCAGACACTAGAGTACCTACTGCTGGATTTCCTTCATATCAAGTTCAAGAACAAGCACAACTTATCTAATGTTGACAGAAGCCTGAGTAGACTTAGAAAGGGCGTGAGGTAACTCTCTGGCTTGTTGAAAATGGTTTATATCTTTATGGGGTGGGTGCACAGATGTATACATATGTAAAAATTCACCCAACTACACACTGATATGTGTTCACTTTACTGTATGTTATGCCTCAATTTTTTAAGTGTACAAAGAATTCAAGAAATTAAAAAGGATAGACTTTATTATCTCACTATCTCCGTGTTTCCTAAAATTCAGGATAAAGTAACTCACCTCTTCCTTTACAAAAGTAAATGGCATTTTACTTATTACTGCCCATGAATGCCTTACACAGAAATGTGCACAATGTATTTTAAAATCTTAAAATTTCATTTCTTTATTTAAAAAAAAAATTCTTGGGGCACCTGAGTGGCTCAGTTGGTTAAACGTCTGACTTTGCGCTGTTAGCACAGAGCCCACTTTGGATCCTCTGTCTCCCATGCGCATGCTCTCTCTCTCTCTCTCTCAAAAATAAACATTAAATTTTTTTTTCTTAAATCTTAATTCAACTTTCGCCAGGCCACAGTGGCATCCTTATCCATTCTACCCCACGCTCCAGTTATTCTGAATTCACGACACTGTATATTGTATTTTCCCTAAACTTCACAGGAAATCTATACCATTTAAATTATTCTGGAAGCTAAGTAGTTCTCTATCAATTTCCCTCAGCCAAGAAAAACATAAGAAAACCACACATAAATAATCCAAAAAAATTCCAAATTTGAAAAAAAAAAAGTTATGATGCTCAGTGGTAATAGGAAATATTGCCAACAATTGTTAAGTCCGTGTACTACCTTGAGACAGTCCAGCCCATTAATAATTGCCAGCACTATCAAGCACTCATTGTGCATCATAAGAGCATTTAACTGGCACTATGTCATGAGATAACTGTAACAATTCAGAAGATAGATACTAGTATTATCCCCATTTTACAGATGAGGAAACTAAAGATTAGAAGGGTTAAAAAAAATTAACCCAATTTTCTATGGCTAGTAACCAGCAATGGTGGATTTAAACTCAAGAAGCTGGATTCCACCACAAAAATCCTTTTTAAAAAAGCTTTTTTAATGTTTATTTATTTTTGAGAGAAGACACAGAGGGTAAGCAGGGAAGGGACAGAGGGAGAGAGGGAAACACAAAATCTGAAGCAGGCTCCAGGCTCTGAATTGTCACCACAGAGTCCGATGTGGGGCTCAAACTCAAGAGCCATGTCAGACGCTTAACCCACTGAGCCACCCAAGCACCCCCAATCCCCAAAATTCTTAACAATCACACTCTAACGTCCTTCCCTGTGATGAATTGAATGTCTCCCTTCACCTTGCACCTAGTTCCGCTTCTTGGGGACACACAGAACAACTTTAATCCCCTTCCACATGATAACATTTCAGACACTTGAATGAAACTCATGCCTCGCCCCATCTCTCCTACAAGTTAAAAAAACCACCTCTTACTTCTACAGTTTTTTATATGACTTGTTTCCAGTCATGTCACCTTGCTTAAGACTTCTCACAAAACGTACCCCAGTGTATTCACTGATTGCCTGGAATTGAGGAAAGTACATTCAAAGTGGTCTGATAAGAGCACAACACAAAGCACACTGCAGGACTGCTCCAAGAGAAGGACCACTTCAATGGAATCTAGAAATGCTTGCTAAGTAGTGGTAAGTGGTCAGGAGAAGGAACCTTGGGATTATGTGTACACACAGCCCATAGCATCATCGGGCACTGGCTCATACTCTAATGAAAGCAGACTCCAGGATATCAGCATAAAGATACGACTTCCATCTTTCCTTCTATCTTCCTTAAGCTAGGTCAAAGCCATTGATCTTAGAGCAGCACAGAGGGCAAATTCTACAGCTCCAGATTCCGTGGTCCAGGCAAGCCATGTTACACAGATCTTCATTAGAGTTGACCTACTATTTTTTATATGTGTAGAAGTCCAGATGAAAACCCAAGACTGGCTGTGAAACAACCCAAGTAGATAAGATGCACACTACCCACTCATGAGAACTCATCTTTGGTAAGGACTACCCGGATTCAACACAGGGAGCCCAAAAGCCTAATGTTCATATTGCAAGGGTTAGTAATAACACTACCCTCAGGTTAGGGCCACTGGGTATGTGCTGTGTATCCTCATGACACAAAGCCCAAATGCAGGAGGAGGGCCGGAAATATTGACTCTTGTTCTTTTTTTTTTTTTTTTAAACGTTTATTTATTTTTGAGACAGGGAGAGACAGAGCATGAACAGGGGAGGGGCAGAGAGAGAGGGAGACACAGAATCTGAAACAGGCTCCAGGCTCTGAGCTGTCAGCACAGAGCCCGACACGGGGCTCGAACTCATGGACCGTGAGATCATGACCTGAGCCGAAGTCGGACGCTTAACCGACCAAGCCACCCAGGCGCCCCTATTGACTCTTGTTCTTAAATCCACCAAAACTATCCGATCAGGCTTATCAGAGCCTCAGAGAAAAGTATGAACTAGATGTATCATAACTGACAGGGGCACAGCATGGTCTGGCCCCTAGCACTGATGTACTGTGAAAATATGCTGTATCCCATGGCCTGATGGCTGAGGTCTTCCCGGTCATTAAATTGGGGTAGAGACTAGGGAGAGCAGGAAGAAAGAGAAAAAGCAGAGGGTCTTAAGGTACGGAGGAACACCTGGGAGTAATAAAGATAAATGTGACAAGGAAGTAAACACAAGAGAGAAAAGAATGTTGCAAATAAGACACAAACTAACGGCAGCTATTCTGATTTATACAAATATCAGAAAAGAGAACAGGAACCTGAATTAGAAAAAACCAACCATCTTTGTAAAAAGCTCTGGTTTTAAAGACAGGTTGATTGATCGTCAGAGATTACCGAACAACAAAGAAATGCCACCTCCTATATTTTAGGAAACAATCACCAATTAAGCCAACTAAAATATTTACCGAGGAAAACCAAGAGCAGAAGCCATTCATATTATAATTCAGGAATGGGTTTTAATACGTTCAAAACTTCAAATTGAGATTTTTCTTATGAAACTTAAACTCAGCCAAACTGCTTCCAAACCTACTTACTCCTTCACTGACAAACAGAATGATGCTCCTGGGGCTCAGATCTTATTATTAATAAATACTTATTAAGTATCCCTGGTGTGCTGAATGTAGCACATAATAGATGGATAAATACATTGTGTGCCCTCCCTGGAAGAGCTTAGAAGTCTTAGAAAGCTGATAGGCCACACAAATAAACACCCCCAAATTTCTTCCAGAGAGTATTTTCAAGAGTCAATGCCATTATCATGCTTTGGTGTGAGGTGCAAAGAAGAAAACGAAGTTGGACTTGATTTGATGAAATGGGAGGAACACATGGGTAGTATTATTCTAGCAACACACACCCTTCTCTCTCCCTTCTCCCCCACCCCGGCAAGGTGCAGCCCCCCACTCCCGTCCATAGCTAGTCCCTTTACCCAGGTCTCCCTCCATCTCCTCTCCCTGCCACCAGTCTGTCTCAGACCTTCATCGTTTCCGGCCAGGACCACCACGAAGGCCTTTCCACGAGCTCTGCCACCAGGTCTCACCACTCTGAGCAAATCCAGTGCCTCGTTTCCCGAGGAAAAGATTTTTTTTTTTAATAAAATGTAAATTTCACAGTGTCGCTCCTCTGTTTAAAGATTCTTCAGTAGATACCCACAGCTCTCAGGATATAGATCAAATTAATCCCTTACCGTGACATAAAATGATCTTCGCGGTTTGCATTTCCATAAATTTTCATTCTCCTCTCATGGCATGACCCCTCAGGAACCCATCTACTCCAGACCCCCTGCTTTTTATTTGAAGATCTCCAACTCTGTCGTGCTTTCTCGAATCTTCCTGCCTTAGCTCCTGCTGAAGGGGGCCCGGGGCCAGCCTGCCCTCCCCTCCTCTTTAGCCAGCCCAAGTACCACCTTTGCTTAGAAGGCATTTTCGACCCTTCCTGCATCTCCCTGGGCGGGCCCTCCCCCTCCAGGCCCCTACCCATCCTCGTATGAGATCCTACAGTGCCTCTAACTGGGACACTGTGCTGAGTCTTGTCTGTCTCTTCAAGTAGACCAGGAGCTCCTCCAGAAAACAACTGTAGCCCATCCCTTTTTATACCTCTAGCATTTGGTACAGAATTTGTAAGAAAAAAGTGAGAGGTAATGAATCTAAAGCAATAAAATGATGTTTTCAAGTAAAGGAATGAATGAAGGATCACACGGTTGGTTCAGCCTGGAGGGAAAGGACTGGACTCCAAGCCTCAACACCGAAGTCTCGCAGGAGTTGGAGGTGGGAGTGGGGGAGGGGAGAACCCCCAGAAGTGAGCTGAAAGGCGGCCTCCGCCAACCGGGAGAGCAAATTAGTCTCAGCAGCCTGCTGTGCCCTCACAGCCTGGGAACCAGGAACCAACTCACAACCTTTGTACAGTTCGTATCAATATCTATTATTTTTACACAATTCTTCTTGGCTACCTGCTCACCTCAGGCAGTAAATCAAAATCCTATCTTCTGACCTTCTGGAGGGTCCCCTCTCTTCCCTGGCTCGGAGGGAAGATGATCTCTTCTCCCTCTGTCAGGACTCCTAATCTAGGCCCTCCTCCACTCCAGCGCACTCACAGGCACCCCCACAATAACAGGGTGCTGGCAAAGACTTCGCACAGGACGCCGGGGTCATGGTGGGGGGCGGGGGGTCAGTCACGTGGTCTCTCCCTCGCAGGAGGTGGGGGAGCTGTGGACGCACTGAGGAAGGTATTCGAGTACCCATTCACATCAGGCTCTTTCCTTCTCCTCCTCCTCGGTTTTTTTCCACCTCCTCACGGAGAAAGCGTTCAGCTGGAGAAGGGCAGGCTTGACTGCCCATGCCGTCAGGACGGTGAGGCTCAGCCCCACCGTGCGGGGCCGCAGGCAGAGATGAGAACGGTGCCCGGTGCCCCACACGCAGGGCCAGGGCGTGCGCGCCCAGGGTGGCAGGAATTAACCAAGCCCCACGTAAGCCGCCGCCCACCCCTCCCTCCAGCGTCTGCACGTGACATGGGGAGGGTGCTGGCCGTGGCCGCCCCTTGGTGTTCCCCTGCCACGCAGGAAGCATGGGGGGGGGGGGGGTCATCAAGAGCCGACGCCGTGGCGCTTCCATCCGAGGCTGACATTGACTCTGGATGCAATTTAGCAACCTGCATGCAGTGAATAATAACCCACTGGGGTCTCTTGCCCTCACAGAGAAACGGGAGGAAGAGAAGAGCAAAAGAGAAGGGAGACAACCAGGTTAAAGAAGAAGAAAGGAGAAAATGAGCGATACATAAAGCGAGAAGGGAGAGTGAATTACTTTCCATATGTTTAGTGATTAAAGGAAATGAAGTGTGAACAACACGGTGAGGAATTAATACTCCTATTGAAGCTATGTATTTAATATGATTAGCAGGAAGCCACCTTTAAGGTGTCGGAGAGCATTAACAGGATCGCCTGAGCCTCCTGCTCAGTGCTGTGTGCTTGAGGGCGCAGGGTCAGGACGTGAGTGACCCTGGACAGTATATGGAGTCTCTCCAAACCTCAGTTGCTTTAACCATAAAATAGGGATAATAACAGTATCTACCTCATAGGCTAGTTTTACGGATTGTGTGCGTTCCTCATGCAAAATACTTAGAACGGTATCAGGCACACTGAACAGTAACTGCTACCTAATTATTATTATATTTTCATCTTTGATTCTAGATTCCGAAGATCCTCATCCCATTCATTAAGTTCCCATGGAAGAAAAATCCACCTTAGCATCAACCCTTGACAAAAGACCCTAAGCAGGTGGTTGAGCACTAACCAGGCTCCAAGGGACTGCTGGATGGAGCAAACAGGTGGATTTCTTCAAAATTAATGTCTCCCCTTTTAACTAATGGTCCTTTTGCCCATCTGCTCCCTACTCCCTCTCCCCACCCCTAAAGACAGAGAAGCACTGAACTTAAGAGTTAGAAGCACTAGACTCCTACTACCGTGTGGCCTTTTACATGTGACTTAATCCTCTGAGCCTCGGTCTTCTCATCTGTAAAAAGCAGGCAAGTAGCCACTATCTTTGGGGCCGAAGTAAGGTAACAAAGGTGAAAGGGACCAACAACATAAGTCCCGCCGTGCGTTAGTCACACAGTAACTTAGATTCCGGTTTGAGTCTCAACCACCCCACCTCCTCACTCTCCACTAGCTGTATTTCAAACCCGGTAGTTGCACCCAAAGGCATCACCCAAGCCCTGGCCACAGGCAAACAAACATTATTCACTGACCTCCTCTCTATTTTAAGCTGCACCTCCCGGGACTGTTCCTGGCCATTCTGGAGAAGTCAAGCATCTTGCAGATGTAACATTACAGGCTTCCAGGTCCTTGGAGCAGCACTGCCCAATAGCACTTTCTGCAATGATGACAATTTATAACTGCAGTGTCCAACACAGCAGCCACATGTGGCCAGTGAGCACTTGAGATGCAGCTCAGCAACTGAGAAACTGAATTGTTATTTCATTTCATTTTAATTCATTTAAATGTCACTGGCCACGCGTGACCAGTGGCTACTATGTTCTGTACGGGACAACACTCACTCAGCCTTAGAGCCACTGCCACTTATGGCCAAAGTGCTAACTCTAGCCACTCGTCCGAGGAGCAAGACATCCGAACCTTCCAACCACCTGGCTGGTATCTCTATTTGGCCGCTGCTACCTCCATCAAGGGCAGTTCGGTAGAGCAGGAAAATGAGGTCGCTCAAAGGCTATTTCCAATGCCCTTCAATCACAAGACAACTAGAAGACTTGTTTTTAAAATGCAGGTAAAATCAACATTTCCCCTGGTTCATTGTATTTGGGGGAATGTACGTAAATTGCAGCTGTCTTTTAATGGTCCCTAAGGGTTTGCCCTGCAGTGGGATTACCTTGTGAGGTATCTCACCAAAGGGCAGAGCTTTTAGACCAGCAACAAAAAGCCTGTGCACTGACTTACAATGAGGGGCAAAACTCTACGGACCTTTTTGAAAATGAGATCCCTGGCATTTCAATTTCACTGAGTCAAAATTCCACAAGAATTACTTCACAATATTTTTTACATTAATCTTGCCAAGATCAGATTCCAAGAAGCAATAAAGAATATTAAGTTAGCTTTTACTTTAAATCGGAAAGTTTGTTAGGTTTGAAATCATACACAAATTATCATCTTTGCCAAACTGAGATTGGCCCTAAGGGATTGAGAGAGAGAAGACTCATCCTCTTGTGTGGAATGCGTGAGCCTCACGCACTTGCATGACCTTCGTTACAAGGTGCTAAAAGTGTTGTACGGATTGTTCTCAGCCACTTGCCCTAGACAAAAACAAAACAAAACAAAACAAAAAATCCCTGGCCCAAGTAAGAAGTGGGGATGGGAGGCAAAGCCCATCTGCTCACTTGATAAATATGTATCTAGTCTTTACTACGTGCCAGGAAGACACCAATGACCATGGGGCTCCAAGCTCAGTTACAACAAATCTATAAACGGGTAATGCTTGGACCAGGTACGCTGTCCACACAAGCTGTTTGGGAACACAGAGAATAGAGCAGCACATGCCACAGGAAGGTCAAGGAAGCCTTTGAGCTGGGACAGAAGAATGGATAGAAATATGCCAGGGAAGAATGGGCAGAAACAGGGCAGCAACATTTCAGGAAGAGGAAGTGGGAGGAGATCAAAAACACAGAGGATGAAATGAACCTTCTAAACTGGGGACAAGCCCCAAAACTGGCCCCATTTCATTTTGGGGCCTATCAGTCTTCTCAGTCTTTCCTAGCCCCTCTGGCCCTCTTCCAAATTCATGCAGCCAGTCCAAGAACAGTATGTTCCTTAGGGTCACACCCCATTTATAAAAAGGCTCCAAATTGGGTCCTGCACACAAAATCCCATGATCCTACTAATTGTAGGGGCTAAGGGCAGGCCACTCCAAAACGTGCCACTTTGGCATGCAGATTATTTCAAGCTAAAATCAATCAAGGCCCAAAAGACTCGGGAAGAATTCTGCCTAACTGCCTAAAAAGAATTTAGATAAGAGAACCTGCTCCAGGAAGAGAGCTATCATCATAGATAACTACAACATAATATGAACTAGGGGTGATAGGAAGGAATTTGACAAAGTTACCCTGTTAAAATTCCTCTGTATGTCCCATAGTTTTTGAAGACCAGCAAACATTTATTTACTAGACATTTACCTTTTTTCATCTTCCTGTGAATTGCTCTCCTTCCTTTCAAAGTCCCAGACCCTTACCCCCCTTTCCTTAGTTCAGGATGATGAATATATCCCATTTTTCCTGACTGCCTTTGAAATCTCATGTCTGTGCAGATTCCCTATATGTACGATATTAAATTTGATTTTCTCTTGTTAATCTCATTGTCTCCTGTCAATGTAATTCTTAGACCAGCTAGAAGAATCTTGAAGGTAGAGAAGAATTTCTCCTCCCCGACACAATCGAGGCTGTGGCTGCTTTTTACAAAGCCCCAGCAATCTACCATATATGTGAACGGTGTTTGCTACTTCTTGGAAGAGACACCCTAAAACAACTGCTGCAGGTAGCCAGCTCACCATAGGATGATGATCCAATGATTTTAGAGAGAGCTGGTGGCCATTAGAGTGAACTGATTACGTTGGGAAGTGTTGCAGTACTTTAAAAAGAGAGGAGACGCTACATGACAGTGAATTTAACGAGAGGAATGTCAGGACGCTAAAAGCAGCTGTAAAGTACAGCACGACAGAGTGATGCAGGTGAAGAGGAAGGAGACAGCAATGACCAAGGTAAATGTGGGCTAGCTGGAAATGTTTCTGACATGCCATTAAATTCTTAAAATTGATCTTTCTGTTTTAAGTTCATTTATTTGAGAAAGCCGGAGACGGAGAGAGAGTGTGTGCGCAAGAGGGGGAGGGACAAAAAGAGAGGGAGAGAGAAAAACCCAAGCAGACTCCATGCTGTCAGCGCAAAGCCCGACTTGGGGCTCGATCTCACGAACTGTGAGAACCAACTGAGCCACCTAGGCGCCCCCTAAAATTGATCTTCTAGGCCGCTTTTAAGAGACCAAGTTTTAACAAGGTAAATCTACCCCCATTCAGGAGGAAGCTAGATATTCACTGGAAACTATGTAATATTGCAGATGAATATACATTCAAAACTAGCCTATAATGGTTGGATGAAAAACATATGTTCCATTATGTGAGAATATCTCATTTTAAGGGACAATTGCAGAATATACAAAAATGTTTCTTTCTTCTTTCTTACTATTCTATACGCTAGAAAAATATCAGATTTTTTGCAGGGTTTTTTGGATCCTCTTATAAATTAGGTCACCTCACCAGGCTTTTTGGACATGCTGGGTGGATTTTCCCAAATAAAGACATCACAGTGGTCAGCTGGCAATATGAGTGATAGAATTCAGGTCCCCAGAAACTGGAACCAAGTAGGGCAGCACTGTGAAAAAAAGCAATGGACTAGCCATCAGATATCCATTAGGCTTAGCTTTGGATACCAGGTCCCCCCGTTGATCCTTGTGTGCATTTAAAAAGACAGGTCTCTTAACTCTCCAGACCTCACTTTTCTAATCCGTAAAAGGGGACCAGTGATTAATTTCATAAGATTACTGGGAAGATTAAATACAATGATACAAGTTAAAGCACCTGAAAAATATAAGTCAGTAAATCTTAGTTTAATTGAGTCTGGTAATGCCATTCATTTACCCATTAATAGGAGAATGAGGGTGTGCAATCTGAACATGTTGAGTAAGATGCCCACATAGCTATTAAAACTCCTGGCTTCTGACCCCTCACCTAATTATCAGTCACAAACAGCACTGACCAACCCAGTTGCCTTTCATTTACTGTTCCTTTCACATTCTGCAATGAGACACTGATTATGGGAAAAGAAAGCATATTAAAAGGCATGGTTACTTGCTCTCTCCCCTATAAGCCTGTGGGTAATTGATTCGTAGACTACCCATTATGAAGTTGGGGTCTCCTTTTTCATACAGGATTTGAAGCTCCAAAATGAAGACTTGATCAAAATAAAGCTGAAAAAGGATTCCTTAGTCCCTCCCAACTGTAATGTCTTTTGGAACAACTGACTTGAAAGTCAGCTTTCCTTCTCCAGGATCCTTCTCACTTCTTCTACCCATTCAAACTACTGGCAGTCCAACCAACTTATTTTTATTTTACTTATTTAATACTTCACTTTTTCTCAAAGAGACTTCTAATTCCAGCTCAGAACAGAAATTCACCTGTTTCCGAATCTCCACTCTGGGGAATTCCTACAATAAGCCAAGCTCATTGTCTATCACATGCAGAACCCAAAAGCTCTACATTTACCTGCTTGATTTCAATGTTATTTAACATGCATATAGCCAAACCTTCCCAAAATAGACTGTAGACCCGGCCATCCTTATCTCCAATCTTATGAGTCAGTGTGTCTAAGTTTGGTATTTGATGACCCTCTGAATATAGCTTATAAGTTAGAGTTCTAGGAGTCCAAATATACAAGCCATATGGAAAGCAAACAAAACCAAGTTTAAGATTATAAACTCCTATTCTTCATAGATTTTATTCCAACTATTCCAACAAAACACTTACTCATATATATCAAAGCATTTGTTTCTCTCACAACTTTCTAAAATTCAAACTCCTTCCTAAACTAACATTCCCTAACACACATTTATGGAATGGTCCCAACATTTTGGAAATACTATCCTTGTCTGACGTGAAAGATGCCAAATAGAGGCCATATGGCATTTGTTTTCTTACAGGCTTAATGTCAACTATAAAAATAATAACAACAACAACAACAAAACGTGATACAGTCTTTTAAGATGGTCTATCACCTTAAAAGAATTCATTTGCATAAAAAAAGGGTGATACTCATTTGCAAAAAGGCAGGGAAGCATCAAAATGAGCCAAAGAAAATTTCTGACCAAGATCTTGCTTGAAAATTGGGAGGTGAAAAAGAAAAAGTCTTCTGAAAAGAAACTGAAAGCCCCTTGCCCCGTTCTGAAGGCCAATGGGAGCTCAGGGACTAAGAGAAAATAGACTTTCTTCTTTGGGTTCATATCAGAGGCATCTTGAAAATGAGATCAGTGATGTTGCAGATGAACTGGCCGGAGCATTTAACTCCCTTCACCACAGGAGAAAGATCACATTCCCACAGAGGAATACACTACAAATCCTTTCAATCAATTCAGCTTTTCACCCTGTGTCTCCCCTAAAGAGCTTATCTCTGGAGAGGCCTAGGATGATAAAAAGCCCCCAAAGGAATTGAAACACAATCCTGAGACTAACAGCCCTTCTCCTCCCTTAAAGAAGGGAGTGGGGGAACCAAGACAGTAAAGAGTAGGAAAGTGACAGTAAAAAGGAGGAGAGTCAATAAAACAATTTCCCCAACTCTGTTATGCTTGTCATTCAAATATCATTTCCTTGGTACTTCAGCTTCTCAAGGAAAAGTTTTAAAGGGATAGGGCTGCAGCAGGGAAAACAAGGAAGGAGATGATATTGCCTTATCTTGGGCCAGAATGTCATGTTTTAATTGCACAAGATATCGTTTGTTGGTCTCCAGCACCATTCTAATCTCTAAGCTCTCTCCTGCATGCCAGGTCTCTAAAGCCTAGAAACTACCTTTCCTAAATGCCCTTGCTGCCAGGTTTCTGATTAGATTCCACCAGCAAGGGGCACTAGAGTAAGAGGAGGACAGCAGAATGGAAAGAGAAGTCACTGCACTCCAGGTACAAGTGGAGGCAAGTACCTGGGCATTGGTACATGCCAGTAACATCAGGCATTTCTTGAGAATCACTGCCCACCCCCACTCCCCCTTGCTCACTGCAGTTCCCACACTTAAATTTTTTTTGAATGGGGTTTCCCTGGCCTCCACTCCCCCAACTTTATGAAGGTTGAAGTTAGGCTGGCCTCACCCTTTGAATTCCCAGCGTTAAACCACTTCCTGCTCAAAATATTCATGGTGGCTTCTGTGGATACTGATACATTGGTCTATCCAATGCTTCACAAACTGGAGTACCTGTACCAACCCCAAGGTCACCAGGGGTATATACAAGCATATGGTACATGCTTGAGAAATAGGGTACACGTGCTTGAGGCTTACTTTCATAGTATCTACTTTTAGGAATTTATTTGTATATTAAAAAGAATCACTGAAATACTATGAAGGAAAGGCATTTTAAAATAAAATTTTAGGTATATACAAAGCTTAAGAGAAAAGAACTCTTATAGAAGGGCACTCTGTACTCTCAGAACCTGAAGAACATGTTTCCACCCTTTGCAATGATGAGTACCTTGGTGGAAAACTTAGAAACACAATGCACATCTATCTATCCTACCTGCCTACCTACCCACCTATCTGAGCATCTCCTGTGTTCTATTCCAGAAAACATTCTAGATGATATAGCAGCATCAGGCAGATTGAGTCTATACACTTTCCATGAACTGCATAATCAGGACATGCAGTGTTCAATTAATTGAGTTTCTACATAGGTCTTACCTTACCTACTCGAATGCAAGATCCCTCACGGCAGGCAAGGCACCATGTTTTAAGCTATGTGTTCTGTATTATGTGCCTCCAACAGTGCCTGGCCCATAGTCAGCAGTCAACACACATCTCCTTCGCTGCATTGAGGAATCAGTGAATAGACGAGTTGGTGGCTGAATACTTAACCAGCACAAGTGGCAATACACCATAGAGGTTAAAGCACGTAAAATACGCTATGAAACGCGTAGCCTTAAACAAGTTATTTTGCCTTTAAGTCTTAGATTAAATGAGGATAAGGATTGCACCTATTTTACAGGGCTGTGAGGGCTGGGGTGAAAAGTTCAAGAGAGATGATACGGGCAAGATGTCAGGTGTCTAAGTACCTAGCATGCTCCCCCATAAACATCAGCAATTATCGTTACCTATTTTCCCCGGATTCGAAGAGCCTAAAATCGGCTTAGATTATACGACTATATGGAGTCGGGTTCAACCTTTCCTCAATGGTTCAGAGAGCACCGAAGTGCTTCTGCGGGTCATTTGAAATAGAAATTGTGTCTCCAGTTCATTAGCCGGAATGGCAGGGAGTAGTGTGCCCTGGCTGTCCCCACTCAGGCCCTCACTCACACGACCAAAGCTGGCTAGGAAAAGCCGATGCTCTGGCCACGCGGCAGCCTTCCAAACCGGACTGTTACTTGGGGTAGGATGACAAAGTTAGCAGGGAGGCAAGAGCACAGTCAATGAAATAACACGTTTTGACTCTAAAAACGAAACTGATCCAGTTTACTCCTTACATGAAATTCAAACTGGCAGGAGTGTGAAGCGGATCACAGAGGCTAAAACCTGACTAAAGGCAAATGAACAATTATCAGTGATAATGTACATGGGCAGAGGAATGGCCGGTGGGGAGCCCGTGGCACCCGTGGTAAGTCCGGTTTTATTTAACATTTTAGTTGATGATCTGGAAGAGAGATAAACAGAAGACTAAAGAGAGATGCTGAAGTGGACATCTGCTGGCTTTCCTGCCAGGCACCCGCCCTCCTGTCAGTGGTAACAACACCCAAGTTGTGTTTTGAGAAACCCCCTCCCCCAGTGAGTAAAATCTCCATGGGACTGTCAAACAAGATGGCCCATGCTGGGCCAAAAAGACGCCCCCTCCCTGGACTTTAAATCGTAAGCAGGGTATCACAAAAACTTAGAAACCATAGAACCTCCTAGAACCATACCTCACCCCACCCCTTAAATTAGTCAATATCCTTTTCTGTGGCCCGCAACCAAAAACCCCAACGACTAGAGATGCAGCTTGTACTAAATGCACGTGGAGTCCGCATTTTGTTTATGTGACCCTTCAGCAATTCTCAAGATACTTTGCAGGCACGGGTGTAAGCAATGCCACTGTAGATAAAGCAAGTGATTTAAAAATTACAGTGTTTTGATTCAACTCGAAAAAAATTCACCATGACATTTTTTCTGGGAAAAAGAAAGGATTCTGATATTCACATAACAGAACAAATCACCTAACCTTAGAACTAAGGTGAAAGCAGAGAATCAGACAGGAGATTGCAACGAGATGAGGCACTTTTAAATGCCATTAAAGTTCTATATTGCATAAAGTACAAAACATCAGACATTAGCAAAGTACAACCATCGTAAGTGACCTCTATGGTACATTGTCTGAATTATTAGGTACATGCTTTCTTTAAAGAGAGAGAGTAGGGAGAGACTAAACCCAATGGAGTTTAGAGAAACGTAATAAAAAATGAATCAGGCTATCCAGGGTAAAGGGATGAATGCTAACGATATACTAGATTTGTTTTCCAAGAGCCCTGCTCTCCTGGATGGAAAGCATGTAAGGAGGCCACCATCTTTGCTTGAGGCTAAGAGACGCTCAACGATTAAGTGCTTCAGCCCAACTGGATGTTCTCTGTCACCCAACTAACCCTATACTGCCTCCATGACAATTCACCTACACTGCCTTTGGGCCAGGGGAACAAGCTTTCCTGTCAACAACTAAAAAGCCCACTCACTTGCAAGGAGAATTTGGAAAGAAAAGAGGAATTCTCTTCTCATTATTAGACAGAATCAAGATCCACTTCCTAGTCTACAAGGAACAGGGATTCCTACCCCTGTTGTTCTTTCCTCTCAGAATCTCTGAGCAATACCTGTGATGGAACTAGCCAGTGCAACATCCTGCCTGGTGATTTAGAAAGACCTAAAGTATACATTGCATACAGCATATAAAAGGGGTACGTGGTCACAGGTATATTAGATAGGTATAAGATAACTAGAATTGCATCAGAAGGGTCCCAAAAGAAACAGATGGCCATCCTAAATGGGGAGACTGAGGCAAATTTAACAGAGACTATTTATAAAGGTGTGGGCAGAGTCCAGGGAAAACAACAAGGTGGTTGGCTAAAACGCCTGGGTATGGATGCCTAAAGAGGCAAGGTAAGGGAGCTAGTAATGGAACCCTGCCCTAGGGTGACCGTGAAGGCATTTGTGGCCTTTGGGAGAAAAAGGCAGCCATTAGCAATCCACAGCACGGTAGAGATGAAAGAGTAGGGATGAAACTGGGGGGGGGGGGGGGGGGAGTGGCCACCCAGCCTCACCCTTCCAATGCTCTCTCTTCCCATTGGGGTCACTGGGGGCCCAGCGATCAGGTAAACCAGGTTCAGCCTCACAGCAGTTAAAGCAGGGGGAAAGGACAGAAAGTGGATCTGGAGTGTGTATCTGTATTGACATCTGCGTCTATATATCTCTCATGTCATAATGATTTGCCCATATTCCTCCCAAGTACTTGATGTCCATATGTTAACTCTTCTCTTTCTGTACAAGATCTTCTTACCCTAAGTGCTAATCTACATTCCCCTTAATTTCCTTAGTTAAAAATTAGGAGTTAGGGTGCAAAGGTGGCATTTTCTTATTCTCCCCCATACATACCCAGGCACAGACATAGGCAAAACCTTCTTTAAGGCCATAATCATAAAGGAAAAATTAAAATGATAAAAATGCTGCTAACTTCCCCTTAAGAGCTCAGAGGAAAAAGGACATCTTTGCTTTAACAACACATAAAGGGCAGAATCCATGTATCCTATATTGTAAGTCTACAGCAAAACTGCCCTAGACTAAGAGGGACAAGAAGCGGCTGAAACAGCAGCCTTGCCTTTGTCTCCCATCGTCTACTTTGTCTGCAGGCTCCCCCTGGAGAACAGCTCGCAGCACCTCCCAGTTCCTGACCAGAGACTAAGTTAAAGGTCTCCTGTGTGACTTGACCTACCCAGGACCCCAGTTTCTGCAAAATCCTCTTACACAGCATGTGACAGAGCAGGAATAACAGGAAGAAATTAAGGGGTGATTCAAGAGTACCGTGTTAGAAAAAGCTTGAACAAAACGAGATCTGTTATGTCATGAAAGGTCTGCAAAAGAAAGTAGGACATCTGTCATTTTTGAGATGTTTGCTGACAGAATCTTCAAAGCACGGCTTCCTTTTCTGATTTCCACCATCTTGAAAAGGAACATGTGCACAGCTCTCAGCAGGTCAGAGCAGTATGTCATCTACTTTTTCTCCGTCCTGACAGTGGCACCAGCAGGCATTTTAGAAGAGAACTCAATTGCCTGTCCTCTGAGACAACCCCACACTTTTGGAAAGGACCCCCCAAAACCCTGAATTTCCCTTGGGACCTTAAAACCAAAGGAGTCCAATAGTCATTTTGTTCTACCTTTAATTCCTGACTGTTAAAATTCAAGCATTCTGAGCCAGTTTCCAAAGCTATTAAGGCTATTAATAGTGAGATTTTGATGAGCTAGTTCAAAGTCAGCACTAATGACCTGTTGATGATTTTAATGGTTCTTGCAATAAGTACTGTTGAATGACCTATTGTTAGAATACAGAGCGACTTGCTTTTCCATTAATCCATTAACTCTTCTTGTCTCATAAATCTTTCCTGACTAAAATATTTTCCCCCCTTTTAATCTGAAGCGTTTAAGGATTAAAAAAAAAAACAACAAAACAAAACCCTGAGATATACAAAGAATAAACTTTCGTGACTGAGAATCAGAGGAGGCAAGGAAAAAGAGGCAAGAATTAGCAAGATTCTGAACTCCCATTTGTATGAAGCTGTGCTTTAGAGAGGAAATAAGTCTAGCAGGGGCACACTCAGACCAGGGAGAGGGCAGGGGAGGACTACCAGTTCAGAAGGCAGAACCTTTGAAAATGACAGGGACGGAACAATGGGGTCAGGGCACAGGTAGGATCCGGCATTTTTAAGGAACTGCAACCTGCGCACATTCAACTGCAAAAAGCAACACTCCACCCTGGTCTGTATGCGTACCTTCCAGATTTATCGCTCTTCTTCTGGACCTTGCTTTAACGCCTGGGCTACTGAGCCTTCCTTTTTGACACACTCTCAAGCCACCTTCCACACCTAAACGATGCACCCATCCTTTCTTCCCAGGCTGCAGAAACAGCTGCTCTCCTGGCTAGTTTTTTTCTTACTCTAGTTGACAGCATTCACTCAGAGACCACCGCCTACAATGACTCTCTTGCCCTATCTCCTCCCCAGTATCATCCTGCCTGGGGGTAGGGGGAGGCTGAGTGAGAGCAGGGAAGGATGGCCAACAATCGAAGCCTAAGGAGTGGAGCGAGTCTGCAGCAAATGAACAGTCAAGGATTTTTTATCTCCTATCTGGTTCTGCCTGTAATTTAAAAAAGACGAACTTGAATAGAAGGCATCTAAGGAGGCACAGACATGTCTGAAAATTCACAAACCAGGATATATTATGGGTGAGAGTATTTGGATGAAAGATAAAACAAGACAGAAAATAATAACACAGTTAAGAGTAGACCACCAAGCATCTTAGCCTGACAGAGGATATTGAAAATATTTCCTGAAAGAGATCACAAAACTGGCAGAAAGGCAAGATAATGTTAGCGATATGAGATTTCAATTGTTTAGACATGCTAGAAGCTTAATTCTTTTAAAACAGGGCATCTGATTTTTCCTTCTGACAGCAGTGTTTCTCAGAGGGGGAAGAAATCTCTTGAGGACAGCTGCTACAGGGGGGTTAATCTTCCTCCTCAAGGAAGCTCTAGTAAGGATCCAACAATTTTTTTTTTCCTGCAAAGTGTCAGAGAGTAAATATTTTACACTTTGTGGGCCACGTGGTCTCTGTCTCCGTCACAGCTATTCAATTTTGCCCTTGTAGTGCAAAAGTAGCCATAGACAATGTGTAGACAGATGGATATGGCTGTGTTCCAATAAAACTTTATTTGTAAAAAACAACAGACCATTATATGGCCTGCAGGCAGTAGTCTGTCAATCCTTGTCCTAGATGGTTATGAAGAACTAATGATATTCTTGGGAGGGAATGACCACATTCTACTGGAATTTGTGCTAGCTAAGAAAGGGATGATGTGGAAAGTAGGATGTGTAATCTGGTAAGATGATTTCTGATGGAAAATTCGAGCTTGGAAATAATGAATTTGAGCCTACGGACATTTCGAAGAAGGAAACGTGATTCAAAGGAGATGCAATGTCAGGGCGCCTGGGTGGCTCCGTCGGTTAAGCGTACGACTTCAGCTCAGATCATGATCTCACGGTTCATGGGTTCAAGACCCACATTGGGCTCTGTGCTGACAACACAGAACCTGGAGCCTGCTTTGGATTCTGTGTGTGTCTCTCTCTCTGCCCCTTCCCTGCTCACACTCTGTCTCTCTCTCTCAAAAATAAATAAACATTATAAAAAAATTTTTTTAAAAGAAGAGATGCAATACTTTAAATGATTTTATTCTGGCTGTATAACAGCTAATAATCCTAATGCAGAAGATACTTAAGAAAGACAATATGGATACCCAGAAAGTTCTCATAAATCAGATTATATAACAAAATGTATAAAAGGATATATTCATAATATATAAAAACATGACAGTTATAAAACACATAAGGCTAAACTTGCAAGGAAAGTGGCTAAAGCCTAGGGGGCAAAATAGCAAACAACAACAACAACAAAACACTAGTTAAAGCTATGTTCAAAGAAAAATGATCAGGAAGTGGTAGAAACACCTTTGTATGATGATGGCAAGTTAAAAGATGACAGAGAGAAGGCAGAGGTACTCAACTTTTATCTTGCGTTTCATCTCTTCCACCAAGGAGGACGATCTTCAAACTGAGAAGGGAAAGGCAAATATGGCTAAGAAGGCTTATATGAGAAAAAGAAACTGTGAAGCAGTCAGTCATTACATACATCAGGTACTGAGCCAGAATAATGGCAAGTCACCAACAGCTAGTATTTATTGACTTCTTAGGAGGCAGCAGACTGTGTGCTAAATACTTCAATGCATTAACTAATTTAGTCCCCGTGACAATATTATACAGAGTATGCACTATCGTTTTTTCCCAGTTTATAGATGAATAAACAAGAGGTTAGCAAATGTATCCAAGTTTCCAGTTACTAAGTATAGAGGTAGGTGTTAAACTCAGTCTAGTTCAATTGAACTAGGTCTGACTAGTATAAAAGTTCTGTTTTTAAGGACATTTACATAACCTGAAGATTTATTCAGGAATCATTACCACTAATCCTTCAGAGGATTGGACCTCTAAACTAGACAGTGGCATATGACCAGCTCTAACTTGCACAGATTCATAGAAAAACTCTGTTAAAAGAAAACCACATGCCCAAAATGGAGTCACTTATGCTAAGCCAAGTGAGCAAAGCAGGGCTTAATATCTAACCTAACTGCAGTTTAAACTTCCTCTAAAATTATCTTCTTAACCAGTCAGTAATTTTCTGGTGAGCACCAATAAGGTATCAGTCACATGGGTCCTCTCCATCCCCCAAAGAAAGATGAAGCGTTCTACCTAATAAGACCTTGTTCCGTACTCCCTAAGAGAAGGTGACCTTGCCTGAAATAATCCTGTCTTTTCTCTTGCCAATGACCTCCTTGTACCACCTCCTTATCATGAAAACCTTCCATATTGTACAACTCCTTGGAGCTCTCTACTTGCTAGATGGGATGCTGCCGGATTCATAAATTACTTAGCAAAGTCAATTATTAAATTTTTTTTAATATTTATTTTTGAGAGAGAGACAAAGCATGAGCGAGGAAGGCGCAGAAAGAGAGGGAGATACAGAATGGGAAGCAGGCTCCAGGCTCTGAGCTGTCAGCACAGAGCCCAACACGGGGCTCGAACCCGCAAACCGCGAGATCATAACCTGAACCGAAGTCGGATGCTTAACCAACTGAACCACCCCTTAACCAGCTGACCAGGCACCCCTTAGAAAAGCCAATCAGATCTTCAAATTTACTCAGTTGAATTTTCTTTTTTAACAGCTCTCAAACAGTCTCTGCCCAGCCCCCACTGGGAGTCTGGGAAAGCCAGGCCCCACGATATGCTAAAGGAGAGCATCCCCACTAGCGATGGCTATCTGAAAACACGCTTCTGTCATACACCTGGGCAAAGCTCTGAGTGTCCACAGGAGCATCAAGCTTCAGCTTTCCTCTATTTCCTATCTCACGGAAACACCAGACTGCCTCAGCGACCAGCCCAGGCTTCCATTTCCAGGCTCCTATGTCAGTGGTTTGGATCCTGGTTCTGCCACTTATAAGCACTCATGAAACCTATGGTCAGCTACCTAACTTCTTTGATGATCAGTTCCTTCACCTGCAAAACAGCACATCCTAGGTAACATAGGTTATTGTGATGGCTCAGTGAGAAAACATACATCAAAGCACTCTGAACACCACAATACAGTAAATAAATATTAATTGTGACAAGTTATTACTAACCTGATTTTTTAAATAACAAATTTATTTTGTTGATTAGACTACCAGACCGGTGATGCAGAGAAATGAAATATAAAGAATATAAATGAAATATAAGGAATCTTAATTTCAGTGGGGCATCTGGCCAAGTCTCCCATGAGATCTTTGAGGCCACGACACAGGATGGTGGGCAGAATAACGGTGCAGTCCTCGAGGTTCACAACTGGGTGAGATGAATGGATCAACCCAGCCTGGAAAGAGCTTTGGGGAACTGGTTCAGATACACCCAGGTATTAAGAGCATCCGCCTGGCTCTGACCTGAAGCAAGTAAGAACCAGACCCTCTAACTTTGTGTGGCCTCCCTCACGGCAAATTGTGTTCTTTAAAAAGCCTTTGGCCTGTCTACATTTATATTTATGTATCAGAAAATTATAATTTATACCCACCAACTTCCACAAAATATGTGAAAGCAAGTATCATGCTTATTAATGACTTGAAGGCATAGGAGCCTTCTTATAAAAAGATGAGATCAATCCCCGAGTGACAGAATTTGGACCCAAATTAGACCCTGGCAAGCCAAATCAATAAGGTGAAGTACAATAGTGACAACCATCAGGTACAGCACTTGGATCCAAAAGAAAAAAAAAAAAAACTGTAATAGGAAGAAGTAGCTATGAAAGTATACGTGTGCTAAAGATTTAGAGCTCTTAGGTAAGTTATCAATCAAAAGTTCAATGAGGCTGTCAAAAGAAAGAAAGAAATGCAATCTATCTTAGGCTGCAATAACAGATGTAGAATACCTAGAATGAAGGGAATCACTTTCCTGACGTATTCTACGTGGGACAGATCACACATGAAGTTCTGGACTAGACGTAACTAAGAAACACTTGAGCTCATTGAGAAGGGGTGTGACCGGGAAAGATTGAAAAAAAAAAAATCTAGAAATCTAAAAAGTATATCATGTTAGGAATAGTTGAAAAAAAAAAACAGTATGTATAATGCGTACAAAAGACGACCAAGACTGTGGTATTCATCTCCTAATTCTTGCGGAACACTATGCACTCACATTCTATTCTCCTTTTAACCCTCTGCTGAGGCTGCTTGTATAAAGATCACCCATGACCCCCATGCCACCAAACCCAATGGCCAATTTACAGTCTCAGCTTCCTCTCGCATCTACCTTCAACAACGTTGACTATGCCCTTATTTGTGAAACACTTTCATTGCTGGCGTCAATAATACTGCAGTATCCTGGTTTCCTCCTACTTTGGTGGTCAGTCTTTGCTATCTCCTTCCTGCCTCTCCTCCCTTTCATAATTTCTGAAAGTAGAATGCCATAGGCCTCACTCTCTGACATTTCTCCCCCAGCTACCTAGGCTCACTCCCTAAGTGATCACATCCAAATTCATGGCTTTGAATCTCATCTCTCTGCTGGGGGCTCCCAAATGTATATCTCCAGTCTCAAACTCCTCCAACCCGAAGGCTCAAATAAACGTCTAAATCAGAAATACTTCACAGTAATTCAGACCAAAAAAGTACTGCATTTTTTTTCTGCGCCATATTTTCTGCCCCTGCAAGTCTTCCCTATTTCAGTTAATAGCAACACCATTTACCCAACTGCATAGCCACCCATGATTCCTCTTTCCTTCAACCCTTTCTTTTTGCAATCCATCCGCAAGTTAAGTCGGCACTGTAATAAACATACGCCTACAATCCAATACTGCCCACCACCTCCACAGCCTTAATCTCCATCATTTACCACCTGGACTATGAAACAGCCACCTGAACATGTCTTGCCCCTTACGCACTATTCACACTGTAGCTAGATTAAGATGTAAATCAAAGCATGTCTTCCAATAACTTTCTTTCACACAAAATAAAAACTGAAGCCTCTTACCATAGCCTAAAGGCTCCACATGATTTGATCTACCCCTCCAATCTCATCTTTTAATATCCTTATGTTCATTACACTCCCATCACATTGACCTTCTTGCTACTACCCAGACATGCCAAACTTGCTCCTGTCTTTGGGCATTTGCCCTCGCTATTGGTTTCCTCATGGACCACTCCCTTTGATTTGGCAGCTATCTATACCACTGCCACTCCCTCCAAGGTATTCCATGACATTATCCAAAAGAGCCTTAAACCCCCTTTATTTAACCTATCTAAAATTATATAATTCTTTTACATGATTAATATCTGTGCCCTCCACTAGCACATCAGTTGTACTTTTTTTTTTTTAATCACTGTATCCCAGGACCTAGAACAATACCTACCACTTAGCAGGCAATAATAAATGTTTAATGAATGATTGCCCTATAAAAGGGAAATCAGACAAGCTCACAAACTCAAGAGCCAAATTCATTCATCTGCTAACTTTTTAGCATCTTACCCAAACTCTGAATCAATGGCTTCCTTATTTGTCTTTTTTTTTGGGAAAATTTCGAAAGTCCTTTTTGGAATCTTACTGTTCATGCTTATCTAGTACATTGTAAAAACGGGCACTCAACTAATGTTTGTTGAAGTGAACTGAATTGAATGAATAACTTATTCTATAGAGAGAGGGGGAATAATGAAAATTAAGGATTAGAAAAGCTGGAAAGAGGTGTGTTTGTGCTACATATAAGGAAGAATGGTCAAACAGTTACTATTACCTCATCAAGCACCCATCACCCCGGGAAGATTGAACGTAGGATGAATGGCCATCTATGAGAGGTATATACAAAGGGCTCCTGCATCAGGCCAAAGAGGAAGATAGATGATACCTAACATCCAAGTAGACCACTGCTTAATTCCGTGTAGGATGGAGTGGAAAGAGAATAAGCACTGCTCAGGCACCGATAAGATCTAGAGAAGAGGACAACAATGACAGAGTTCTGTTTCAATAAATTGATAGCAACAGTAGCTGGGTTGTAAGTGCTTAACAGGTGAGTGGATACTGAAGAAATAAATCCAGCCAAACTATGTTTGTCCATGTAAGGGAGACGATGATAGCTCAAAAGGCAAGGTCAGGTTTCAGGGAGGTTTTTAGAAGGAGACTGAAGCATGTTCAGAAGCAGCAGGATGGAAGAAGCTGGTGAAAAGAGACAGCCTGAAAGTGTCAAGGATGGAGCACGGGCTCCGGACTCTGGGCATCAGGATTAGCCCAGAGGAGCCTGGGCTCTGAAGCCAGGATTTCCAGAGAAGGGGTGTGTTGAACTGAGAAGGAAACAGAAAGCCCCAGTCATGAATCTCTGCGATGGTTTTGTTTATATTTCGTTCATTCATTCATTCACTTAAGTTTATCTGTTTTCATGAAAGTCTCTATTTTAGAAGTATCATGCATTCAAAAACTGGATGGTATCATGGAAGAGAAGTCCTGAGGTAGGGGAGGCAGAAAAGCCTTTCTTGCATGCCTATCCTAAGCTTCCACCAAAAAGAGTAAGACTAGTTTTGGGTGACTTCCAGAACTGGGAAAGATCCAGAGAAATGCTGAAGTTAAGAACAAAAGGGTCAGGAGAACCTCGGTTTTAGAGTTAGAGGTAAAACTCAGGATGAAATAGAAAGCAGTCTGCCCTTAGACTGTGAAAGCCTAATTTCTATGCTATCCTGATAAAGTGAGTAAAAGACTGCATTTAAAACTATTGACATGTGTTTGTCGGTACTCCAAGGTGATAGTAAAGTGGTTTTTGAACTCAAAGGGTATGTGGGGTGGGGCGGGGGAGGGCTACAGTACCTGCGGGGCAGCCCTTCTCCCATAGTTACACTTCTCACCAGTTTCCCTCTCCTTCTTCCTTTAGCCAGGGGTGATAATGGCTTCCAGCTGTTACTAGTCCCTGGACCTGACTCATTGGTTCGACTGAGTCCCTTACTTCTTCCCATACCACTGCACATAGTCGCTTTATCAAACTCTTTTCAATTAAACCTTCTGAGTATGCCAGTGTCTTCCTGCCAAGAACCTAACTGAAACACTAAGGCCTCAAAGATGGCTCCCTTCCCTGGGGCAGCTCCTTCCATCCAATCAATTTAACGTGACAGCCATTTATCTCCTTTATTGGTCACTACTTACACTCGGAGTCCAACCACAATCTGTTTTTGTTTTGCTAATTACCCATTGAATCACGATTTCCCCAGGCATCTACCTGATGTGGCCCCATCCAAATATCCTCCCATTTATAAGTCTATCCTCATTTCACTTTCTACCTACCCTGGCTTCCCAAAGGTGTCTATATCCTTTCCCCAGCATAGCTCAGGTACTGTTGGTAACTCTGCAGAGAGGGTATCACCCTACCCACAGAGCTAAGGCTCAGACACGGGCTCCTGGCCCTGTAGAGGAATTGTAACATAAATCAAGAAAGCACAGTAGAAGCCTCATGGTGGAACTGGACAGTAAGTGCTAAAGGAAACGCGGCAGGTATGTGGCCCAAGTCTACTCAGTTTGCCGGACCCCAAGCCTGGATCAACCTAATTTGTGACAGATCCGATCAGCTGGAGGGTTTAGAAGTACCTGCCTTGGAAAAGCCCAACTTGGGAGAGGAGCTGATATAAGCTGACAGAATGAGGTTCACCCTGCCTGAAGACGAACAGAACTGGTGAAAGTTACAGCGGATATTTGCCTTCTCCTCGAAACTTCCCCTTACCCCTAAGTGTCTCCTAGTCAACAACCTACTCAAATTGCTGACTTTTCTGAAATGTGTTACCGTCATTCCATCTTACCTTTTGAGGAGACTCCATGCCTAGAGAGGATGTGAACTCTGCCTCCTATTTCTGCTATGTTTTCGACAGCATCTGGCTCAAGGCTGAGCACCAGAACTTTCGAAAATGTCTATTAACTCACTGCCTCATCTCAGCAGCCCATTTCAGTTGTTCTCACAGATTCAAACCCTAATACTCCTTGACAACCCATATCTGCCTATGCTCCGCCTCTGTGAATGTCCAAATCTCCCAGGCAAATGGTTCCATTTATATTTTTTTCCAAAAATCAGGATGCGCACAGTAACTAAATTGCCAGAAGCTGCATGCCATTGACTCTCTTACACTCAGAAAACTATTTAGACGCTAGGTTAGATAATACAGTTTCTATGCACGTTGTTTCATTCTCTCACAAAAATCCTTAAGGTTGGATACAACAGATATTGTGATAGCCATTTTAGAATTAATGAAACCAAGGCTGAGGACATTTAAGTAATTCACCCAAGATTACAATACTTGCAAGTGATTTTAAAATCAGAGGAGAATCCAAGGCTTTATCTGCTACCTTGCACTGCTACTCTGTCAGCCTATCTCTTCCCCTAGGTTAATCCCCTGTTCTACAGGGCTCTTAAAGATTATAACATCATGGGGAGACATAATCGGGCATCTGGCCAAAATGCACAGCTGCATCACTGGGGAGGAGCCAAGACCCCAATACATACACATAGCTGAGTCCTAAACCTTGGTTTCCCCTTGCTTCTTCACACACTTGAGAGTAATGCTTAGCAGCACTTTATATGGAAAGCATGGCTCTCAGGTCTGATGTAACCAAAGCCCTATGTACTCACACATTCCTATCGCCTGGTCGTCTGTCAAGGCAGCTGTGAACAACAGCCAGGAAATAGTGTCCGCTTTGGTACTCCCCTAGTCTCCAGCTAAACACCCCAACCAAAAGGCAATAGTTTGATGTCTTATTTCTCGTGTTCTTGTCTCACCTGAATAGGTGAGATGCTTGTTCCCATTTGCCCTCTAAAAAAAAAAAAAAAAAAAAAAAAAAAAAAAAAAAACAAACCCAAGGTATCTAAGAATGGACAGCCAGGAACTCCTGGAACTTTAAGACAAAGGTGATAGAAGGAACAGGCAATCCAAAAATGAGAAAAGCATATGAAAACACAAGATAATGATTGGGGTTTTCAAGAGCCATGGCTGAGTGAGTTTGGCTCTGCCTCAGCTATTCAAAAGACGAGGTATATGTGACCTGTAAGAAATTATAAGCCCTCTGTATCATACAAATCTTAAATATAAGCAATAGTTAGCAACTGTTATACTAACAGGACTTAACAAAACTACTGGACTGCATGCCACCTTCAGACCATAACATGGCCACAACTTCTCTTGAGGGTTCCCATTTGAATATTCATCCTTGCATTCATGAAGTACTTCACCTCATCTTTAGAGGAGGGAAAATACATTCCGTGTGATAACAACAGACACGGAGTGATATTCCCAGAGCACTGGCTACTGTCCAGTCAGGGAGTCTGTTGTCTAAAAGCATGAACTCTTAAGTCAGATTGCCCCATGTGAATCCAGACTCTTAGGCACTTGCTAGATGGATTTCTTGCCACATGTTTCTTGACCCTCTGCACATTGTGATAACAACAGTACCAACTTCATGGCACTACAGTGAGAATTAAAAGAGATAACACACACAAAATAAATAGAAGAGTACCCTGCACAAGGTACATGAGTACTAACCATTATTAAAGATAAAAGTAAGTAAGGGGTTTATGCCGTTTGCAATGATGGAGTACCTGGTATCAGATCAGCCTTCCTACTGGAAACGAGTATAAAACTGGACAAAATATATGAGGCAACTGTTTCCAGGCAATGGACAGAAAGCAGCATAGGATTTCAATTCCTGCAAAGGGGGAAACGCATGAGATCAGCCTGTGATCACCCTGGCTCCTTGCCTAGAAACAATTTCCTGACCGGAGTAGAGGGAGCTGAACTCCCAGCACAGCAGAGTGGTCACACATGCTGGGGAGGCAAAGGTCAGAGTTGCTGGCAGCTAAATAGGCTGGATTCTGCAGGGTGGAGTATCAGAGAGAAAAGTACAGGAAGGGACCCCATAAGTTCAACATGAGATCCACTATGAGTCCACGGCTGAGGGCTGAGTATATATCTTGGGTCAACACACCCGAGATTTTCTAGACTGCAACTACAGGGTTGAAAGGAAAACCCAGATACTAGAGGTTGAGCACTAGTCAAAAAGGGAAGTGCTGGAGATTGTTGGACTCCTAGCCCTGCCAGAGTAGAGATTCCAGAAATTCCACTCCTTAGGAATAAGGACCACACCATAAAATAAGACTTACTCTAGTCTCACCCTAGTAAAGACTAAATCCAAACCTCAAAGAGATTCAGAAAAAGACAGAATTTGGACTGATTTCTACCAAGTTAGAGGGACTTGGGAAATGCCATAGGCTTTCCACAGGTATGCAATAATGAAGCATAAAACCAAACTTGCACATGTTCAAGGTGATGAGCCGTTGTAGTATTCAAACTGCAAGATAAAACAAGAATTAACACTCTTACAAGGAAAATAACAGAATCTAGAGTCTCTGTTAACAAATTACCCAGTGTCCAGCATTTATTAATAAAATCACTTACACAAAGAAAATAGAAAAATGTGATCCATATTATGGACCTAGCAAACAAAAATCTTAAAGCAGCTATTATTAGTTATTATAAATGCGTTAAAAGAAGTTAAGAGAAAATATGGTCAAATAATTAAAGGAAAATATGGTCTTAACAAGGGAACGAATAGAAAATCTCTCAGCAGAAAAACAGAAATTACAAAAGATGCAAATGAAAGTTCTGGAATTAAAAGGTACAATAACCAAAGTAAGAACAAAAATCAGGGGTACCTGGGTGGCTCAGTCAGTTAAGCATCCAACTTCGGCTCAGGTCATGATCTCATGGTTTGTGGGTTCAAGCACTACCTCAGGCTCTATGCTGACAGCTCAGAGCCTGGAACTTGCTTGCTTTGGATTCTATGTCTCCCTTTCTCTCTGCCCCTCCCCCACTTGTGCTTTGTCTCTGTCTCTGTCTCGCTCAAAAATAAACGACCATTAAAAACAATTTTAAAACAAGAACAAAAATAAATGTATGGGCTTAACAGAAGATTGGAGGTGGCAGAGAGTTGGTGAACTTGAAGACAGATTAATAATATCTTTGATTTACTCTTTCTTTTTTTTCACTCTGGCTCACTGCCTAAACACAATTTCCTGACTGCAGTAAGGACAGCTAGTGTCCAAGTCCAGCACAAAAATTTAAAAAGGGGTGAGGGGAATTGAATAAAAATGAAAAAGCTGCATATTGATATTTGGCACAATATCAAATGATCTAGCATACATATAATTGGCGTCTCAAAAGATAAAAAGCATGAGATTAAAGCAGAAAATAAAAAAACTAAAGAAGTAACAATCAAAAACTTCCCAAATGCAATGAGAAACACTGACTTCTTGTTCCAAGAAGCTCAGCAAATCCCAAACAGGATTAATATAAGCCCAAAGCAGACTCATGTGTTGGTACACCATAATCAAACTTCTGAAGCTAAAGAAAATGACTGTTAACCAGAGACAATGGAACAATATTTCTAAAGTGATAAAAGGAAGAGGGAACAACTATTAACTTAGAATTCTATCACTAGATGGGGCACCTGGGTGGCTCAGTCGGCTAAGCGTCCGACTTCAGCTCAGGTCACTATCTCGCGGTTCGTGGGTTCAAGCCCCACGTCGGGCTCTGTGCTGACAGCTCAGAGCCTGGAGCCTGTTTCGGATTCTGTGTCTCCCTCTCTCTCTGACCCTCCCCCGTTCATGCTCTATCTCTCTCTGTCTCAAAAATAAATAAACGTTAAAAAAAATTTAAAAAAAAAAAAGAATTCTATCACTAGAAAAAATATCGTTCAAGAATAAGGGTAAAATAGGGGCACCTGGGTGGCTCAGTAAGTTAAGCATCCAACTCTTGATTTCAGCTCATGTCATGATCTCACAGTTGTGAGATGGAGCCCTGCATTGGGCTCCATGGTGGGTGTGGAGCCTGCTTAAGATTCTCTCTCTCTCTCTCTCTCTCTCTCTCTCTCTCTCTCTCTCTCTCCCTCCCCCATCTCTCCCTCTGCCCCTGTCCCCTGCTCACGCTCTCTCTCTAAATAGAAAAGAAAAAGGGGTGGGATGGGGGCACCCGGGTGGCTTAGTTGGTTAAGTGTCAGACTTCAGCTCAAGTCATAATCTCACACTTCATGAGGTTGAGCCCTACATCAGGCTCCAAGCTTATGGTGCAGAGCCTGCCTGGATTTTCGCTCTCTCTCTCCCTCTCTCTCTGCCGCTTCCATGCTCTTTCTTTCTCTCTCAAAATAAATAAATAAGCTTAAAAAAAGGAATAAGGGTAAAATAAAGACATTTTCAGACAAATATGTGAAAGGAAAGCTAAGTGAAAGGACAGAAGAGAAATAATACCAGATTAAAAAAAAATACCAGATAAAAAAACTTAGATCTATAGGAAGAAATGAAGAGCACTTGAAGTGGAAAAGAAATGAGTAAATATAAAATGGCTATATTGTCATTCTTTTCATAATTTATACAGCATTCTTTATTAAAGCAAAAATGATTATAGTGTAAGGCAAGGTTCGCAACATATGTAGAAGTAAAAAACAGGACAACAGTCTTACATGAACAAAGTGGATAGTTAAAGGAAATTTTGCTGCTGTGAGGTTATTACATTTGTAAAGTGGGAAGTATGAATCAGAAAACAGAAAGTGGGAATTGGGAAGTCACTGGTGTGAGGTAGGGAGTGAAAGAGGGAAAGAGGAAGTATGCAATGTCATAATGTGAAGTATGAAGAGATACAATATTGATTCTAAATAAATTACCATAATCAAGAATGCATATTGTTAGTCTTAGAGCAACTACTAAAGGAGGAAATAAAATGGAAAACACTAAAGAATACTTTATTAACCTTAAAGAAGGCAGGAAAGAAGCAACAGAGAAAGAAAAGCAGATGCGACAAATGAAATCCAAATTGTATGACAAGAGACAACCACATCAATAATTACATTAACTATAAATATATTAACCTTCCAATTAAAGGGCAGAGACTGTCATACTAGATAAAAAAAGGAAGACTCAACTATATGCTGTTTATAAGGAATACACCTTGAACATAAAGGCATAGTCAGGTTGAAAGTAAAAGAACAACAACAAAAAAAACCTATACCATGCAACAATATCATCCAGCATTTCTATTCTTAGACATATGTCCATAAAAAGACTTGGACATGAGTGTTCTTTGCGGATTTATTCATGATCACCCAAACTGAAAACAACCTGTATGCCCAGAAACAGGTGAATAAACAAATTATGGTATATTCATAAATAAAATAATATTCAATAAAAAGGAACTATTCATATGTATAAAAATAATATAGACAAATATCACAGACATTTGCATAATGTCTAATTCCATTTATATGACATTCTAGAACACAAAAAACTAATCTGCAGAGATTACAAATTAGACTGATGGTTGCCTCGGGTAGGGAGTTGTGGAGTAAAGTGGACCACAAAGGGGTACAAGGGAAATTTCTGAGAAGACTGAAATGTTCTTTGATGATAAGAGTGGTGGTTAGGTGGTTGTATATATTTGTCAAATGCCACTGACCTGTATACTCAAAACTTGTTAATTTTATGTAAATTTTAATTAAATAAGGTTGATTTAAATTTTCTTAAATAAAGGTAATTGAATGTTTCTCTCCTTTTTTTTTTTTTTTGGCCATCAACATCAAACTTGACCAACTAACATCTACTCAGGAAAGAGGGAAGAAATTTTGAAGCAGAGGATTAGAATAAAATAAAAACCCCCCTCAAAACAATTGTACTGTTCCTCGCCTCCTGTCTATTCTGCATGTAGTCTTTGTTGTTGTTGTTTTAGGTTCATTTAAGTAATCTCTCCACCCAACCTGGGGCTCGGACTCACAACCCCAAGATCAAGAGTCCCAAGCTTTTCAGACTGAGCCAGCCAGGCCCCGCGATTCTGCATGGAGACTTTGAATTGCCACCTATTATTATGATTGTTACTGACTGACTTTATTGATCTGTAGTAGTTGCCTAAAATCTAGTTCCTAAAATTTTCTGGTGGATCCAGGGCAGTTCAAAAACACAAAATGTGTTCTTAATCCAAAAAATATCTCCACTGTACATGGGGTGCATGGAATATAAAATGAGAAGGGCTTGGGGAGCTTTTGTGTTAGCTCCAGCCTTGAGGTGGCAATTCGAGGTAGCTGGGAAGAAATTAACACCACCTGAGGACCCAGGAACGCAGGCTGGTGACCCAGCAGAATGTTCGCTGCAAGCTTATGAACCTGTGGAGAACAGAGTTTAAAATCCACAGATTATATTACTAAATTTCACCAGTCCCCCGAGATACTTAGTTTCACGGTCATAAATGACACCAAGATTTAAATCATTTGCAACAGGGCCTGCCTTTCAGAGCTGTGCCATTCCATTCACCTCTCATCTCTCCATGCTACTCACACACACTGCATCTGCTGGGAGAGTGATCCAGCCACTCAGGCCCATTGTGATGAGGTTTGCCTCAGAATGCTTTATGATTTACGGAAGAGCAGAATAAGGAAACTTCCTTACCTTTAAAGAACTCCACACAGCACTGCCAGAAGGCATTATTCCCCAAAGTTGTTGTTTTTTTCCTCACCTTCTCATTGGCCCTCCAATCCACCTCTCCCCCATCACACACACACACACACACACACACACACACACACACACACAAACAGGTCAGGCACCAAATTACCAAAATGATGAAGTGACAAAAGAGATTGATTTATGAGTATGGTACAAGGGGTACAACTAGGAGATAATGGGGTGAAATTGAGCAAAGGGAAGTTTAGACTGATATCAAGAAACATTTGAAACTCAACAGAGTGTGAAGTAAGCTCCCAGGAGAAGCCAGAGAAGCCCTATGGCTGGAAATCATTAAACACTCAGCAATGGGAAATAATGGGTTGTGGCCTGGCCAGGTGGACAGAGGGAGCAGAAGTGAAATTCGCATTTCACTAATATACTAGAACCCTTCTACTAAATAAGTAATTCTTATTTACTTATTAATAAGTGATGAGTGACTATTCCATTTCTATATTCATATTTTATCTGTCTCTGTTTTTCTCTGTCTCTCTGTCTCTCTGTCTCTCTCTCTCTCTCTCTCTCTCTCTCACACACACACACACACACACACACACACACACACACACACACATCTCACAAACATCCAGACTCTCCACACACCTTCCAACATGGTGCCTGGAAATAGGTGACTCACTATGTACTTTGCACAGCCTGCAAGGTTCAAGTTCATACTGATTCTTCCCCTCTTCACCTCCCATCACTCATCCTGTTCACCCTCTCTTCTCACAGATTCCCTTCACTCCTCACACGTTTTTTTTTCATAAACCACTATATACATGCTGATGTCCCCTATGGGAACCACTGGCCCGGAGAAGGCAGCCATGCCCATGAGAAGGTGGGTGAGAGAGAGTTGAGTTAGGGGGAGATTTCACACTCTTCTGTGGCTTTCAGATAAAGCTAAGCCAACTGCCAAGAATGATCAGAACAATATTGCTAGCTATTGAGGATTTTATGTTCCAATGCCTCCTCCTGTTTTTACATTATGCTCCTCTATTGAGCCTAATCAAAAGCAAAAACTGTCCACAACTAGCCCACAACTTCCCCACAGACCTTGGGGTGAAAAAGTTCTCCAAGAGAAGAGCCAATAATCCTAGCCATATGAATGATAAGGCTGGAGCGTGCCACCAAAGCTTCCTGCTGTGAAGATGGGCAAAGAAAGAAAAAAATGATCATGCTTCTCTCATTTCAAACCCTGTATAAGGCACGGGATAGGGTGTGACCTTTTGTTTCTAAGGTATAGGGCTCTACAGTAGGACGGAGGATGCGAACTCTGGGCAGCACGATTTGCTAAATCTAGAAAAGTCAGGGATAGGATAGCCACCTCAATGGCTGAGAGAGAGCAACATAATCTGCCCTTAAACTTGATCCACTAGGAAGTAGTAATAACCAAGGCCTGCAGCATTCACAGCATTAAACATAAGAAAGCATCACTGCAGATTTCCAGTCTGTTAGTATCCTAAGAACGGGTGAAAAATGTCACTTCCAGATCTGTATGTGCGCAGACCACGGGAGACAAAGGTTGAAACAACTAAATGTAAAAGTGAATGTTGATGAGGTGAGAATGAAAATGAGGCTCAACTGTGACTAATTCTGTACAGGCTCTCGCAGTGTCTATTAAGGACAACTGGAAAAGCTTCAATGTTAGCATGTTACTGCCCTCTCCTGGGCAAAAGGTCAAAGACGGTGCACATGTGTGAGTCACAACTGGTTCAAGTTTGTCCCAAGGCCTTCAATCTTTAAACCACTGGTCTATAAACCTGTGAAATGGGACTGCCTTTGACCATCTTCCATGTGCAAATCCAAATCTGTCTCCCCTAACCACAACCATTTTAGCTTTCCCACTGGAACCAAAGGATTCTGAGACCCCAGACTTTGTTGGGGGGTTATCGGTGGCTGTGGGCAAAGGACTGGACTAGTGATGTGACTGGGAGCAGGGAGGACAGCCCCAAATGTCTTAGTGATCCACTTTTTAAGCAACAACCCCCATCACTGTTTATTTTCCTGGAATTGTTCCCCAGGGCCTGAGAAAAATTCTTCTTCCAATCCTCACCTCCCTCCCCCGCATACCCTGTCGACTCTTCAGCCATATGCCTGAGCATTTACTGTTTTGAACCTAAACTTGTCCAACTGAATAATGTTAATTAAATCTAATTCGTTTGCAATTTTTAAGGGCTAGACTATCTTATCAAAATTAATGAAAACTGAAATCTCTTGGAAATAATTATTTTATGACTTTTAATGGCTGTACAAATAATATTTTAAATGAGGATACATGTGAATAATAACTAAAATAAAATGAGGCAAATTAATTAACAATGTCCTGATAGGCCTAAATTAGGTAATCATCTATTTTTTACAAAGTCTCGAGGTAAGTCATTCAGTTCCCAACTCTGCATTTCATACAAAGTACAAAGATCAGACCCGAATTCACAGAACATAAAGGAACCTAAATGAATGGGAATTTACAATACAGTATCCTTCAACAGAGACAATAATCACTTTAAAGGATTCTCATCTCCAACAAATATTTATCCAGGGCCTGCTGCGCACACAGCGCTATACTTGGGGGTAGAGCACGGTCTCATTATCACGTCTCCCTGTGAGGATAAATCACAGAGGATCCCGAACCCTGCTGTCATAGTCACCTTGCTTGGCTTGCACTTTGATCATGTCCCTGACCCCTCGGGTCCCTGCAGAGGCGCTCCCCATCTCCATTCATGGGCGAAGCACCTCCTCAGTGGTAGGCAGTGCCCGGTGGGGGTGGAGGAAGGAACACCCCAGGGGCTGAGGGGACCTGACTAATTCCTCTCTGATAAGAAGGCCAATGGCCAACTGCGCACTGAGCGCTACTCCATGGCTGCGCCTGGCCGTGTGCCGTCACTTTGGGGATATTATTTCATTTAACCCTCAAAACAGCCCTGCAGGTAGATCTTTTTGATCTTATTTGATATTATTGCACCATTTTAAGGATGAGAAAAGAGAGATGTACCAAATTTAAGCATTCTGCCCAAAGTCATAAAAGCCTTAAGAAACAGAGTCACGAGGGCGCCTGGGTGGCGCAGTCGGTTAAGCGTCCGACTTCAGCCAGGTCACGATCTCGCGGTCCGTGAGTTTGAGCCCCGCGTCGGGCTCTGGGCTGATGGCTCGGAGCCTGGAGCCTGTTTCCGATTCTGTGTCTCCCTCTCTCTCTGACCCTCCCCCGTTCATGCTCTGTCTCTCTCTGTCCCAAAAAAGTAAATAAAAATGTTGAAAAAAAAATTTAAAAAAAAAAAAAAAAAAAAAAAAAAAGAAACAGAGTCACGATTCAAATGTGATTCTGTCCGAGCCCCAAGTCCAAGCCAGTAACTGCTGGACTATACCACTTCCTTTATATCTGAAATGGAATTAACCCATCAGGCTTGCTGTGCAAATCAAATGACAATTTATAAGACGGGCTCCTAGATGATAATTTGCTTACATAAAGGATCATTAAGTCAGATCATGTTACATCCCTATTCAGAAATTCTCAACTGGTTCTCCACTGAACTGAGAATAAAATCCCAAGTTCTTGCCCCGGCCCGCAAAGCCCCACGTGAACTGGCCTTGACTGCCTCCCCTATTTCCACCCCATTTGCTATTCTCTCCGTGCAGCCTCCTTGCTTTCCCTTAAACAGAAACGTATATTCCCGCCTCAGGGTCTTTGCATTTGTGCGCTCTCTGCTTGAGACACTCTCAGCCCAGATAGCTACATGACCCACCTTCTCATTTGGTTCATGTCTCTGCTCAGTGTCACCTTACCCAAAAGGTCTGTCCTGCCCGATCTATCCAAAATAGAAACTTGTCTCCTCATCTGTCTTCAGTTTTGTTGACAGCACTCATCACTCTGTGATATCGTTATACCCGCATCTGCTTATTGTCTCTCTCATTCCAGCACATTCTCACGAGGGCAGGGCCCTGGCCCCGCCTGCTCACTGCAGTGTTGCTGGCACTTTAACGGTTCACAGCACATGGCAGACACTCAGTAAATATCTATCAAATTAATGAATCCATGAATGAACCATAAATTCCTTTATCAATACGTGCAGATTTGCCTACTTGAATTTTCACTTGTAAAACCAATCTAGAAAGGACAACCTCAATTTGATGTCGATGTGCCTGTTCATCACCCACCTTTATTTTATTTTCTCTACTCCCTCTCTTATATCTTTCCTCAACTATAAAAGGTCCTCCGAACTGCCACACAGCACCCCCTTCCCATCAATGCCTTTAGTCATCTCCTAAAACCCTTCTCTAACCACATACTGCCGAGGAGAGGTGACCATGGCAAGGCCACTCTCTCAGTCACACAACTCACCATATCACAGGTGGAATGCTCGCCCCCGTCCCAACACAGCTTCCCAACAGCAGAAGGGCCACACAAGTCAGCTGCCACTTCTTACAGCTGGGTGGTCTACTGTGGGCCAGGTTCTAGCACGGTCCCATGTGCAGGGGGTACCAAGATGCCTCCCAGGAAATGCTAACAGCTGCTCAGCCCCTACTTTGCATTTTATACTCACTTTCCCTAGTCCTCTCAACTGCAAAGGTAGACCCTGGGTTCTTCATTTCACAAATGGCAAAAGTGAGCATCAGGAAAGTAAAATCACTTGCCAAGGTCACAAAGTTAGGGCCAGTGATATAAACCCATGACTCAAGATCTGACTTGAATTCAAGAAAGAAACATTTCTTTTGGTTTTAAGAAATGAATATTAAGGCTTTTACCTGATTATCCAAGTAGTTTCCATGTGGCTACTAGGTGCCTCAGATGGCGATAGGTAGTCTAGAATACAAAAGTAACATGTAGGTTCTAAACTAAGAGAACGCTGTGGGCCAGCACACGGGATTGAACATCGCTTCAGTTACCTGTTTTCTTGTAAGCTCAGAACTTTAATTTTTCCATGATCTGGACTACTGGGTAGGTTAGTTTGTATGGCTCCTCTAAAACATGAGTTATTTCCTATATATCACTCCACTTCTCAGATGGCTATGGCTGGAAAAAATGAACTGCTTTTCTAGCATTACGTACTTTTCAAGAATACAGTAATTATTATCACTAATAATAAGTAGACCTTAGAGGTCTAAGGTCTGCAACAAATTGGGGCAGGGCAGAAAAAAAAACAAAAAACCTACAAGCTCACCAAACAAAATGCAACTAAGTACCTGGTCCTCTTCTTGTTCCAGCTACTTAATCCATTGAATGCATCACTATTATGACATTAGAAAGCGTGAGAAGTGGCAAGGTAAGCATTTTTATGAAGTGTTACAATTCTGTAACTAACCTACACTTCCTTTCTGAGGGCTGTGTTTTCTGTAACACTGGATTCTTGTTGTCTTCCTGGGTGTTACTGGTTGAGTCTGGCTCTGCCTGTGTTATCCTGAAGAAAGCTCCTTTAGGAACTAACCACAGTTGCTAACACCAGAACCTCTGTCTTACCTGTAAGAACAGGGTTAAGTTCCCGTGAACACAATGACAGCAGATTTTCTGTGCCCCACTTCCACTCTTCTCTCTCCAGAGCTAGCCTTTCCACAGAGCGAGGGAGACAGCACCAGTGCCCACGGGTACTACCAGCACCCAGAGAGACGGGTTCTATGACAGCCAGTGAGGGTGAGGGCTCAGACTCCCAGGAGCGCCCCATAGCCTATTTTGCCAAAGGAACAGAATCAAAGGTGTAAGGGCAGTGGAAAAACAGGTTAGTCCACCCCCAACTGAAGTCTATGAGATCAGGTGACACAAGCAACTGGTTCTTCACCTGACTTTGATTTCAGAAGCACAGTATGAAGCATTTGTACTTGGAAATAAACCTTCTATCACAGACTTAATTCCCAGGAATGACTATGCAGACAGATGCCCAACAGGGTAGACCAGGACGCCCAAGTACTGCCCATATTGTAATAACGCAGGACCGCAAGGAGGTGGAGGAAAAAGCCTAATTTGGGAATGGAAGAGCTGCTCTGTGGACATTCCAGAGTATGACGCGGACCACCCCGGGGAGATACTGAGTAAAAATATTGGGGGGGGGGAGGGGTCAAAGCAGGAAACAAGGAGAATCAGGTGTTGAAGTTAGTATAAAATACATACAAACTCAAGATGGAGGAACACAAATAGTATCTAGAAACTTTGTTGCTCAGTTACCCCCTAAGAGGACTCTTAAACCTATGTACCCTGTATGTAAACATATGTAAATTGACATTTACATTTTTTTCCATGGTAATTGAAATGGCTGCCAAGGATATAATTGCTGGCATACAGTAAATACTAACATTTTGAAATAAACTGTTATGTCACTGTTTGAAATGTATTTAATGGAATACAAATGCCATAGTAACTTGATATCAACCACCATCCACTTTTGAAATCGAAGATTCAGCTCTTCTTTATATGTCATAAACTGCATATCATTCCTTTTTTTCCCTCACATTGTATTTCTCTCTCATTTCCCCCACAAGATTTTGTGGTAATGTGATATATATATATATATATATATATGTGTGTATATATATACATATGTGTATATATATATACACATATATATACATATATATACACATATATACATATATACACATATACACATACATGTATATACATATATATACATACATATATATACATACATACATATATACATATATATACATATATATATACACATATACATATACATGTATATGTGTGTATATATATATGTATGTATACATATATGTAAAATGCGTGCAGGTACTGTAATGATCACTCTCTATCATACCATTTTGCAACCACAGTACATATATAAATTGAAGTTTATGCTTGTTTTGTATTACCTGTAATCATAGGCTCTGTATGTTTACCTGTTCTTTTCTGGATTGAGATATGACTACAAGTATGAATTGTAAACACTTGGTGAAAAGAACATACATACTTTATAAATTTGGACAGATGAGCATTAAGTAGTAAAACCTTAGATTTCATTTTATGTATATTTTACCACAATTTTAAAAATAAATGCAAAAGATCTTATTAGAAATAGATCCCTCAAAAGGGCACCTGTTGGGATGAGCACTGGGTGTTGTATGGAAACCAATTTCACAATAAATTATATATATATATAAAAGAAAGAAATATATCCCTCAACAATCTGGTTACAAGAGTAGTTTATGGGGTCTTACATAAAAGAAGTTCACCCTAACACAAATATTTCGAATTGTGCCTTTTATGTAGCCCCACTAGAAGTTCTTTCACCTTAGGGCAACGTATACAGTAAAATTCTGAGTAAATGAGAGACATGCTTTCCTTTTGTAAAGTAAGAAAAGAATTACCATGAAGGGGGGGAGGGATGATGACACTTTCACAAGCAGATTGATTTTATGAAGGAATACTAGAAAACTGAAGATCTGGAAATGAAGTCCCTTAAAATTATCCATGCCTTCATATTCCTTTAAAGTCTTTACATATTCAGGAAAATAGCTGTTCTCCAGTTTGCAGGATGCTATGTTTGAGAACTTCTGGATCACTGCAGTCCTGTCACTTTTCCCACTGACTATGGTCTGGTCAGCGTAGCTAATAAATCATCAAGTTGTAGCCACATATCCCCTCACTCTATATATATACCCATGAAGTAGGGAAAGGCTGAGGCTCAGTATGTGAGCTGTCCTAGGATTACACTAATCTAGGCTGCATACTGCTTTCTTCTCTTCATTATCTCCCAAGAGGGAAGAGTCAACAGCTTGGTCCAACAAGCAGCTAAGCTCTGGAACCAGCTTCTGCCAGGGCAGTGGTAACACAGGTCAAAGATCAAGATTTCCCTCACTGGAGGGCTGTGGTCAGTGACGGGAGCAGAGACAGCCACAACCCCACACGTGTTTTCCCTGCACACCCAATAGCAATCCTACCCTGCTTCCTGAAACATAATATCTCCACGGGTATTCTCCATCCTGTATCTTAGATTTTCAATAATCCATTTATCCTCTCCTTTTCAACTTGAAACCCTAACATAAAAAGTGATCCTACAGGACTCCACCTGTGGCTGTGGCTCATCTCCCAGATGCAGCCCAAAGCCTCTGCTGATGACACCAAAAACATCACCATGGCAACCATCACTGACATACAACGCAAAGCTGAGGATGAGGCATGAATTCTTCTCTGAATCACTTCCCCAATGTTAAACTCATGTCATCTATCACCCTGTAGGCTTGCTGGCCTGTCCCAGAACCAAGGAAGCAGCAGATTTTTTTTTTTTTTTTTTTACTCAACAATGCTTCTTAATAACAGCTATTTTCATTATAAAGTCAAATTAAACACATTTTAAGCCTTTAAGAAAGAGGAAAGAAAAAGGTTACCTACAATCCCACCACACTGGACTATTTACTCTTAGCAATGTGGTCTTTGAAGCATCGCATTTTAACCTGAAATTGGTTTTCCCTCTCCTTTAAGACACCTCTATGCAAAAACTGTGATGAAAGTTACCATCGTACCACCTGGACCCTGAAAGTATGGCACCTATTCCCTCAAAAGCCAACTATCCTTCAGTTAAATGTAGACAAAGCGCTGGAAGGAAGGAGACAATACCCAAAACTAGCACATGGGCAAATGCGATACAAAATGCTGAAAGTGTTGTTGAATGGAGACAAAAAAGAAGGTTCTGGGACAAATATAGACACATTGCCTCATAGCAAAATCCTAAAGAAAGTTCCTGCCAGGGGGGGATCCTTCGGGTAAATGCTTTCTTTTCATAAGGATCAATCCAACCCTGCCTCATATGTTTCAACGCGAAATTCAAAACTGCACTGCAATCAAAGAACAACAAACCTTTGTCAGCCCTCTGGAGGCACTAAAGATGCTGAAATGTGTGCCTTGCTGAGACAGCACTGTAAATAGCAAAGAAGTCCTATTTTCCTTTGTTCGCAGACAAAGCACAGCCCTACCGATTTGGGTCTCCGATTATATATATATCTATGGTCTCAAGTTCATGTTTGCCACAGTCATCCGGTTCCGTTCTGAGGCCAAAGACTGGAACACGGTTGGTGGTGGCACAGCCAGCAGTGGGGACTTAACAAAGGCTATTCATTCAAAAGCCATGTTTCTGAAGCAAAGAAGACCTCGGACTTAAGAGACCTGGATTCTGCAAGAAGCAACTGTACATCTAGTTATAAAATGTGAAATTCCACTGAATGTAGGTTACATCAATCCCATCAGCATACCAGAGACAGTGCTTCTTGATTCACAGCACAGATCAGGACTTGTGGTCCTCAGAAAAGCACACTGAATGTAGGGACGGCAATCGGTGGGTAATGGGAATTCTGCGGACACATCAACCATCTGGAGTCACTGGTACTTTGGTTCCTCTGAACTGACCGGCAGCTACTCAGGAAACCCAGAGACCACAAACGTACCATAATCCCACAGACTGCTTTTTCTTGGAAAGAACTAAGTGTTTGGAAAAGACAGTTTGGGTAGGTCAGCCTTTAAGGGTTGCTCCCAGAGGTCCTACTGATTTCCCCATATCTCAGGTCCCTCGAAGGGCAGGTCAGTAGTCTTGCAGCAGGTGATGGCAGAACTATGTGTGGTTGCTGGACATTGGGGGATCCCTTGCTTCAACCCCAAGAGCACTTGGGGATACAGACTGAGGTTGAGTCTGCTGGTGAAAGATAAAAGATGTCTCTGATGACTCTTTCACCTAGCTGAGGTTTGCATGCTATCCAGGCTGAAATGCAGATCAGCATCTACCTTCTCCCCTGATTTGTCTCCAAGAGTTTTGAACTCTTTAACCAGTGGACTCAACCCCGATCTGTATCCCCAAGTGCTCTGAGGGGCTGAAGCAAGGATCCCCCAATGTCCAGCTACCACACATCTCCAAAGCTCCTGGATGCTACGGAGAAATCTCAAAAAGAGAGCTCCCAAAAGCTCCAAAGCTCTCCCACATCCTACAGGACACTGCAGATCAATGGCAGTAATTTTCTTTACCCTTTTCCTGATTTTTTTGCCGGGGCTGCCACAGGTTTTCAAGACCCTCAAGACGAACACTCAATCAGAGGGACAACAGGGCCTCCTGAAGTCTTCTAAGGACTGGAAGCATGCAAGCTGCAGAGGCATTCTGCGGTCAGTTCAAAGCCACTGACGTGGGGGCCCTTCAGCTGTGAGGAGCTCTACGGTCTCATGATCACACTACATGTGACGTCTATGCTGCCAGTGGCCTCTACACCAGGGTGTCAGACATTCCCTAGAGGGCCCAGGATTATTAACAAACCCTTTTATTTGTGTACCTGTTCAGGAATTGTTGAGTATGATCACAGACCACCATATCAAGAAGAACGTAGTACACACTGGTGAGCAATGAAACAAACAAGAGCTGGGTATGACTCAAAGGAAATCAGCAAAACACTATACACCTTTGGATAGGTACCAGGCTATGCTGTAGATGCAGGAGAGAAGACTGCGAGATCCAAGCCCATCAAATACATGCTTACTAGGCATTTCCTACATGTAACTGAGAAGGAATTTGAAAGAGAGCAGCAAAGAGTACAAAACATTAGGAAACAGGCGCTCGAATTATCTTTGATCGTGATGTTGATTACAGAACCGAAAAGCCTGAGAGATGGCTGGAGAAAAAAAAAAAAAGTTATCACTTTATGTAAAAGATACTGATCATTTTGCTACTTCCACTGAAGCTAAGGAATGGTTTTTTTACTGTGAAGGAAAAACATCATATTATACATAGAAGAGTAGTCTGTCAAAATGGGGCATCACACAGTACAAGAAGCTATTGAAGAGGTTGTATCAATCCCTCCTTGTTAGAAATCATTAAAACAGAATAGACAGATCAACCCGCAAGCATTTACTATTCCCAGGTCTATCCCCACGCAGTGGAGCATTATAGTTGAAAGTGGGAGTTCAGGGCCCTGGGGTGGCTCAGCCAATTGAACATCTGACTTTGGCTCAGGTCATGATCTCCCAGTTTGTAAGTTCGAGCCCCACATCGGGCTCACTGCTGCCAGCACAGAGCCCACTTCAGATCCTCTGTCCTCCTCCCTTTCTGCACCTTCCCCGCTTTTGCGCTCTCTCTCAAAAATAAACAAACATTTCAAATATATATATATATATATATATATATATATATATATATATAAGGGGTGCCTGGGTGGCTCAGTTGATTAAGCGTCCAACTTCAGCTAAGGTCATGATCTCACGGTTCATGGGTTTGAGCCCTGTATCGGGCTCCATGCTGACAGCTCAGAGCCTAGAGCGTGCTTCAGATTCTGTGTCTCCCTCTCTCTCTGCCCCTCTCCCATTCATTATCTCTCTCAAATAAATAAATATCTAAAAAAAATTTTAATATATACATTAAAGAAAAAAGAAAGGAAGTCGGAGCTCTATCAAACTAACTGGAGTTCAAATCCCAGCCTGGCCACTTACTGACTGTGTGACCTTGGGCAAGTTATTTAACCACGGAAGCCTGGTTCCTCACTTGGAAGATGAGGGTGATAAGAGTACTTAGGTCATTAAACTGTTGTGCAGATTAAATGTGAACATGCATGGAAAGCATTCAGCACGGTATCAGGCATGAACAACCTGCTTGTAAATTACTGCTATTGCCTTTGGTTGACTCCTGGCCTAGCTAGAAGTTACTTGCCCAGAGTTTCAGTTTACCAGATCATGGTCAAAAATGAAGAAATAAATAAAAAGGATTTCTGATCTGTCAGATTCAATGTCTCAGACACCTGCAGTGAATGATGCCCTTTGCTCCTGGAGCCTACACTCCTACCTCAGACTCTCGCTTTGGGACCATTCCTTATAAAGAGTGTCCACTCTAAGTTTATGGAGCAAAGTAAGTTTTAGGTACGATATCACTTTGTAGAAGCAGTTCAACCAAAGGCCAGATTTTTAATAGCACCAGAGTCCATATCAGAAGTAAAGCTTGGCACACATGCTCTAATTGACAGGCCTAGCCACACACAACATAGAAAAACAGCTAAGCTTGATAAGCAAATAGGAAAATGAAGGACAAAATCTCCACCCCAGAAGTGGTGCTTCTAGAGGTAAAAGTTGCAAACACTTCCCACTGCCTTGTGAACATTCCAAGAGGAGTGAAGCCAGAGAGGGTAGTGATATGACTTTCCAGATAATATATGGGACATCCAGTTAAATTTGAACTTCAATGATTAAAAAAAAATACTTTTGGTATAAGTACACAAATATTGTCATACTTGCAACATACTTTACTAACAAATCGTTGCTCATCTGAAATCCAAATTTAATGGAGTGCCCTGTGTTTTAATTTGCTAAATCTGGCAACTCCAGACATGGTAAAAAGAACCTCCTATATACGGAGTGGCCAAGGCCAGAAATGAAGTTGAAATACTGAAAAACCAGAGTGATCCCCAAACAGTCTCTCTATTTGATAGACAGGCTAGAGAAAATTTATTCCAGAGGTAGATAGGAACCAATGTGAAAAGCATTCAGCCTAAATGTAAAGGGTGAAGAGGTCCCCTTAGGCAAATTAGCTTGTCTCCTTAACAGGATATTCAAGTCAAATAATCCAGTCTGTTTGTAGAAAGCACACTGATTCCAAAAGCCAAGTACATGCAATTCATGGTTGGTAGAGCTGTACAACTGCCCCACTTACCAAAACTCCAGGAAGACCTCACGGAAACTAGGTGTCCATCCCTCATATGCCCATGCACGCATTACCCGCTTCCTTCACAGCACTCACCACACAGAACATAATTATCCATTCATCTGTCTGTCTCTCCCTCTAGACTATGAGCTCCTCCAGGGCAGGAGCAGAGTCTAATTTCTGTAAACCACAACCCTAACATTGGCTGGCCACCACACAATGCAGCTGGTTGACTTCACGGTTCCAGTAAGAGAATTCAGAGTAAGACAGGGCTAAACAGATTTTATTGGGAGTAAGTCAGAAAAAGAGAGAAAAAGAAAGAAATCCGTTTGTATTAATTCTCCTCCACACTCTTAGATTAGATATGTTATTTGTACAGGTTTTACACATAAACACAGTTTATGTTAACTGTAGTCTGTTTATACACAGCAATAAGAAAGAAAAAAACCAAAGATATTTGTTGAGTGTTGTTGTTTTTTTTGGGGGGGGGGGTAAGAGCAGTGAATAAAGAGGTCTACATGTATGTAATGATATAAAAATTAAAATATATGTAAAGACCTTAAGTATGTGTCTGTATGTGCATACTGGGTGCACATACAAAATATACCAGAGGTTCCAGGGAATAAGACTGGACCCAATCTCTTCCTAAAACTATTAAGAACTCAGAGGCACTCAACTCTAGAGTCAGCTCTCCATAACAGTTCCCGTTGTGTTCATGAAACTGTAACACTGTAACACAACATCCCTATCCACTAACCACTATATAGCATCGGCAGGAATCCACATTGGGACATGATGCGGTCTTCATGCATGTCATCACAGAAATGAAACTACACTTTCTCAAAGACTAATACTGCTTCAGAACAAATCTCCACGCTGCCTAAGAGCCCTGTTTTCCATCTCACAGAATCTCTCCATCACCTGTTTACTTGTGTCCCTCCTTACTGCATACCTTCATTGAACACCTCCCCAACATGGCCTTCCCCTATCTATCACTTGTCCCACCAATCTCTCTTCCTCACAGATTGGTGAGGTGCTCACTGGCATCTAGAGGACAAGAAATATCATATATGTCTTCCCATGTATACAATGTATACAACTATGTGTGGTCTCCAACAGCCCAACAACTGGGCAAGACCATTCAATAGGTGCGGGAAGAAAAGGTAAGAACTTGTATTTACACTTAACTTTATCTCACCCATATTTCATTTCTGGTTTTGTGTGTGCTTCATAATGGCTACAACATATTAGTATACACATAACTGTGTACTAAATAAACATCCTGATCATTTGTGTTCCAGTTATATATGGGTGCATAACAAACTGCTCCAAAACCTAGTGGTATTACAAAAAATGAAACAAAACAAACAAAAAACCAACCATCTTATTATATGCTCACAAATTTTGACAGTTAGGAGTTTGGAAGTTGAGAAGACTCAAACAGCTGGGAGGTGATTCCAAGGGCTGAGCGCTGGAATGATCTGGAATTTCTTAATTTACATGGCTGCCACTGGGCTCAGCTGGGATTGTCAACGTGAGCACCTGCATATGGCCTCTGCGTGTGGCCTCTCACAGCGTGGCAGCTGGGAGATCTAGAGCATAAGAGAATGAAGGGGAAGCTGCATGGCCTTTTCTGACGAGCCTCAGAAGTCACCTAGTGTCGCTTTCTGCATACTCGATTGGCAGAAGCCATCACAAAGCTGCCCAGATACAAGGAGGGGGGACGAGGCTCCATCCCGTGAAGGAGAGTGGCCAGCTCACACTGCAGAAGAACATGTGGGGTGGGGGATGTTGCGGCCACCTCGGGAAAATAATCTGCCTCAATTTTCCTCTTGTGAGCTGCTCCCCCCCTACGCCGCCCTCCCCGCCCCCCCACACTGCTCTCTAGCATGGGACCAATCCCCTGTAGGCCACGTTCCCCAGGTTCTGTTACCAAAAGACTCTTGGTTGGGTTTTATTTTGTTTTAACAAGTCTAGTTAGGTTTAAACAACAAAGGCTCTACCAAGAGACTGAGGGGCTACCAGAGGGAGGATATTTTGCTTTCATCAGCATCTGCCCAGTGATCGTTTCTCCTCCAGGCTTTCCATTCCCTGCTAAGCAGCCATGACTTGCTCTATCTCCCAATGGACAACTTCCATCTTGTGACCCAAAGGTAGACACTAACTTCCTGCTTTGCTGACCTGAGACCGCGGCCCAGGTTGGTTCTGCCCTGTTTAGCTTTTCGGCTCTTCCAACCCCTTTGTAACTGATTTCCAACATGAAGTTCTCCCCTTCAAACCACCTGATGTGGACCCGGTCTTCCCGACTTCACATACTGGGGATAAATATTCCAAAATGTTTTACTTGTCAAGATGTGGGATCAAAAAAGCATGTAGATCCTTGATGGAGTTTTAAAAGCCTTCAGAGGGACAGAGCTGACAGAGGGACAAATGCAGGTGGCCCGAGTTCCAGCCCGGGATGAGGCACTAGCTAGAGACTTTGGCATTTGCTTAGTGTCCGGGCCCTAGGGTCCTCAACCACACAAAGTGTTGTCCCTTTCAGCACTCACATTCTGTGATTCTGTCTCTCAGATACAATTTGCCCACTAGGTCCAGGCCTAACCCCCACTGACTTTGATTCCAAAAGTGTCACCTCAGCACAAACAAACAAACACAACTGTGTTTCACAATTCAACAAAGGGAACTGGCCAAGCTAGACAGTAGGGGAGCCACGACCAGCCCCCGAGGTGGCGCTGAGACTGAGGGTGAGGCAGGCAGCATGGAGCCCAGCCTCAGGTTAGTGTGAGAGGTCCATTCCCACACTCTGGCCAGTTCTGACTCCTCAGCCCCAGGTACACGCATGACCGTGTCTGTCACTGGGACCCTTACAAGTAAGCTTGACCACCTGCAGACTGAGCCCCATCCAAGTTCAGTGGAACCACTCGGGGACATTCAAAACCACTTGCAAAAAATAACTTTTCCTTCTGTGAAGGGGGGAAAAAACCAGCCTCATGACATTTAAAAAACAAAACAAAAATGCATCGTTTGTTTCAAAAGTGAAGAAAAAGATCTGAGTCTGCCAATTACCTCATTTCCTATTTCCACTTTAGAGAAATGCCTTCATGATAGAGCTGACAGAGGGACAAATTCAGGTGGGTGTTCTTTTTTCTCTCAGGACGCATAGAAATGATTCTTCTTCCCAGTGCCCATCCCCCTGTCTCTTTTCCATCCCAGGGGAAGAGGACTTAACAAAATTGATTGTAGATTTAACAAAACATCTCAGAGATATTTGAAGGAAATGAAATACTGCAATAAACTACGAATAATTTGACCCTAAATTTTAAATCCAAAAACTCCATTCCATTCAATGTTGTGCGAATCGAAGGGGTCACGTGTTTTAAACCTGGTATTCTTTCGTGCAGAGGGGTTATTATTTTCAAACTACTTCTCGTAGCAGGATTTGACCTGTAAATAAATGTAAATGCCAGTTAAGAACATGGTTAGGGAAAACGCACATTCAAAATACCCTGACATAACAAAGACACGGGAAGGCTAGCAACAGGGCCTGAAGTCTCCCCACACATCCGTAGCCAGCTTAGCATCAGGCCTAAATTGCTACCCTGGTTCGTCCACCAGAGCAGAACCCCGTGAGGCATTCAAATCCGCAACTTCACTTTGATGATTTGAAAAGGGTGAGACACAAGCTGAACCAGTTCTAACGGAAGCAAACGGTATTTATTCTACTTCGCTAAAATCCGTTCTGCACCCCAGTGATTTTGAGATGAACTGAGGAGAATCCATCGTGTACCCAGGGGCAAGTTTCTTCCTTCCGTCCATTTCACATGTGGGGCCATACACAGGACACAGTACGTAGAGATAATGAGCCTGGTATGAAAAGCAAATGGAGAGAGAAATCTCAGCAGCTGGCAGCTTCGGTTAAGAAACCAAGAGCAATTCCATGGAACGTGCCCACTTTTCTAGACTCCACGCAGAACATGAAGATGAACAAGACGCAGCCTAGCCCTCCAGGGGCCTACCGTCAAGTGGCAACATCAGACACATACATTGATAACTGAAATAAGACTTGGTGGTGACAAGCACCATTGGGAACATAGAGTGAAATATAAAAATGTGGGAGGGAGAAAAGTCCGCCTGTTGGAAGGGTATGGGAAGGCTTCTTGGAGGAAGTGGGATTCCAGTGGGACCTTGAGGGACAGCTAGAATTGTGACAAGGCCAGGGTGGAAGTGAGGGGGGGGAGTGCTGTACCTGAAGGGACAAGGGAATGGCTTGAGCAAAAAAGCCAAGGAAGTCGGTCAAGGGCACGTGCTGCAAACACAGATGACGAGAGCAGAAGAGAGAGGAGACAGTCATGCAGTAGGCAGGAGGTCGCACGGGCCCATGAGAGCCAAACCTCATGCGTCTGTGCACGCCAGTGGGGGACAGCAAGGACTTCATTCTACACGCAATGATGAGCCATTAAAGATTTCAGAGAAGGCAGATGAGATCAGATCTCTGATTTAAAAGGCAACTCACGGCAATTTGAGTTACGTTCTTAAAATCCATATTCCTCAGAGAAAATTTTGCAAAACTCTCTTATCAGGGCAATAACTCTCTCCGTCACAACTGCCCTGAATGCTCAGACCCTCTCGCTCTGTCTGAAAAGCCTCGGTCTGAAAACAAGAGCTTGTTCTCCAAGTCAGTGCCTCCAAATGTTCATTCCGTATGGACTCTGGATGCCCTGTGTGGTATCACATCTGTCTGCCCAGCAACGAGCTGTGACATCATGGGTGAAGCCTGGAGTGCCCCCTGAGGGTTCACCAGTAAGCCCACGAGCTGCGGCAGAATCAACTTCTACTTTCCTATAAACATCCATGGCAATGAAGAGCAAAGGATAAAGTTTTCCATGGATAAGTAGCATCCATGTCCCTTGAACAGTTAATTTCAAGGTTATCTTATTCCACAATTTCTCTGGACTCGGAGAATCAGAGCTCAGAACCCTCCCTCTAGTACCATAACTAAAGGCTGAATTTCTAAGGAAAGTTCTTTCTTCCTCTACCCTTCATTTCCATGTGTTCACAGACCCAATTTACCTAGGGTGAGAGCTCCAATGCCTTAAGTCCCATAGGTTAAAAAGAGTTCAGTAAAGGGGCGCCTGGGTGGCTCAGTCGGTTGAGCGTCCGACTTTGGCTCACGTCATGGTCTCACAGTTTGTGAGTTCGAGCCCTGCATCGGGCTCTCTGCTGACAGCTCAGAGCCTGGAGCCTGCTTCAGATTCTGTGTCTCCCTCTCTCTCTGCCCCTTCCCTGCTCATACTCTGTCTCTCTCTGTCTCTCAAAAATGAATAAAAACGTTAAAAAAATTTTTTTTAAATAAAAAAAAGAGTTCAGTAGTTATTTTTCCTTGTACGCATAGATGATGAATTAGATTAAGATCTAAGTTGAGCAGAACAGGTGAACAAGAATGGGGGATGAAGCAGGCAAAGAGGTCAGACCCTACTGTGCCATACTATCAGCCCATTGCTTCCATTAACTACTCTCTACGGGGGTTCCCATCTCCAGGTGCTTCCACTGGATTCGGCAGTAAAAAGTGTGCACATGGAGCCTCTTCTGGGGGTCCAGCCTCAGGAAATACAGTAACTAGTATCTCTGAAGCAAAGGAAGTTGTGGGAAGAAAGATATGCGTACACACACACACACACACACACGAGAGAGAGAGAGAGAGAGAGAGAGAGAGAGACGGAGAGGGAGAGCTGCGAAGAGGGGTTTCAACCTCTAGATACCTCAGCGGTGTTTCTCAGTGGAAATTAAAGACAGAAGCACCAAATGAACTCATTTACATCTCCTTAATAACCTTCCACTGGACCACACAGACAAGACTGACTGGCTGCCACAGCACCGCGTCAGAACCCCCTCCACTTCTGAAAACTTCTGAAACTTCTGAAAAACACCTCTGAAAACACCTCAGCTCCCTTCCTCAGCCTGTCTCCCCCAAGAGGCCAGAAGCTCAACAGGTTTGAGTCCAGAGCTCACAGGCAGGGGGAGGGGGGGCCACTGGGAGGGAAGAGACCTCGGACCTGGTGGTATCTCTTCCCCAAACACTTCCCACCAAAGACAGCAGTCAGTCTTTTCAGACAAGAAACTGTCTTCTCTCTCTTGCAGATCACCCAGGCTCCCACATCCTGGCTCCTCACGGTTTACTGTGACCCCACCAAGAGGTGAAAGGGAAAGGGAGATCAGGGGGAAACCCAGACTAGGTAAACTGTCAATTCTGACAAATAGAATAAACTAAAGAGGGGTGCCTGGGTGGCTCAGTTGGCTAAGCGTCCTACTCTTCATTTCGCCTCAGGTCATGATCTCACACTTCGTAGGATCGAGCCCCGCCCTGGGCTCTGTGCTGACAGTGAGGAACCTACTGGGGATTGTCTGTCTCCCTCTCTCTCTGTCCCTCCCGGCTTGCTCCTGCACATGCTCTCCCTCTCTCTCTCAAAATAAATAAACATTATAAAAAGAAAGAAAATAACGAGTCTAGAGCTGTGGTGTCCAAGGTGGAAACTAACAGCCTGCTGTGACCACACAAATTTCAATTTTCCAGGTTCACTGGCCACACACGGCCAGAGGCTATCACATGGGAATGCACAGATTCAGAACACTCGCATCATGGCAGAAAGTTCTGTTGGACAATGCTGATCTCCGGGCTGTCATGAAGGCATCTATCCGTACCTTGGATTAACAATAAAACGTGTTGGCAATAATGTGAAAAGAGCACTAATCAGAGGAGTTAATCGGAGGCCCAGCTTTTACTTATCAAGAGTTTTGATGCCATCGGAGAATCACTTAGCAGCCCAGTCTGTAATATCAGAATACTGAACCGGACAGGTGACCCCTAAAGCCTTACCGACAGATGAGGTGGTATAGACGCAACGAGAAGAACCCTGAATTCACAATAGTCGTGAGTCCCAGTGGCCGGTCACCTAATCTCTCCCGGCCTTAGCTTCCTCAGCTGCCGAATGGAGTATCAATCATCTACCTCATACATCAAACAAGAGAATATATTTAAGACTGTCCCATTTGCTGCCGAAATTCCAAGCAGCTAGGTGTTACCTCACGAATTACAACATCCAGAGTGCCCGGTGTTTGAAGATTCCTATTTCTCTCCTTTATCCCTGGGAAGGATCTCCCTTAGCAAGTGCCCAGGCTGCGGCCCTCGTGTGCGTTTCCCGCACCACATCCTTGCTCCCACCAGCAGCCCCTTTAGCAGAGCCACCGACACAACCACAAAGGGAAGAGCCAGTTATTTTAAAGACACTCATAAAACGTGCCCATTGGAAAAAAAAAAATGACAGTTACAGAGACATCATTTATTGAAGCCCTGCTATATCCAGTATACTTCATTTGGGCTGTGGGAATTAGCTTAAAAAAAAAAAAAAGATGCAGGAATGAAACATACACATTTGGAAAAGCTTTAAAAATATTTAGGAATCCTTTATACACATCAGCAGGGGTAAATTAACGTAGGTTGAGTTTAATAAGTACTTAAGGCCAAAATGAGATATTGAGTAATAGGACAAGGAGAATCTGGTGGGTTCTTCAGCAAGGTTCCCTTAGGGAGTTCAAAACTGAGCCAGCTTCTGAAAGAGGTGACAGACACGGTTTGGCAAAGAGGAGAGAAGAAGGCATTCCAGGGAGGGAAATTGTAACACACCAAGACGTACGGGCAAGGACAAGAAGAGCTCAGACAAGTGAGCGCCCGGCCACTTGGAGGGACTTTCACAAAGGCCGTAGGCTGCCAGGGTGGGGGCCCAAGGCGACAGGGAGGTCAGGCCATAAAGGGCTTCATGGGGGAATTTCCTTTTGCTAATAAGTGGTAATGGAGAGCCACTGTGGATTCTTGAGCAGAGGAAAACAGTGTTTAATGAAGACCATTCCAGCAGCTGTGTGGAGGATGGCAGGGAGGAGGGGAGGCAGGGAAGCCAGCCAGAGTCCTGTACTGAGCAGGAGCCGCGGAAATGGAAATGAGGGTCGGAGGAAACAATGCAGAGAAAGAACTGGCAGAAATTGGTGTAGACGAACGGTGGGGGCTTTGGGAGAGACAGCCAGTGGGAACCAATGCCAGGACTGTGTACCACTGGCAACAGTAGAAATGCTGGGAAAGGATGGCCATTTGAATGGAGAAGGGAGAGGAACACAAGGTCTTTTTCTCCACCGTTAACATTTTCCAATATGGAGAAAATACGATCGGGCAGTGTGTTCTGAAACACCACTGAAGACACAATCGGAATGCGGGAAATGTAGATTCCAGAACCCCTGAAATCACTTGGTGACTGGAACCACGTGATAAAGTGAGCCTTCCAAAGGGTTGAGGACTGAGAAGAAGAACAGAAATGGACACTAGATTACACCTTGAGAAAACGGTGGCCGTTGCTGGGGCAAAGGTGTAGAATACTACTTCTCGGCCTTCACACTACTGAGGTTTGGGCTGGATGACCCTCACCAGGGGCTGTCCTGGGCACCGAAGGACAATGGAGCAGCATCACTGGCCTTTACCCACTAAATGACAGTGGCCTCCATTTCCCCTAGTCATGACTCAAAAATGTGTCCAGACACTGCCAAATGCTGCCTGAGAAGCAAAATGATCCCCAACTGAGAACCACTAATGTGGAGGTAATAATAATATCTAACATGTATTTGCCGAGCACTCACAATGTATCAGGCACTGTTCTAAGTACTTTGCAGCTATTAATTTATTCAAACCTCAAAAAAGCATTCTGAAATAGCTACATTATCTCCATTTATACAAATAAGGAAACCAGGACTCAGGTATGTGGTTTTTCAAAGGTCTCACCACTAGGAACTGACCTCAGGCACTCTGGCTCCAAGGTCTATGATTTTTACCACAAGGCTCTACTGCCTTTCTGTGGAAAGGACGAATCATATGCAAAGCGCTCTGTAGACAGATTCCATAGGATCCATCACGGATTGGGGAAAGGGGCTTACGGAGATGTACAAGATCCCTTCAGGGCCAGGCTTGAGACACTGAGAAAATGCTAGCACTAGGCAAGAAACAGGGACCTCAGAAAGATGGGTTCGGTTGAGGGAAAAAAATGGAATTCTGTTTTGAATAAATAAAGGTTTTAAGGCAACCACTGAAAGCAGCAGGAAGGATCAGTAGTAAGACAGATTTTCATGATGTCAGGAAAGGTGGGGGCCTTGAGTGTAACAACAAAACTCCAGATAGAAGGATGGACTGGGTCAGAGAACAAGGCTGTCCAAGTTGTGAAAAGATGCAAAGGCCCCTCTGAAGTTTCCAGCAAACAGTAGATAAGCATGAATGTTTATGCCAAAAAGAGAATGATTATGGACACTTACACCAGAGTGTTGGGGAGCCTGGGTGGCTCAGTCGGCTAAGCATCCGACTTCAGCTCAGGTCATGATCTCACAGTTCATGGGTTCAAGCCCCATGCTGGGCTCTGTGATGACAGCTCAGAGCCTGGAGCCTGCTTCAGATTCTGTTTCTCCCTATATCTCTCCTGCTTGTGCTCGGACTCTCTCTCTCTCTCTCTCTCTCTCTCTCTCTCTCTCTCTCTCAAAAGTAAAATAAAACATTCAAAAAAATTACCAGATAGTGTTGATTTTCTCAGCCAAGTGTGATGAGCCCATCTACTGTAGGCAGGAGTATGGAGGAGAGAATGCTCAGGGAGGTGGTGTTTTAAGAACTAGATGAGCATGTGATTCTGGGGCTCATGAGAAAAGGCTAGGCACCCCATCTTTCAGTGATGATGGAGTCCTGTAAGAAGGACTCTGAAGCAGGCCAGGTGGACTCACTCTGGGACTTCCTTCAACTGCCCTCAATAGCATGAGTGACAGGACAGCAAAAGCAAATATGACTACAAGTCAATGGCTCAGTAACGGAGAAATCAGAGTGTGATGAAACATGAAGCGGAAGAACAGGCAAGGAAGGAAGCAACAAGGAATTCCACACGGACAGGTCAAGGGTCAGTGATCCAAGTGAAGTAGAGGAAGCAAAGCCTGAAGGTCATGAGAAAGGTGAACACCCAGGTCTTTGGGGGACAGGGTAAGAAAGACACTGTGAGTTAGGGAAGGAACGTTGCTAGAGATCTGAACAGAGGTAAAGTCAATGATCCACCTTAGCCAAGAAGTGGTTGATGTGCAATGGTAATGGGCAAGAATCCATGAATCCAACATACACAGTCTTTAGTGTAAATTTTGAAACAGCAGAAAATGGAATAAAGAGTGAAACTGTTGACTATGTTAACTGAGCAGCTAAATAAACACTTGCTTTATTAAAATTAGAGAAAGTTCTTTCCCTCTGGGCAATCTCAACAATCCACTTACAATGAAAAATCTGAGAATGGTTATTTCCACAGCACGAGGAGCTGTGTGCATAAAATTACAAGGTTAAGAACACTTATTTAATCAATCTACCATGCCTTCTAAAACATGGGTCCATTGGACTGGTAGACAAGAATAGGAAATCGGGACTGTCTTCCTCCCTTAGAGTGGATGTGGCAAGCAGAACAGGGAGGTGAAGCGTAACGATGCACATACGAGACAAAGGAGCAGGTGTGGGAGAAGTGGGGCAGAAGGTCTGGAATAGCAATTCTCAAGCCTGGCTGTACATTAGAACCACCTGGGCATCATTTCAAACATACTGGTGCCCGAGTAGGAAATCAGGATCGGTGCCCTTGTGAACATTCTCTAATGTTTCTTGTATCCCGAGATGGAATAATGTCTCATTCATGCTCTCATATTCTCTTTCTCTGTCTGTCTGTCTCTCTCTTACACACACACACACACACACACACACACACACGCACGCATGCATGCACGCACGCACACGTGCACTAAGCTGGCTCTTCCACAGCAAAGTAGCGGGGAGCACGGCTTTACTTGGCAGCAGCCCCGCCCGCCAGCTGCATCTGGGCTGGAGCCCAACTGCACCGAGGAACCAGGCAGGAGCAAAGGGAGGCTCTTCTTGCCTCCACACCCGCCTCATTCCCACCCAGTTCCGACATCAGAGGGAGACGGGGACCCACCGCTTTGAATATATACCATCCGTTCTCTAATGGAAACAAAAGGGTTTCACAGAAGCCGATATCCCGCCAGCCTGCAGTTATTAAACTCAGATCTCAGCAAACTGCATTCATTATGTGTGAAAGTAACCCTGAACTGCCTATGCTACCGGTCGGCACCATGGTACAAATAACCTAAAACCAAGAAAAATTCAAAATTGATTTCTCTTTGCCATTTGAATGCTTGACATTCTGTAAACTCAGAGGGCTCAATTCCTTCCCAAAATGTCTGTTTGCTACCATTTAGAGGAGGGAGTAAGACAAAGAAACGTACACAGAGCAAGTTACAGACAGCGCATATCTGCGCAGCAGCGTCCTGGACGATCATAGTGACTGTGACACCCAAGTAAGCCTGGGGAGGGGCTGGCAGGCAGGCGGGCTGGCTGACCTCCATAAAGAGGTCACAAACACTCCCTGGAGTCCAGACCGAACTTCCCAGGGTGGCAGAACAGCTGTCGCTTTCTGACTCTCCTCCGGAAGTGTGCCAAAGCTGCTGCTGACTCCGTCCTCCTCGCGGGCCAGGCTGGGAGGGTGGCTCGGGCTGGGGGGGCAGTGGGGACCGCCCCTCTCTCGGGACTACAGTCAGAGAGGCACTCTACACTAGACCCGTCCCCACTGGCCAAGAGGTGGAAACCACCTTACGGCCCACTCCCCCTCTACCCCTTCCTTTCTTCGACCCCTTCCTCTTCCACTTGGCTCCCTCCCTGTCTTCTTTCTCCTCAACACCCAAGGTAGAGAAAAAGCCAAAGAACTTGGCTGAAGTCGATGTTCTGGTTATGGCGCTTTCCTTTCATCAATCTTTTTTCTCTCTCTCCTTCTTTCCTTGTTACTGCCATTGTCTCTAATAACTCAAGGATCTCAGCCCCCAGCTCTCCCCAAATTGCCCCCCTAGACATACCCAATTTAAAGACTTATTTCAAAATATTCCCCATTCCCTGGGGCACTAGATTTCATACTCTTCACTCTGTCTCCCTCACAAGCAGAAACAAACAGGTCGGGCTTCTATATTTCTTCTCTTTGCAGTACAGCCAAAGAGAAGGGCTGTTGAGAAATTGGGGTAGACACCTGGGTGGGAAAAACAGAAAATGGAAAGGCGAGCAGGGATCATCCCTCTTTCTCCTGCCCTACTGAGAACTCACCAGCATGGCTCATGGGATATGGATGGGAGAGGTACAGTGCTAAGTTCTGGGTACTTTATATACCTTATCTCAACTAACCTTCACGTAACCTGCACTTTACAGAAGAGGGAGGCTGACGGCGGCAAGCAGCAAATTGGGATTCTGAACCCAAGTCCCTTGGACATCAAAGACCTGGCTCTGGAGTCCCAGGGGCTGCTTCTCTGAGCAGTGGTCATGGGGTTTCAGCCCAACTCTGGATCTACACTATTCACAATCTAGGTTTGCCTTGGTTTAAAAGCCACAGCAGCACCAACCCAGAAATGCTCAGGATACTGGTAACGAGGCATCCTGGAAAGGGACCGCCTGACATTCGGGAAAAAAACAGAAACAAAGCTCCAATTGTAAGAACGGTAAGAAGGGAACCTAAGAAGGTTATCTCCACTGAATGTCAACCATGTTGAGAGGTGAGGGGGATACCATCAGAAATCAAGAAATCAGCACTCTGGAGTCCCAAAGGAGAATTCATCTTTGGCTAGAACTTGTTCTCGGGGCCTTAGACCAGAGTCAAGGAGGCAGCTGGGGTAGATCAGGAGAGGGCTATCACAGTGGGACAGTAATGAAGCTGGTGTTCCTTTATGCCAGTTTCATCTGAATTACATTCATGCCTTCCAAAGCACTTCAACCCAATTCCCAAGCGGCTGCGCTGGCTCGCTCATATCTAAGCCAGACAGCCCGCGTTCGTACATCACTTGGTTTAGACCACTTCAAGGATACTTCAGTTCTGCCTCCTTCTCCAGCCATATTTGCCCAAGTCTCAGTTCCTGGTATGTCAGCTTGTAGAGGACAGGCATTATGCCCGACTCCACAGCAAAAAAAGAAAAAAAGAGCCCAGTGCCCTGCACGCGCCTCCATAAACATCCTGCAAATAAACCCATGAGGCTGGTTAATCCGGGAAGAACAAAGGAGCTGGGGTCTCGAAGAAAATTCTCCCCCATGGTCCCCACCTTCCAGAGACAAATAATTGGAGGAAAATCTGCCAGGGCGGGCCCTGGACACATGATCTAGAGCAAGGGTTCTTAACCTGGCATCCATGGATGCGCCTCAGGGATCCCAAACCCCCTAATACTTTGTGGGGAACCGTGGGACCATTTACAAAAGGTGGGTTTTTCTGGGAAGAGGGTCCAGAGCACGCATTTTAGGAATCGCTGATCCCACGCAATGTGTGGACTGGCAGGGGAAGGCGAGGCAAAGCCACAGCAGAGAACTGGCTGGCATCGTGGCCCGCAGAGCCCAGCCTCAAAGTCAATCCTGACACATCACCTCCTCACTGCTCAGCCAGGATCACATTGCTTCGTCCCTTCGGACACGAAAGGCAGGCATAGCACTTCACTGTCCCCACCTGAACCCCAGTGCCCCCCAGCTGGGAACAACCCACACTTCGACGGCACGACCTCTGCTGCCAGCCGCTGCCCAGGAGGCTCCACTGTAAGCACCGCCTACTTAGCCCATCCCAGTTTCCGGGTTTAAAAACTAGACTCTCAGGGGAAGTGAGATCTAAAACTTTCATTACTTTTTCTTAATTACATATAGCAGTTTCCTACAGCCTTCCAAGCCTGTCCTTCTCATAAAACCACAGATCTGATAGGGTTTGTTCCCTAAAAAGCCATCTTGGTGGTTACTGTGCCCTTGTCTTTTCAAGGTTTGGGTTACTGACTTTTCGGTTCAGTGTTTTTTTTCCAATTTAACAATTATGCTTCTCCATTTATAAATTTCCAGCCATCATATCTTTCTTTAAAAGGTTTTAAGCTGGCCCTCAGGTATCTTTCCAATCCTCTATGATTTTCTCAAATGGCGGCCTTTGGCCCTGCAGTGACCATTTGCTAAAGGCATTTTAGACTCTGTCATTAAGGCTCAAGGCTATTTATTACACTCTCAATGGATGTTTTAAAATCCTCTCCAACTTCAACTGGGTTTTGTGTTCCCTAACCTATGCGAAAACCCAGATCATATACACATGTACCCACACATACCCACACACGGGTGTGTGTGACTGTATTAGTAACCAGTTCCCTATTGTATCTCTAAGAAAGTAAGACGACACCTCCTGTCCTTATGCAGACGACTTCTACCCCCTTCCATTTATCTAATTCCTGATAGAAGTAAAGCTCTTTCTTGCTTTTGTTTCCCAACTCATCTTTTCCGAACATGAACACAATGTGCTGTTATCGCAGAAATTCTGGAAAGTGCAGAGAAATATAAAAAGGTGAAATAGTAATTTTCATGCTCAAACCCTTCTATTTTTGCACCAGAGGTGACCTTACCTTTTCAGGGAACATCTTCCCCTGCCCATCAAAGTCGTTGTTTTCTTTTTAGAATAAATTCTTTGTTTAACCAATTAAACTTCCTTCAAGATTTCCCAAGGTAACATGCTGCCCTCGAGGGCTCTCTCGAGGCAGAGGCAAGAGAAGGAAGAGCCCTGGATTTGGAATTTAGAAAAGCTGAGACCAAGTTCCAGCTCGTCTTCTTCACTGACTGTACCATTTTGGACAATGACTAGAGCACTTCATACCTCAATTTCTTCATCTGTAAAATGGAGAGAATAGTTCCTGCCCAGAATTCCTCCTAGTGGGTTCTTGGGAAGATCAAAAAATGTGTTGGGAAGGCAACCTCTGAGAAAGCCCTTAGTAAACTCTAAAGTACTCCAGAAATGCAAACGATTGTCATTATTGTGGCCAAGGCTGTTTATGTCTGCCTGGGTTACCTTCTTTCTTTGAAAGAATTCCTGTCTCTTGAGATTTACATTTGGCTGTTTGCAGGCTTCCTTACAGCTTTGCATTTTATCCTAGGTTTGATCAGTTCATGGCCACTTTGCCCAAGGCTCACTTCAATCCTTAAATCCTGGATTAACTGGTGCCTGTTGGTGGGTCTCTTCTGCACTTTTTGCACTACGAATTCATGTTCTCTTGACATTCCAGGAACGTGTCAGCTCACGGCCATACCTTCTTCTCTTGCCAGTTATGATTTGATGAAATACTCAAAGGCGGCAACGCCAGCGTTGCTCTGGAAGCCTTGATTCAGACACAACTGCCTCATGCATGACACCCTGCTACCCAAACTGGTTCTAACTTGGTTGGGGCCAGGAGCCATCAAAGCAGTTACTGCTTACTGCATGCTTACACTGGGACAAGTACTGTTCACAATGAAATAATGAACTTCATCCTCATGGTAACTGAAAGGCCGGGATCATTAACACCTCATCTTAGAGACAAAGAATCTGGGAGTAGAGAGAACTGAAGACATTTGCCCACTAAACTAATGGGGCAGAACAGAAACCCTGACTGAGTGACTCCTGAGTTCTTGGTCTCTCTCAGTGCCTTCAGCACGTGCCACCATAGTAGAGTGCAGCAAGAATGCATACAAGTGCATGCCACGCACACCAGGAGCACCACCCCCAGCACCTCCAAACGTGCCACTGGAGGAGCTGGTAGCCAAGAAAACATAAGAAACCAAAAGGAAACAGCCAGCAGTCGAGAAGCACAAGTTCTGGAAATAACAACCCACTTCATGCAAAACTCCACAGTAATTACACGGATCCCATGCCCCTGCATTTCTGGAAGTCCTGGTGTGTCCCATATTTAATTAGCACATCAGAAGAATGAAGTCCACAAATATTCATACAGCTCCAAGTCCTAACAACTCTTCAAATTCCGCTGTGCACTCTCTTCTCTTCCACCGTCCTCATTACGTAAAACCAGACACACACTACGTTTCTTCTAAGTCCCTGATCGTTCAAATCAACCATAAAAATTTACTACAAAGCTGCAGGGCATAAAGCTTCAGAATGTGAGCTTAAGCCAGACAGCTGGGTTCAAATCCCGGCTCGGCCACTTGAGCTAAGCAAGTTTCAGCTTCTCCATGCCTTAGAATCCTCCTGCATAAAATGTAGGTAATAATTTTACCTACTTTCTAGGGTAGCTGGAAGGGCTGAATTCATAAATGTGTGTAAAGCACCGAGCACAGGGCCTGTAGGCCCTCACACTATGTCAGCAGCTGTTTATTACGTGGCCACCGTGGGCCAGCATTCTGCTGGGCATGCAGAGGGCCCAGAGTAGAGGCTGGTTCCACCCTGGAGAAATTCACATCAAAGGTGGGTGGGACAGAGACACAGCAGGGGTCCTCTCAAACTGGGGAACCATGGGGGGCATGAAGAGAGCAGGGCCTCCAGCCTGAGGGGACTGGGAAAACCCAGAGCAGAGGATCCCTCAGCTGACTCCTGAAGGCAGAACGGGACTGAGAGGCAGGTGAGGTGAGATGGGGAGGGCACTGCAGAGAGAGAGGCAGGAGCAGAGGCCTGAGCGTAAAACGGCCTTTCATATGTCATTGGCTTGGTCACCATCTCCATCTCTACTCTTCTTGGATCACGTGAAGATAAAAGATAAGCCTGGAAAAAAATAGTTCTATACGCAGAGCTAGAAAGATTAGTCTCGTTCTCCATTCTGACAAGTTTTTATCTCGTTTCCTAGGTAAACACTGTGACAGAGACCTGAGGAGATACAGACCAAAGATTACAAACCACAGGTCACAACGCCTTGGTGCTGCTCCGCATTCAGAACACGGATGACTTTGCCACCGCGTGCCTGTCTTCTCCAACAAATATTTTCTATTCCCTTGCCTATGGGGAGGGGATTACCGCACTAAAGACCACAGGAAAGCTGTTATCCTGAGCAGGATGGAGTTAATAATATTGAACGGGCGTATGTGTGTATATTAAATTTATGGTTTAAGGGGATTCTTTACGCTTCCTCGTGTGATCCACAATACAATAACTGTCTCCCCTAAAAACCTCATTTTGCAGATGAGGATGGAAGCTCAGCAAGGTTATGTAACCTGCCTGAATCACACAGAGCTGAGGTGAGGTTGGGAAGAGGCCTGGCTTCCTGGCCCGTTGGCCACTGTTCCTCTTTTAATACCGCTGTACTTGAAGTCACTGACAAGTAGTTTAAAAATATGCACGTGGCAGAGCGAAGGTACCAGAACTCTTTGTGGCACCAAGAGATGGTGTCTTTCCTTAGATGGAAAAATAGAGACAGGGAATTTAACCTTTATAGTATATGTTGACACATAAACCGCTCTCTGTGTCAAAGATTAATGCAGGTATTTGAAACAACACTAGGTTCCTCAGACTCTTTTTGGAATAAGATAAGTCTACCTCATAAAACAATAACCATGATTCCATTAATAATCAAAACCCAATGACGAAGCAGTATTCTTTTTTTTTAAAGATTAAAAAAAATTTTTAATGTTTATTTGTGTTTAGAGAGAGAGAGAGAGACATGGGGTAGGGGAAGAGAGAGGGAGACACAGAATCCGAAGCAGGCTCCAGGCTCTGAGTTGTCAGCACAGAGCCCAACACGAAGCTCGAGCTCATGAACCACGAGATCATGACCTGAGCCGAAGTCGGAAGCTTAACCAACTGAGCCACCCAGGTGCCCCCAAAGCATTCTTGACTGCCATTCTCTTACTCTAACCGTCTGTATCCACTCAAAGTAGTAGTTGAAAAGAAACAGGTACAAGAAAATGAACAATTTTCAAAACGTCCACAATCAAATGAGTAGGAAAGGATCGTTTTCTCTTAACGGGAGAAGAGTTCAGGTTTGGAGGTGAAGTGTATCTAAAGAATGGCAGGCCCAAGCTAAGAACATGGTGCCCAAGCTTCAATCAACATGCGAAATGAAAGAGATGCTGATTTCCAGTGCCATGGATTTCTCCCCTTTGTCTTCACTGAATTACATTAAGGTCTAGAAATTGGCCATAGAGATCCATTTTTTCATTTGATGACAACTTTGCTTTTGCCAAAAGCAAAACGCAAAGAGAAGTGGTCTAAAAGAAGTCACTTCAGCTGAAGTTTCAAAGTACATGCTACTTTACAGGTTCCTCTACATACAACATGAAGCCTCATGTTCTTTTACAGGGAGGCAGCTGTTTACAATTTAAAAAGAGAAGGCTTAGAAACAAGGATGTAGCTGGAAGCCTGGCTTGCTGCTCACAGCTGTGTGACCTTGAATTCTTTAATCCTCACTCTGTTCACCTGAGAAAACGATGTCAGCCTTATGGTAAGGATTAAATGTGATAACATATGTTAACATAATCCTGGATATCATGGGCACATTACAAACATCTATTGCCCTAATTCAAGGCCCAATTTCAACAGAAGATTGTCTTGAGCAAAGGCAAGACAATTCCTTTTGGGTAACTATTATATTTGGACTGACAGGAGTAATTCTCAGTAGGTTCATCCCACCGTTTATCTCTAAAATGATCTAAAAAAACTCTGGCTAATTCCAGGACCTTATTGCACCTCTCCCCAACCTCTGTCTCAGTTGCACAAATGCAGATTTATCAACAAACTAGATTCTCCACCATGGTGACTGAAAAGATCGTTCATACATTTCAGAGTTAACCCTGAATTTTATGTTGAAATCAAAGCATCTTTGTAAATAGTGCAGAAGAGAAAAGAGAGATTGAGTAGGTGAATAACCATGGTCCTATTCATTCCACAAAGCCCAGTGCAGTGAAGGTGACTGGGGGATAGAGATGAAAAAGCCCCCAAGGGATTTGTCCCAAAAGCCAGCGTAAGAAAAATGCTACAAACAAAGGGAGAATAAAAATAGTATGTGAACCAACAACTTGGGAGAGCTTACTTCTAGCTGGGAAGATCAAGCAAGACATCATGGGTGAACCAGCCATTGAGATGGACTTGAGGAATGGACGGTATTGACATGGAATTTGGAGGAAAGGAGAAAAGCATAATCAGCGATGAGTAAGAGCTTTTTGAAAAAATACCCCTTATTGAACACAATGTAAAATAAAGATCAAAGAGGTGAGACACTAAGAAATGGGCGTATTTTCATTCTATCGGCCTAGAGTTAGCATGAAAAGATACTCTCAACCATTCAACTCAGGTAGAATTCACCCAAAGCATCAAGACATGCTTGGATGGCAAAGAAATGGAAACATTAAAGGCATAAATATGTCAACTTTATCCTCAATACACATTCATTTTCATCATCATCCTTATCGACAACTAGCATTTTTCTGAGCACTGCCCAAGTGCAGAAAGCATTCTGCTAAGCACTGAGAACATAAAGTGACATAAGGCATGAATCTTGTTCTCATAGAAAACTGACAAATTAATCAACAAATGAAAGTGATTTCTCTTCCATATGCAGGCTCCAAGAAAATCCATTCAGTGTTTTTTCTCCAAAAATCCAAGGGATCAACATTATCCTACCCAAGAAAGACCTTCTGCATCTGAGCACCCATAGGTAGCACCCAGGGGAGGATTTCTTCTGTAGTCCTTCTTCCTATGTGAGCTGAAGGAAAAACCAGGACACAGACATAAAGAGAACGAGGTAAGGACTGAAATTGTTCCCTTTCCCCCTTTAAGCCCGGAAACGGTCCCGGAATTTCTAACAAGGCAATAGAAAGGAGAGCCATAAACCCTGAAGGTACCAATCCTGGCTCCTGATAAAGCTGACCAGCAAAACAAATATAAGGGAAAAGGCTACAGCGTCTTAATGGTTTGGATGCTTTGCTTACACACAGCCAACAAAGGTTGATCTAAAAATTCAGATCGGTGTGCACACTTCTTGGGTCTCTCCTAAACACTTAGTGCCTCACTCCTCAGCACATCCCACCAAACCCCAGTGACAGTCCAAGCCACACTCATGACCTTTCTCTCCAATCTCCCATCACTATTAGCTGATGTTCAAAAAAAAAAAAAGAAGCAGGGTTTTTACTCTCTTATGGTTTGTCTTTTTTTAAATTTTTTTTAACATTTATTCATTTTTGAGAGACAGAGAGAGAGTATGAGCGGGGGAGGGGCAGAGAGAGAGGGAGACACAGAATCCGAAGCGGGCTCCAGGCTCCAAGCCGTCAGCACAGAGCTCGACGCGGGACTCGAACTCACAAACCATGAGATCGTGACCTGAGCCGAAGTCGGACGCTTAACCGACTCAGACACCCAGTCGCCCCATTATGGTTTGCCTTTTTAAAGGAACACAGATCCATAAATCTGCTCTTTTCTTACCTCTACATTTAGGTTCACATTTATTTTTAAATGGGCAGGGAGGGAGCCAAAAAGGAAGGATGTGAGAAAACTATTAACTCAGCTGGCCTAATAATCAGTGATTAAAGTTACAGTCAGAGAAGAACGGAGCACAATACCTCCAACCCTCTTCCTCCTCTTCATGCCCTTAATATTCTACTTCAGGCACTGAGAGGGAGGGTAACGTGGCTAGTGAATTCCAGCCAGCACTAAGATAATTGTACCATTCACACCCCTCACCAGTCAATCAGGGTCTGCTCATCCAGCCTCATTTATTAATAGTTTCCCTACACTTACACTGTTATAAAGGAATGCAATGAGGCTTTCTCTCTGAAACGAGAAATGGGGCACCGTCAATAAAGACTAAGTGGAAGGAAGGATGTTTGCAGAACCAGGGGCCGTGCACCTTATTTCACAGCCACCCCTGTTTCAAGGGTGTCGAGGAAAGCAGCTCCTTGACTTCTCTAACTTTCCACGCCAGGCCTATGTCAACGTTGAGAGCGCTCGGGAATAAGCACAGCCCTGCTCCTAATTCAACACCAGTTCCACCCCTTGTGTGCACTCTGCACACTAAGTCCCCTCGTATTCCAACCACTTCCTGGGCCTCTGGCTCAGGGACCCTCTGCCCGTCACGTAACTGTTTAACAGCGGTAGGGTCTCACTCTACCTGTTAAAACGCTAGGACCGCAGGACATTTCGAGAGACCAGGTGCCTTGTCAATCACCTTGCCCCCTGGTTCACAAGCATGGCCGCACATTAGAATCCCCCCTGGGGCGTATTTTTAAATGACCTCTGCTTGAATCCCTTGTGGAGAGATTTAATTTAACTGTTTGGAGTATGGCCTGGGCAGGGATATCACTGTTGTTTTGCTGTTGTTGGGCTTTTTATATTTCTCTTTGTTGAAGCTCTCCAGGTGACTTTATTATTGAGTTGGGATTAAGGAGCGCTGCATAGCCTGTCTCACAGATTCAGAAATGGGAAAATCAAGGCCCAGAGGCAATGGCTCGCACACAGTCACCGAGTGCAACAACACGCACAAAAAGAGAAAGAAGCTTCTGACTCTCAAGACCACCACTGCCTCCACCACCATGTAGACAGCGACTGGGTACCCTGCAAAAACTTAACATTTCTAAAGACACATCAAGCAGCACCGTGAAGGGCTCTGAAGATGTGTGGATGAGCAAATGCCCAGCACTGGCTGACTTAAGAGACATGCATTCCAGAGGGGCCAGTGGGGCAGGGCAGTGAACGGGAAAGCAGTGAGAAGAGAGTCAGTGGACGTGGCCCTCCCCCACGGCTGTGTCTTTAAAATTTGGAGCTATTTGCACAGCTTTAAAATGGTGGTTGTAGAGGTCAGATCATCTTCAAGGTATTAATATTAGTATTAGAATTAAGTCTTGTTATATTAACATTCTTGTCCCATGTCTCTCTCTCTCTCTCTCTCTCTCTCTCACACACACACACACACACACACACATTACTGTACCTAAACTGCACTGATACATTTAATGCATTTAAGATTATTTTTTACTATTGTATTTGGTAGTAAGTCACTATACACGTATGCCCACACACACACAAGTCAGGCGTGTACGGGTGCCTGTGGTGTGCACATATTGGGATGCACACGGAACACAATGATTTCAAACCCAAAGACACCAGCAACTGTGGAAGCAGAGTGACCAGACTGCTTCAGAACACGCACGCATTTTTCACAGAGGACAATTAGCTTTTGAGAAAAGGATAAAAGCCATCACCTCAGCTTTGGGTTTCTTCTGAGTCTCTCTTCTCCCCTCCCTTAACAACGTAGTGCTCTTATCCCACCGTCGGTTTTAAGTCCCACTTCTCAGAAAGAAACAAGATCTCTGATTTCCTAAGAAATTCTAACCAGCGGAAGCCCTGGCAGGGTCCATATAAAGATTAAACTGGACATTTCTTTCTACAGAAGGAAATGCACGGTCTTGGTGAGGCGGTGAACAAAAAGACATGGAGCGTGGCGTGTGTAGAGCACTGTCTGGTTTTCAGGAGTCAAGTGAGTTAATTAGTCAAAGCCTTAAATTATCCTAATCTAGGAAGCTCTCTTCTTCGGACGTCCCCCTCCCTGTAGGGCTGGACTCCAGGCAGGGTCAAAACCTGTCCTTCCATTGCCTTCCACGTCTGCCACTCCCGCAGGCCCAGCCTGGCTTGCTCCCCTCTCCCCTCTCCTGTCCCTCTGGTCACACAGCCTCCACTGCCCAGCCCCTCAAGTTGCCCTGGAACATTAGTCCCTCAAGTCAGCCAGTGGTGCCATTTGTTCATCCACACACCTTGAGACTCACACTGCTCTCTTTATACGGAGTGGATCTTAGGGTTACTGGAGGGGTTGTGGGAGGGGGGATGGGCTAAATGGGTAAGGGGCACTAAGGAATCTACTCCTGAAATCGTCGTTGCACTATACGCTAATTTGGATGTAAATTAAAAAAAAAAAAAATAAAACAAGTTAATAAAAAAAAGGCTTCAAGCTGAGCTTCGGCTTCTTCTGCTAATGAAATGAGTATGAACCACAAGACACAGAAAACTGGTGGAAGTGGGGGTGGGGCAAAGGGCAGAAGGACAGGCAGCAGAAAAAGATGCAAATAAAATTCAGGGTAACGTGCATCTCAAATCCATCCTCCCCTCTTAAGCACCCCTGCTACAGGTCCCTCAAGTGGTGGCTGAAAGTGCCTTTGCGTCACCTCCACGCCTGGGCATCTCCATGAAGAATGCTTCTAAAACACCAGGCCACCTAAAAAGGCTACCAAAAAGCATGCGGTAAATTCCCTGGGAATAACTGAGCCCCTCGTCCATCACTCCCCTTTGCCATTAAAGAAAGCAGCTAGCGTCTGAGTGGCGTGGCAACTCTCTACCTCTCTACTTTAGAAACACATGGGGCTAGGCTGGTCCTTCATTTCGAGTAGCTTGGCCTGGGCTAGGATCCAGCTCTCTCCTTGGCTACAAACCAACTAACAGCTGTCCCTTTCTTTATAATGGCCATCAACAAAGTTAGTTGCAATCCAGTGGCCTAACATGAAAATGGTATCATTTGCTCCAAAGGCAAGCCTAATAAACAGGGCTAGGATTCATTAACTGTAGAATCACTAAAGCAGAAATTAGAGCCTCTGGCCTTTCCTTTTAAGAAGTCCCTGACTTTATTCTCTGGCCTCATCGTTTGGAGTCTGAAATTCCTAATCAATGAACCAGCACATTCCTGTGTTGCTCTTCTCCCCAAGTTCAGGGACGCAAGGAGGAGCAGAAGGCTTAGGGCTTTTATACCAATTTACCTCTCCATCTGCTCTCCATCCTCCTACAATGGCCATTCTCTCCTTCTCTTACATTTTATTTTTAAAAATAAAAACACAGTTTAAATGTCAACACCTCATTTTCCCAGGCTTCCTTCCTTCTAGATCTTACCTAAGTATATGATGATCTCTTTACACATGTCTCCCCCATTCAATCATAAACTACTGAAAGGTACAAACCAGAGCTCATTTTTTCCTATAACACAGTTTTTGACAAATACTGGTTCTTAACAAATGTTTGTTGGATAACTGAGTAGAGCAAATGACATAAAAATAGATGCAGTTAAAAGAAGAGTGTGTGAAAGCAAAGAGATGAGGAGACATTAATAAGTAGATAAACACTATCTAGAGGAGAAGAACATAAAAAGAAAGAGAAGAATCAATTATAAGAAGGGCCAGAATAAGAATACACAGAGAATGAAAGGGGAAGAAGCAAAAAGACGCACAAAAAAGACGGTGAAGAGTGACCGAAGAGGGGAGATGGGTGAACTTGGATACACAGATTGCTCCTGGATCTTTTCTTCTTTAAGAACAAAGCAGGAATTCTAAAAGTTCCAAGAAGGGAATATGTATGTGGAGCCGCCAGTGTTAACCATGAGGTAGAATTAGGTTCAGGAATGAGACAGACCCCGGATGCATGGCCCGGGCAACTGTGGCATCACTGGAGAGTGTTAGGAGTGTGAAGTCTCAGGCCCCACCCCAGACCTAGTGAATCAGAACGTAGGCTTTAACAAGATCCCCAGGTGATTCCTATATACAAAAAACTTTGAGACGCGCTGATGTAGACATCTGACATCCACAGGTAACCCCAATGGTGTGGTGCACAAAGCATTGCCAGTAAGCAGCTACACAACCTCGAGCAAATCACTTCATGTCCCTGGATTTCCGTTTCTTCACCTGTGAAATGAGAAGGTCAGAGCAAATGCATTCTGAACAGTCGCAGAGCTCTGATCTTCTTGATCTCATCCAATAGCATAACTTCAAATCGTTCCTATACCCACCAGAACAAACAACAAACAGCATTATTTACTAATTAATATTTCACTTCCTCTCTCCACGCATTCACTTGGTATTTTTTCAAGTATCTGTTAGGTGCCAGGCACTGTGTTAAGAACAAATGTGTTAAGAACAAACATCCCTCCCTGTCCTCAAGGAGCTCCCAAACTTGTCAGGGAAACAAAGCATCGAAACAAAATTGGGATAAAGCGTGCTGATCATCATGAATGAGCACTGGCGATGCACAGAAGGCAGGGCAAACATTCTGCTTGGGGCAGTCACGGAGGATTTCAACAAAGGGCCAACATATGCACCACGTCCCTTCCCTGCCAGCCTCAGCTGCAAGCACTAAAAAGTGAAGAGACAAAAATAAGGTGGTTGGAGAGCGTCAAGGAACCGACCAAAGGCTCCTGAACACTCCTCTCTGGGTTCACAAAATGCCAAGACCACCGCACAAGAGATTTTGTGTAGCGGCCGCAGATAATGCCATCCATAGCCACAGGTGCCCCCTAGAAACCCACCTCCTCTGACTTACGCCTTTTCCCTCGTTCCGACTACATTTGGTTCTTCTAGCATCTGCGTCCCTCTGAAAGGCAGTATCAATTCAACCACTAATGTACTCTCCCTAGAGACTTCTTCTGTGGTTTCAAAGAGGGGATGCACTTTAATAAATGTGAACAATTCATTAGACCAGCAACTCCTTTGATCTCTATGTATTTATAGAGACGACACTGGTATCCGACTGCATGCACAGTAGCAGAGACTGAAAATGTAATTTACTGAAAGGAGGAAATTTCTAGAATTCCTAAGGAGGCTGGAGAATGGCAGTGGTGAAAAGGAACCTCACTTGCCAGCTTATCCGCTCCTGACCCCCAGCAAGTTACATGAGATGAGTGGCTTTGCCAGCCCTAGCCTTCCTGATTAAGGAGAGAAGGCTGTCGCTCAGAACAACAGTTTGCCAACCTTTAGAACGGTGAGTTCCACCCTGGCTTCCTTGCTGGTCCTGACTTCTACAGGCTGATTTGTTGCTACGGTCTCTTCCCACACAACCTGTCCTCTCCCCTGCCTCCTAGATTTCCTACTCCGTAAATATTCATTACATTTGCTTTCACTTGTTAGCAGTGGTGGACACATCACCTTCATCTTCGTCTTGCTGACCGAGAAAATAGGGGGAAACCCCTGCATCCTGGGTTCATCATCTTCATGGAGGAGAAGGGAGAATGTTTTACAAGGCAATGATGATGTGGCCAAGGGCTGGATCAGCCCAGTCCGTTTTTTTCTCCCTGTCCAGCACCACTCATCACCACCCCCCCAACCAATTTCAGTCCATGTGTCCACCTCCCAGGCACCCACGCCCCTCCCCACACAAGGCTGGTGCATATACATGAAGGTCACACAAGATGGTGGAGGTTCTGAAGCCATCTTTCTGGAGGTGAAGCAGGAATACAAAATCAAGGTACCTGCTGTTCACTCCTTCACCAGAGGAAGTCGCTCTTCTCGCTCAGCCTTAAAAAGAAAGGCACTTGATGTGCAAAGTAGTGACTAGAGAAATTTTTTTCTTCCTCCTCCTTTCCCTTCATTTTACCCCCTTACTTAGTCTCTGCCTCTCTCTGCGCCTACCCCTGCCATAAATTACACATATACGGTGGCAAAGAAAGACTCTTCAGACAGAGACAGGCTTCCTAGGAATGGAACAGAGAGTGGAAATTACACAATCCAGGGGCACACCCTGCTCCTCTCTTTGCATGTTAACAGGTATCTCTAGGCGGCCATATCGCTCTGTGTTCACAGGTCCGTCATGCTTTGCTACACCTGAAACATAGAGATAGGAGGCAACCATGTTGTTCTGCTGCCCTTCAAATCACCAATCTAAACTCCTTAACCTTGCTTCCTTGGGAAGTCTTTATTTCCCATCAGGTTTTTTTTTTCCCCCCTTAATTGCACATCACAGAGGCTCCTCAACTGAAATTAAATTGGCTCTTCCTCCCACCAGCAGCCACATTTCCTCCCCATGGAACCCACACTGTAAGGGGGGTGGCAGAAGGAGAGATGACAAAATAGAACCTAGTCAGCTCTTTGTGCCATGAAGGAAAAAAAAAAAAAAAAAAGAGGACGGTGGCCTGGAGCAGCCCAGAGCCCCACGGAGTCACGGCCTCACCAAGACTGCTCATGAGGACGGGAAAAGCCTGCCTCATCAGGGTTCCAAATGGCTTTGGACATGGGGGAGGTACAGACCACCTGTGGTGATTCCACCTGGAATCCTCCGTAAGCCACTACCAGTTGGAATGTCTCCCCTTCTCTTTGTATCTTTCCTACCCTGGAGTCCTCCTCTTCCTCAGCACCCTCCCCTTTTAATCTCTTGTCCTTCGCCTAGTTTTAGGGCCAACCCATGATGGCCTAGAACCTGGCTTACTCCCATTAGCATTCTGGGAGAATGTGGCTGAGACTCTGTCAAAAGCTCTGCTGTCAACCTGGTCACCAACCAACATGACGAAGGACCTAGTCACTGTAGAGCCCTGTCACAGGCACCGGGCACGCAAAAGGGGCATATGCCCCACGGACACCCACCTCGCCTTGTTCATCTGCACGTAGGAAATCACTGCACATGGAACTGCTTTTCCCACCCATACCTCTGTTCTATTTCGAAGTAAAATTAAGAATACATCCTCCCACTCGAAGGAGTAGAAGCAGATGGAGAACTAGCCCGGGTGTCTATAAGGTGAGCACACACCCGATAACCTCAGCTGTTTGTAGATATGGTGAGAACGGGGCTCAAAGTGGGATCCCACTCTCTCATTCTGATGACACCATGGTTACAGATCGCCGCTTAACGGATAAAAGCTCAAAAGAATGAAACCTGGAGGAGAGGAGTAGCGAATGTGGATTATGTCCATCCTTTCTGGACAATGAAGAAATATCTTCTGGTGTGATGTCGAGTGACAAGGATCTTCTGCTACTTCCCCCACATCCCTTTGGTATTCTGGACCGTTTCAAAGTACAGTTATTAAAAATGCCAGAATAAAAAAAAAAGATTTGGGGGTAAAATGCTTTCAAGAAGACCAGTGATGTAATGATTCTGCTACATTATTTTGAAGATCTTTATCTCAACCTGATTTCTGCATCTGGGCACTTTCCGAGTTTGGGGGTGTACCGTCAGTGGACCAACAAGGAGAGCACCAGTCACCAGCTCACCATCATGGCCCTCCAGCCTGTGGATGATCTGCTTTCCTCAGGAGTTGTCTTGGATTGCATGAGCGACTAGCTGAAGAGTCATTAGCTAAGTCTTTTCTGTTTCTCCTGCTATTTCTCCTTTCAAGCCCCTAAAAATACTGCCTCGCCACCTTCCATATGCCGTAAAAATTGATCAGAGGGGGGAGAAATAAAGTATGAATTCTCTTTTGAAGGTACAAGACTAACACATGCAAACGGCACATCTCTTTGTTTAACACAAAGACTCACGTGTCGAATTCTGCACCCCTTCCACATGCACAGCATTTCAGAAGTCTGCAAGATAGCCATTTTGCAAGAGTGTGGAAGTAACAGTTTGCTTGGAGGATGTGTGGGTATAAATAGATGTGTAGACAGAAGGAGAATTTTACAGCTCAAAAATAATAGCACATGAAAAGATATAAATTAAAAGGAGACTATTGACAGAATTCCTTCTTTCCAAGCTTAAGATTTCAGTCCTTTTAACCTGCAGCATCCTTCAATTCCAGGTGTTCTTAGACCAGCCTGATTCCCCACCTAGACCTGTCCCTCTGCAGTAGGCCTCCCGGGATCTCTGGGCCCGGTGTCCATGCTTTAGACAGCAAGTGGACTTCAGGGCAACAGCCACAGTAATCTCAATCATCATTTTCATTTTTTAAAGGGCATTAAAAAAAAAAAAAACAACCCTAGGAAGGTAGGGACAGGAGACAGAGAGGCATGGAAGTGTCAAGGGGGAAGAGCTAGCCTGAAAAAAAATTTTTTTTTTCTAGATTCCCATAAAAATCAGAGCTTTAGCCCTGGGTGAATAAAATGCTATTTAACTCAAAAATCACACAGGTCTCCCATGCATGTCTACATACATCAACCTTTATGCCATCCAACATCTTCCGTCCTTACATACATCCACCCCCAATGCCTCCTAAAAATCCAAAACCTGTTTGATGAGGAAGGAAAAGGAATAACATGGGAGATTTCCCCCTTTGTAATAAGCCCTTTTTCCCCCCAAACCAGCATTATTTTATTATCTTGTCACCGTTTCTTCCAAAAATTCCACTTGAGGGATTTGAAGGGAGAGATAAACAAGGAATCCCTACCCCAGGTGAGACGAAAATAAAATAGAATTTGCCCTACCTTGGTTTGTAGAAGACAAACCTCTAGACGGACAGATTAAGGGAGTGAGCATGTTGGGAATGTCCAGTCTCCTCTTCTCGCTGGCATATCCATATAAGAAAGACGAAGGATAAATGAAAGGAAGATAATTTAAAATCCAATTTTGCGTGAATTTTGTTTTAATCTTGTGTCTTGAAGAGATGCAAATTCAAAGAAAAAAGACTGAATTCAGAGGTAATTCAGGATATGGAGAGCAGCTCACAATGCAGAATCCAGAGTAATTATTCCATTTGCATGTGAGGTTAGTGGCTGGGCTATTTTTTTAATGCTTCTTCTGGCAATTACGGTTTTTGATTTTTGGAGCTTTAGTGGAGGAGGCTCTGTGTAGAGAAGCTGGGGGCCGGCTCTGTCCCTCCGTGGAGCATGGTCATTCCCAAAGCGTCCCCTTCCTAAGGGGGAAAAAGAGGCGGTCAGGGTTTGATTCGAGTGTCCCCGGAGGGTGAGAAAAATGAATCCCGAAAAAGATATCAATTCGTTTGAAGGAAAAGGGGGAGGAAACCCCGCATTTCCCACAGAGTGCACACGAGAGGAATTGAAAACAGCTGGCACCGGTCTATAAATAATTCAGAAAAGGTCTGGCTATACCATTCCTGGGACAGGCATGGATGAGAGGTGGGAAAGCCAACCTGAATGGAAGAGGAGAGAGGGAGGGAGGGAGCAAAGGAGGGAAGTGGTAAGGAAGGAGGAAGGGAGGGAGAAGCGGCACCACAGAGCAACACACACTCACACTCACACGCAGAAACACAATCCCCACTTAACTCGCCAGCAAGTGCGGCCCCCAGCCCCATCTGCAGTGCTGCTGACATGTCTGTCTCGCTCTCCCCATCGCCTCCAGCAGCAGCGCCTCCTCCCACCCCGGGATTGTGCTGAATGGGTTCTGATTGTGCACTGGGTGCACACTGGGCATTTCTTGGAAGGGGCACACTGACACGCGCGCACACACACACACGCCCCCGACGCGCACGCGCCCCCGCGCGCGCACTCACACTCACCCCCGCGCACACTCACCCCCGCGCACACTCACGCCGCCGCCGCGCTGATGTGCAGCGCACGGGGCTTCACCTGCAACGTGTCGATTGGACGGATGGTCGCGGCGCGTGGCTCCGGCCCGGGGCACCGATGCCCAACCTCTCTGCTCGGTAAGGGGATTAACCCTCCCCAAAGACCAGAGAGAGCCCTACCCCTTCACCCTAAAAAAAAAAAAAAAAAAAAAAAAAAAAAAAAAAAAAATTTTTTTTTTTTAAAAACCACGTCCAAATTAGCAAGTGCCGGGTTCTGCTGGATTTAAGAGCTTCACCTAACACCAGGTTAGTTAACGGTTCACCGCTTCGACCCTTTATCTTCCTGACACCCCCAAACCCCAACACTGAGACATGAGACTCCAAAGCGAATATTTACGTACCGACTCGGAGCGCCTCAGCGATTGCAGAATCTCCGGAGAGGGGTGGCGGGGGGCAGGGGATTGAGGGTTTTCCTTCCCTGCAAAGCAGGATTGATAATCCGTGTCGGGGGTTTTGAAGTTCACGACTCTTCTTGGCCAAGCAAAAGAAAATGCATTCGGACGCCAGCACTTCTGGATTGTGGTCATCAAAAATCACCCTGACGAACACTTTCGATAGGAGCAAAGCCCCGAGATTTCCTAGAGGTGAAGAAGCCGAAGGAAGTGGTTTTTGAAAAGGGGTGGGGGGACCTTCCTTTCTCAAAAAAAAAAAGGGGGGGGTGGAGAGGCAGGAGCCCAGATTCCAGTTGGTGATGATCGGAGCCGGGGGAGGGGAAGCGGGCGGGGGCAGGCTGTGCAAGTCAACCGCGCGGCAGCGGGAGAGGAAGGGGAGGAGGGGGAGGAGGGGGAGAGTAAGAAAAATGGGTATTAATCACCGGGGACGGGGGCTGGGCGGGAGAGCACAGGTTGCCTGGTCTGGATTTGGGTCTCACACCCAAAAACGTGCCCCCCCCCCCCCGCCCATACACACCTACCTCACACACACTGGCTCTGGTGGGGGGAGAAACCCACGAAGCCAGGGAAGATGTTTCTGCTCCCAGGCTGTGTGTGTGCGCCCGCGTGTCCTCTTTCTCCACGCCCCCCACCCCACCCCACCCCCAAACCCCTGCACCCCCTCACTCCTATTGCTAAGACTCCGGCGGAGGCAGCCTTCCACGTCACGTGCTGGGGGAAGTGGGGTAGGTAGGGGGAAAAGGCTTAACCCGAGTCCGTGGCGCCTCCTGCCGGCCGCAGTGGGGCACAGCAATGAGAAAGGGCTGCTAAGGGGTGTGGGGAGCGAGACAGTGCCCCCGGTGGGCGGCCGCACTCGGCTGCAAAAAGCGTCTCAAAGGCGGAGCTGCAGTTTGAAATTTAAGACCCTTGCTCTCTTTTCCACAAATCAGCCTTGGCTTCCTACGGGCAGGCCGTGTGCAGGACGCAGTTTAAAGCCGGGTTCTTGCCTTCAAGGAGCTTAAGATCTATTTTGAGCACACGAGGCTGACGGGAAAACAATGGGAAACAAAGAAAGGCAAATGTAATAAATTAAGGTCTAAATTGTGTAGTACAGACTGTATGTGTGCTTTGCTGACGACTAGCAAAGGTTCAAGGTGTTTGGCATTTTTTTTTTTAATTAAAATAGACCCTGCTATTTAAAGACATTGAGATGATGATGGGATAGGGGAATGATCCTTAAATTAAACTAGATAGCATGGCATTTACAAACCCACCCTCTTGTAAAAGGTAAACATCCATTCGTTTCTCTCCCTCTCAAACTGCTTTCTGTTTTAATAGCATTCCTCACTTCCTGTAGCATTGTTTATTTTTAATATTAATATCATCGTGTATGCATCATTTTTATCCTGATCCGTTGTCTCTTCAGAGATCCAGAATATTATAGTGATCGAACGTTTTCATACTGGTTATATCATGAGCTTCTCACCAACGTTCCTGAGAAGCAGCCATATAAAACACACAGGCAATAATCCTGTGTAAAGTGGCGACACCTGGTCATTTGGAGCTTTGATCTGTGAGGAATCCATCAGATCTGTCCCGCGGCCCTATAGACCAGGAGGTAGTCATAATATATCTGAACTAATTCATGGTTCCTAGTTTCTGTTAGGCTTCCTTCATTGTTGCATCTGAGATTTTTTAAGGCACTCACAAACACATAAGTATTATATGAAAACACAAATACTGAAATTATTCTCTCTCAGTAATGGTATTGCTGCTCTTCTAAGACAGGGTAGGGTTGATCTTCCAACTCTTTGGAGAACTACAGAACCACTCCGGAGGTGCTGTGCCCCTTGAGACACAACAGCCACCCCAAGCCCCTCTATGTGCAGGTGTCTAGGTGTTAGAACATAGATTCCAGGGCCCCATAGATTCCAGAGAGCAAGGGCCCCATGGGAGTCTCCTGAAACCCTTCTTGAGTCTCCCAGGAATGCCAGTACCTTCAGAATAATATCCAAACTCATTCAAGGGTTGACCTTTAACCTTGTTAAAAAAAAAATCTCAGAGCCCACCTTCCCCTTCCTACCCCAAACCCCTTCCACCAAAACTGGGTCATTCTTTTCTATTTTCTTTTCTTCCCTTTCTGGACCCAGTAATTCCATTCCAGTCTGTTCACTTTTGCAAGTACAGAGGGAAAGATGAACTCTCCGAGCCCCCTCTCCCTAATTAAGTCCACCCTCTCCTTTAGTTTCTAGCTCAAGTCCCACCTCATCTGAGGATATTTTCAGTCAACCAAGCATTCCTAAATTGATTTCTGTAACAACTGCAGGACTTTTAAAATGAAGTATGACACCTTACCACCATTCCCCTGCCTCCCACCCCCTGCATTGGGAAATGTGTAGAGGAATTTGTATGGTACTGGCGCGTATGATGCACCCACTGGAGATACTACACACACCAAAAGGGTCGTCTGGTCCTGCGTCCTGAAGAACTGGCCCAAAAGGAAAATAATACTTCCATAAGCTATTTATGTTGAACCATATGAAACTGCTGGTAATCAGTCATATGAAACTGCCAGCCATATGAAATAACCATTATTGACCTCTAATAAAAAGGCCATTTCACAAAGCTAAACTTAAAATTGTATACTTATGTAAATCTCCTGCCCTTTCCAATTACTTAACTACTTAAGGAGATAGACCGGCATAAATGTTGTCCATGTGTTTCCAGCACCTGACTGTTGGTTAGCAACCTCAGGAGTTCACCTGGTGAAATTCTAAATTGGTTCCTGGACACAGAGAGCAAGGAAAGACTGAAGAAAGAGACAGACTACTCCAGATTTGTCTTAATAAGCAAAACAACTTACCTACCTCGTCTTGGGCAGCCACAAGATGAGTGGATCTCAACAGCTGCCCACCAGAATCTTAAGAGTCTATATAGAGGCCATAATGGGGTTCAGTCATGTACACAGTTCAGCTGGTCTCAACCCATTACTCTCTAAGCTGTATCCTTGAAGTGGCTCCTAGCGCGAGAACCAGTGGGTAGAATGTACATTCCAAGGACAGGGAAGGGGGGTGAGGAGTTTCCAATTGCTCAGTCCAGCTTGTGGGTCAACTGGCAGTCACATCCTCTCAATGACCTCCTCTAACAGTGGCACAATCCCAGACATGAGGCCTCAGTAATTTTTTTTTTTAATGACTATTAGAAACCACTTTCCCAAGTAGTTTTGCTAACTCTGGAAGAGCTAATTCTAGGAACCATGCAGCTTTTGAGTGGAAGGCGGCATCTCTTCACCATGGTGTTCTTTGCCTATTGTCCATTCAATGGAAGACCTCTCTCCTTATTTCCTAGACTCCCTGTCACTTCCCTGCACTTCTCATGAACAACCTTCGCCTCCAAGGACCACAAGCCTTGCAATAAAACTGTTTTCAAGAATCACCCAGATTCATAAATTTGGAACACCTTTTCTCAACATTGCAAATATGTATTTCCTAACTCCTAGTCAGGAAGCACAAAAAGCAATATTCTAAAAAGACAAGATGTTGAATTATATTTCACAGCATAGTTTATTGAAGTAAAAGCTCTTGCCTGAGGCCGCTCATGACACTGATGCGGGTATTCTGCCAGCTCTCTTAACCAGAGAGGATCCTAGGGCGCCTGGGTGGCTCAGTTGGTTAAGCGTCTGACTCTGGATTTTGGCTCAGGTCATGATCTCACGGTTCATGAGTTCAAGCCCCACATTGAGCTGCGCTGACAACAAGGATCCTGCTTGGGATTCTCTCTCTCCCAATCTCTCTCTGCTCCTACCCCACTCATGCACTCGTGCCCTCTCTCTCTCTCTCTCTCTCTCTCTCTCTCAAAATAAATAAACAATAGAGAGGACCCCAAGAGATGCAAACACTCTTGTCCATGGCCTCATCAGCAGATGCAAAACCCATGCCTTGCTCAGCCAAAACCAAAAAAACAAGAGGGTGGAGTATATTAATCTCACAAAGTCTGTCATATCAAGCCCTGGTACCACAGGGTAGGGCCTGAAGTTTACAATTTGGGGTTCCTCTTTAAGGAAAAGAGTAGAAATTTTGAAAGTGAATATTTACTTAAAATGAGAAAATAAATCACAAATAAAAAATTATTTGATACTTATTAATGCTGCAAAATATTTTTAATTAAATAGTAATTGTAGGGGCACCACCCACTGACTGGGTGGCTCAATCAGTTGAGCTTCCAACTCTTGATTACAGCTTAGGTCATAATCTCAGCGTTCGTGGGATCAAGTCCCACACCAGGCTCAGCACTAACAGCATGGAGGCTGGTTGGGATTCTCACTCTCTCCCTCTCTCTCTGCCCCTCCTTCACTCATTCTCTCTCAAAATAAATAAATAAACACTTTAAAATAAATAAATAATTGTATTAGTTATTGCCTGCCTGTTCTATAATACTTATTTTTCTATATTTTTTGACTTCATACTCTTCATATTATGATTTATAATATCATTTCTATGGAAATAATAGAAAGAATCCAGTCTATCCTGTACCGTGGTTGCTCAAAAATTGTTCTTCATTTACTAATCACTTAGACAAATTTCTTATTGGTTGTAGTGCAATGTATGTTTTTAGAATTGCTGTCAAATTAGGGAAAACCTTCATCAAATTTCTTTATTTCTTTTATGCATAAGTTGTAAGGTTTCAAGAATTTCAAGTTTTCTTGAACAGTGATTAATACTAAATATTCCTTGAGTTGATGACACTCATTAACCAGTTTGCAATATATTAAAAGTTTTGCATTATCTTCATCAATGTTAGTATTTTGTCTCAAACCTGCTAGGCATTTAAATCTTTTTCCAGTGTATTCATTTGGTTCACTCCTCTTCTATAACTGGATTATCAAACAATTCAGTTTGATAACAATTGATAACAATTAATAACGATTCAGTTATTATTCAAAATTTCTCTTTTCTTCTTAAAGAATTACAGTTTTGGTATGACTTGAAAAAAAATGTTGCAATTTGCTTCTTAATGTCATGTTGATTTCTATTGATGTCAATGCCAGTTGTCTTTTTTATTTTACATGCATTAATTGTTATGTGACTTTTCTTAGTTTTCCAATAAATAAGTGTATATAATAAAAGAAAGAACTCCTCAAATATGTTCCAAACAGCAGTCTATAATTTCTCACTCGTTTTATTAAAATGTCCCCAAATGTCTTTCCAAACTGCAGATAAAGTGGCATCATCAAGCTTTATCAACTCTTTGAAGAAGTGTTTTAAATGTTTGAAGAAACATCTTTAAGTCTATGTTCAGGTTTCCCTTCCCAGCCTAGGAAAAATTTTAGAAGCTTAATGTTGATGTCCTCATGTACAAAGCTTGAACAGCTTTCTAATGGGAAGCATTACACTTGGATTCTTTAAAGAAAATTCTAAGTTGTCAAATATTCTATTTGTGAGACAAATCTGAAAGGGAAAAAAACCCGCTACAAAATACAAAAGTGGGCTACAATTTCAGGGAGGGTGGAGGCAGCTTTTTCTCCAACTAGAATAAGGGGATGAACCACTGAGCACACAACCTGTGAGACCTTCCATGCCACAGTGCTGGGGGAGGGGGCACAAGGAATCTTCCTGGAAGCTATTCCTTCATTGAGAAAACTGGCAGTAAGTTACCTCTATAGGGAACTGATTGCAAGCCACATAAATATATCTCACTAAACCCAAGTTACATCATTCCCAACACCAACCTTCCCCTCTCTTCGTCTCAAAAATGCTCGCCACCACTCCAACGACACCCAGTGCCAGGGGAAATCAGACGGAGAAAGTTGGAGTGGAAAGAGACAGCAGTCTTAAATGACTGCAATTAAAATATGCTACTTTTGCAGATTTTACTAAAAACATTTGGACACATTATTAGGGCCTCTCCCACAGCCTTAGAAGAAAGGGCCCCAAGTGAGGGGCTGGGAATCTGAAGCTGCATTAGCTTCAAAGTCAGTCTGCCTCTGCTCGTTACCTAATGTAAAACAGGATTCCTGGTTTCTAGAGAAAATATTCGAATTTTATCTTTGAAAAAATAATTTGTTAAAGGCTCAGTTGACAACATGCATATTAATGCCTTCCGCTGAATCCAATCCATCTTCTTTTGCTTGCGATTCCTGGAGTGTACAGGAAACACAGAGCATTCAATTTTAATAACTCTTACAAGCATACTAAGATCCTGATCCTACCATCATTACTCTTGTAAAAGAATCTCTATTTTGTTCTTATCATAATGATATTAATTATTCAACCCGGGCACTCTGCTTTCAAAGGGATAGTTAAACAACCTTCATCCCCTCCCCCTTGTCTGAAGTCCTGCCTGGCCTCCAACAATTGAAAAAGTCTTCAACATCCACTGCGTTTTCACTGAGCCTGTTGTGTTCCTCGTAACAGTACACTTCTACACATTCACATCAGATACTCAGGGCAACGTTTCTTTAATACTTCCCTAAATGGTCCCTTTTCTTTTCTAAAATACACAATGGGGGCAGAAGGAAGGAGAGAAAGAGGAGAGGAATAAATAAGACTTTCAGGGAGAAGAATCATTGAATCCAGAAAGTAGATATAAGTTGTGATATGATAGTAAGTTCTCTGTTAAAAGAGAGAGAGAGAGAGAGAGAGATGATGATGATGGTTTTTTTTTAAAGAAATCCTTTAGAATCTTGATTTTTTAAAGTTTATTTATTTTAACAGAAAGAGAGCAGGGGAGGGAGAGAGAGAGAGAGGGAATCCCAAACAGGCCCTGCACTGAGCATGATGCCAGGCTCGATCCCACAAACTGTGAGATCATGACCTGCGCTGAAAATCAGGAGTCGCACACTTAACTGACTGAGCCACCCAGGCACCCCTGGAATCTTGATTTTATCTACCTGAATCGGTTTTGTTTTACTTTTCTTTTTTTCCACCTAAATATTTGGGGGAGGGGGAATGGTCTCTATTTTCACCGTTATGATGTACAGAAGATGCTCCCTTGGTGTTTCGCTATCAGATTGATCAAGCTCTTGAGAAATGTGCCCTAATTTCTTTTACGACAGACAATATGGATGAGAGATTCTGTCTCTATCTGAAGGCATTCTGAACCATCTTACCAGAGGCAGTCAGATAATGATGCAAATGGTAAAACAAAATGGAGATAAATTTTGTAGCCCTCCTCTCACAAGGTCCCTCCTTTCTCATCACATCATGCCTTTTCTCCGAAGGTTTGTAAGGTGTTTTCTTTGTGAGCCACGTATCCATTCCCCCAATATCGTTTTTCCATTTTAGAATCTGCCTCCTTTTGTGGGCCCTTTATTCCTGGAGTCATCACCCTCCAGGCACACACTACCCCTTCCTCATGCCCCCTTCACAGTCCTTTTATCCTCCAGAGTAGCTTTTATTGATAGTGACTTCTGCCCACTTCGCACTGTCCCTCTGCCCCCATCCCCTGTCACCCTTCGCATTGGCAGCCAAGAGACCTTATGCAGAGACCAGTGAAAGGAAATAAGGACAAAGCATAGGGATCTCCTGCCTTAAAAAAGGGAATGAAGACCCAGTAGGAGACCTGGGCAGGCTGTTGACGATCACATGCAGAGACACTGGTCCCACAAAATAAATGTGAAATTGTGTGAATTAAGCTGGATCTCGTTAAGCTGGATCTCCCTGGAGAGCATGCAAGTGTGCACGCACATGCGCACACACACACACACACACACACACACGCGCGCGCGCGCGCGCACACACACACCCTAGCATGTTGACGGAATTCTGAGGTGCCAATATGAGGCAAGGAGTGGTTATTCCTCAGTTGTTCCAAATCCACACAATCACCCTGAGAAGCGCGTAACGTAAGCTCCACCAGGGCAGGGGGCTGGTCCATTTGTTCACTGCAGCACTCCCAATACCCAGCATGGTGCCTGAATGAATAAATGTATGAATAACTTCTAAGAGGACCCTAAGAATGAGGTCAGTAAGTATTCAAAGAAGGACTTTCTCTACCTCTGTCAGAGCTGCATTACAGTGACCCTGCTTGAATGCTCCCCACGCTCCCCACTGCTGGGGTTTAGTTCAAACTCCCCTTTGACACTCTGGTTCCTTCACAGTCCAATCCCAAACTCCCTCTCCTCTGTATCTCCTCATAACATGCACTCATTTCTTACTTTTTATTTTTTGTTTCTCTAAGTTTATTTACAGGGGCGGGGGGCAGAGAGAGAGGGAGAGAGAGAACCCCAAATGGGCTCTGTGCTGGTAGCGGGGCTCGATCCCCTGCACTATGTGATCATGAACTAAGCCGAAATCAAGGGTCAGATGCTCAACCGACTGAGCCACCCAGGAGCCCCTTCATGTTGTTTGCAAAGTGAGATGTATTTTCTGTTTAAATTTAGATTTGAGTTTTATCAAAGTGATGTAAGCAAAGTTTAAAATAATCGGGTTGTCCAACAGCAGTCCTCAGACCTCCTACCGCCACCCCCCTAAAGGCCACCACATTCAGCTTTTTTTGTTCCAACTTCTGGCACTCACCCTCAGTTAAGATACTCTTAACTGTCTGTTGACATCCTACTATGGAAGGTCAGAGTGTGTGTCTCTTTCACAAATAAAAACAAAAACTAAGGTACCACATAGCACACACCACATAATGTACTTCATCGGTGCACATTTCCTACTCTCATATCCTCTAATCGGTATATATCATAATTATACTTAAATCAATATTCAGAGTTTACAGTTGTCCCATAAATGTCCCTTATTAGGTTTAGTTATCCTTTCTCTTAGGTCTCCTTTAGTTTAGAACGGTTTCTCCGTCTTATTTTGTCTTTCATGACACTGACATTTTTGGAGAAATTGGGCCAGTTATCTTTTAGAATACTTCATAATCTGGAATTGTCTGATTCTATTCCTCATGAATAGATTAAGGATAAACATTTCTGACAAGGTGCTTTTGCACTAAATTATCAGGAGGTACATAATGCCAGTGCGTCCCATTATTGACTAGGGCAAATGTGATCATTGATTTGGGGGTATCTCAATTGTAAAGGTATATTTTCTTCTTTGTAATTACTAACTTAAGACTGCAAGGACTAAAGGGACCTAAAAGCTATGACTTCCCAGTAACTATGAGCACACCAGGCACCCAAATCCAGGTTTCTAAATACCATTCTCCAGTAAAAGAAACCAAGAAATACAAGGTGGTCCTAGAACATTTTGTTTGGCCTGAAAGCAGGGAAGTGGTTCTAAAACTAATGGGAACATGTCAAAAGGACATAAGATCCAGCTGGAAGGATTTCTCGCTGGCAGAATTCGGGACTATTTTAGCTCGAAAAAGAGTAACGACCATATTGATTATGAGACCTTGAATAAAAAAGACCCCATTAGTCCATAGGGACACTCAAAGGAAATGGTGGTGGGCACAGGGAATAAAAGCTCTTCTTTACAAATATCATAGCTAATAAATGCTGAAGGAGTAACAGAATTAGAGGCTCACCATTTTACAACCTCCAGTGTAACAACCAATCATCAGTGAGAACTGATAAATGCTTTTTTGATGATGATTTTTGGCAAGCCACAATTATACAATGTGCTTATTCTTAACCTATAAATATTATTATGCCCTTTTTTAAAGCTTCAAAATGTATACTCTCACATCTTCCAAATACCTCTTCCTCTTCATCCATGTTTACTCATACATTTCATAAACTCTTCCAAATTTCCTTCTCTGCAAAATTTTTTCTTTTATCCATTGGTGGATTGCTGTGAGCACTGATTCATATATAATTTAGTGACTCCATAGAGAAAAATCGTTTAGCCTCTATTTAGGAGCAATATCTGAATTTCTTCTTTTTTGAATAAAAACACTTCACAAATCTCTTTTTACAAAATGGTAAAGCATATCTCAAAGCTAGTTAGGTCATGTACTCCAAATTTTAAAATACTGATTGAAAAAAACATTAACCAAACACTGTCTATGTGTAAAGCAGAGTGCTAAGTCCTGTTGGAAAAATAGAATAAGTAAAACACATCTCCGCCTTCTAGAAGTTTAGTCTAAAGAAAGGAAAAGAGTATTTATGTAATGAAACAATAAATGCAGAACTATTTAACTCCAATAATAGAGATAGAAGTAAGACACTGAGACCCCAGAAGTAAGATCCATTCTTTCCAATAGAATGTGGAAGATTGCTTTAGTGGCCCCAATTCGTCATCTCTTCCTATAACCACACCTTTGCCATGTAACTCTGCAGTCCCCTCCCACAATGAGAGGGCCGTCCTTGCCTACACCTTGACTTTGAGTTTGGCAGTGTGACTTTCTTTAGCCAACAGAATGAGGCAAAATTGATGGTGTGTCAGTTCCATGAGTAGGTCTCAAGAAGCCTGCGTATTTCTGCTTGAGCTCTCAAACCTCTGCCGTTGCCATGAGAAGAGCATGTCTAGGCTAACATGTTTGTCTTAGTAGGAAAGAAGAGACAGGCAGAACAAAATTAGACATCCTAACTGAGCCCAGCCTACTTCAAACAATCTTCAGCCAACCCCTAGGTCTGTGAGAACAAGTGCTTAACGTTTTAAGCCACTGAGTTTTAATGTGGTACATGGTGCAGCAATTTTATGGCAATAACTAACCGATACGCAGAGGGATGGAGGAAATCTTGCACCCCAGAGGATGTGGTATTAGTTCTGAACTTAGAAGGAGCAGACCTGTTTGTTCAGCTGTAACTGACACATAATATTACATTATTTTCAAGTGCATAGCATGATTTGATATTTGTGTACCTTGCAAAATGGTCACCACAATAAGTCTAGCTGACATCCATCACCACACATAGTTACGATCTTTCTCTTGTGATGAGAACTTTTAAGATCTCTCTTAGCAACTTTCAGGGATACAAAACAGTATTATGAACTATAATCACCAAGGAATTAGACCATTCTAGGTTGAAGGGAAAGCACAGGCAGAATCTCAGAGGCATATTCAAGTAACAGCAAGTGATGGAATACAAAGCCAAAGAGGAATGTAGTGAAAGGATGAAGGCAGGTTCTGGAGCCTATTGAATTCCGTATGAAGGAATCTGCATTTTATTTTGCCCTCCATGGTTCTGAGGAAGAGAATAATTTCATGGGGCCTAGACTTTTGGAAAATAATGTTAGCAACAATTTGGGCTAAATGCAATGGAGAAAAAGGAATCAAATTACAAATGATTGATTCCCTAGGATGTACTGAGTGCTTTACCTTAATTATCTCATATAATCTCTCAATAATCCTATGAAGTAATTATTGGTGTCCTTCCATACAGATGAAGAAAAAGACATAATGAGATTAAGTAACTTTCCCCAAATCCCTCAGCTGGCAAGAGATAGAGTTGGGGTTCAAGGTCAGGTTGCATGACAAGAAGATCATATTATCCTCTTTCTACTATGATCATTCTGCCTCCCAAATACTGGATACAGGCAGCAAATCAGGAAGCTATTGCAGTGGTTATGAATTATGACAGTGGCAATGAGAAAAGAGAAGAAGGGATAGATTTTAGATTATACAGTTGCATTTATTTATTTGTTTGTTTGTTTATTTATTTATATTGCCAAATAGCAATTGGCTGAATGTGTCTGGTGACAGGGCACGATAAGAAGATCCCACATTTTTGAGCATGACTAACTGAAGTGTTGTGATGCCATAAGATAGGAGACAGAGGAAAAGCAGATTTGATGGTAAGAAACCAGACATTAGAGTTTAATTATCATCTTAGGAAGCTTTCTGATCGATGATAATATTAACAATAACGCTCACTGAGCACTGTTCTTAAGTGCTTTGCATTCAGTAATTCACTGATCCACACAACAGCCCTATGAAGTAGGTGTCATAATCCCATGTTATTGATAGGAAATCTGAGGAATTGAGAAGTTAAAGAACTAGCAACGATGCTTGTATATAAACCAGACAATCTGGCTCTCGTGCCGCATTCTTAACAACTGCACTCTTGAATCAGTCTGTGATGGTTCTTCCAACATGCCAGACCCCAGTCCTAAAAACTGTGTTAGTCAGGATAGTCAAGGTCATGCTGCCGTGAAGAGCCCCCAAACAACAGACACTTAACACAACAAAAGATTACTTCTTGCACTTTCAAAATCCTGCAGATTCCAGCCAGCCTTCAAGACCTAGTTCTCTGTGTGTCAAGAAAACACTCTCTGTTGCCTCAGTCTTAGGTCACTTGCATGGCAAATGTACTACCAAGATATCAGCCATAAGGAAAGAGAGGAATTACGTTTCTTGAACTGGCAGTTAAATGTTTTGTCCTAAAAAAAAAAAAGAGATCCATCTCACACCTGCCTACGTCCCACCAGTCAGAACTAGTCCCATGGCTAAGCCCAATTTCATCGGGGCAGGGACAATTTTATCTAGAGCAATTCTATCTAGAGTGAGCAGAGCCATAAATATTGTTGCACAGCACTGACATCTACTTCCTCAACTATACAGCTTCTTGTAGCATGGCAGTAATTAGACATTTGGGTCTTAAAATTCAAATTCAAGGTAAAAGCACTATTTTGAAACATACTTGGACAGCGTATAATATACCTATAGATCCTAATCTCTAACCCCCTTCTCAGAATCCAGGATGTTCATGCTCTGTTCCTTGTTACCACTCCCACTCCTGTCCAAAGAGATGGAAAAGATCAAATGACATAATCCATATGCTTTGCACACTTTAAAGTACAACGCTAATTGTATCATTCTATCTGATGTTAGGCTCTTTATTTACCCTCAGTTATCTATTAGCCAGTCATTCAATAGTCATGGAGCTTCTAGACTGAAGGCATTCTACAAGGCACTGTGGAAGATACAAAATGACTTAACTGCCTATCCCTGCCCTCAAGCAATTGCAGTTGAATGAAGAATCCTGGCTGTGTCCATGAAATGTTAATAGATATAAGCAAAAGCAAATCCTTACCTTTTTTATGGGTAAATTTCAGACAGGACAGTTCACGTGGATAGACAAGAGACAAGGAAGATTGGAGAAGAGTGGTTTTCAGAACCTCTCTGTTGTCCCTCAGAAATCTTGCCACAGGAGAGTTTGCCTGAGCTAGTAAAACTAGTCAGTATGATGTTAATGCATGAAGAGCTAAAACACATCTTGCCTAAGTTATCACAAGTTTCAACTTAGTAAGGTCAAAATTAATAAGGTTTTTCCATACTTTGAAATCACATTTGATGGCATGATAAATGTTAGAACTAAAAGCCTAACAACTATCGAATAATGTCAACATCTAAAGGAAGAACAGGGGAGAACAATTAAGTACCATGATTGCATAAGGAACAATAGGTTGGCTTAATTAAGGCCTTCCAAAGATGCATGCTATCACAGTATAGATTTTCTGGGTTTTTTTAAGAATGTACATTTACCCTTGACACTAAGACTCTCAGAATTTAGTTAGGCAGAACATGCATTTTTATGTCTTATCTTGCCCGCTGGCCCCTAAAAATGATTGACGATCCCATTTAATTTGAAAGGAACTTAAATTTAAAACAACTAATAAAGATTCAAAACTATTTTCTTCTGCATTAGTATCCTTACTTAATTTTTTATTTAAAGAACTCTTTAACCTATACCTTAATTCAAAGACACTAGCTACTTATGTCATTTTTTTCAAACTTTTATAGGTGTATATGTCTGCATTTAAATTTTATGTAATTGTAAATATGTGATGTTACTTTTGTAGTCTATTTATTTAAATCTACTTTTTATGTAATTTCCTAGGTATCTACAAAGTCACTCATTTATCAAGCTAAGGGTTATAAGTTCCTAATCCATCTCTTAAATTGTGTGTCCAAGTTTTTCAATATGATGAGTAATTTGCTATAAACATCTGGGTAAAAAAAAATACCTTTTTTTTCTCTTAGAAATATTTACTGGGGCTGCATCCCCAAAAGTGAGATTATTGATCATTGAGTATTATCATATTTATTGCTTTCATTTCCAATTTTTTCTAGGAATATTTTATGAGTTTGCAAAATCTTACTTGCACTTCTTCCTCTACTGCCCTGAAAACTTGGTATATATTATTTTATTTATATTTGTTTATATAACATATAAGAAGGATCATCTCCAGGGTGCCTGGGTGGCTCAGTCAGTTAAGTATATGACTGTTGGTTTCAGCTCAGGTCATGATCTCACGGTTCATGAGTTGGAGCCCGGCATCGGGCTCTGCACTGGCCTGCTTGGGGTTCTCTCTCCCTCTCTCTTTCTGCCCCTCCCCTGCTTATACAGTCTCTCTCTCTCTCAAAATAAATAAATAAACATTTGAAAAATTAAAAATAAAAAAAGAAGGATCATATCCTATGGTCTTTAATGTATTTATCTATAGCTATGATCAAGCTTATTGATTTATTGGTCATTCTTTCTTGTGTGTAAATGGTTTGCTCCTCTTTGGCCAGTCTTTCTGTGGAGAAGAAATATTAGCTTTCTGTATCTATAATTATTCTCTTTACATTTGTATATTCAAATTATATCCATCACACTTATTTTATGTATTTCCCCTAGCATAAAATCCTACTTTTGAAGATTTTTCTTTTAAAACTATTAAAAAAATTTCTATCACAGAAACACAGAAATTCCTAACTGCCATACTCTAAACTCCCAAGAAACTGATTCACATTGGCCTAAGTTAGTCTTGATCCAGTGCCAAAATTTTGACCAATTCCAACTTTCCTTCCAGTGTGTCTTTATTTTCCTTTTATGTCCTTCCAATGGGGCTTAATTTTGACTTCATGAATTACCCAGGCAGACCAGTATTATAGATATTGAGGAAGGTTGGACCTGATACACAGCCAGGGTTTATGCTTTTATGAAGTTGACAAATGTAATGTAGGAAAGGCCTGTCTACAGTAGCTGTTCACAAAGCAGATCATATGTTTACAGTACCACATAGCAGCCTAAATCCACACTATTATTCCAAGAATACATGAGTGGGCCATACTTTCAGAAGCCATTCCAGAGCATGTAGGCCAGGATCTCAGCAGAAACAGAGATAAATTAACATTCATAATAACTGAGCACTGTTGAGGAAAGGGCCACCTGTTCCTTTTCTGCAACAATATTAACTCTCTTGCTTTTTTCTGACATTAGTTATCCACCACTCTCAAGTTAAAGAAACAAAAGCTTCATCTTGAGAAATCCTCTGGGCTTTCTGAAGCTTCATTTTTATTATGGAAAAAACACTGCATTAGGAAGTTCACTGAAGTGATACTATCACCATTGCAAGAATTTATTTCCTACTGAGCTTCTCTACAGCCATGATTTCAAACACCAACTGTACGATTTCCAAATCTATATGCTAGACCAAACCTTTCTTCTGGACTTGAGATCCACATTTTTGAATGTTCTGGGGACTGCTACTAGATTGTTTTCATTCAGGCACTGAACACTCAACATGTCCCACACTTATCCAGAGTCTTTCTTCCCTCGCCAAACCTGCTTCTCCACTATATTCCCTATACTGTGGGTAATATCAACATTCCCCCAGTTAGCCAAGCCAAAACTTTGAGAATGAATCTGACTTGTCCCTCTCACACCTCTCAGACTAATTCAGTCTTCCTTGTAATGGCCTCTTGAATGCTCTTGAAGCATCCTTTGCTTCCTTGTCCTCATTATTTCATTCCAAGCTTTCCAATTGCTTGCAATGGACTCTTGAGTGTTCTTCCAGCTTCCAGACTCAACTCCCTCTCATTCATCTAGCACACCATCCCAGAGGGATCTTTTAGGAACATACATTGATCAAGGCACCTCCCACTTTAAAATTCTTTAACTCATCCTCTACAGGACAAAGTCTAAACCACTTAGCGTGGCACCAGCTTTTGTAGGATGTGTGTTACTTGCAAAATCCTACCAGAGGGCAGATAAAGACTTGGATTGTTGATTCTACAATCATGATGAATTATACTATATCACTCACACCCTTACATGTTCTCAGCCCTATAGTTGATAACACAGATCTTATATGACTAAATGGAAACAGGAATGCAGTTGACGATTGCATCCCAAGTTTTTCTGTGCTCTCATTTTAGGAATAGAGTTATAGTCTCTAATCCAACCCCTATATGTTTTGGAGTGGAAGCTTATGAAATGTTACATAAATTATAATGATCTTTACTAACTCAATAGTGGATGTGTTTATGAACACATTGAGCTTTATGTGTTCATGTGTGTTTGTGTGTGTGTGTGAGTTAAATGTTGTGGTCATTTAATATGTTATAGATACTGAAAATGCATTGACTATATCATGGTGATATATATGTCCAAATCACACAACACAAAAATTCTACTAATTGCAAAGAAAAATCAATGGGTCTTTAGATCACAGTTTAAGCCTGCAAGGACTAAAGAATAAAAATAAAAGTAAAATAAAAATAAAATCTTTAAAAATTGGTTGAGTGTTTTGTCAACTTTTTTTTTTTTGGAGACAGAAAGAGGGAGAAAGAACATGTGAGAGAGCACACACAAGTGGGGTCGAGGGAGGGAGAGAATCTTAAGCAGGCTCCACACTTAGCACAGGTCCCAACACGGGGCTCCATCCCACAACCCTGGGATCACTACCTGAGCCAAAATAAAGAGTCAAAGCCTCAACTAACTGAGCCACCCAGGTGCCCCTTGTCAACTTCTTTGTACTTACATGATCAGACCTCCAAAATGTATTGCTAGTTACACACATAAAATTTTTCTTTTAAGATATCGTTAATTTCTGCAAAGCAAAATGGCCTTTACCCTCCTCAAATTTTATTCTAAGAACACTTCTAAGACTTCACTTCTGCCTTCTCCACTTAAATAGTTTTCCATCTTCCTATTTATTTTCTTAAATAAAACATATGCAAAGAACTATCTCATTCAAGGACCAGAATATGATAAAATTTTTCTTGTGCTTAAAATAAACATTCATATTTTGCATATTCAAAGGCACCTTTCAGATCATTTGTCTCTGAACACACCACAGAACGACACATAATAGAGGCTTAGTCTATATTTTCTAGGGTTTTCTTTATTCTTGCCATTTTGCTTTTTTTTTTCTTGTGCTCGTTTTAACAAGGCAGGTGGTACATAGGATCTGAGAGAGAAAAAAATTTCAGGAAAAGCTGGCTGACCCTGAGAGTGATGTTCTCTCTGCTCACTCCCCCTCTGGATTCTCCTGTCCCTATTGTATTTTTTAATATGAAATTTATTGTCAAATTGGTTTCCATACAACACCCAGTGCTCATCCCAACAGGTACCCTCCTCAATGCCCATCACCCACTTTCCCCTTCCCTCACCCCCCATCAACCCTCAGTTTATTCTCAGTTTTTAAGAGTCTTTTATGGTTTGCCTCCCTCCCTCCCTAACTTTTTTTCCCCCTTGTCCCTATTGTATTTGAGGATGGTTTCCCTGTTTATGTTGAAGAAGGAACACCACAGAGGGCTACTCTGTGTCTAGTTATGTGTCCTGAGTATTCTAAGAATTTGCAGCAAAATCTTTCTATAATATTTTCTCTAAACTTCAACTCCCATTTTACTCTTCAATTGGTGACTTGAGGCTCAATTTTTTTATAAAGATGTAATTTAAAATTGTATCCAGAGCTGCAGCTATCTTTGAGGCTGAAGGTCATATTTTCATTAAAAAGGATGTAAATGTGCCCTAAGAGTGTTAGAACTATCCCTTGTTCCTGAACATTACTCTCTGTCACTTTTAAAAATTATTGTCTCAGGACTGAGGATAGTATCTTCCCGGCAATTCCTACTCACTACCTACATGTGGTGTGAAGGATAACTAATAAAGAATGTTACAAAGTCTTCTATAAGCATTGCACATTCCACATATGCTTAATAATTTTAGCATTAATAATTCCTAAATGGAAGGTTATAGCAAGAAATGGAACCCACAAACTTTAGCGCCATCCCAAGTTCTGAAAGCCAATTGTAACTTAAATATAACCAAGCCCAATAGAAATACTAATTCAGATCATAAATTTTATAAATCTATTCATCATAACATTTCCTTTTTAATTCCTACATTTAATAAGTAAATGTTGATCTGATATTAATTTTAAGAAGAAAGAATGAAAAACATAAGCGACAAAAATAACACAGTTGGCAAAAAGGACAGCTTTGGGCTCGTAAACTAAATTACAAGGTTTCAACAGGGCCACAATTTAAGAGTGTTACTTGTGTTCAATTATTAAGGCCATGTTTTAATTTTTTTTTTTTTTTTTTTTTTACGTGGGCTTGACACCCAGCACAGAGTGCAACACGGGGCTTGAACTCACAACCCTGAGATCAAGATCCGAGCTGAGATCAATCAAGAGTGTGATGCTTAACCAACTGAGCCACTCAGGCGCCCCCCAGAATCATTTTTTTTAATGTGTATTTATTTTTGAGACAGAGAGAGACAGAGCATGAATGGGGGAGGGTCAGAGAGAGGGAGACACAGAATCTGAAACAGGTTCCAGGCTCTGAGCTGTCAGCACAGAGCCTGACGCAGGGTTGGAACTCACGGACCGCGAGATCACGACCTGAGCAAGGCCGGCCGCTTAACCGGCTGAGCCACCCAGGCGCCCCACCAAAATCATTTTTAATCATGGACCATGTATGCAGTTTTTCTAAAACAGGTGATGGAAAATCTGGTTCTGGCACTGTTTTAGTTAATGGTTTGGGAAAAGCCATTTGACCTACTTTTGCTTTTATAATGTTTTCAAAAGAAGAATTAGAGCCACTGGATCTTTTTCCTTCTAGAAAAGTGAGGTGCCGGCAAAAATTCTTTTTTTCACTCTCTTGTGCTATCTGCTGAGCCCCAAAGTTATTCAGACTCCAGAGAAGGAAAAGAAGACAAAGAGAAAGAAAACTTTTTTCACATTAGCATAAAGGTCTTCCTACCTTCGTGATCTGTAAGTCCTCTCATATACTTTCCTTTTTTTCCTTCTACCTTCAAAAAAGTTCCAGGTGTAAGAATACCATACAATGACCAAGAGAGATACCCGGAAGAAAGGAGCCAACAAACCCATGTTCATTGCTTTATCTAGCTCACTAGAAACAATAGGTACTTGCTGTGTTCCTTGCTCTGTTGAGAGAAGTATAAAACAATTACCAGGTTTATCAGTTCCAACTTGGAGTTGGGAGTTTCAAATATCCTCCCAATGGTTGGATGGATGTGCCTCACTAGCCCATTATCTCTGTTGGCATTCCTAACTGGAGACCTAACTACATTAAACCATCAAAAATGGCTTCCCGATTCTTGTGCTTCAGGCTAACCCTCCCAGGCATACATCCTACCTAGAAAACATGTCTCTGGATTGCTTCCTCCCTATTCTTTAGAGAAGGGGAATTAATAACAATTTTTAGAACTCTCAGGTTAAAAACACATAAAACTCACTATTATCTTGTCTAAAATAGTCTTTCCTAATATCTTATGTCTCCCTGTAGCCGAAGAAATAAAGATTTTTATTATATTTAATCCAGAAAGCTGTAAAGTAGGCTAGATTTTTTTCTCTCGAATTTATTTCTCTATGTCCTGCTTATATCAGGTTACCCTGGGTTTGGGGAAGGCAAAGGAAACATACACTAGGGTAAGTCAGGAATTTCAAATTCCTTGAAATAACTGATTGTTCTAAATATTATGTTGTCCCCCTCCAAAACCCCACTTATTCGTTATGATTGAATATAAATAAATTTCTGATCTATAAATAAACATTTCCCAAAAATATTCATTGGATCTTTTTCTTTTAACTGAAGAAGCACCACACTTGCTCGGTAGCATGGATTTTAAAATGTTATGATTTAGGAAATTGGGGGATTCAATGGGTTGTTATCACGCCCCAGAATGTGTAAGTTACTCCTGAGCCATTAAATAGATGCTCACAGAGAGGAAACACATCAGCAATGGCAACAATCACACCAAGCTGCTAGTTAAGAGTGGGCGGTACAAAAGTGGAGGCAGCAGAGAGGTCATTTTCATTTTAATATCATTTTATAAGAGTAAAAGGGAAGCTTCGCTAGCTTTATGATACCAAATATGTTTTCGAACCAAGATAAAGTTTGATCTTTTCGAACCAAGATAAAGCTTGAAGAATATTCAAATGAGATGGGAAGGTTAAGACCACTTTAATCACAAGGAGTTTGAGAATAAGATATTTGGTTTGAGGAGGGCACTTGTTGGGATGAGCACTGAGTATTGTATGGAAATCAATTGGACAATAAATTATATTTTTAAAAAAAGAGAGAATAAGGTATTTGGTGGTCGTGGGAAGTAGATTTGAGGATGGAACTCTCCTTACCCAATGTATATATCAATTTCTTCTCACCCTCTTTTGAGGGAAGTAAGTGAATGCACTGGTGTTCTTACAACTGTTTGTGAAGCATGTGTCCTTACATCACCTCTTAGATATTCATCCCTTGTTTTCAGCAAGTCTCCGTACAGGAGCTATGAGGACAACTTATTGTGGTCGGCAGAAATCTGGGTCGATCCAGAAGCATGAAAACCCGTAATTGTTGCTTCCTCTCTTGACCCTCCTCTATTCCACAGTCCTGCAGACATCCCAGCCTTCTGGCAGGCATGAGTCGAAGAAGGGCAATGCCTTCCCCTCCTTCCCAACTGGGACCTGGGATCCAGGATATGTGGCCAATGTGAAACTAGAAGGTACTTCTCTTTCAGGCCATTTTGCCCTTATTACATATGCACAGAGAAAAATTCATATGTATAAATCACAGCCTAATTCTTGGCAATTCCCCCAGTAGAGCTTATCCTTCTTTCCACTTTCCAGTAGATGGTACTTGTGCAGAACCGAAGTTGCAGCCTGTCCATTTTAACACAGATTTGAGGGGACCTTATCATTTGGCATATACCCCCATTTTTTAGTCAATACTACTATAAGTAAAATCTTTCTGGAGAATTAAGTATTCCTAATATTAAAACTACCCAAAGATATAAAATCACAGAAGGACATTTGTGTAATGAAAAATGTACTTAAGCAGTAACTGGAATGTAATCTTACAGAATAATAGGTGCTTCACTCTGGCTCACTTATCAGTGAATGCCACATCCTGTACACTGTTGAAGCCAGGGGCCATGTTCCACTTCAGAAAAAAGGCCGAGATTTTAAGAACTTTCAGGTTTGCAGTTTTCTGACATGCAAAGCAACCAGATCTCATTGTTCTGTTAAAAAAAAAATATGTTAAGTGTTTTTAAATTCTTTGAATGACACCAGCACACGAAATGGTGTTATTACTGCTACAATCCTTTTAATGTTTGGCTAAATAGAAGTGCCTCCTAGAAAACTCGGGGGAAGAATAATCCTCCTACCCTATTGAAACTTTCGGTGCTACTTCTTGAAATAGGGAACCCCATTTTTGTACCCCTAAAGCCTGCCATGAATTTTGTACTTCTACACGGAATTATTTCACATTTGAGAAACAGGGTGAAGACAAGTGAAAAGAACTACATAATTCTCAACAGTGAATAGGCTAAGAGATGGTTTAGTAACAGTATTCAAGTGTATAAATGTTTAAACTAAGAAAGATGATGTCGAGCCTCACTTTCAATGCACTCAGGACAGGGTGAAAGAAAATGGACTTAGAACTTCACCAGAAAAATGTGTTGTGCATGCATAAATACTCACATGGACACACAAATACTGGACATGCACATATACACACATAAATACAAGCAGAGTCTTCATAAAACCCTGTGTATTCTATTTCTTTTCCTTGTGCATCTGAAAGTTTAATAACTTAGTCTGGGGTTATGCTATAAATAACCTATTCAGAAGTTCAGAAGTGAATTTATAAAACTGTAGGACAATCATATTATGCAGTTATTAAAATATTTATTCATTGCAGATCCTGTGACACACTACACAAATGGCTGCCATAAACAAGAAGATAATGGATAACCTTGGCTGTAGAATTAAAATCCATATCACTTTTTAGAGGATAATCTCTTTTGACTTTATGTGATACACATACATTGCTTCTGTCTTACCTACTACCCAAGTTGTTAAACTTCAAAAAGCTGTACGAAGTCATTACAAAGTACCTTTGTATATAAAAAAAAGTCCCATATAAAGGTTGAGTCTAAAAACAAGTAAAAGTTTGTCAACTTCTTAGAGCCCCAAGTAAATTTTTAAAAATATTTTTAATGTTTACTTACTTTTGAGAGAGAGACAGAGTGCCAGCGGGGGAGGGGCAGAGAGAGAGGAAGGGACACAGGATCTTAAGCAGGCTCCAGGCTCTGAGCTGTCGGCACAGAGCCCAATGAGGGGCTCGAACCCACGAACCATGAGATCATGACCTGAGTCTAAGTCAGACACTTAACTGACCGAACCACTCAGGTGCCCCCCAAGTAAATATTTTGATGTTCTGTGATCTCAATATTTTTTGAGTAACCATGTTATGCCCTAAAACTATTCATGAGACAATACATTTTCTTATATCTTCTCATGTATAATTCTTCCTCAACCTTCTTGGAAGACTCTTCCTTCCCACCATGTCCGTTAGATATTGAGTCTTAAAAGATAAGTAGGTGTCTTCCTGGATGTGTGAAGATGGAGAAGCACAGTGGGGAGAAAAGAGCGTTCGAAAGAGATGGAAGAGCTCGATCCAAAGTCCAGGGATATGGATGAGGACACGTTTAAGAAAATGCCAGTACTTGGGCGTGGCCAGAGTTCCCATGTTTGTTTAGTGGGGAGCAGGTAGTAAAAGTGAGGACGTGATACTGAATAACAAATAAGGCCACAGGCACACAGACTAAAGAGGCCTTATTTACGACACTCGGAAGTTTACAGATTTTTCGTCTCAGTTAATGATGGGTTTTAAGCAGAGCATTTGGGTCATCAGATTTAGGTTTTAGAGAAATCATTCTTGCAATGGTGTGGAGAATTCACTGAAGGGTAAACAAGACCATAGGCAGAAAGGACCGTTTGGAGACTGATCTACAGAAGTAATGGAGGGAATGGAAAAGGAGGTCGTCGGAAAGAAATTGAGAGGAAAGAATTTATAGGATTTACCATTAATTGAATGAGAAGTTAAGTGTGAGAGCGGAAACTAGGATGCCTCTAAGGGTTCTCGGTTAAGAGATCATGTATTTGAGGATACCACACATTGAGACAGGGACTAGAACAGAAGCAAAAATAGAGGAGGTAAAGCATGGGAAGGAGAAATTAGTTCTGTTTTGATCTCTTAGATCTGAGGTGTTTGTGGGATGCTCATCAAGTTGAATCTCAAGGAAAAGACAGATTCTAGGAAACCACCTAGAAAATCTGATGTCAGTGAAACCAATCCACTGATGCCGCACTTCAGAGCTGAGGTCCTTGACAATACTCTTGTGAAATGAGAAAAGGAGTGCTTCCCATTTTTAACCCTCTTAGGGCTCCACACCAAAGGGCTCTAAAGCACAATAGATTTTACCATTATACCTCCTTTATATCATACACATAGCCATTTGCTCTCAAGAGTACACCCACCTTTTAAAGAACCTGCATATCACACTTAATGTGTCAATTTGGCTAGGCTATAGGACCCAGTCATTCAATTAAATACTAATCTAGGTATGTTATACATATCAAGTTATGTTATACATGCAGTTAACATCTACAATTAACTGACTTTAAGTAGAGAAGATTATCCTTAGTAATCTGGTTGGGGGGGGGGGGAGGATGACAGCGGTCATTCAATCAGTTGAAAGACCTTGAGAGCAAAGCTAAACCTACAACTAACACCATACTTAATGGTGAAAGAAAAGATGCTTCCCCTTAATATCAATTATGAGACAGGATGTCTGATCTCCTTTGCTTCTATTCCATGGATTACTTCACATTATAGCTATAGAAATTAGGCAAGAAAAATAAATAAATGGTATCCAGATTGGAAAAGAAGAAAAAAACTATCTGCAGGTGACATGATCTTATATGTGGAAAAATCCTAAAAAATCCACTAAAAAACTACTAAAACTAATAAGTAAGTTTAGGAAAATTGTAGGATTCGAGGTCAATGTACAAAAATAGATTTCATTTCCATACACTTGCAATGAGCCATCCAACATAAAATTAAAATAATTCCATGCATAATAGTATCAAAAAAGAATAAAATACTAGAAATAAACTTAACAAAATAATTGCAAAATATCTGAAAACTACAACACATTGTAAAGAGAAATTAAAGATCCAAATAAATTGAAAAACATTTCATATTCATGGATTGGGAGATTTAATATTGTTAAGATGGCAGTAGTCCCCAAAATGAACTACAGATTCAATGTAATCTTTATCAAAATCCCAGCTGTCTTGGTTCAAATTGACAAGCAGATTCTAAAATTGATATATAATCACAAGGGATTCACATTAGAAAGAACAATCTTGAAACAGAATAAAGGACTCACACGTCCCAATTTCAAAATGTATATACAAAGCAATGGTATAAACAATAGTATAGACAAAAATAAACATATAGATAAATGGAAGAGAAATGGAATAGAAACAAGAGCTCAACAACAAACTCATATACCTATGATCAACAGATTTTTGACAAGGGTGCCAAAACCATTCAATAGGAAAGAATAGTTTTCTCAACAAATGGTGCTGGGTCAACTAGATAGTCACATGCAAAAGAATTAAGTTCATGCCTCATCTCACACAATATACAAAAATTAACTCAAAATGAATCAAAGACCTAAATGTACGGGCAAAACTTTTCTTAGAAGAAATATAGGGAAAAATTTTCATGACCTTGCATTTGTCAAAGTTCTTAGATATGACACCCAAAGCACAGGCAACAAAAGATAAAATAAATTAGACTTCATTGAAATTAAAAACTTTTGTGCTTCAAAGAACACTATCAAGAAAGTGAAAAGACAAGCTACCTAATGGGAGAAATATTTGTAAGTTATATATCGAATAAGAAAGAAAAGATGCTTATAGTATTTATGTAATATGTAAAGAGCTCTTACAACTCAATAATAAGACAAATAGCCCAATAAAAAATGAGCAAAGTATCCACATAGTCATTTCTTCAAAGAAGATATATTTTAGTCCCATTAAGTACATGGAAAAATATGCAACATCATTAGTAAATTCAAATCATAATGAGATACCATTTCACACCCACTAAGATGGCTAGGAAAAAAGTAAGATAACAAACGAATGGTGAGAATGTGGAGAAACTGGAACCCTCAACAATACCAGCCATTTTGGAATACAGTCTGGCAGTTCTTCAAATGATTAAACACAAGTTTTTATATAATCCAGCAATTCTGCTCCTAGGTATACACCCAAGAGAAAAGAAAACATATATCCACACATAAAATTGTACACAAATGTTTATAGTGACATGATTCATAATAGCCAAAAGTTGGAAACAACCCAAATATCCATCAATGGATAAATGGAGGATAATTCATCTTAGAATCCATTGGAGTGAAGTATTTATACATGCTACAACAAAGATGAACCTTAAAAATATTACGCTAAGTGAAGGAACCCAGCCACAAGATCACATATTATATGATTCCAATTATATAAAAGTTCAAAACAGATAAATCTATACGGATGAAAAAAGTAGATTAGTGGTTCTGTAAGGCTGTGGAGTTGGGGGGAATAGATGTAGGGACGGAGGGACAGGAAAGAATGTGGAGTTTCTTTTTGAGATGATAAAAATAGTCTAAAATTGTGGTAATAATTGCACATATCTGAGAATATACTAAAAATCATTGAATTTTACACTTTAAGTGGGTGAATTATATCTCAATAAAGGTGTTTTTTAAAAAGGAGCAAAACTGGTATTTCCCTGAGGAAGAAGAAAATCTGCCTGCGGATAGTAGCTTTAGCTCCTGTTTCTAGCCTACGAACATGGCCTACAGATTTTGGACTAGCCAACCAGCATAATCAAATAAACCAATTTGGGGGACGGGGGCATGAGGAGAGAATGAGATTTCTGTACTTCCCACTGTTTCTGTTTTTCAAGTAGAACACTGGTTAATACAGATTTTGACATTCAGAAGTGGGGTGCTGCTGTAACAAATACCTAAAAATGTGGCAGTGGCTTTGGAATTGGGTTATAGGTAGAGGCTGAAATAATTTCAAGGTGCTTGACAGAAAAATCCTAGATTGTTTTGCAGAGATGACTGGTAGAAATATGGACGTTAAAGGTACTTCTGGTGAGATCTCAGTAGGAAACAGGGAACGTGTTATTAGAAATGGAGGAAAGGCAAACCTTGTTAAAAAGCAGCAGAACTTGGCTGAACTGTGTTCTACTTTGGAAAAGCAGAACTCGTAAGAGATGAACTTGAATATTTTAGCTGAGGACATTTCCAAAGTGTTAAAGGTGCTGCCTGACTTTTCCTTGCTGCTTAAAGTAAAATGCAAAAGGAAGGAGATAAATTAAGGGAGTACTGTTAAGCAAAAAGGAACCAGCACTTCATGATTTGAGAGGTTCTCAGTCTATCCATATTGCAAAGGATGCTAAAATTAGGAAATTCACTGTTGAGAAAACCTGCTCTGTAGAGAAAGCCAAGAGTGTAGCTGGACAGTCTTTTGCTGAAGAGATTAGGTGTGTGACTCATTTTCCAATCAACCATCTCAACAGAAGCCAAGAATAGAGATGAGGTCATCCAGGAAGAATCTGTGGAGAACCCTCTTGTCTGATGATGTGGATCCCCTTGGGATACACAGGAGGCCCATAGATTTTGATGGTATTATACCAGCACAAACGTTGCCAGTTGGACTGATAGGGACAGAGACTGGACCACATGGAAAAAAGGTTGTCTACTCCTAGCGTTCTGCAGGCAGGAAATGGGTTTATAGAGCTACCCACCTGCAAACATGTGTTACCCTTCAAGAAAACGTTAGAATGACTGAAGGCGAAATAGCCATGGGCCCAGAGGCCAAGGACAATGGAGCTGCCAGTAAGGATGCAGAGGATTATGGAGCCATAGGCACAGAGGAAAGAGCCTCAAGCCACGGAGGATTATTCTTAAGTCTCGAAACCTAATGAAATCTGCCCTGCCAGATTTCAAACTTGCTCAGTACTGGTGACCCCTTCATTTCTTTTAATGTCCCCCTTTTGTAATGTGGATGTCTATACTCTACCTGTCCCACCATTGTACTTTGGAAGCAAATAACTTGAGTTCTATGTTCACAGGTTCACAGATAGAGAGGAATTCTTTCCCAAGACAGATGATGCCCAGAGTCTCACCCATACCTGATTTAGATGATCAGATTTGGGTGCCTTTGAGTTCACAATATTTACTTAAGATTTTAGACTAAGAGTTGATGCTGTAATGAGTTGAGACTTTGGGCAATATTGGGTGGGGTGAATGTATTTTGCACATGGAATGGACATAAATTTGGGGGAGTCAGAGGGTGGACTCCAGTGGGTTGAATGGTGATCTCCCAAGATATATGACCATCCAGAGTCTATATATATATAACCTTATTTGGAAAAAGGGTCTTGGAAGATGTACTTACTTAAGTAAAGACCTTGAGGCAATCATCCTGGAGTAGAGTGGGCCTTAAATCCAATGACTAGTTCTCACAAAAAAGAAAGGGACACAGAGAGGTGAAAACACAGGCAGAGACTGACATTGTACTGCCACGGGCTATAGAGTTCCAGGAGCCAAGAGAAGCCAGGGGAGGCAAGAGAGGATTCTTCCCTAGAGCATTCAGACAGGGAATGGCCCTGCCAACCCTGTGTTCAGAATCTTGGCCTCCAAAATTGTACGAGAATAAATTTCTGTTGCTTTAAGCCATCAAGTTTGTGGTAATTTGCTACAGCAGTCCAAGGATATGACTCCACTGGGCATGGGTGAATTCTGTTGCCAGTCCATGCTCCCAGAACCATCACTCCCTTCTGATAACTTACATCTAGTGAATGAGCCAAATTCTCTGTCACAGACTTACCTTTACACTGTGGAAACTGTATTCTCACATATCCCATTGTCCTTTCCTGCAACCAGCTTCAGCTAAAGCCACCTCCATACAACAGTGGATTTTATATCATGGAGCCTCAGTTGGAAGATGGAGTGGCCAGGGTACCAGCTGAGTGTCTCCTAAGAGAATTCTCCACTCCATAAATTTGTGGATACCCCTGTTGGGTAGAAGGTACCACTTTCAGATGCCAGAGTACCCAAATCTAAATAAATGGATGGACTACTCAAACCATTACAATATCTGAATCCCAAAATGTTTCGTGAAATTATTTTGAGGGCTTTTCATTTTAATTATGTTTTATCTTTGACATATCATGATTATGAATACATATTGTCATCATCATAATTTTTAAATAAATAAATAGACTAAAATATACTAAGCACAGTGGTAGGCACAAAAATATTATTTGAATTAGGTCTGAGGATCTAATGTATAACATGGTGACGAAACCTAAAAAGGTATAATTAAAATTTGCTGAGACAGTAGAATTTAAAGGTTCTCACTAAAAAAAAAAAAAAAAAAAAAAGTGGGATGATGAATGTGTTAACGGGAGGAGTCTTTTCACAATGGATACACATATCAAATCATCACGTTGTATACTTTAAGTATCTTACAATTTTGTCAATTATACCTCAATAAAGTGTAGAAAAATTTTAATTAAGATATATAGAATGGAATAGATGGAGGTTTTAGTAGTTTAAAAGATATCTTCTAGGGGCGCCTGGGTGGCTCAGTCAGTTAAGCATCTGACTTTTGACATCGTCTCAGGCCATAATCTCAGGGTTTGTGAGGTCGAGCCCCTCGTCAGACTCTGCGCTGACAGTATGGGGCCTGCCTGGGATTTTCTCGCTCCCTCTCTCTCTCTCTCTCTCTGCCCCTCCTCCACTCATGCTTTTTCTCTCTCTCAAAATAATTAAATAAACCTTGAAAAAAAACCCGGAAGAAACAGACAATTATTCTAAACAATATAGAACTAAATTGTTTCTCCCTGAAATCTCAAAGAAGGTATATGTAGACAGACCAGAGCCACCAAGGTGAGTTTTCAAAGTCTTTAGAGGCCCAGGCTGACTGTATCTTTCATCTCAACCCTCCTATTGCATAGCTTCCATTCTTAAGGCTTATTCACAGTTTCAGTATGGCTGATTAATTTCAACTATAAAATCGCCATGAAGAAGGAAGAGAAGAAAGAATGCTCTTCCCTTCACTTCTAAGGAGCCTTCCTAAAAGTCTTCCTCCACTTATACCTCATTGGGCAGGTCAATGTGCAAGGGAGACTGGAAAATAAAGTTTTCAGCTGGACTCATTGCAAGGATTTGGTTACTAAGGAATAAGAGGATGATCCACTTGCAGAAGCATTTACTAGCCTGTGATACAACAGAGCTTCAACATATGCCATAGGCCAATTTCTGAATGTCAGACTTAAGAATTGCAATGATTGTCCAAAATACACCTCTCATGGTAACACTTACTTCTGTTCATCATCTTGCTTGAGCTGCCATACTTCAGAAAAAGGGAAGAAACTCTTCCACTATCAAAATTGTGAACAATACATTACGAATTAATTTTATATTTTAAGCTTCTGGTATTTAAATGAAGATACTTTTAACAAGGTAAAAAGAAATGGTAGGTCTAAGAGTTAAAGTTAAAAAAAAAAGTCCATTGTCCAAAATGCTGTACTAGGGTCTTCTTAATAATGATGGTGAGGGGCGCCTGGGTGGCGCAGTCGGTTAAGCGTCTGACTTCAGCCAGGTCACGATCTCGCGGTCCGTGAGTTCGAGCCCTGCGTCAGGCTCTGGACTGATGGCTCAGAGCCTGGAGCCTGTTTCCGACTCTGTGTCTCCCTCTCTCTCTGCCCCTCCCCCGTTCATGCTCTGTCTCTCTCTGTCCCAAAAAAATAAATAAACGTTGAAAAAAATAAAAAATAAAAAAAAATAATGATGGTGAGGTTCCTAATGTAGTAAATAAAGAGCACTACTGAACCATCACCCATTACTATGTTCAGGCATATCTGAATGTGATTATCAACTTGAGGGAGTAGCCTGAGAAAAGTTTATTTTCAGGGGGTCTTAAAGAACTCAGTGGCAGGGAAGAATACAAGCATGGCAAGAATGACCTCTCAAGTCAGAGGAGAATAGGGATTTTGAAAACAGCATGGCCGAGACTATGCAAATCTGCTCCCAACACTGCTCCCCTGGTACAGGTCTGAATCCTCAGGAGAAAGGAGGCGATGAGTAAAACTAAAAATCTCTCTAACACTCAAGCATCATTCCTTAAGGCACATCTAACACAATGTAACCCTAAAGGTAGGAAGGCGTGTTCTCCAGTTCCGCCGTAGGGCACCCCAAAGCTTTGCCATGCTGGGAGCTTTGTGCAGCCATCAGGATAGCACTGATAATGGCCAACACCCAGTGGTAGAGAAGCACAGACTAACAAGGTCCCTCCTTGCCGCCTCTCTGCCTGGCCCAGTTGTTTGATGACACAGATCTGTGGCGCTCACTCAAAGTACTGCAGAGGGCCAGCTAAGAAGCACCATCTCCCATACCTGCAAGAGTGAGAACAGCCACTAGCAAGGAAATCACTCTTTCCAGAAGAGCAGTGAGAATGTCAGGGGGACAAATTGTATTCAAGCACATGTGAAATATCCCCTGGGCTGCTGAGACTCGATAGAGACTGCAGGACTTCATAAAGGTCTACACAGTTGCACGGTTAGTGGTCCATAACTAGGATAATTTGAGTTACATATGTATTTTTCCTGGCAAGAATACTCAGACATCAAACTGCAACAAAAATTTTAAGAGAATGCTCTAAAATTACAATGCAATTTTAGATATTACTGAAGCATGGAGACTAGTTTTTGCTGCATAGTAGATACCAAAAATTATAGAGTTTCAAGACATCCTTACTTCATGTCATTCAAAAATGTTTATAAAGCACCTACCATATATGCCCTATGTTAATTGCTAGGGATGTAGAGCTGAACCACAAATATGTGGATGATAGAGTCTAGTCAAAGTCAATGTTAGGTATGGGCTGCAGAAGCTAGCAATTCACGTTTGCCCCAGAAAATTCACCAACATATTTTATTTATTTGAAAAAAGTATATTTGGTTACTGTGACAGGTTGAATTATTGTTCCATTTTTTTTCACTTTCTTCTTCTTATATAATTATACATTATATACTTTTTGCCATGTGACTGTTTATCAGATTTATTGAAGTGTAATTTATATGCCATAACTTTCACCCATTGTAAGCATATAGTGCAATATTTGGTAAATTTATAAAGCAATGGAGCCATCATCACAGTGCAGTTTTAGGACACTTGTCCTACCTCAAGAAGTTTCCTCATGCTACATGCAATCTATCCCATCTCCTATCCCCAGATCCAGGCTATCATCCCTCTATATCGTTTTCCCTTTTTAGAAATGGGATCACTTAATATATAGTCTTTTGTGTCTGGTTTCTTTCACTCAATATAATGGCTTTCAGATTCATTTATATTATTGCCTGTATCAAACTTCATTCCTTCTTATTGCTAAATAGTATTCCATTGTATGGATATATGGATATACCACATGTGCTTACCCATTTCCCAGTTGATTAACATCTGGATTCTTTACAAATTTGGGCTCTTAAAAATAATGCTGCTATGAGTGTTCACGTGCAAGTATTTGTGTGGCTTCATTTCTCTTGAGTAATTACAGAACAGTGGAAATGCTGGACAGTATTGTAAGTATATGTGTAATTTGTCAAGAAATTGTCAAACTTTTCCAAAGTAGATGTAACATTTTACATTCTCATGAGCACTGAATAAGTAATTCAGTTTGTCTACATCCTTGCCAACACTCACTATTGTCAGGCTTTTTGATAATAGGTCTATAGGTCTGTAGTGATATTTCATTTTAGTTTTAATTAATCTTTCCCAAGTGTTTTTATCTTTTCATGTGCTTATTAGCCATTTGCATGTGATTAGTGAAATGCCTATTCAAATCTTCTATCCATTTTTAAATTGGGTTGTCTTTTTTATTATTGAGTTGTAAGAGCTATACATTCTGAATATGTCTTTTATCAGATATCCGATCTACAAATATTTTCTCCTAGTCTGTGGTTTGTCTTTTCATTTTCATGATGGTCTTTTGAAGAGTAAAATATCTTAACTTTGATAAAGTCCTTTTTATTTATTTTTTCATTTACAGATTGTTTTCATGTCAGATGTAAAAAAGTGTTGCCTAACCTAAGGTCACAAAAATTTTTCTCTTATTTCTTTTTTTTCTCTTATTCTCTTCTAGAAATACTATAGTTCTCACTCTTACATTTAGGCCTTTGATCTATTGTGAATTAATTTTTTCGTGTGCAATGTAAAGTAAGTTCATTTAAAAATTTTTGCATATGTATATCTAATTGTCTCAGTACAACTTGTTAAAAAGAGTATTGTTTCCTGATTGAAGTATGTTTGCATCTTTTTTAAGGTAAATTTACCATAAATCTTAGAAGTTATTTATAAACTCTATTTTGTTCCACTGACCGATATGTTTATTCTTATACGATACAGTCTGATGACTGTAGCCTTATATTAAGTTTGAAATCAGACAATGTAAATCCTCCAACTTTTTTTTCTCCAAAATTGTTTTGCTAATCAAGTTCCTTGCATTCCCATATAAACTTTAGGACCAATTTGTCAAATTTTACAAGAAAAAAGCCTGCTGGAATTTTGACAGAGATTATATTAAATCTATAGATAATTTGGGGAAAAACTGCCAACTAAAAAAGTCTTTTTTTTTTAATGTTTATTTATCTATTTTGAGAGACAGAGAGAGCACAAGTGGGGAAGGTGCACAGAGAGCCCAAGTAGGCTCCATGCTCTCAGTGCAGAGCCCAACATGGGGCTTAACCCCACAAACTGTGAGATCATGACCTGAGCCAAAATCAAGAGTTGTACGTTTAACAAACTGAGCCACCCAGGTGCCCCCATCTTAAGAAGTCTTATAATCCATGAACATGGTTTATCTCTCCATGAATTCAGATCTTCTGTAATTTCTTCCAGCAATGTTTTATCATGTTTTAGCATTTAGCTCCTGCATTTTTATTATGTATATTCCTAAGCATTTTTTCTTTTTGCTATTTTTATGAACGAATTCCTTTCTTAAATTTATTTTCAGATTGTTCATTGCTAATATAAGAACTAACATTGATTTTTATATATTCATTTTGTATCTTGCAGCCTTGTTAAGCTCGCTTATTGGTTCTAACATACACATACATACATCAGTATAATTTTAGGGCTTTGTACATATAAAAGATAAGGTCGTTATTTTCCTTGCTTTAACACATTGGCGAAAACTTTGAAAACTTTGAAAAGAAGTTGTGAATGGGGACACCTGGGTGGCTCGGGATGTTAAGTGTCCGACTCTTGATTTCAGCTCAGTTCATGATCTCATGGTTATGGCATCAAGCCCCAAATCTGGCTCTGTGCTGAGCATGGAGACTGCTTTAGATTCTCTTTCTCCCTGTGTCCCTCCCCCGCTCACTTGTGCACTCTCTCTCCCTCAAAAAGTAAAAATAAAAATAAATAAGTCACGAAAATGGATATTCCTGCCTTATTCCCAATCTCAATGGGAAAGATTTGTTATTCACAATGAAGTATAATGTTAGCTATAGATTTTACACACATGCCCTTTATCAGGTAGGGGAAGTTCCTTCTTATTCATAATTTGTGGAGAATTTTTATCAATTGATATTAGATTTTATCAAAGCCTTTATCTGTGGCTCTTTAAAAAAATTATGCCACTTTTGTCCTTCATTCTATTAATACAGTATATTCATTGATTTTCAGATATAAAATCATTCTTGCACTCCAGGGACAAATCTTATTTGATCATTGTATATAATCTTTACATATGTTGCTGATATTTTGCTAATATTTGTTAATATTTGCTAATATTTTGTTAAGGATTTCTGCATTTATGTTCATTAGAAATAACTGCTTTATAGTTTGCTTTTCCTGTGATAACTTTGTCTGGCTTTGGTTTTACACTAAAACTGGCCTTATAGGACAAGCTGGGAAGTGTTCCTTCTTCCTTTTCTTCCTAAAAGCATTTGTATAGAATTGGTATTGCATCTTCCCTAAATATTTAATAAAATTTAGTAGTGATGTCACCTGGGCCTTGGTTTTTCTTTGAAGGAACATTCGTAGTAATTACAATGTCTTTAGGCATTTCAGGTCTATTCAAATTTCATTTTTTCCTGAGATGGTTTTGGTAATTTGTATCTTTCCAAGATATTAACCATCTTACTTTAAGTTCTCTAATTTGTTGGCATAAAGTGGTTCATAATAGTCTCTTCTTATATTTTTAATTTCTGTAAGGTTTTTGGTGATGTTCTCACTTTCATTCCTGATTTTGTTAATTTGTCTTTTCTCGTTTTCTCTCTCTCCTTTTTTAAATGTTTACTTATTTATTTGAAAGAGCAGAGTAAGAGCACGAGCAGGGGAAGAACAGACAGAGGGAGAGAAAGAATTCCAAAAAGGCTCTGTGCTGTCAGAGTGGAGCCCAACATGGGGCTCGATCCCACAAACCATGAGATCATGACCTGAGCCAACATCAAGAGTGGGAGGCTTAACCCACTGAGCCACCCAAGTGCCCCTCTTTGTTATTCTAGCTAAGTTTCTATCAATTTTGTTGATTATGTTAATGAAACAACTTTTGTTTTCATGGCTCTTTCTCTATTTTTCTGAATTTTACTTCAGTTGTTTCTTCTCTGGTCTTTATTATTTCTTTCCTTCCTTTTACAAGAGGTTTAATATGCTTATCTTTAGCTTCTTGAAGTGGAGGCTTAGACTGATATGAGATCACTTTACTTTCTTTTTTTTTTTTTTTTAATTTTTTTTTTCAACGTTTATTTATTTTTGGGACAGAGAGAGACAGAGCATGAACGGGGGAGGGGCAGAGAGAGAAGGAGACACAGAATCGGAAACAGGCTCCAGGCTCTGAGCCATCAGCCCAGAGCCTGACTGCGGGGCTCGAACTCACGGACCGCGAGATCGTGACCTGGCTGAAGTCAGACGCTTAACCGACTGCGCCACCCAGGCGCCCCTTAGATCACTTTACTTTCTAATATAATAAAGTTTTAAGTATCCCTCCCACCACTCCTTCAGCTACATCTCATAAATTTTGGTAATGTTATGTTTACATTTTCATCAAATTCAGCATATTTGCTAATTTAGCTTGTGATTTCACCTTTGACTCATTGTTTTTCTGAAAGCATACTGAGAAATTCAAAATACTTGGAAAATCCAAAATTGCTTCTTGTTTTTCATTTCTTATTTAATTTTGTGATATTCAGAAAACATATTTTAAGTGTCATTTTATATCCTATAGTATGGTTTACTATGAGAGTTCTATGTGTACTTGAAAAGAATATGTATTATGTTATTGCTAGGTGCGGTCTGCTATGTCATTTATGTCAAGTTGGTTGCCAAGTCCTGAATATCCTTATTGATGTTGTCTAGTTCTTCTGTCAATTACTAAGAGAGTCATATTGAAATCTTCAAGCACTACAATATTGAATTGACTACTTCCTTTAATTCTGCCAGTCTTTGCTACATGTATTTTGGGGCTATGGCTCTGGTGTTAGCATTTATAATTGCTATTTCCTCCTGATGTATTGAAATTTTTACCATGATGAAATGTTTTCTTTTATCTTTAGTAATATTTCTCGTCTTAAAGTCTATTTTTATATATTAGTAAAGCCACTCTAGGGATAGCTGTAAATCAACTTAAAAAAAAAAACTTAAAAAAAGACATTCCAGTTCTTCAATGGTCACTCTTTGCTTTTCCAGCCTTTTACTTTGAAACTATTTGTATCTTTGAATACAAAGTATGCCTTGTATAGACAGCATAGAGTTGGATCTTGCTCTTTCCTCCCTCACAGGTTGGTTATATTTTAAAGTTTATTTTCTTAATAGTGCATCTAAGGATTACAGTACACATTTGCAATTTATTACATTCTGCTTCAGGATTATCATCATCATCATCATCGCCGTCGTCATCATAAACAGCAGCTTTGCTCTGGCATATTTCCTCTCATTTTTAGTGCTAGTCTTGTCATACATATTACATCTATACATGTAAACCCCCAATATAACATTATGATTGTTGCTTCAAATGGTCCGTGCTTTTAAAGAAGAGGGGAAAAGATAAAACGATAAAGAGTGTGTTCTATTTATTCACATATTTAACATTTTCAGTGTTCTTCATTCTTTCCTCTGGAGTTGAGTCACCATCTGCTACGATGTCTTTTCAGCCTGAAAGACAGTCATTAGAAGTTCTTACAGGACAGGTCCTTTTTTGTTTATCTGGGAAGGTCTTTCTTCTGCCTTCATTTTTGAAAAATGGTTTTGTTAGAAAGCTCTTGGTCAACGACTTTTTTTTTTCTATTAACACTTTGGATATGTTCTTCCCCTACTTTCTAGATGCCCTATTTTTATGAGAAATCAGCCTTCGGTTGTATTGTTGTTCTCCAGACATGATGAGTCATTTTTCTCTTGCTGCTTCAAGGCTTTGTGTTTGCCTCGTTTTTTTTGTAGTTTTTCTTATCATGGGTCTAGGTGTGGATCTCTTCGTGTCTATTCTACTTGGTGGTCACAGAGCTTCTTGGACTATAAATTAAGTTTTTCATCAAATTTAGCAGCTTATGGCTGTTATTAAAAAACAAAACAAAACACAGTTTCCCTTTCTCTCTCCCCACTCTCCCTGGACTACCATTATAAGTATGCTGATAGGTTGACATTGTTCTATGGGTCTTTGAGTCTCTGTTCATTTTTCTTCAGTCTTATTTTCTTTTTGTTCTTTAGATGGGATAATTTCTATTTATCTATCCTCAATACACTAATTATTTCTCCTGTCTTCTCAAATATTCTCTAGACCCATCTAATAAACTTTCCATTTCAGTTATTGTATTTTTCAAATCTAGAATTTGTTTTTACAGATTATATCTCTATTTAGATTTCCTATTTTTGAGTCATTTCCACCATATTTTCCTTTACTTCTTTGTACCTGGTTTCTTTTCATTCTTCAAACATACTTATAATAGCTGTTTTGATATCTTTGTCTGGTAAATTCAAAACTTTGGCCCACTCTGATTGTTTCTATTGAACACTTATTGTCCTGAGTATGAATTTCAATTTCCTGTTTCCTTGCATTTCTCATATTTTTGGTTGAAAACTGGACATTTTTGATAACATAATGTAACAATTCTGAAGTTTTATCTATTGAGTGATTTGTCTGAAGGATATTTTTAAGTAACTTGAATGAATTTAAACTGCAAAACCTGTCTCCCACAATGTGTATAGCTCCTAATGTTTCTACTTAAGTTCTGAAATTGTGTTTCTAAAATTATTTTTCAGCTTGCCTTATTAGGGCTCACCCCTGTGTTACTAATAGCTTAGTGGCCAGCTAATGATTTATGCTGAAGTGTGCTGAGACACCTCAAGTCCAAAAGCACTTCCAACCTCTGCCAATCAATCTTTGTGTAGATTGGGGAACACATTCAGAGCTCAGATAGTTCTCAAGTATGTCTGGGCTTGTACTTTTCACTTTTTGGTGTCCTCTGGCCATGTGCATAGTTCACAATCCCAGTCAGCCAGAAATGTGTGGAATGTTTATTAAGGCCTTTTATGGCTCTCTCTCGCTTCCAGAAGCTCCCCACTAAATTGCTAGCTGGTCTGCCACTTGCCCCAAATAGGATCAGAGCCTCAGGCCAACAAAGCTGTAGGCCTTCCCATTTGTTTCCTACTGGGCTTGCCACTTTTCAATGGCAAAGCCATGGGTTTTTGTCTCCAGCCCCAAGTTGAGTCTACCCACTCAGGAAGCAGAACTGCTGGCATTCATGGCCAGCACTCCCCTCATAAAACTATAGCTTTCACCAACCAGCCTGGGTTAGGGGAGGTATGGAAGCAGCTCCAACCAGTAAATAAATAAATAAATAAATAAATAAATAAATAAATAAATAAACAAACGAACGAACGAATGAATGAATGAAATAAAAAAATTTTTTAAATGGCTGCCAATGGCTGCATATTCCCACAGTCTTACTCAAAACTCTTCAGTTTTTTTCAGTCAGTACTTCTCCACTATTATCTGCCTTTGTTCAATTTCCATAACTCCGAAATGAATGTTATTGAAAAATTTATACAGTTTTATATCTGATTTTGTTTGGCAGAGAGGTTTCACTGACATCTTCACAGCTGGAGATACATGTGGCTTTGTAGTACCTCTCCCTAGTGGCAAAAGTATATTTCTTTGCCCCATCAGTGTTGGGCTTGGCCGTGTGACTGACTTTATCCAGTGGCACATTAGCAGGGGCTTTGAATGTACTCTCATGATGTGCTTCGTTCTTGCATTCCTGGTATGCGTCACCAGTAGAGCATACCTCGGATAGTTACTGGTCCTAAAATAAAGAAGTGGGAAGTAGATTTATAGCCAATCTTGAGCCTTAAGCCAAGCCCAGCTGAGCTTGGCCAACTTCAGCCAAACCCCAGCTTAAACCCTAGTGACCTACAAATGCATTAATAAGAAAATAAATATTTATGATTATAGGCAACTGAGATTTTTGGCATTGGTTGTTATGCAGCAATGTTGACTTATGCAGTCACCTAAGAATAGATGGTACCCTATCTAACCTGTTCCACATGAACAATAAAAGAAAGTAGTCCCATGCCCTGCTTTGTACATCCTTTTAAATGGATCCAGGCTTAAGGGTAATGTCTAGGTTACAAGCATCATCAAATGCCATGGAGAGATAATGAAACGAGTGGCATGGATTTATCATAAAATTCTTTAGAGTCAAGGGAGAGCAATGTGCCAGGTGTAAGCCTAAAAGAGCCGTTTGCTTCTGAGAGTTATTGACAAACAAGTAGAGAAGTACATGAAAAATGTCATTGTGCCTTTTATCAGCCTGCCAGACCAAGTTTAGCGCTAACTCAGCATTACTCTCTTACTCTGCATTACAAACTGAGGATCCCTAAGCAAGGATGCATTCTAAACTTCTATTTTGCTGAAAGCTCTGTATTTTTTGCACACAGCAAACAAAGCTTCTTGAGCAGATTCATCAGTTCAGTTTAATTCAACAATATCTGCAACAGAATACCTCCACCATTACAGGGCCAGCACAAGGCGCCCTACTATCCCCCACTTGAATGGTAGAACTCACCAATAAATGCATGTTATAATGTAATGTGAGATGGGTCATAACAGGCATCTATGTGACAATAGCACTTCCCAGATCTAAGAATGTTAACTTAAAAGTCAAATCTCTCACCAGCACCATAAAGAATATTGTCAGTCTTAGCACTGAAATAGTCCTCATATCGATGTACCCCTGGAATGTGTGTATGCAGAGAATGGAAGACAGCAGGACACTCAAAAAGCTATTGTATGAGAGAGCCGATGTCAGAAAAATCACAAGCAAGGAGAGAGCAGGATAAATGCTATAAGAACATATCAAAGCACAGCATCAAGCAATGCAACAGAGCTTGGACTGCTGGGAAATAGCAGCAGTACACAAAACAGCCCTGGCTGCAACTGTAAGGAATGTGAAAAGCCTTCAGGTGAACAGCTAAACAACAATAGGCTACAACTACTCACCCGGGTACAGATTTCACATGTGCATAGCTCATTCTACATTAGCCTGGTCAGCCACACCTCTACACAGCAATTGTGGCTTGGACCCCCAGCCCTCTCTTAAAAAACTGAAGTCATCAGAATAATTCTAGATATTCCCTATCAACCCCTTGTATAATTTTATGTGGTTTCCCCCCCCCCAAAGTTGTATACGTCAACTCTAATGTCATTTGAAAATGCCACACTGTAGGTAATAGATTAATAGGAGGACTTCTGGCAGCCACAAATATCTCATTCGTAACCACGGGCCCAGAAGCAAAAAAGATCTTTGCCTTGCAAGAAAACCGGCTATAATAAAACCTATGAACTTTATCTACAGAAGAAGCAGAGCCGACCATGGACCCTTACACTTGCAATTCTGTAAAAGCTACAGACCTTATAAACTACTTGTCTACTTTCTCTGGAAAACTGTTAGGTTTTCTTAAATGATCAGGGACCTACAGGTTGCACTGGAAAGAGCAAAACGGTATGCTCAAGAAGCAATTACAAGCATTGGGAAAAATACAGTCAAATTCCTAACTGTAGTCACACATCAACCAGTGGCCATTTTATATGACAGCAATAGCCCTGTAAGTTTCACTTCCTAAATAACCCATGAGGGCATCAATAACACACAATATTAAAGAATGTTGAGAGATGAGCACTGGGTGTTGTATGGAAACCAATTTGTCAATAAATTTCATAAAAAAAAATTAAAAAATAAAAAAATAAAAAATAAAAAATAAAAAAAATAAAAAAAATTTTTCCACCTACGTGTTGCCATGGGTGAACGACTTTTTTCTTTCCTTTTCTTGAGAAATTCCGTAAATTTGTGAATGCCTCTATTCCCTTAATACGTATGCAAATCTTTTTAAAGACCCAGAATGTTTTTCTTGAGGACGTGGGAACCATCTCTTTAAAATGTATACATCAAGGAAGAAGGCGTCCCTATTTCCTTATCACCTTTGGGAGTTTCTCCCTCGACTCCTTCCTTTAGAAACCACGGATTCTATCACAGGGATTTGTATTCCTTAGAACAATCGCAATTAACCAGTGCAGATAGCTACTTCAATCACTAGGTGAATTGGAAACGAACTATGAAAGTGTATAGCCCACTGTGTTGAGGACGAGTTACCTTTTCTCTTGAGAACGTATATGTAATGGATTGTATCTACATGGCTGTATAAAAAAAAAAAAAAAGTGAGCTTTCTGTCTTTGTAGTCTCCTTAGCAGATTGGCTCTGATGTGCATCACAGTCTAGTTAAATGCTTACTCAATAATAAAATTGTTTTCTTTCTGCAAAAAAAAAAAAAAATGTTGAGCTTCATGTGATGACACTGACTTATCAAGAAAATGCTATATTAAGTTGCTTTCTCTGATGAAGAAGATGCAGGGGCGCCTGGGTGACTCAGTCAGTTGGGCGTCCGACTGCGGCTCAGGTCATGATCTTGCGGTTTGTGAGTTTGAGCCCTCCGTTGGGCTCTGTGCTGACAGCTCAAAGCCTGGAGCCTGCTTTGGATTCTGTGTCTCCCGCTTTCTCTGCCCCTCCCCTGTTCACACTCTGTCTCTTAATAATAAGTAAACGTTAAAAAAAAATTAGAAAAAAAAAAGAAGATGCAAAAATATAGTATATTTAAGAAGACCTCCCCAAAAATTATTGATACAGTGAACATTTTAATGTTTAAATATATCTGGAAAATATACACATGCAAAATATTTTATTGCACAATGGCTCTATATCACCACTGTTCTGTAGAGATATAAATGTGAGCCACAAATGGAAGCCACATATGTTATTTTAAGTTTTCTAGCAGACGCCTTTTAAAAGTTTTTAAAAGAGTAAAATTAATTCCAATAATAAATGTAACTTAGCCCAATATGGTCAAAATATTATCATTTTAATATGTAACCAACATAAATGAAATGTTTGCAGATTTTATTTGTACTAATTCTATGAAATCTGTTATGTGTTTACACTATGGCATATCTCAGTTCATACTAGCCACATTTCAATTGCTTAGTAAACACATTTGGCTGATGACTACCATATTGGATAGCACAGATGTCAATAAATGAAGCTTTACTGAAGAACTGAAATTAAGGCAAATGTAACCTTGGTATTCCAATCCAATATTCAAAAATACTAGAAGAAATGCAGATATCAAATCACATGTATTTCCCGAGTTTCCCCAAAAGCTCTATAAACAAGGATGAGAGAATTTATCACATGTGTCTGATAACCATAACCAAAGCAAAAGAAGATTAATACTAATTCCTTGTAAGGGGAGGGACAGAGTTATAGACTCTTAGAAATTAGAATGAGGAAGAAACTTTCTCTGTAAAACTTCCTTGAGCACTCAGAAATTAACTATAGCCTTGTGGTAAGCATAGCATAATATAGAGTTGTTGAATCACTATCTTGTACACCCAAAACTAATGTAATATTGTGTATCAACTGTACTCAATTAAAAAAATGAAATAAAATAATTTTTAAAAATAAAATGAAGTGTAGCTTTTGATGCCATAGTCCTTTTCTCATTTGCAGAGGAGGAGAATTGTAAGCACTTAAAACCATTTATATAGTCATTTCTGAGATTAATAAGAGAAGTCCAATTTTCAAAGCTGTATCTCTAAAATAGCTAAATTTTCAAAGATTAAATTTCAATCTATGTCTAAATCGCAGTAAAAAACAATCTACTAAATAAATCTAATAAAAGATATTTGAAAGTAGAGCATGTTTTGCACCAGATGTGTATTGATTTAGAATCATTTGACTGTACGATTTTAAAATTTTGTGAAAACTTGATATTAATATTTAATAATTACATTCTAATTTGGGACTATTAAAACAACATGCAGATTTCTTTGTGTTTAATCGCACTCTTTCTAAGATAAAAAGAAATGAAAAAATCTTATTAATGCAGCACTAAAATTAAACTTATTTTATGCACAAAAGACAAGAAATGTTAACAAAATGTTTCTGAGAAAGTATGCTTTCTCACTCACCTAATTCAGGTCTTGTATCATTCTATTTCTTTCATACAGATCCTGGTCTCACCAAGGACTGTGCCCTATGGAATCCTCTGCTCAACTTCCTGTTATATCTCCTCTTTCTCATTGGATGCGAGCAAGGACAAAACTTTGCAGAGACTTAGACAAAGAGGAACTATAAAGTGTAGGCCAGGACCGACTGGTAGGAAGGGAAATTCTTAAACGTTAGGTCCTGAGAAGCAGATTAAGGTTGAATCTGTGATCTTACCCCATGCGGTGGTAATTAAGAGCCATTAGAAGCTGGAGAAGTTTGGGGAGGCAGATTCTGGAGGCACAGTAGTATGGAGAAGGAACGTCTCTGTTTGAGTAAACTGAGGACTCAACGGAGGAATGATTGCAAGAATGAAGCCTTCAAGGTTATCACAGGGTTTTATTTACCATGAACTTAATTCATCTAAGTACCTTCGTTTTTAATGAATTATGGATATTATTTATTTTTATGATAATAATTACAATATTTTCTAGCAAGGCTAAATGATCCTAGATCGTTTCATCTTCCTCTGTGACTCTTGTAGTCTAATACTTGATTTCTCTTATCTGAACTTTCTTGAGGCTTTCTTTCTTTTCTAAGTTGTTGAGGCTTTTAGTACAAATCACAATGTCTACTAGAGTCTAGCTACAGCTGAGTGCATTACTAGAAAAACCCAATGGTCCCAACATTAACTTGCTCTTATAAAACATCTTTGTGTTACAGGTTGATTTTTAAAATGAAACTACCTGCTATTTTTTATCTGTTTTGGGCCCTCCCTAACCCCCTATTCTCTCTAAGCTTTGGAGGACCCTTTTGTGACCACTAGTATGACTCCACTCTACAGTAACCATATAGATTAATGCTATTATCCTATTAGTTAATAGGGGGTAAAAAACAAACCGCCTGAGGACAGAAACATGTGGTGATCTTAGGCCTTCATTTTGACATCTGGCTTCAGGATCTACTCCTCCCCTCACAAAGCAGTCCAGACAATTTCCAGGGTGCCAGGCCACCAGGACAAGAATTTGTGGAGTCCAGAACTCATCATTATTTTCCACCTTTCACTTGAGCAGTAAAGTTCTGGCCACCCTTCCTTTTGTAGCTATTGCTGGGTAGACAGGTACTTCAAAGTAAATGGAAGTTTGGATGTAAAAGCTAGTGACTCACACTAACTAAAACGCACATGAGACAAAAGTAAACATCAAGTACTGGTGTGTTGATTTATGGTGAGTAAGACAACATGACACGCACAATACGTATTGTGTTGGCCTGATCAAAACATTTTTTTTTTTTCTAGTGGTCCAGCCACACAGAAATCAAAAGGTGGTTTTGTGAGCATGGACTCAAAACAACAGGAAGTGGATAAATCAAATCTTTAGTGCATCTTTTCCGAAAATGTGTTATGTGCTCTGAGACATTTTAATAGATCTTTCCACAACAAAAGGTTCAGTAATCAAGTGATGTTGAGAAACGCTAGATTAAACCAAGGAAAGCAGCTTTCATAACTATTTTCCCTTGGTCTGCAAATGTGAATTCTGAATCTACAAGGGTTCCTATGGCACCCTTTTTCTAGAATAAGTTAGGCTCTCCTCTTAATAGAATAATTACCAATATTTCATGAAACAATATTATCCTATAGATACAGTTTAGGATTCACTGACCAAATTCCTTAGCCTGATATAAACCTTACCACAGGGATGGACCTGCCAATGGGCCTAGCGTACTTGAAATACAAAAACTAAAGCCCTGCACCATTCTCCCTTCAGGGACATTCTTATCATAGAGCTGAAACAACCCAAGTCCAGTATCCGAGTCATTCTTTTTCCTTTTATTTGTTTAGTTAGGGCTGCCAATATGTACCTAAGTTATTTTCCTATTTCTTTAATTTGATTTAATTCTGCATTTAATTCTCACATTAAAGAGGTTACAGTGAAGGCTTTGCTTGCCTACATGTCACCCCACCTTTTTCAGGTGATTTTCCATACCTTGACTGTAAGTTATATATTGACTTTAAATGTCACTCTAAATGACTCTATTTTCTTTATTTTCAAGCTTTAGAGTCCAGCTACACTAAACGCTTATTAAAAATATGTAACCAGAAAATGATATAACTCGTAGACAGAATAATGCCCCCACCCAAAAATCTACATTCTAATCTCGAGAACCTGCTAACATATTACCTCATATGATGAAAGGGCCCTAGCAAATGCAACTAAGTTAAGGATCCTGAGATGAAGAGATTATTCTGGAAAGATGAATGTAATCACCAAGGTCCTGACAGGTGAAAGAGGGAGGCAGGAGAGTCAGAATCAGAGTAGGAGATGTGACAATGGAAGCATAGGTCTTAGTGATGCAATTGCCAGCCAGAAGGAGGCCATGAGCCAAGGAATTCTCCCCTAGCACCTCTAGAAGGAATGAAGCCCTGCTGACACCTTGATTTTAGACCCATGAGACCCATTTCAGACTTCAGACCTTCAAGACTATAAAGATAATAAATTTGTGTTGCTCTAAGCCACTAACTCTGTGGTCATTTGTTAAAACAGTAATAAGAAAGGAATCCAATAACCAAAATTTTGGAGACATCAATCCCCTGTCTACTTGGTCTTTTGACACCCATTTCCAACATACAACTCTCTGGGTTCAAACTTGAGTAATACTCTGAGCCACGATATCTGTCTGTCCTTTAAAATCTATTTGGGGATTCATGTGAATCTCACTTTACAATGTTATGTAGGACAACTTACATCTAAGAATCTCAAGTTTCAATAAGCATTAAATAGTTAAAGGTTTCAAAAAGAGATTAATTTAGTTAGAGAGCAAAAAGATGAAAGCTATTAACTGGAGATGACAACTACCAGAGAAATGTGTTTTTAGAGCCCCTAAAGTAGAATGAACTCAGGAGAACTGACCCATGCTAAGTAAACTCACAAGAGACTTGACATAAACTGTATTAATCAGAGTTCACCAGAGAAACAGAACCAAGAGGATGTGTACATAAATAGAGAGGGAGATTTACTTTAAAGGATTGGCTTTTGGGGCACCTGCAAGGTTCAGTCAGTTAAGTGTCTGACTCTTGCTAGGCTCAGGTCATGATCTCACAGTTTGTGACTTCAAGCCCCATGTTGGACTCTGTGCTCATGGCACAGAGCCTGCTTGGAATTCTGTGACTCCCTCTCTCTTGCCCCTCCCCTCCATTCTCACACACACTCTCTCTCTGTCTCTCTCAAAAATAAACTCTCTCTCCGTCTCTCTCAAAAATAAATAAATACACTTTATTTTTAAAAAAGGAATTGGCTTATGTGATTATAAAGGCAATCTGTGGAGTGGGTTGTCAGTCTGGAGACCCAGGGAAGAGCCAATGTTGCAGTTCAAGTCCAAAGGCTGTGTGCTTGTAAAACTTGCTTGAGGAAAGGTCAGTCTTTTGTTCTAGTCAGGACTTCATCTGATTAGATGAGGTCTACCCACATTATAAGGGCAATACGTTTCACTCAAAGTCCACCATTTTAAATTTAAATCTCATCCAAAACACCTTTGCAGAAACATACAGAACAGTGTTTGGCCAAATATCTGGGGACCAAAGCCCAGTCAAGTTGACGCATAAAATTAACCATCACATGAACCAAAGGCCAATTCATTAATTTAAATTTAGGGCACTTCTTTCCAGAATTTAAAATATGTATGTTCTTGCCAGGAAACCTTACTATTAGAACATCTAGTAGATGAAATTAATAAACCGTAAGCTGCTTGATGAATGTGAATCAGAACAAAGGTAGTAGGACAGTTGTGTGGAATAATTCACTGTACTGATCAGACTCTACTAGGTGCCTGACAGTTTCACTATCCTTCAAAAAAGCCTCTGAGGTCCTGCCTTTTGAAATTGTCCCTATCAATAGATTTCCAGTCTTTGTTCCACTTGAGCCTACAAAGATGAGCCATCATCTAGAAGTCTAGGAGGTGGCCCTGTATTAGATGGCAACTAAGAGCATTTTTCTTTCAGATTTTGAACATAAAACATGGGAGAGAGAGAAAGTAAGGAAAAGTTTTAGGACATGAGAAACAATGTTTTACTAAAAGCAGTGATTTAGAAGAAAAATTGGAGATTTTGTTAGTTTTCAAGTATGTAATAAGTACAGGTAGAAAAAGAAACAAAGTTGGTAATACCAAATCAATGCACCTGGAAAACTCGTTGAGTGAGAGGCCTCCAGCCAGTGAGAGTTATTTTGGAGTCCAGAGCATAAACCACCTACCGGTTCTCTCACTATCTTACAACAAATCCCACTGGTTGAGGTAAACTGTGACTGTCTCCTCTCTACTTGTAGTCAAAAAGTCAAACACATTACCTAGGCTCTAAGGAAAGCCAGACAGACCTTTACTACCCAACCAGAAAGTCCACCTCTCCCAATGACTAAAGTTTTTCTATGCCCTGGAAGCAATGTCTAGATTCTAGATTTCTTTAGACAGTGTCAGAGACCTAAAATCCCTCTGTAGGTTTTTGTCCCCCTCCCAACATCATATAATTATAACATGCAAAATATATATACCCAAACAGCGTGGCTGACAATTAGTCAGTTTAGTGATCTGACCTTGTTTTTACTGTAGAATATGATGCAGTTGTTCATCTAATTCCTGGAATTATCTGGGCTGCACTTTTGAAAACGGTGGTACCACCAAGACTGAATCAGGAAGAAATAAAAAAATCTAAATAAACCAATTATTAGTAAGGAGACTGAATCAGTAATAATAATAATAATAAAATCTCCCAACAAATAATGGCCCAAGACCAGATGACTTCACTGGTAAATTTTACCAAATATTTAAAAAATAATTAACACTAATCCTTCACAACCTCTTCCAAAAAATTGAACAGAAGAAAACACTCCCAAATTTATTTTATGAAGCCAGTATTATCCTGATACCAAAACCAGAAAAGAATGCTACTAGAAAAGAAACGTACAGGCAAGTATCCTTAATGAATATAGATGAAAAATTCTCAATAAACTACTAGAAAACTGGGGCACCTGGATGAGTTGAGTATTTGACTCTTGATTTTGGCTTGGGTCATGATCCCAGAGTCATGGGATCTAGCCCCACATTGGGCTTTGCACTGAGCATGGAGCCTGCTTAAGAGTCTCTCTCAGGGCACCTGGGTGGTTCAATCTGTTAAGCGTCCAACTCTTGGTTTCAGCTCAGGTCATGATCTCACTGTTCCTGGGATGGAGCCCTGCAATCGGTCTCTCAGCTGAACAGCACGGGGCTTGCTTGGGATTCTCTCGCTCCTTCTCCCTCTCTTTCTGACCCTCCCCTGCTCACGAGTATGTTCTCTCTCTCTCAAAATAAATAAATAAACATTAAAAAAGATTCTCTCTCTCCCTCTGACCCCCTACCCTGCTTTTGCTCTCTCTTTCTCTCTAAAATTAAAAAAAAAAATACTAGGGTTGTGATGAGCACTGGGTGTTGTACAATAAATTTCATATTATAAATAAATAAATAAACAAACAAAAAAAATACTAGAATAATGAATTTGGCAGCAAATTAAAAGGATCATTCATCATGATCAAGTGGGATTTATCCCTGAAATGCAAGATGGTTCAACATACACAAATCAATCAATGTGATACATCACATTAATAGAATGAAAAAAAGAACCATATGATCATCTCAATAGATGCAGAAAAAGCATCTGAAAAAAATTCAACATCCATTCATGATAAAAACTCTTAGCATATCAGGTATCAGAGGAATATATCTCAGCACAATGAAGGTCATATATGAGAAGCCCACAGCTAACATTATACTCAGTGATGAAAGACTGAAAGCTCTTCCTCTAAGATCAGGAACAAGACAATGGTGCCCACTCTCACCACTCTTATCCAACATAGTACTAGCAGTCCTGGCTAGAGGAATTGGGCAAGAAAAATAAATAAAAGGTTTCAGAAATTGGAAAGGAAGAAGTAAAATTGTCTCTATTTGCATATGACATGATTTTATATATAAAAAACCTAAAGACTCAACCAAAAAAAAAGAAAAAACCTGTTAGATCTAATCAGTGAATGTGTAAAGTTGTAAAACACATTAACATACAAAAATCAGTAGTACTCCTATACATTAACAACAAATTTTCTGAAAAAGAAGTTCAAATATCTATTTCATTCACAATAGCATCAAAAAAATGAAATACATGGAAAGATATCCTGTATTCATGGACTGGAAGAACAAATATTGTTAAAATGTTATTAATACCAAGAGCCATTTATAGATTTAAATGAAATCTCTATCAAGATTCCAATGGCATTTTTTATAAAAACAAAACCTTCTAGAATTTACGTAGAGCCACCAAAGATCCTAAATATCCAAAGAAATTCTGAAAAAGAACAGAGCAGGAGGCATCACATTTCCTGATTTCAAGCTCTACTAGATGCCTGTAGTCATCAAAACAGTACAGTACTAGCAAATAAAAGCAGACAAATAGGCCAATGGAACAGAATCAAGAACTCAGATATAAACCCAAACATATACAGTCAACCAATATTTGACAAGACAGCCAGGAATACTTGATGAAGAAAAGACAGTCTTTTCAACAAGTAGTGCTGGGATGTTTGGGTATTCGCGTATAAAAGAATCCAACAGGATCTATATCTTATACAACTCACAAAAATTAACTCAAAATGCATTAAAGACAAATGTAAGACCTGAAACCATAAAACTCCTAGAAGAAAACATAGGAACAAAAAACTCTTTGACATGGGCCTTGGTAATGATTTTTTGGATATGACACCTAAAGCACAAGCCACAAAAGAAAAGAAAAGAAAAGAAAAGAAAAGAAAAAAAAAAAACAATGGCACTGCACCAAACTAAAAAGTTTCTGCACAGGAAAAGAAACCATCAACAAAGTAAAAAGACAACCTACAGAATGGGGAAAAAAAATTGCAAATCCTGTATCTGGTAAGGAGTTAATATCCAAAATACATAAGGAACTCATTGAACTCAAGAGCAAAAAAAGCAACCCAGTTAAAAAATGGGCAAAGGACTTCGACAGACATTTCTCCAAAGAAGACATACAAAAAGGCCACGGTACATGAAAAGATGCTCAACATCACTTGTCATCAGGGAGATGCAAATGGAAACCACTATGACTTATCACCTCACACCTGTTAGGACGGCCACCTTCAAAAAGATAACAGATAGCAAATGCTGGCATGGATGTGAAGAGAAAGAAACCCTTGTGCACTGTTGGTGAGAATGTAAGTTGATACAGGCACTATGGAAACAGCAGGGAGGAGCCTCAAAAAATTAAAACTAGACACAGCAATCCCACTTCTGGGAATATATGCAAAGGAAATGAAAACACTAACTTGAAAAGCTACCTGAATCTACCATATTCACAATAGCATTACTGACAATAGCCAAGACATGGAACCAATCTGAGTGTCCACTGATGGATAAATGAATAAAGAATATACAATGGAATATTATTCAACCATAAAGGGACAAAAAAAACCAAAAAACAAAAACAAGAAAATCCTACCATTTGTGACAACATAGATGGACCTTGAGGGCATTATACTAAGTGAAATAAGTCAGACAGAGAAAGACAAATACTGCATAATCTCACTTACATGTGGAATTGAAAGAAAGAAAGAAAGAAAGAAAGAAAGAAAGAAAGAAAGAAAGAAAGAAAGGAAAACATAGAAATATTGGTCAGACTTGTGGTTACCAGAGGCAGGGGATGGATGCGGAATTGGAGGAAGGTGGTCAAAAGGTACAAATGTCCAGTTATAAAATAAAGAAAATAATGGAAATGTCATTACAGCATGATGACTGTAGTTAACACTGCTGCATGGTATATAGAAAAGTTGTTAAAAGAGTAAATCCTAAGAGTTCTCATCACAAGAATTTTTCTCCTGTTTTCTTTTTTTTTCTTTTTCGTTTAGCTGAACCACATTCTGGTAATCATTTCCCAATATATGCTTATCAAACATCATGCTATATGCCTTAAAGTTACACAGTATTATACCTTAGTTATTTCTCAATAAAACTGGAAAAAAGGTTGTGGTACCATTTCATCTTGCTGAAACCTTATTGTAGTTATCTTGTTCTTTTTTATTTAAAAAAAAATTTTTTTTCAACGTTTTTATTTATTTTTTGGGACAGAGAGAGACAGAGCATGAACGGGAGAGGGGCAGAGAGAGAGGGAGACACAGAATCGGAAACAGGCTCCAGGCTCCGAGCCATCAGCCCAGAGCCTGACGCGGGGCTCGAACTCACGGACCGCGAGATCGTGACCTGGCTGAAGTCGGACGCCTAACCGACTGCGCCACCCAGGCGCCCCTAGTTATCTTGTTCTTTATACGACAGTGTTACCCCACTGGTATTGCCCTCTAGGCACCAATTTCTGGATTCTTCCTCAAGGTGTATAAATTTTTAAAATGACTGATCTCGTTCACTATGTTGGATTTTTTTTTTTTTTAGTTTTCCTGTCACAAGTTAACCTTATTTTCTAGTTCCCACATGACACACCTCATTTTCCCTTTTTGTACTGACAACAGCAGCATGCTTATTCAAATCTATCAATGAAAAATTAAGAGCTTTCAGATTAATTACAGCATAAACGTTAGGCAGGGACAGAATTATAATGTAAAAATCCAGGCTTATGCAATCAATTTTAGCATATTCACATCCAAGAGAGGAGCAAGGAATCCAAAAGGTGCCATCAGGGAATTCTCTGACCTTCTTGAAAGTTCCTCACTTTGCAGATAGGCGAGCCACAACGGAATCCAGCAGACAAGATGAGGCCCAGATTGGTGGTGTCTGAGTCGAAGCAATCTGGCAGCTGCTTCGGACTCAGGCCAACAAGCCCTTAGGACCATGTGTCAAGTCAGAGAGGGAGGATTTCGCAGATGCTGTGGGCTCGGGCAGTGAAGAGGGCTCCTGCCTGAGAAGAGAATGAGAGCAAAGTGGCAGAAGAAGACAATAGGGCAGCTCTGTCAAAAAACGACGGGCCCTCCAGTCCCCACACAGCGTCCCTTGGTCCCCCCTCCTGCCTGAGGGCTGGCTCTGTAGGATGTAGGGGACTCTGAAGTTCTAGGGTGTGTTTGTAAGTAGAAAGAAAGTGTTGGTTGGTCTACAGATGAATCCGGTTCCTGGATGATGCCTGGGCAGAGAGTTCAGCTTGCCCCACTTTCTTGTCACAGGAAGCAAGCTGCCACAAAAATCCTTTAGAACAGTGATTCTTTTTCTAACCGTTAGCAAAAGAACCTTTTTTTCAAGCGAATTTTTTTTCTGGAATGTCAAATATATAAAAATAGTTGAAAGCATATCAGTCCTGAACAGCCCAGAGCCCAAACCCAAGGGCCTCCCCACTGAGCCCCACCCCCATAGCAGCCTCTGCAGCCCCTCCGTGAAATATTGGAATTGGTGGGAGACAGTGTAAAAGCCACTGCTTCAGAATGCCAGGCAGTCTGTCTATGAAAGCCTGAAAGCACGAATTCAGGCAAATGTGAACAATAAAAACCAAGCATCGTGCCAACAACCTAAAAATCCTATCAAAGTTGAATCAACTGGTCCCTGGGAAACCCTAAGTGTCAAAGACGTCCTTGAATCCTACCACATCAGCAGTCTACTGTTGGAAATACTCTTATTAAAAAGGCACTAAGAGGCCAGACAATGGCATGGAACATGCCTAAGCCCCGAATTTGAGTCACAATTCTGCTACTTGCTAGCTGGGTGATCCTGAGCCCCAACTTTTTCTCATCAGCAAAAGAACGATAATATGTTTCTTTCTCACCTTAAATGGATAGAAGGACCAGGAGGACGCCTGGGTGGCTCAGTTCGTTAAGCAGCCGACTTCGGCTCAGGTCACAATCTCGCAGTTCGTGGGTTTGAGCCCCATGTCAGGCTCTGTGCTGCCAGCTCAGAGCCTGGAGCCTGCTTCGGATTCTGTGTCTCCCTCTCTCTCTTCCCCTCCCCCATTCATGCTCTGTCTCTCTCTCTCTCTCAAAAATAAAATTAAAAAAAAAACATTAAAAAAATTTTAATGGATATAAGGACTAAATGAAAGAAGGCATTAAAGAGGAACGTAAACTCTATGCATGAGAGTTGTTGAAATGATTACAATCTGCTGTCTGTCATGTCATTCATTCACTCTGCAAGGTTTTTATTGAACAGTACTCCAAACGCTATAGAACCAATAAAGTGAGCTAATGTGGATGTGACTTCTCTGTAACCCACTGTACAAGGCAACAGTGAAGAGTAGCAACTTGCTCCCATGAGCAGTGATGGGATCCACACTGCCTGTGCTATCTCCTCCCCACTTCCTGCCTGAGCTCCCTGACGTGCCGTTACAGCTTTCCCAAGGGAGAATCTGTTCCTTCCAGTCACTGCTACACTCACTCATTTCCCCCAGAGCGGGGGCCCTGAGGTTCCCTGATCCCTGCCTCTATGCAGAAAATTCAGAGCAACCTGACTTAGTCATTCCATGAGTGATAGACCACCAAAGTTAGATAGACTAACTTTCACACTGTCAAGACTTTGGCAGCACTGACCAACAGAACTTTCTAGACTGATGGAAATGTTCTATATGTGCGGTGTAGTAGCTAGCTACAAGCTACATATGGCTACTGACCTCTTGAAATGTGACTAGTATACCAGAGAAATTGATTTAATTAATTTGATTTAAATAGCCACATGTGGCTAGTGGACAGTGTAGCTGTAGAGGAATGGAATGGAAGTCAAGCCCGCCCGACCTCTCCAACGAAATCTAGGAAAATATATAGTAATTGTACCCACATCATTTTCAAATATAGCAACCCATATCATATTTTGAATACTTATTGTTAAATAAACAATGGTTTTACCATAGCCACATGATCTGTCCTAATTCAGTCTCCAATAAGTGCTTCTCCTAATTATTGGAAGTTGTGAACAAAAGCCAATGTCATCTAAGAAGACTAAGCATGCATGTGAGGGATTTAGCACTGTGATCAAATAAAACTTAAAATCAATCTGACACCTATTAATGATGTGTATAATAGTTATAGTACATGCAGTAATTAGTTATAAAGGGTAAGTCATTCTCATAAATCACTAAAATTAGCATAATTTTCACACTGTTTGTTCTACGGTATTCACAAATTACGCCAATATTCTTGGCGTTCTTGAATTCTTTGTAAATGTCCATCCCCAGCATCATTAAAAGATCAGAATCCTGGCTCCAAAACTATTGCCACATGTTGTTCTGTCTCAGTGTTCTTTCCCTACCTAATACAATCCACAGTTGAGGTCTTTGGCACCCCTGGTCATACTGTCAAGTTCTACTACTCTCTGTCCCACCCTTGAGATGCTGCTGATCAGGGCAACTATACTGCTCCCCTCATGAGGCGAACTGTGGACAGATAGCTCTCCCTGATCACCATGCATCAAAGAAGAGGGAAGAGAGAAGAGAGGAGAAAGTAAGAAGGCCAGGAAGGAAGTTGGATGCTAGGCCAAGGCAGCCAAAGGGATTGCTCAATATGGACTCAGGATGACAGTCTGGAGGCAGAGGGGAACAGCATGGAGTAAAAGACAGGGCCGCAGTTAGACAAGAAGGCCTGTACTCTTGCAGAATGGGATCCTCATCCTGAAGCCATACCCGGCAGAAGCCTCAGGGCACCTATATTAAGGTAGCCTCCGGATGCATATATTGTGCTGAGTCGTCCTTCATAAATATGCTTCTAATGGCTCTAGATCTGACACAGCTTTCACAGTGAAGAACAAAAATAACTAAAATTGCTACAGTCTTGATCTATGGGAGACCAGAGGAAGCAAAGGAGGCAGTAAGTACCTGAAGTAAGCAGAGAGGACAAGGGGAGGGGAAGGTTTGGAAAGCCCAGGAAGAAAGTTCATGGTTCCTCTTGGCTGGGAAAACTGCAGAAATCCGGCAACATTTGCAGGAGATATTAATTTCCATGGCAAGTGTTGAGATATAAATACCTCCAGTCAAACCTCAGTGGGCCCTACAGGCAGATTACATGCTTTCCAGGTTAAGGAGGTCAGGGCTCAGAGGATAACTAAAGAAGCAGCCTCCTTACAAATTTTTCTGTGCAGAGGTCCAGACACCACCCTGCTCAAGCTAAGCTTTTCCTAAGGTGGAAGCCGTCAAGTTCTGATTTATTTCCAAGGTCCAAAAAATAAAGGAAGAGGAAGAGTTTGGCAACACTTGTACTAACCACAATCCTTTTCCCTTCAAGGGCCCTGTCTATCTTCACAGTTTTCAGTGCGACTCAGAAATAAAATACCAGTAACAATAACAACAAACTACATTCACTGAGGGATTTGTATAAGCTGCACTAAATGTTCCCACCTCTCTTCAGTCTCTCTCTCTCTCTCTCTCTCTCTCTCTCTCTCTCTGTCTCTCTCTGTCTCTCTCCGAACCTCCTGCAGGGCTACTATACAACTCTTGACTTGACATCCCCTCAATTCACAGAGCCAGCTCAGCGAGAAACCAGCATTTCTTGGACTCAAATTCACTGGGAGGGAGAATTACCTAGCTCAGCTAGAGTCTGAAATCTACCTTGATTGAATCAGCAGATACCAGAAGCTCAGGCACTTACAGAACACAGGTGAGTAGGGGGCCCCAACTGAGGGTGATAGTCCTCAGAGAAGAGATATATGAGCTAAACAAACACTTAGAAACATGTCTCCTGCAGTGCAGTACCTTAGTGGTGTCCATATAGTCCTTCTTTGACCTTGGGGAAGAGCAGTCATCACTGGAGGTAGGGAAAATGCTAAAATAGGAGTTAGGGTAACTTCTAGCTTCTGCATGCTTTTACCTAAGACCGTCTCGGTTACCTCCATCTAGCTAACAAATAAAAGCTGCGTACAAAGGAACTTGGCTCTGTCTAATCCCAGGTACACAGGGTAGAATCACAATCTCTTTTTGATAAGACGTTACTTTTGATTCCTTTGAAGCCAAGAGATTTCTTGGAAGGGAAATGCTACTGATATTAAAGTCCTTGGACGAAGAGATTATTTATTGTACTGCCTTCTTTTCAGAGAATCTGAGAAAACCTGGTGGGAGAAAGTGGCTCAGAAGGCAGTATGTGGGACAACTGTTTCAGAAGTTATATGGGGGGGAGGGGATGAGCTTATGATCTACCAGGGGATTTAGTGTTAAAGGTTCCTGTCCTGGTGATTAAATCACTAAAGTGTCCATTGTAATTAGTACTATTAGTTGCCTTTATTAGTCTCCTGTAGAGAAAGTAAGGACCAAGAACGTTAAGCTCACCTTTGGCAGCTGCTGATTGAAAGCAATTCTGAGATGCATCTCTGATGGTGAGCTCCTATGACTAAGGAGAAGACACCAGTACAGAAATCGTTCTGTAGAAAAACTTCAAATAAAGAAAAGCCTATCTCCTAGGAAACCAATCCACTCCTCCTCATTCTCTGTTCAGAAAGATGGCCAGCTTTCCCTTTTCCCATCCCCAACCCCATAATCATTTCCTTCTTCAAAAGCTCACAGTCTAACAAAGCAAGAAGGCATTCTAGATGAGTGTGTGTATTTTTTAAGCTGAATTGTATCCAACCAAGGTCCAACACCATTTCCAAGTTCAGAATCCATTTGAAAAGATATTTGGGATGTAGAAATGCAGGCAGCTGCCAAATAATCACTTAGATATGACAAGGAATACAGGCTGTGAATTGGAACACAGCTGCAATCTACCTACATAACCATTTTCCATAGGGTAGAATTTAGTGGTATCTCTATTACAAGGGGTCTGGTTCCTCATATCTCTTGTAGGCAATTTCGCTAATGCTATGACCTTAAGGCACGGTGCCTTAGAGAAGCTATTACCTACTCAGTTGTTCCATGTGAATTGAGCACCTATTATAAGCCAAACACCAGGCAGGACACTGGGGAATGAAGAGAAAAAAGAAACATTTAAGGAGTTCAAAGTGTAGCAGGGGAGGCAGAGACACAAATCCATATTGTAGCCACAAAATAAAGAGGTGAGTTCAAAGCACAGTGCTGGTACAAGACAGGGTCAGCCCTACTGAGGGCTTCACAGAAGTGTTCAAAAACACTTCACAGAAGGGGAAATCTTTGCATTGGGGTCTTAGGAGTGAATAGAAGTTTGTCAAGAAGGCCACTGTGGGGGGGGGGGGGTAGGAAGACTTCCAGACATGGGAAACAGCACATGCAAACGTATTAAGGCATGAAACTGTAAAGTTCAGTCATGGAACTCCAAGTTAGTAACTGAATAACAACGGCACTGAGGAAGAAATGAGAGTGGAGAGAGACAAGTAGAGAAGTAGGAAGACACTGGTTCATGAAGGATGTGGTTTGTCACGGTTGAGCAGTTTAGATTTTAGCCTACCAGTGATGGAGAGTATACTGGATTACCTGTGGTCCTCAAAGCTATTCCAACTCCTATGCTCTCTCCTGTACCATAGGAGTTGGAAATCTGGGGAAACATTTCCCAGATCTCTTGTCAGCAGTATTCCAGTTTAAAGTCCACCAATTCAGCATCCTGATAGGCTTTCAGAAGGTAGAAGGAAATCAAAGGCCACCATTACTCCTCCAATAGTGGTAGGCAAATGTTTGAGCTTCCACAAACATTAGGTTGTTATTAGCATCCTGCTGTATGTGAAGTACCCACTGTGGTGTTATAGACAGTTACGAACGTTACCATTCTGAACGGTATTCTGAAGTTCTTAACCAGGGCAACAATAGCTGCTTCCTCTTCCCTGAGAAAGTTTACTACCACATTGTAGGCCGACTGGCTTCAGAGCCATCAACAACCTCTTCTGACCTACAGTCCTACAACTTTCCCAATATTTTATAAGCATGATTTGGCAGCATTAAATCTATCCCTGCTCAACATGCTTCATGCAGTTTCAGTTTCCCTGATCCGAACCCTGACTGGGGCATTTTAGAAGATGACCCTGGTGGCTTTATGAAGAAACAATTGAATGGGGAGAGACTGAGGGCAGGGATATCAAGAGATGGATTATTTCAATAATACAAAGGAAAGATGATGCTCAAAACCAGGAAAATATCAACAGAAACACAGGAGGAGAATAACTTTAAAAATATTTAGGACATATGACCATTTGGATGGAGAAGAGAAATAAAAGGAGTCTAGGCAGCTCCAGATTTCTGGTCTAGGTGATCGTACCAATGGTGGAAAAGACAGAATGCATGACAGGGGAGATCAGAAGAAGACTTGGTGGGCATTACAGATGAGGGTTCAATTGAGAATGTATTAAACTTGGTCTAGATATTAAGTAGGCAGTTGGGTAAATAAATCTGGAAGGGGAGAGGATTCAGCCTGAAGGTATTTATTTTGTAGACCAGGAGCACAGAGATGGTCATTAAACCACGGAAGTGGGTGAAATTGATTAAGGAAAGTGTGTAGCATGAAAAAAAAAAAGAAAGAAACTCATAAAGTTGAGAAAGGATCCCTGAAAAATACCAACAGCTAAGAGCAATTACTAGAAGAGAATCCAAAGAAAGAGATCAAGAGCAGTAATCAGACAGGTAGGAAAAGTCCACACAGTATGGTATTAAGTAGGAGGAGGTCATCTGGAATCATGGGTAAAGATATAAAGATGACATAAATGGTAACTAATGGAAGACATCAATTTTAAAATACAGGAAGGATTCAACTGATTATTTATGTTCACTCAAATGTTATTATTTGTTGCTTTTACACATGGATGCAGTTTTATGCAATGCAAAATGAAGGGATGATTTGTAGCTCTAGGCAGTTTCACACTCCACTGGGTTTTATCTCTTCCTTGGTCTTCCTCCTTCACTTAAAGGCAATTTTCCCTTTCCTTCATCCTCTCACGTATCTCCCCTTGTTCTTCTTAGGATGGAGGCAAAGAATTTCTGCCCTTAGAGTTAAGAGTTCCTGCTCACATCTCCCAGATACCCAATCTGCATTTCTTTAGCCAGGCAATCTGAATCGAAGCCTTGTGGACCCTAAGTGTGTGCAAGTTAGGCCTGTGACCACTCGCTGACCTATTCTGGTTCAAAAACTGGTAAATGGACCACTAGGGCTGTGTTGAAATCAATTTAATATTCACGACCAGAATATTTTTCCATGAAATATAAGAGAGTAAAATGGAATAGAAAATACAAGTGTATATTAGTGACAGGAAAGATAAATATTATTTAATAAATCATTTGTTTTGGAGATAGGTTATACGTGTGTGTTTTGGTTATATGCATGTTATGTGTGATGTGTCACAAAGTAAAATATTAGGGCAGTCTTCTAACTAAAACATGAAAAATAATTACCAAGGAGGATTGAATTCTGTCTTAGTTTATATTTACAAAAGGAGAAGTTCTCTGGTGCAAACAGTTTACTCGCTAAGTGATCCCGGAAAACAAAAGTGAAGGAGTAGGGGGAAAGAGAGCTAAGAAAGGGCAAAAAGCCAATAAAGTGTGCATTTGTGCTGGTTACTGCTATGGGTGACTGGGTCTCCATCTTGTTGGGGACACTCTGAGGAAACATGGAGAATGTGCCTCAGCATTGTCCCACTGGAGCAGAGGTCAGCTAATATGTTGTGTAAAGGGTCAGATGTTACATATTTTTCTCTTTGTAGGCCATGCAGTCCCTGTCATAACTACTCAACTCTGCCACTGCAGCATAAAAGCAGCCATAGACAATACATAAATTAACGGGCATGGCTGTGCTCTAATAAATCTTTATTTATAAAAACAGACGGGAAGGATTTGGCCAAAGTTTGTCAAGCCCTGCACTAGAACACAGGGAGGCTGAGGCATTCCTTTTTCCACCAATTCCTATTGCCCAGTAATTAAAGATGGCCCTAGAGAGTGATAACCTTCCCCACATTTCTGGGCATGCATAGACACTGAGAACACAGCACCAACAGATGTCACGTGTGCTTGAGGCAGAATACTGGCTGCCAGGGATGCATGGAAGCGTGCTGGAGTCAGGAGGAAAAACATGGTGTGGCGAAGCGCATCACACATAGAGTAAGGGACAAATGGAGGTTACGAAACTCTGGAGAATGTATTCACATTCTCCCATATTTGCTGAGGGGACCTCACAAGCCTCTTCCAAGCCCTCACTGATCCTGCCCGTATCACCTTTTTCTCTAGAAACACTAAAGCCTGGTGTTTTTATATTCATCACGACCCATTCCCCAAGGAAATTAGTTGTTGCTTTGTAGAGAAGTTTTTTTCTTTTACTTCTTCAAAGTTAACTGTGTGTTCAACTCTCATACCTAGCTTGGCACACAGGCTACCATTTCAAATCATTTTCTCTTAAAACTGTCCACACAGAGGAATCTCATCTAATTATTCTTACACAGTCTAAAAGACACAGTCTCTCGTATGCTTTTAAGCTCATTTTCTTTACCACACAATTTCCTTTTTTCCCCAAATGGATACATCCAATTATTCTCTTCTTGGGTGTTTTAATTTCACACATTTTTGTGCACTTAGAAAGACCATAGATTGCACTACATTCACTGGCAAATCATCAAAAAGCATTTAAATGAAAGAAAATTTTTGTAAAAACAGATTTTTTGTAGCAACATAAGCCTGAGATCACTCCTTGTTTTAAACCACGTAACCAGAGGAGAGGAGAAAGACAAGATTTCATGATTTGATTTCTTTTTAATGACTTTTCATTTATATCGCATTTTTACAGCTCACAGAGCTCTTTCTCATGAACAGTGTGTGGTCTGTAGGTTTCCTTATTTGATCCATAGGGAAACTGAGGCTCGAGTGTTAGGTGTTTCGAACAATTAACAGAGAAAGCTGGTAACAAGACTTGATCTGTAATCCAACCCCCCTTTCATTCAATCCTATATTCTTTTGGCTATGCATTATTCATAAGTATCCTGTGAATTACAGAAATGTTAAGGGTTGTTTTTTTGACTACTAATTTCTCACAGGAACTTTATAATACCATGTCATTCAACTTTTTCCATGGCTGGAAATTGGTTACAAATGCTTGGAAAGTTTTTGATTTGTTTGTTTGGATGAAGCTAGGTTCCAAGCATGGTAGATTATTTGCAAATATGGTTACAATAACCTTATTTCTGTGTGCTCATGACTTTGACATTCTTCCTATAGAAATAAATACAGTCTATTCGCCCTGCCCTTGAGTCTTGGCTGACCTGTGACTTGCTTTAAGTAGTAGAATGCGGTGATGTGACACAGTGAAACTTTCAAGTCCAGGCCTCAAGATGCTTCTTGGAACACGGTGATGCCATATGAGGAAGCCTGGCTCTCCTGCTTAAAGGGCCATGGAGAAAGAGGCCCAATGGCAGGTAAGTGAGGTAAGTGAGTGAAGCCACCTTGGACTATCCAGCCCCATTCAAGCCTCCAGATAAGCAAGCCTCGTGAGTGACTCTAGATGATACCAGTAGAACTGCCCAGCTAGGCTCATCCCAAATTACTGCCCCACAAAATGACGAGCAAATAAAGACAGCTGTTGTTTTAAGCCACTAAGTTTTGGCATGATTTGTTATACAGCAATACATAACTGATACACTGGTAGTGAGGGATTTGATGACCCATTATTTCATGGAAATAGTGGAGATTCCCCAAAGATCTGTAGCCAAATTTAATGCCTCAGAGATGATGAGTTTTCTTCCATTTTTAAGGAAGGCCATCTTGGGGCGCCTGGGTGGCTCAGTCGGTTGAGCGTCCGACTTCCGCCCAGGTCAGGATCTCACGTCCGTGAGTTCAAGCCCCACGTCGGGCTCTGTGCTGACAGCTCGGAGCCTGGAGCCTGTTTCAGATTCTGTGTCTCCCTCTCTCTCTGACCCTCCCACATTCATGCTCTGTCTCTCTCTGTCTCAAAAATAAATAAATGTTAAAAAAAAAATTTTAAGGAAGGCCATCTTGATTCCCCAGGTTTGTTACAGAGTAATAGGATGTCAATACCTAAATAGCCTAAACTTAGTATATTAACTTCTCACAGAACTGCTTGAGCACTCCATTGGAGTGATTTCTGGCAGCCATTTTTGTTGCTTGACTCTGCCCCAGTGGCCACAATTAGTCAAGAATAGATACCTAATACAGGCTGGGCCAGTAGAGTCTCTCAGTGGTGAATATAAAATATGGAATAAAGACCCAGAGACTGGAAATCTTTAAGAACTGAGTCTGTTTAACAGTAGGTCTCTGGAAGAAAAGTAATCACTACTCTGAGATCCCCAGTGAGATCCCACACTGGTCCCCACCCTTCCGGAAAAACAGTTGTTCAACTCTTCATTAGATTCGGTGACGTATTCAAATATTCATCCGATAAGTCCTCTTTCCCACATAAACTACTATGAGTTGGTTTTTGTTCCTGGCTGCTAAAGAAATCTAAATTAATGGAGATCCCATTCCCACCTGTGGCTGGATAGAAGCCGAAGGTTGGCTCCTAAGGGTTCCTCGGGAGACACTGCCCCCTCTCTGCTCTCTTACAGTTTGGGCGCCAGAAGGAAGCTGCTGCCCAAGAAGATAGTCTCATTGTACAGGGAGATGAGAAAAGCTGGTACCTTAAATTTCTTCACAGTTCCACCTACTGCCCAGATCAGTGCTAACATCAGATATAAGCAAGTCTCTGTCAATAATTCCTCTGATGAAAGCTCTCCCTGTTCCTATTGCCCCATGCTCTTATCATATGGATATCAACTCCCTACCGTCAGGATCAGCCTTGGTGGTGATGGGAGGAGGAAGAAAGTGATGATACCTACAGTTGACTTCTCAGGAAACTGGGTATTTGGTGGTCCGTGGCCAAGTACAAGGTCTTATCCCCACTGCCCACCAGGATATCGTTGGCCTTATATAACCTTGCTCCCTGTGACATCAAAAATCTATACTCCTCTACAGCTTACTGTAATATCCTAATTTTAAGCTAAAGTTAGTTAAAGAAGCTGGAACCTTACATAATTACCACAATTCAGGACCCCAAAAAAAGACTGCAGGTAACAAAGTCATTTTCTATTATATTTGTACAGGGAAAGGTGCATGTTACTGAACAGCTCCTAAGGGCATCTTGTTTTCAGGAAGAGCTCACACAGTCACATGGCTAAATTCCATCTATTTCATTCAGGACAGGTCCGGGAATTGATTTGGTCTTGTTGCTGAAAAGGGAAAATGATCTTAATAAATGTCCAGCAAATGCGGGTTTCAGAACTCGGGTTTCAGAACTCTACAATGCCATGATAATTTTTGCAAAGGATGAATCAAAGATAAAAGTAAATGTCCCACTGCCAGATGTCATTGTGCCTGGGTCACTTTTTGGTTCTCTAGAAAATATGAACAAGGCCTGTGAGTTTAAAACTATGGAAGTTGATGACTTTTAGTAAACAGTTTCAGGTTGTGGCCCACAGATTGGTAGTGAAAATTCACCTCTGGATAAGAGCAAAGTCCCTGGTTCTGCTTATATTAGAATTTCTTTCTCCATTTTCAGAAACCAAAGAGTTGAGTTTTTCACAAAGCTATTGGTCTAAGGAAACAAATCTATTTATTCCAATTTCTTGTGAAACAGAAAAAAAAGAGAAAAGGGGTAGAATTATGCAAATGTAAAAAATGGAGATGATCTCTTAATCTCACCCCATAAATCCTAAAGTTTACAAGATGTTTCTCGAACCTGAGTAAAAAACATGCATAGGTTTTAGTTTTAGTAATCCCAAAGAGAACACACTGGAGAGGTAAAATCGCTATTCAAGTTAAAAAGCAAAATCGAACTAAAATCTCTAAAACTCTCCCTTTAGACACATTCATTAAAATTAGAACTATTTCCTTAAAAGGAAGCAAATAAATACTGATATCAGACCTTTATGTAGATAGTTTGTAGATTCTGATGTTTAAGTATCATGGGCAAAGCAGACACCAAAAATATTCCAAGAAAGGAGTGAATTTGGTCACTAGTAACTGTCATTCTTTAAACAACTTACACTCATGACTTGGAAGTCTTTTTTTCATCCATTCATTCACTCCTTTGCACTCACACCTCTAAGCACTCATGCATTCAAAAACATTTACTAAAGGCTACAGTATGCCATGCAATGTAGTAAGCACTGGGGATGAAGAGAATTAGAATACATCTCCTGTCCTCAAGAAGCTGACACTCTGGGGGCACCTGGGTGGCGCAGTCGGTTAAGCGTCCGACTTCGGCCAGGTCACGATCTCACGGTCCGGGAGTTCGAGCCCCGCGTCGGGCTCTGTGCTGATGGCTCAGAGCCTGGAGCCTGTTTCCGATTCTGTGTCTCCCTCTCTCTCTGCCCCTCGCCCGTTCATGCTCTGTATCTCTCTGTCCCAAAAATAAATAAACGTTGAAAAAAAAAAATTAAAAAAAAAAAAAAAAAAGAAGCTGACACTCTGATCTCGGAAACTTTCCAGTCTTTGATCTCCTATATCCAGTCGTGAAAACTGACATTAATGTTTTCTCTTTCCATTTCTTTCTTGCCTCTGCCACAATTAAGGTCATTACTTGGTGGCTGAATGATTAAAATTTTTTTCTAGGGGTGCCTGGGTGGCTCAGTTGGTTAAGCATCTAACTCTTGATTTTTGGCTCAGGTCATGATCTCATACTTCATGAGATCAAGCCCCATGTCAGGGTCCCCACTTTGGGATTCTCTCTCTCTCCCTCTCTCTCTGCCCCTCCACTGCTCATTCTCTTTCTCTCTCTTTCAAAAATAAAAATAAATAGACTTCAAAAAAAAGTTTTCTAGTTGGAATCCCTACCTTTAGCCTCTCTTTCACCACAAACTTTTTACCACTAATCTCATTCACCTTCCAAAAGGATGGCTTTGATTGTGTCATACTCCTGTACAAAATACTTTGAGTAGCTTCCCATTTTCCCCAGGGGGGGATAAAGATAAATTCCATAACTCAACTGATATTATTGGGATTCCTAATAATTGCCACCATTTATTGAGGGCTTACTGTGTGCCAGCCACTGTGCAAAGGACTTTACATGCATTATCTCATTTATTCCTCATGCCAACTCTTCAAGACAAGAACTAGTATTTTCATTTTACGAAAGAGAACAATGATGCTAAGAGGTGATCACTAACTTTCCCAAGGTCACATAGACAGTAAGTAGCAGAATGACTTCAGAGCCCATGCTCTTAACCACTGTACTGAACTGCCATTCTGCTCTTGAGTGAGTCTCAACCCTGTGCCAGCCTGCCTCAGTACCTTTGCTCCTGCTGGGTCTCCCATGTGATACGTCCTTCACTCCCTCCACGCCTTCCAAGTTTAAGCCAAATGTAAGTCCTCCCTCCCCTGTGGACTCTTCCTAGACCATGCTAGTAGACATGGACCTTCTCATCCTCTGAGCTCCCATGAAGCATATTGTTTCTACCACTCATTTGGCACTGAGAGATGTCCTGTACCATATTTCTATAGAAATATCTCATGTCTCAGGCACTGTAGTGAAAATCACTTGAGAGCATAGAGTCCTCAAGAAACTTAATAAATACTGTAGGTTTTGTGGCATTTAATTAGACACTCAATAAATTAATGTTGTGTGAGTAACGAAAAGCACAGACATTAAAACAACGAGGGAAGTCTGTCACCAGCGTTTGAATGATTATGATGCACATACCATTCTCTCACCATGTGTGGTGAAAAGGATCATGTGGAAAGAGCTATAATCCCCTGTCCAGCATGCCAGAAAGAACAGAAACCCCCATGGAGTTCCAGGGGTTCCATAAATATTCCTAAGTAATCAGACTAAGGAACATTATGAAAATCTCTGCTCTGATCCTCAGTTTGAATAAGATCTATGCGAAACTTTAGCTCCAGAGCCTTATCCAGCTCCAGGGTAAAAATGGTGGACTTCGCAAACATATGGCAGCAACACAGTCCGGCGAAAACGGGGTGACGTGGATGCTGAGAATCCCCACTGTCTCCTCAGACTGCAAGAGATGGTTACAGCTCCAGCCTAAACCACTTGGAGGCCTCTAGGGACCACAGAGCTCACAGCACGCTAGCCATGTTCCTTCGACCACTGACCCCCAGCCCATGGCAGGGCTTCGACCGCTGACCCAACACGTGGCAGGACGCGATGACCACCTTACATGTCACACCTGGAGGCTGGCCAGAGACAGACTGCCAACTGGACAGTAATCTCCAGTGGAAAAGCCTGGCTGAAGGCAAGAGATGACCAGCTGCCCTCTACAGTTTTTATTTTTGCAAATCAGTGACACAGCGGTGCATGCCTTCCCTTCTTTGCTAAGAAAAGAGTGACAATGAAAGATCCTGAGTGCAGCCTCGGATGCCTTAAAGGGAGCATTATGTTTTCTGAGGAATGAAAGAAACAGAGAAGCTTGAGGCATGTTGGGCACACACCGTGAAGAACACATAATGTGTTACATGGGCTACTAGCCTTTTCCCTTTTTAAAGTGTTTTTTATGAATTTTCATATAACTTCAGCCTCTCATCAACCCTAGCTGATGGCTTGGGCAGCCGTAAGCATCTTCCATTTTATACGCATGGTAACAGCTCAAAGCCTTGCGAGAGATCCCACAGCTAGCTATTGCCAGCACCAGGGCCAGAACCTCTCTGCCTCTCACGTTTCCTCTACAAGCAAGGCCCCTTTGGGCACACGGTTCTTTCCCGAGACTGAAGGAACTGGAAGAAAAAAATGGCATGCTTTGATTTGGTTGGCTTTTTTGTTTGCTTGCTTGCTTCTATTACTGTTCTGAATTCGTTCACTTTCTATCCCTTCCTTCCCACCTTCCTAGATCCCCCTCCCCCCATTCCACTCGCTCTGAGCTTCTTTCAGATGCTGCCTCACTGGCTGCTTCACGGCCAATATTTGGAGCTCACAGATTACACAGCTGTGTCCTCAGACTGCCTGTTGCTTCATCTCAGGGTTGGATGAAGAATAATAATAATAATTATTATTATTATTATCATTATTATTCAGTGGGGGAGGGGTGTTAGAGAGGGAGAGGGAAAGAACTAAACCATTACAGAATTAACAGCCACTGGTGCTCACCTAATGACCCCATTAAGACCCCGAATAATCTCAGTCTAACTCAGGGGTAAATACCCCAGGGTGAAATGCTCCCTGGGTTCCAGTATTTTCATTTACCTGACTGCATCCTGACATGCAGTGATCAAAAAGATCATCAACAGAGTTCTCAAGTTGCTCCCCTCACTCACTGCCAAGTTGTGAGTGAGGGATGGACCTCAGAGAGGGGCCGTGTGTGCCCGGAGCTGCCGGCCTGGCCTCTCCGCCTGGTGCCAAGTTCACACTTGCACAACTGGGCACAGGAGAGCGCCGAGAGGGAACAAGGGGAACTCTGAAGGCCAAACTGTCCTTCCGCTCAGAGGAAAAAGAACTCAGAAACTGTCAAAGCGAAGGCCCTACTCTGGTCCTCTCTCTCTCTCTCTCTTTTTTTTTTTTTCTTTCTTTTCCACAGCAAAATCGCTGGGGCAACTCTCACCGTGACGAACACTGGCACTGAGCTTCTCAAGGGGAAACAGCGACGCTGGCCTTGTGTGCTGCCCCAGTAATAAAGATTTTACCAGCTGCACTGAGCGTTGCTGTGGAATCCAACCATTGCTGTCAGGCTAATAAGAAAAAAGATTCACTGTTGTGAACCAAGTAAATAAACATGCCTGGGAAACACTATGGCAGCAGATAACACCGAGAGAAAAAAATGAGAATTGGTACTATTTTTAGTGCTAGCTCTCTGATTATAATTGTACTTGAAGAGCAACTAGCATGAACAATATAAAGGCAAAGTTAATTTCAGATCCTGAGTTGCTGCACAGTGCTTAGATTATTCAAGATGCAATGTGATCTACAGTCATTTTTCAACTGCGTGACAGGGAAACTTGGAGATATCCAAGTAGCTGATGGGAGGCTCGTGGGCAAATGGAGGTTAAGGGATGTTGGTTGTGGAAAGATTCTTTATTTTTAAAAAATCGTGTATAGTGTACCCCATTCTCCCTCTCAAGCTGGCATTTACTGAAGAGTTACAACGTGCCAGGTACTGAATTAATTATTTCATTTAATGACCACATCAACCTGTGAGGTAGGTACTATTATGGTTTTCATCTTATGGAAGCCATATAGCTTGTAAAGAATTTGAACCCAGTCTCTGACTCTAGAGCCAAATTACTGTGCTGTTGTCGATGACGACAGGACATAACTCACGCTTCCGTCTTGTGTACTTTGATGGAAAAAGGCATCATGCCCCACTATCTGCACTGACTCTGTGTCCATCACCAAGAACGGGGCCCCAGGGTTACTGATGGGAGCAGAGATGCCCTAATGAGGCAGAAAACAAAACAAAAACAGAGGCTACGGCCTTCCAAACACACCTTGTTTACCTTTCCCTGTGGCACTGTGCAGCTGAGAACCCTCTCCCATGCTGAACCTAGGCCTGGAAGCTCTCTGTTGAGCCTCACATCTTATCCCTCTCCCCAGATCAGAATATTGCGAAGCAGACATTCAGGTCCAACTTTTAACCACTACTCTTACCATTGTCCAAGGAGGCAGACTGGCTCTGAGGGCCACTGTCGTGGCTCTACTGCCCTTCCTTTTCCTCCTCTTGAGCTACGAAGTGGCCAGGTTCAGACTCACTAAATGCGTATATGAAAACAACTTTCATTCATATGAACTATGAATGAAAGGCTGAGCATACAGGATCAATGAGATGAGGAACCAATGTGCTCTCCATTAGGTAATGCTCTGAGTGCTAACGTACAAGGTATATGTGTGCATGGCAGTACCTATGAATGGAGCTCCGTTATCAGTCATTATAAGTCTTGAAACTAACGAAAGATGAGAAATCAAACCACAAGCATAGAACTAAGGGGAGAACACAACATGCTTGCCGACTGACGAGAAGATCCTGGAATATGATGTTGCGGATCTCATTTCCAACAGTCTGTGGAAATACTTTCCTTAAGAGGGAACTTTATAACTTGGTAATGGAAGTTAGTGGGATTATAGTTTTGCCTTTAAGGAAAAGTCTTATACAGATACCTAGACCAGAATACATTGTATCAGTTTAAGAGCTGTTCGCTTGCAAGTGATTAAAGATCTAACTCAAACTAGCTTGAGTAAAAAGAGAACTTGTTAGCATATGTAACAGGCACAGAGCTGGCTTCTGGCACAGACTAATCCAAGGGCTAAAACTCTGTCACAAGCCTGTTCTCTTTCCACACGTGGGTTCTGCTCTCCTTCACGTTGCTTTCATTGTCAGTGTCCACTTGGTGGCAGAAATGATTGTCCGCAACTCCTGTCCTTGTTCAAGGGCAGTGTGAAGAGTAAGTGTTCTGGGCTCTCCTCTGATTGGCTTACTTTGTTTCAGGAGCTCATCCCGGATCACATCCCTGTGGTCAAGGGGATTGAGTGTACCCTTTGGCAAAGCTAAATCACATGTCCACCTTCCACAAAGGCTGAGAGGAAGCTTAAGTCCTCAATGAAAATTCAAGGAATGATTTACAAAAGAAGGAGGAACGGAGGCCTAAAATCAACAGATGTCCTCCAATGCATCTCTTCATAAAACAGAAGTACTTGCATTCACTTATGAAAATTATTAGTACCAAGACATAAAACATCTAATTACGAATACATATGAGCTTTCTCCCGAGGTGTAGCATTCTTAGACGAACCTAAAATGCTGCCACATACTTTAAAGGTTTGGGTACTCACTGGGATGAATACACTTGCAAAAATTACAGAGATCTAAAAAAAAATTTTTTTTAATTATACAGATCTAAAGTTAAAAATCAAGATTGATGACCAAGACCAAAGAATCTTATATTTCTACCTCAGATTGGCTCTTCACTCATAAAATGTTATCTTGATAAATTTATGCAAATTCTCTATACTCGTTTTCTGTCTTTCCAGTTTGCTTTCCTTTCACAGAGTTATGTCATAACTCTTCCGTGTGCTCCCTCCACACCCTCCCTCCTCCCTTCTCCAACCTCATCTCTGCTCTGAGAGACTAACTTGTGTGGACTGAATTAACAGGCTCCTTTATTCTCCAGATTCTGGTTGGGTTCAACCAATAGGGAGACCTGGTAGGAGATCAGGAGAGAAAAGGAGAGTGGGAAGAAATCTCTGTCTCTCAACCACAGGTCACAATGCCTATCAAAGATGTCCTCTCTTCATGATTCTCCTTCTGAAATTTCCAGTAATTGCTTCTTCCTCTTGCTCCCATAGGCCTAGGGCTGGTAAGGGAGCCCATAGCTCCTGCACATCCATGTGGTTCCCCTATTCCTTCCCACACCTTTGTAAATAGTTCTTTTACTAAACTCCCCGCCAGTATTCCAAATTTGAAGGTGTCCTCTATTTGCTACTGGGACCCTAATTAATACAGTCTATAAAATTTTGATGGAGGGGGCACCTGGGTGGCTCGGTCGGTTGGGCGTCCAACTTCAGCTCAGGTCATGATCTCGCAGTTCGTGAGTTCGAGCCCCGCGTCGGGCTCTGTGCTGACAGCTCAGAGCCTGGAGCTTGCTTCAGATTCTGTGTCTCCCTCTCTCTCTCTGCCCCTTGCTCACGCTCTGTCTCTGTCTCTGTCTCTCAAAAATAAATGAACATTAAAAAAATTAAAAACAAAATTTGATGGAGAAGGGAGCAAAGAGGAATAGAAAGGGTGACCAGGGACTACAGATCAAGAAATAGACCTAATTATCTGATAAACGACAAAATACGACAAATGGCTCCAACTAATTTGATGTTTGGGTTAATTTACTTTTTCATTTCATTCAAAGTTTTCCACTTCAGAGGGAGTTTGAGCACATACCTTAGCTAAGTTTTTGGTGAGCTAGAGAGACGAAAAGGAATGAGAGCAGTCCAGGAAAATCAGAAGAGTTTCCTTTTGAACTCTTCTCTTCTACATGCTTCTTTCATAACAAGCACCATTTACAACCCCCTGCATTCATTCCCAGCTCAGAGGAACCAGCTATTTCTATCAGGATCATTGCTATTTTTCAGAGCATGTATTCCCTTTGCCAAAGTTTAGATGACTGTGATTGCAAGAAGAAGAGCAGTAAGGGAAAGAGAAAGTTCTAGAGGGGCGGAAGAAGGGTAAACTGAAGTGAGACAATGAGAAGATGGGGAGTGAGCCCATGCATCAGAGGTGAGCACTGAGAGAACCTGATGGCAAAGGACAGTGAGGTATTAAGAAAATGGAGTAAACCAGAGAGAGGAGCAGAGGGACCATGTGGTTGTTATCTCTGGCTATTATGCAAGAGGATTAATTTGGGGGGGGAGGGGACTGGCGAAGACTTCATGGCTGCTCAGTAACGACAGAACAATAATGTGGTAGTATTTAGCATACATTCTACTGGAAACGAGGGCCACTGTCCTCTATGGTTCTGCAAACACGCTAAAAAGGATAAGGCTGACTTATCCTTACTTGCCTGTTCTTTGCCAGATCAAAAGACATTTTCCATTTATAAACAGAGGGAGTTGGGCTGTCACCTGAAATGATCTAGTGAACAACAAAAATGGGGTGAGGAGAAAAAATCCAAGATTGGTATTAAAACCCCCATGCCCTTAATTCGCACCAATTTTCCTATCAGTAGCTCACTCTCCCTTTGCTCGGTAAAGGGGAAACTGCTTCAAAAGTGAAACAGGTTATGTTCTCAGTGGTCTGTGAAGCCCTGATGTTGCTGCTGTTTGTTTGTCTGTTTGCTTTTAATTACTTTTTAAAGACAGTGGCAAGAGAATCAAGCAGTAAGAACATACTCGCTACTCCCTCCCTAGCTGTGGCCTTTCTTAAGTCCAGGATTTTTTTTTTTTTTTGGTCTGCCCCCCATCCATGGCAGCTGCTTTCAGTTGCCCAATTGATTCTGCATTTTAATGAAAAGTGTTATCCTCTTCCTATTCAGTTTAAGATAATTGTTGCCCAGGCAAATCATTATAATTAAATTCAATTTAAAAGGGAGAACCCACCTGCAACCAAATGTTAAACCTGCCTTTGGATAAGAAGTTGGTATTTTCACTTTGTATTAAAGCAGAAGTGTGTAATGGTAAGAGATTTTCCATGGAGATGGTTAAAGAGATTTGCTTCTTTTTTTAAATGATTAATTACAATTCACCTGTCTCTGAAAGGAAATTACTTGACTCTTAGAAAAACATTTTCATTAAACAGAACTACCATTGAGTAAGCTTCTATCAAGCAAGTCTGGTGCTGATGCAGAGAAATAAAGTCATTGAGACAAGAAAAAAATAAGGTGCTTTCAGTAGATATATGAAATGGAACTGAAACATACATAGGAAGTTCCTATAGAAGATACTTGGCGTTGTTTGGCTCTTCAGCATCTTTCCACTTCCTAAAAGTGTTCTGAATTTTCTCCAAGAAAGTACATTTCTCATTCTCATCTAGAGTTTGGAAAAATTAGACCCTATCCAACTAAGGGCTGATGTGACTAAAAGTCATCAGACTTAAGCCAATCAGCATGTCCCATGGCCTGGCAAGAGTGATCTGATTAGGAACCAGAGCCAATAAAATGTTGCTGGAACTTCTGGGATGAAGAAAACTCCTCTCTCTTCTTCAAGAGCTACTTAAAGAGACGTTTTCTTCCCCCAGAATGTATAGTTGGAAGATGAAAGATCTAAAACTGCGACAACCATTTTGCAATCCAGAAGGACAAATGGCAAGGGGACCCCAAGGCGTGAATCTTTTATCTAGGAAGGCAGAATAATGTGGTCACCTTGGTGACATCATTTGAGCCATCAGATCAAGCTAGTGCTACCTCCAGATTTTGCAGCCATGTGTAGCTACTTCCACAGCTTAAGGTAATCTGAGTTTTCTGTTACTTGCAACCACAAGAATCCTGGCGGAGTGAATTCTGTACCTGGATTGAAGCAAGATCAGATGATCTCCCGGTCTGTGGTAAAAAATGAGGTAAAACAAAAACAAAAAGAAAACAAAACAAACAAACAAAAACAATGCCTACCTTATTGGGACACGGTATTAGATTGGAGTTTTTGGACCTACCAATCATGTAAGTCACCAGGAATTCGGCAAAAATACACGTAAAAACTGGAAGATTAATAACTTTAGGAAGTTGCTTTTAAACAAATAGGTGAATCGGGAAATAGAAGCAAGACAAACATAATTAATGAGCTACATCTAAAAGAAGAGGGAAAGAATGTTAGAAGACATAGGCAAATTTCATTTTCTTATCCAAATATTATTTATTTAGAGTCATAGGAACAAATAACTGGGATGGAGATTGATAGAGGTGATTACAAACGTGGATAAGACAAAAATCTATCCACTTAAGGAAATTTTTTTAATCAGATAGGGAAGCTAAACATGTATGCTTGTAGTCAGTTGCAACTCAGTACAAGGCAAGTGCCGAGAAATTATTTCCACAGTCTTTAACAGCTTACTAAGTATATTCACATTCATTAGATCATTTGTTTCATGCCACAGCCCTTTGAGATAGGCAGCTGCACTTCCCTCTTTGGCATAAAGAAACTGAGACTCACAGTGTGGAAAAATAAATATCAATGAATGTCGCTGTGGCATTATTGAAAAGAAAACTAGTAACTGCCTAAATATCCATCAATAGTGGAGTAGCTAAATATATTATGTTCCGCCATACAAGGGAATGGTAGGCTGCTATTAAAAAATAAGGCGGTAGGGATGCCTGGGTGGCTCAGTCGGTTAAGCGTCCGACTTCGGCTCAGGTCATGATCTCACGATTCGTGAATTCGAGCCCTGAGTCAGGCTCTGTGCTGACAGCTCAGAGTCTGGAGCCTGCTTCGGATTCTGTGTCTCCCTCTCTCTCTGCCCCTCCCCTGCTCACACTCAATCTCTCTCTCAAAAATAAATAAACATTTTAAAAACATAAGGAGGTAAAGTCCTTTCTGGGTAGAATGAAGTAGGCAAACTCCACCCTGCATCCCACTGAATAAGGATTGCCAGACTTAACAAATGAAAATATAGAATATTCATTTACATTTGATTTTCAGGTGAACAATAAATTTTTTAGTTTAATATTTGATCAACATATACTAACAATTATGCAGGGTGTCTTGTATTTTATCTGGCAAGCCTACACTGAATGCAAAAATCTAGATAAATTACAAAGAGGTTATCTGAAGACTCTGAAAAGTGAATGGTAGCAGAATGACTGAGGAACAAGAACTTAAATTATGAACAATCTGGTGGTGAATTTCCTGAGTTTGTTTTGTTTTTTTCCTCATCTGCCAGCCTGGACTGAAAAGCAACCCAAATCACAGAGCTGTGGATCCAGCACAGAGAGCAAAAGCCCCAAGAGAAGATCTCTCTTTCTGGTCTGAGAGTGAGAAGTACGGCCCTCTATAGCCTGGAGAGAATGGGGAAGATCCTCTAGTTTTCTTCCTCCCTGCCTTTCCCTCCCTCCCTCCCTTTCTTTCCTTCCTTCCTTCCTTCCTTCCTTCCTTCCTTCCTTCCTTCCTTCCTTCCTCCCTCCCCCTCTCCCTGCCTTCCTTCCTTCCTCCCTCCCTCTCTCCCTGCCTTCCTTCCTTCCTCCCTCCCTCTCTCCCTGCCTTCCTTCCTTCCTCCCTCCCCCTCTCCCTGCCTTCCTCCCTCCCTTTCCTTCTTTCCTTCCTAGAAACCCTCAGTCCCAAACCTGCTGGGTGGTGGTTGGACAGTGACAGCCTCAGTGCCCAGGCTGTATTCTCCTCAGGTGGCTGCAACAATATTTACCATTCCATATGCTCCCTTGCAATTTGATTTTTGACCTTTCTCTCATTGAAAACATAGTAGGGTCTCTGGTCCTTCTCCCTTTGGTTATGGGTGAGATTTGTGACTCTTTCAACAAATACAGTGTAACATATATAAATACTAGGATAGAGGTTAAAATAAAAGGAAATATAACTTTCATCTTGCTCACTGGAACACTCACACTCAAAGTTTCAAATCACCTCTGTTCAAAAAGTCTGACAATTTGGGGGCACCTAGGTGGCTCAGTCTGTTAAGCACCCAACTCTTGATCCTGGCTCAGGTCATGACTCCTGGTTCTTGAGTTCAAGCCCTGCATGGGGCTCTGCCTGACAGCGTGGAGCCTGCTTCAGATTCTCTTTCTCTCCCTCTCTCTCTGACCCTCCCCTGCTCACATTCTCTCTCTCTCTCTCTCTCTCTCTCTCTCTCTCTCTCTCTCTCTCTCTTCCAAAATAAATTAAAACAAACAAAAAAAGTCTGACAATTTTGAGTCCACCATGCTATGAGAAAACCAAGCCAAATGGAGAAGCCACATGTAAGTGCGCCAGTTGGTAAATGAATCAAGCAATGTGCAAGTAATTGTCATGCCAGATCCAAATGATATCTTTTGGCTTTTGCCAAATACAGTTGGCAGTATTTGTGTTTGATCCTTCTGCCCATACATCAAACACGTAAGTAAATGGGTCTTCCAATGGTCCCAACCTCCATCCTCCCTGTCTTCTCAGATAAGACTCCCAGATATCATGGAACAGTGATAAATAGCACTGATTATGCCCTTATTAAATTCCTGACTCACAGATAATAAGATTGCTCTTGTTCTACAAACGTTGTGGTGGTTATGACACAGTAACTGGAATAGATGACCTCTATCGGAAAACCACTGTTTTATGTTTAATGGGCTATGATGCAAGTTGAGGGAAGTGATAGTGAAAGATGAATCCTGACCTCAAGACGTTTATAATAAGGAGGCAAAATAAGATACGTATATAACCACCCAACCACATTTAACCATATATAACCACCCAGCAAGGTAGATAGTAGTGCTGCTAATGACAATTTTTTTCAAATGGTTTGCTGCTGAGAGCAAGAAAGGTCAGGGTGGGGCTAAAGTTTTGAGGAGTTTAAGTGCTTGGAATAAACTACTACTGAATGTTCTAGGAAAGCAACAAGACATGACTAAAAAGATCGTTCAGTAGCAATGAGGACCCAGCTGGATTTAATATCATGAAGTAGAAAGGATCATATTAGCCCAATTGGATCATGTCTTCTAGCTATATTTAACACTTTGGAGGAAACAGTTGAAAATTCAACAGTGGGAAAGATCTGGTTTTGATCTGGCATGACAACTGAACATTCTTTAATTCATTTACCAAACATTTATTGAACACCTACCATACTCCAGACGCTATGTACAATAGAATAAAAAGTGTGAATGGAATACTAGTCAGTGATCAAAAGGAGTGAAACCTTGCCATTTGCAACAACATGAAGAGAACTGGAATGTATTATGCTAAGCAAAATAAGTCAGGCAGAGAAACACAAAAATATATGATTTCACTCGTATGTGGAATTTAATAAACAAAACAGATGACCATAGGGACGGAAAAATAAGATAAAAACAGAGAGGGAGGCAAACTATAAGAGACTCTTAAATACAGAGAACAAACTGAGGGTTGCTGGAGGGGTGGGGGGGATGGGCTGAATGGGTGATGGGCATTTAGGAAGGTACTTGTTGGGATGAGCACTGGGTGTTATATGTACATGATGAATCACTGAGTTCTGCTCCTGAAACCAATACTTTGCTGTATGTTAAAACTAACTTGAATCTAAACAAATAATTTTTTTTTATTTTTTTGTTACATTTATTTAATTTTGAGAAACAGAGTGAGATGAAGTGTGAGCGGGGGAGGGGCACAGAGAGAAGGAGGCACAGAACCCAAAACAGGCTCCAGGCTCTGAGCAAGCGGTCAGCACAGAGCCTGATGCGGAGCTCGAACCCACGAGCTGTGAGATCATGACCTGAGCCGAAGTCGGATGTTCAACCAACTGAGCCACCAGGTGCCCCTAAACAAATAATTTTTTTAAAACGTGTGTGTGTGAGGGGTTATAACTGAGTACAGAGGTATACTAAAATATGGAGGCTTTGAGGGAAGTTGAGAATTTTTTTCTAGTGGAAATAAAATAGACCTGCTTTTTAGTATTTGTATTAAAATCAGCACAAATATCACAATTAAAAGAAAGTAAGTCTGAGGGGCACCTGGGTGGCTCAGTCAGTTAAGCGTCCGACTTCAGTTGGGGTCATGATCTCCCAGCTAGTGAGTTCGAGCCCCACGTCGGGCTCGATGCTGACAGCTCAGAGCCTGGAGCCTGCTTCCTGCTCATGTTCTCTCTCTCTCTCTCTCTCTCTCTCTCTCTCTCTCTCACTCTCTCTGTCTCAAAAATAAACATGGAAGGAAGGAAGGAAGGAAGGAAGGAAGGAAGGAAGGAAGGAAGGAAGGAAGGAAGACTCAGATAAATTAAGGTCCCCGGCACTCTTAAGATTGTATAATTAAGTAAGGCCTGAAATGAGATCTGAGGGATGGTAAAGGTTGCAAGGAGGTCATAACTAAATAATACCTGAAGTTTGTTCAATTAAATTTTAACTACTCTTGGTCTGACTTAATCTCTTCTGAGCCATTTAATATCTAGTTTGAGAAAGGACAATGGCCAGCTGTGATTTTAAGAATAGGTAACTATTTCTCCAAAAATGTACTTCAAAGTTTAGCTGGGGTTATTTGCAGGGAAGCTTATGTTTAGCCCAATGAAAGACCAATGTCTCACATGTTTAGGGTTTAAAAGAATCTTTGGTGCTCTGAAAACTGAGAAGTGTCCTGACATCCTTCTCAACAGTTATTGAACATAATCTCAGCTGTTCTGGGATGTTTATTTTCAGAGTTTCGTAATGCATAATAGCAACCTTTGCCTTACATTTTTTAATATATTAACAAAGATAAATGGTGTTCCGTAACCATGGTCTATGAGTTGTTTGGGGACAGGATACACCAGCTTACCTGCATTGTTTACTAATTAAAATTGGATTTATTATTCGTACTTGGTTTTAGTGGAGCCAAGGAGATTTGACAGTTAAATTGAACACATAAATGTAATGTTCCTATATGATCAGCTCACTAGAAGGGACCTGGATCAAGAGCGGCTGTTGGGCTCTCTGGTAATAACACGCTTTGCACACACCATTGTAGGGGGTTTGAGACAAAGCATGCTTTATTCCACCCAGCAATGGGTAAACAAAGAAACCTGGACATGAAATCTCCAGACACTTTTAATATATATCCTTTTTCTGATATTGTTGTACTGGATCTTTTGCCTGTAATAAAACTGTTCCTTGAGTATAAATGATTTGAGTCCTGTGAGCCTTTTCAGCAATCAGTACTGAAGCTCATAGAGTGATTAATGAACAGACCAAGGGGGATAAGAAGTCATGAAGAAGATCTTTAAGGGGAAAACTCATTTATTTATTCAGCCTTTATTGAATGTTTATGGTTCCAAAAATCTCACCTGGAAAATGGCAGACAAAAATGACTCATGCATGACCTTTGATCATAAGACATTCACATTGTGAAGAAAAATATAGACATTCAAGCAAAATATCACAACCAATTGTAATAACTGCTGAAATAGAGGTGTACAAAAGCAACAAGGGAAAGAGTAAATCTTTTTGAGAGAGTTTGTTAGGACTTTGTATTTAAGCATAATTATAAAGAATGGTCACGAGTTATCAAAAAATAAAAAAAGAAAGAAAAAAGAGAAAGGCAAAGGAGAAATACATTCAAAGAAGTAGAGGATATTGTTTATAAATTTTCACCAGTAGAGACCTATTTAAATAAACTGTGGTAACGTTTATGCAAGTGAATACTGTATAGTCATTAAAAATAATAAGAAAATTCTCTACATACTAATAAAGAAATATATCCACAACAAATAGGATACATCTCTATACTTCTAATCCTAGAAGAAGACTGTCCAAGACACAAGCCTTGGTTTTTATAATCAAAACAATGAGGAAGAGAAATATTCGAAGAAATATTAGTGATAATTTTCCAAAACAGATTAAAGACATTAAACCACAAATTAAGAAGTCTTATGAATACCAAGCAGAATAAATACAAAGAAAACCACACTCGGAAACATAACAATAGGGGTGCCTGGGTGGCTCAGTGAGTTAAGCATCCGACTTCGGCTCAGGTCATGATCTCGCTGTCCCTGAGTTTGAGCCCCGCGTCAGGCTCTGTGTTGACAGCTCAGAGCCTAGAGCCTGCTTCAGATTCTGTGTTTCCCCCTCTCTCTGCCCCTCCCCTGTTCATGCTCTGTCTCTCGCTCTCTCTCAAAAATAAATAAAGATGTAAAAAAAGTTTTTAAAGAAACATAACAATAAAGTTGATGAAAACAAAAACAAAATCAAAAGAAGTAAAGAAAAATCTTTGAAGCAGCCAACAAAATAAGACTATCTTCAAAGGAGTAAGTTTGACTTTTGCATAATAACCCAACAGAGATACTAAGAACCAGAAGAAAATGGAGCTACATCTTCAAAGTGTTGAAAGAAAGAAATAACATCCAAAAATTATCAAAAATTTAGATGCAATAAACTCATTAATAATGATTCAGAAATAGTAAAGTGTAACCAACCTAATAGAGGGAAAAAGGTAGAATAATAAAAAGTATTCAATACAAAAGAAGTCAAGAAAGGAAAGAAAAAGGAATATAGGATAGGTGAAATAAATAGAAAAGAAGTAGTAAGATGGAATAATAAGACATAATATATACCCATAATTAAATTAAATGTAAATGGCTTAAAAGTTTTAATTTTTCTAAAATACATTTTTTTAGGATGGGTTTAAAAATAGCAATTCTGTACTACTTATAATCATACTACTTATAACTATATACTACTTATAATGAAAAATATAAGGTCATGTGTTAGCTAGCCACAAAAAAAATATCCCCACCCCAACAATTCCCAACTCCCATATTCATGCCCTTTTGTAGTCTCCTCCCCTCAGATCTAGGGTAGATTTGTGGCTTGCTTTGGACCAAGAAAATGTAACATAAATGATGCTTTGTGACTTTCAAAGGTAGATCAAAAGAAGCCTGTATCATGCACCTTAATTTCTTGGAAAAATGGGCTCTGAGAAAAGGTAGTCACCATGTAAGAAGTACAAATACTCTAAAATTACCATGCTTTTCATAACGAAAAAAGAAAAAGAGAAAAGAGAGACAAAACCAAGAAACAGACTGTTTAAATATAGAGAACAAACTGATGGTTACCAAAGGGGATGTGGGGGGGATGGATTAAACAAGCAAAGGAGATTGAGAGTACACGTATCATAGGGGCACCTGGGGTGACTTAGTCGGTTACGCATCCAAGTTTGGCTCAGGTCATGATCTCATGGCTCGCGAGTCCGAGCCCCGCGTCGGGCTCTGTGCTGACAGCTCAGACTGGAGCCTGCTTCGGATTCTGTGTCTCCCTCTCTCTGACCCTCCCCCGCTCATCCTCCCTCTCTTTCTCTCGCTCTCTCTCTCTCTCTCAAATAAACATTACAAAAATTTTTTTAAAGAGTACACTTATCACGATGAGCACTGAATAATATATGGAATTGTTGAATCACTATATTGTACATCTGAAATTAATGTAACACTGTATGTGAACTATACTGGGATTAAAATTTTAAAACTTAATTAAAAAATCATCATGCTTTCAGAAATACAGATTTAAAGGAACTGTACCCAAGTAATGTGCCCAACAAGTCTAATATGTATCTGGACATAATATAAATGAAGAGATCCTGGACTTGAATATGGAGCCTAATGTCACAGAGGAATGAAACTTTGGGGGACCGGGGGAGGAGTACACATGGGAAAGACAGGAACTACTGCAAGCCAGGGAACAAACTGTGGTAACTAGGTCTTCAAAAATAGCCTTCTAGTGAATCATACCTCTCAGTATTTACACTCCTGTGTAGCCCCTTCCTCCTTGAATCTGAGCCAACCTTCTATATTCGCTTTGGACTAACAGAATATGGCAAAGTGGTGTTATGTGACCTCCATAGCCACATCACAAAAAGCCTGTGGCTTTTGCCTTAGTCTCTTGAAAGATGCACCCTGGAGGAACCCCATCCCATCCAACCAAATCAAGCCCTTGCAAGATTCCAGCTAAGACTGCAACTGTATGATGGAACCCCTTCCCAAATGAGAGCTGCTGAGCTATGCCAAATCAACCCACAAACCATGAGAAATAATAACACATTGCTTCTTTAAGCCACTACATTTTGAATGTTTTGTTATGTATCAATAGATAACTGAAACAGGATTAAAAGGTTTAAAATAGAGGGATGAAGGGGTGCCTGGTCATTTGAGCGTGCGACTTCGGCTCAGATCATGATCTCACTGCTCGCGGGTTCCAGTCCCGTGTCAGGCTCTGTGCTGACAGCTCAGAGTCTGGAGTCTGCTTCAGATTCTGTGTCTCCCTCTCTCTCTCTGCCCCTCCCCGACTCACGCTCTGTCTCTCTCTCTCTCAAAAATAAATAAACATTAAAAAAATTAATAAAAATAAATACATAAAATAAAGGGATGAAAAATAAATATACTATACAAACACTCTTAAAAGAAATTTGTTGTAACTATATTAACAGACAAAGTAGACAAAATATAAAAGGCATTATTATAGATTAAGGCAACTTTCACAATGATAAAAGATTTAATTCACTAGAAAGATAAAAATTTTAAAGTATATACACCTGATAACAAATCTTTGAAATATATAAAAGTTAAAGTGATAAAACTCTAAGGAGAAATAGACAAATACACAATCACACTGGATGATTTTAATAATTTTCATTTACTGGTAGATTAAGCAGAGGGAAAAAAATCATTAAGGATAGAAGATTTGAACAATAAAACTAATAAATATGAATTCTACACATATATAGAACACTGCATTCAACAACTATAGAAAACATATACCTTTTTTTTAATGTTTCTTTATTTTTGAGAGAGAAAGGGGGGGAGGGGCAGAGAGACAGGGGGACAGAGGATCCAAAGTAGGCTCTGCACTGACAACAGTGAGCCCCATGTGGGGCTTGAACTCATGAATCGTGAGATTAGGACCTGAGCTGAAGTCGGATGCTCAACTGACTGAGTCACCCAGGCGCCCCTGAATACATATACCTTTTAACTGTGCATAAAACAGTTGTGAAAATATACGTTATAAACTGGGCCAGAAAAAAAATATCAACACATTTGCAAAGAATGGTATGATGTAAAATATGTCCAGTACCACAGTGGCAATTAAGCTAATAATTAACAAGAGAAAGATAACTAAAGGTCATATCTTTGGAATACCATGATAGAAAATATTTTTACTGAATAACAACTAAAATATTTCACTTTGAAACTCATAAGATTCAGTTCAACCATATTTGAAGAGATAGGCATAGCTTTAAACGTTTATAAGAAAGGAAAAATACTGAAAATCAATAAGCGTTTCAAGAATTAGCATTTCTGCATAAGGTCCCAGTAATTCACTTTTGCTTTTAATTCCCTTGCCTTTGGGGATGTGTCGAGTAAGAGATTGCTACGGCTGAGGTCAGAGAGATAAAAAGCTTCTGCACAGCAAAGGAAACAACCAACAAAACTAAAAGGCAACCAACGGAATGGGAAAAGATATTCGCAAATGATATATCGGACAAAGGGCTAGTATCCAAAATCTATAAAGAGCTCACCAAACTCCACACCCGAAAAACAAATAACCCAGTGAAGAAATGGGCAGAAAACATGAATAGACACTTCTCTAAAGAAGACATCCGGATGGCCAACAGGCACATGAAAAGATGTTCAGCGTCGCTCCTTATCAGGGAAATACAAATCAAAACCACACTCAGGTATCACCTCACGCCAGTCAGAGTGGCCAAAATGAACAACTCAGGAGACTATAGATGCTGGAGAGGATGTGGAGAAACGGGAACCCTCTTGCACTGTTGGTGGGAATGCAAATTGGTGCAGCCGCTCTGGAAAGCAGTGTGGAGGTTCCTCAGAAAATTAAAAATAGACCTACCCTATGACCCAGCAATAGCACTGCTAGGAATTTATCCAAGGGATACAGGAGCACTGATGCATAGGGCCACTTGTACCCCAATGTTCATAGCAGCACTCTCAACAATAGCCAAATTATGGAAAGAGCCTAAATGTCCATCAACTGATGAATGGATAAAGAAATTGTGGTTTATATACACAATGGAATATTATGTGGCAATGAGAAAAAATGAAATATGGCCTTTTGTAGCAACGTGGATGGAACTGGAGAGTGTGATGCTAAGTGAAATAAGCCATACAGAGAAAGACAGATACCATATGGTCTCACTCTTATGTGGATCCTGAGAAACTTAACAGGAACCCATGGGGGAGGGGAAGGAAAAAAAAAAAAAAAAGAGGTTAGAATGGGAGAGAGCCAAAGCATAAGAGACTGTTAAAAACTGAGAACAAACTGAGGGTTGATGGGGGGTGGGAGGGAGGAGAGGGTGGGTGATGGGTATTGAGGAGGGCACCTTTTGGGATGAGCACTGGGTGTTGTATGGAAACCAATTTGTCAATAAATTTCAGAAAAAAAAAAAATAAAAAATAAATGCAAGAACATACAATTTAAAGTAGGAATGGTGTCAATAATAATAAATTGCTACAGCTAGGAAAAAAAAAAAAAAAAAAAAAGAATTAGCATTTCTGAGGTTAACATCACCAAAACGGACCCTAACGTCCACCTCCCAACAAAGATCAGCAATTGGGCAGCTATCTGTGAGCAAAAACAGCTCTAGGAGAGCTGTGGAGTCCATTTAAGAAATTTTAACAACACAATGGAGTTTTAAAAATCTGTGACTGCAAACAAAGAGAAGGAACACAGCTTCATTTTGTCTGAACCATCCCATTCCTCCAAGGAGGCATCGCTCAGTGCCAAGAGGGAACTTCCCAGCTACAAAGAATTCCCTTTGCCAGGAAAGAGAGAGTAAGTGAGCCGCCTCTCCAGTCTTTCGGGGCACCACACAAAGGCCCCATTTTTTTTTACCCCACCCAGAGAGCAAAGTGGAGATGTTGAGGGACATTAGAAACAAAGAAGAAAAGCAGGGACTGTCAATGGCAACCACGCGGTGGGAGCCATCGGGGTTCATTGTTCTGAGGCACCAACAGCCAGCATGGCTGACACCCACCCACCTACCCACGGTAGATCTCACCAGCTGAAGCCAACCACCTGAGTCCCTTCCCACTCCTTATACCGCCGTGCCCACTGGAGCTCGAGAACCACACTGGCAACCGGCTCAGGCCTCTCTGGTTGCATGAGGCCATGGTGCCAGCCTCCAGGCCTGTGGCTGACCCCCACCACCATGCATGCCCTCAGGGCTAGGCCCTCCAGCCGTGCAATCGCACGCCACCAGCCCACCGTTGGTTACCAGCCTCCTCCGCAGCGTGCCTGCCTAGTGGGAGATCGGGCAGCCGCAGGAAAGAAAGCATGCCGACAGCTTCATCTACTTGGGTGCCTGAAATGGGCCTCGTCCTCTTTGTCACTTGCCTGCACCATCCTGCTCACCTGTACAGGCCCCTCCGGTGGTGCATCTGCCTGCTGCTGGCCCGACTCCCGCTACCAGCCCCCACTGCCGTGTACACAAATGGGAAGGGAGAGAGCACACCAACAGCCAGGGCCCCTGCTGAAACCGAAGCCAGTGGTTGCCCCGGCCCCCACCATTATGCGTGTGTCTGCCTCTACTCAGGCACCTGCAGCTGGCCCCTACAGTGACATGGGTGCACACCACCAGCTCCAGTCACCACCACTGCCTGCACTGGTCCCCAGTTACCTGGAGGCATCACTGAGGACCCCAACAGCCCCTACGGCCACTGAAGACCTCTCACCGTGCTTGCCAAGGACTACACGTGATATTGTGGACCCCAGAAGGCTGAGCTCTGAGCTGAAGAGACATCTTGCCCCCCACCCCCGACAGTGCTACCAAATGCCCCACGCTTGGAGCCCTACACAACTACACAAGGCTACGCACCTACACAAGGCTACAAAAATGACAAGGAAGCAGGGAAACATGACTGCACCATAGGGAGATAGTAAAACTCCAGTAACTAGCCCCAAAGAAATGGAGTTCCCGAAATTTCCCAGCAAATAATTAAAAGTACTTATTCTGTACAAGATAACACAGATAAACAATTCAATGAAATCTGGAAAGTAACAAAAGAACAAAGTGAGAAATTCAACAAGAGGCAGAAAACATAAAAAAGAACCAAATAGAAATTTTGGAGCTGAAGTACACAAATGAAGAATTTAATAACCAAAGATTTTACCAAGCAGAAGAAAGCATCAGTGAGCTAGAAGACAGATCAATTGAAATTATGTAATAAGAGTAGGGGGGAAATAAGAGGGGGAGGATGAAGAAAGCCTCCAAAATTTATGGGATGCCATCAATAAAAATAATGTATGTATCACTGGATTCCCAGAAGGAAAAGAGAGGGATAAAGGGACAGAAAACTTATTAAAGAAATAATGACTGGGGCACCTAGGTGGCCCAGTCAGTTAAGCATCTGACTCTTGATTTTGGCTCAAGTCATGATCTCACAGTTCTTGAGATCGAGCCCGGCGTTGGGATCTGTGCTGACGGTGTGGAGCCTGCTTGGGATTCTCTGTCTCCCTCTCCCTCTCTTCCCCTCCTTCTCTAAATCAATCAATAAACAAACAAACATTTAAAAAAATAAAACAAAGAAATACCGACTGAGAACTTCCCAATTCAAGGGAGATATCTGGATATTCAACTTCATGAAGCTAATAAATAACCCCCAAATTTCAATCCATGAAGATATTCTCCAAGACAAATTATAATTAAATAGGTCTAAAATAAATTAAAACAGAACAGAGAACTTTTTTAAACAGCAAGAGAAAATAGATTGCTCACATACAAGAGAAACCTCTGGTAATTTTTTTTTCTTTCAGCACTTAAGAAACTACAAACTAAGAATGCTTTACCCAACAAAACTGTACTTCAGGAATAAAGGCAACATAAAGACTTTCTTAATAAACAAATATGAGGAAATTCATCACCAATAAACCTGCCTTACAAGAAATGCTGAAAAGAGTTCCTCAAGCTGGAACAATGAAACAAAAGGATGCTAAATAGTTAAAGAGAGAATCAAATAAGTAAAACCCAAAGTGAATGAGGAGACAATACATCTGATAACACAGTAATACCAAGGATTATGAAAGATTACTATGAATAATTATATGCCAACAAATTGAATAATATAGAAGAAAATCAAAAAATTTCTAGAAACATGCAACCTACCATGACTGAATCATGAAGAAATAGAAAATCTGAACTGACCAATACTGAGTAAGGAGATTAAGTTAGTAATCAAAAACCTCCCAACACAAAAAAAGCCAATACCAAATGGTTTCCCTGATGAATTCCACCAAACATTTAAAGAATAATTAATGCCAATCCTCAGACTCTTCCAAATAATGCAAGAGGAGGGAACACTCCAAAACTCATTTTATAAGGCTAGAATTACCCTGATATCAAAGCCAGATAATCACACTATGAGAAAAGTACAGACCAACATCCCAAATGAATATAGATGCAAAAATTCTCAACAAAATATTAGCAAACCAAATTAACAACACATTAATAGAATCATACACCGTGATCAAGTGGAATTTATCCCTGGGATGCAAGGATGTTTGGACATATGGAAATCAATTAATCAGATACACCACAGTAATAGAATAAAAGATAATCATATGGGCATCTTAAATACATAAAAAGCCTTTGACAAAAAAAGAATCTTTCGTGATAAAAATGCCCAACAAATTGGGGACAGAAGGAACCAATCTCAACACAATAAAGGTCATACAGGACAAGCCCAAAGCTAACAGCATACAGAATAATGAAAGAAAGTTGAAAGCTTTTCCTCTAAGATCAGGAACAAGACAAGGGTGCCCACTTGAGCTACTCCCATTCAGCAGGGTACTAGAAGTCCTAGCCAGAGCAATGGGCAAGAAAAAGAAATAAAACATGTCCCAAATTAGAAAGGAAGAAGTAAAATTGCCTTTGTTTCCAGATGATATTACCTTACATATAAAAAATCCTGAAGACTTGGGGCGCCTGGGTGGCTCAGTCAGTTAAACATCCGACTCTGGTTCACATCATGATCTCGCGGTTCATGAGTTCAAGCCCCACGTCAGGCTCTGTGCTGACAGCTCAGAGCCTGGAGCCTGCATCGGATTCTGTGTCTCCCTCCCTCCCTGCCCCTCCCCTGCTCATGCTCTGTCTTTCTCTCTCTCTCTCTCTCTCTCAAAAATAAATAAACATTAAAAAAAATCCTAACAGCTCAACCAAAAACTTGTTAGAATAAGATAATCCAGTAAGGTTGCAGGATACAAAATAAAAATACACAAATCAGTTGTGTTTCTATAAACTAGCAACATCTAAAAAAGAAATAAACCCCATTGACAATAGTGCCAAAACAATAAAATACTTGGGGATAAATTTGACCAAGGAGGTGAAAGATCTATACACTGAAAAATATAAGACTTGAATGAAAGAAACTGAGTAAGACACAAACAAATAGAAAGATATCCAATGTTCATGTGTCAAAAGAATTAATATTGTCAAAATATATATTCTACCCAAAGCCATCTATAGATTCAATGCACCGCCTATCAAAATTCCAATGTCATTTTTCACAGAAATAGAAAATAACCGTAAAATTTGCATGGAATTATCAAAGACTCTGAATGGCCAAAGCAATGCTAAGAAAGAATAGAGCTGGAGGCATCACACTTCCTGGTTTCAAACTATATTACAAAGCTATAATAATGAAAACAGTGTGGTAGTGGTATAAAGGTAATTCAAAATGGATTAAAGACTTAAACATAAGAATGAAATCAAAAACTCCTAGAAGAAAACATAGGAGAAAAGCTTCTTGGCACTGGTCTTGACAACGACTTTCTGGATATGACACCAAAAGCAGAAGCAGCAAAGGCAAAAATAAATAAGTGAAAACTACATCAAACTGAAAAGCTTCTGTACAGCAAAATAAACAATAAAGTGAAAAGGGAACCTCTCAAATGACAGGAAATATGCAAATCATATATCTGATAAGGACTAAGTATCCAAAATACATAAGAACTCACAGAACTCAAGAGCAAAAAAACCCCAAAAAGCCAATGTAAAAATGGGAAGAGGAACTGAACAGACATTTTTCCAGAGAAGACATACAAATGGACAGCAGTTATATGAAAAAGTACTCAACATCACTAATCATCAGGGAAATGTAAATGAAAACCACAACAAAATATCATCTCACACCTGTTAGAATGGCTATCATCAAAAAGACAAGAATAGCAAATATTGGCAAGGATGTGGTGAAAAGGGAACCTCTGCACACTGCTGATGGGAATGTAAATTGGTATAGCCACTGGAAAACAGTATGGAGAAAAAATTAAGAATAGAGCTACCATATGATGTAGCAATCCCACTTACGGGTATATATATCCAAAGGAACTTAAAATAAGTTCTCAAAGAGGCAACAGCATTACCATGTTCATTGCTGCTTGGCTATACAATAGCCAATATATGGAAACAATGTAAATTTCCTCATCAGATGAATGGATAAAAAAGATGGAGTGCATATATATACACACAATGGAATAATATTCAGCAATAAGAAAGAAGGAAATCCTGCCATTTGCAACAATATAGATAGACCCTGAGGGCATTGTCCTAATGAATGACAGACAAAGGTAATACCATCTCATATCACTTGTATGTGGAATCTAAAAAAGTCAAACTCATAAGAAATAGAGTGGTGCCTGCCAAGGGCTGTAGGTGGAGGAAATAAGAAGACACTGGTCAATGGGTACAAACTTTTAGTTATAAGATGAATATGTTCTGAGAATATAATGTACAGCATGGTGATTATAGTTAATAATACAGTTGACGCTTGAACAACACGGGTTTGAACTGCATGGGTCCACTTCTATGTGGATTTTTTTTATAAATACAGTACAGTACTGTAAATGTATTTTCCTTATAATTTTCTTAATAACAGTTTCTTTTCTCTAGCTTACTTTATTGTGAGAATACAGTATATAATACATTTAGCATGCAAAAGTGTGTTAGCTTACTTTATTGTGAGAATACAGAACATAATACATTTAGCATACAAAAATGTGTTAATCGACTGTTTATGTAACCGGTAAGGCTTCTGGTCAACAATAGGCTATTAGTAGTTAAATACGGGGGAGTGAAAAGTTTTATGTGGATTTTCTATTGCACAGGGGTCAGCACCCTAACCCCCCATCATTCAAGGGTCAACTGCACTGTATTACAGACTAGTAATTTCTGATGAAAATAGATCTTAAATGTTCTCGCCACAAAAAGAATGATAATTATGTGACATTAGGGAGGTTTAGCTAATGCTATCCTGGTAATCATTTTGCAACATGTATGTGTATCAAATCAACATATTGTACACCTTAAATTTACACAATGTTATGTGTCAGTTATATATCAATAAAACTGGAAAAAATAAATTATTACTAAAGCATTTCTAAAAGATATTTTAAAAGGGTCTAAATAAATGGAACAATATATCATGTTCCTAGACTTGAAGATACAAAATTATAAAGATATCAACTCTTCCCAAACAGATTTACAGATTCAAAACCCTAACTGGTAGTGTGTGTGTGTGTGTGTGTGTGTGTGTGTGTGTGTGTGTTAGTGCAGGAGGGGGAGTTGACAAGCCAATTTTAAGACTTATATGGAAATATAAATTGCTGAGAATAGTCAACATGCTCCTCAAGAAATGGCACCTGGGTGGCTGTCAGTTGAGCATCCAACTTCAGCTCAGGTCATGATCTCACAGTTTGTGAGTTTGAGCACCACATTGGGCTGGTTGCTGTCAGTCTGTCAGCACAGAGCACTTTGGATCCTCTGCTCCCCTCCCTCTGCCTCTCCCCCACTTCTGCTCTCTCAAAACTAAATAAATATTTTTTGAAGAAAGATGCTCTTCAAGGAGATGAGGTTGTAGAACTTGCTCTGCTAGATATCAAAACTTTACAAATCTGCTATAATTAGCAGTGTAGGTATTAGGGCAGGGATAGAAAAAACAGACCAATAGAAAACAATATGTAGAAAACAGAAAGAGGCCCATACCTACACGGATACTTGTTTTAAGACAAAGGTAGTACTGATGAACAATGAGGACAAGAGAGTTTCCCCAAAACTGCAGGAGAATAACTGGTATCTGTATGGAAAATAATTAAATCTGATCTTGACCCCAGACCACATAAAAATCAATTACAGGTGAATTATAGACCTAAATGTAAAAGGCAAAACAAATACAAGCTTCTAAAAGATATGGGAAGATATCTTTGCATCTTTGCAGTAGGCAAAGCCATTTTAACACTACTATTAATAAAGGAGAAATGTATTAGACTGGATTATACTAAAATGAAGGACTCCTGTTTATCAAACAAGCCATTGAGAGAGTGAAAAAGAAAGCCACAGAATGGAAGTATTTCATCATATATAAGTGACAAAGGACTTGTTTCCAAAATGTATAAGGAGCTCCTACAAACGCAACAACAATTAAAACAACAACAACAACTTGATAGAAAAGAAACTTGAAGAGATACTTCATAGAAGATAACCAAATGTGTGAAAATGTGCTCAGACTCATCAGTCATCAGGAAAATGTAAATTAAATGTACAATGAAATGCTCCTACACCTCCACCACAGTGGCTAAAATTAAAAAGCTTGTTCATATCAAAGTGTTGACACGGGTATGGAGCAACTGAAACTCACATACACTTCTCGGGGATTGTGAATTGATACAACGACTTTAGAAAAGAGTTTGGCCTTATCTACAAAATTTAGTGTAAACATGCTCATTGACCCAGAAATTCCATTCTTGGTCATATAGCTAAGCAGAATGCATACATACATGCACCAAAACACATGTGTGGGAATGTAGCAGCATTATTCAAAATAGCCAGATTATGGGGCGCCTGGGTGGCTCAGTCGGTTAAGCGTCCGACTTCAGCTCAGGTCACAATCTCGCGGTCTGTGGGTTCGAGCCCCGCGTCGGGCTCTGGGCTGATGGCTCAGAGCCTGGAGCCTGTTTCCGATTCTGTGTCTCCCTCTCTCTCTGCCCCTCCCCCATTCATGCTCTGTCTCTGTCTCAAAAATAAATAAACGTTAAAAAAAAATTAAAAAAAAAAAATAGCCAGATTAGCCAACAGTAAATTCATAAAATTCCGTGAAAGAACTGGCATTTTAAGTACCCCAACTTCAGAAAATTTGAGAAAAAGTTGCAAAGCTGTTCCAGATCAAAGAACACTAATGAAACATGACAACTACATTTCCAAGCGTGACTGTGGATCACATGAATGCCCTTAATATGGTACAATGATCTCCCCTCCCTTAACTTTTCCATTGCCACTGTTTTAGTTCAGACCATCAAGATATTTCACTTGGACTAATAGAAAAACCTTCCCACTCTTTCCTCACTTCACCTTCATACTTTACTCAGAGCGAACTTTTTTTTAAATTTTTTAATGTTTATTTATTTTTGAGAGAGACAGAGCAGAAGCAGGAGAGGGGCAGAGAGGGAGACACAGAATCCGAAGCAGGCTCCATGCTCTGAGCCATCAGCACAGAGCCCAACATGGGGCTTGAACTCACAAACTGTGAGATCGTGACCTGAGCTGAAGTCGGAGGCTTAACCAACTGAGCAACCCAGGTGCCCTCAGAGCAAACTTTATAAATGCACATCTAATGAAAATGTCATTATTCTTCCCCCACGCAAAACTTACCTGCATCGCATCACCTCTAAAATCAAGTCTGATTCTTCACTCGTTTCCCCTAATCCCAACCCCACTAATCAAGATCAGAAGGTAAACTGAGCCTACACAATTCACAGCTAACCACACACAAATTGCAGGGGGGAGGGGCTGAGACCAGAATAACCACCCAGCTGAGCACAACCCATATTGCTGGCCCACAGAATTGTGAGCTAACTGAATGGGGGTGTCCTTATACAGTAAGTTTTGGAGTGTTTTGTAATGCAACCATAGCTAACTGCTACAATTCCCTTTCTCAGCATACCTCCTAAAGCTCAGGTCTCTCTGAAAAGTGATATTGGTAGTGGGTACAAACTTCAACATCCTATTGTTCTGACTTGTAAAACTTCCTAGGGCCAGACTAGGGGGAGATAAGTGAGGCATCTGCCAGGGGTGCAAAACTTAAGGAGATGTCTAAAGTTCAGTTATCAGGATAAGTCATATTTTCAGGTATCTTCTTTTAAAAACTCAAAATGAAAACAATCCATAAAAAAATATATATAAATTTAAAACAAGGATCATTATGCTAAGTGAAATAAGTCAGTCAGAGAAAGACAAATATCATATTATTTCACTCATATGTGGAATATAAGAAACAAAATGGAAGAACATACGGGAAGGGAAGGAAAAATAAGATTAAAAACAGGGAGGGAGGCAAACCATAAGAGATTCTTAAATAATACAGAGAACAAAGTGAGAGTTGCTGGAGGGGAGGTGGGTGGTGGGATGCGCTAAATGAGTGATGGGCATTGAGGAGGGCACTTGTTGGGATGAGCACTGGGTATTGTATGTAAGTCATGAATCGCTGGGTTCAAACCCTGAAACCAATACTACACTGTATGTTAACTAACTTGAATTTAAATTAAAAAATGTTTTAAATATATTAAATAAAGATCAGAGAATACCACAACTGCAATCTCTATTTAACATCTGAGAGAAATATAGGAGTAAGGGGGATGGGGTTCAAGAAACTTTTAAGTGGGATTACAAGGACAGTGGAAAGACCTGATCCTTTATTTCTTAGACTATGTAACATGAAACGCTTGACTATGAACTGACTTGCTCTATAACACTAAACATGTTTCACTTAGAAATACAATGAACAGTCATCATACATAACCCTCTTTACCATCTGATCAATGGTCCATAAAAGCAAATCAGTAAAGGAACAGAAAAGCCATCTGTTGAGACTTGTCACAGATGTAGTTTGCAATACTAGTAAAAACCACACTTAAATTTAGACAGTGCTTTCAGCACTATCAAAATTACCCAGGTACGGTTAATTTAAAGAAACTGTTACAAGAGTCTGATAAAATAGGTCTGTGGTTAAGCTCTATAATCAAATATTTTTAATGGTCTCACTATACTTTTACTAAAATCAAAATAGAATCTCAAAAACCCATCCCTGATTATTTTCCCTAAATGTATTTCAAGCCAACTATTAGGGAAAATGTATTTACCTATTATATGACACATTTGTTCTTAACGTAGCTCCTTACACATTTGGGCAATTAATGGAGTTTAAACTTCTCCAATTATTAATTTTGGGCCCTGCCAATAACCATGAAGTGTCTTTAATAGGTACCTTAAATAATGAATAAGAATCTCCACACTTCAACTCAGCAGGAGTGAACTATACCAAGATAGTACAAATAAAGAAAGAAATCTTAAATATATTACATTGGAAACAAACCTTAATTCATAAACACAATTTTTTGGAGAGAGCGGAAATAACTGTAATAATATTAGGTAATCTCTGATACGAACCTATTACTGTTCCTGAGTGATCCTTCACCCATGCTGTAAATATGGTATATGCCGCAATATTACAGATGACTGCGCCATCCATTTTCTTAAAATGAGGATTATTTTCCTCTTACTAGTGAAATGCAAAGCAAAAGAGAAGTTCTACCACCTGCATATGTGAGCGAAGCACCAATCTTTGGCATAAGAAAAACGCTTATTGAGCTGACACTACTCCAAGCACTACACGTAATCTACTCATCAAATTGTATCTTCACAATGCTGAAGGACAGGTAATATTAACCCCCTTTTATAGATGGAGTTTATGGAGGTGAGGCAAATTGACCCAAATCACAAGGACATAGGAGAGTCTGGATTCCAATGCAATGTTCGGGGGTCAATTCCATGATCTTCCCACCACACTGCACAGGATCTCTGGGAGGACCAAGGAGAAAGATTCCCATTCTTCTACAGTAGAATCCAGCCAAGGTTCTGATCCTCTTTTTTTATACAGTGCGGGCAGTGTGATAGACACTGAGAGGGGTTCAGTAGATTCATTGCATCAATGGTCCCAACTCTTTACCTACCCTATATTATGCCACTTTGCTGAGTGACTGCATACCTCAAGGTTTAGCCATGTGACTTGATTAGGCCAATGGGATGTTAGATGTGACATACGCAGAGCCGAGAAAAAGTGCTTCTGCTCTTGTGCCTCTGCAGTTGCCACAAGAACATGCCACGGCTAGCCTGCTGGAGCGCTGGATCATGACAGTCTAGTGGCCCAAATGCTTCAGCAGTCACCAGTCAGCTGATTACTCAGCAGGTAAGGGAACCGGCTGAAATCAGAACTCCCAAGACACGTAGTCTCTGACCTGTAGACTCATGAGTTAAATGAATGATTGTTTTCTATTTTAAGCCATTGAGTTTGGGGGTAGTTTGTATTGGGGCAACAGTTAACTGACACGGAAAGACTCTCACAGTGGGAAGCAATGAACACTTAACTCTGGGGGAAGGATCCAGTTAGTCAGTATAGAAAGGACTTCAAAATGAATCTCCACGGGGTGCCTGGGTGGCTCAGTCGGTTGAGCGGCTGACTTCGGCTCAGGTCATGATCTCACGGTTCGTGAGTTCGAGCCCCGCATCGGGCTCTGGGCTGATGGCTCAGAGCCTGGAGCCTGATTCCGATTCTGTGTCTCCCTCTCTCTCTGCCCCTCCCCCGTTCATGCTCTGTCTCTCTCTGTCCCAAAAATAAATAAACATTGAAAAAAAATTTTTTTAAAAAAATGAATCTCCACAACCACATTTAGAAACAATCAGAAAATGCCAACCTCTAAACTTAAAGGAAATTAGAGCAGTAAGAAATACATGAAAAATACCTGTAAATTACACCACTTCCCCACTCCCTAACACTTTCTTGAGTAACAAGGATGGTATATAAGGACAAGTCTCCATTCTTGTCACCAAAACTGTGCCCCTTGATTTAGACTCCACTCCATCGTAAAATATTGAAATTACCCCTTGCACAAAATTTTATGTAATTGTTTACCATAGTTATCCATGGAATTATCAGTAGCTTCTCAAAGAAAAGATGTGGGAGCATTATCTATTTTGGTGAGAACAGCTACTTTTTTTTTTTTTTAATTTTAACGTTTTATTTATTTTTGAGACAGGGAGAGACAGAGCATGAACAGGGGAGGGTCAGAGAGAGAGGGAGACACAGAATCCGAAACAGGCTCCAGGCTCTGAGCTGTCAGCACTGAGCCCGAGGCGGGGCTCGAACTCACGGACTGCGAGATCATGACCCGAGCCGAAGTTGGCCGCCCAACTGACTGAGCCACCCAGGCGCCCCGAGAACTGCTACTTTTGATAACAGCCAGCATGCACACAGAACATACTTTTCTTCTTTCACAATAATAAGAATCACAGTGTTCAAAAGGTGTCTTGAGGAAAAGAAAACATAGTCTGCTTGTTTTAATTAATGGTGAGTGAAAGTCTGCCATGGGTCAAGTATGAAGAATACAGTACGTGGAATGGAGGGGCGCAATGATTAGTGAGTTCTTATTGTAAAGCACAGAAATGTACAGCATATGGGAAAAGAAAGACATGTTAACCACCAACTGTAGTACAAGATCAAATATTTTATCAGCTTTCAAGCTGTAGCAGATACAGAACATCTAAGGAAATTTATACAGATATTAGCAGAAGAAAAGGAGAGAATTATTTTAAGTAAAAAAGTCTAATTTTTATTAAATGACACCCTGATTCTTAACTGCATTGTGTATATCTTGATTCCTATAAAATTAAGACATAAAACATTAGGTGTAAGTCTAACTTATTATAATTTTCATGCCCAAATCTCTCCGCAATGGAATCACATAAAGGTGTGGGTGAGAAGAAATTTCTATTTCATTTTTCAGGAAGAAGATAACCAATCTAAGCCCTTCTCTCCCCCAGACCTAGATCATTTACTCCTTAAGGGAGGAAAATGTGCCTTTTATTCTGTATTTCCCATCTACTAACAATGTCTAGCAGTGAACAATTCTCGAGTTCCTAATGAGAGATTAAAAAGATATAAATAGGTCCTAACTTATAAATTAGCTCTTTTAAAGGTCCTGTTTAGAGTCTGTGCTTGTAAACTCAGAATGCACTTTCTCACAGAAGCACAACTTCTTCTTATAATAAGGTTCCCAGGTTAGAGTCCACCAACCCCACAAAAAATCCATTAATGGAGCTGCAGCACAGCCTTGTACTGGACAAATGGCACCATGAAAAATATCCACTTGAGTACCACCATCTCTCCCTGCCAGCATTTGGACCAGATGCCTCCCTAGTCACTTACCCATCACCAGTTTCACCTACTGAGTGATGAAATGCAAGACTCTGCTCACTCCAAGCTGCTCTTAACAGGTCAGGGGTATAGGACAAGGAGATGACATGAGAACTAGGCTTCATGTATTTGTTCATGTATTCATTGAACACACGTTCTTGAGCCCATTGTATCTGTGATTCATCCTCATGGCTGGGAGTAAAATAGTTAATAGTTAAAATAGACAAAATAGCAAATTCTATTGACATGGTTACTACCTCACAGAGCTTTCATTCTAGCAGCATTTTTTTAAGTAAATAAAAAATTACAAGTTGTGGTAAGAGTTCTAAAGGACGCTAGTAAAGGGCTAGGTCTGAGGCTAAGAGTGGGGACTTCCTTGAGCCCCAGGACCCAGGAAAGACCCCCATGAGGAGATGATGTTTAAGGTGAGTCTTACAAAATTATCTCTCACATGAGTGACGCCTGTATGGTGAACATATGCAATTAAAGGGTGCACTATAAAATATGTCCCCACTCTGCCCAAATTAGGAGACTTTTATGGGGGAAGTCTGGCACATACCCCCATTACTTTTTCAAACTCTCCCAAATAATTAAAACTTCTTCAGTCTCTTAAATCGCTTCAAATGATACTATACATCCATCTCAGTAATTAAAATTACTATTGCTACCATGTATTGCATACTTATTTAGTACCAAGCCCTGGGGAAGGTTATTAGAAGTACTAACATGAATAAGGAATGATCCTTTCACCCAAAAGGTTCCTATTCTGATCAACAAACGACTAACAGGCAATTGCAATTAATGAGATATTTATAGATCTACATTCTTGGGTAAGTTATTTCATCTTTCTGCACTTTATTGTCCTCATCTGTAAAATGGGGACACTAACAGTGCCTACACTTCACAAGCTTGTGAAGATTTAAAAGAATATATATATGTAAAATCCCTGTAACATAGAAAATGCTCAGTAAATAATTTCAAAAACACTAGTCTTGCGTGATTGCCAAAATTCTATTTCAAGCGTAAGTGTAAGTAGAAAGAATAACATAATGACCACTCTACATTCATCACCTAGATTTTAATGAATTTAAAAACCAATATGGCTGCACTGGTGCATTTAGGCGCATAACTGGTTCTACATCCAGAATGAAGGGTGAGAGTGGGAGGAAAGGGGGAGGAGGACAGTGGGGCAGAGGTTGTGCTCATCAAGCATCCCATCTGCTTCCCTCCTTCATTTCCAGCCTCCCTTACAGGTACACTGGAGTCACGTGACTTATTCTGGCCAGTGAATTGTCAATGGAAGTGACATCACTTCTGGATCAAGGCAGTTAAGAGACCACGTGACTCTTCCACCCCCGTGTTCCCGGCTACGGGATGAAGGAGGGCACCTGCATACACTTGGCGTAAATACAAATACACCATTACTGTGTTAAGCTACTGAGGTTTAGGGAAAAATCTGTTGCCAGCACTAGCCTAGCTAGCTGCACCACAGACTGGGAAGGTCTGATTTGACTCGCAGTGCTGTCAGCCATTTTTGATGCTCTCTGAGACTGGCAGGGGTTTCAGATACTACCTCTCATGGCATTTTCATGAGCATTCAGAGGTTCTGCCACACACCACGGGAAATGGCTTATCTGCAATTCCCTTAAAACAAGAAATACATCTTTGGGGGTAAGTCACCCATGTTTCCTCCTTCAGCACTTGGACACCTGATATTACACTTTCTGCTGTGGCTTCCTGACCCTTCTAGGCAGCTTTCTTAGTTGGTAGAAAAGAAATACCTCAGCCAGGGGCACCTGGGTGGCTCAGTTGGTTAAGCATCCAACTTCAGCTCAGGTCATGATCTCACGGTTTGTGGGTTCGAGCCCCGCGTCAGGCTCCGTGCTGACAGCTCAGGACCTGGAGCCTGCTTCAGATTCTGTGTGTCCCTCTCTCTCTACCCCTCCCCTGCCTGTTCTCTGTCTCTCTTCTCTCAAAAATAAACATTAAAAAAAAAGTTAAAAAAAAAATCTCAGCCAGCTTTCTCTCCCAACAAGTCTCATATCTGGTACATATATGATCCATAGAACAGACTCTCTCATCCTTTTACTCTGACAAACTCTGCTTCCCCCTTCCACCAGCCAGCCCCTCAGGAGCCACCTCTCCATGTTCTGCCGGCCGGGCAAGCAGCTCCAGCCACAACACTTGCCTTTATGTTTCCCAGACAGGAGGCAGTCAGTGTCCATCATGTTTCCACTGAACTTCCCTAAGGAGGCTTGAGTGAAGAGGGAGCACCCTCGCTCCTCCCCACTGGCCAGGGGGGTGGTCTGCTAACTTCCTAAACCCCTAAACATCCGTGCACAGATGTGCCATCTGTAGATGTGGAGATTCTTCAGGCCTATTGTCAGTCTACGTTTTCAGGCCTCAGGTAAAATGGACATTAAAAGAGTCCCACTTTTACATCCTGTTAAATTAGGATCCACAAGAATACACCTCTGTGGGTTGGTGCTGGGTTCAGGTAGGAAAAGAGACCAGACATTGTAGGAAAGAAGGCAAAGTAGCATTGGTCTGTTCTCAGACAGTATAAACCCAAAGCAACACACACCAAGATATATCACAGCCAAACTTGTGAAAACTACAGGGAAAAAAAAATCAATCTTGAAGGTAGCTAAAGAAAAATAACACCTTAACTATAGGGGGAAAGCAATTTGAAAGACACTGGATTTCTCATTAAAACCACAGAGTCCAGAAGAAAATGACACAGCATTTCTCAAGTGCTGAAAGAAAAATTTGTAAATCTAGAATCCTATATCCAGCAAAATTGTCCTCCAAGAATAAGGTGAGGGGCACCTTGGTGGCTCAGTCGGTAAAGCACCTGACTCTTGATTTCAGCTTGGGTCGTGATCTCAACAGTTCATGGGTTCAGGCCCCGTGTTGGGCTCTGCATTGACAGTGCGGAGCCTGCTTAGGATTCTCCCTCTCTCTTACTCTCTCTCTGCTCCTCCCCTGCTCTCTCCCTCTCTCTCTCTCTCTCTCTCTCCAACTAAATAAATAAACTTTAAAAAAATTAAAAAGAATAAGGTGAAATGAAGACATCCTCAGATGAAAGAAAACTAGGAAAATTTGTTGCCAGCAAAGCTATCCTGAAGTTAGTTAGTTAATTAGTTAGATATTTTGTTGTTTGTCATTGTTGCTATTGGTGTTACAACAGCTGTTTAGTGTTTAGTTTATTCTCCTCATCAGTGTCACTGATAATCTCCTGATTCACATCCTCTCCTTACAGTAGGTAATGTGTAATCTCACTTAAAGGCCAGGGGAGTGGAGGGCTGGCCCAGAGTGGGGAAGGCATTGGCACTTCATACAGACAGGGCAGGGGTCTGTCTGGAGGGCCTCAGCTCAGGGGCTGGCCTCTCCTAAAGGAAGTTATTTACACCAAAGAGAAATTATTAAAAATATCAACCTGGGAACATCAGGAAGAATGAAAAAAACACAATAATAAAAAAAATGGGTAAATGCAGTGGACTTTGGGGTTGTGAGTTTTATAAATTATGATTGATGGTCAAAGCAAAAAATATAACATGACCTGATGTAGTTCTGAATATATAGAGAAGTATTTAAGAAAATTATATTATAAATGAGGAAGGATCAAAGAATATAAATTAGGCTTACACACTTCACTCAAATCAATAATATGATGATAGTAATAGATTGTGATAAGTACATGTGTACAATGTAACACTTAGAGCAACCATTTAAAAAGCTATGTAAAGAGATCACTCAAAAGCATTATGAATAAATCAAGCTGAAATTCTAAAAAATGTCCAATTAACCCTGGGAAGGCAGAAAAAAGAAAACAGAAAAACAAAAAAAACAACAGAGGGAACAAACAGAAAACAAACAAACAAACAAAAATATTAAATGGCAGGCTTATGCCCCAATTTATCAGTAATTAATTAGTTTAAGTTTCAGTAGTATAAGTACACCAATTAAAAGAGATTAGCAGAGTGGATTTAAAAAAATGACTTAACTCCATGCTTCAAATTAAGTTATATAGGCAGGTAGAAAGTAAAAGAATGGAAAAAAGATGTATCATGCAAACATTAATCAAAGGAAAGCTGGAGTGCCTCTACGAAAATCAGGTAAAGTAGATTTTAAAGCAAAGAAAAGTAAAAGGGACAGAGAGTGATATTATTTAATGATTAAAGGGTCAAGCTACCAAGAAGACATAATAATCCTAAATATACACACACAAAACACCAGCACTGGAAAATGTGTGAAACAAAAAAGGGTAGAACTGAAAAGATAAATGGAGAATCCACAATTATAGCTGGGGACTTCAACACTCCTCTCTCAACAACTGATAGAACAATTACATGGAAACATAGCAAGGATGCAGGAGAACTCAATAACACCGTCGACTTCCAGGATCAATAAACACTGATAGAACACTCCACCCAACAACAGCACAATATACATTCCTTTCAAGTGCTCACAGAAGAAATGCAAAGAACGAACAAATCCTGTACCATAAAACAAACTTCAACAAATTTAAAAGAACTGAAACCGGAGTGTTCTCTGACCACAATGGAATTAAACTAGAAAGCAATAACAGAAAGATAAAAAATAAAATTTATTTTTTGTGTTTATTTATTTATTTTTTAATATAATTTATTGTTAAGTTGGCCTCCGTACAACACCCAGCGCTCATCCCAACAAGTGCCCTCCTCAATGCCCATCACCCACTTTCCCCTCTCCCCCACCCCATCAACCCTCAGTTTTCTCTCTGTATGTGAGAGCCAAAAAAGAAAATTTCCAAACACTTAGAACTGAAACAACACCCTTCTAAATAATATATGGATCAAAGAAAAAAATCTGAGGGAATTTTTTTTTTCAAAACCACACTGAACTGAAAGAAAATGAAAATAGAACATACCAAAATTTGTGGGACACAGCTAAAGCAGTGCCAAGAGAGAAATTTATAGCATTAAATGCAAATGTTAGAAGACAGGGAAGTCTCAAATCAATAATCCAAGCTCTTGCCTTAAGAACTTAGAAAATGAAGAGCAAAATAATTCGAAGCAAGTAGAAGGAGATAGTAACGATAAAAGCAGAAATCAATGAAATTGATAATAGACAATAGAAGAAATCAATGAAAAAAGAATTATTTTTTCTTTCAAAAATCAATAAAACTGACAAACCTCTAGGGGTGTCTGGGTGGCTCAGTGGGTTATGTGTTTGATTCTTGGTTTCAGCTCAGGTCTTGGTCTCCCAGTTCATGGCTTCCAGCCCTGCATCGGGCTCGTTGCTGACAGCACAGAGCCTGCTTGGGATTCTCTATCTCCCTCTCTCTCTCTCTCTCTCTCTCTCTCTCTCTCTCTCGCTCTCTGCCCCTCCCCCACTTATGCTTTCTCTCTCTCTTTCTCTCTCTCGCTCTCTCAAAATAAATAAATTAAAAAACAAAACTGACAAACCTCTAACAAGATTGATGAAGAAGAAAAAACGAGAGAAACACATAAATTACCAGAATCAGGAATGAACTGGAGACATTACTACAGACCATAGGCCAAAAGGATAGGAAGAGAATACTATAAACAACTCTACACACATAAACTTAACAACTTAGATGAAATGGACCAATTCCTTGAAAAAAAAAAAAGGCACAGACTACCAAAACTCAGGTAAATAAATAATGTGAATAGTCCTATAATCATTGAGAAATTTAAAATCATAATTTTAAAAATTCCCAAAATATGAATCTCTAGGCCCAGGTGGTTTTATTTGAGAATTCTACCAAACATTTCAAGAATTAACACCGATTCCACACAATCTTTCCCAGAAAATACAAGAGGAAGAAACATTTCCCAATGCATTAACAAGCGTTGGCGAGGATGTGGAGAAAGAGGAGGAACCTTTCGTGCTCTGTTGGAAATGTAAATTGGCACAGCCACTGTGGAAAACAATATGGAGTTTCCTCAAAAAAATTAAAAATAGAAATACCATATGATCCAGTTATTCCACTTTCTGGTATTTATCCAAAGAAAATAAAAAGACTGATTCAAAAAGATATATGCATTTCTATGTTTATTATAGCATTATTTACAATACCCATGATATGGAAGCAACCTAAGTGCCTAGCGATAGATGAATGGGTAAAGATGGTGTGGTATACACATAACAATGGAATATTACTCAGCCATAAAGAGAATGAGATTTTGTCACTGCAACAACACAGATGGACTTAGAGGATCGCATGCTAAGTGAAATTATTCAGAAAGAGAAAGACAAATACTATATAATTTCACTTAAGTATGGAATCTAAAAAATGAAGCAAAAAAAGAAACAAAAAGTAGACTCAAATATAGAGAAGAAACTGATGGTTGCCAATCAGTTGGCAATGAAGTTGGTGGGGGGATGGATGAGTTAGATAAGGGGATTAAGAGGTACAAAATTCCAGTTATAAAATAAATAAGTTGTGGAGAAGACAAGTACAACATAGGGAATATAGTCAATAACATTGTATGGTGGCAGATGGTGACCACACTTAGGATGAGCACTGAGTAACGTACAGCATTGTTGAATCAATATGTTGTACACCTGAACTTAATATAGCATTGTACATCAATTACATTTCAATTAAATAAATAAACAAACAGGTAAATAAACAAGAAAAATACAGTTAACATGAAAAACAAAAACCAATATCCCTCATGAATATAGACACAAAAATTCTTAACAAAACTGTATCAAATAGGGGCACCTGGATGGCTCAGTCTGTTGGGCAGCCGACTACAGCTCGGGTCTTGATCTCTCAGTCTGTGAGGTCGAGCCCCACGTCAGGCTCTCTCCTGAGTGCTCAGAGCCTGGAGCCTGCTTCTGATTCTGTGTCTCCCTCTCTCTCTGACCCTTCCCTGCTTGCTCTCAGTCTCTCTCTCTCACTCTCTCTCTCTCAAAAATAATAAACAATAAAAAAAATTTTTAATCGTATCAAATAGAATCTAGCAATATATAAAAAGAATTATATATCATAACCAACTGGGATTTATTCCAGAGAGACAAGTCTGGTTCAAAATTTAAAAATCAATAAATGTAATTCAACAAATCAGGCTAGAGAAGAAAACTCACATAACCTATCAACAAATGCAGAAAAAGCATCTGACAAATTCAACACCCATTCATGATAAAAACTCTCAGAAACATGGAATGTCCAGGTCTTTCTCAATTTGATAAAGAAAATCTAAAACAAAACAAAACAAAACAAAACAAAATCTTCAAAATTACAGTTAATAGTAAAAGACTGAAAGATTGAGAATAAGGCAAGGATGCCCACTCCCACTGCTCCATTCAACACAGTGTTTGAAGTCCTAACCAGTATAAGAAGATAAGAAGAAGAAATAAAAGACACAAAAATAGAAAGAAAGAAGAAAGAAAGAAAGAAAGAGAAAGAAGGAGAAAGAAAGAAAGAAAGAAAGAAAGAAAGAAAGAAAGAAAGAAAGAAAGAAAAAGAAAGAGAGAGAGAGAGAAAGAGAGAGAGAGAGAGAGAGAGAGAGAGAGAAAGAAAGAGAGAGAGAGAGAGAGAGAGAGAGAGAGAAAGAAAGAAAGAAAGAAAGAAAGAAAGAAAGAAAGAAAGAAAGAAAAACTGTCTTGTGTGCAGATGACATGATTGCGCACATAGAAAAACCTAAGGAATTTATAAGAAATTCACCTGAGCTAATAAGTGAATTCAGCAAGGTCACAGGATAAAGATAAACATACAAAATTCTATTATATTTATATATACTAACAATGAACACATGGATACCAAAGTTTAAAATACAGTATCATTTATAATTGCTTAAAAAAATACTTAGATATAGATCTAACAAAACATGTGCATGGTTTGTTTGCTGAAAATAAAAAACACTGATGAAAGAAATCAAAGACCTAAATAAGTAGAGAAATATTATTGTGTTCTTGGATGGAAAGACTCAACAAAGTAAAAGATTTCAATTCTACCCCAAATTAATACAAAAGTGTAACACGATTCCTATCAAAATCTCAGCAATTCTGGTAGGTACAGACAAAATTATTCTAAAATGTATATGGAAAAGCAAAAGATGTCAAACAGTTAAAATTTTTTGAAAAGGAAAATTAAAGTGGATGTATCAGTCTGCTAAGCCTCCCATAACAAAATAGCACATACTGGATGGCTCAAACAAGAGAAATTCATTTTCTCATCATTCTAGAGGCTTGAGAGTCCAAGATCAAGGTTCAGGCAGAGTTCAGTTTCCTGAGAGCTCTCTTCCTTGCTTGCAAATAGCCATCTTCTCACTATATCCTCACCTCACAGACCCCTTCCTCTGAATGTGCATGCAGCAGGGATAGAGAAACTCTCTGCTGTCTCTTCTTATATTGGATCCTATTGGATCCTATGGATCAGAGCCGCACCCTAATAACCTCATGTAACTTGAATTACCTCTTTTTAGGCCCTATCTCCAAATACAGCCACACTGAAGACTAGGGTTTCGACATATGAATTTAGGAAGTGGGGGTACAAAACCATTCAGTTCAAAACAGTGGGAGAAATCAGTTTACCTGATTTCAATATTTATTGCATAGTGACGGTAATCAAGGCTGCATGGAAAAAAAAAACCCGCATGGTATTGGCAGACAGAAAGACACATAGATCAGTGGAACAGAATAAAAAGCACAGAAATGGACCCACATAAATCTCCTCAACAAATTTTTGTCAAAAGTGCAAAAGCAATGCAATGGAGGAATGTCACCTGAAAAGGCTGACACCTGAAAATGGTGCTGGAACAAGTGGACATCCACAGGCAAAAAAAAATCATATAATAAACCTCGACCTAAGTCTCATCCCCATACAAAATTAGCTTCAAATGGATCACAAACTTACGTGTAAAACACGAAACTATTAAACTTTTATAGACACTAGTAAGTGGTCTGTGGTTAAGAAGATTGGTTCTATAATCACATAGTGTGGAATAAGCATTAACATAATAAAGAAAACCCCCCAAAATTAAAAAACCTAATTAACTCTGAAACATAATTTTCAAACATGGTCACAGAGTCCTTTTCCTTCCCTTTCTTTTCCATAGCCTTTCTTTACATTTCTTCTCTTTTCCTTTTTTCTTTTTTCTTAGGCGCACCTAGTAGCCCTTAACGGAACACTGGGGGTCCACAGGACCCAATGTGAGAGATAATATTACTATAAGCAATCAGTTCCTTTAACATAGGCTTCAGTTTTGAGTGTTCACGGGCATTCCTCTCTCAGTTCCCAGCCAGCTGTGTATGTGCATTTTGGCCTATTACTGCAACGCCACCTGTCTTTCTCCATGTGTTCTTAGTCATTCTTCCTGCACTGAATTCAGAGCTCCCTGAGGGCAAGAACATTGTCTTCTTCCTCAGAGTCAATGGAGCACTTGCTTTGTACCTACCTCCTCCCCTCCCCAGGTGCTCTTCTGAGTACCATTCTCAGCTATTCCTCTGAACTGACACCTCTGTTGTTTCTGCCTTCTGCCAACATTCTACCTGGCTTTGGGGAACTAATCCCATTTGAATCATGTCATTCTGGTGGCTACCCATTAGAGATAGTCACTTCCCTGACATGAGACCCAACATGGTCAATGACAGTACCCTATTCTCCCAGCCAAAGTGATTGATTCAGGGTGTGCATAAGACCCAAACCAAGCTGGCCAAAGCCTTTCCCTATAACCATACAATTTGGAGTTGGAAAAGGAGTCTTGCCTCTTAGGTCATAGAAGGTGGGAAGATGTAAATCTGAGGCCATGTTACTAATTTTAAGAAAGCCTGTCTGACAGATGTTGGCAAGGATTCGGAGAAAGAGGATCTCTTTTGCACTGCTGGTGGGAATGCGAACTGGTGCAGCCACTCTGGAAAACAGTATGGAGGTTCCTCAAAAAATTAAAAATAGATCTACCCTATGACCCAGCAATTGCACTACTAGGGATTTATCCAAGGGATACAGGTGTGCTGTTTCGAAGAGACACATGCACCCCCATGTTTATAGCAGCACTATCAACAATAGCCAAAGTATGGAAAGAGCCCAAATGTCCATCGATGGATGAATGGATAAAAAAGATGTGGTGTGTGTGTGTGTGTGTGTGTGTGTGTGTGTGTGTGTGTATAATGGAGTATTACTCAACAATCAAAAAGAATGAAATCTTCCCATTTGCCACTACGTGGATGGAACTAGAGGGTATTATGCTAAGCCAAATTAGTCAGTTAGAGAAAGACCAATATCATATGACTTCACTCATATGAGGACTTTAAGAGACAAAACAGATGAACATAAGGGAAGAGAAGCAACAATAATATAAAAACAGGGAGGAGAACAAAACATAAGAGACTCTTAAATATGGAGAACAAACAGAGGGTTACTGGAGGGGTTGTGGGAGGGCAGATGGGCTAAATGGGTAAGGAGCATTAAGGAATCTCCTCCTGAAATCATTGTTGCACTATAAGCTAACTAACTTGGATGTAAATTTAAAAAATAAATTTTAAAAAAAAGAAAGAAAGCCTGTCTGTGGTAAGCAAAGGATAAAGAAACTCCGAGACAAGCAGAGTTAAGGAACAGAAAGACTTGTGATGCTAGTCGTTGAATCTCTAGAAATCCCTGTGGACAGCTCCACTCCCCGACTCCCCTCTTACTTTAGCTAACATATTCTGTTTTGCTTAGGTGAGTTCAGGTTGGATTTCCATCACTGCAACAAAAAAAAAAAAAAAAAAGATTTCTAACGAATACCCTGCCATTCAGTTTCTCATTCATTCCTGATCACCCTAATAAGCAGTACAGATTATAGCTTTTCATGTGCCATTTTAACACATTTGAATACATTGAACACAGTTTTACATTTTGATTTAAACTTGATTAGCTATCCAGGTATCTACTGGGCTCCTCATGAATGGGTTAGAGAACAGATGTGCTTTGATGAAAAGGAGTCAGGAAGTTCTGAAGCGGGAAAGGAAGTCATGTAAGGACAGGAGGCAGCCAGGGAGGAGAATGAGGACTATGGAGAGTCTGGTAAAAAAAAGGGTCCCTTAAAAGAGGGTGACCCCTCAAATATATGTCAACTCTTCCAAAACACTATGTAGGAGGGAACCTGCAATGGTCAACAAAAGCAGGGAGGGGAGAAGAAAGTATGGGTGGCCAGGGAAATTGGGGAAGGAGTAAAAGAGATTAACATGTATTCAGTACCAAATACGTGCCAGACACCGTGCTGGCTGCTTTAGGTGTATTATCGCTTATAACCACAAAAGGCTCAAAAATGTCAAATAATTATTAGCCTCAGGAGGCAGGTTCAGGATCCAAACCCAGATCTGTTTGCTCCCAAAGCCACACTCCGATGTGGGCCTCTGTCTGGATTCCAGGATCTGCTCACTGGGAGAAGGTGGGGCTTGCCATCCAGGGCAGCAGAAGCAGGTCAGCTCCAGAGTGACTTCAGGTCTCAACCCGCACACAGGGCTGCCTCTGTCTTCCTTGGAATGGAAGAAAGCCCCAGGAGTCTCCTGGTGGATTGCTGGAGCCTGGGGCATCTGAGGACCTGACAGGATTAGGGGTTGGGAGAGGGGGAATATTTCTATGGAGTTAGGTTGTCAAATACTGGGGAGGTGTTCAAGAAGGGCACTAGTGTATACAGAGATGGGTGTGATCATAATCTTTTCTCTTCGTCCCCACCAAAGCCAATGGACTGTTCGCAATGAGGGGAAAAGTAAAAGGGAATAGCGTTTTCATAAGGACTGGTTGACTCCGGAAGTAAGGAATCTGGTTCCATATTATATAATCTAAAAATGCCCCCACCACCTACCCCCACCCCCACGCACAGGAGAAGGAAAGGGGAAAAAACCTCCCAGAAATCACAGTCAAGGCAAATGCAGCGAAATGGCTCACTGGTTACTGTGGCAACCGACTCTTCCCTGCTCCTGCTGCTTATCCCACGATCCCTCTGTCACCCTATTTTTAGACTGAAGACAACGAATGAAAATGGCTTTAAAATATTTTTTTTTCTTTTCTGTATGTTTAAGACATGCATAACCTTTTTAAAAAGACTCAGAAGCCCAAGCTCCAGCGTAGGGGCAAGTCTCCTCGTGCTGATATGAGGTGACCCTCATTTCTCTGAGACCTCGGACCACTGAGTGAGGAGGGTGCTGGGTTTCTCATGAGTTAAGGGGCAACAAATAAGGAGGAGAAACCTTGGAAGATTGGACCGGACATAAAGAGTGCAGTGACACATGCAAAGTAAGGCAGAGAACCAAGGTCATTGAAAATAATAATAAAATAATAATTTTTGAGGAATAAGAGGAGTTTTGAATTATCTGGCCAAGAGTGACTATGTAACTCACCTCGCCTTCACGTTAGTTTTCCTCATCTATAAAATAAAGGTGATGGTGGTCTTCCAGATTTTTGAAGACCTCCAAGACTCTTTAAAGCTCTCAAATCTATGATCGTATCATTTTAAATGTTGGTCTCATCAACCTTGCAAAGCAGCCAAATTGTAGGAATCTACTAGAGTTTTCCTGAGAAACAGCCCCAAATCTTGTTACGATTTCATTTTGTTTCAGCTGTGATATTTGGGAAATGGTATTGCAGACGATCTCTCTCTTTTATTCTGAAGGAAACACAATTAAAAAAAAAAAAGCCTCTTACGCTGGTGAAGATGCGAAATGGAAAAATGTAAATGCCTTTTCTTCCTATAAAATACTGAATGAACGCAACGTACACTTAAGTTGTTTTAAAGAGAAAAGTGGCCTTCTACAATTCAATGGCAAATAAATTATCAACTAAAATGCAAAGCAATAGGCTTTCTATGTGGCAGAAAATAGAGCAGGGCTGGAGGAAGGGAAAAGTTGGAGAATGCTCACTGAAGGAGGAGAAAAATCTAAACTAGATATAAGTCACATGTTTTATTTAGTTGGTTCCGCACAGCGGTGGAAAGGGGCCCATGTGTCCAGACAGATAGGGAAGCTCAGTAATAAGGGGCCTCCCCACTCTTTCCCAGGTCAGGGCTGGGGAGAGAAGTCTTTCCCATAGATGGCTGATGGGAGATACTGAGGGACATGTTGGGTTAGCCGAGGCCCAGAGCAGGGGTTCTCAGTGTCCATCATGCATGAGCATTACTGAAGTGCTAGTTACAAGTGCAAATTCTCATACGCAGCACTTTGCAGTAACCTGGCCTTTATTACCATTCACCTGGCCAATGCCTATTTTCTGATTGGTTTCGGTTTAGATGTCCCTGCCACAAGGAGGCCTTTTTCATCATTTCCTAGGGTTTAGGTGCCTTCTCACGTGATATCATCACACCCAGAGCTTGTCCTTTTGTCATTTTTATTATACCTGCAACCATTTGTTTAATATCTGTGTTACATACTGGACTGTAAAGGCTATAAGCTTCCCACAGGACATGTGCCATCGCTGTCTTATTCATCACTGCATCCCTAATAACGAACACAGGGCCCAGTATACAGTAGGCACTCAAGAAGTATTCGCTGAATGAATAAACACAATGAAGCGCAGTGGTGCCATGTGGAATAGTGTCCTCCTACCATTTATGTCTACTTGGGACCTCAGGATGTGACCTCACTAAATCCAATGACTGGAGTCCTTGTAAGAAGGCCATATGAGAGGCCGAGATTGGAGTAGCACATCTACAAGCTAAGGAACACCAGGGCGACTGGCGACCACCAGCAGCTCGGAGAGAGGCCTGGGACAGATCCTCCCCCAGAGTTTCCAGAAGGAACCAACCCTGCTGACATCTTCATTTTGGACTTCTGGCTTCCAGAACTGTGAAGAATGTCACCTAGTTCGTGGCTGATTGTTTTGGTAGCCCTAGGAAACCAATACAATTAGCCTTTCCACTCACTGCTCCTTCTGTCTATTTTCATACTCTCTCTGTATTCCTGTCATACATACCACCAAAACTCTCCTATTTCCTGCCCCAACGAGGCAGTTAGAAGTAACAGAAATCCAAACTGGCTTTAAAAATAAAATATTTATTGTTCATGACCTGCAAAGTACAGAGTGAGATGAGCTTCAAGGCTGACAATGAGGAATCAATTTCTTTCCAGCCTTTCTGCTTTGCCTTCCAAAATGTAAGCTTTACCGAAAGTTGGCTCCCTCCCATGGTCACAAGGTGCCTACCTACAAGTCTCTGGAATGCACCGCTTTCATCTAGTATATTCATTATTTATTTCTGTGCAACAAATGACATCAAGCCTAGTTCTTTTTTTTTTAATGTTTATTTATTTTTGAGACAGAGAGAGACAGAGCATGAACGGGGAGGGTCAGAGAGAGAGAGGGAGACACAGGATCCGAAGCAGGCTCCAGGCTCCGAGCTGTCAGCACAGAGCCTGACGCGGGGCTCGAACTCACAGACCGTGATATCATGACCTGAGCTGAAGTCAGATGCTTAACCAACTGAGCCACCCAGGTGCCCCAAGCCTAGTTCTTTTTTTTTCAAAAATAAAAATAAAAAGCCTTTTATTTTTAAAAAAAATTTTTTAACGTTTATTTATTTTTGAGACAGAGAGAGACAGAGCATGAACAGGGGAGGGGCACAGAGAAAGGGAGACACAGAATCTGAAACAGGCTCCAGGCTCTGAGCAGTCAGCACAGAGCCCGACGCGGGCCTCGAACTCACGGACCGCGAGATCATGACCTGAGCTGAAGTCAGACGTTTAACCGACCGAGCCACCCAGGCACCCCAAGCCTAGTTCTTTAAAGCGACACTGATCACTGTCTCTTGAAGTTAATGTAGATGTAGAATTCGGAAGTAGTTTGCTTACAGGATCCTAGTTAGGTGTCTCTCAGGAAGCTGCGGTCAGATGGGAGCTGAAGTTGCAGATACTAAAGACCCGTCTAGAGCTGGCGGATTCACTTCCAAGGTAGTTTGCTCACATGGCCAGTAGACTGCCAACAGCTGGCAAGTTTAGCACCTCTGTATGTGGGCTTCTCCACGGGACTTCAAGGTTCTTTCTTCATGACAGTGGCTGGATTTCCTCAGAGCAAGAAATCAAAGAGAGCAGGAAAGAAGCTACAATCCCTTTAGCCTCAAAAGTCACATACCATTACTTCCATAGTATTCTATTGTTCACACAAGTCAGCCACAAATCAATATGGGAGGAGACTACCTAAGGCCATGGATAGCAGAAGGGACCCATGGATACGTCTGAGGGACTAGATACCACATCAGTGTCCTGGAGAAGCAAGTTTGATTTGCTTCCTGGACTTCTGCTCATGCAAATTAGTGAACTGCTTTCCCAGAAAACTTGATTCATGCCTAATTGGCCCATTCTCAAACTAGAAAATGTAGCTAGGGCTTGATATTTAGCTCAATTAAGCCTGAACTACACACCCCACTATCTGGACTACACAGGGTAGAGAGGTATGAACATGCAAATGAAAATCTGGGTAGACATCAGGAGAAGGGGGAATGTGTTGAGGAAACACCATTGTATTCACTAATCCAGTGGCTTGGCCCCAGAAACTTCTATTTCAATGACTTGTATGTCTGTATGAAGAAATAAGGACTTTAAAAAAAAATACAACTGTAATGCCATCATCATAACTTTAAAAATTAACATGAATTCCTTATCAACATCAGATGTCCAGGCAGCATTAAATGTCCCTAAATATCGAATAGTTTTATATAATGTTTATGTTACTTGGTTTGGTTTTTTAAATTTTGTTTTAATCAGGATTCAAAGTCCAAACACCGCATTTTGGTTGATGTCTTCAATCTCATTTAACCTATACATTTCCCCACATATCTTTTTTCAATGCACTTTATTTGGTAAAGAAATCAGGTCATTAATCCTATAGAATTTCTCACAGTCTGGATTTTGCTGAATGCGTTCCCATGATTTCATTTAACATGTTCCTCTGTCCCCTATTTTCCCTGAAAATTAGCAGTTAGAGCTAAAGACTCATCTGAATCGGGCTCTGGTTCTTTTGCCAAAATACTTTATAGATGGCACTGTGTATGACAACCTGCATTTGAACAAATTCATATTTAACAAATACGCCCTTTTAAAGGAAGTCATTTCTCATTATCAAAACTAATGGCATTGATATTAGATACTTATATGGAGAGGAAGAAGCTTTACAGTGTGACTATAAAACTAGCTTACATCAGAATCAACTGCAAAGACTAATTTAAACAGATTGCTGGGTCCCCTTCACAGAAATCTTTATTCAGTACATACGAAATAAGGCCTGAGAATCTGCATTAATACAAGCTACCAGATGATTCTCATGCTACTTTACTCAGAATGACATTTTGTGAACCTTTAGAACCTTTAGAACATGATGGTTTAGAGAGAGGCTCTGAGATCCAAGTACCTAAGATTGAATTCTGGTTCTGCCACATACCAGCTGAACAGGATTGAAAAAAACTACTTCATCTCTGTGTGCCTCAATTTCTTCATCTGTAAAATGGGGTTGATAATACTACCTACCTGAGATAATACACATAAGCCTTAGCATTGAGCCTTGTGAATTGTCACCATTCAATAAATGGTGGTGGCGGCAGTCTAATCATTAAAACGATTATTGTTAATATTATTATCCCTTTGATGGTTTTATAATCTGCAATCAGGGCATAAGAAATTACTGCAACTTAAAAGTGATGAGGAACTGCCTGGGAGGCCTGTGGTCCTTGAGACAGGAGTCTTTGGTCAAGTGTGACTATAAATTATTTCAACGTGGAAAATAGGAAAGACATTGTTTCTATTTAGAGTCAGAAGTGTTCTTCCAAATGGAACAGTGAGAAACCAATCCTTCCCACCACAAACACCCGGTCTGCCTCATAGATGGCTCAATAACTTGTCCCAATATCACAGATAAAGGGACTCTTCTCTCACCCATCACCAGAACAGTTTTAACATTGTGCCACATGGGAAGACACAAAGACAAATGGACCAAAAAAATCATACAAAGGTATTGAAGAGAAATTTAAAATGAGAGGAGAAGCAATGAGTATTTTGGAGTTAAGATTAAGAATACTTTTTAACTTCACTGGTCATTGTAAATAAATGCTGAGCATTCCCTGGGTCACTGTAACTTCTTTGGTTTTACCGTTACTTGATAAGATCACCAGTCCAAAGCAAACTGAAGGGAATTCAGGCCAATCTGGGAGAGGACAACACTGAAGAAAGAAGCAGATAACACAGGAATAGTCATGAGACTTGAGGTGAAATTAAGAAGAGGTTACTAATCCCTAGCGATGAGGACTAAGAGGTCAAAGTAAGAATCATATACACACACACATATACGTATATGTATATGAAACTGAACTAGAGAGTACTGTTGGGAATACAGAGTAATGGCTAACAGTCAGCAGGCCCAGTTTTTAATTATGTTTCTACTGCTCATGGGCTGTGTGACCTTGGAGTAGCTACACAATCTGTCTGAGTCTCAATTTCTTCATATAGAATGATGAAAATAATAATATTATTATTATTATTACAATTATAATTTTTACAGGAATAATCGTGGACTGTATGCCCCACCCAGAGTCTCTTAGGCTGCCACAATTTTCACTCAGCCTAAAGAACATAACTCCCAATCACTGTGGTTGTAAATTAAGTAAAGGGAAAATAAGCTTGCCAGTTGTAGGAAATACTCTCAGAAGTAATGATCGTAATGAATCTGCTTTAAAGAGGCAGGAAGATTAAGGCATGATGACTTAGAGAAAGGCTGTCAAAAGCTGTAAAGAGTCTGAGATTTTCCCCTCTGTGCAAGCAAACTAGGGAGCCCACCAGTTACATGGACGGAAGACAAAAGATTTCTGGGTTAGAGACAAAGGACTTTATTAAAGCACACAGGAAACATGAGTACCACCGTATTTCCATCAGTTCTCCTTGCCCTCGAGTCCAACAGGGGTGACACGATCAGGCCAGATGATATCTGCATACACAGTGGGTGGCTTTACAGGGAGGAACCCAAGATCTAAAACCCAGAACTTTTTCCTTTCATTTTTAATTTTATTTGAGAAAGAATGCTAGTGAGGGAGAGGGGCAGAGGGGGAGAGAAAGAGAGAGAGAGCGAGAGCAAGAGCGAGAGAGAGAGCGAGAGCGAGAGCGAGAGCGAGAGAGAGAGAGAGAGAGAGAGAGAATCCTAAGCAGGCTCCATGCTCATCATGGAGCTTGGCCAACATGGGGCTCGATTCCCCAACATGGGGCTGAGATCATGACCTGAGCCAAAATCAAGTGTCTGATGCTTAAGTGACTAAGTCACTCAGGTGCCCCTAAAGCCCAGAAGTTTTTAATCAAGCTGCAAACATTGCAGCAAACATAAAAGAAAGATATTTAAAAGTAATGTAAACTAAAAGGAGCCATAATGAGTATTTTGAAGTTAGTTGGTCCACTTCCACCAGGGGGCAAGTAGCTACGAGATAGTCACGCTATAGTCACCTGGACCTACCCAGCTGCCTGTGTAACTAGCTATAAAAGCTGTTTAGTATCAGGAGATGGATAAACCTTGCAATCTGGCATACTTGGCAAGAATGTATAGAAATGTTCAAGGCCCATAGCAGACTGCCTCTACCAACTGAGCACTCACACTAACTCAGTGCCTTCTAAGTCCCAATCAGTCTGCTAGAGGCTTAATGAAAATTTTTGCTGGTACTTTCTCATTCATTCAGAGCTGGAGCGGCCCATCATCAGGAGAGGAAGATAAGTCAGGGTCTTCAAAATGTACACTCAACATCAACTCACCACGTATCTAAAGAACATGAGTATTACTTAAACAACACAGGATACCCACAAGTAACTTCAGTTAAGGTTTCCACCGTAAGCTCAATTCTGAGATGTCTTTTATAAGTTCCTAACAAAAACACAGTGAAGATCACTGATGCTTAAGAAAGAGAAAATGTGGCTATTTTTTCGTTCTCCTAGAATTTCTTTCCATTCTCCATTTATTTCCTGTAGAATTTCTAAGCAATATCACATCATCTTAACAGATAGCTATATACCTGAACACTGTTCTAGCTCTTTATAGAACGGTGTCACAAACTCTGATTTAATACCAAGCCCTCATTTTGCAAATCAAAACTTTGTATAGATCATATTAAATAAAGAACATCTTATTTAGTTGAAGATAGGCCAACTATCTTGATCAACTTCCCCAAAGATTCACAACATTTTTTTTTTAGATTTAGCTCCAGGAAGACATTTGTCCAATATGCTTATTTATATTAGATATGAGAGATATGTAACACAATGTGCTTTTCTTTTTGCCTTGGCTATGGGAAAACCTGGAACTAAGTCTTGGACTTCATGTAGACATTCTCCTCAGTCCAAGTTTTCTGGAATAATTATTCAATGCCCTTCATTGTTTGTCTTTATCCTTGTATTTTTATTTCAGTGGTTTTAACAAATTATGGTACATTGTCTCAAATCATTTTTTTGAAAGTAGGCAAAGTAACAAATGAATGAACAAAACCATCCAAGTTCTTGAATTAAAAAAAAATTATTATTGTTAATATTTTGCCAAAGTACCCATGAAGTTTTTTCAGTTTAAGGCATAATCCTCAAATTAGTTTAAGACTGAAAAAATGTAAATTGAGCTTCCAAGAGTTATTTAGCATGCCTTATATTATGAATTTTCCTGACTGTGCTTTTATTGGGGTTTAATCAGAGACCATTGTAAGAAATTCTAATCTGGGTTCTAAGCATTTGACATTATTAAACAGCTGAGTGAAAGAGAACATAAGAGCTGCAAAGTAGAAAATGCATTTATTTTTAAATTGAATAACATTATAAATGCAACAACTTTGAAATGCTAAGAAGCATTAGGCAGTTCCATCAGCTCCTGCTTCATAAGGTCTAAATGAAGCTGGAGAGCGACTTCTGAGAAGCCAAGGGGTTAAGGATCTGGTGTCCATCCAAGGCAATTCCCAGGAATAATATAACATAAGTTCCAAGGCATAAGTGAAAGAGTGTCTGAGGTTTACTCTACTTGCTTCTAGGTTTGCCCAAAGTTCATCAGTGATAGGTGATAGGTTAGTCATGGGCCAGTCATTGCACAGGCACTCTCTCCTCACCATGCCAAGGCCTAGAATGTGCCTGAAACTATGAGGTTGGCCATGAATATCCCCTGGGGAGAACCACATCAGCCCAGCACCTCTTATGGAGACTCTACCTTGAGCTAGGCTCTTCCTAAAGAGCAGAGGAATGGACTATCATGAGTATGCTCAGCCTGGGAACAACCTAAATCCTCAAAGACAACACAACTTGCCTGAGACCCCAGGTCTCTGGGTGGCCTGCATGAGAGCAAAGACTCAGCCATCAGTCTACAGGGCAGCAAACACACCCACCTGATACAAAAGTTGGACAGTCAGCATCCAATCCTGACATCACCTGAGTCTTTAACTCCATCTGAGGGTTTAGCAGGGAAAAATGAAACCCATAAAAATAATTTTAATGATTTTAACCTTTAATTTAAAAAGTAAACATTTGTCATCCAGTAGATGGGTTACATCGTGCAGCAAACCGGAAAAACAAAACAAAATTTAACAACTAGCAGCTAACTAGAATGGTTGAGAAATAACCATCCTCTATACTGAGGGAGGCTGCCTGTACAGCACCCTCTGCTGAACCAAGCGGTCCCTACAACCCTTCGAATCTTCTGGCTCCTCTGGTCCTTTCTACTGAAATGTTAATCCTGCTAAGGTGCCAGCACATGAGAGACAAGTTATGTGGATTTCAAAAGGAGGCTCTTGTAAACGAAGTCTTCGGTCTCCAGTGAGAAAGGGTTTACATTTATCTGAAAAAGGACTGTACCTGTGAGGGAGAGGTTTTTCCAGACACATCTCAAATTACACTGCCTTGGGCAGGAGGACTTTGTTCAGGTCAGATTTAGGGCTACAGAATACTCCAGGGATAACACATGATGGGCTGAAAAAATAATAATTCCTGTCTCTAACTCAGAGAAGCACAAAAAAGATCTCAGGTAAGAAAGATCACTACCGGGAAGAGAGTACTTTTAACTAATATTCAAAATGACATGAAGAGTTGGGTGGTTCAACTTGACAAATATATATGGAGATCCTCTCAGGAGCTTACTATGCAATACTGGCGTATACAATTAGTAGGATGTAATGCCTACCCTCAAGGTGCCCAGTCTAATAAGAGAGATAGACATGTAAATAATGCAATGTGGTACATGCTATGATAGCTTTATGTACAAAGTGCCATCATCAGAAGGGAAAGAGTAAAGGAGTCTACTTCAAACATCGTAAGTGTGAAAAAGACATCTTCACTCTAGAATTCTGAGATCTCAAATAAAGGAAAAAAAATTAATGAGGCTGGTACCAGATAAGGGGGAAAATGGCGAAATGAAGCAAAAAGGAGGGCTGTAATTTAAATAGGACCTATTGCAAAAGGATTTTTGCTTTCGCCTCTTAAACTAGAAGCCATTTCAGACACATAATTATGAACTGTATTACAAGAATAAAAAAATAAACAGAGCATGGAAGATGATAGTGCAAGTTAATATTGGAACTTAATATCCATGAAACCTTGGCCATTCAGTACATTTAGGGTTAGGGCCAGGAAACCAGAAGGTGAACAGAAAGAGAAAATTACAAAATCAGATGAAAGCATTACTGAATATTTCAATAGAAGTGGAACTAAGGCAATGGCACAAAAGGCAGAGCTGCAGAAGCAGATGATTTATTAACAGAGCTACTAAATTCTGTGTCAAGGATAATTCCAAGTTACAAAGACTGAAGTTAAGGGAGAGTGAAGTGGAAAGTACAGAGAATGGGGAGTTTAAAGACTAGATTCTAGTGTTAGCTCACTGCTAACAAATAAGGAAACCATTATGGACTTTGGTTTCCATATCTATAAAGAGAGGAGGTATATTAGGGACTCTCTAAGTTTCCTTCCATCTCATAAAAAAATGGTAGGACCGAACATGGATAAAGTAAGTATAGTGCTCATTCATTCATTTCATTTCAACAAATGTGGAGCACATGGCATGCACCAGGCCCATGGGGACAGAGTGGGAAATAAGATTCTACTCTGGCAGGGAAGACACTTGAAAATACTGTTAATTCTGCCGTTGAGTGCTGTGGTAGCCAGCCTCCCAAATGGCCCCCGTGATCTCTGTTTTGCATATTCACACCCTCATGGAATTTGTTCCCACATTTTACCAGAGGTGGTCTATGTGACCAACAGTATACAGCAGAGATGACGGTGGGTCACTTTTATTAGGTTATAAAAGACTGCAGCCTCAGTCTTGGGTACTCCCCTTCGCCCTCACCTGTCTGTAACTCTAGCTCCAGCTCTCACATACTTAGATCTCTTGCCCTGGGGGAATCCAGGTGCCCGGATCTGAGCAGCCCTCTGGTGAAGACCTGAAGCCTTCAGCCTTCAGCCTTCAGCCACTAAGGAACTGAAGCCTGCTAATAATCACATGAATGAGCAGAGAAGCTCAAGTTTTTCCAGTCCCAGGGGACCCTTTAGATGACTGTAGCCCGGGCTCAACGGCTTGACTGCAGCCTTGGGAGAGACTCAGCCAGAGCCTCCCAGAAACTGGGTGAGATCATAAACATTTGCTTTTACGCTGCTAAATTTGGTGGCAATTTGTTGTACAGACATAGATAACTAATGTAGGTATCTTCCACACTCACACATACACACGTGATTGGTTTTAGTCTGAATTGCTTAAGAGTTAAAATACATAGAATTGTAGAACTGAGACTCAAGAAAGTTAATGGGATACTACTGAAAATAGACCAGGGACTAGAACCCATGTCTTTTGATTTATGCTTGACGTTCCTTTCACTATACCATGCCGACTCCCCGTAATAGATTAATTTCATAGATAAAGAAATAAGGTCCCCGTGGATTAAGTAATTTGCTCAAGATTCTACAACAAGCAAGTAGCTGAGCCTCTGCACTAACCTATTGAACATGATTCCATTCTTTATAATAATCTTTTTCCCACTCTCAAGCTTCACTGACCTTGAGATAATTAGCTGAATAAAGATTAAAAGAAACCAGAGCTCTCCTTAAAGAGTAAGCTGGGGTGTTTGCCTCGGGCCTTTAATAGAGGTGAGCTCTATCTTGGTGATTTGTATTTCACAACATACTCATCCATTTAGTCAACAAGTTTTTGTTTGGTTGGTTGGTTTTTTTGACACCTGCTTTAAGCATAGTATAATCTATGGGTTGTAAGGAATATAAAGCACTGGGACTGAAAAGTCTAATTAGGGATAAAAGACAAATACAATGAAAAATTACAATAAAATCAGTATGTTTGCCTACTAAATAAACAATGGGAACAATATGTACAAAAAGCATTTAAAAAGAACTGCAGACTAAAAATAATAAAGAACAAAGGAAACCCATTGGTTCCTGGTTAAATCCTACCTGAATCTCAGGCAATAGAATCTAGACCTAGAAATTCCCACTCATTCCCTAAATCTCTTTCTCCCTGGGGGCCATATTCCATTAATTACCATTGCAAACACCATGGGCCTCTGAAGACACTACTTCATTGTTTTGGGTGTGACTTGGCTGTCTGGCTAAGGAATTTGAACTCCATTTCTATAACGGTTGAAAGTTTTTGAGCTACAATTGCATCAGGAATGAGAATTGAGGAACATTAATGTCAACACAGCACCCACAGGTTCATACCAGGTCAGCTGGGCAGGACTGCCCCCTTGTGACAGGCATGGGCTGCAAGCCCTATGAAGTGGAAACTAGAAAGGGATAGTGGGAGTTTAGCAGTGCTTGACTGGCTGGGAGCTGAAAGCTTTTTCACGCCTGGCTTAAAGGGACCTTGTTTTAACTTGATAGAGTATGGAGACAAATGTAGGCCTTTTAAGAAGATCAATATGGCCCCAGGTTCTCAGTATGTTTAGCTGTCTGTCTCTCTTGTCACAAAGCCACACTGAAGATATCAGGAACTACGCATTTGCCCATTCAAGCATATGTTTATTTTCAAAGAGAACTGTAAGAGGAGGACTGGCAAAAGTAAATAGGGAAAATTCCAAGGAGCAACGAAAAAAATATTTGAGGTATGCATGTTCTTCAAGACAGTAGATGGGAAGGAGCCCCTCTCCACTCCTAAGGGCTTCTTGAATTTATGTCCCAAAGTGTATTAGTTATATCCTCCTTAGTACCTGTCCATCCTTCTGTATTCTGTCCATTTGGTAAATGACAGGACTCAACTCAGTCCAAAGCCATTAAGCCATCCTAGACTCTTCTCCTTCTTCCTTCCTACCTCCCAATCAATCACTTCGCACTGTCAATCCCCCTTCCTGAATACTTGTCCATCTCTCCAATCTGTGTCCTTCCCTTCATATTTACTATGTCAGTCTTGGTTCAAACTCCCATTCTCTCAGCCCCACATTAAGCACGTTTCTTGAAAAGGACAGGTGTTTCTCAAGGTCAGTGTTCCATGACTATACCAGTCAGAGTCCCACAGGAAACTGGATCACACTCCAAAGTGGCAACTGAAGATATTTGAGTGAAGGACTATTTACAAAGTTGAAGGCAGAATCCAGGAAGTAACAAAGGATGACAACAATCCTTCCCTAGACAAGCAATAGCAGGAAGTCGTTACCACTGCTGTGTCTAAAGGGACAAGAGGAACTAGACAAGAGGTCTAGTTCATAGCTCTACAACCCAGAACAAGCTATTCTGGAAAAGGGATCTCCCAACTAGAACTGTGACATCAGGCAGAGCTATTGGCAAACTGAGACTCAACGGAGGGGGTTATAAATTTCCTGCCCTGTCTGTGTGTCCACCCCCTAATCCCCTACTGCACCTTCCCCCCCAACTCCCCCTCACCACCACTGACTGAACCCAACAAGAAGCCAAAGGGCAGGGGGCATTTTCAGAGGTCAGCCTCCTTGAGTCAGGATAGAGAAAGGGTGGAGAATAGATCTGGAGGGACAAAAGGAGAATAGCCACCACAAAGCCGTTTCACAGTATTCATCTGCATATTAAAATACTTTTAAAAGAACTCTGGCAAAGAAATTCCTTTAAATTTGTTCTACTCAGTGTTTTCCTGATCTTTCAGCATCTAATCTTTCTGCACCTGATTGCCACCAGATATTACTTCCCTGCTTATATCAGTCAATGGTTCCCATCATCCATAGAACAAACACCCCTCCCTAACCTTATACCATAAGCCCAGCCTCAGCCTACACAGACACCACACCATCACTGACTCCTACCTATTCTCTAAGGTCATCTCCCTCCCAACAATGCATACTCCAGCCTTCCTGAACTGCTTGTGGTTTCATGATCCCATGTTGTCCTTCTACCTAGAATGACACAATGATCCTAAGACCTGCATTAACATGAGTAAGTGGGTTCTCTTCGAACAAAAACCTTTTCTGATGCAGCAGACCAGATTACACCTATTTTTGTGCTAGGCTTTAAGCCTAATCTGTTTTAATACTTATCTATCACACAGTATTAACTATTTGTATAATATTTGTCTCTTCAAATTAGGTTGAAGAATTTCTTGATGTCAGAGATCATGATAATATAGTTTTGTATCCTGTTGCCCAGCACAATGACCAGCACACAATAGGTGCCCAGAAATATTTGTTGAAGAAATTCCTCCTCTGTGTAAGAACCAAATGGGTGGTCGGCAATCAGAGGTGGGATCTTTCCATGATACACCCCCAAGTCATAAGTAGAAGCGATTTGAAAAATGTCTGTAACTTGTATTCCTTGTATTTGTTTTGTTATTCTTGCCTATACAGAACCAACAACTAAAAAAAAAACAAAGAAAAGACAAAAGAACTTATTTCTTGAACAACTCCTAAATACCTGCCTGCAAATGCCAATACCAGGAATTGTGGTAGGGACTCCCCTCAAACAGGTCAGCACACAAGTGCCCTGAAGAGAGATTGTGTTTTCACAATCTTTGCCTTTCTCTGAGTTTCCTGCACTAGACTGATTATACACTCAGCTATTCTCAGGTAAATCTGTACCTGAAACAACTGGCCCATAGGGTCAGACCTAGGTCCAGATTTTTCCAGATGGTCTTCTAAAAGTATTGCCAGCTTGTTATGGATACAACCCCAGACACCTTCCAAAAGGGTGAGAGTTGTTGGTACAGCCAGCCACGGACCTCACTGTAGCACAGAGTGATGGGAAAAGCACTGGATTGTGAGACAGGCAGGAAAAGGATGGGGGTAATGTTTCAAATCCTAACTCTGCCTCTTACTGGCTGTATGACCTTGGCCAGGCTACTCCATGTTCTGTTTCCCCATTTGCAAAATGGGAAGAAGACTTGCCTCACATGGTTCTTGTCAGGACTAAATGGGATAAATCCGAAAGAGATTATTAGTAAGAACCCAATGAATTTTTGTTTCCCTTGTTACTATCTTAATTATCTCCTTTGAGAGGCTGCCTTTCTAATTTTGGAAGGAAGCAGGTGACTTGGATAGGTGTGACGAGGTATGCTACCTTGTTTGTTTAAATTTCTAAAAAATACTTAATTTCAAAGCTCCCTTATGGCAATTCTGTGACAGAAATAAAACTAGGCAGTTGTTGCTATGCAACATCAGTAGTTTGCCGAGGGACTGGATATATCTTTGCTGTTACTTATCTTTAGTTGAATTGTGAGCAACATTTTTTCTGACTACCCAGCGTTATCCTCTTCTTATTACGTAAGGGGTGATGGTTGGGATGAGAGATGGGCGAGGAAGTGCTGCACTGAGGCTCCCTGGACAATGGCTGCCGCATGGCCATCTCCCTGCTGGATGTTTTGTGTCCTCTTTCCATTTTTTTGTGGTTTTTCCTCAATCTTGTCTTCCATTTTCTTCACTTTAATAAAAGAAGATACTGCTTCTTTGAGCCCTTTTCTTGACCGCACCCCTCTCCTCTTTGCTTTGGTGCTGGAACTTTGTCCCTTTTGGAGCAGTTAATATTAGGATTTATTTTAAGAACTTACTCATAGCCAGTCCATCCAATAAATGTCCCTACTTTTCACTTAATGAAAGACACATCAAAATTAATATGAGGCCTTTTGTAAAATATTTAACGTTATGCACTTATCCGCACCCTCTGCACTGGTGTGCGATCCTCATGTTTTCCATTTTTTTTTTCAGAATTTTCCTCCTTAAAATCAAAACAAACAAACAAACCAAAACAAAAACAAAAACTCTGCAGCCCAACAGATCTGCAGTAAAATTCCTAAATGTGTCTTGTTCCCAAGCCCTTCCCTTCCATCACTGACTCTTCCTCTCTTTCCATGTCTGCTTTTTCAAACCACTGAGCCTGGTGTTTCTATTCCTCTTGCTTGGATTCACCTGACCCTTCTGCTGCTTCCCATCCTGATCTCACTGGCAGTGACTTATTGAAATGCTGGGGAGGTGCGGGAAAAGAATTCACAAGAATTCAAAGGGGGGCTATTCTCCAGGATTCTGTGACCAGGTCTGAGGAAGAACTTCCAGGGTTAGGAAGCATCCTGGGGAAGGGGTAAGTATTCTGAAGATGTATTTCAAGCTAGAAGGACTTACCCTGTGCTGGAAGAAATGAGGAAGCCACAACAGAACATGCTAATTTTGAAGGAATGGCAGAATTTCATGTTGATTCCTCTCCTACCTCTGTCCTACCCCCTCTCCTGCCAGTGTGTCTCTGCATTGTATTTCTGCCCCCAGTTGAAGTAGATTTGCCTTTTATTTGCCTCATTCAGCTTTTCTAGGATCTTCTATGTAGAAGATAAATGGTCAGGACCGAGAGGAACCTCTGAGGATATGTAGGCTAACTCCCTCATTCCAAACCAGAAGCCCAGAGACCAGGAGAGATTGGCTAAAGTCACACAGCTTGCTAGTGTTACAAGGAGAGAGGGACCCATGTCCCAGGCCCCAGCTCTCCAACTAATGGACTGACTGACTAAAAGAAAGCCTTAGAAGGTAGAACTTTAAAGGAAGGCTTTGTTTCATTGTCTAATTCATGTCTAGTCAGAGAATGGTGAAGTCTCTTTAGTCTTGGACAGAGTAAATGGAAGACTCGAAGTAATAATGGGCATAGTTCTGGGTATAGAGATTGTTGGTGAGTTTTAAATCACCTGTTATAAATGGGTTCTTGTTTTTCATATCAGTATATCCTGCCCTATGGGCTTCAACAAACATTTATGTAGCAAACACGTATGGAGCACCTGCTGTTTCCACATACGGCGTTGGGTACTGGGGTACAGGGATGCAAAGAATATGATTCTGACCCAGCCCTCAAAATGTTTGCGGACTAACGGCTGAGCAAAATCTCCAATGAAACAGGACAAAAGACAGAGTCATGTGGGAAATGCTTTTTTTCACACAGAGAAGGAATGATTAATCCTCCCTGTGAGGAAGAAGATGGTTTCACAGAGGAGGTGGCTTTTGAGCTAGGCCTTATGGGATCAACACGAAAGCGGCAAACAGGCAGAAAGGGAGTAAGGCACCCCATGTGGCTGAGGCGGCACATGCGGACCAAGAGGAGGCCACGACAAGCAGAGCATCTGTGGTCCTGGGCGACAGGGGTAGTGGCGCAAAGAGAGTGTGTAAAGGGAGGTAGGAGATTAGGCTGAAAGCATAGATGGGCCGGACCACAGTGGGCCTCATACACCCATGACAGGGGTTTGAGTAATAAATAACGTGTAAGATTCATTTACATGTTAATAGTTCACTTGGATAGAAAAAAGATTTGCCATTATGGTATTTGGACTTTATCCTGTGAGCCACAGGGAGTTAAAAGGTTTTAATAATAGGAGCGTCGTGACTGGATTTCTGTGTTGGAAAGATTTTCAGATTTTCACCACTGACCTTTCAAATGCTAGGTGAAATGAGCAAACGTTGCATCTTTCTGGTGGTAAAAGAACTGTAAAAGCAAAGCTGTATTTACAAAGTGGGGAATATTTCAAGAAGACTTAGCTTGTTATGTCTGTTGAATTCTAAATAACAATGGTTATGGGCTATGATAAGACCTGAGGATGAAGAGAACATCATCTTTTACTCTGCGGGAGCCCTTTGAAGCTCTCCTAAGCTTCCAATGCCATTCAGCCTTACAAAGTCTTATTTATAATACACAGAGTGACCCTCTACCCAGAAGGCCAGATAATAGCAATCACCAACATTTGTATAGTTCTCTATATTCACAGAAGACTTTTGTTCCATTTTCTGTGTTGATTCCGGCAACAATTGGAGAGATAAGTGTTATTTTTGTCTCTGGTTTACACATGAGGAGCCCGAGAATCAGAAAGGTAAAGTGACTTGCCTAAGGTCACAACTAGTGAGGGAGGGGGCTGGGTTCTCTCACCCCACATTCTGATGTTCTGTCTACTTTAGTTTGCGGGTAATCAGTAGGGTGACAGCCAGATCATTTTCACAGAGATGAGAAACTGATCTGCTCCAAAAGCTGCCCCCAGTTTACTGATGGTCTTGCTCATGTCTTCACCCATCCAATAGGAGTACTAACACCTGCTCACTGATGGTCAGGATGTTCTAAGATACCACTTTGCAAAGTGTAGAGAGCTAGCCAGGCGTACTGCTCATCTATATTCACTTAGAATAATAGTCTGAGGCCCAAAAGCCTAGAAACCATTCATATAGTAGAGTTGATGACAAAATATTTTCACCTTGAATCTTTCTCTTTCACATGCAGAAAGGAAAACAAAAATAGGTCATATCTCTAATGTGTCCTCTCCAGTGAAAACACACTTTTGCAGCCAATTGTAGTGACACATAAGCCAGGCATTTAAAAAATCAGTTTTAAACTAGCAAAATAACGGAGAAAGTTATTTCACCTTTCAGGACCTGTGCTTTATCTGTAAAATAATGCAGTTGGACCCAATGAACTCTAAGGTCTCTTTCTGTTTTAAGAGTGAATTATTTTATGCATAAATGAAACAGGTTCATGTAAGATCTGATTAGGATCTTTTTGATCCTCCAGAGGTGATCCCTGGGAACACAATTCTTAAAGGCTACTTCTTGCTGTGAGCCTCCATTACCCACCCCCTTCTCCCACTACAAGAGAGAGCCTGAACTGATTCATCAACAAACAGCCATAAGAAGACCAGAGGCATGAGAAGATGATCTCTTGGCAAATGCAGCAGGATGCAGTTCTTCTCCCCTGTGGCAGCCTCAAGAAGGGAGGAATGCCCCCAAAGACAAACAACCCAGCTTAAAACTTGAATAGACATTTCTCCAAGAAGAAATACAAATGGCTGATAGCCATGTGAAAAGATGCTTTACACCCTTAGCCATCAGGGAAATGCAAATCAATATCATGACAAAGGGGGTAGAAAGATGGGCAAAATGGGGGAAGGAGAGTAGGAAGTACAGGCTTCCAGTCATGGAATGAATAAGTAAGTCACAGGGATAAAGGCACAGCACAAGGAATGTAGTCAATGGTACTGTGATAGTGTTGCATGGCTACAGATGGTGGTTACTCTTGTGGTGAACACGACATGATGTATACAGTTGTCAAATCATTATGTTGTACACCCGAAACTAATGTAATGTTGTGCATCAGTTATATTTCAATTTTAAAAACCCACAGTGAGACATGACTGCAAATCTATCAGGGTGGCTATAGTCCAAAAAGATGATAACAAGTGTTGGTGAGATATGGAGAAGTTGGGAAACTTGCACAGTGCTGGCACAGATGCTGTGGAAAGCAGGTTGGCAATTCCTAAGATAAACATCAAGTTACCATATGACCCAGCAAGGCCACCCCTAGATACACACTCAGAAGAACTCAAAGCAGGAACTCAGACGGATGCCAATGTTCTTTGCAGTGTTACTCACAATAGCCAAAAAGTGTGGATAAGTGAAATGTGGCATATACATATCATGGAATGCTAGTCGTAAAAAAGAATGAACTTCAGATACATGCTACAACATGGATGGACAATGAAAACATAATGCTAAGTGAAACAAGCCAAACAAAAAGGACAAATACGGTGTGGCTTCACTTAGTTGAAATGTCTGTTACAGGCAAATTCACAGAGACACAAAGTGGTTTGAGGTTACCAAGGGCTAAGGGGAGGAAAAACAGGGAGTTTTTGTTTAATGTATACAGAGTTTCTGTTTGGGTGACGAAAACACCCAAAAACACTATTTAGAAATAGTAATGACTGCACAACAGTGTAAATGGAATTAAGTCCACTAACTTAAACACTCAAAGGGTGAAAATGGCAAGTTTCTCTGTGTATGTTTTTCTGTATGTGTGTGTGTGTGTGTGTGTGTGTGTGTACCCACCCCCTTCTCCCACTACACACACACACACACACACACACACACATATATACACACACATATATAAGAATAAGAAAAAAAATGAAGAGCAGAGGTCAGAACTTGCCCCAGTTGGATATCTAAGCAGCCTAAGGCCACTGGACTCATTGACCTGCCCCCAGAGCAGGAGAAAGAGCACCACAGATGGGGCACAGGGGCATAGCCAGGCTGGGAGGGACAGACGGTCCCCTTGGGTTCTTGCTTCCTTAAGCATGCAGAAAATCAATTCCACAACTGGTTGCAGATCCTGAGTAGGGAGCCATGGCGGGCAGGTAGCTGTGAAACTCACAAAGGACTATTAATGCCAATGGAGCGTGTAGGACAGAGCCTCATCAGCAGAGCCTAAAGGAATGCCCACTGCTACCACTGGACCTTCAAGCAAGTAGCCAGAGCAGTGAGAATGGTCAAAAGAAAGGTAAGAAGATGCCACCATCTGTGTCCCTCAGTCTGTCCCTGATTCACTCTCAGAAAGGTAAGCAGGAAGAAGGAGGGAGATGAAAAAGACCAAGTGATGCCTCTTCCCACTAGAATCCTGGAACTACTAGTCTAATCTGAATGGGAGGGAGAAAGGGTAAAGCTGTCAATCAATGATCAGATCGATGGGTGTTTAATTTTATTTTAATTTTTTTTTATTTGAGTATGGTTGGCACATGATGTTACATTAATTTCAGGTATAAAACACAGTGCTTGAACATCTCTATACATTATGCAATACACCCAAGTGTAGTTACCATCTGTCATTCTACAGGGCTAGTACAATACCATTGACTATATTCCCCAGGCTGTGCCTTCTGTGACTTATTCATTCCCCAACTAGAAGCCTGTGTCTCCCTCTCCCCTTCACCCGTTTTGCCCAGCCCCCTATCCCCCTTTCTTCTTGCAACCATCAGTTTGTCCTGTATTTTTGGTCTGATCACACAGATGTTTTTAAATGAAGAGACTGGGGCTCACAAGTTGAAACAAGACCATTCTGCATGGCCTAAAGTGGCCAAAGTACAAATATCATTAGGGGAGCTGGTTTACAGGAGGAAATGGCGGTTTGACAAAGTTGGTAGAATTTATTGGGCACACAAATCATTCATATTTATATACCACATGAATTTAATGAGTCAGTTTTAATGAGTTCATACCTGTAGGTTTAATAAACAAGTTACAAGTTACATTGTGGGAGATGTGTACCAGTGTCCCCCAGTATCCTTGCTCCCCATTCCTTCATAGTAGGAGGACTTGGAATTCTAAGCCGAGCAAATATCCCCTCAGAATGGAGAATACATTTTCTAATCCTTCACTGCATCTGGGTTTGACCATATGTGTAGATTAGGGATAGAATAAACACAGAAATATGTGACAACTTTTGAGAACTTCCCTTCAAAGACCACAATCTTGTACCCTTTGCCTTCCTCACCCACTTTCTTTTTTCAACCCTTTTCCCAATCTGCTGCCTAAGTGAGAGACTGGGACTGTAGCTGACATTCTATATCATGAGGATAACGGCCACAGCCTCAAGATGACAGAGAGGTAAACTCTAAGGATTCTTGATTGCTGGGAACTTTTTGGAAGAGAACTACTATACTGGCCCTGGACAGCCTAACTTTTCTACGAAAAGAAAAAAAAAAAGAATATTTTTAAAGCCACTGTTACTTTAGGCCTCTGTAACTCACCTAATTAGCCAAACCTAATTTTATATGAAATACATGCAAAATATACTATTATAAAAAATAATCTATAAATTCAAATGTAGAAAAAATAAAAACTGCATTATACCTCTTCACTTTAACTTAGTCAAAATAGCATGGATACTAAAAACCAACATTTATGGAGACCTTACACAAGTAATTTTACCAAGAGCTTCATAAGCATTAGTTCTCTTGTTTTCTCAATAACAGCCCCATAAATAGGTATTCCTGTTCACATCTAAAAGGCAGAGAAGCTGAGATTTAAAGAGGTTAAATAACCTGTCCAAGGCCATACAGCTAGTATCTGAAACACCATGATTCTAGTCTGTCTTACTCCAGAGCCATGCTCTTAACCACTATACATCACACCAGCCTAAAAGTTCTTCTGGCAAAGATGTATTTGTGTGGAGATGTGGGATATATTGAATTGCAGTAAAATGTCTTATAATTTTTATATTGTATAAAGGGATTTGTGTGGTGTTGGGTGTAAATACTATTTGGTAATTCATAAAATAAAAAGTTGTTGTAGAATTTTCTTCCTTGGCTACTATAACTCCTACGATACTGTTGTTTAAATAAAATGTAGATACTTAATTCTTAATTTGCTTATAACCTGAGTAATGCCATACTATAATGTGAACCAAGAATAGGTTGGAAAGCAGCCACTGAAAGATGTATAACACTGAAAAGATGCTGTGATAACAAACCCACAATTCTGGCCAAAGAGAGCACAGAGTTGCTATTTGTGATAAATCTAATAAAGGAGACTATTTGAGCTTATTTGTATTGTTATTATAGAAATAGAATTGCTTTGAGAATGTATTCAAGAAAAGGCTTTTAAATATCACTACCTTTGATAAGAAGCTTAAACAAACAAAAATTTGAACATTAATATAAATTACCTTTGGTGACCAATTAGTTTACATATACTGGTTAAATATTTTTGATACAGTGGTGATTCTAATTTACTGGCATTGCTGTACCTAAATGGTATTTAGGAATATTCATCAGGCCACTAATAATTGCTTACCCTGTGTCCATGCCATAGTACAGGATTGATATATTATAGATGTTTGATAACTCAAAAAATGGATGGATCAAGGTTGGGTGTATGAATGGATAGATAGTTGAATAAATAAATATGAATGTGCTTTACCAGTTTCAAATAGTTTGACCCTCAAAAGCATCCTTTGAGGAAGATGCCTGAAAAAGGCATCCCTCACTTCTATCTCCCCTCAACAAACTTGTATACATCAGTGGACAAAAATGCCTTTGCAGGATCTGTGGGATCAACACTACAAGCCTAGGCCCATTGATAGGAGTCTCACCCACCTATGTGTCAGGTCATAGGCATACAGACCTTGTCCTGGCTGTGGACCTTGCAGTGGCCTGTGAACTAGTTCCAGCCCTGCTCAGTCATGGTCCAGGAGTATCTGGAGAACACTATCTTAGATAATCACCCACAGATGAGACAGCCTTTGTGGAAGCAGAGAAGTCCCAGCAAACTGTTGAAGCCAACAGTTCAGATGCACTAGAGTTTAGGTGCACTAGAGAGGGTAAGAGGACAATATGACTTGCCCACATTACCTCTCCCTCAAGGTGGCACAGCTCAGTGCCAAGAGAGACCTTCTGTTCCCCTCTATGTGGGAAAAAGAGAGTGTAAGTGAGCACCTCGTTTCCCTAGATGTGCATGACTCTTCCAAAGAGGCCCATTTCTCTCTCACCCCATCCAAAGTACTGAATCATGAGATCCACATGATGGCGGGGGGGGGGGGGGGGGGGCCAGGAAGAGACTTGGAGACTGGGAAGGACTCTGGGAGGGCACTAAAGGAATGCAGATCCTACTAACAGCATCATGGACTCTATTAAGAAGCCTGCCTGTGAACCACAGGGATGCCCTGCCCTTGGATTCTGCCCCCCAACTGGCCCATGGGCACCGTCAAGGCTCCACACTTCACCCACACACACACCACCACCCTGTGGCCAGCCCAATCTGTGCACATTCCTAATGACAGCAAGAGCAAGCTTTGGTAGACTACCAGTAAGCACATGCAGAAAGTCAACCTGAATCTGTGGGTCAGGGCCACAAACTTCAACTTTAGCATCACTTTTGGTAAACCAAAAGGAACACTGTCAGCACCAAGCCTGGCACTTTGCAGGATCAAGAGAAGGTATACAAGCTTAAGAATTCTGTCACAAGAGGGAGCAAAAAGTATGGAGCAGACACATCCACAGAAGATCTGGGAAAGCCTCAGAGTTCCTAGTGGGGCTGACAGAAGGTATTTCTCTCCCAAAGACAGTCAGTAAAGACTGGAGACGGTGACTTAGTTGATGTGAAGACAGCAGTGCAAGACCTCAAGAAACATGAAAAACCAGGAAACATTACACCACAAAAGAATCACAATGTCTTCTAATATTCTACCCCCCAAAACATGGAGAGCTGCAATTTGCCTGTTAAAGAATTCAAAATATCTCTTTATTATTTTTTATTTATTTATTTATTTATTTATTTATTTATTTATTATGAGAGAAAGAGAGAGCATAAGCAGGGGAGAGGCAGAGAGAAGGAGAGAGAGAATTCCAAGCAGGCTCTGCACTGTCAGTGCAGAGTCTGATACAGGGCTCAGTCTCAAAAACTGTGAGATCATGACCTGAGCCAAAATCCAGAGTTGGACATTTAACTGACTGAGCCACCCAGGCATCCCTGAAAATAGCTCTTTTAAAGGAGCTCAGTGAGCTACAAGAAAACACCAAAAGACAATTGGACAAATCAGGAAAACAATACGTGAAAAATTAAAAGGTTTAACAAAGAGACAGAATCATTTAAAAAAAAAAGTTTCAGAGCAGGATACAATAAATACAATGTAAAATACAATAAAGAGCATAAATGGCAGAATGAATTATGCAGAAGGAAGAATCTGTGAATCAGCCAACAGGAACTTTGAGATTCTCCAGTTAGAAGAGAAAAAACAAAAAGAATGAAAAAGCATAAAGAAAGCCTATATGACCAAAGGGATACCATCGAAAGAAACAATCTATGAATTATTGAAGTCTTAGAAAGAAAAAAAAGGGGGGAGAAGAGGCAAAAAGATTATTTCAAAAGATAATGACTGGAAACTTCCCAAGTCTTTGGAGAGATTTGGAAATCCAAATTCATGAAGCTCATAGATCCACAACAAACTGAACTTAAAGAAATCTCTAAGACACATTATAATAAAAGTGTCAAAAATAAAAGACAAAGAGAGTCTTCAAAGCAGCAAGAGAAAAGAAACTTGTAACTTACAAGGGAACTCCTATGAGGCTACCAGTGAATTTTTCAGCAGAAACATTACAGGCAAGTAGAGTGGGATGACTTTTAAAGCACTGAAAGAAAAAAACTGCCAACCAAAAACATCGTATCTGGAAAAGTTGCTCTTCAGAAATAAGAGAGAGATAAAGACTTTACCAGACAAAATCTAAGGGAGTTCATCACCACTAGACCTACCTTACAAGAAATGCTGAAGAGTTCTTCAAGCTGAAATGAAAAAACACCAATTGGTAATATTAAAATATACAATGCACTGGTAGAAGTATATAGTCAAACCTCAGAATATGCTAATACTGCAACATGGTGGTGTGTTAACCATTTGACTCTAGTATACATGTTCCAGGACAAGAATATTAAAAAATATCTATAGCTATAATAATTTGTTAATGAATATACAATATAAAAAGAGGTAAATTGTGATATCAAAAATGCAAAGGGGAAAGACCAGAAGATAGGGTTTTTGTATATAACTGAAGTTGAGTCATCATCAGAATAAAATAGACTATTATATCTATAAGATATTTTATGTAAGCCTTATTGTAACCACATAGCAAAATACTATAGTAGATTCACAGACGATAAAGAGAAGAGAATCAAAGCATACCACTATAGAATATCATCAATTCACAGAGGAAAACAGCAAGAGAGGAAGACAGGAATGAGGGACCTATAAAACAGCCAGAAAACAGTAAGATGGCATTAGTAAGTCCTTACTCTCAATAATTACTCTAAATGTAAATGGATTAAATTCTCCATTCACAGAGCAGCTGGATGAATAGAAAAACAAGACCCAACTAAACATTGCCTACAAAGACTCACATCACCTTTAAGTATACATACACATAGGCTCAAAGTGAAAGAATGAAAAAAAAATACTCCACAGAAATGAAAACAAAAAGAGAGGAAGGGTAGTTATACTTATATCAGACAAAACAGATTTTAACTCAAAAGCCATAACAAGAGACAAATAAGGTTATTATATAATAATAATGATAAAGGGGTCAAAAAGCAAAAGATACAAAAAAAAGAAAATAATAATGATAAAAGGGTCAATTCATCAAGAGGATATGACAATTGTTAGGGACACCTGGGTGGCTCTATTGGTTAAGCATCTGACTCCTGATTTTGGCTCAGGTCATGATCTCACAGTTCATGAGTTTGAGTCCTGCACCAGGCTCTGGGCTGACAGCATGGAGTCTGCTTGGGATTATCTGTCTCCTTCTTGCTCTGTGCCCCTCCCCCACTCACACTCTTTTTCTCTCAAAAATAAATAAGTATTTTTTAAAAAAGAGGTTGGGGCGCCTGGGTGGCGCAGTCGGTAAAGCGTCCAACTTCCGACTTCAGCCAGGTCACGATCTCGCGGTCCGTGAGTTCGAGCCCCGCATCAGGCTCTGGGCTGATGGCTCAGAGCCTGGAGCCTGTTTCTGATTCTGTGTCTCCCTCTCTCTCTGCCCCTCCCCCGTTCATGCTCTGTCTCTCTCTGTCCCAAAAATAAATAAACGTTGAAAAAAAAAATTTTAAAAAGAGGCTATGACAATTGTAAATGTATATACACCCAACGTCAGGCCACCTGAATATATTAAGCAAATATTAACATATCTGAAGGAAGAAATAGGAAACAATACAATAACAGTTGAAAAGGTCAATAGTCCTTTCAACCATGGGTAGATCATCCAGACAGAAAATCAATAAAGAAACATTGCACTTTAGCCATACTTTAGACTACATGGACCTAACAGACATATACAGAATATTCCATCCAACAGCATCAGAATACACGTTCTTCTCAAGTGTACATGTGATATTCTCCAGGATAAATTATTGATAGGTCACAAAACAAGTCTTAGCAAAGGAAGACTGAAATCACAGCAAGTCTTTTCTGACCACAATGGTATGAAACTAGAAATCAATTACAGGAAGAAAGCTGGAAAATGCATGAATATTTTTTAAAAATCTTGAAACGAATGAAAATGAAAATGGAAACACAACCTACCAAAATTTATGGTGCAGCAAGAGCAGTTCTAAGAGAGAAGTTTAAAATGATGAGTGTCTAAATTAAGAAAAAAATAAAGGAACTAGAAAAAGAAGGACAAACTAACCCAAAGTTAACAGTAGGAAGGAAATAACAGAGAGCAGAGAAGAAGTAAATGAAGTAGAGACTGGAAATCAATAGAAACAAAAAAAACTAAGAGCTGGTTTTCTAGGGAGATTTTTAAAAATTGAAAAACCTTTAGTTATACTAAGAAAGAAGACTCAAATAAATAAGACTAGAAATAAGAGATGAGACATTACAAGTGAAACCACAGAAATACAAAAGATCATAAGAGACTACTATGAACAATTATACAAACTGGATAACCTAGAAGAAATTGATAAATTCCTAGAGACATACGACCTACCAAGACTGAATTATTAAAAAAAAAAGAAAATCTAAATAAATTAATAACAATTAAGGAGATTAAACCTGTAATCAAAAAGGTTCTAACATACAGGACCAGACAGTTTCCCTGGCTAATTCTATCAAATGTTTAAAGAAGAATTAACACCAATCCTTCTCAAACTCTTCCAAAAAATCAAAGCGGAAGGAATACTCTCAGGCTCATTTTACAAAACCAGCATTACCCACATACCAAAGCCATATGTGAACACTGTAAGAAAATAAAACTATAGGTCAAAATCACACTGAGTATACATGAAAAAATTCTCAACAAAATATTAGCAATTGAACTCAACAGTCTATTTTTTTAATGTTTATTTATTTTTGAGGGAGAGAGCAGGGGAGGGGCAGAGACAGGGAGACACAGAACTCAAAGCAGGCTCCGGGCTCCAGGCTCCACATTGTCAGCACAGAGCATGACATGGGGCTCGAACTCACAAACTGTGAGATCATGACCTGAGCCGAAGTCAGATGCCCAACTGACTGAGCCACCCAGGCACCCCATGAACTCAAGAGTGTATTAAAAGGATCATATGTCATGATCAAATGGTATTTATCCCTGGGATGCAGGGATGGTTCAACACACACAAATCAATAAATGTGATAAACCACATTAACAGAATAAAAGATAAATCATATGATTACCTCAGTAGATGCAGAAATTGCATTTGACAAAATACAACATCCCTTCATGATAAAAATAATTTGAGTATAGAAGGAACATACTTCAATATAATAAAGACCATATATGACAAACCCACAGCTAACATCATACTTAAAAGTTTGAAAGCTTTTCCTCTAAGATCAAGAACAAGGGGTGCCTGCGTGGCTCAGTTAAGCAGCCAACTCTTTTTTTTTTTTTGAGAGAGAGCGCAAGCAGGGGAGGGGCAGAGAAAGAGAGGGACAGAGGATCTGAAGCAGGCTTTGCCCTGACAGCAGTATGCCCAATGGGCTTGAACTCACAAACTACGAGATCATGACCTGAACCTAAGTCAGGTGCTCAACCAATTGAGCCATCAGGTGCCCCAGCAGCCAACTCTTGATTTCAGCTCAGGTCAGGATCTCACAGTTTGTGAGATCAAGCCCTGCATCAGGCTCTGTGCTGGGATTCTCTCTCTCCTCTTTCTCTGCTCCTTCCCCCATGTGCACTCTCTCTGTCTCAAAATAAATTAACATTTAAAAGAAAAAAACAAGACTAGGGTACTCACTCTCACCACTCCTATTCAACATAATATTAGAAGTCCTAGTCAGAGCAATCAGACAAGAAAAAGAAATTAAAAGCATCCAAATTGGAAAAAGAATAAAATGGTCTCTGTTGCAGATGACATGATCTTATGGACAGAAAATCTTAATGACGTGACCAAAAAACTGTTAGAACTAATCAATGAATTCAGTAAAGTTACAGGATACAATATCAAAATATGAAAATCAGTTGTGATTCTATACACCAACAACAAAATATCTGAAAAAGAAATAAAGAGAAATAATACTTAGGAATAAATTTAACCAAGGAAGTGAAAGATCTGTACATTGAAAACCATAAGGCCTTGATGAAAGAAATTGAAGATGACCAACAAATGGAGAAATATCATATTCATGGATTGTAAGAATTAATATTGTTTAAATGCCCATACCACCCAAAGTGATCTACAGGTTCAATGAAATCCTTATCAAAATTCTAATGGCACTTTTTACAGAAATACAAAAAAAAATCATAAAGTTCATATAGAACCACAAAATTTTTAATCCAATTTAAAGGTAAGCAGAGGAACTAAATACACATTTTTCCAAAGAAGACATCAAATAACCAACAGATAGATACATGAAAAGGCGCTCAACATCACTAATGATCAGGAAAATGTAAATCAAAGCCACAATGAGCTATCACCTCACACCTGTTAAAATGGCTATCATCAAAAATACAAGAGATAAGAAGTGTTGTCAAGGATGTGGAGAAAAGAGAACTCTCTACACTGTTAGTAGGAATGTAAATTGGTACAGCCACTATAGAAAACAATATGGAAGTTCCTCAAAAAAAAAAATTAAAAATATAACTACCATATGATTCATATGATTCATATGATTCTGGGTATACAAATCCAAATGAAATTAAATCAGGATCTCCAAGAGATATCTGTATTCCCATCTGTTCATTGCAACATTGTTCACAATAGCCAAGATATGGACACAACCTAAGTGCCCATGGAGGGATGAATGGATAGAGAAGATGTGACACAGACAGGTATACAAACACACAATGGAATATTACTTAACCATCAGGAAGAAGGAAATCCTGCCATTTGCAACAACACAGATGGACCTTGAGGGCATACGCTAAGTGAGATAAGTCAGAGAAAGACAAATACTGTATGTGTACTACACTTGTACGTGGAATCTAAAAATGCCGAACTTTTTAAAACAGAAAGTAAACTGGTGGATGCCAGGGAGCTGTAGGGTGTGGGAAATGGGGTGATGTCAGTCAAAGGGTACAATATTCCAATTATAAGATGAGTAAGTCCTGGAAATCTAATGCACAGCATGGTAATTGCTGTTAACAACACAGTATTATATACTTGAAATTTGCTAAGACAGTAGATATTAAATGTTCTCACCACACACACACACACACACACACACACACACACACAGTAATTATGTGAGGGGGTAAGATGTTAACAACGCGACTGTGGCAAACATTTCACAACATTTAAGTGTATCAAATCATCACACTGTATACCTTAAACTTACACAATGTTATATGTCAATTATACCTCAATGTAGCTGGGAGTGGAAGGAGAGCATCCTGATAGTAGGCAAAGGAAGTATGATTATATTTGTTTGAAAAATAAAATGTTGAGGCCCAAAGGTTTTGATATTTGCCCAGCTGGACTTAATATGGGAATCCTTCTCCTCCACAAAGAAAGTCTTTACTGTTTACTGTTTTAGGAAGAAGAAATGCCTGTGTTAGGAACTTTTCCTTGACCATGCCATGGTGTTTCACTCGTCTGTGCCTATAGCAAATCATATTTTCCAAAGACAGTCACAATAACATCTTCTTACAAGTGACTTAACACTCTTCTAATTGATATGTGGCGTCTATGTTCTCAACTCTTGAATCTGGATTAGTTTAAGATTATGGAAGAAGTGAGCTGTATGCCTTCCTAGGCTAGACCATAAAAGGTAACACAGCTTCCTGATATTCTTTGGACACTCTCTTGAAATCAGCCACCATGCTGTCATACTATGAAGAACCCCGAGCAGTTATGCAAAAGCCCCAGCCTGGTTAAGTTTCTACCCTACAGCCAGGACCAAATTGTGAGTAAGCCATTATGAAAGTGGATTCACCAGTCTCAGATGCAGCTGCTTCATCTGAGGTAAGCCAGCCCTGACTAGCTCTGATCAAATTAGATTCACAATCAAAATAAATTACTGCCATCATCTTTGGCCATTAAGTTTTGGATGGCTTGTTAACACAACAATACCTATCTGAAAAATGCCTTTATGTATACGTTGTTTCAAATGACCTTCTTTTCTTTTTTTTAAATGCTTATTTATTTTGAGAGAGAAAGAGAAAGCCTGTGTACACAAGTGCAGGGGGAGGGGCAGAAAGAGAGGGAGAGAGAGAATCCCAAGCAGGCTCTGCACTGTCAGCACAGAGCCCAACGCAGGGCTCACTCTCATGAACCGTGAGATCATGACCTGAGCCGAAATCAAGAGTCGAACACTTAACTGACTGAGCCACCCAGGCAACCCTGACCTTCTTTTCCTTATCTACTTGGAATGTCCTTTCTTTCTTGAAGAAAATATGCATTCTTTAAAACCCCAATCAATAACAGGTCTTCTGGGTTGTCTTCTCTTACATTCCTTTACTCTCCAATAAATGTAATCTCCTGTCTCTGTGTAGCTTTTGTGTAACTTAAATATCTCTCTGGGATTGCACCAAAAATGTTGCATTATGGGGCGCCTGGGTGGCGCAGTCGGTTAAGCGTCCGACTTCAGCCAGGTCACGATCTCACGGTCCGTGAGTTCGAGCCCCGCGTCGGGCTCTGGGCTGATGGCTCGGAGCCTGGAGCCTGTTTCCGATTCTGTGTCTCCCTCTCTCTCTGCCCCTCCCCCGTTCATGCTCTGTCTCTCTCTGTCCCAAAAATAAATAAAAAAACGTTGAAAAAAAAATTAAAAAAAAAAAAATGTTGCATTCTACACCTGGCACATAACCAGGGCACAGTACATGTCTCCCAAATGAACTGAGTTGAATTTCATTAGTGAAAGAAATCTGCAGCTGCTCTTGAACTTACCAGCCCGACTGATGACAGATGTCCCCACCACTCGCGCTGCCATTAATGCTGCTGTTCCACTCCAGAACTCCTGCATGGACCTCACGGTTCTACTCACTAGCCTGAAGTCTGCCCGCCCTTCCATCCGCCATGTTTGATTTAACGTGGGGAACTACTCTTCCCCCCACCCTCCCGCTATTACCACAACTCTGTTAGAGGTATCTCTTTTTTCTAAGTTTCCCTTCAAATTTCTCACGTACAGCACTTTTTGAGCAAGTTCACTTGGGGCTAAATCGTGGATACTCAAATGGCACCACGTGTTTTCCAAAAGTCCGCATATTAAATTCCAAACTCAACCTTACTATTTCCCCCAGCTGACACAACAGGCTCAATAGGGTTTCTGACGGCCAGCATGGAGTGCCAAAATTCCCTGGCTGGATAAACTGACCCAGCTCCCATTGCCTCTGATCTGTCGCCCTCACTTAGATGTATTTGTAGAATCATTTACAAAACTTGCTTATTATCTTGTGTATTTGGTTTCCGAAGTGATATACACCTGAGATATCTCAGACTGCAGGAGAGATAAAGCCACTTGCTAGGGCTTGACAGGATTATACTCAGATAGTACAGTGCCATTACTAAGCCTAATGTTCACAGGAGCGTAAGGCTCAATTATTGCCCTCCCACTCTGCCCCACTGTCTAGCACAGCTATATTCAGGTTAGTATACTTCAGTGGGAAGGACTCAACACCTTCCTATTTTTCTTTCGCTAAGCATTGCCCCACTCAGGACTGACATCTCCTATTTTTGTTGGGCTGTGTAGACACATGTCACACAACATAACCGGCTGGGCCCTTCTAGTCCTAGTGACTATTATTGCACATGTGTATGGTGGCAGTATGATGCAGTATGAAGAACCTAGGTTCTCTCATTAACTATCCGTGTGACCTTGAACAAGTATTCTGTAAATGCAAAAAATTTAAATTAGTATATTAATATTAATATAATTAATTATATATACAACCAGCCATTGCTGGCTTGTAAAGATGGAAGAGGCTCAATTAGGGATGCTCAGTTTTATGTAATGTGAAAGTCTGGAATCTCCAAGGCAGATCACACAGGGAAGGGTAATATTATTCTCTGCTGCCACAACCCACCAGCCCAGCCACACATCAGATTATTAAAACCACTCCTGGGAAAGAACAGAATTCGTTGATTATGCATTCATCCCACATAGCTCTTGGCTCTAGCAATTCTCTACACCTCCAGAGACCTCTCATCTTCCTCTTCATCTACATTATCCAGAAAAGAGAAAAAGCCAGCTGTCAGAGGGAGTGATCTTTTTAGCACTTTTCCAATCAAAACCAGCCTTTGCTGACTTCCTAGAATAAATCCTGTGTGCCGGTCTCCAAAAGGACTCTGACGGCTCTTCAGTGCACTGGCTCCATCTAGTGACTGCTAAAGTGAATGCATCCAAACTTTCTCATTTTGAACAGATCCATGGCATTGACAACTAAAACTCAGACAATGTATTCACAATGGTCAGACCTAGAATTTAATTCCAGAGATCCCCGAGAAAATTGTACATTACTCATTTTAGTAGTAACCAGCATAAGCATGGACACTGGGTTCAGAGTCTGAGTTCAAACCCCTGTTCTACTTCCTACTGCTTTTTGCCTGTGTGACTTCAGTCATTTACTTACTTAAACTTCATTTTTCCTAAAAATAGGGTAATTATTATTTAATCTTAATTTTTTTAATAAGGTTAATTCTTAATATCTAATAGGGATTTCCTAATAATCTATATAGATAGATAGTAGACAGAGTGCTTAGTGCACTACTTAGCCCTTAATAAACAATAATAAATCATAGTTATTTCTATTATTAGCTACTTGGAGGACTTCCATGGAATATCCATTTCTCTGTGGGTTGCTACTCCCTACTCTTCTAAATAAACTAAACAGGAGAGGATAATCAATTTTTAGAAGCTTACATTAGCACAGTTTGGGTCTGATACAGATTCCCCTGCAGAAATTATACATTCTTTATTATGTTGCCGACTAGAATAAAAAATTCTAGTGATGCAAGAGAGGCACTAAATTTTTTTGTTAAATGTGTATCATATCCGTTTCCTTCTTTGGTACTGGAATGGAAATTCGAAGTTCATCCTTAGATCTACAACTTTTGGAATGTAACTTTTTCAATTATCTCTAATATCCATTCTCAAAATAAATCTTCAACAGCATAATTTTGGGTCTGTCTTGAATGCAAGACAAAACAAAATTTGAAAAAAGCACTGTTTAATGAATAGGGACTATTTTTAAACATAAATATTTATGGTTAGTTGGCCATAATGTACCTTCGTTCAATTTTAACTGAGTCATACTTCCGGAATCCCTTAGTTTGTGATACTACTGTTAAGCAAAAGAACCCAGTCTTGATCCCAGCCCTGTCCATCCTTTTCTTTGATTCCTTAGAAGTGTATATTTTATATCTAGTCCCATCTTTCTCAATCCTTCGTTCTCGATTCCTACCCCACTCCCCCACCCCCGCACACAGACCTCTGTATAATATAGATAAGTACTGGACTAGGAGCCATGGAATTTGCGATCTCAGTTGAATAAAATACATGAAACCAAATATGAATCCCAGCCTAAGCCTCGAGTTCTACATCTGAAACACTAGGGATACCCACCCATTATACTATGGTGAATACAATAAATTCATGTAGATAAAAGATCTTTGTACATTATGAGATGCTTCACAAATACAATATTAGTGCTCACAGCCCAGGATGAGAACTACTAGTTTATCAAGATCCATTCCCAATATTTTCGTATGGAAACCCTCATATACCAGTACTTGTATTTTTACTATCTAATGATTGAGAAAAAAACCAGTTTCCATTTGGATTTCAAGTCCTTCACAGTAATTCCAAGGCCTCCCAAGGGGTCACGGTCATATGTTTAGATGCCTAACTCAATAAAGAAATCAACCAAGGGCGGCCTCAACACTTTGAGCTGATTTATTTTCAGATTGGTCTAAACCAACTACTTGCCAACTAATTTCTTTCCTAAATGTCCTCACTGCATGCAGTGGACCCTCTCCTCTACAGATCCCTGAGGCCTACACCCATCTGTCATTTCCTCCATAACCAACTAATAAGTATACATTCTTAACAGTTACTCATAGCTAAACCTATAGAGGCTCACACCTCAAGAGGAGAAAACAAAATTGCTACCACGCATAAAAATTGGAAAGATTTGAGTCCAAAGTACTGGTAAAAAGTACAAAAACACTCCCCTCCCCCAATCCTTGAGTTATTAATCATTTTGAGGCTGCAATATTCAGACATCTGTTGGATAAAAGAACAGATTAGAGGGAGGCAAGGAAATCTGCCAAGATCTGAGGCAGATGCTTCCTCTTAGATTTGGACCTCTTAGCAATGCTGCATGTTCTGACTCTTTTCCACACATTTAAGTTTCAATATCACATTTCTCTAATGTATTAAAACACCTCCGGGAGAGGTAGAACTTGAGCATAAGGAGTCCTGGACATTATTGGACCACTTCACTCATTCACTCAGAAGCAGTAGTTGACAGCCGACTCCATTAGCCCTAAGCTATTCTGGGGCTGGAGATTTAGACAGAAGGCACGGCTCCTGCTCTCAAAGTGTCGGCCATCCACTGAGGGATTCAGTTCACAGCACGCTGGCCTCAGTTCAATGGTACAAGGAACCCAAGGTATCCTGCAGTACACGGATCGGCACCAAAACCAGGAGTGAGAGGGACTCCAAAATGATTGCCCAGGGAAGGGGAAGCCTGGAGTAAGAGGCGAAATATAAACTATAAAATATAAAGCTAATCAGGTGAGAAAAGGGTAACCTATCCCAAGTTAACCAGCAAGGTTCAGAGAATTAAAGAGGGCTGGAGCAGAAGATGCAAACTGAGGCAGCTGGGACAGAAGAAAGGGTAGGTGCAGGCCCTTTAAAGAAGGGCTTGCTGTGCCCAGCCACTGAGCTTCTATTGTGGTTAAAGGCAATGGGAGCTTCTAAAGGATGTTAAATGGGAGAGCAGCTTAGATCCCCTTTCAGAGTTTCCAGTATGGTCTATACAGAAAGTAAAGTGATTTCAAGGGTTAAAGAAAGTTGGGGGTGCCTGGGTGGCTCAGTCGGTTGAGTGTCCGACTTCGGCCCGGTCATGATCTCGTGGTCTGTGAGTTCAAGCCCCACATTGGGCTCCGTGCTGAGAGCTGGGAGCCTGGAACTTGCTTCCGAATCTATGTCTCCCTCTCTCTCTGCCCTTCCCCCGCTCATGCTCTGTGTCTCTCTCTGTCAAAAATAAATAAATAAACATTAAAAAAAAATTTTTTTTAAAGAAAGTTGGATTTGGGGGCACCTGCGTGGCTCAGTCAGTTGAGTGTCTGACTTCAGCTCAGGTCATGATGTCGTGGTTTGTGAGTTCAAGCCCCACATCGGGCTCATCTGCTGTCGGTGTAGAACCCGCTTCAGATCCTCTGTCTCCCTCTCTCTCTGTCCCTCCCCCGATTGTGCTCTCTCAAAAGTAAACATTAAAAAAAAAAAAAAGAAAGTTGGATTTAGTTGAACTGATGGGGAAATGCAAGGCAAAAAAGAAAGGAAATGCGGGTTGCAGTGAGTTTGCAATCTACATATTTTTAACAATCCATCTCCCTCACCCCCTCTTTTTCTCCTCTCCACCCCCACCCAATACCTTTCCTAAATCTGATCTGATGATCGACCACAATGTCGATCATTGATTCGATTACTTGGGATGAACACATTTAGAAAGACGAAAAGGTGAAGGAAATACTGCAATACAAAAGATTTTTTCACAATGTGGGAAGAAGTATATATTTTTTCCAAATTTCACATAGTCCAAGAAACACTGTAAGTATAAGTGCATGCTGCCATGGAAACTAGATGTCATCATTAGCATCATCAACATTCACTAAATGCCTGTGAGGTATTGTTCCGAGTTACCTCCTACTCACGCTAGAAAAGAAAGATATGATGTTGGCTATGAAGAAATTTCTAATGCAAATGACTTCTGGAATAATACATGCTTGGTAAGAAAATAATTTTATCATTCATCGCTGCTAGGTGCTAGGGATACAGAGATTAATAAGACTCAGTTTCTAGCCACAAAAATTTCAGTCTGGTGCGGGGAACAGATGCATAAATGATTATTTGACGATGTGAGAAAGCAGTGATAGCAATGTATACGGGATATTATGCGTAACCCCTAAAGCAATCAAATGCTGACCCTAGAAGCGGCACAGGCTTACTCAAGAAAAAACAATCTGTTTATATATCTATTTCCTGCCTCATTACTTATCCCTGAGCATAATGTTTTAAGTTTTATAATGTGCAAGGGAGAAGAATCACTTTGTCCTCTCCCTAAAATCCTCTCACTGTTCCTAGTTTTAACCTTAATCAGTGAGATCCTCCATTCAAATGCAGAGCTCCTATAAAGACCGTAAAGACTGGAGCTGTGGTTTCTACAAGCTGTTAAGAGAAAGAATGCATGAATAATTTAGATTCCACCAACTGCCAATAATCCCATGTTCCAAAACTCTGTATCCAAGGAGCCAATGATAGGCAGGGCACCTGGGATAGATAATATGGTGCCCAGGAGAGTGATAAATCTTTATTTCCTCTGTGTTGTCAGCAAGCCTTGATGCAGGCTGCTGACTGCTGATCTGGATCTATAATATTCTTGAAGTGCCCCGAGGGGCCCCACTTGTTGCCAACGCTCCATTGTTACTTCTTGTTGGACCTCCATGGCATGGCCAACTGCTAATCTACATTCCATCTGCATCATCCACCAAAAATTACACTTTTCTACCAGCCTTTTTCCTCCCTCCTGCAACAGAATCAGCCCTCAAGTACCTGCTCTACCAGGAGGATACAAAGTTCTAATATTCCACTATAAAAGAAGGATTCTCTAGAGAAGTCAAAACAAGAGGAATTAGGCTTGCCACACACAGTAGCCAAGAACATGGAGTGTACCATCCTAATCAATTCCAGAGGGTTCTGGAGGGGTTTCGTTTTTGTTTTTGCTTTTGTTCTTTTGGCAAGAGGTAGGGTTTGGGGGAGGTTCTGGAGTTCTTAAAGGAGCTTCAATCCTAAGTGGATCAGGGTTCTCTGAAGCCTTAACACTTGTCTCCCTCCTAGGCAACAGCGTAGTGATATCTAAGGAGTCTCTAACAGTCACTCAGTTTCATGAGGATAAGAGCAATTAAAGGAAGACACTTATCTGCAAATTGCCTAGAGTGAATTTAGGTACAAACTCATTATTGGGCTGGCTGAAAGATCGTGTGGCCAGTATTATACTCAATACGTGTTCATTTCCCTTCCCTTCCCAGCTTCTGATTATTGGCCTCCTTCTCTAAGGTTTTTACACATGATTCAATATCTCCCCCTTAAATAACTGCCCCTCAACCTTGCAACCCCCTCAATCCACTGTCCTATATCTCACTGCATGTCCCACCCATCCTCATAGTCTCTGCCAGACATCATCTCTGTGAGCATTGCTTCCTATACATCAAGAACCATCAGTTTTCAGGTTATTGCACAGGGAGGGGAAAGCCAGGCAGAGTCAAGTAGTCTTCCTGAGCTGGGGAGATGCTGCTAGTTGTCCAAGAAGGCCATGGTGGCTAGAGTTTGCATGACAGAGTCCTGGAGAGGAGCCAGCTTAAGCATGACAGAACAGACATCTGCAGAAGGTCCTGGCAAGTACTCAGCTGAGTTTTGAAAGGTGCATATATGTGAGGAAACTACCCAAGGCTAGGGAAAGAACCAAAAAAAAAAGGACTAGAAGATTGAAAGTGTAATTCACCATATTAACAGGCAATAAAAGAAAAAAATCATTAGATCATCTCAACAGAGATGGGCAGAGGGAGAAGGAGAGATTAGAAAGAAGCATATAGGGAACTTTGCGAGGTGATGAATATGTTTATTATCTTGACTATAGTATTTGTTTCACAGACATGGTTATGTAAATAATAGTAAATTATATGCTTTAAATATGCACATTTTAGATTTTAAACAAAGATTGTAACAAGAGATAAAGAAGGGTATTATATCATAATTAAGGGGTCTCTCCATTAAGAAGATCTAACATTGTAAATATTTATGCCCCCAACTTGAGAAACCCAAATATATAAGTCAATTAATAACAAACATAAATAAACTCATTGATAATAATACAATAACATTAGGGGACTTTAACAGCCCACTTACAACAACGGACAAATCATCTAAACAGAAAATCAACAAGGAAACAATGGCTTTGAATGACACACTGGACCCAATGGACTTAACAGATATATTCAGAACATTCAATCTTAAAGCAGCAGGATACACATTTTTTTTTGAGTGCACATGGAACAGGCTCCAGAATAGATCGCATACTGGGTCACAAATCAGCCCTTCACAAACAAGTACAAAAATATCAAGATCATACCATGCATATTTTCAGATCACAACACTATGGAGCTTGAAATCAACCACAAGAAAAAATTTGGAAAACCCTCAAATACATGGAGGTTAAAGAACATCCTACTAAAGAATCAATAGATTAACCAGGAAATTAAAGAAGAAAGTTTAAAAAATACATGTAAGCAAATGAAAATAACACAATAGTCCAAAACCTTTGGGATGCACCAAAGGCAGTTCTAAGGGGAAAGTATATCGCAATTCAGGCATATCTCAAGAAGTAAGAAAGGTCCCAAATACACAACCTAACCTTTCACCTAAAGGAGCTAGAAAATGAACAGCAACTAAAGCCTAAAGCCAGCAGAAGGGAAATAGTAAAGATCAAAGCAGAAATAAATGATATAGAAACAAACAAACAAAAACAGTAGAACAGATCAATGAAACCAAGAGCTGGTTCTTTGAAAGAACTAATAAAATTGATAAAGCCCTAGTCAGACTTATCAAAAAGAAAAGAGGAAAGACCCAAATCGATAAAATCACAAATGAAAGAGGAGAGATCACAACCAACAATACAGAAATACAAACAATTATAAGAGAATACTATGAAAAAGTGTATGCCAACAAACTGGTCAATCTGGAAGAAATGGACAAAACTCACAGCCACCAAGACTGAAACAGGAAGAAGCAGAAAATTTGAACAGACTCATAACCAGCAAAGAAATTTAATTGGTAATCAAAACTCTCCCAACAAACAAGAGTCCTGGGCCAGATGGCTTCCCAGGAAAATTCTTCCAGACATTTAAAGAAGAATTGATACCTATTCTTCTCAAGTTGTTCTAAGAAATAGAAATAGAAGGAAAAATTCCAAACTCACTCTATGAAGCCAGCATTACCTTGATTCCAAAACAAGACAAAGACCCCACTAACTAACAAGAATTACAGGCCAATATCCCTGATGAAGCTTAATGCAAAAATTCTCAACAAGATATTAGCAAATCCAATTCATTAATAATGGCTCTGAATGACACATTTGATCAGATGGACTTAACAGATATATTCAGATCTTTCCATCCCAAACAAACAGAATACACATTCTTCTTGAGTGCACATGGAACATTCTCCAAAATAGATCACATACTGGATCACAAAACAGCCCTCAACAATATAAAAGGATTCAGATCATATCATACATATTTTCAAATCACAACACTTTGAAACTTGAAATGAACCACAAGAAAAAATTTAGAAAGCCTCCAACTACATGGAGGTTAAAGAACTTCCAACTAAATAATGAATGGGTCAACCAGGAAAATAAAGAAGAACTTAAAACATATATGGAAGCAAATGAAAATGAAAACACGACAGTCCAAACCCTTGGGGATGCAGCAAAGGCAGTCCTAAAAGGAAAATACGTGGCAATCCAGGCCTATCTCCAGAAACAAGAGAAACCCCAAATACATAATCTAACCTCACACCTAAAGGAACTAGAAAAAGAGCAGCAAAGAAACCCCAAAGCCAGCAGAAGAAGAGAAATAATAAGGATTAGTGTAGAAATAAACAATATAGAATCCAAAAAAAAACAGTACAACAGATCAATGAATCTAAGAACTGGTTTTTTGGAAGAATAAACAAAATTGATAAACCCCTAGCCAGACTTCTCAAAAAGAAGAGAGAGAGAACCCAAACAGATAAAATCACGAATGAAAGAGGAGAGATCACAACGAACACCACAGTAAAACAATTATTACAGAATACTACGAAAAATTTTAAAATTATATGCCAACAAACCGGATAACCTGCTAGAAATGGACAAGTTCCTAGACACCCACACACTACCAAAATGCAAATGGAAAGAAACAGAAAACCTGAAAAGACCCATACCCAGCAAAGAAATTGAATCGGCTATCAAAAATCTCCCAACAAATAAGAGTCCTGGGCTAGATGGCTTCCCAGGGGAATCCTACCAGACATTTAAAGCAGAGCTAGTACCTCTTCTTCCAAGCTCTTCCAAAAATATAAATGGAAGGAAAGTTCCAGACTCATTCTATGAAGCCAGGATTACCTTTATACCCAAAGCAGACAAAGACCCCAATAAAAGGAGAATTACAGGCCAATATCCCCAATGAACATGGATGCAAAAATTCTCAACAAAATACTAACAAATCAAATTCAACAGATATTAAAAGAATTATTCACCATGATCAAGTGGGATTCGTTCCTGGGCTGCAGGGCTGGTTTAACATTTGTAAATCAATCAATGTGATGTATCACATTAATAGAAGAAAGGATAAGAACCATATGATCCTGTAAACAGATGCAGAGAAAGAATTTGACAAAATACGGCATTCTTTCTTAATAAAAACTGTCAAGGAAGTCGGGATAGAAGGGACATACCTTAACATCATAAAAGCCATATACGAAAGGCCCACAGCTAATATCATCCTCACTGGGGAAAAATTGAGATCTTTCCTCCTAAGATCAGGAACACGACAGAGATGTCCACTCTCACCGCTGTTGTTTAACATAGTGTCAGAAGTCCTAGCCTCAGCAATCAGACAACAAAATGAAATAAAAGGCATCCATATTGGCAAAAAAGAAGTCAAACTTACACTTTTTGCAGATGACATGATGCTCCACAGGAAAAACCCAAAAGACTCCACCACAAAACTGCTAGAACTGATACATGAATTCAGCAAAGTCACAGGATACAAAATCAATGTACAGAAATCGGTTGTATTTCTATATAACAATAATGAAGCAACAGAAAGAGATATCAAGGAATCAATCCCATTTACAATTGCACCAAGAACCATAAACTACTTAGGAATAAACCTAACCAAAAAGGTAAAAGATATGTACTCTGAAAACTACAGAAAGCTTATGAAAGAAGTTGAAAAAGACACAAAGAAATGGAAAAACATTCCATGCTCATGGATTGGAGGAACAAATATTGTTAAAAATGTCAATACTACCAAAAGCAATCTACACATTCAATGCAATCCCAATCAAAATAGCACCAATATTATTCTCAGAGCTAGAACAAACAATCCTAAAATTTGTATGGAACCAGAAAAGATCCTGAATAGCCAAACTAATGTTGAAAAAGAATTGGAGGCATCATGATTCCAGACTTTAAGCTGTATTACAAAGCTATAATCATCAAGAGAGTATGGTGCTGGCACAAAAACAGATGCATAGTTCAACGGAACAAAACAGAGAACCCAGAAATGGCCCCACAAATGTATGGCCAACTCATCTTCAACAAAGCAGGAAGGAGTATCCAATGGTAAAAGATAGTCTCTTCAGCAACTGGTGCTGGGAAAACTGGACAGTGACATGCAGAAGAATGAAACTGGACTACTTTCCTACACCATACACAAGAATAAATTCAAAATGGATGAAAGACCTAAATGTGAAACAGGAAACCATCAAAATCCTAGAGGAGAACACAAGTAGCAACCTCTTTGACTTTGGCCACAGCAACTTCTTACTAGACAGGTCTCCAGATGCAAGGGAAATAAAACAAAAATGAACTAATGGGACCTCATGAAGATAAAAGCCTTCTGCACAGCAAAGGAAACAATCAACAAAACCAAAAGGCAACCAATGGAATGGAAGAAGATATTTGTAAGTGACATATCAGATAAAGGGTTAGTATCCAAAATCTATAAAGAACTTACCAAACTCAACACCCAAAAAACAAATAATCCAGTGAAGAAATGGGCAAAAGACATGAATAGACATTTTTCCAAACAAGACATCCAAATGGCTAACAGACACATGAAAAGATGTTCAACATTGCTAATCATCAGGGTAATACAAATAAAAACTACATTAAGATACCATCTCACACTGGTCAGAGTGGCTAAAATTAACAACTCAGCAAACAACAGATGTTGGTGAGGATGTGGAGAAAGGGGAACCCACTTGCATTGTTGGTGGGAATGCAAACTGGTACAGCCACTCTGGAAAACAGTGTGGAGGTTCCCCCAAAATTTGATATTGAATTACCCTACAACCCAGCAATAGCACTACTAGGAATTTATCCAAAGTATACAGGTGTGCTGATTCATAGGGGCACATGCACCCCAATATTTATAGCAGCACTATCAACAATAGCCAAATTATGAAAAGAGCCCAAATGTCCACCAACTAATGAATGGAACAGAAGATGTGATGTATGTATACAATAGAATATTACTTGGCAATGAAAAGAATGAAATCTTGCCATTTGCAACAATGTAGATGGAACTGGAAGGTATTATGCTAAGTGAAATAAGTCAGTCAGAGAAACACAGGTATCATATGTTTTCAGTCATATGTGGAAGTTGAGAAACAATAGAAGACCATGGGGGAAGGGAAAGAAAAAATATATATACATATGTAGTTACAAACAAAAAGGGAGGCAAACCATAAGAGACTTTTAAATTTTTTTTTCAACGTTTATTTATTTTTGGGACAGAGAGAGACAGAGCATGAATGGGGGAGAGGCAGAGAGAGAGGGAGACACAGAATCGGAAACAGGCTCCAGGCTCTGAGCCATCAGCCCAGAGCCTGACGCGGGGCTCGAACTCACAGACCGCGAGATCGTGACCTGGCTGAAGTCGGACACTTAACCGACTGCGCCACCCAGGCGCCCCCATAAGAGACTTTTAAATACAGAGAACAAACTGAGGGTGGAAGGGAATGGAGGGGGTAGATGGGGAAAATGAATGTTGGGCATTGAGAGGGACACTTTTTGGGATGAGCACTGGGTGTTTTATGTAAGTGATGAATCATGGGAATCTACTCCTGAAGCCAAGAGCACACTGTATACACTGTATGTTAGCTAACTTGACAATAGATTATATATAAAAAAAAAAAACATAAAGAGGAACATTTCTTTTTTTAAGTTTATTTATTTATTTATTTATTTTGAGAAAGAAAGAGAGAGTGGGGAAGGGGCAGAGAGAGAGGGAGAGAGATAATCCCAAGCAGGCTCCACACTGTCAGCATGAAGCTCTATGTGGGGCTCAATCCCACAAACCATGAGATGATGACCTTAGCAGAAAGCAAGAATCTGATGCTTAACCAACTAAGGCACCCAGGTGCCCCAAGAGGAACATTTCTGAAAGTTAAAGAGGCCAATTCATTAAGAAGATTTAGTAATTTGTAAATATATATTCCTAATGAGAAAGTCTGACAATACACAAGAATGGACAAAATCGACAGGAGAAATCGAAAAACCTACAAACCTGTTGGGAATTTAGGCACTCCTCTTTTAGTAAGCAGTAGCACAAGTAGACACTCGTGGATGTAGATGACTCAACACCAATCAACCAATCTGATCTGACTGACATTTACAGAACACTGCAGCCAACAGCAGAAGACACATTCCTTTTGAGTATGTACGGAACGTTCACCAAGATGAACTATACTTTCAGCTGTAAGGCAAATTTCAATAAATATAGAATTTAAATTATCTACAGTGTGTTCTCTGACCACAACCAAATACAACTAGAAGCCAATAAAAGAAGGGTATCTGGAAAATCCCCAAATAATTGGAAATTAAACGACATAATTCTAAATAATCCAAGAGTCAAAGAATAAAACCCAAGAGAAATTGGAAAACATTTGGAAGCAAGTAAAGACAAAAACACAACATATCAAAATTTTGAGATATGCAGCTAAAGCAGTTCTTAGAGAGAACTATATGTCATATTTAATGCTTGTATTAGAAAAGAAAAGGAGTCTAAATCAATGATCTAAACTTATACTGTAAGAAACTAGAAAAAGAAAAAAAATTAAACCCGAAGCAAATAGAAGAAAGTAAATGATAAACAAAAATGAAATAAATAGAAAATAGGAAAGTACAGGGGCACCTGGGTGGCCCAGTCAGTTGAGAGTCCAACTCTTGAGTTCAGCTCAGGTCATGATCTCATGGTTCCTGAGATCGAGCCCCATGTTGGGCTCTGCACTGACAACGTGGAGCCTGCTTGGGATTCTCTATCTCCCTTTGCGTCTCTCTCTCTCTCTCTCTCTCTCTCTCTCTCTCTCTCTCTCAAAATAAATAAATAAACTTTTTAAAAAGATACTAAGTTTATAGCTACAAATCTGCCCACAGAAAAATGTCTAGGCCCAGATGGCTTCAATGGTGACGGCTTTGAAACTTTTCAACAAAAATAATTCCAATTCTACGCAGATTCTTACAGAAACTTAGAAGATGAAGAAACACTTCCCAACTGATTTTATCAGGCTATTGTTACTCTGATAGCAAAACTAGATAAAGATATAACAAGAGTATATGTCATTATCCCTCGTGAACATAGATGCAAAAATCCTTAACAATATACTTAAACATCAAACCTGCATGCACATGCACGCACACACAGACGCACGCACTTTATCCTGGAATCCAAGGTTAGCTCAACATGTGAAAATCAATCTATATAAAAAGTAAAACCATATGATTATCTTAATAGTGACAGAAAAAGCATTTGACAAAAATTCAACACATATTAATGATTTAAAAAAAATAATAACCTTTCAACAACCTAAGAAAAAACAGAATTCTCTCAACTTGATGAAAGGTACACAGCTAACATCACTTAAAAGTGAAATATTGAATCTTTCCCCCTAAGATTAGGAATAATGTCTACTCTCTCCACATTTATTTAACATGGTACAGAAGATTCTAGGTAGAACATTAAGACAAGAAAAAGAAGGAAAATGCATATACTTTGGAAAAAGTAGAAATGTCTTTATTTGCAGACAACATGATTATCTATATGGAAAATCCCATGTAATATTTAAATAGAAATAAAAGTAAGCTCAACAAAGTACCAGAATAGAAGGCCAATATTCATAAATTAATTGTATTTCTATATGTCAAAAACAAACAATTAAAAAATTTTTAAAGCTTTAAGTACCATTTATTATAACATTTAAAATTCTGAAATATTTAGGGCAAATTTAACAAAATATGTAAACACGTGCAAGACCCACACACTAAAACCTACAAAGCACTACTGAGAAGAATCAGAGACTTAATTAAATGGAGAGAAATATTATGCTTATAAATTGGAAGGTTCACTGTTAAAATGCCAGTCTCCCCAGATTGAACTATAGATTCAATTCAATCCAAATCAAAAGTCCCTACAGACTTTTTTAGAAATTAACAATCTGATTCTAAAATGTATATGGAAGTGTAAAGTACCTAGAAAAGCCAAAATAATTTTCAGAAAAAGAACAAGTCTGTAAGTCTTGTACTACCTGATTTCAAGATTGAAAATAAAGTTATAGTAATCAAGATGATATGATACTGGCATAAGGAGAGACAGACATACAGGTTAAGAGAACAGAATAGAGATACAGAAAAAGATGCACTCAATTTTCAACAGAATGCCAAGATAATCCAATGAGGATAATGATCTTTTCAACAAATGGTGCTAGAACAGTTGGATACCTATATACAAAAAGTGAACCCCCAAGTCAAGTCATTCTTCCAAAAGTTAAACAAGGAATTATTTTACTATGCTCATATGGTAATATAATCCAATAATTCCACTTATAAGTATATTCCCAGAAGAAATGAAAGAAGGGATTCAAACAGACACTTGTACACAAATGTTCGTAACAGCATTATTCACAATAGCCAAAAGATGGAAACAAACCAAGTGCCCATCAACAAATGCACGGATAAACAAAATGTCGTGTAGACAATTAAATATGATTCAAGTTTAAAAAGTAATGACATTCTAATACATGCTACAATATAGAGGAACCTTGAAAATATTATACTAAAGGAAAGAAACCATGCACAAAAGTGCAAATATGATATGAATCCACTTATATGAGCTACCTAGAATACACAAAATTATAGAAAGTAGAATCGAGGATAGGGAGGAATGGAGTTATTGATTAATGGGTACAGAGTTTCTGTTTGAGGAGATGAAAAAGTTCTGAAAATTGAGAATTGAATTCTAGAAATTTTAGAATTCTTAAAATCAAGAATTGAGGCAGGTAAGTAAATACAAATAAACTACAGCAATGAACTAGGCAAATGATGAGAGTGGTAGTTAGTAGAGATAGAAATAGATAAATTGGTAAAATATTTTAGTGGGAGGACCAAATACACTTGCTGGCACAGTAATAAGAAAATGGAAAGAGAAGAATCAAAAACATCAATTAAGTTTTAAGCCTTTGAATGGAATATGGAGGTATCTGTGATTAGACAGAAAAATCAGGAGTTCAATTTCAGCCTTATTCAAGTTTAAGATACTAATAAGACATATCTAACGGACGCTGTCAAAGGTAGCTGCAGATCTGTCTAGAGGTCCCTGCTCCCATGGTGTTTTATAATCTGTGATGACTGCCTTTATGTGTCAACCTGACTAGGCCATGGGGTTCCCAATATTTGATCAAACATTATTCTGTGTGTATCTGTGAAGGTGTTTCTGGATGAGATTAATATTTGAATCCACAGGGGCGCCTGGGTGGCTCAGTCGGTTAAGCGTCCGACTTCGGCTCAGGTCACGATCTCGCTGTTCGTGAGTTCAAGCCCCAAGTCAGGCTCTGTGCTGACAGCTCAGAGCCTGGAGCCTGTTTCCAATTCTGTGTCTCCCTCTCTCTCTCTGACACTCCCCCGTTCATGCTCTGTCTCTCTCTGTCTCAAAAATAAATAAACGTTTAAAAAATATATATTTGAATCCACAGAATGAGTAAAGCAGACTACCCTCCCTAATGTGGGTGGGCATCATCCATTCAGTTGAAGCCTTGAATAGAACAAAAAGGCTGAGTAAGAGGAAACTCATTCTGCTTGACTACATTGAGCTACTACATCAATCTCTGTCTTGCCTTCACTCTTCTTAGGTCTCAAGCCTGTTGGTTTGGGGGCTGGAATTTATACCACTAGTTCTCCTGCTTCTCAAGCATTCAGACTAGAACTACCCCATCAGCTCTCCTAAGTCTCCAGCTTGCCAACTGCAGATCTTGGGACTTCTCAGCTTCCATAATCATGTGATCCAATCCCTAACAAAAAAATATAAAAGTAACGCATAAAATTCTAATTGTGATAAGTGCTACAAAGCATGTGTGTAGGTATTCAGGGAACATATCTCAGGAGGATGGTCTAATTTAGATGAGGGAAGGAGAAAATACTACCCGAAATTAAAACTATTTTATTTAAAACTTGGAACTAAGGCAAATGATGACTACTTGATACGTTTATAACATGCCAGTGTGTGTGCATGTGAAGTATAGTTGACACACAATGTTACATCAGATTGAGGCACACAACATAGGGTCCATCAACTCTATGCGTTATGCTATCCATGCTCAACACACGTGTAGCTGCCATCTGTCACCACACAATGCTATTACAATACCATTGACTATATAATACAATATATAACATAATACAAACACCATTGACTGCATGCCATACCTTTCATACCGGAGTAAATTTTTAATAACCCTGCTTGACTTTCATGTGACTCTCCCAGAAAATGTCACTTAAAAAAAACGAAATAATCCACCACTGACAAGGGACATTTTACAGACCTGAAGCAATAGACATTATCCTATAAGGTGTCATTGTTTTATAGTAAGTAAGAAGGAACAGCCATGGTTTTATGACCCGGTAGGACATTGACCAGTTTTGCACAAAACTTAACACTGCTATCTGGGCATTCTTTTCTTACCAGAACACATAAACCTCGGCTCTTCAGAACATCTTGGAACCGGTATTATTCCCGCTGATTCCCTCATCGGTGAGTTAAATATAGCTTAAACTCTTGCTCACATATGATTCTTTGAGGATTGTACCGGGGAAAAAGTATTTAAGCTAGAATCAGAAGAGTAAAGAAGAGTGGGATGGACACAACCTGCTGGCTGTGTTGGGGAGCTGGGAACAAGTAGAGATAGGTTCTAGACATAAGGAATAACCTTCAGTATTGGGGGGGGCGGGGGGGGGTGGGGGTAGGTATAAAAGAAGAGACTGAGAACAAAGGTGAGGATCACTGAACGGCAGAGCAATGGAAGAATCCATTGAAGAATTTAATCTGGGGAGGGATTTGCTTCAGATCTGCTGACTGAATGTGAGACGTGAAATAAAAGAAATCGAATTTTATTTGGAGGAAACTCTCAGGAGGCCCTTGAAATCATTTAAGCAAAGAAGATGATAGTTTGGTCTCAGGCAAGGGAGGAGAAAGCAAAACATAGTCAAGAGGTAGTTTGGAGGTGGAATCAGTAGAAACTGCCTATTGACAAATGTGAAAGGGAGGGGTCGGCCGGGGTTGATCCCAGATTTCGGGCTGCAGCAATGCATTTCGGGTGCATCCTACAGAGGAGCGACTGTGCTGGCTGCAGTCACGGTCTCACGAAACACCCCAGAGAAAGAGCAGGTGTCATCTTCAGCTGCAACCATAAAGTGGCATGCTGTTGAGGGTGGCCGCCTGCCTGGGCCAGTTTACCCTGGAATGCGGAATTTACGAGGTCCTCCACTCCAGCCACAGTCGTGGCCACCGGCATGACGCTCATTTGCAACAATCATTTCCCTTGATCACTTGCCCAGACCCCTTCTGGGCCACAAAAACAATCCTCAAATTAGACAACAGACTCAATAGAGACAATGTGGACCCCTGAATCACGACCATTTTCCCTTCCCCTATCTTCTTCTGGGGCCAGTTACTTCTCTTTTTTTGTGTTTTCAAGCATAGAAGGGTGACTCATCCCTTTCTCGGAAAAAGGAAACAACCCTATCCCTCAATCCCTTAGTGACCTGAATTCTCTTGGGTCACTTTTTATGTTCAAGTTTATGAAGCTTGAACATCTCAAGCTGAAACTAGCCCTCCTTCCTGAGCAAGTAAAATATAATCACCTCTATAGGACCTCAAATTTCCCAGATAAAAAAAGCCAAATGGGAGGGAGATTGCAATGCCATCCATGCCTCAATAGGGGTTCATCATCTCAGCCACACAGCGTCTCTCTAGTGCCTTTCTCTTTACTGAACAAAGATTTTTAAAATACCCACTACTTGCCATCCTGTATGCTAGACATTGGGGATATAATAATAAATGAAAGTAAAAGATTCCTGAGCTTGTGGATCTCACATTTCTATAGGGAAGACAACTAGTAAACAAATAAATAAGCAAGATAATACCACATGACCCAGCAAACCCACTTTGGGGTATATATGCAAAGGAACTGAAAACAGGATCTTAAAGAGATATCTGCACTGCCATGTTCACTGCAGCATTATTCCCAATAGCCCAGATGTGAAAACAACCTACCTGTCCATCTATAGATAAATGGGTAGACATGTGGTATATGAAGTTGCTAAAAGGGCTAAAAGAGATCTTTAATGTTCCCAGCACAAAAAAAAGAAATAGTAATTATGTGACATGATGGAGATGTCACCTAACTCTATGGTGATAATCATTTTGCAATATACGTGGATCAAATCGACACACTGTACACCTTAACCTTATACACTGTTGTATGTCAGTGATAATAAAGCTGGATAAAGATAAAATAAAGATACTTAAGATAAAATAGATAAATGAGAAAAAGAAAAACTTAAGATGAAATAAATGAGAGCTTATCAGAAAAGAAAAACATAATACACTGTGATTAAAGTTATGAATTTAAAATAAGCAGAATGAGGGGCACCTGGGTGGCTCAGTCGGTTAAGCGTCTGACTTCGACTTACGGCATGATCTCACTGTTCATGAGTTCGAGCCCCGCGTTGGGCTCTGTGCTGACAGCTCTGTGCTGACAGCTAAATAAACATTAAAATAAGCAGAATGAGGAGAGGAAGGCACTCATAAAGAAAAATGTTTCTCAGGAGGCCACATTTAGGCTGAAACTTGAAAGAAGAACGAGCCTGTCTTGTGTTCACTATAAGAGATACGGAAAAAAATAATCATGCTGTATATTGAGAGGGTTTTTTGTCATTAGGATGCTATTGGGGGTCAGCAGTGGCTGTGTGAGGGCAGAAGCGATGCTATTGCCATAACTTAATTCTTAACACTGTGCAGCGTTTTGAAAAAAAACAAACAAACAAACAAAACAAAACAAAAGGTGATTTTTGCCTTTTTGGAAACATGACTTTCTCCCTAGTAAACCCAAAGTATCCTGGGGGAGAGGATGCCGCAGATTAGGTCAAGACTGTCAAAGAAGGAATGAAAAGACCAGAGGCCAAAGTGAATGGCAGTCCCCCTGATGTGTTTCCAGTTCTGGGAAGTGTGCTGGACAGACTGAGGGGGAACACCAGGGACTGAAGGGTCCTTGCTCGTTTCCTTCTTTGAGACTCCGGGAAGAAACTTCTGTGCAGGGCCAGCCCCACATCAACTTGGGGAAGACAGGGTAGGCACCAGCATGACAGAACACTGCTCCTCCAAAGTCCTGTATCAGGATGAGTTGTGGGGTTTTTGTTTTGTTTTTCCTTTCAGCCTGGCACTTTTATAAAAATATACTAAAAATGAGTCAACAGCAAAAAGAAATGAAAAATAAAAGAAGTTAAGACATAGGGAATACAAGCCGATTTTTTTATTAGGTGCCGCAGACTTAAAATTACAGTCAGTGGCTTTAAAAGTTTCTACATGTTTCATCCAGACCCTGATGGAAGACGGATCAGAAACTTTAGGCTCAGCTTTTAAAAGGCATGGCTGTCTGGCACCCAGAGAGTTTGCTTGGCTGAGCAGGTGACCTCCACGTGTCATCATCTAAAAGTGTTTCTTTCTGAAAACGCTGGATGGGACCTCAGGATGGACTGAGGGGAGAGGAAAAAGGGACAAGAAGGGCGGATAACAGCTCCTCAGGGCAGTGGAATTGGTCTTCCCATCTGGAAGAGCCCTGCACTCCTGCAGTGTCCCAAATGAGCCTGCGAGATAATGTTATTAGCAGACACCTCCGTGATCGCCTACTAGCACCCTCACAGCGGTCCTGCGAGTGGTCACTTGGCCACATGCACAGAGCCAGCAGCGAAGACTGGCTTGCATTATTCTCTTTCCTGGTAGTATACAGGCCTTTGGGCCTGAAGGAAGCCGAATGAGAAAAATGTGTATAATAGAATGGGAGAAGGGCCCAACTCTCTTGAGCCTACAACCAGAACTAGTGCAACAAGAGTAGTTTATATTTAGCACTGTCACTTTTGGGGAAAGAAGAATAGAGAGAATAATGAAGAGGGTAATGTGGCATCAGGAAACCCTGCACAAAGTCAACCACTGCCTCTCCCCTTTCGGGCTGCCAGATTCTGCTTCCTTGCGCTCTTTCCTGGCCAGAGACATCAGGGTTCTGAATTCTGCCTGCATCTCACACTGGGAACTTCCCTGCTAACACTGGGAACTTCCATACCCACCAAGCTCGGTGACAGAAGAGGAGGATGCAGCTACCTCACATAGCCCCTTTTATCTACCCGCAAAGTCAAGCAGCAGACCCTCTGGAAATGGGGAAATAAGTAGCAAACACGAGGCAGTCGCAACAACAAGTTCTAATGGACCTTCGTCTCACTCAGCTGTTGCTGGTTAATGGACTTTTGCTCTCAGTTAGAATAGGATCCATCTGAGATCTGTCCTGCCTCCAACTCCTTTCTAAAAGAGTTTCCTTTCCACCTTGTGATACTAGAGTTCTCCAAAGAAACAGAATCTATCTACATCTATCTCTAAGTATAGGTGTAGGTGCAGATGTAGATATATAGATACAGATATGTAGAAAGATATTATGAGGAATTGGCTCACAAGATTATGGAGTCCCACAACATGCTGTCTGCAAAGTGGAGACCCAGAGAAGCCAATGGTATAGTCCCAGTCCAGACCCAAGGTCTGAAAACCAGGGAAGTTTCAGTCCGAGTTCAAAGGCCCAAGAACCAGGAGGGCCAGTGTCTGAGGACAAGAGAAGATGGATGTTCCACTTCTAATAAGAGAGCAAATTTTCCTTTCCTCTGCCTTTTTGTCAATCAAAAGTCAACCAAGGGGCACCGGGGGGGGGGCTCAGTTGGTTAAGCGTCCGGCTTCGGCTCCGAGCATGATCTCACAGTTCACGAGTTCAAGCCCCTGTATGCCTCTCTCTCTGCCCCTCCCCAGCTCATTCTCTCTCTCTCTCTCAATAAATAAATAAATAAACAAACAAACATTAAAAAAAAAAAAAAGGAGTCAACCAAGAGCCAATCAAATAAAGCAATAATGTTCTTTGGTCCTAAATGTATTGCTTATATACCTGAGGACTTTTAGCCTAGGTTATTACAAATCAAATAGGTCACTAACAAGTCCAGGATTATTCAGTGCCTCTGGCCTTACCCACACTACCTCAAACCCCAGCGTTTCCCAGCAGTTCTGAGCAAGGATGACCTAAAAAAGTCTGGAAGAACTTCTCTACTTTAAACTGCCCTCCAGAGGCCTTTGCAGAAATAAATGAGGCCCTGGAACTTGGTGTACAGATAGGTGTTTGGGAGAGGGGCATTGTATCAAGTGAGTAGTTCAATCTTTTTAAAGAAAAAAAAAATGCCTTTCGTGACTTCCTACTATTAAACCATTCTGCTGTATTCATTTGGACAGAGCAGGTTGGACTGGTAATTACTGACTAAATCAGAAGCCATCAGTGTTTGAAAAAGGGAAGAAAGGAAAAGATAGCACAAGGAAAGGAAAGGAAATTCAAATTCTGTGTTGACCACTAAAACCATTCCTACTTCTTTTCATACTGTCCATATAATAGAGAATGAACTTTTAAGGCTTCCTGTTATTAGAACAGAAGGCCAGGGAGAAAACACATGAAAAAGAAAAGTAAATATTGTTTGATCTCGGGAAGAAAGTTACACCCTCTTCCAAGTTGGAAAAATAGCTGTGAACCAAGGATAGTTGTGATTTATTTAAAGCCCTAACCTATGGCTTGAATTTCATTCTTGGTACCTGAGGCAATAAACATAGAAGAAAGTTAAAATTGAGAATGTATCTCTTCGGAGAGAGCCTGAGTGACTCAGGAGGTTAAGCATCTGATTCTTGGTTTCAGCTCAGGTTATGATGTCATAGCTTCCTGGGTTCAAGCCTCACATTGGGCTCTGAGCTGGCAGCGCAGAGCCTGCTTGGGATTCTCTCTCTCCCCCTCTCTCTGTCCCTGCCCCACTTGCGCTGTCTCTGTCTCTCTCAAAATAAATAAATAAACTTAAAACTTAAGAACATATCTCTTTTTCATACTACCTAATAAATTTAATATTCATTGTAAAACACAATATTTGTGTAAAAAGGGTGTTAGCTGGAGGAGGAAAGAACCTTTTGCTCTCAGCATCATCAACTTACTCCTCCCAAAACACATTCTGAATTAATTAGTACTTTCCACCTTGCTTGGTAGAACTGTTCCATCCGAGGAGGTCAAGAAGGTCTAGCTTGGATATACAAATTAAAAAGAATCAGGGCTTCCATTTTTGAAAAGTCCTATCCTAAGGAACATTTCTGCCCAATTCTTTAAGCCTATGCAGGTAGACCTCCACATCAAACAGTAAAATAATGTTGAATAATTCAACAACTTCTGTAACCTAAATGTGAGATGCTTTTCTTCTTCCTCTTGCCAATTGGGGATTAAATTAGGAGGAAGAAAAAGAAAGGAAGAAAGGAAAAGAGAGGAACTTAAGAAGTACATTTGTTCAGTGCAAAGCAGCATAAACTGTATAGGGAAAAATACTTTGAAACACCCTCTCGTTCAATCAGAATAGTTATGTGACTTTAGACAATTTACTTTAATCTCAATTTCTTTATCAATAGTATGAGGAAAATAGGGTTTTGCTAACATACAGATGAACTTGACCCAGTTTATGTGCTATACCAAACCTGCTTGACCCAACCTGCCTCCATCCCCTTGGCTGCCGGATCACGTGAGCAGACCAGCCACTGCCATTGCTTCCTCTCCTCACTCTCTGTCTCAGCATCCCTGAGGAATGAGGCTGGGCTTCCACACAGCCTCCATCGTGTCTGCCCCGGCAGGAGCCACAGCACCCAAGCTCTACCTACCACGGCCATGGCCTCCCCAACAGCTGCCCAAAGGAGCCAGGTAACACAATCTGAAAGTCAAGGAAACTTTTAAATAGTTGGGTGAATTTTGGCCATTGAGAAGCAGGAAATACAAAGCCACTGACTAATAAATTCCTTACTCTCCTTACCTCCCAAACCTAATAGAATTTTCTAAGACATAGTGGATCCATACTGCCTCTTAGGAGATGTCCCACATAACGAGCCACTGACTATGTCTCTTTGTGAAGCAGTACCCAGCTCGATTATACACCATCTTCTATTTTCTTATCTTCTTTCCCTACTCTACTTCCCTTCTCCCTCACTCTTGCTGTTCTGGGATTCTTGTCCAAATAAAGCACTAATATGCCAACTTTGTCTCGGGGTCTTTTTTATTCAAAGACAAAGGGAGTGCTGTGAAGATCAAATTAAATAGAAAATGGGAAAGCCATCTGTGTTAAAGTAATCATTCTGCTTATTAAAAGTCCACTGGATCTTGAACAAATAAACAGAGAAGTACAAAATTATGTGACCAGGGCTTGTTGCTGAGATAGTTATAAGGGGTTATGGTGTCGAAAGAAAGGAGCACTTAACTCAGCTGGAGTGGGAATCAGAGTAGAATAGGGAAAAGCCCCAAATAAAAGAGGTCCTTTAAAATGCAGATAGTGCTGAGAAGGACCAGAGAGAGGCATTTCAGGCAAAGGCAGAGATGTGACATTCCATTGAGGCTTGAGAAAGCGAGTGAAGTCTCACAAACTTATTGGAATAGGCAGGGTCAAATGAAGAACCTTGCACACTAGACTTGAGAGCGCACTCTTTTCTCAAGGCCATGAGAATTGAAGAGGAACAATGTAATCAAGGATTACATTATAAAAAGATAGCCCAGACACTGGTGTGAAGGATATAAAGAAAGAGTAAGACAGGAAGTGAGGAAAACAATTAGGAGGTGATTGTATCCGTACAGGAAAAGGAAAAGAATGATGAGGGGCTGATCTAAGGCAGTGGCCCAGGCAATGTAAAGAAGAGGCAGATTGGATACAAATCCATTAAATTGATTAAAATCAATTTTCTTGAATGTGGAGGTCTAAACAAGAAGCCAGCATCTAAGAGGATCGCAGGTTTCCGATGTGAGCAGTTAGGTAGAAAGCAGGTACCATTAACCAGGATAGGAAATGAAAAGGAACAGAGATTTGCTTATTTTTGGTGGCCAGGGATAGAAGGTTATGCTGAATTTTTGCAGTCTAAGAGATATCTAGGTGGACATTACCAATAAGCAGATGGAAATGTGTATCTAAAATTCCGTTAAGGGGAGTCTTGGGTGGCTCATTTGGTTGAGCTTCGACTTCAGCTCAGGTCACCATCTCGTGATTTTTGAGTTCAAGCCCCACATGGGCTCACTGCTGTCTGCACAGAACCCACTTGGGATCCTCTGTCCCCCTCTCTGTCCCTCCCCTGCTCACTCCCTCTCTCTCAAAAATGAATAAACATTTAAAAAATAAAATAAAATAGAATAGAATAGAATAGAATAGAATAGAATAGAATAGAATAGAATAGAATAGAATAGAATAGAATTCAGTTAACAAGCTTTGAGTTGATAGAGGGAGGTGGGTGCAGATGGGCTAAACGGGTGATGGGTATTAAGGAGGGCACTTGTGATAAGCACTGGGTATGTAAGTGATGAAACACTGGATTCTACTCCTGAAAACAATACTGCACTGTATGTTATTTAACTAGAATTTAAATAAAATTTTGAAAAGAAAAAAATAAAATAAAATTCAGTTTCGAATCTGGATTCAGAGATTCAGTTAGAATTTTTGGAAATTACACTTCGGAAGTGTGCAGAGTTAGAAGAGGGTGAAGGAAGAAATTCTGAAATGCCAACAATTGAAGGATATATGGCAACAAAACACACACACACACAAGAGACAGAAAAGGAAAGGGACCCCTCTAAAAGGCAGAAGGGAAGTCAAGAAAGATTAGTATCAGAGACCAAGATAGGAAAGGGTTAGGCAGATGTGAGTGGCCAACAGATAGGTCAAGTAAAGGCCTAACAGTGCCTCTTGACAGCAATTAGGAAGCCATTGATAATCTTAACAAAAGAAGTTTGGGTAGAGTGGTAAAAGTAGGAAGGTGATTGCAGTTTGTCGAAAAGTAAATAGGAAATCCTCATTCATTGCTGGTGGAACTGCAAAATGGTACAACACTTCAGAAGACAGTTTGATAGTTTCTTACAAAATTAACATACTTTTATTATACCATCCAGCAATCACACTCATTATTTATCCAAAGGAGTAGAAAATATATGCCCATACACAGACGTGCACATAGATATTATACCAGCTTTATTCATTATTGCCAACCCTGGGAAGCTATCAAGATATCCCTCAGTGGGTGGACAGGTAAATATTCTGTGGTATGTCTAGACAATAGAATATTATTCACTGCTAAAAAGTAATGAGCTACCAAGCCTTGAAAAGACATGGAAGAAACTCAAATGCATATTACTAAGTGAAAGAAGCCAGTATGAAATGGCAATATATTGCTTGACCTAACCTGCCTCCATCTGCTTGGCTGCTTGATCATGTGAGAGCTAACTCACATTAGCTTCTAACTATGTATGAAGCTAACTATCTGATGATTCTAACATATGACATTCTGAAAAAGGCAAAACAATGGAGACAGTAAAAGGATGAGTGGTTGCCAGAGGTTAGGGAGGAAGAAGCAAGGGATGAATGGGCAGACTGCAGAGGATTTTTAAGGCACTGAAACGATTCTATATGATACTATAATGGTGGATACATGCTATTATATATTTGTCAAAATCCATAGAATGCACAACACCAACAGGAAACACTAATGTAAACTATATACTTTGGGTGATAATGACGTGTCCATGTAGGTCCATTGGTTGTAACAAACATACCCTCTAGTGTTGGATTTTGATAGCAAAAGAGATTGTGCTCTGGGCAGCTGGGCAGGAAGGTATGAGGGAAATCTCTGTACCTTTTACCCAATTTTGCTGTGAACCTAAAATGCTCTATAAAATAAAGTGTATTTTTTTTAAAAATTAGGGACACTTGGGTGGCTCAGTCAGTTAAGCATGAGACTCTTGATTTTGGCTCAGGTCATGACCTCACAGTTCATGAGATGGAGCCCCACATCGGGCCCTGTGCTGACAGCGTGGAGCCTAAAAAAAGAAAGAAGAATGAATGAGAAATAACAGAGCTCAGAAACACTATCAGTTACCACTTAGCAAGTAAGTTAGAAATTAAGAAAGCATTTTGGTTATTCACCCAAGCAGCCCAGCTTAGTTGAGACTCTTTAAAAATGTCAATCAATTTCACATGAAAAATCTGAAATTATTTCATTGACCAATCCATACTGACAAGACATTGAAATTAACCATTGGAACTTGATTACAAAGCTTTTTCTTACACATTTTTTTTTTTAATGTTTATTTTGAGAGAGAGAGAGTGCAGGTGCACATGAGCTCGCAGAAGCAGGGGCAGGGGAGAGAGAGGGAGAGACAGAATCCCAAGCAGGCTCCAAACTGCCAGCACAGAGCCCAGTGGGGAGCTCGAACCTATGAACAGTGAGATCATAACCTGAGCTGAAACCAAGAGTCAGATGCTTAACTGACTGAGCCACCCAGGCGCCTCGCTAAAGCTTATTAAATCAATGAAATTTTGTTGTCCTCAAGTCACTGGATTTTGATACATTTCCATAACCTGTTATGTCTGTATTCATTGTAGCTGGCTCTCAAAATATACCACCAAGTAAAGTAACCCAAAAAATGCCTCCCACCAAACTCAAAATAGTTTCCATGGTGAAAAACCTGCTTATTAACACTGTTATTTTAACAAAACAATATAATTACCAAATCCAGTATAAATTCACCAGGCAAAGTAATAAAAATAAAACAAATACGACAACTTCCAGCTCTGGTCCCTACAAAAATGTGTAAGAGTCGAGACAGTACAATACTGTTAAGAACACACAAAGAGGCGTTCCATTTGAAAGTCATATCTGAGGAAATTTAAAATTAAATGTTAACCTCACACAAAGCAATTTGCAATCCTTGATGCCAAATACTGATAAGTATTGGAGTTTTTCATCAAAAAAGCAGTCTGGATAAGTAATTTCAGAGATAGAGATACATTAACTCTACTTTGGGCTGACCATATTTACTCACATATTTTTTTTCCTCTCTTTATCCCTTCCCTTCATTTTCTGAGGAGAAGAAAAGATTTTTTTTCCTTGCCTCATTTTCCTTTGATGAATTGCACTGGCATTGAAACTTGGAAAAAAGAAGCAGAATGGCAGCCTAAATGTAGATTTTTACTATGCCGTACTTTGCAAAATCAACTATGTCATTTGTTTGTGTATGTGTTTTTTTTTTAGTGTTTATTTATTTTTGAGACAGACAAAGACAGAGACAGAAGGTGAGTGGGGGAGGGGTAGAGAGAGGTGGGGGACACAGAATCATAAGCAGGCTCCAGGCTCTGAGCTGTCAGCACAGAGCCCGACACAGGGCTCAAACTCACCAACTGTGAGATCATGATCTGAGCGGAAGTCAGATGTCCAACGGACTGAGCCACCCAGGTGCCCCTGTTATTGGTTTTATTTAGGCATTTACTGTTTCAATTGTTTAGCGAGAAAAATCAGATCTTTACATCAAAGGAATCACATTAATAATGTTTGTCCATTATTTTAAGAATTTTTTTTTTTAATGTTTGAGAGAGAGTGTGAGCTGGGAAGAGGCAGAGAGAGAATCCCAAGCAGGTTCCACATTGTCAGTATAGAGCCCGACACGGGGCTGGAACCCACAAACTGTGAGACCATGACCTGAACTGAAGTCTGACACTCAATTGACTGAGCTATGCAGGTGCCCCTAATGTTTGTCCTTTTTCTTTTTTTAATTCAGTAAGTTTTATTTATTTATTTTAATTTTTAAAAATTCATTTATTTACTTATTTTTTAATATACATCCAAGTTAATTAGCATATAGTACAACAATGATTTCAGGAATAAATTCCTTAATGGTCCTTACTCATTTAGCCCACTCCCCCTTCCACAACCCCTCCAGCAACCCTCTGTTTCTTCTCTATATTTAAGAGTCTCTTATGTTTGTCCCCCTTCTATTTTTATATTATTTTTGCTTCTCTTCCCTTATGTTCATCTGTTTTGTATCTTAAATTTCTCATATGAGTGAAGTCATATGATATTTGTCTTTCTCTGATTTCGCTGAACATAATACCCTCTAGTTCCATCCACGTAGTTGCAAATGGCAAGATTTCATTCTTTTTGATCATTAAGTAATTCTCCATTTTATATATATATAAATTAATAAATATATATTTATAAATATATATATAATTTATATATAAATATATATATTAAAAAATCTCCATTATATATATTTATAAATATATATATTTATAAACTTATATATTTAAATGGAGAATTGGAGTAGTATATATAGTATTATATATTATATAATACATATTATATATGTATTATATATTATATATTATATATTATTATGTATTATGTATGTATTATATATTATATATTGTATATATATAATGGAGTATTATATATATAATATACAATACTCCAATTCCCCATTTATAGATATATATATATCTTCTTTATCTTATATATCCTATGATATATATATATATGGATATATATGATACACACACACACACATCTTCTTTATGTATTCATCCATCGATGGACATCTGGGCTCTTTCCATACTTTGGCTATTGTCGATAGCACTGCTATAAATATTGGGGTGCATGTGCCCGTTCAAAACAGTACACCTGTATCCCTTGAATAAATACCTAGTAGTGCTATTGCTGGGTCGCAGGGAGTTCTATTTTTAATTTTTGAGGAACCTCCATATTGTTTTCCAGAATGGCTGTCCAGTTTACATTCCCACCAGCAGTGCAAAAGAGATCCTCTTTCTCCACATGCTCACCAACACCTGTTATTGCCTGAGTTGTTAATGTTGGCCATTCTGACAGGTGTGAGGTGATATCTCATTGTGGTTTTGATTTGTATTTCCCTGATGAGGAGTGATGTTGAGCATTTTTTCATGTGTCAGTTGGCCATCTGGATGTCTCTTTAGAGAAGTGTCTATTCATATATTTTGCCCATTTCTTCACTGGATTATTCAGTTTTTGGGTGTTGAGTTTGGTAAGTCCTTTATAGATTTTGGATTCCAACCCCATACCTGACCTGCACCCACACATGGGCCCTCATTTCAGCCCTCCAGGGAGATCACAGCACTGGTGTCGTTTCTGCCCTGGCAACGTCCCTGGATATGTCATTTGCAAATACTTTCTCCCATCCCATCGGTTGCCTTTTAGTTTTGCTGATAGTTTCCTTTGTCGATTTTTAAAGAGTCAGCATGCAACAAAAATTCTGGTTTCTGGCACAATTTAAGCATAAGACAGAAGGACACTTTCTATGTAATGTCTGGATCAAATGAGGCACTGGGGAAGGCCAGATTGACACAGAGAATCTTCCTGGCTTCTACTTGGAATTCTATTTGATCTCTTCTGAAGAAATGAAAACTGAATCTTAACCACTCTAGCTCTCTAACTTTAACTAACTCTGAGAGTTACTAGGGGAGATAAATATCCTTAATGCCTCCACCCAAATATAATCCTATTACATGTAAATGTTTATGTTCCCTTTTAAATCTTGATTGGCTAAAGATTGCTTGTGCTAACAGTTGTGTAGCCAGCCTGACATACAGAAAATATTGTTCAACTGTTAACTTGTACCTAGTTCTAGGAACAATGTAACTACATAACACCTACCTCCTTGCTAGTAAATTACTTGAATATGGGTGTGAGACTCAGTAAACAGAGTGTTATGCCAACAAATACACTCAACTTTACTTCAAAGTTTCCAGCCAAATGTCACAAATCCTATGTAAACTCCACAGCCCAGACTCTGTTTACCACTGTATTTCCAGATCCTACCGAGTTCAGGGCTTAACATAAAGGACTCATGAAATTTTTGATGAATGGATGAGTGAATGTATTTACAATGAGTAGGGATCTTCGTCAACAAACTGTGGTAAACAAGAGTATCCCATATTCGATTCATCATTTTAACTCTCAGCTTCAATTCTGATGGACTAAGGGAAAATACAGCCTCAATTGTATTTGTTGCTTTCACTCAGCCCAGACATCTGGAGCCCTGTATAATGCCAATCTGCATAAGAGGGAGTTTGGAGTAATGGTGGCTGAGGACTAAGTCTGTCCTCAAGTACTCAGTTTTGTTCTACACAGGATACAGCTCAAGTGCACACAGCTTCTGTCACCTTGGACCCACAGGGAATTAATGGCCGATCCAATGCTAGGGTCTCACTCCCTCACGTGTTCAAGATACTGAGATCTTGTTGCCTCTCAGGAAGCTGCCAGGGAGGCTGACACCCCACTTATTCCCAGAGCCCAGAGACATCCTTCTTCTCCCCAACCCTGCTAGCTGTTTAGGGAACTCCTCAACTGATCCTCACACCTCATTTGCTCCAGTCTAATTTTCTCTGTGGTTTCTTCCTTTTCCGTTAATCTTCTTGGACATACTTGAAGAGAACAATGGAGAAAGTTCTCCATGACTTTTGGCAGATGAGTGCCTTTTTCAGCGTGCTTGAGGATGGAGCTTCCATCATTGGCTAACATGCTGTCAAAGATGTGTAAAATTCAGTATCTAGGGACACTTGGCTGGCTTGGTCAGAAGAGCATGCAACTCTTGATCTTGGGGTCATGAATTTGAGCCCCACATTGGGTACAGAGATTACTAAAAAAACAAACTTTTTAAAACTCAGTATATAACACGTTTACATTTCTGTATTCATGGTTTTTTAATAGTTGTTGCTGGCTTTAGTGCTTTTTAAATCATTAAAATGGTCTTTTCAAAATGAAACTCCTGGTGCCTGAGTGGCTCAGTCGGTTAAGCTTCTGACTTCAGCTCAGGTCACAATCTCATGGTTTGTGAGCACAGAGGTGCTGACAGCTAGGAGCCTGGAGCCTGCTTTAGATTCTGTGTCCCCCTCTCTCCTGGCCCTACCCCCATTTGTGCGCATCCTCTCTCTCTCTCTCTCTCTCTCTCTCTCTCTCTCTCTCTCTCTCCCAAAGGTAAATAAACATTTTTAAAAATCTGCGGTTTGAGGGATAAAACACAACCTTTCAGGAGTGATGGTTCATGGAACAAATCCTGCCATCATCCATTGGTTCCTGGACCCAAATATTTTAGTGAAAATATTTCCCAAGTTCATATATTTAAAAGGACTTACCAGACTTATTTGAGGATGTATTTAAAGACAATACATTGAGGCAAGAGACAAGCAAGCATTAGTGGTCTAAGAGATATTTCATATTTAATTTCCCATGGCCCTTATTCAAACACAATTACACTCTGAATCAGGGATGAATGGCCAGTATCTGTGCAAGGAATCTTAGCTTTAGGAAAGCTAAAGGTAAAGGCTCCCATGGAGTTTTTACGAACCCTTGTTAAAACTTGGCCAAGCTTGTCAAACTGGTCAGAATACCGGTTGAAGATCATCAGTAAAGAAATTAACCTTGGTGGTCACCAGGGGAGTTTCACACTTTTAATAGCACATCATAAATCCTGCTGCCCTTCTTGGCTAAAAGCCAAAAACTAGCCATCCTGGTGTCTCCAGAGACAAAGAGTTTTTCCAGCCCAGCTATAAATCAACTCTATCAATCATATCCACTTATTGCTGATCCAACATTATATAATGTTATTTGATTTAACATATATACTGACTCTGGAGAATGGTGCCCACATCTTCTGAGTGTTCTCTCCAAGTTGGCACCTGAACAGGTTTCATTAGATCTGCTTTCATCAAAGCTGCTCCATTTTACCAAACCAGTAGCCTCTGGGTAGAATAGTATGTGGTAAGACTAGTGGATCTTAAGATTATGCATGAACTGCTATATTTCCCATGCTAAGTGGGGGTCCCTGAGTAATGAAGCACTTTGTATGCTCTCAGATAGTAGTGCTGAATCAGGCACTACAGGCAGGAAAGGTAAACCCACACCCAGAATATGTGTCGATTCCAGTCAAGATGAATTGCCAAAATGGATTCAACACAGTTAACCTGCCACCAAGGGGCATATCAGAGGCTTAGGATTGGTCTCCGCAGCATCTAGCAGCAGCGATTGCCAGATCAGTCTTGGTGCTTAACAACCATTCCCCTGGGCCAGTGTATGAGCTCCATCTTTGTCATCATGACTCCTCTCTTCAAGCACCCAGTAAACCAACAGTGGGATCACTGATGACAGAGCCTGGCTGCCATCAACTGGCCCAGTCAACGTCTACTTCCTTATTTGGGGAGAGCGTTGTCTATTGACCCGAAGGGAAAGAATTGCTTTTTAATGGGGAGTAGGCTACTTCTGCAGAGAAACGTAGGGACCTAAGATTGTCAAGTGCATCAACCCAGATGTATCCATCCCCTATCTCAGGATCCCATTCCTTCCCAATCAGAGCCCTGATTTTGGCAGAGTAGACCTGCTATAGTTGAGAATTTAACTTTCTCTGGAGTTCTCCTACTCTCGTTACCTTCAGCTTTTGAGGGGCCTCCTACGACAGGAGATAAGAGTCTCCTACCAAGGAGGTTCCCTGGCTTTCACACTTAGCCTTGAGTTGATAATTAATCCCCCTCTCATTATCTTTCTACATAGCTCCCATGGCCCTCAACAACATCCATCCCAATTCATAGTCCTAATATTTACTATTTCCTCTGTTGTTCTCAAATGAGTGATACACTGCCCTTACCAGTGCATTGCTTGCACTGATATACCATCCAAATTCACTGATGGTGAAAGTTTTAAAAACTGTACTGTTACTGCATGCCATGGACTATCTGCTATTTCTGCTACCCTTGATGGGGCTTTCATTGATATTTGGCTTGTAAGGGATCCCTTTCCAAAGTCTTTCTCTAAGAGTTCTGGTACCAATTGTTGCAGGTTGGATTATAACCAGAACAAATTCGGACACAGATTTGCATGCAGGAGCTTTATTGGCAAGTGCTCTTAAAATCAACTTCTATGGGGAAACAAAGAAACGAGATTGTGCAGAGAGAAAAGTTGAACCATGATTCAGTTGAAACAAAGGCTGGCCTTGGTTGTGACCTTCAGTCCCTCTGATGTTCAGTTCAGGTTTCTCTCCATTTCACTACACTCCTTCTCATTTTTGGATGTATTGTAGAGCAGACTCCTGATTTTAGGAACCCAGCTTTTCCTCTCCCTTAGAGAGCCAGCTGTTCAACAACTAGCAGTATGTTTACACAGAAAATATTAACATGTAAAATTAGGTTCCCCATCTGAGCTGGGGAACATATCTTAGATTTAGAAATTTTTTCTCTTTCTTTCTGGGTGAAAATTTCAATAATCCCTGAATTTGTGTATATGTGAGAATTTTCTCACATTGTTTTCTAGTATTGACTAAAGATTAACTTTTCAGGTTACTTCTGAATCGAGGCAGACTAAAGCGCTTTGTCTTTTCCCAGCCTTTGCAGCAATAAAATGTGCACTTTGTGTATTTAATAGGGTGTAAATGGAAGGGGAGCTCTACTGCAGGTGTGAACTTGTAAATGTCTGAGATCACATTTCTTTGTGCTGGGAGCGTGGGCGTGGGCTTGTGGGGAAGTAACAGAAATATGAGTCTGGGTGTAAATGGAAAAATGAGGGTAGGTGGCTTTAAACTGGGGCAGTACACACACGTGTCTTCATTCTTAAGAAGGAGGCAAGTTGATTTTCAGTGTCCCAGGGACCTCATACTACCTGTTGAAAAGCTGTTTGGCTTCTCATACAGCAGCCTCTGATTTCTATCCTGGATCTACTTTCTTTCAGCTTCCTTTGCCCGAGAATTCCCTATTTTTTTTTTACTTCCACCTCAGTGAGGCCAAAACTCTGCTGTGCTTCTTACATGGCCCCAGAGCAGGCTTTGCTATTTAGAAATTAGTGGGAATAGGGGCTCTTGGGTGGCTCAGTGTTAAGCATCCGGCTTCGGCTCAGGTCATGATCTCACAGTTTCGTGAGTTCAAGTCTCTTGTCAGGCTCTGTGCTGACGGTGCAGAGGCTGCCTGGGATTCTCTCTCTCTCTGCACCTTCCCTGCTCATGCTGTCTCTATCTGTCTCAAAATAAATACATAAACTTTAAAAAAAAAAAAAAGAAAATGGGACTAATGACAAATTGTGGCCAATGAGACATGAGGGGAAGTTGGCCGTAGGAATTCTAGAAAATATTTCCTTTGTCCAGCTTGGGAATGAAGGTAATACCTGAAAAAGCAGGAGCACAAAAACTGAGTATCTGGGTCCTTGTTAAAATAATTAAGTCACTGGGAATCCTAGGGCTATGTCAAGAGACAAAGGGTTATACATAAAAGCCAAGTTCAGCTATAGTAGCAATAGTGAAAACTGTATGTCAGGTACAGTATTAATAAAACCAATTTTTTATTGCTATTATGTGACATGTTTTCCATGGAAAATGTATTTTCAATTTGAAACAACTGATTTAGAGAATACAACCCAAGGTAAAATGGAGATTGTATACGTGTTCTAGTATTAACTGAAATCCTTAAATAAAGGATAACCTGGCCTGACATGGATGTTCGGAGATTATTATGCAACTAGCAGGAATTTTACAGAGGAAAATTCCATGCCTTTCCCTAGGCAGAGGTTCCCCTGTCCCAGTATATATGAATGTGCATGTGAGGGAAGGAGCTGGAAAGGAGAGGAAGCAGAGGTCAACCTGATAGTGTTGTTGTCATTCAGGCAAAAGAAGGTTACCAGGAACATTTAGGGCAGTCTTAAATATTAAAAAAAATCACAAAAACCAACTACACCCTGTTGGGGGATCCATCTCCTAGTACTGATACGATAAAAGAAACATGTATGGCTAGCTACATATGTATGAATCTTAGACATATTTTTAGAACCAAGTAGAAAATCCTTTCCTTCTTTGCCTATTCCATCCCCACCCAAGGACACAGTGTCTATGAGTGGGAGGGACAGTTTGCCTGGCTGATTCAACCAGTTATCAACCTACAAAGAGTGGACCAAGGGGGAAATAACCTAATTTCCCCACAGTTCTCATGACAAGGATTTCCCCCCTGACTCCATTACTAGGTAGTGGAGGATATTTCTTAATAATCTTTGTATTCCTATAGCCCTGACCCTGATGTGGTAATAATAACTATCTTTAACTAAACACATGCCAGGCACATTTCCTACATTATGCACTTAGTCCTCATACCAACACTCTAATATACATGTTATGGTGCTAGTTTTAATTATGCAGAAATAAAGGGGCAATGTGATTGACCAGCTTGATCAAGATCACAGAGCATACGTGAATGTTGAATCTGAAACCCATCCAAGCAATCTCAAAGTCCATGCCTTTACTAAGCAACTATGATAGGGGTCTTCAAGACCACCCTCAGTTTCAATGACTCACTACAAGGATTCATATAACTCAGAAAAATTCATGGTTATTGTTTACTATAGTGAAAAGGATACAGATTAAACCAGCAAAACTAAAAGGTGCACAGGGTGGAGTCCAAGGGAGACCAGGAAGAAGCTTCTAGTTTTTCTTTCCCGGTGGACTCCTACCTATGGATAGCACTTGCAGACAGTTACTTCTCCCAGCAACAAATGTATGGCAACATATACAGAATATTGCCAACCAGGGAAGGTCACCTGAGCCTTGGTGTCCAGGGTTTCTATTAGGGATTTGGTCACAACAGCAGAGAGCCCCCATGTGACTGACCTTTACTCAGTCTCCAGTCCCCCCAGCAGTCAAACTGATTCAGCCTGGCCTGAGGGACCCACCATAAATCACATAATTAGCATAAACCAGTGTGGCTCAAATATTCGATAATTGACTTGAATATCAATTTGGAATCAGTTTTGATTACCAGAGCCATAGTCAACAGGCTGGGCAATTATATTTCAGGGTCATAGCACTTCTTTGTCATTTACAAGTCAGAAGGCATAAGTGAATTTTAAGGGATACTAGAGACTTCTGAGTTCCAAGCAATTGAGAAGAAGGTGAGACACTGACCTAGATCAACAACAATAAGAATATTTTAATACATGGATAATACAAAAGAGAAAAGGAAATGTATTCAAATATTCATAAAAACAAATATGCTTTTTAAAAAATGTAAGGTACTGTGAACCTATTAAGTGGTATGACTTTGGACTTCAATGAGCTTCAGTTTCCTCACTTGTAAATAATAATAATAATAATAATAATAATAATAATAATAATAACAATAATAAATTATACACATACACATTCACAAACCTGGGTTTTCTGCTGCCTGATTCATGTAGTATTTACTGGCTGCCTATGATCCAATCACTGGACTATGCTATAAGAATTCAGTAAACAAGCTTCCTGCTCTCATGGAACGTTGTCTTGTGGGAAAGACAGAAATCAATTGATCACACTGATGCTTAGTTACAGATTTAGGTAAGTGCCCCAAAGCGAAGCAACACAGTTGTATGACAGTGGATACCGGTGACTTGAATTGGAAGGAGGGGAGACAATTCAGAGGTTCTCCTAGGCTGAGATCTAAAGGAAGAGAAGGAGCTAACCAACCAGGGGAAAGGGATAGACAGGAATGGAGCATTCCAGGCAGTGGGAACAGCAGAAAGACATAACAAATACAGGTTGTTAGAAGTCAAGGTAAGAATTTTGGTGTGTATCTTTTTTTTTTTTTTTTAACGTTTATTTTTGAGAGACAGAGAGTGACAGAGCAGAGCAGGGGAGGGGCAGAGAGAGGGGAGGACACAATCCGAAGCAGGCTCCAAACCCACGAACTGTGAGATCATGACCTGAGCTTAAGTCGGATGCTTAACCGACTGAGCCACCCAGGCGCCCCAATGTGTATCTTAAGAGTAATAGGAAGTCTTAGGATTTTAAGCAGAGAAGAGACTAATCAGATTTTCATTTTAAAAAGATCATTTTGACTATAGTTTGGAACTAGTGGTTGGGGAAGGGAAGAGATACTGGCTGGAAAGAATGCATTCAAGGGGATTAAATAGTATTATGAAGGTGCCAGCAGAATTAAGAAGACAAAATATAGAAAAAAATTAAACTAATGTTAACTAAATATTTGCCATGTGCTAGGTGTCATATACACACACACACACACACACACACACACACATATAACATGTTAGCTGGGACATTAATACTCAGTCTGACTCCAATATCCACTTTCTTCTATTCTATCATGGACCCTGAGCAAGTATCACATGAATCCAGTTTTTAAACACTAGAAGGATCAAGTACTTGGCGTCCTCATTAATAAAATTTATAATGTAATAAATTTTTACATAACACAGGAAAGGGACAGAAGAGAAGGGAAAAATTTCCTAGATGAGGTTTCCTAAAGTAAATGGTTCTTAACCCAATTTATTCAGGTGAGGTAATAGGTCAAAAATACTTTGTACATTAGTAATTATCACTCATTAATTTTTAATGCATTGATTCCAACTTAAAGAGACAGAAAAATTAAATAAAAAATCCTAGGTCAGTTTCACAAATGGAAGCTAAAATGGCTCATCAGAGCTATCTCACATTGGATCAATCACTAAATGTGGGCCACCCTGGGAAGGGTGTGACCTTGGTAAGGCAGCTCTTTATGGCTGAAGTGATCTCTGAAGACACTGCCAGCTGGACCTGTCCGCTAATAGTGGACAGTATTTGGGGCCACGAAGCTTTCACTGAAGGGGAGTCTGAGCAATGCATCCTCATGCCCACTATGTTCCCACACAGTATTATCACATCCTTTTAGATCTCTTTCAGGTTATTCCTCTCTATCTGGAGAAAGAAATCCCTGAAGTAGTTTAAAGAAGATTTCAGGATAAATTTGAAAGGGAAAGATGGCAGATTTATTCAACAAACACTTATTGAACATCGACTTGCTACATAGTGTCAGAACCAGAAGACACAGGGCCAGAGTCAAAATCAGATACATAAACATTTACAATAGAATGCAGGATAACAATGATTTGTGGGTGGTAGAAACCGTGTCCGTACCAGAGTGCAAAGGCAGAATTGAGGATGAGGGGGATCATGAAGGAAGAGGTATAATGGGGAAAGAAAAATAAATAAATTCTAAAAGGTCTTGACGGTGAAATACACTAAATGTACCTGCCACCCCCTCCCTCCCCTGTACCAGTCCCCCTTCTGAAGCTATTTGCATGAATAGTAGAAATAAGGACTCTGCTGGAGTAAGCCATACATAAACAGTATCTCAAAAAAGCTCTTTCCAGGTCAAACACTCCTGGGGTCTGTTTTCCTAAATTTGTAGCAATCATCTTATTCCACAGAGACCTTGCTACCGACTGTTGCCACTGAAGGCACATTAGCATGAAAGGAGCCAGGGTGATGAAGCTTTAAGAAACCTGGGGTCCACATTCTGAGGTGGCCACTTGCTGAGGCAAACGGCATGTGCTGTGAAATTGCCATGATCATACCTATATCATATCTTAGATGTATTAAATAAAAATGCTTAATGGATAAATGTAGGAGCTCAGTAGATACTTGTTCGCTTTCTTCCTCTTACGCTGATAACACCCACTACTCAGGAAGATCAAGCCTATGTCTAGAGTTCTCCCAGAACAGAGTCCTCACAAACAGAGTCCTCACAAACTGATCATTATAGAAGCTGTGTTTTCACATGCCCTGTTCATGCCAGTTGTTAGATACAGGGAAAGAAAGTTGAATAACACATGGTCCTGATCTCAAACAGCTTACAGTTTGGTGAGCAGGTGGGGGCGCAAGTGTAGGTGCCAACCCGTTTATCAGTAATTAGGACACAGCATGGTTAATGTTAGAGAGAGGTAAGCCCAGGGTGCCAGAGAATTGAGGTGCTAAAACCCTAAAGAGCACAAGAAAGCACATAATTCATCATGTTTTTGAACATAAAAAAGCTGAGACAAAACGAAATTTGGTGGTAACTCAAGGTCACACGTCTACTTATTATTAGAGAGTCTAATTATTAGTAGAGTCTGACTGAAACCAAGAACTCCTACGCCCAGCCCAATGCTCCCTTCCTGTGTCTATGTACTTTCTCCTCCAAACACAAGGGACTGTGGAAGACTTTTGCCACTTCATATAACTTGTCTAAGTGTCTAAGGCCTAGTCGTCTGCAGGCGGTCATAGTCTTTCCCTGAACTTCTCTTCTCTGACAATACCTCGCTTGCATTCCCACTGAGAGACCGGTTAATATACCCAAGTGAGAGAAGCCTAGAAAGGCATTACTGAAGAAAGCACATGCTGGAAATCTTTATACTTTTGGCTTTATGTTCATTGTGCTGATCAGCAATAAAACCACTGGGACTCCAGGAATGAGCTATGATTCCAAGTCTAGGATTTTAAAGCCACCAAAAATAGAGGAAAACTTAAGGAAACAATAAAGAAGAAAAACATTCATGATCTTTCTTTCCTCTTTCTCCAATTAACTCTAAATAGGGGTAGCGCTAAAGGTCTGCAGCAGTGACTGAGCCTTCAAACACACTATGCCTACCACACCAGGGCAGTAAGAAAACATCTTCTTGTACAGTACGGTGCTCGAACACAGCATCACTGAACTGTCCGGATAGTTTACCGTTACATATTTCACACATCATTAATACTAACTTGGGAAGCCTTTACAAATAGGTTCCATTAATTAATTTGCTTTTAGTTGGAAGTTAGAGCTTTAGAATTCTCTTTGCGAATATATATGTGTGCGTGTGTGTGTGTGTGTGTGTGTATATAGATAGATATATAGACTGGATGCGCATTCATCCAAATATTTAATTAAATAATAAGAATCCTGAACTAATTGAAATTGCGTGATTAGTACAGTGACTTATAACTCAAAGATTGACATCTGCTGAGGTTAGTGCTGGTATCAACTATTCTCAGGATTAGGTTCACATACCTCATCTAGATTAATTTAGCATTCTGACTTTAACAGTGATCCTCCCAAAAACAAACTTGATTTTTTTTAATCTGGCCAAAAGGGAGTATATTTTCACCGTACATAATGGAAAATATTAAAAAGTACAGAAGTGATGGGGCACCTGGGTGGCTCAGTTGGTTAAGCATCATCCGACTCTTGGTTTCAGCTCAGGTCATGATCTCGCGGTTCATGGTGGGATCGAACCCCACACCAGGCTCTGTGCTGATAGTGCAGAGACTGCTTGGGATTCTGTCTCCTTCTCTATCTGCCCTTCCCCCACTCGCACTATCTCTCTCTTTCTCTCTCTCTCCCAAAATAAATAAATAAACTTAAAAAAAATTTTTAAAGTACAGAAATAAAAAAAATTACCCATAATCACACAACCAAGTAATAACCATTCCAACAGCATAATAATATATATTCGTATGTATATTATACACATATAAATATACATATATTGAAATTATTATTATACTTTGCATAATAATTTATAAATGAATGTTTTCCTTATTACATTTTAAAATTCCCTGGGGAAATGTAAGAAATTAGTGCTACCCTCAAAAACTGGAAAGGCCTTAGCTAAGGATTCCTATTCTATTACCATTTAACTTGCCCTTATGGCATATTCAGAAGAAAGAAGCATCTTAGAGAATGACCATGGATTATTACGACATTAATTAGGTGGTGATTTTAATTACAGCTACTTTTTTAGACTTGGCTTCTTTAATGGAGAGAATCAACACAGCCCCTGGCATCTAGTATGCAGCACTGACATGTCGTATTCTTATTTCTGTATAACAATATATAAAGATAACCAGGAGCAGTTTGCTTTCATTTGATAGGGTCAGCAATATACTTTCATGGTTTTGTCTCAGTTATCTATGTCCATTTTCTTGCTCTCTACCATAATCTAATCCAGCCAGCAGCAAATTGCGACCCACAGACCAAACCAAGCTCACAAGCTAAGAATGGTATTTATATTTTTAAATTGTTGAACAAAAATCCAAAGATAAGTAATATTTCATGACATGTAAAAATCATACGAAATTCAAATTTTAGCATTGACAAATAAAATGTTATTGAAACATAGCCACACTTGTGTGCTATCTATGTCTTATTTATAGCTGTTTTCCCACTACAACTACAGAGTTGAATAGTTGCAACAGAAATCATATGGTTCACAAAGCCTAAAATATCCATTATCTGGCTCTTTACAGAAAATGTCAACCTCTGATCTAGTCCACAGAGACCTCGATTGCCTTGATATACCACTGAACTTTACGCCAGTCCACAAAATGGGTGACACCATGCTGAGTGGAACCGATAAGGCAACAAAACAGTAAGTATCCTATTTGCCAGAATGACATACATATGTAGCATCAGATGGGAGATAAACTCCACTAAACTCAAAGCCCTGCCACCTTAGTGAAGTTTCTAGAGATTGAGTGGCCTGGGTCATATTAGGATAGCTCTTCTAAAGTAAAGAACAGTTGCTGAACATTGCACTTCCCACCAAGAAGAAAGAGACACTCTAGGGTCTCTCTTGAGTTGAAGGACAATAAATACATATTTGAGTGCACTGCCAGTCTGAAGGTGCCCATGAGCCACAAAGAGCTCTGCAACAGGTCTTAGATGCTCTTAGATGCTCTTAGATGAAAAAGCTCTTGTGTCACTTAGGCCTTATGACCTAGTGTATCCAATGATATTTAGCTTTTGCAGCAGACTGAACATAATGTAGAACCACCAGAAGTACAGTTGGAGAGTAGAGTGGGAGAGTAGAGCTATGCTTTCTTCTGCAGATAACATATCTTTGGAGAAACATACCCTGGAGATCCACTGAGCCTTCATAGAGATTGAATGCCTGATCATCATCCTTCAAATGACCAAGGGAACTGAGCTGTCCATCATAAATATGGTGTTCAGCAGACACAAGAATTATCATAGCCTATACAATATCAGTCTCAAAGACATACTGAAGGTTAAAAGGTTAAGTGAGTTGCTTAAGCAGGTGGCAGCAGATTTCCAGGGCACCTACTCCTGCTCCATTGCCTGTATCTTCACATCATCTGTCCTTTAAACAGGTCTGTGTCCAAGTTGCCTCTTCTTATAAGGACATCAGTCATATTGATTAGGGTGCATCCTAATAACTTCATCTTAACTTAACTACCCCTTTAAAGACCTATCTCCAAATATAGTCATATTCTGAGTTACTGGAGGTTGGGACTTTAACATGTGAATGTGGGGGGTGGGGCATAATTCAGCCCCTAACAGCGGACTATAATTTGGTCTGTGTGCTCCTATTTATTTGGGTCCACAATAACACATCATATGAAGAAGATGAATGAGCATAAACAAGTAGAGGTAAAAAGACACCATGTAAATTTGGGGATTTTTTTTCATCACAACAAAAGATGATATCCCTGACACCTGGCTGAAATCGCTGAAGTTTGATAAAACTTGAGGTGCATGCCCTCAAATGCATCATTTAGTTTATAAGCTACAACATCATTTCACCAGGTATTTCCTGAAAATATGTTTATAACTTGTCTAATAGGTAAATTTTTTTCCATTATACCAAAATATTCATTGGTGCCCACAGATGAAAGTAAGACTCCCTTGGAAATGAATATTGTGAAATAAAATACTCTAGGCCTTTTTATTTGTTTTATTTATGAGAAAGAGTGCATTCACATGTGACCTGGGTAGGACCAGAGGGAGAGAGAGAATTTTAAGCAGTCTCCACACTCAGCACAGAGCCCAATGTGGGGCTCTATCCCATGACCCTGGGATCATCCCTGAGCTGAAATCAAGCCAGATGCTCAACAGACTGAGCCACCTAGGTGCCCTAGTCTAGTCTTTTTTCAACCAAGGAAATCCCTGACAGTAGTTAAGGAAGGCTGTTGTATTTGATTATAATCTTGTATCACATTTCTTTCCCTTAGAACTTTGTAAACCTGGATGTCTTCTTGAATTATTAGTATAAAGCCAATCTTTTCTCTCCTCTTGGGGAACTTTTTTTTTTTTTAGGGAGAGCTGGATGCTTTAAGAATTATTTCTTTTTGGGGGCACCTGGGTGGCTCAGTTGGTTGAGTGTCTGACTTCGGCTCAGATCATGATCTCATGGTTCATGAGTTCAAGCCCCATGTCGGGCTCTGTGCTGACAGTTCAGAGCCTGGAGCCTGCTTCGGATTCTGTGTCTCCCCCTCTCTTTCTCTGCTCTTCCCCCACCACTCACACTCTCTCTCTTTCTCTTTCTATCTCTCAAAAAATAAATGTTAAAAAAAATTTTTAAAAAAGGAATTATTTCTTTTTGTCATGTCATTGATCTGCAGATGTGCTACTCCTTTATATCCTTCTTTTATATCTCTGAATCCTTTCTATAAAGATATTTCAGTATAAGTATTCCATTTAAGGAGCTTCTAACTACTAAAAGAATAGCAATTATCCTAGTATTGGATCATCTTTGTCCTCTATCACTATCATTTTCTTTCCAATTGCTTTCATCTTTGTCTCTTTTCTCAGCCATTGTTTAAACATTAGTCAGGTATTCATTTATTAAGCCCTAATAGCACACCTGTGGGCTAACTGCTATCTTTATTCCCATTGTTTTATTCAGGGGCCCCACAGGAAATGTACTAGCGCTTGGTGCTTTAAGGTATATGTTAATAAAAGGATCACTTACAAAGGTGTGAGCAGAATGGAGGGTAACCACAGGGGACAGTTAAGTGCTCTGAGTTTCACAACACTTAGGCACTGTTAACATCCTTAGCCCTGAAGGATACTGGGAGGAAGGGATTACTATTTCCCTGAGACTGAGTGAGCTATTTGAATAAGGGCCTTGCCCCTTTAGTTAAGGGACAGAGCCCTATGACATCATTAGAAGGAAGCTGGGGGAAATAAATACTCTAGCTCTACTTTATTCTTTTCCTTTGATTTCCTTTGAATGCTTCCTATTGCCCAGATCCAATTAGAAGTTAAAAGTCAAGGAAGCCTATTGATATAGTTCATATAGGTCAGCCTCTGCCTGCTAGGACACAAAGCAGAGTAGAGGAGGGTGAATAATAGATCTAGAGTGGCAAAATCAAGGCATTTAGCATATTCATTGTAGACCTGAGTACTACTATACCATTCTGATTCCAGCAGTAGATGGTTAGGAGGAAAAGCAGATAGTCAAATATTTTAGCAGGGAGGGTGGGGAAGACAGAAAAAATTATATATCCAGGCCTTCTTCAAACTAAGCAAAAAAAGAAGAGAAAAGCTTTTTTATAATCACGTATCACAATTACTTTTGGATACCACTATGAACTAGAAGCTTCTTTGATTATTACAGTACTTAAGAGCATCCAGAAGATGGCAGCATTGGTAAAGCATAGCACCACAGAAATCTTGAAAATATTTTTTAGTTATCACTGATGGATAATAAACTTCCTAAAAATAACAATAATAATAAAAACCTTTTAAAGCATGTTTGGTACAAAATAACAAAATGCAGAAATACTAAATTACTGTCAAATAAGTGTATGGCTCTATGAAGGTGGTTATTCAATAGTATGTATATCCTAGTACTTTTTTGATAAAATCCTCAAAGTCAAGAGACACATATCTATAAATATACATAGTATTATGTAGTCTTTATAAGATTTGTATGAATTGTTAAGTTTTAAAAGTTTGGGTTGTGGGGCGCCTGGGTGGCTCAGTTGTTTGGACATCTAACTTCGGCTCAGGTCATGATCTTGTGGTTTGTGGGTTCGAGCCCCACATCGGGCTCTGTGCTGACAGCTCAGAGCCTAGAGCCTGCTTCGTATTCTCTGCCTCCCCCCCCCCCCACTCATTCTCTGTCTGTCTCTCTCTCAAAAATAAACATTTAAAAAATTTAAAAAATAAATAAAAATAGTCTTGCCCTCTAAACCCTCAGTCTGATATGGAAACAGGCAAACCCAGTGAATCAGAATACAATTGGATCTTGCTCTAGTAAAGCCAGGTGCTATGTAACTGTAAGGGCCAGGTCACCTAACTCCACCTTGGGAGTCATAGAAGACTTCACCAAAGAAAGGGAGACTGAAGAGACTCTGAGAGATGAGCAGGTGTTGGTCAGGACTATCACAAGAGAAGGTTACTCCTCCACACAGAAAGAATACCAAGTAGAAAGGAAGGTCAGAGGACAGACTTAAAACAACATGCTCTGTCCCAGTGTTTAACCAAAGGCAATTCTATCTCCCAGGAGTTATTAGGCCATGTCTGAACGTATTTTTGGTTGTCACAGCTGGGTAGGTGCTGCAAGTATCTAGTGGGAAAGGTCAGGTATGCAGGCTAACATCATACAATGCACAAGACAGCCCTCTCACAGCAAATAGATTATCTGACCCAGAAGACACTGCTGAGAAACTCCTCGAGGCAAACCGCAGCTCTTGGAATGGCTAAGTTGCAGGGAAGGATAGGAAAGAGGCAAGAGATGAAGCCAAAATGATAAAGAGGGCACAAAATTAGAAAAGGCCCATGGGCAACAACAACAAAAAAATTAGATTTTATCCTCACCGTGAGAGAAAGCCAAACATGATCAGATTTGCTTAGTAGAAAAAATCACCGTGGTTGCAAGAGGAAAATAGATTGGAGATGGCTGTGTTGAGAAACCGTACCGAAAATGGCATTTTAACAATTGCATTTCTTTTTTCTTTATCAAGAGGAATATCTTCAGAGAAAAAAAAAAAAGCAGATTGGTCAAAGGAAATTGAAACCCAAGACTGATGGCAAGATTGTGACAGAGCAAGTAGCTGCTCTAAATGATTTCAAGATTTCTGACCCACACACACTAAGCGGCCACATCTGCACCTCATTTCCTGAACCCTCCCTCTCCCTGGCCAGCACTGCTGCCCCTTCCTCCCTCTTGCCAGGCCCAGTGCGCTTCCCTTGGCTCCATATTTTGGATTCCTTTTCTTTCTGTATCCTATTAGACTGCCAACCTACATCTGGCTTGTTCTTCCAATTTTGACTTAAACACCATGCGCTTGGTCCTTTGCACCACTCACGAAGGTTAGAGATACTCCACGCTTTAGCCTCAAACATAGTGAGAATGACTCATGAGGATGGTGGAGAGAGTGAAGGAGAGGGTTTGACAAATTACCTCCTAAGTGATAAGAGAATTTGCAGATGAAATTAGGAACGTGATTTTTTGGGTCAGTTCAGAAATCAGAATAAGGGCCAAAGTCCTTTCAATTTCTTATTGTATCCCACTTTACCCACCCCACCCTTACCTCTCACCTCTGCTTCTACTACCCTGCCCCTCAGTCACTCAAATCCAGCCACCCTGGACTCCTACCTAGAAGAGTTTGCAAAGACTGTTCCATCTAGATAAGAAACACAATTCCCTATGGAGCTTTAACAAAACGTCCAGGCCTGAGCTTCAGATTTTTTTTTTCACAAGCAAATATATTTTTCCTCCTGAGTTTGGCTCCCCTACCCTCTTTCCTTCCCTTTCATTTGTATCTGCACCTCTACTCCACTCCACCTCCACCATAACCCATGTCAACAACCTGGACAGTATCTGCCATATCTTCTCCATACTTATGTAATATATTTAAGTTAAATAAGAAAACACCAAGCAAAGGAGAAACATTAGGGTAACACCTAAGCTGATCCCACTCTCTGATCTCCTTTGGATATTCCCCACTAGCTGCACCCAGTTGGAAGCTCATTAATACAGTTCATATAGGTCAACCTCTGTTTCTTAAGATACACAGAAGGCTAGAGAAGGGACCTTGAATCTAGGGGAGCAAAATAAAGGTATTCAGCACAACTTTTTTTCAGACCACTATATCTGTACTCCACCATACAACTTAAGAAATAAAGCATTACAGATATCATTGAAGCTCCCAACAGATTCCACTCAGATCTCATTTCCCTTCCTTCTTTTCCAAAGGCAGGTACAGATCTTCCTGGATTTACAATAAGGCTACATCTCTATCAACCCATCAAAAGTTGAAAGTATCATAAGTTGAACATGCATTTAGTACACCTGACCTACCAAACATCACAACTTGGCCTAGCCTACCTTAAACATGCTCAGAATACTTAAACAATAGCAAAATCAACTAACACAAAGCCCATTTTACAATAAAGTGCTGAGTATCTCGTATAACTTTATTGAATACTGTACCGAAAGTGAAAAACAGAATGATTGTAAGTGTTGTCGGTCATTTATCCTCGGGACCTCGTGGCTGAACCAAAACTGCAGCTCACTGCCACTGCCCAGAATCACTACCACAGTATCATGCCACATATTGCTAGGCAAGGAAGAGATCAAAAATCAAAATCTGAAGTACAGTTTCTACTGGATGCATCTCACTTGCACACCATCACGAAGTCAAAAAATCCTAAATCAAGCCTTCATAAGTCAGTGACTGTCTGTACTATCTTGAAGTACGTGTTTGTCATTCCCCAAAATATTTTTCTATTTCTACTACAAATGCACATATCTAGGAACTTCCATGATGATGTTTTCATATGTGTGGAAGATTTATAAAAATGGCTGTATACAGTATGCGTTTCCCTACTACTACTTTTTTTACTCTACTGTATGACTTTGAGAACTAGCCATGCCACACATACGGCTCTAGTTCCTTTATTTTCAGTGGGCTGTGTTATCCCTCTGTGTGAACAAGGGATAACCAATTATTTATCCAATGGCTATTTATCCAATTTATCCAATTGGCTATTTATAATAGCCAATTATTTATAAATTTTCACTATTATAAACATGGCTGTAATTAATATAGATACCTCCCTGGGCACATATGTTAAGAGTCTGCAGTTTGGAACTAGAAGAATTTTAAGTATCTTAGCCTGAGTCCTTCAGAAAACAGAACCTGGGGCAAGGATTAAGATACTACTACTTTAGGGCGCCCAGGGTTGCTCAGCGGGTTAAGCATCTGACTTTGGCTCAGGGCATGATGACCTCACGGTTTGGTTCATCGAGCCCCACTTTGGGTTGCACCCTCTCTCGGAAAAAGAAAAAAAAGAAAGATACTACTACTTTATTCAGAAAGTATAAACCTAGGTCAGTGAGAAAAGGAAAAAGGAAAGTGAGGCAAGGAAAGATATAAGGCAATACAATGTGATTCATTCCCATGCTTGCTCCTGCATCACAAGCCACAGAAAGATAGTGGGTCACATGGCACATGTGTGCACCCAGCATGTGAATCATATTCTAGAACATGGGAAGGAGAAAGCAAATCACAGCACAAACTACAGAATGAAAGGGGGAGTGGGACTTATCTGCCCACCTCTCTTCCCCTTCTTTCTTCCCACAGGTCAAGTTTCACCTTTCAAGGAACTGACTACCTTTCCTACCCATGCATTTCAGGGTTGCATCATCAGGCTTCTTGGCAGCCCCTCAGAAAGCCAAACCCTATCACCTGTGTGTAATATCCCATCCACATCTGGAAGTGGCGAGACCATTCATTGTTAATAGGGCTTGGCATAACCGCTATGAGGGCTATGAAAGTCTGGGCTTTCAACTCAGACTCCAGCCAACTGAAGGAGCTTGACAAGGTCACCAGCAAAGGTAGCAGTATCAGTGAACACTGGAAGTGGACAGTGCCTTTAGAAAGAGGGATGTGGTCACAAGAACCTGAGGTGGCTCAGTCGGTTGAGCATCATACTTTGGCTCAGGTCATGATCTCTAGGTTTTGTGAGTTCCAGCCCCGCATTGGGCTCTCTTCTGTCAGTGCAGAGCCCACTTCTGATCCTCTGTCTCCCTCTTTCTCTGTCCCTCCCCTGCTCATGCGGATGCAGGCACACATGCTCTCTCTCAAAAATAAATAAACATTAAAAAAAAAAAACTTGAGGAACTGCACAAGGTCTGTGACCAACATAGTATGCACATTTTTAGCTTTATCTGATACTGCAAAATGGTTCTCCAAAGTGTTTGTACCAAGTTATACTGCCATCAGAAGTCTCTAAGAATTCTAATTGTTTGATAACCTTGCCAACACTTAGTATCAAGCTTCAGAAATTTATCTCATCTGATGGCTACGGAACAGTATTTCACACTGTTATAGACTGAGTATCTTTTCATTCATTCACTGAAAATCTTTTCCCAGTCTTTCCTTCATGTTCTTTGTCTTTTGCATACCGATTTGTAGAAGTTCTTTAACTCTTCTGAATAAGAATCCTTTTTCACATGTGGACTTTTTCTCCCAGTCTGTAGATTATATTTTCACTGTATATGTGGTATTTTTTGTTGAAGAGAAGTTTCCATGTTAATAGAGTCAGATAAGTCAATTCTTTCCTTTACTTCAGAGTTTTATTAGGAATGGCTACTGAAATTTATCAATTATCTCTTTTAAATCTATCAGTATGATATTATTTCTTAAAAATTTTTTAATATACATTAACCCTTGAACAACACAGGTTGCAAATGCTTGGATCCACTTATATGTGAAATTTGTTTGTTTTGTTTATTTATTTTTGAGAGAGAGAAAGAGAGAGGGAGGGGCAGAGAGACAGAGAGATGGACGATCCTAGCAGAGCTGGCTAGGCACTCTCCCCACTGTCAGCACAGAGTCTGACGCAGGGCTTGAACCCACGAACCATGAGATCATGACCTGAGCCAAAGTCAGCCACTTAACCATCTGAGCCACCCAGGGGCCACAAATTTTTGATAAATACAATACTGTACTCAAAATGTATTTTCTCTTTCTTATGATTATCTTAATAACATTTTCTTTTCTCTAGCTGACCTTATTGTAAGAGTTTAGTATATAACTAATACATATAACATACAAAACGTGTTAAACATATAACATACAAAACATGTTAACTGACTGTTAATCAGTAAGGCTTCTGGCCAACAATAGGCTGGTAGTAGTGAAGTTCTGGGGAAGTCTAAAGTTATACACAGTTTAAACTGCGCAGGGGTGGGGACCTCTAACCTCTGCATTGTTCAATGGTCAGCTATAACTATACAGACAGTTTTCCTGATATTGAACTATCTTTTCATTCCTACAATAAATCTTAAGTGGGTATTCTTTGTTATTAATAGGATATATTGCTGGATTGTATTTATTAATATTTTATGCAATTTTTTATATCCGTATGCCTTAGTGACAAATTCCCTAATTTTGTTTTTTGCAGTATCCTCATTAGATATTGGTATTAACACCAGCTGGATCTATAAAATAATTAGACTTCCAACTTTTCCATGTTGCCTAATGCCAAAGGCCTTAGTTAAATTAAGTATAACTATAGAAGCCTGCCTTCCTAGAATTCTGTCCCTTTTCTGTAAATATACTTCATCTCCCTTCAAATTCCTCAGTTCCAAAACACTCTGTCCAGGGCACACTTTGAAAATATCCCTTCTTGAGGGACCTTGCAAAATATACCTTTTACTCTAGTAAAAAGGCATCCCTTCAAAAGTAATCGAAGCAGTGGTTATGGCTGTATGTTTAACTGGGCCTCAAAACCAAAGATTTAAAAGACATGATTTACAGCATTTGCTAATAAGCCACCAGGACAAATTTCAAGCTACCAAAATGATATCAAGTTAGAGCATCGAGTTAGAAAGAAACGCCCACAATTACCTCTTGGCAGCCAGTGAGAACCACAGAATCAAGGTCCTTTCTCCACACCTGCTACGGAACTAGGCCAGACTGTGGAGGAATTAAAATGTTAAAGAAAGAAAGTTGGACTTTACCTTGTAGATAATAGGAAGATCAGTACTGCCCTTTGACCCCGGCCAGTAGAGCTCCTTTCCTGGGTCCTAAGCCTCACAGCCTCCCCTCCCCACCATCCATGCTTTAGAGTGCCTTTTCAAAATTTTCCAAGTCCCTGTTCAGTGGCTGGGATCAACTAAGGTTACAGTGCCCCCATTCCCATTTCTTCAGTGCACTTTCCAATATCTACCTGTCATGCTTCCCCACTCTGCCCCTTCCCTAAATTGAGTTGCCCAGATATCTAAAGGAGTTCCAGGACTCCTATCTGTGGAATTATAAAGGGGGCTCCATCGCTGTGCTGTGCCCACAGCCAGCTCCGTTCCAGAAAGGTGCCTGTTGAGAGCAGTATTATTTTGTGGGATCCCACAAGGTTGAGCTGCCAGAATAAGGTGGACATGCTGATTTGTGGTAATTTAAATTGTTTATATGAACAGAGACTCTTCACCAAAAAAATTCTTGGGCACCTGGGTGGCTCAACTGGTTAAGTGATGGACTCTTGGTTTCGGCTCAGGTCATGATCTCATAGGTCATGAGTTCGAGCTGCAGGTTGACCTCTGCGTTGTCAGGGTGGAGACTGCATGGGATTCTCTCCCCCCACCCCCGCCCCTCCCCCTTGAGTGTATTTTTTTTTTATTTTTTAAATAATAATAATAATAAAAACAAGTTTATAAGATACAATGATGAAAACCTGTTTCTAGGAGCATTGCTTATAAAAACTAAACACTGGAAACACTGAAACACTGAGTGTATGTGTTCTCTCTCTCTCTCTCAAAAATAAATAAATAAACTTAAAAAAAAATTCTTGATTTTCACAATTAAGCCAGGTATTGAGCCACAGCATTAGTGCTAGAACCGTGTAAAGGAAATGAAGGAAGATGGCTGAAATTAAATGTAGGCTTAAGGACTGACCAAAAAAACCAGTGTTAGAGCACTATGGGGAAGAGACATTGATTTAAATCATCTACCTAGAAGTAACATGAGAAGCCCAGGAAACAATTCTCTAAAGAAACTAGTGTAGAAAGAGAAAAGCAGAGGTGAAGGTTCAAACTCAAAGTTTAAACACATTTGGGAAGTGGAAGAAAAAGAGCAATTGGGAAAGCAGATGAAGAACAGATAGTCAAAAGGTTAAGACTTAAGGATTTGGAGCGATCTTCATCAAGTACTGTTTGTTTGTTTTACTTTGTCTTTAAGTCATGCTCGTGGTAAAAAAAAAAGAATTAATGTAGAAGTTTGTAAGATAGGGGAGCCTGGGTGGCTCAGTTGCTTAAGCATCCAACTTCAGCTCAGGTCACGATCTCACAGTTCATGAGTTTGAGCCCCACTTCAGGCTCTGTGCTGACAGCTCAGAGCCTGGAGCCTGCTTCAGATTCTGTGTCTCCCTCTCTTTCTACCCCCCCCCCCCCATCCCACTCATGCTCTGTCTCTTTCTCTCTTAAAAATAAAAATAAATATATTTTTTTAACTGTTAAAGAATAATAATAATAATAACAAGTTTATAAGATACAATGATGAAAAACTGTTTCTAGGAGCATAATGCTTATAAAAACTAAACACTGGAAACACTGAAAAAATAAATTATGGTTAGAATGCAAAACTATACAACAACAAATACCTGAGTACGTACAACAAAATACATCTATTCTCACAAATAGAAAAAAACAAACAAAAAATAGAATGTTGAGTGGAAAATGCCAGACACAAAGAATAAAATTCACATAGAGCTCCCAAACGGGCAAATTAATCTATATTTGAGGGGAGCCTGGGTTGCTCAGTTGGTTAAGCATCCGGCTCTTGATTTCAACTCAGGTCTTAATCTCAGGGTTGTGAGTTCAATCCCCACACAGGGTTCCATGCTGGGCATGGAGCCTACTTTAAAAAAAAAAAAAATCTATGCTTTTAATATTCAGGATAGTTGTTTGCCTTTGGGAGAAGGGAGTATGATTGGGAGAAGAATAAGAAAAGCTTGGAATACTGTCGTCCTATCTCCTGGCTTGGGGGTGGTCAGAGGAATGGGTTCCCATTGTGAAAATTCACAAAATCATTGTTCTGTAGACTTAAAATGTGTGTACTTTTGTGAATATAAATAATACTTTAATCTGAAAGTTTATATTTTAACGTAAAAGATACCACCAACTTTCCAGGTCAACCTGAGCCTCTGGTCTTAATCCCTACAGGGAAACAGTCTTAACAGTATATCATCCATTTCTGTTCACATATTCTAGACAGTGCCATGCCAAATTTCATTTCTGTCCAGTTGAAGTCAACCATCTTTTTAGTACAGATAAAGAAAATGAGAAAAAAATAATCCCCAAAATAATGTGACTTCATTCCCTAAAGTTTAATTAGGGGGCATCTCTTGGTGGAGTATATTTGGTTCAAGAGACATACCTTTTATCCCTGGTCATGTAGAGAAGAGAAATGCAACAACCACATATAAATGAATGACAAGATTGAATTACAACTAAGGAAAAGGAGATATTGCATGAAACTAACACCTCACACCAAAGGACAGAAAGTGGAGCATCCTACATTTATAAACATTTGCCAATATGAGACTCTCCATATAACTTATAATCCTCTACCTAATAGCTTACCATAGGGACAACGTAACTGGTAAAAAAAAAAAAAAATAGTAATAACTATAACCTAATGGGACTGTTCCTGGATTTTGATGAACACTGGTGATGTTGCTACGAACAGCAGGAAAACAAAAGCATGATGTTATAAGAAATAGTTTTGCAAAGCCAAGAAGTAGAATGGAAAATACCACAGAATTTGTAACAGGAAGCTGGAGCCGAAAAAGAAAATTATAGATTGGCATTTACCTATACAAGTGAGTGCAGACATTTTTTAGAAAAACAGAGAACTAATTATTAAACAGACTATCTCTAAACACAGAAGACATCAACATCAATATATTCTAATTAATAAATAAGTTCATTGTTCTTCCCTACGTGAAAATTCATGTTCTTTTTGGGTGGCCATTTGTATGTTTATAGAATTCTATTATTATGGCTACCAGCAGAGGACCATCTTAGACAACAAATCTCAGAATGAGGATCCTTGACAGTGAAGTTCAACTTTGTATTTCTTAAGATAACAGCTGATGCATGGTTCCTCTGAGGGTCCAATTTAGCATTTTTAGTAGAGGAAGGTACTTCAGTACACATACACTTCCACGTTCCAAAATTAATTGCATCTTTCCTTTACTCTTCTAAGGCTTATGGAGAGAACTCTGAATTTTATAAATAATGTCAGCACTGTCCTATAAAACAACGGATCAGCATGGTTCAAAATATGCAGTGACTCAGGATTAAGTATTAGCATCTTGGCATTAAAAGAAAATTAAGATGTCATGGAATAGTATTTGTTAGATTTTGCCTGCCATCATCCCCATTCGCTTGCTAGGAACATCTTAATTGTCCTTTGGAGAAACACCTTCATGCCTACTCTGAGCTCCTATGGTTCAAGTCGGGGCACTTCCCCTCCATCCTGGGTCCAGAAATGGGAATATGACCCCAGATTGGACATTCAATGTATCCTATTGTCCTGGCCCTACTGATTGATTGTTCCAAGGATTTACACATGTCCCATTCCAGGCCAGTAGGAGGCAGCAACCACAGAATTTCTCACTAAAATTATTGAGAAAAAGATGTTATCTTTCCCCTGGAGTTATTAAATAATAAGATTATAATCGAGAGTTGTCAAAGGGCCAGCACATGAAGGCCTGATTGAACACAAAACCAGCAGAGAAGAAAATAAAGAAGTAGAGAATCCTGTTGATCTCATTCTGGCTCTCAGTCCAAATGCACGTGAAAACAGTGGTTATAAATTGTATCACCAAAATTCCTATGTTGAAGCCTTAACCATCAATGCGACTGTATTTGGAGATAGGGCTTTAAAGAGGTAATTAAGGTTAAATGAGGTCATAAGGGTGGGCCCTCATCCAATATAACTGTTCTTTTAAGAAGAGAAAGAGACACCAGGAATGCATGCGCACAGACAAAAGGCCAAGTAAGGACACAGAGAGAAATGACCATCTGCAAGCCAAGGAGAGAGGAAAAACCAAACGGATGACACCTTGATCTTGGACTCCCAGCTGGTAGAACTAAATAAATAAATTTGTTTTTTAAACTGCCCATTCTGTGATATTTTGTTACCACAGCCCTAGCATACCAAGACAAATGTTGTCCCTGGACTTTTCACTTGTAAGAGTTAATATATTACCTTTTTGCTGTAAAACAATTTATGGGGGAGTTTGGATTCTTTTTTTTTTTTTTTAATGTTTATTCCTTTTTTGAAAGAGAGAGACACACACAGAGCATGAGCAGGGGAAGGGCAAAGAGAGAGGGAGACACAGAATCTAAAGCAGGCTCCAGGCTCTGAGCCGTCAACACGGAGCCCAAGGCGGGGCTCAAATTCACAAACCATGATATCACGACCTGAGCTGAAGTCGGACGCTCAACTGACTGAGCCATCTAAGCACCCCTAGATTCTTATAATAGAGGCATAATTGCTTCAAATGGTATGAGGAAAACAGTATTAGAAAACAATCAACCCTAAAATGTGTGATTGGCTAATTGAGGTGGGGTGAGGGGCAGGGTAGCAAGGATTCTCCCATTCCCCAGATAGGAATGATTATCAATTCTTGCTTTTTGATAGGAAAGTAAGTCGTTAAACTGCTGCCTGTTTTATCTTACGACTCTCCATGTACCAAACAAACAAGGCTGGATGTTTAGAGACTTGGTAGAAAATATGTTCAGAGAAACTGATTAACGTTCATTATGTTGGAATGCTTACTTTCTGGTAAGGTCCAACAAGGAAGAGCCAAGCTTTGAAGCTAGCCTATTTTAAAAAGAAAAGATAGAAAATACAGTTTTTCCTATGATTAATAATCCAAGAGGTGCCTGGGTGGCTCAGTCAGCTAAGCGACCAACTCTTGATTTTTGCTCAGGTCAGGATCTCACGGTTCGTGAGTTCGAGCCCCACATTGGGCTCTGTGCTGACAGTGCAGAACCTGCTTGGGATTCTCTATCTCCTTCTCTCTCTGCCCCTCCCCTGCTCGTGCGTGCTCTCAAAAAGAAATAAATAAACATTTAAAAATAATAATAGGGGCGCCTGGGTGGCGCAGTCGGTTAAGCGTCCGACTTCAGCCAGGTCACGATCTCGCGGTCCGGGAGTTCGAGCCCCGCGTCGGGCTCTGGGCTGATGGCTCAGAGCCTGGAGCCTGTTTCCGATTCTGTGTCTCCCTCTCTCTCTGCCCCTCCCCCGTTCATGCTCTGTCTCTCTCTGTCCCAAAACTAAATAAACGTTGAAAAAAAAAAATTTAAAAAAAAAAAAAAAAAAAATAAAAAATAAAAATAAAAATAAAAATAAAAATAATAATAATAATAATCCAAGATGGCTGACAGTCTTGGCTTTCCAGGATTAGACTACCCAAATTTTATACTTCAAGCTAAAGTAAATGCTAAGGAAACCAAGATACTGACACCCACTGATACCCAGTAGCTTCCTATTATTCATTCCCTTCTTGACAAAGGGGACAATTGTTCTAATTGCAAAGAGCCAGCCACTGGAATGTAGCCAGAAGAGAAAGTGTTGCTTAGCTTTGTCTCCCCACCTCAAGGCCATGATAGAGGTCGACAGGCTACAAGCTAGTTGGTGGCCAGGCACCAATGCTTGTTTCTAAGAGAGAAGAAAAATGGTTTTGATCATAAGCTCAGGGAAAGTGAATAGAAAAAGAAAAAAAAGAAGTACCATTATTATAAGGGAGTTATATTACCTTTGAAATCCCAGGCCTGGCAAACAAAACCCTACGATTACTCAATCCCTAAGGCAATTAATACTCAAGTTCCCCAAACCTTCCCCAAAGGAATCTGACTGGCAAAATAAATAAATAAATAAAAGAATCTTCCCTAATAACCACCTCAACTGCAACCACATAAGGAAAAGGGAAGGCTTTTCAGATAGCAGAACCCATGACAAACAGACTAGCTGACCAAGAAACTCACACTGCCGTTAAGGCAAGAATTTCTGCTAATCCTGTTTTTCAGGATATGATATATGCCACAGACCAGAGCCATTACACATTGTCTCCCTTTCTTCTTTGAAAATGGTAGTTTTTAGTTATGGTAATCCTCTTTTCCTTCCATAATTGTGCAATAGGTGTGTCAGGATGCTCCAATATACTATGTAGCTAAATTCCAAAATCACGAGAAGGTATCTTTAAGTCCAAACAAAAGGAATCGGTGACATCTAGATGCTGTGAACTTTGAACAGGACAGGTTACTAAAGGACAATCTAAGTTACTGTCCCTTCGAGATGATTGGTTGTTTTCTGTTCATGTGAGTGGTTTCATTATGTTAAATGGGCAAACTGCATGGTGTGGAGCAGTCAAGGGGTTGACTGTGGTGAGCATCACGTTCCTATTTGCCTGTCTAGGATGTATTCCCCCAATCCCCTTGCAATGTGTGTACTTCAAGTGAGGCTGCCTCCACTTCCAGCTCTAGCTCACAGCGGGCACTGGACCCATGTCTGGCCAAGCCTATATTCCATCCTCCCACTCACAGCCAGTTCAAATTATCTGGAGCTATGTCTGGACTGGAATGCTACAACTGTATGAAAAGTAAAGTCCTTCTTCAGCTGTTGTTGTTTAAGCCATAGAATGTAAGTCTAGGTGTGCCTGGATGGCTGTCAGTTGAATGTTCCACTCTTGACTTCTGCTCAGGTCGTGATCCCAGGGCTGTGAGATCAGGCCCCATGTCAGGCTCCACACAGAGCCTAGAGCCTGCTTAAGATTCTCTCTCTCTCCCTCTCTCTCTCTCTCTTTACCCCTCTCTCCCATTTGCACACTCTCTCTAAAATTAAAATAAATAGGAATGCCTGGGTAGTGGGTAGTCAGTTAAGTGTCTGACTCTTGATTTCAGCTCAGGTCAAGATCTTATGGTTCATGGGTTCAAGCCCCGCATCAGGCTCTGAGCTCACAGTGCAGAACCTGCTTGGGATTCTCTCTCTCTCTCTCTCTCTCTCTCTCTCTCTGTTCCTCCTCTGCTCACTCTGTCTCTAAATAAATAAATAAATAAATAAATAAATAAATAAATAAATAAATAAAATGTAAGTCTAGAGCTGAGCTGCAAGGGGCCAGTCCCTGGAAATAACCTGCTTCAGAATGAAGCCACTAAAAGGAAAGCAGGGCCAAGAACTAGAAGGAGAACTTGAGTCCCACTGAAATCATTTTAGCTCAAAAACCTAGTTGTGCTTGAAGCAATGCTATTCCTGAACTTTTCAGCTATGTTAACCAACATATCCTCTTTTTAAGTCAGTTTCAGGAAATTCTGATACTTACAAGTAAAACGAGTTTTGATTAATACAGTCATTTAGGTGAATTCTCCCACCCAAGGGAGAATACCTTGTTCTTGTCACATTCTTGTCAGTGCTGCTAAGGTGAGGTGGGTTTGATTTCGTTTCTCAGAAGAAAAGACTGATAAGAAAAAACAGATAAAGCCAATATAATCTCAAGCTTCACCATTCTAGTGCATTTCGGACCCTACAAAAACTGCTGTAATTCTAGTTTCTAACAATATTGAAGCCTTCAGAACTGACTTAAAATAAAATGTTGTTTGAATGCATTTAGCAGAATTTTGTACCACAACACAAGTGGGGTGAGATTGTAATATTGCAGGGAAAAGAATGAGAAGTCTGGTCCAAAAATGTATTTTACTATCCAGACATGAGGAAAGTGACATAATTATGCTGTTTTCAAAAGCCGGAGCAATTCTTTGTGAGAAAGAGATTTTGTAAGGAAGGATGTGAGAAATTTCTGTCAGTTGCCTCTCTATTTCCCCAGAGTAATTGGTTTATAACTCAGAGCTATTTGATATATTAAGGACAGTACTGGAGACTAGAGGGAAAGCTATGAAGATGTGATTTGTGGATCCAGACTCATTAAAAATCTAATACATAAATGAATTCAATGATGTGTGAAGATGAAAAAGAAGTTTTGACTCTCTTAACACCCTTTGTTCTATAACATCTTAGGGCCATCTCCATTCCTGCACTTCCTGCAACTTGGTTATATGAACCAATAAAAATCCATTTTTCCCTTAAGCTGCTTTGATTTGTTTTTCTGTTCCTTGCAACCAGAGATTCTAAACTATTGAAAAATGGCTTTTCATTACTCCTGGGATTAATTTCAGAATCCTTGACTGACTGTAGAACTTTCTCCTTCAGTCTTGCTTCAGGTCACTCTCGCTCTTACCAGACTCCCACTGCTCAGGCATCTTACTGTTCCCTGAACACCTGGGACACTTGTCTACCTCAGGGCCAATAAAGGCCATTCCTTTTTTTCCTAAAATGACCTTCTGAAGTCCTACTTATCCTTCAGATTTCAACTAAAACATCACCAAGGGGGAAAATCTTCCCCGCTCTCTCAGTGTAAACAATATATCCCTTCTGTGTTGGAGCATTCACACCATTTGTATGCTTACTTTTTCATCCTCTGCCTATCTAGACCATAGTTTCCTATCCATATCAGTTTTGTTCAGCACTCTGTTCTCTGAATCAGCACAGGCACATAACAGTGGCTCAGTAGATACCATATGACTGCCATACTTTTCCAGAGAGTAATTTACACATGCTGCTTCTTTTTCCACATCTCTTATTGTATCAGTCAGAGTTCAACCAAAAAAGTAAAACCACCACAAGGTATATACTGCATATATACCATATGGTATATATGCAGTATACATGCATGTGTGTGTATATGATACACACACACAAAACATGGATTTTCTATAATTATGAGATCTAAGTGAACAGTCTCTGTAAGGTTGTTGGCTATTGTCTGATGCTGGTGTGTGCCAACATGGGTCAAGCAGCTGGAAAGAGAAGATGGATATAAAGTGGGGGAGAGCAAGGGCAAGCTGGAACCTACAAGCACAAACCACAACACGTGTCAGTTCTCACTGCCTTCTGCCGTGGTGATGTGGGTTCCCTGCAGGACAGGCTGGTACTCTTCTTCACAGAGTTAAACATACAGTGGCCAGGGAGTCAGAGAAGCTGAGGGAGGCTCCACAGGAAGGTGGAGCAGGTGCAGGCCTGGCAGCTGCCCCATGAGGAGGTGAGACAGCAGCTAAGAGACAACTCATAGGAGCTACAAAAGCACCCACCCCCACCTTCTGAAATAAAAACCGAAATGACCGCTGTTCCCCTCCAGGCATCAAAATTGTCCACATTAAGATCTCTCGTGGCCCATCCTTAGAGCCATACAAGGAATGAAAGTCAGAGAAGTAAAGCCAATTTGACATTACAAAGCTACCACACCCCTTCAGTCCAAAGTGGCTCCTACCTAAAACCATTAATGAACATTCTAAAATTAATTCTAGGGATGTTCCCACGGTTCTCATTGTCCTCAGCTTCTACCATATTTGACACTCAGGACCATCCTTTCCCTTGTGAAATCACTTTTCCCATTGTCTTTTTTCTTTTTTTTAAGTTTATTTCTTTATATTGAGAGAGAGCGTGTGCGCATCCGTAAGTGGGGTAAGGGCAGAGATTGAGAATCACAAGCAGGCTCCACGCTGTCATCACAGAGCCTGATGCAGGGCTTGAACTCACGAACCATGAGATCATGACCTGAGCTGAAATCAAGAGTTAGACACTTTACCGACTGAGCCACCCAGGTGCCCACCTTCCCTATTTTCTTTAATCAAACTATGCTCTCCCGACTTCTCTCTCTCTCTTTGCATCACATAGGACATGGCTTCTTTTTCTCTTCCTATCCCTAAATATAGATATTCACCTCTATTCTGTGCCCCCCCCTTCTTCTCCCACATTTTCATTTGCCCTATCATTTCTCAGTTTTAAGTAGTAGTCTCTCCCTGCCTCCAGGGAACTCCCCTTGCATATAATGAACAGGACTTGGGACACTGGATTCTAACAGCCCTGGATCCAAATCCCAGTGGTGCCACTTACTGCCACATGACCTTGGACAAATTAAACTTTCTGAGTTTCAGTGTCTCTGTTAGTAAAATAAGATAACCAGTGCCTGGCTATACTAGTGGGAGGGCATGGAATAGCCCTCTGGAACATTCTATTATCCAGTAACTGTTAGATTACTTGCATTTCTTCCCTTTGCTTCCCCATTCCACCCTCCAAACTGCTACTAGAATCATTTTCATGCCAGATGTTACATTCCTGCCTAAAACTAGAGTGACCAACTCATCCAGGGACTTTCCCTTAGTCCTGGGCAAACTACCAATTCTTCAGTGGCTCCACTTTGCCTACCATAGTTAGAGCACTATGTTAATCAAACCTCCAGGGTGCTCTGAGGATGCTTCTGTGGCTTCTGTAAATAAGTGTATTGGAATTCCACAAAATGTCCATTTTTTAGAAGGAGTGCTCAGGCAAAAACCCCAGGCCTAGAAGAATGAGCACAAACACCACCGCATCGTCCCCAAGACTTAGCGATCTAACGTGCATGCTTCTCCAACCTCACTTCCCAATGCTCTCTCCCCTTTTTACTCTCTACTCCGTTCACATGGCTTCTGAGATTCCCCAGTATGACATTCCATTTCTGATCACTGTGCCTTTAATATTCCATTCCCACTGACTGGCATGTCCCTCCCCAGCCTGTCATAGTGCAAACTCCTACTTCTCCAGTCCCCAGCTCTAGCAGCCCACGGCTGTTATCTTCCTCGAGATTGCTTCTCCTCTTCTGCCTTCTCAGCTCGTCATCTGAGATAATCATTCCCTGCATTGCGACAAACTACCGCTTGAACTTATCTCTATTACAGCCCTTAGGACAATGAGTAACAATTTGAGGTCTCTTTCTGTCTCTCTTCGTAGCCATGAATTCCTAGAAAGGACTTGTGCCTTCTCTGTGAGGACTCAGGCAAGTTGCCTAGTTTCAGTTTCCCCCTTTCAAGTTATGTGTAATGATTACATTATGTTGCATATGCCAAAACATAAAACCAAACAAAAAAACCCTCACACATTGTAGAAACTCAATAAACTTATTTTTAAGTACTATTAAAATCAGAAACTTCTACTATCTGAACCTAACCTATACTTTCAGACTTATTGCTATTACTCATCATTCATCAAGTAGTCCAGCCAGAAGCTCCCTTGATCGCTCCGATTACTTCTTCAAGGTCCAACTCAAAGAAAACTGCTAAGGGGAAGAAGAAAAAGAAGAAGAAAAATCTTGATTTCCTCTACTTTGATAATAAAAGCATAAATTTCCTTTGAAACTTACATTCTCTGTGTTTACAGCATAACACTACAGATTGCGACCTTTTAAAACAGTGCTGTTCAAAGACTGTAAAGATATGTTGCACTTTTGCAACCACAGACATATATGCGATACTTAGAAATTTTACTTTAAGCTGAACAAAATAAACCAAAACGCCACGGTCTTTTGAGCCTTATCACAGTACCTCTTCACAGCCAAGCCAAAATTCCTTGTGAGAAAACAATAGGAAAGATAATATTTCATATAAAGGTGAGAAAATTGTGGCCAGCACAGGTTAACTGTATTATGGAAAGGCAGGTATTGAGGTAATGACGCCATGAAGACAGGAATTCAGGGCTTTGTCTACTGTTCTCATCCAGGGAGGAAAAAGAAGACTAGGCAGCCTCAGACAATCCAGCTTACTACAACTATCTCTGTTCAGGGTTGGATTTTTATTAGTGTACGGGCACCAGCAATAGTCTGACACTCGTAATCCAGAGAAGGGAAACAGAGACCTGGGGCCAAAAACAAGTAGGAAATGATCAAGAGGGAAAAGAGAGAGAGAGAACAGGAGTGCTGACTAATTTTCCCCTCTTCTGGCTTTGCCAGTGGCAAAATCTGGCTCACTCCCTCTGTGTGCTCTGGCAGAGAAGCAGTACGTTTCATCTAGTTAAGTTAGGGCAGCATGTGCTATTTAGTTGCAGAAAACAAGGTGGCGGGTAGGAGAAAGATTCTAAAAGGAATTTTTTCCCCCTTTTCAAAAAATGGTTAAGAGGAAGGAAATAGAACACGTTAATATGGAGAACCATTATTCCCTCACAGATTAGTCAGGAGAACTAAGATCTGGTCTCATCCAGCCACACAGCACAAATAGTTCAAGCTCTTCGGGTTCCCGTTTCCTTACCTGAAAAAGTGGGGGACTGTGTTGGTTCTAAATTTCAATGGTTTTGTATTAAAATATCTTGAGGAAGTAACGAGCATTTTCACGGAAATCAGGGAGGAGATTTAAAAAAAAAACAAAAACACTCATATTTAGTAACACTCGTTTTGTGCCAAGTAAGTGGGACTAGGGTTTTAGAAGCATAGATTCAGAACCCAAACAGCCTGGCTTTGTGTACGTGTTCTGCCACCTACTACTGTGTTACTTAGAGCAAGTTACCTAACCTCTCTGTGCTCAGCACAGGAGAATGGAACCTACGCAAAGGGTAGCTGGGATTATACGTATGTGCGTGCATATACGTGCTCAGTATATACATTCACACACACAGTAGTATTCTATACACAGAACAATAACTGACATAAAGAATTGCTCTATAGGGGCGCCTGGGTGGCGCAGTCGGTTAAGCCTCCGACTTCAGCCAGGTCACGATCTCGCGGTCCGGGAGTTCGAGCCCCGCATCAGGCTCTGGGCTGATGGCTCGGAGCCTGGAGCCTGTTTCCGATTCTGTGTCTCCCTCTCTCTCTGCCCCTCCCCCGTTCATGCTGTGTCTCTGTCCCAAAAATAAATAAACATTGAAAAAAAAAATTAAAAAAAAAAAAAAGAATTGCTCTATAAATGCCATTATGATTATTACAGCTCTATAACGTGGACATGGCCTTTTTGTAGATGAAGAACAAAATGGAGAAAACCAAGCCTTCAGAGCTTTGACCTTTTCTCACTTCCATGTTTAGTCTCTTTTAACTATTACCTTATGTCAGTTAGAAGGAAGCAGCTAGGAAAATTCTACCAGTTACACAACCGTCAGTCAGTCAAAACCATCCAATGAACACAGGATAAAGCCACACGTCACAAAAGTCCTACAACCCCTGGCACAGCTTTCGGAACAGGGTAACGATGGCCAATTTGCCTAGGTAAAGAAACACCCCAAAGGGATTACTGTAGTGTTGGGCGAAGTCCAGTGAAACCACGGACATCTAGCCTGAAGGTTCTCAGAGATGCAGTCTACTCGAAATTCCAGGGAATTTAAATCTCTGCACGGATGAGTGTGTCTCTCCCTCTCCCAGCTCTGCCAGTGGCAAAACCTAGCTCACTCCCTGGACGGGAGGAGGAGAGTTTTCTTCTTTTGAAGAAAAAAATCAGTAAGCCCTTTCTTCCTGGTGAGAGAGGAGGGGAACACCATGCAGAAAACTCCGGATTCAGAAATCAAAACCCAGGGAAACCCCATCCCAGAGTAAAATCAAGTACTACAGATGAGAAGACGCAGACTATAAGCAGTTTCTTTAGGGGGAGGTGGGGGGATAAAATCAAGAAAACTATAAAGATTCCATTCCACTCAGTGGCTCTCACATGGGAAGAGGAACCAGAAAATAAATCCGTAGCTGAGAGTTCACAAGAGAAAAAAAACACAGGCTGAGCCCTGAAAAAGCTACAAGGTATAAAAGAAGAATCCAAAAAGTAGTGGACTAAGGCTAGAGATAACGATATTTGATTTTAACTCATCTGCTCGACAAATAGTTATTCCTTGTGAGTTTTTGGCCAAAAGCTGGTTATAACGTTCTGATCGGACAGACATGGCCCGGAGGGGATTGAGAAAACTAGTGAGGGAGGAAGAGTATCTTCGAGAAAACAAATGTAACTGTTAGTGCGGCAGTACTAGAACAGAAAAAACGGTAACAGAAAAAAGATGTTGCTGTGTGAGAAGATACCAGGGTGTGAGGAATCTACTTTTGATCAAGTGTTCAGGAAGGCTTCTCTGAGGAAGTGACACATTAGGCAAGGCTCATCAGCAAGTAGGAAGGGCCAGGGGAGGGAGAAGCATCTCAAGCACATGAAACAACAGGTGTGAAAGTCCTAAGTAAGAGTTTATCCAACAATGAGAAGGCCAATGTGGATTACTTGACCTCCAGTTATAGTATATACTGTATGTCTTCCCATAAAAATTACTTGAGATTCGCAAACGTAAAACACATTCGGAAGCCGGATTCACCCCGTTTACGTGTATTTCAAAGATTACCTTGGCCCAAACCTCAGTCTTTCTCAGAGGAGTGAGTCACTAGACAAAGCCAGCCCCTCCCCTCTTGCATGTAAAAATAGCTTTTCCAGAGCTACTGTTAGAATTGGCTTTTTTCCAGCACTTTCTGCTCTATTGAAACTAAACACTTAAATGAGCAACTGACCCAGGTCGGAGGTCTAGGAGAAATGATAACAGATCTGCTTCTGCGCTGAGCTTCGGGGGTAAATTTTAAATGGCTAATTTCTAGTGAATACCTGTGACACCACAGAAGCAAGACATCTGTGACCCCAGTTCAGTAAAACAGCCCTGCACCACGCGCACGAGTAAAACAAAATGCCCAGGAAACAAGGTATTGAGAGGGAGACTCTTAACACGGCAGCCTGGTATTTGTGCTTCGACATATAATTGAGACACGGTCGAAGGCCTTCCGACATCTTGACATGTTGCTTAATTTGGCCACCAGAGGGAGACCCGAGAGTCGTCAAGCACCAAAAGGAGCCACACCCAGATTATGGTTACTTATTATCTAAGTGTTTCTTCTTTGACTTTTCAAAAAAAGAAAAAAGAAAATGAAAAATTCTTGGGAAGGGGCACTTAACTTTTTCAAAAGGAGGTAAAATTCATGTGACATAAAATTAACCACTTTTAAGTGCACAATGTAGTGGCATTTAGTACCTCCGCAATGATGTGCAACCATCCCCTCTATCTGGTTCTAAAACGTAAGAAATGCTTAAATTTTCTAGAAAGGGAGATTTTAAACAAAAGCCCAACCCTATTCTAGCCTTACTCAGTCACATTCCCGGTTTTGCCTCCACCTGCATCATGTTAGGAATGGTTCCCGCACACTCTCCGAACAGACTTCTTCACTAAATTCACAGAATCTGATCCAGGGTTAAAATTACACGTTCGAAAACCAAAACCACCTCAATTCTTCAGTTCTTTCTCTGGGACTCGCGCAGTTGCAACAGAGAGCCAGTATGGGTGACTGTTTAAAAATTCTATACATAAATTGGTTTTGTCATTTGTCAGTAAAGAAATGAATAAATTATTTAAATTAAATATAGTTACAAAACGGAAATTAACAATGCACTGCACCAACACCCTTCAGCATTTGATGTCAAATTTTAAGTCATTTCCATCCAGGGTGAAAATTTAAAACATTTCTAGGTTAGTACCAGAGCCAAGATTTTAAGGGCACCATGTCAGTTGGTTAGATAACAAATTTGTTAAATTTTGAGAAAAGCAGAACTAAACAGTTAATGTAATAAAAGCTGTAGGTCTGCAACCTAAATCCACTATTTTATTAAGGAATTTAATCTACTTCATGGGGCCTTGGCCCAGGAAAGGGTAAAAAAAAAAAAAAGGCCAAACTGGAGAGGCAGGGGGAGGGGAATTGCTGTTGGTGACTCTGGGAAAACAGGAGGGAGGGAAACAGAAGAGCGAATGAGGCTGGATCCGCCCTAACAAAGAGGCAGAAACTGTGTCTCAACAGCCACCAAATCCAGTTCAGGGCGGTTTGAGCCAGTTTCTGAGCTGGATTGAGAACAACAGCCTCGGCTGAGACTTGACTAGGGTGAGATAGAAAATATAAAATGGACTTCGCACTAAGAAGTGGATTTGGCCTGGGCTCGCAGGAGCCTAAAGCTGTTTCCTGGAGTAGCAAAGTCAGATACAATACCAGGCCTGGAGCCGGAACAGGGGCCTGTTACAGAAGGAAAAATTACAGAGCACTGCCTCTGTGCCATGATCCGGTCCGCATTTTCTCTCTTACTGCCCCTAATTGTGGCTGGTAAAGGAAAAGGGCCTCAGGGTATCAGTTTTCAGAGAAAGCTGGCTGCAGCATTGGGGGAGGGGAGGATTATGTGTCTTGGGTAGTTTAAAGTGTGTGCTAGGTGGGGGAGGTGGGGGAAACGTGTGAGAGGGTCTGAAGGAGAGGGAACAACACTTCACACCCTGCAGTTCACACCACCTTTCCGCACCTTTGCTGCAGTATTGCACAACCTCAAAATCCACCACACATAGGTGTTGTGGGAGCACCCCACATATAGTTGGCACCTAACACGTGTAATTACCAGGCTTCTTCAGCCCTGCGCATTCATGACAACGAACGTACTCCATGCTGTCAATGTGCTCTTTTCATTCGTGTCCTAAAATACAAACAAGCTGTACATACCTTCCCAACCAAGAGACACGGCAGTATTAAGTAACGGGGGAATGATAATCCTGTCGTCCCCCAGGTGCCAGAACCTCGACAGATCTGATCAGACCCACCTTGAAGTGGCTCCTCCGAGAGGCGGAGGGTCGGAGATGTGGTCCGCAGCTGTTGAGGGTGCGCACATCCTGCGGCCAGGTTTGGCTCAGAGCCTTCCCGGACCAGTTCCCTCTCCGGACTCCCCCAAAACCCCAAAGGCTGCCTACGAATTCTAGACAAAGTCTGGGCCTGCCTTGGGAAGGAGAGGAGAGCAGAGGAATCTTGGTGGGGGGTGGGGAGGTGCTAAATTCACTCTCCCTTGAGTGTCCAGAGGTGTTAAGAATCTTCCAGAGGCACCAGGTAAGTGCCTCCAGACACCAAGACTTAAGTGACTCGGGACTCGGAAGGCCGCCCCCTGCTGTAGGAGGCTTGTTGGGGGCCCCTATGGAGTTTACAAATTTCAAATACACGCCCTCAATTAGAACGCAGTCTGTAGGTTTCAGAAATCCGCCCAAGAGATTGGGGGAGGGGAAGAGAATCTTGGTTCAACAGAAAGATGCCACAGTGCTATCTTAATCCTTTTATTATACACAACTGGAACACACCCACTTTGTATTACTTACGTGCAACAATGTACCAGAAATCAAACTTGTTGCTAGCATGGTCTACTTGCCGCTTATTACTCAAATAAATAACTTAGGTTGCTCTTACGTGTTCATTTAATTAACTTTTCGACCTGGGTTGCTATACGTTCTGCTAGAAGGGTTTACTTGTTGTTGTTTGGGGGGGGGGGTGTTTGTTTTTTAGCAGGGGACAGCGTTTCTCCCCACATGAACGTGAAGGAGACTACAGAAGAGAGAATAGTGATAATCCTAACAGTACTGAGAGCTTGCTAGAAGTCCGACACAGTACCAAATGTCTCATATATTAAATTTTCTCATTTAGTGCCCACCGTTTATCTCAGAGTTCGATAGTATCATCCCCATTTCAGAGATGAGGAAAATGAAGCTTGCAAAGATTAGGTCTTCTATCGAATTTTAGTGGCACGCCAGAAGTCTGGCTCCAGAGTCAGTGTTAAAACTGCAAGCTCGCTGGCTAACGGTTGTAAACCTTTTTCCAGATTCTACTGTGCATCCACCTACTTTGGGCTGAGGAGGAAGATGGTCATACATAGTGAGAGCAGAGGAATTGGTTCCGCGAGGAGAACATGGTTCCTGCCTTCAACGAGCTTTCCATCTAATAGCTGTTTTTTTCAAGGGCAATTCAGGACTGCCTGACAGGGGATTATTTTTTTCTGCCGCTGGGCCTCGGAAGCCATCTGGGGAAAATAGTTTGTAATTTCCCTACCATTTCCGTGCTGTGGGGAGGAACTTCTGAAGTCAGGGCTACCCTCGTACTAGCAGGCTGCACAGGCAGGCGGGGTGGAAAGGGGCAGGGCGAGGCCGCTGGGGAGCCGTAGCCATGGCAACCCAGCCTGCTTTCCAGAACAATGTCTCTAACCAGGAAAACAGCTCGAGAGAGCTTTTCTCTTCATAATCCCCATGGCCAGTCGGGCCAGGGAATGCACAAAGGGGATTCTTTTTTTGTAGAGAAATGACTCTTTACGAGGCCCAGAACAAAGGAAAACATTTGTTATATAGGGTCTGTCTTTGTATTCGGCTGGAATAAAATCAACAAAGCGCAGTTACTTAGTTCCTCTTTACTGTTCACAGGAAATGAACACAGCTTTGTTACACGAGCTTCCTATTTTTGGAAAATATTTGTTTAATTTTTTTATCCCCATTTTACAGATGAGAGATTAGTAAGCATGAATGGGCTTGCTGTCTCTACAACTATAATTAAAACACCAAGGGCGTCCTTTCGGAAGGCTTTGCGAAGCTGGTCCTGCCTTTTGCCTTTTGGGTGCTAGTCCTACAGATGATGTGAAGAGGGTTCGCGTCCACGTGCTCAGGGGCCTGGGTGCTCCAGGGGCTCCCTAGACTCGGATCCTCCCACTCTCTATTCGCAGCCACTCACCCCTCCCCCGCACCAGCACCCGGTAGCCTGGAGGAGGAGGTAGACGAAGGGGGGGGGGAGAATAGGGGGGAGAGGGCGGGGGAGACTGAGGAGGTGGAAGGAGATGGGAGTGAGTTGAGGAGGGGTGGGGGAGGGGAGTGGAAGGAGGAGAAGGAGGAGGAATGCGGAAGACGCTGCAGCCCCACCCCTGCAAGTCTCCACTCCAGCGAGTCTGGAAACTCCTGCTCAGAGGGCTAAAAGGCGGCAGTGTGAGCTGGATGACTGCACGCCTCCAGGCTTTCGAGTGTTCTACAGCCAGACTACACCCTGCACCTTGAAGGCCGTCTCTGGCTTTCCTGAGCCCAGGGTATGACCTCCCTGAAGATATGAATGGGGGATACGGTTGTCAACCCCCACCCACAAGACCAAGAACAAAGGCCGTTACTATACGCTTAGTAACAAACCATCTTCCATAAATATCCACATCTATAAATAATGTAATTCTTTAACAGTTAGATGAACCAGAGAATAAGAGCTCAGCTACCTCGTCGTAATAAAAGCCCTGCTCCCTGAGTGTGGGCGCCCTGGCGGAGCCCAATCTACCATAAAATCTACAAAACTGAAATCAACTTGGCCTATACTTCAACATCAGTCCTTTTGTGCAGTGATAAAGGCAGGAAGGGAAGCCCACCTCTGGGGGGGTGAATTTCTAGGCATTACGTGAGGGGCTTCTTCAAACTACACTTTCCACCCCATCCCTAGAGATTCTGTCGCCACAGGATTATGTGACGAAAGAAAGTGTCATCCCCCCCAACCACAAAGTTGAGAACCACTGCCAGTGTCCCCCTTATAAGGAGTTAATTGAAGGAAGTGTTAATATATATTAAGGCCTAAATTTATTGTGCTTCCCAGTTATATTTCAGCAGATACTGTTAGCTTACCCTGCTTTAGGAAGTAAAACAATGGATCTTTACAGTGAGTGTTTGTAGACTGTTTTAGAGTATTGGCAATTCCTGGAACGCGGGGATATATAATCCCCCTCCCAGAGTTTGGACTTTGCAATATTCAATATTCATTCAACATTCACTGAACACTTCTAACAATCAGGCGCTACAGTACTATTCACTACACTGGGCTTGTGAATTTGAAAAACCACATTACACGTGGAACTTACTTGCAAAGAGTTTACAGGCTGGGAAGGAAGATACTCAGGAAATCAGCTACTGCAGAGTGGTATGATATATGCTTTATAAAGATAGGAACAAGAAGAAATGCTGTGAGAGAAGAAAGGAAGGACATGAAAAACAGAGTAAGGATGGGTGGAGCAGTGAGATAGCTTAGAAAGAGCTGAAAAATGAGATGGAGTTAGCTCGAATGATATCAGAACTAGGAGTCAGAAAAACTGAGTTTTAGTTCCAGATTTATCCATAGATCAGCTATTAGGCAGACGTAAAAGAACTCAAAAAATAAAGGCAAAGCAGGGAAGTCCAGGAGGTCAGAAGCTTTGCAGGACTGAGACTGGAGGACTAAGCTAGTGAAAGAATTGATCTGCTTCCTTGTCCAGGAGGTTTCCATGCATCCTATTAGAATAATAGCCACTCCGCCAGTATGAAGAATCCTTAACAAAGGTGAGCTGTTGATGCAGATATCAACACCACGGCACTTTAAAATTTCAGCATGATATTTATAACTTCAGGGTTATTAGCAAAATTACACATTATTAGACCTTTTATCAGAGTGTGATGAAATACCTGATGCTGAGCCAATACTGTTTTCACTGACATTTTCAAGTAGTCTGCTAAGACCTGTTCACACATGCTACGCTACGATCTAGCACCAGCGATTAAGCTAGGGTCTCTCCTCTGCTGTGTGCCTAACATCCAATCTGTTTAACCACTTCAGCTCTTAAAGACAAACACAAGAATGGGTGCCCAGGTGGCTCAGTCAGTTAAGTGTCTGAGTTTGGCTCAGGCCATGTCTCTTGGTTCCTGGGTTCGAGCCCTGCACTGAGCTCTGTTTTGACAGCTTGGGGCCTGGAACCTGCTTCAGATTCTGTCCCCGTGTCTCTCTGCCCCTCCGGTGCTGGTGCTCTCTTTCTCTCAAAATTAAATAAACATTAAAAAAAATTATCTTTTAAAGACGAACACAAGAAGAGAGAGATTCTTTAAGAAGTTTGGGGAATTATAGGGGGTGGAGTATGAAACATCTGTTTTCATACTACAACCCCAATTTCTGGTCCCTCAGCAAACAGATATTACAGACCCTGTTTTTCACCTGCTGCTAACACAGCAGTGAGTTCACCAAAATATTAGTGTGTCCAGTTTCTAGTCACAATGTAAGATTGCATTATCTGAAGTCTTTGAAATTAAGTATAGTCACTTTAGTCAATAAGATAGCAGAGGAAGTGATATGTGTCACATCCGGGAAAAATATTGAGGACCTGGTAAATACCTTGCTACTTTCCTCTCCTACCTTTGGGGAGACCAAAGAAGCTAAGCTTTGAGCTGAAATGTCTTTCAGGCAGGGTCTCCTTGCCAAACAACAACAGATAGGTAGTATGAAAGAGAAGAGAAATGAATTTTTGGGGTGTTACACCATGGAGAATTGGTGGATATTGAATACATAGCACAATTGAGACTATCTTAGGTCACATCAATATCCGTTCTTCTACCCTATTTCCTTTCCAAAAGAATTCACCATCCCCTACACATTCTTCTGTTTCAGAGAAGCTGACTCCAGCTGTGGCTCCAGTGGGGGTAGATCGTGTTCAGTGTAAGCCAATCATGGTAATACTCTCTTACCAGTCATTGATTAAGAAATTGGAATGTGACCGGCATCTGCCCAGCAAAATGTGAAAAAGTCTGCTGGGAAGTCTCTGGAAAGTTTCTTAGGAGAAAGAAAAAAGAGAGAGAGACAGAGAAGAGTTGCTCCCTTCCTTCCCTAGCTGTTATCATATGTAGATATTCCACTAGCTATCTAGCACTGTGTTACAATTTACATTTATTATCTCAATAAATATGTGTCACTCCATAGTTTCTCTGAGTCAGAAATTCAGGAGTAGCTGAGCTGGGTGGTCCTGGCTGAGGGTGTCTCATGAGGTTGTAGTTGAGACATTTGCTAGGGCTGCAGTCATCTGAAGGCTTGACCAGGGTTAGAGGATTTGCTTCTAAGATGGCTCCCTCAAATGGCAATTGGCAAAAGATCTCAGTTCATTGCTGGCTCTTGGCAGAAAGCTTCATTCAGTAACTTGCCATGTGGGCCTCAACATAGGGTTAACTGAATGTCCTCATGACTTGGTAACTGGCTTTCCCCAAAGTGAGTGATCAAAGAGAAATTGTAAGGAGGAAACCACAATGCCTTTGTGTCCTACTTTCAGGAGTAGCACACTGACAGTTCCACTGCATTCTGTTCATTACAAGTGAATCACTTAATACAGCCCACATTTAAGAGGAGGGGAATTGGACTCCACTTTTGCAGGGAGGAGTATTAAAGAATTTGTGGGCATATTTTAAACCAACACAGATGTGACAGCAGGAAGTACAGTGGCCATATTGAGATTATGAGGGGCTCCAGCCCAAGGTTCTCTCACATTGAGGAAAACAAAAAGAGAAAGGACCTTGATGACATTACAAGTCAACAGCCTACCCTGGACTACTATTATGTGCAAAACAATAATTTTGTAAACCATTTCAGCCTATTTAAGATGGGGTTTAATGACAGTTGTCTCCAGGGTTGATATTCAACATACTTGATGATCAATATACTATATTATAAATTAACCTATATATCAATATGTAAATGTAAAAGTTTTTAAATATATTTTCCTTAATTTTTAAATCATAAACATTGTATATATATGTATAAAACTTTATTCAACTATATTTGTACTGCATGTATGCAGGTATGTATGTATGTGTACAGAACTGCTTACCACATGATAAAAACTTGGTACACATTGTTCTTCAAATTATTCTAATAATTTCCAAATAATTTGCTGATTTTTAGAAATCTTTGGTGTTAGTTCTTCGAGGCAGCCCTCACTGGATAAATGACACTCCAGTATGAGCCATGATTTCATGGAAAGAGCTGCCTAAAACTCTTCCAACATTTCAACTGAATTGATAGTCATATTAAGTTGCTTGTAATCTAGATAAATTTTCAATTTGTCTTAACACCAACAGTGTCATTCATGGTACTGATTTCTCAGTTTGCACTGAACTGAATGAGTCCACTCAAAATTTTTCTAGGAAAATCTCTTTTAATCATAATTAGATTTTTATGTAATCCATATATATTAACAATCGAATAGAAAATACCATTTAAAAATAAGACAAAGATAATCCTTCAGGCTAGATGAAAGATGGCAATTAATGTGTGCTCTTGTGCCAAGTTGCCTGGATTCAAATACTGGCTTGCCAGACAAATTTTAAATAAATCTCTATACCTCATTTTCTCATTTGTAAAATATGGTTGGGGCTCCTGAGCAGTTAAGAGTCTGTTAAGAGTCCAACTCTTGGTTTCAGCTCAGATTGTGCTCTCACGGTTCATGAGATCAAGCTCCACATTGGGCTTTACGCTGACAGTGTGGGGCCTGCTTCTGATTCTCTGTCTCTCCTTCACTCTCTCTCTCTCTCTCTCTCTCTCTCTCTCTGCCCCTCCCCCACTCATACTCACTCTCTCTCAAAATAAATAAATACCTTAAAATTTTTTTTTAAATAGAACCTGACACAGAGAAAATGCTACGTAAGTATTAGTATTTTTATTACTAAAATAAATGTTAATGTCCTTGATCAATGGGAATTCGGTGAATTTTTTTCTTCTGAAGTGTGGTTGATATACAATACTACATTAGTTTCAGGTATACGGCATAGTGATTCAACATTTATATACATTGGGAAGTGATCACAACAATAAATCTAGCTACCATCTGTCATCATACAAAGTTATTACATATTATTAGCTATATTCCCTGTGCTGAATCCCCATGTCATATTTTATAACTGGAAGTTTGTACCTTTTAATTCCCTTCCCCTATTTTGTCCATCCTCCTACTCCTCTCCCCTCTGGCAACCACCAGATTATTCTCTGTAGCTGTGAGTCAATTTCTGTTTTGTCTTGCGTGTGTGTGTGTGTGTGTGTGTGTGTGTGTGTGTGTGTTTTGTCTTTTAGATTCCACATGTAAGTGAAATCACATGTATTTGTCTTTCTCTGACTTATTGCCCTTAACATAATTCCCTTCTAGGTCAACCATGTTGTCACAAATGGCAAGATTCTTCTTTTATGGCAGAGTAGTATTCAATTGTGTATATACACCACATATATCTTCTTTATTCACCTATCGATGGACACTTAGGTTGCTTCCATATCTGGACTATTGTGAATAATGCTGCAGTAAACATAGGGGTGCATATATATTTTCAAATTTTCATTTTCGTCAGATAAATACTCTCAGTGGGTTTTAGTGAAACTCTCACATTAAGTGGAGATGAAATTCAACAAGTATATTAAAAAGTGGTTCCTATATCTCAGCTAACCCTTGACTCCAAATCGCCCCTAGAAGCCATGTATTTTCCTGCAACCTCCCTCCTGTTTTGGGGATGTCTGCAATAGCAGCAGAGAGTATAGAGCTCTATCTCTCCGTGACCGCATTTGCCTCTTCTATGACCTGTGCAACTGCATTTTTCTCCCCTTGTTTTGCTCAAAGCCAAAATTCCACAGAGACTGCAGCTCCCATAAGGAGCAGTTATGTGAGGGTCACTCAGTGGGACTATCAGAAGGGGTTCTAAGTGGGCCCTAGGTTTTTGATGCTGGAGTGCCAGCACTTGTCAGAGGCCCTGTCTTCCCCAATGGGCTTTCAATTCAACTCTCACCAAGCCTGAGGCCTTGCAGGAAAAGTGGGGCTAAACAATGGGTGCCAGAGTCAGGCTCAGTAGTGACTGGTATGGAAGTCAACCACTCAGAAAGGACACTGGTCACAGTCCTTTTTTTTTTTTTTTTTTTAATTTTTTTTTTCAACGTTTATTTATTTTTGGGACAGAGAGAGACAGAGCATGAACGGGGGAGGGGCAGAGAGAGAGGGAGACACAGAATCGGAAACAGGCTCCAGGCTCTGAGCCATCAGCCCAGAGCCAGACGCGGGGCTCGAACTCACGGACCGCGAGATCGTGACCTGGCTGAAGTCGGACGCTTAACCGACTGCGCCACCCAGGCGCCCCTGGTCACAGTTCTAAAGCAGGGTCATTAACTGTTTAGTTACTTGACCTTAGGAAGTTCTAAACGATTCCAGGGAAGAAACCAGAATAAGGTTCCAGGGCTGCAAGGATAAGGAGAAACTCATGGGCTTGGGGCAGTGGTTCTTTGCTTATTGCCAAAGAAGCATTTAAAAAACAAATAAATGGCAACAGGGGTGCCTGGCCGGCTCAGTCTCAGGGACTCTTGATCTCGAAGTCATGAGTTCAAACAAACAAAAAAATCATAATAAAAATAAAGTAAAATAAAAAAACAAATAAAACCACAAACGACAACAAAAAAATAACCAGTGTTTCCACATCGATGCATAACTGGGCTTCATACAGAGGGAAACTTGTGTTTGAAGATGACAGATGTTAATTTACCTTCACAACACGTACCTCAGACCACTCATTGGGAAAAACCTATATAAATGGGGGAAGATCATGGGGCTGAGGGCTGGCCTTATAATGATTTTTGTACGTATTTATTATATATTTTTATTTGTATTTTTAAAACTTATAAACAAAGAATACTAAAATATGACTATTAAGTGAAATAGCTCAAGGTCACAGAGTCCTTCCTTGAAATATACTTGCCTATCTACACTGAGAGAGAATGAATAATCAATGCAAATCCACTGTCTGTTTCTTTCTCTAAGACAAATATCTTCCCAAAGAGATAAGACAGAAACTTGTCCCTTTTTACTCCAAATAGAGTAAAAGAAAGATGCCCTGAGCATTCAGGATGGGTGGAATTTCACGGAGGATCTGTATCATTCAATATGCAGTTAGAAAACAAAAACCACTGTAGCCTTTTCCACTAGAAGGATTTAAATAAAGGAATTGGTTAAGCCTGTTGGGAAGTCTGGCAAAGAAGGGAAGGTTACTCATTGAGTAGTAATGACTACCATTCCTAGGTTGAGGGAGCAAAATCATTACGCAGAAGCCAAGAGCATGTGCAGCGAAGGCTTTTGTTATTGGAGCCTGGCTCCCTGAGCTGCTGCCTGGAGCCCACAAGCCTGGACTGCTGTTGGAGCCACTGTAGCTTCCCTTGTCCTTGTCCCCAACAAGGCTACTATTGTTGCCTCTGCTACCAGTCTTACTGCTACTTCCATTCTTTCGTCACTGTTACAGTCTTTGTTGTTTCAACTGCTACTGGATTCACATCTCCCCTCCTCCTGTCTTTTCATTTCCATTGGCAGACTCTGGCCCCAAACCAGCAGGTGAATGTAGATTATGGAATCTAAACACCTTACAACACACGGCAGAGCATAGAAATGTGAGGATGACGGTTGAAAACACCTAAGTAAATAACCAGCCTCAGATGTGGTAAGGCAGTTAATCACAAGGAACCTAACAAGGTCGGGACATTCCCTTACCTCCCTTGGAAGATTTTCCGAAGAGACTCAACAGTAAAACTGTAGGTAGCCACTCAAGAATCTTCAGCTCTCAGATGCTGAGGATACAGGACTACATTAGGGGACTAAGAAACTCCAGATAATTGATGGGATAAAAACAGCCCTGGTAATAAATATCTAAATACTGTGTTTGTGAATGAATTTGATAGAGGGAAAAGGACAAGTGAAATCCTATGCCTTTTTTCTCTTGGTATCCTAAAATTTCTGTCTTGCTGAGATTAAAATACAGTCTTATCCAGGGATGAAAAGCATCATTATATCTGGAACTCTGAAACAGCATGCCATTCATAATAGGACAGTGTAGATGGAGAGAATAAGGTATAATTACAAATACTAGCCCCCAATAGAACATAACAAGGGTGAACACTGTGGAAATAAAGACCATCCAAATGAGGCAAGTGAAAGCGACTTATTCAGAATTTGCTATAGCAAGGAAGTCAGCTACCATCACTTACGGTTTGGCAGAGACTCAAAGGCATGCAGGGGAAAGGGGACAGTTTCATAGTGGAAAAAAGGGAAGCCTTCATAGATGCCCTGAATAAAGGCTGTTGTGTAGGGAAACTGTAGGTGGGCTAATTTGAAATGGGGTATCTTATAGGACTGGTTAGGGGTACAAGTATTGCTTTCTCTGGTTGGTCTTAAGTTATAAGTGGGGACAAAAATTAGGAAAGCTATTAGTTATCAATCAGGTCTTGGCCATTGGAGGATGGTTGTCACAGAGGTTATTGTTTGGTTTCCTGGACTGTCACTAGAGGATAGTGGTCTGACTTCCTGGAAGTCTGATTTATAGCATGCTGACTTTCTGTGCTGGTTATTGTAAATAATAGATTGGTTTTCTGGGTAGGTCGTTTCAGACTGATTGTAGGGGAGGAAAAAGTTTCCCCTACCCTCTTAGATTTATGATTGGGCTCTGAAAATTAAGTTGATGAAAGGCTGATTAAGAGAAGAAAAACAAGGGCATCTCTCTAGCTGGCTTAGTTGGAAGAGCATTCGACTCTTCATCTCAGGGTTGTGAGTTGGAGCCCCATGTTGGGTGTAGAGATTACTTAAATAAATAAATAAATAAATAAATAAATAAACTTTAAAAAGGAGAGAGAGAGAGAAGAAAAGCATATAAATCTTATTTAATGTTATATTTTTTACATGTAGCATGGTGTGTGTTGTGGGGTGGGGGCGTGGGGGGGATTCATAGAGAAGAAGTGAAAACCCCAAAGAAGTGGTTAGACTCCAAGGCTGATCTACCATTTTAACCAAGGGCTATACATTATGGTGAAATGACCAGACAATGTGGGAAAATGACTATGAAATATATGAGGGAACGTAATGGAAGATAGGGTTATTTTAGTAAGGTTTGTTTGAACAAACTCATCTTGGAGTCAACTCTCTGTCTCTGTTGATAAGAATGTTCTTTTCTTCCTGGTACCAGGAGGGCATCTTTCTCATAGAAATTTATAACCTGCTTTTAGCAGAAAGAGGAGGTCAGAGAGTCCTTCCTGCATCTGCTGTTTCTCAGTTGCCTTCAGATCAAATTTATCAATATGCCAAAATGGCATATTTTAGGTGGCATATTCTAATCTCCTTCATGGGTCAGAGTTCTATTTTTACATATGATATGGCCATTGTCCATTTGTATATTTAGTCTCTCAATTCCAAATTGCAGATGTAGAGTTGAGATTATATTCCTTCTGACATAGACAACTCTAGCCTGCTCCAGAATAAGGTTGTAGGAATTTATTTACTTCATGATGGTTAATGATTCTTCTGAGCTTATACTAAGGTCAAGTTGATTTTTTTTTTTACTTTTTAAAAAAATTTTGTTTCAATCGAGGTTGGTTAACATATAGTGTAATAATGGCTTCAGGAATAGCAGGTCAAATATTAAAAAGAGAAAGCAATGTGACCAATTTTCTCTAAAATATGAAAAAAAATGATAGCTACTTTTTAATTCCACAAGGGGTATTTGAGTTTCCCAAGTTAATACCTGATGCCCCACATGCATCTCTAAGGGGTAGAATTTCAAACTTGATAAAATGGAAAATTTTAGCCAATTATTTTGAGACAGCCCCATAATTGAATTTAGAGCAGATTCTTTAGAATCAGACCCTAAGTAAAAGATTTCAATCCAAGTAGTTTGAAAGGTGATCCTAGGAAGCACTGATAGGCAGTGGAGAAGTAAGACAAGGAAGGAGAAAACCTAGACCAGCTACATTAATTAGCAAGTAAGCACTGGGGCAATTGAAGCTCAGTCAAGCTGGGAGCCTCTGGGAGTTGTCCCATGTGGGAGAGAGGAGGCCAGGGTAGTTATCCTCTAATTCCTATCAGTCATTAGCTGAGGTTATTAATTCCCAGGGTTATTAACTCCCCAGCACTTAGAACTTACTCTGCACCTGGGCTAAGAGAAAGCCCTCGGGCAGAGTCATGCAGTAGCAGAAGGACCGCTGTCTGCAGGCATTGAAACAGTAAGTATGGTGGGGATATGAGCGCGAACTGACAGTTTTTTCTACACTGGCCAAGAAAATGAGGGCTGCTCCCTATAAAGTACTGAGATCTAAGAGAATTCAAAAATACTTTATAGCAACTTTGCATGTTGCCGATCCTCCTTCTTCCTTCCCTGTGGGTATGTGTATATAGTAAATCCCCCAAATATGCCATAGGTCTGACCTTGTTAATATTTATGCCCCAGTGTCAGGCTCTACCTGTTACCTTGTTCTTTCAGAATTGATTGTGGCTGAGTTTGGGGATAAAAAATTACATGTTCCACAATGGAGAACAATAAAAACAAAACCAAGCATACTATTGTAATAACTTTGTATAGTGACAGATGGTAACAACACTTATCATGGTGAGCATTTCAAAATGTTTGTAATTGCTGAATCACTATGTTGTACACCTGAAACTATAATATAATATTGTATGTCAACTATACTTCAAATATAAAAATGGACCACTAAAATTTGCTAGACTAAAATTCAATCTTGGTTATTTGTAAGTAAGGCATACAAATTTAAGAAAAAATTTGGGTTTGGGGTGCCTGGGTGGTTCAGTCAGTTAAGCATGTGACTTCGGCTCAAGTCATGATCTCATGGTCCATGAGTTCAAGCCCTGCGTCGGGCTCTGTGCTGACAGCTCGGGGCCTGGAGCCTGTTTCAGATTCTGTGTCTCCCTCTCTCTCTCTGCCCCTTCCCAGCTTGTGCTCTCTCTCTCTCTCCCTCAAAAAATAAATAAACATTAAGAAAAAACTTGGGTTTTAAAATATGTAACTTTAGTGATTAAAGTATATTTTTTTAAAGGGAAAAAATACAAATATTAGATAGTATTTCCACCAGATTTGATATCCTAAGAGGGACTCATCACTTTTGTTTTGTTTTGTTTTGTTTTTTTCAGTCAGGAATGCATAGCCTGAATCAAATCATGAGGAAACATCAGACAAACCCAAACTGAGGAATGTTCTATAAGATAGAATGGATAATTAGAAAATGTCAATGTTATGAAAAGCAAAGAAAGACAAAGGAATTTTCCAGATCGAAAGAGACTAAGGAAAACATGACAACTAAATGCAGTATGTCATCCTGGAGTCTATCCTTGAAGAAAAAGAAAGAACCACAAAGGAATTACTGGGATGATTTGTAAAATAAAGTATTAATATTATATTTTTGAATTGGATAACTGTACAGAGATTATACAAGAATATATCTTTATTCCTATGAAATAGCACTAAAATGTTGAGACAAAAGGCCACAATGTATGCAAATGTATCTATTCTCAGATGTGTCTTTTTAAAGTGTTGTTTTGAAACTCTTGAATTCAGGGTGGTTTTATAAACGTTATGGAAATTAATGCCTCTTTTGTTACACACACACACACACACACACACACACACACTCACACACACACACACAAAGAATTGACTGTGGCAACTTAGCCTAAGGTTTCTGCTTCAGTAGGCAGTATGCCATGGGTGTGGCATTAATCTTTCCTCAGCTTTATGAATATTAAACAAAATGAAATAAAACAAAAAAATGGATCCCAGCCCTTGCCTGGAATGGAGCTCGACCCAATCAGGGATTTTGTTCTTCTGGGGAACTGCAGTAGAAATAGACAAACAGATTTTCAATAGAACTGATTCTTTCCCAAGCTATTACTAAACCTGGATGACATATTGGCAATCTTTATTGATTGTTGCTCATATATGTCTGATTAGGTAGCATGATGACTTTCCACATAAAAACACTAAAGTCAGAAGGGCTAAGAATCAGAGTAGAACTCTTGGACAGCAGGTGTATATGTATTAAGGTGTAGCGGTTAACCTCTCAGGCGCTAGCTGGCAGGCTGGGTTACAAACTTGGTTTCATCACTTACTTGCTGCATGACAGTGAAAATGTTCCTTAACTTCTCTAAACCTGTTTGCACATCTGTAAAATGGAAATAATAACAGTGCTACCTTCCAGTCGTTCTTAGGAAGATTTAATGGGATAATGTATGTGACTCCATTGAGATAAAAGTTGTCTGTATATGTCTTAAAACCTAATATCAGTCAGGGTTCAGTGAGGGAATAGAGCCACTATGTGTTATTAGACAAGGAGCTTATTACATAAATTAGAGCTTGCACACTGTAGGGGAAACGGAGGCAGTAAAGACCTGGAAGGGGAAGTTGGAGGAATAGTCACTAACAATCCCCCCAGAGCCCAGGGGTCGCTGGGCAAGTTGAAGCTGCAAGGAAATCTGAAAGTCAAGCACATCTATCAGCCAAAGTGAGCCTGTGAATGGGGAGCTCACTGAGCACTCCATGGGAAGCTGTACTCTCTGCAGATACAACATCTACGTGTCTATTGCTGTGTGTCTATTATGGTAGGCCTGCAGCTGTTACCGGCCAGCAGTCCTAGCGGGTGGAAGGAAGAGCCTGGTGCAGAACAGACGAGTGTGGACAAGCTGGACCCACTGAGCACCTTGACATCTGCTTATCACCACGTGGGATGGTGAAGACCTTGAGAGATACGGCGACTATTTCACTTCTGCCTCTGAAATCATAAGAGAACTCTTGTGGTGAACTCAAACCTGGAATCATACAGGGAAGGGGGTTCTGGGAAACATACTTCCCAGACTAGCCAACTGATAATGCAACAACACAGCATACGCTAAATAATACTGACTAAAAGTACAGTTTATTTCTGTCTCACGTGAAAGAAGCCTGGAGGTGGTCATTCCATAGGGACAAGGATGTAGCTCTTTAGATCTTTTTGCACTGCTATCCAGAGCGGGCAGCTTTACTCTACAGTCTAAGAGTGACAGTGAAGCTCCAAAATTCATGTCCTCATTCCAGTCAGAAGGAAGGAGGAAAAAGTAAAATGCTTTTTTAAAGCCCTTGCTGGAAAAGTCACACAGCTGCAAGAGATCCTGGGAAATATGATCTTTATTTCAGGAACTCTTCTACCTACCTAAAACTTGAGAGAAGGAGAAAGCAAATATTAGGGGATAAATAGCTGTTTTTTGCCACAATCCACTCATCGACCTGATCCTTCTTTCCACATAGAGACTCTGTCCCTTTGAGGCATGCACCACCAAAGTGCCATCTGGTCACTGCATTATGCTCAAGGTCCAGAAACTCTAGGTGACATTCAGTCATCTCCATCATAGCAGGATGTAGCTGCTCACCGTCCAGAAATCCATAAACTAAAAGTTATTTGCCCTGCTCCCTCATTCAAGCTCAATTTATAATGGTGAAAAAAGAATAGGATACATTTTATTAATATATGTATATATATTTTCACATCTATTCACTTTTTGAGAGAAAGAGACAGAGTGCAAGCAGGGCAGGGGCAGAGAGAGAGGGAGACACAGAATCTGAAGCAGGCTCCAGGCTCTGAGCTGTCAGCACAGAGCCTGACGCGGGGCCTGAACTCACAAACCACAAGATGGTGACCGGAGCTGAAGTCGGACACTTAACTGATTGAACCACCCAGGCTCCCCAAAAGAACAGGATAATCTTAATTAAAATTCTAGTTGGATAAGGGTAAGATGGAAAACTTTTACACAATACTTTACTGGCACTGGCGTATAGAAGTTATCAAATTCTGCTGGAAGGAATTACAAAGACTCCCTGGCCTAGAAATAGAGTTCCTTCATTAGCTTACTAAGCATCCCTTAATTCTTCTGCCTGTGGTAAACTCCTTCACTTACTGTCCTTGTCATGGGCAGTAAAAAATTCCCCAAAATTCATATGTTGAAGTGCTAATGCCCTAATGTGGCTGTATTTGGAGATAAGACATCCAAGGAAGTAATTAAGGCTAAATGAGGTCAAAAGGAGGTGTCCTAATCCAATATAAGTGGTGTTCTTAAAAGGAGAGAGACACCAGAGGAAAGGCCATGTGGGTACACAGAGAGCTGTTGACACTCTAAGGAGAGATGCCCCAGGAGAAGCCAAACCTGCTAACACCTTGATCCTGGACTTCTAGTCTCCAGAACTTGGAGAAAATAAGTTTCTGTTGTTTCAGCCAGCTAGTCAGTGATATTTTGTTATGGTGGCCCTAGAAGGGGTAATACAGCCCTTACGGTCCCTGCCTTTGCTATCTCAGAAGTTCCTCCTTGTAGGCAATATAATTCATTCAAATAGGAATTTCTTTTTATTTACTTTCAGTTATTGCTTGTCTTTATAATCACAGCCAAAGACCTGTCCAGGTATCTTTTAGGCCTGAAGACTGGTCTTCTACTCATTGGCTATAGTATTCTGCCCATCCATTTCTCTCTCAATTTAATGAACTATCTGTCTCTAGCCTGTAAGGCTTTGCTAAACGTGTTAAGAAGCTGTCAATACAGACAAAAATCATTAATCTGTCCTATTGTTTCCCTTAAAGCTACAGTCTCAGCACATGGTCTTTTCAAGCTAAAGCAAGGAAACGTTTGCCACCAACTGATTATCCTGCAATACTGAGTCTATGACACATGCTGCCCAACTTGTAAACCAGTTCCATACCATATTTTCAGTTTGTGTTAGGTGCAGTACCCCACATCTAAGTCCTTAATTTGTATCTCTTGGGAATCCATTTATCATGAAACATAGAAACCTAAAAACAATGCATTGTAAGTTGTAAGTTGTAAGATGGAAGTTTCTTCTCTTGTATATATGTTATGTCAGAAGTTAATGGGGTAGGGCCTGAAAGCATGTCAGTCCTCAAAGACTCATTCTTTTATCTTTTATCTTGTTACTCTTCCATCCTCAAACCTTTTCAAAACCCAAAGCTTCTAGCTAGTGGAAAGAAGAAAGAAGTGAAGAAGACCATGTCTTCTCTCTTTAAAGACAATTTTACAGGGGCACCTGGGTTGACAATCAGTTAAGCATCTGACTTCGGCTCAGGTCATGATCTCAACAGTTCATGAATTCAAGCCCTGCATTGGGCCCTGTGCTGATGGCTCAGAGCCTGGAGCCTGCTTCAGATTCTGTGTCTCCCTCTCTCTCTGCCCCTCCCCTGATTGCGCTCTGTCTCTCCCTCTCAAAATTAAAGAAACATTTAAAAAAATAATAAAGACAATTTTCCAGAATTGTCCATGATACTGCTTTTGCCTATACCTATTGGTTAGAACTCAGTTCTATGGCAGTACCTAGCTGAAAGTATTCCTTTTCGGCTAGGAGTGGGGATACACTGAATTGCCAAGCTATTAGAAAGAAGAGGCCAAAAAGATATTCTCTCTCTTTTTGGGTACACTGCCCAGAAAAAGTAGTCACCAATTTCAATTGTGTCCTATGGGTAGTAATTTAGATTTGGCATACCTACCTGCAAGGGCAGCCAGACAATAAATGAGTTTTATTACTAAGGGGAAGAAAAGAATAGATAGATATACAGTGAAAAATAGCAGTCTTGGCTAGGGTGTGCAAATCATATAGCACAGTGACAATCATAAAGTTAAGAATTCGATAAATGTTAACTATTATGCATGTCAAAATGTGACCCACGGAAGACCCTACACAGGGGCCTTGTTTCACTCCTATTCGGAGAACTTCTCTTTTTAACAGCCTTTTTTTTTTTTTTAGAGCAGTTTTAGGTTTGCAGAAAAATCGAGTGGAAAGTACAGAGAGTTGCCAAGTACCTCTTGTCCCCATACATGCCAAGCTTCCCCCATCTTCAATGAATAATCTTTTATAATCAGTATATAGAAGTGAAACCTAACCATCCATTCTTCAATTGTCATTATCAGCACAAAAAACTCAGCTGATATTGTGAGTATGAAGCTACTTCACTACAACTTGAACAAATCTTATTGTACAAACTATATACATAAAGAAACCTGGAGTGGCATTTTAAGGAAGAAAGCCAATGTTCTCTACAAATTCTTAAGTTCATATTATTAGCATATTCATGAATATTAAACAATGAAAGTAAAGCAAAGATCAATGATATATTTATTATACTTCTGAGGATATGTTCAGTGTGAATAAGCATATTCCATATTATAGTTTTCTATTTGGAGATCAAATAAAAATTAATATTGCCTTAAAAACACAAAGAACAGCATTTTTAATTTGACCACTTCTTTGCTAATGGTAAAATGGAAGATTTAGTGATTCTCCACTGAGTACAATGGGTCGGACAAGTAACATTTCACAGGCCATGGAAAGGTTACCCTACTCACTGACTCCACTCCTCAAATACTCTTCTCTCTGACCCTGGATACCTGAAATTCCTTTGAAAAGAGTTAAAACCTTTTATTTCACAAAGGTTTTCTTTTTTTTAAGTTTATTCATTTATTTTGAGAGACAGAGCGAGTGCGAGCAGGGGAGGGGGAGAGAGGGAGAATCCCAAGCAGGCTCCACATGGTCAGCGTATAGAGCTCGATGTGGGGCTGGAACTCACGAAATCATGAGATGATGACCTGAGCCAAAATCAAGAGCCAGGCGCTTAAGCGACTGAGCCAGCCAGGCGCCCCTCACAAAGGTTTTAAAGGAAAAAATATTTTCAGAGACCAAAAATTGAGAACTTAATGAAAATGTGCTACTGCCAAGTACAGAACCCATTTGGACACTCTAAGTAGGCTCTTGGGAATGAGGTTTAAGGGAGGAAAAATGGGATAGTATTTGACATCAAAAGATCATAAGATCTTTTTTGAATATATGATCAAAAGATCATAAAGATCATCTCCCCCATGTAGGAAAGCAAATTCTCAGAGTGGCATCACGGGCTGTTGATTCCTAGTTTAATCAGCTGTGTATGCACTGAGCAGGTTGGAAGTAATCTACTGTGCATCTGGTGCCCATCTCTGCATTATGGCACCCAACTACCTCAGCTAAGTATGTGAGGTCCCCCTCTCAGATCAGAGTGTCTAGTTTTATTCGTCATGAATCAGGATTATTTTAATAAGTCGAGTCTGCATCGGGGTCACAGGCTGGGTGTCCAGGTCTGTTAAGTGAAGTTTTATCAAAAGTAAAGAGTAAATGCAATTATGCCTTGAGAGTGCAGATTAATGTGAATCGGCTTTGGTCAAGGTGTAAATAACTGATGATAGATCCTGTCGTATTTTGTTTCAAAGAGAAAAAAGAACAATGAGAATTTAACAAAAGTTTGGTACTTTAAATAGTAAGTGAGCCAATCTCAAATGTAGATGTGTGGGAGAACAAAGTATAGGAGAAGCAAGAAACAGAAAGGAGAGTCACACACACTGGAATATGAGGCATTCAGATACAGCTATCTTTCTCACAGGTTGCCACATTGTCTGAATTCCACCACTAGTCTTTCCTTTACCTCTTTAAGTATTTCGGTGTTAAAGAATTCACTTTTAATTTATTAATAACTTAGAAAGAAGTAACATTCCAAAAATTAGCTAACTGAGGATTTGGAAAATAAAAGATGTTGTATAATAAAGAAACTTGAAAGGGATGAAAGCATTAGAAAGGAAAAGTGCCAACATGAGTTTCACCTAGTTCATGATCCAATCCACTGCTTTTGAGGTAGTTAAGTTGCAATCTTGAATTATTAAATTCACTTTGCTACAGAATCACACAAAATGTTGTTTTCTTATAGTTCGGGTATCAAGTAGTACCCCTAATTTAATATCAGAATCATTTTTTAAAGTTTATTTTTTGGGGGTGCCTGGGTGGCGCAGTCGGTTAAGCGTCCGACTTCAGCCAGGTCACGATCTTGCGGCCCGTGAGTTCGAGCCCCGCGTCAGGCTCTGGGCTGATGGCTCAGAGCCTGGAGCCTGTTTCCGATTCTGTGTCTCCCTCTCTCTCTGCCCCTCCCCCGTTCATGCTCTGTCTCTCTCTGTCCCAAAAATAAATAAATGTTGAAAAAAAAATTAAAAAAAAATAAATAAATAAAGTTTATTTTTTGTAATCCCTACACCCATCATGGGGCTCAGACTCGAAACCCTGAGATCAAGAGTTCCATGCTCTTCTGACTAAGCCAGCCAGCACTTCTTAATATCAGAATAATTTCTTTAGTCACAGAACAGGTCTTTTCTGACTCCAATCCAAGGAGACTCCTTTGTGCCCAAAGGAACTGCTCTTCTGGTTAGGTACTCAGAACCCAACTTCACCTGAGTTTGTGAGGAATTTCTTAACATTTTCCAAAATCAGTATTCTTTAGCTCCTCTTAATTTCAAGGTTTTTTTTTTCTTTTGAAATTTGCAATTCAAATTTCAACTGCAACTGAGATTTTTTCTTCCATTCTTTCCAGAAGGAGGTAACTAATTCCCTTGACATTATATTCATCTCCATTTTGCAAAAGGATCCTGCCTGGGCAAGGAAAAGTTCTAAGGGTACTAAAAAATGTAAATTGCCACTTGTACCAAAGAGATACCTACTCCTGCACCAGGATTTTATCCTCAGGTCTCATTTACATCTAAATTGGAGTAAGAAGGCAGAGTAGAAGGAAAACTCCACCCGCGTGCCCCCACTCCCCTCACCCCCCAATGGAGAAATACAAGTATACTTGTCATTTACTAAGTTTGAAATTAGTCTACTGTAGGAACATTGTAGCTTCCCTTTTTACTGTCATGGTTTTCTATGCTAATTTAGTTCCTGGTAGTGATTAACAACAAGATTCCTAAAGAGGAAAATCCCCTGTCTTAGGTTTGTCTTCAGAGCCGGAGAAAAAAGTGAGACATGACCCATCTGCATGTGAGAAAGAAGGCAACAGCCTACTCAGCAAGGAAGAAAAGAGAACACAGGCTGGCACTGACACAGGGCCCTGTGGCTGAGCAGTCCTACAGCCCATTTGTGAGTTCTCAACTAGCTGTCATAACATTCTGAATTGATTGCCTATGATCGTTAGTCTTAACATTAGTTTTTTCTCATCAGTTCACTCAGTTCTGCGTAGATCTTGTTCCACAGGATCTAGGGTTAGTCGGTTTCCGCAAAGTCATGGCTTCTGATCTAAAAATAATCTGAAAATCACAGTTTAGTCCTCCAGTACAGTCTGACAGGGTGTAAACAATGCTAGCTCAGAAGCCTGTAGTGATGAGTCTACTCATTGCAGTATTAATAATTAGAGTACCTGGTGAGCCTCTGGGTGGCTCAGTTGGCTAAGCATCCACCTTTGCTCAGGTCATGATCTCACAGTCTGTGAGTTCGAGCCCCACGTTGAGCTCTGTGTTGATAGCTCGGAACCTGGAGCCTGCTTCGGATTCTGTGTCTCCCTCTCTCTCTTCCCTACCGCACTCTCTCTTTCTCTCTCTGAAAAATAAACAAACATTAAAAATTAAAAAAAATAATATTTAGAGTACCTGGTACAATCCTATTCATGAGGCTCTGAGGCTGTCTTTGCCAAAGACCCCACTTGTACTTGTAGCATATGCAATGCCCTTAGGTGAGCATGAGAGGAAAGCAGAAACCACATGTTGATGATAAGACTGAATGGCTCTGATTAATTCATAATACTAGCCAATAATATCAGAATGGAGAATAAAATTCTTTATAGGATTAACTACATAACAATTTCATTAAATATTAATCAATGTTTTCCTGAAGGTAAGAACATATGAGGGACAGTGAGAACGTTGACAAATCTTCTTCTACATAAAGTGTACACAGTATCTGAAACATAGTTATATTAACAATATTTTACTTCAAAATTAATCAAAGGGAAGGTGCTCAACATCACTACTCCTCAGGGAAATGCAAACCAAAACCGCAATGATAAACAAAAAGATAACGTGTGTTGGCAAGGATGTGGAGAAAAGGAAACCCTTGTACTCTGTTGGTGGGAATGTAAATTGGGACACCCATTATGGAAAACAGTACGGAGCTTCCTGAAAAAAATAAAAAATATAACTACCATATGATCTAGCAATCTTTCTTCTGGGTCTGTGTGTGTGTGTGTGTGTGTGTGTGTGTGTGTGTATGTATATATGTATATATATATATGTATATATATATGTATATATATGTATATATGTATATATATGTATATATGTATATATATATACATATATATGTATATGAAGTGAAATTAATATCTTAAAGATATCTGTGCCCCCATGTTCACTGCAGCACTATTCACAAAAGCCAAGATATGGAAACAACCTAAGTGTCCATCAACAGGTGAATGGATAAAGAAATATACACAACAACTATTATTCAACCTTTAAAAATAAGGAAATCCTGCCATTTCCACAGTATTGTGACAACATGGATGAACCTAAAAGACATTATGTTAAGACAAGAAAGAAGCCAGACACAAAAAGAAAAATACTGCGTGATCTTACTTAAATGTAAAAGCTTAAAAAGTCACATTCATAGAAGCAGAGAGTAGAATGAAAACGGGGAAGATGTTGGCCAGTGGGGAAAATGGGGAGATGTTGGCCAAAGGGTACAAATTTTAGTTATGTAGTATGAATTAGTTCTAGAGATATAATGTACTGTTGGTGACTAGAGTTAATAATGTTGTATTGTATACTTGAAATTTTCTAGGAAAGTAGATCTCAGGTTTTCTTAACACACGTACATACAAAATGTTAATTAGATTGACTGTTGTAATTATTTTATTATGTATATGCATACAAAAATCATGTTGTACTCCTCAAATATGTATATAATTTTCATTTAAAAAAATTAAAAATAAAATTAACAAAGAATGTTATACTTCTGTATCATTAGGAGGTTCTTCCTATGCACCTCTTAAAATAGTGTTGAACTCATTACAAAATAAGGCATATAAAACTTCATTTTTAGCTTTCTCTTTTAATAAGGTAAAAGAACAAATCTTTGTGATTGCCAAGGGAACTTCTGGGAAATCCCTAACACGATGTAAATGTAAAAGACATCTTGAGTTTTTTCCCCTGAATTTAGGCTATAATCTTGGAAGGAAAAAAAAAGAAAAACCTATCAGAGAAGATGTGGTCCCTTGATTAAGTTAGGATGATAGGCACCTCAAAACAATGAATGATTATAGCTATTAATCAAAGCATCAGTAAAGTAATTTAGAATAAACTAGCAGAAGGTAATGCAATTGCAAACAACCTTAGCTTTTTCAGAAGCGAGACACTAAAAAACAATTAAATATAGCACAAAGCAAAGAACATTATTTTGGTGAGATAACAAATCTTTTCTGTCAGAAGGTAAAAAATAACATTCTATTTTTGTAGAAAAGAAAAATGCATCAAAAAATTCACATGGAATTTTAAGGGATCTCCAATGCGGCTTGAAAAAGAAGAACAAAGTTGGAGGACTCACACTTCCTGATTTCAAAACTTGTTATATAGCTACAGTAATCAAAACAGTATGGCACTGGCATCAAGACAGGCACATAGACCAACGGAATAGATCTAGAGATTCCAGAAATAAACCTTCACACATATGCTCAAATGATTTTTTGACAAGGATGCCAAGGCATTCAATAGGGAAAAGACGGTCTTTTCAACAAATGTTTTGAGAAAACTGGATATCCACATGCAAAAGAATGAAGTTGGACCCTTACCTTACACCATACAGAAAAAAATAAAAAAGGATCCAAGATCAAAAAGCTCAAACTATAAAACTCTTAGAAGAAAATATAAGAGAAAATTTTCATGACATTGGATTTGGCAGTAATTTCATGGATATACACCAAAAACACAGATAACAAAAGAAAAAAAATAAAGTGGACTACATCAAAATTTAAAACTTTTGTGTACCAAAGGAAATAATCAACAGAATGAAAAGTCAACCAATGGGATAGGAGAAATATCTGTAAATCATATTATCTGATAAGGGGTAAATATTCAGAATATATAAAAAATACCTACAACTCAACACCACCACAAGCACAATAACAAACAACCCAATTAAAAAATGGACAAAGGACTGCTTTCTCCAGAGAAGACATACAAATGGCCAACAAGTAAATGAAAAAATGCTCAATATCACTAGCCATTAGAGAGATGTGTCTGAAAGCCACTGAGATACCACTTTATACCTGTTAGGATGGTTGCTATTATGAAGACAAACAAAAAGCAGAAAATCACCAGCCTTGGCAAGGATGTGGAGAAATCAGAACCCTTGTGTACTACTGGTAGGAATGTAAAATGATATAGCTGTGATGGAAAACAATATGGTAGTTCCTTAAGAAATTAAAAACAGGGGTGCCTGGGTGGCTTGGTCGGTTAAGCTTCGGACTTCGGCTCAGGTCATGATCTCACGGTCTGTGAGTTCAAGCCCCGCATCGGGCTCTGTGCTGACAGCTCAGAGCCTGGAGCCTGTTTCAGATTCTGTGTCTCCCTCTCTCTCTGCCCCTCCCCTGTTCATGCTCTGTCTCTCTCTGTCTCAAAAATAAATAAACGTTAAAAAAAAATTAAAAAAAAAAGAAATTAAAAATAGAGTTGTCATACGACTCAGCAACACCACTTCTAGGAACACATCCAAAAGAATTGAAAGCAGGGTATCAAAGAGATATTTGGATATTTGTATACCCATGTCCATACAGCATCATTCACAATAGTTAAAAAGTAGAAGCAACCTAAATGTTTGTCAATGGAGGAATTAATAAACATAATGTGGTATGTATATATAGATATACATACCACATGATTTTACATACCATATACATACTATATTATTATGTATTACTTTTTTTTTTAATTTTTTTTTCAACATTTATTTATTTTTGGGACAGAGAGAGACTGAGCATGAACTGGGGAGGGGCAGAGAGAGAGGGAGACACAGAATTGGAAACAGGCTCCAGGCTCTGAGCCATCAGCCCAGAGCCTGACGCGGGGCTCGAACTCACGGACCGCGAGATCGTGACCTGGCTGAAGTCGGACGCTCAACCGACTGCGCCACCCAGGCGCCCCATATTATGTATTACTTTATACACACACATACAATGAAATGTTATTCAGTCTGAAAAAGGAAGGGAATTCTGACACCTGCTAGCTACAACATGGATGAATCTTGACAACATTATGCTAAGTGGAATAAGCCAGTCACAAAAAGATAAATACTGTAAGCTTTCACTTATATGAGGTATCTACAGGGTCCAAACACATAGAAATAGTAACTACAACGGTGGCTGCCACAAGCTGGGGAGAGTGGGGAGTAAGAGATTTTTTAATGGGTGTGTAGAGTTTCAGTTTTGCATAATGAAAAAGTTCTGGAGATTGTGAATGTGAGTATATTTAACACTCCTGAACTATACGCTTACAAATGGTTAAGAGAGTAAATTTTATGTGTAATTTGTCACAATTAAAAAAATTCATTTATGGGGCACCTGGCTGGCTCAGTTGGTAGAGCATGTGACTCTTGACCTCTGGGTTGTAAATTCGAGCCCCACACTGGATGTAGAGATAACTTAAAAACAAATCTTCAAAACTAATTTTTTAAAATCTGAATAACATCTGCCAAGACCAAATTTTATCATGTTTAAAAAATTTTTTTTAATGTTTATTTATTTTTGAGAGAGAGCGACAGAGGGGGGGAGGGGAAGAGAGAGTGGGAGACAGAACCCTTAGCAGGCTCCGGTCTCTGAGCTGCCAGCCCAGATCCTGACACGGGGCTTGAAGCCACAAAATGCAAGGTCATGACCTGAGCCGAAGTCGGACGCTCAACTGACTGAGCCACCAGGTGCCCCTAAACTTTATCATTTTAATAGAAAGAAAACCAGGGGCGCCTGGGTGGCTCAGTCGGTTAAGCCTCTGACTTCAGCTCAGGTCACGACCTCACCGCCCAGGAGTTTGAGCCCCACGTCATCGGGCTCTGTGCTGACAGCTCAGAGCCTGGAGCCTGCTTCCGATTCTGTGCCTCCTTCTCTCTTTGCCCCTCCCCCACTTGTGCTCTGTCTCTATCAAAAATAAATAAATGTAAAAAAATTTTTTTAAAAAGAAAGAAAACTAAATTATATTTTCATTAATATTTGGCAGGAAATGATTAACAAGCTCCTTCTAAAATTGTATTTGTGATAATCAAAACTGAGCAAACTTTGCAGAGCTTTTTCTACAATATATCTGTTATTGTTTTTCCAACTCATTCCTTATTTTCAGATATTGCAGGTTTTCAAAACCACATCAAATAAGGTTCCCATTCTGCATATCATTTACCATTTTTTGTAACCATTTAAGTTTCACCATGAGATCTCCTTTCACATTCTTGGCCAACCAGAGACATTGGGACAAAACTATTATCAATTTCCCTTGATACATAAAACACATCCCATTACCATTACATCTGGTTATATCTCTCTGCCACTATTGCTCCTTGAATAGCATGCCATGTATTAAGTTACTATCTTCCAGCCCCGAGCCCACCTTTCTGTATTTTGCTTTGTGATGCTAAAGCTAGGATTCTTGAAGCTACATTTCTGCTTTACCAGATGGCTCCATTTTAGGCTTCGTTAACAGAGGTGGTTAGAGGGGAACTGCAAATCCCCTCTAAGAAGAGGAAGAAGGAAGGATACTCCCCTTCCTGTCTGCTTCCTGTCTAATCGTGGTTCCTGTGTTACTCCAGCAGTGCTTCTTCATGCTGACAGCAGCAGTTCTTTCAGATCCTTCTAGTAGCAGCCACTGACTCTGGTGTGCACTATTCCTGACAGTGGCAGAATGAATGTTAACGTGCTTCCAATGTTCTCAGAGGCACCAGCACAAACCGAGTGGCCCCCCCCCCCCTCAGCAACTCTTCCACAGAAGTCTCGACTTTTGCTCCATCGGATCTCTCCTCTACATTTCTAAGTTTTAATAATTCCACCCTCTTCCCTTTGTTGCTTTAGTACTAGGGGTGTTGGCTGTTTACCACAATTGCTACTTCCATGATATGCATGCTGATCCCTCACCAACAGATTTTGAAAGAAGTGATGTGACAGGTCACTGATCATGATGCGCATCTGCTATTTACATAGTCATTTTTGTACTGAAGACTATTAAAAAATAGATAGGAGCGCCTGAGTGGCTCAGTCGGTTAAGCACCTGAGTCTTGATTTCAGCTCAGGTCATGATTTCACCGTTAGTGAGTTTGAGCCCCATGTTGGGCTCTGTGCTGACAGCAAAGAGCCTGCTTGGGATTCTCTCTTCCTCTTTCTCTGCCCCTCCCCTGCACTCTCTCTCTCTCTCGCTCTCTCTCAAAATAAATAAAAAACATTTAAAAAAGATAGAGATAAACTAAGGCATACATTTTGAGTTTATTTGAGCAAAAATCAATTCGTATTGGGCAGCATTCAATCTAGCAGATAGAAAGGAGCTCCAAGGAGCTGTATAAAAACAAAAGACTTTCATAGACAGAAGGGAGCAGAAAAAAGGAAGTTATACTAGGCAAAAAAGTAGGTGGGTTATGGCAAGGTTACTTTCCTTTAAGGGATGGTAGGAGTCAATCAGGTGGATTACTGAACTAGTGCTAATCAGTTCCTTTCTGACTGATTGGTTTAAAATTCTATTTCTGGGGGCGCCTGGGTGGCGCAGTCGGTTGAGCGTCGGACTTCAGCCAGGTCACGATCTCGTGGTCCGGGAGTTCGAGCCCCGTGTCGGGCTCTGGGCTGATGGCTCAGAGCCTGGAGCCTGTTTCCGATTCTGTGTCTCCCTCTCTCTCTGCCCCTCCCCCGTTCATGCTCTGTCTCTCTCTGTCCCCAAAAAAATAAACGTTGAAAAAAAAATTAAAAAAAAAAAAAAGATAAAATTCTATTTCTGGGAGAGCTGAAAACCACAAGTCCCAGTTTGGTGACCTGGGGCTTAGCATAAGTGACTCCATCTTGGGCCTGTTGTCTTGTTTTTAACAAACCTGTCAGCAAATTTTTACTTTATGCAGTTACAGTTAATATACTATGGTAAGTGAAATTTGAAACATGTTGTTGGGGAACTGGTGTTATTTAATTAAACCATGGTGTTTGGGGTTGACTGGTGACCCTGAAAAATAATTTGAAGTCAACCCTTCATACCTTAGAATGTGACCTTATTTGGAAATAGTTATTGCAGATGTAATTAGTTAAGATGAGGTCATACTGGAATAGGTTGGGTCATTAATTCAGTGACTGATGTTCTTATAAGAAGAAAATGAAGATAGGATAAGAACAGCATGTGAACATGGAGGCAGAGATTGGAGTTAGGTAGCTATAAGCCAAGGAACACCTGGGGCTACCAGAAGCAGAAAGAGACAAGAAATTCTTGCCAACACCAGATTTGTAGCCTCCAGAACTCCGAAAATAAATTTTTGTTGTTTTAAACCACTTAGTTTGTAATGCTTTGTTAACAGCAGACCTAGCACACCAATACACATGGTAACTATTTTGGGAAAACCTATAGTTTTCCTCTTGTGTCTTTCACCTTTACTTTCACAGTCAACACTTTACTTCTGATGCTTCCAGTCACCAGAAGTGTGGGTTTTTTTTCCCTCCACACCAAGCAATTCTACAACGCCAGCTAGTTGTCCTACAATTGAATTCAATTCTGACGCTGTCTGCCTGGAGATGGCATAACATCCCACAGGTTCACAGGCCGAGTCCCACAAGGCGGCTCCCAACTTCAGACGCTAATTGCAAGTAGTAGGTCCCCCAGGTTATCCACAACTTGGCTATAGATCAGGGGCTTCTCACGACCTCCTCCCCCTTGGATCTGATTATTTGCTACAACAGTTCTCAAGAACTCAGGGAAACACTAGTTTATCAAAGGACATGGTAAAGGATGCAGGTAAACGGCCAGATGAAGCGATCCATAGGATAAGGTCTGAGAGGGTCAGGAGCACAGTGGCTGCTGTCCCCAGGAAGTTGGGGTGTGTTCCCCTGCTAGTACACGGATATGTTCAGCAACCTGGCAGCTCTGCAGATGCTACTGTGATTTTGACGGAGGCTTCATCCCCTGGGCATGGTCAACCATTACCTCCATTTTCAGCCCTTTTCCCTTCGCAAGAGTCTAGGGGGAGGGGTACCAGGCTGAGAATTCCAAGCTCAGTCTTTCTGGTGGCAAGCCTTCATCAAGTGACATTCGATAGCCCACCCAGGGTCACTTCATTAGAACAAAAGACACTCGTCTTACCCAGAAAATTATGAGTTTCAGAAGCCCTCTGCCAGGAACTGCGAGGCAGAGAGCAATTTATATTTTCTATTATCTCATAGTAAGAAAAATGATAAAATGATATATATGATAAAATGCGATAACTAAAATTCATGCACGTCAGAGCTGTTTAGACTACCTGTAGTCTTAATTACCTATGTTACATGTGCATTTTAAACCGACTAACTACTATTTCACAGAGAGAACCAAGAGGTTCTCTTGGTTAATACCTCTTACATGTAAGCATTTTAGCACAGCAGTGCAGCATATCCATGATGACCCTCATAACCACATACACACGTTACTTTAACACTTTCTTGAGGTAGCAAAAATGAACATTTCCAGCCTTTTAATGACATATAAACATAAGAAGCAAAAGTATAGATTATATTTAATGACCAATGCTTCTTGGTTTTCTTTTTTTTAAGTTTACTTATTTTTCAGAGAACAAGAGAGAGCGGGGGGGGGGGGTGCAGAGAGAGAGGGGGACAGAGAATCCTAGCAGGCTCCACTCTGTAAGCGCAAAGCCCAACGTGGGATTCGAACTCACCAACTGTGAAATCATGACCTGAGCTAAAGTTGGATGCTTAACTGCCTGAGCTGCCCAGTCTCCCTGTGTTTTTTTTTTAAGTGTATTTATTTATTTTTTCAGTTTTCTATCATATTTAGAAATTATTTAGGTAATCAAGAATGGACCATTAATTAACTAATAGTAAGTTAACTAAGGATCTTGGAAATTTTGTTTGAGCTCACATGTTATGGAATATAATTACTGTTGATATGAAAAAGTTGGTCAGAATTATAATTCAATTTAATTGAACATATAATTTTACATATTTCATAATCTTGAATGCTTCTATTATGCTCTCTACTGACGAAATCAAAAACAGTTCTTTTAAAGCTAAAACTGTTAAACTGGTCCCGTTTGTCCAAGGATTCACTGTAGTTCAATCAACTTGGATTCTTATATAAGTGCATCTAAGCTAGGAGTTTTATTAGAACTAGGGTTCTAGAACCCTAAATTCTAGGGTTTCTTTATGGATTATAAGCTTTTTCATTAGTCTCTATAAACCAGCCAAATTAGAGCTCCTTTACTTTTAGAAACTTCATAATCAAATTCATTAATATACCCTGAAGGTAAGATATTATTCATATTCAGGCAATGGGACGTATAGGCTATTTTAAATTACAGATACAAAGATACACTGAGAACTGTTTACATCTACAAACTTACCCGTGGGTAAAAAGTAAATCCAGAACACAAAAACTCACCAGTCCAAAGACAAGTCTTCTTTCCAATGGACACAGTGTATTTGCTTAACTTATTCGAATTCACAAATTATTAGATAAGCAAGCAAAAGAAAAAAAAAAAGATTAACAAACCCAAATCCCTGCCATATCCCATTCAACAGAGAATAGATTCCCATCACGTCAATACAGATCACCAAATGGTCGGATTATAAAACCAAGTTTCCAATCATTGCTGCTGCCAAAGGGAAATAATTTATCAGCTATATGCAAACAAGAACTGAAACCAAACTTGGCCAAGAATCAGAAACAAAAACAAAACACAGAGTCAGAGAAAAAAAACATGGAGATGCAGGTGAATTACTGAAGGTAAAATTATATTGCTGCTTGGAATTCACTCTGAAGATCAAAAAGGGAAGTACCTTAAATAACCCGAGAGGTACACTCCTTGAGCAAGTCAGTTTCACTGGCTCTAGTATGAGTCCACTTGGGCATCTCGGTGAAACAATTTTCATAACTGTCAAAGTATAATTTTATTTCTAAAACCTTAGAAATGACTCAAACACACATAGAATGATATGATCAATAATTTGTTTATTTCATTAATGAGGGAAATAGTAAAATTGTAAAGCTGATTTAGAGGAGAATTAGAGAAATCAAGAACCATTTAATAAACATCAGGAAAGATATAAGTTTGAGACAAAAATACTTAAAATCTTACTGGTCAATAACTCTATAACCTATGATGGTATTTTTTCTATAGAAAATTAATTATTTGCATGTCTTCCAGAAAAAAAAAATCTACAAGGTGATATGTACCTTCATAGCCTTAAATCGTTGTTAAATAATCCTAGAACTAGAGAGATCCTATTCACAGGGTGAAGTATAACACTGAAAGGACGTGCAATCATCCTTTTGCTTTAGTTCCAAGTTTGGGGGACACCTGGGTGGCTCAGTCAGTTAAGTGTCTGACTCTTGATTTTGGCTCAGGTCATGATCTCACAGTTGGTGAGTTTGAGCTCCACTGACAGTGCGGAGCCTGCTTGGAATTCTCTCTCTCTGCCCTCCCCACCCTCTGTCTCTCAAAATAAATAAGTGAACTTAAAAAATATTTTTAGTTTCCAATGTGGGATAATTTTTCTTAACAGGAAAGAAAATCAAAGTAAAGGGTGGGGGCGCCTGGGTGGCTGTCTGGTAAGTGGCCAACTCTTGATTTCAGCTCAGGTTATGATCTCACAGTGGAGCTCTGTGCTGGGCATGGAACATGTGTGAGCATGTGCACTCACTCTCAAAGAAGAGTAAAGTGTGAAAAAAATTAGTTCAAATTTAGTTCTGCTGTAGATTTTTGTTTATTTTTAGTAACTTCCGCCACATTTCTGCAGATTGCCGAGATGCCAAACCAGGTAGAGCCCACAGGTCATCTAAAATTACCTTCACTGAGAATTTTCCCTTAATTTATTAGCAAAGACAACAATTATAGTACTTTTAATTTCCTTGTAAGCAGATAAATGCTAATGGTTCTTCAAGAGGAACACTTTTAGCTAAGTTTCTAAAAATGGAGAAATGGTGTTGAGGCAGATCAGGTTGTAATACAACTCCCACATTCCATGCCTCTCCACAAACAAACATGAATAATCTTTTACACCTACTTATGCCTGTGTCATATGCAAAACTTACTTCTGGCTCTTTCACTCAATTACAACTTAGTTACATGTGTTGAGATATTTACTCTCTCTCGTCTATCCCATGACCCTATGTCTTTCAGCATAGAACAGCGGTTCAAGGGCAGCATAATTCCTTCTAACTCTGTGAGCTTGCACATTAAACCTTTCTGACTCACTTTCTTTACCTTGTTTTAAGGCCATCCAGGTAGTGGTTATTATTTTGTATAAGACTTACCCAAGAAACTTGTTAAAATGAAGACTCCTAGATTTGTATTCTAGGAACTGAGATTAGCTCATGGCGGTGCCTGAGTGGTTCAGCTGGTTGAACATCCAACTCTTGAATTCAGCTTAGGTTATGATCCCAGGGTCGTGGGATTGAACCCCAAGTCTGGCTCCATGTGGAGTATGGAGCTTGCTTAAGATTCTCTCTCTTCCCTGTCTCTCTCTCTCAAAAATAAACATTAAAAAAAATAAAAATTAAAAAAAGGGGGCACCTGGGTGGCTCAGTCGGTTAAGCATCTGACTTCAGCTCAGGTCATGATCGCACGGTTCATGAGTTCAAGCCCCACATGGGGCTCTGTGCTGACAGCTCAAAGCCTGGAGCCTGCTTCAGATTCTGTGCCTCCCTCTCTCTCTGACAACCCTCCCACCCCTCCACACACATACTCAGTCTGTCTGTATGTCTCTCCCTCAAAAATAAATAAACATTAAAAAAATAATTAAAAAAAAAAGATTCTCTTTCTGCCCCTCTCCCCGGCTTATGCTCTGTCTCTAAATAAAAAATTAATTAATTAATTAATTAATTTAAAAAAAAGAACTGAGGTTAGCTCAGGAATCTGTACTTTTACCTATACTTCTCAGGGAATTCTTATGCATGTGGTCATTAGCACACCTTTTGAGACTAGGGATTGAAAGCTGGTTTTCCATACCAACTGGTATGAAGCCAGAAACCAAAATAGAATGATTGGTAACTATAGTATTGAAAGGATATGGGGTTGGCCTAGCCCAAGTGGCAATTGTTAAGAAAAGGGTGCCTAGGTGGCTCAGTCATTAAGCATCGTCAGATGGTCATGATCTCATAGTTGGTGAGTTCAAGTCCCACACTGAGTGAGCATGAACCATGCTTCGGGTGAGCTTGAGCCTCACTTCAGGTGAGCTCATGACCTACTTCAGATGAGCCTGTGATCTGCTTTGGGTGAGCTTGATCCCCACATCAGCTGAGCATGAACCCTGCTTCGGGTGAGCCCCAGCCCCACTTTGGGTAAAAACATGAGCCCCGGGTGAGCCCTTTTTCCCTCTCTCTCTTTCTCTTTCTCTCTCTCTCTCTCGCTCTGCCCTTCGTGGGATGCTATCCCTCTCTCTCTCTCTAAAAAATAAAAGAAAGTGGGGCGCCTGGGTGGTGCAGTCGGTTAAGCGTCCGACTTCAGCCAGGTCACGATCTCGCGGTCCGGGAGTTCGAGCCCCGTGTCAGGCTCTGGGCTGATGGCTCAGAGCCTGGAGCCAGTTTCCGATTCTGTGTCTCCCTCTCTCTCTGCCCCTCCCCCGTTCATGCTCTGTCTCTCTCTGTCCCAAAAATAAATAAACGTTGAAAAAATAAATAAATAAAAAATAAAAAATTAAAAAATTAAAAAACATAAATAAATAAAAGAAAGAAAAGAAAATGGGTGTAGTGATTCATACACAGCAATTTCAGGGATTAAAAGAAAAGCACAGATAATTAGCCATTGTAATATGAGTGCTGCCAAAAGATGCCGCATTCCAGGTATCAATGGTTTTAGCTTCAGAACAGTGGGATTTGCAAGAAAAATTCAACAACCAGCTTACTAAGATGCTGCTTCGTGTATATTTCAGAAAAACAGTGGACCTAACAGAGAATAGTTTAAACCATTCTCTTGGGCAATTCTCTGACTTAAATAAGTTCGTAAAAGTAGACTATTTGAATGAATGGGAGATGAGAAACTCCACAGAAAGGATGATATAACATCACACACTGGGAGAAAGCAAATAGCAAAACTTTTTGTGGACAATTTGTTACTGGCTGTGACCTAACATAAATCCTCAGTACCCAGAACCTGACTAATTCCACTGGTCAGAATATGGGCTTAGAGATATCATATGAGAGTTGGAATTCTGGCTACAAATCTGTGGCACAGTTGGCCCCATCTGATTCTGAATTCATCCTAAGGTTTTAGATAGTCCTTGCTTAAAACACGATGGCTCATTAATTAGTCAAATGGTATGACCCGTATTGTGGTTGTCAATCATTCTTGGCCTTGTTTCTCAGTGGACCCATAAGCAAAACAGCAATGGTGGCAGTGAAGGAGGCCATCATACGTTTATCACCTGGACTTTGCTTCACCAAGGCTAACTTATCTACTCACATTGCTAAATTCTAACTGGCAAGCCATAGTGATCATTGACAAGAGGAAAACAGAGAGAGAGCCCATTCATACTTTAAAGAGAAAGCCATCTACTTGATTGTAGGTCAACTTCTTCACTGGGTTCTTCCTGACATGTAGATGACAATGTTTTATTCTCACCTAGACTCCCTCTGGTTGTGTATTCGTTTCCATGTTTATAGTGCCCTAATCTATAAACTTATTGGATGCATTATACATCACTATGGCATTCTATCCACATCACCTCAGACCATTCTTCATAGCAAAAGAAATGAAGATGAAGCCTTGAGTATTTGTCATTATCATACCTTCTCATGGCCACAAATTGGCCTTAAAAAAGTGGAATATTTTATTGAAAATCCAAACAGGCTATCAGACTGGGAACCTCATTTTGCAAAGTTAGAGTCCTTTCTTACAGACTGTGATATATGTTCTGAACCAGTGACCAACAATGATACTTTCTCTCCCATAGTAAATAATAAGATTCTAGGAAACTGGCAGTGTACTTGAGAGTAACACACTGCTCACGATCACGCCTAATAATCCGCTTTCAGAATTTGTGCATCCTGAACCGGAGACCAAGAACTTTTTAGCCTTAAGTCCTAGAAACCAAGGAGAAGAGGCGATGTGGTAATAGTGGAAATAAGTTTGAACTAGAAATCCTCCTTATGCCACCAAAGCAAGAGGCAGGAAATGAGGTAATTAATGACTTTAGCTGGATGAAGGATCATGATTACAAAGGAGAAATGAAGAGTACAGTAAGAATCCTAGAGAACTCCTTTTACTGTGATCCAAAGGTACCACAGTACCAGAGACATGTACAGGAAGGATCACAAATGATTCTTTGACCTCCAAATTGAAGGTCTGAACACTCCACTGGGGGCTGGATGACTAGGCAAGGGAGGGGAGGGAAGGGAGGAGTAAAATTGTACAAGCTTAAGTGCTGCCAGAAGGCAAGGACCACAGTCTAGGTAAAGGAAGGGGCAAGTCCTATATCTTAAATACTAGCTACTGCCTAGTTGCAGACATGAGAACACTCTTCTAGGTGCATGACTACTCAAAATAAAGATTGCTTTTCCTTATCTCTTTTTAAGCTAGGTACATTTGTGTGACTAAGTACTAGCTAGCGGAATAGGAGCAGAAATGTTGTATTAGTGGAAGTCCTTAAGGGGGATATGAGAGGGAAACACTATTCTCACTTCTTTCTTTTTCTTGTTGACTGAAATAATGTATGTTCACTGAATTATTTGAGAATATTTAATTCTTCTGTACAGGATAAACATATGAGTGAAATATTTGAAACTTATAAGAAGTAGTAAACCTAGATACCAGGTAAGTTAGTAGCTTATGAGATGAAACTCATTGAATGTGTTAACTATAGATAAGGTACAAGCAAATAGCTTGTGAGACACAGGCAGAATTAATAAAATATAGATGTTAAGTAAGCTAGTAACTTGTAAGAAACGTTAAACTTGTATATAATAAGTGGAGTATATGACAGGACAAAAGAGAATGCTATTTATAGGTAGAAAGGGGTGCAAATATCAAGTTACAAAGTGCAGATACATCTCTAGGTTGACAGCTATGCCATCCTCAAGTTGGCGACTGTGGTAGGCAGAATTATAATATGGCCCCCAGGGGTGCCTGGGTGGCTCAGTCAGTTAAGCGTCTGACTTGTGATTTTGGCTCAGGTCATGATCTCATGGTCCATGAGATGAAGCCCTGCAGCAAGTTCTGTGCTGATAGCACAGAGTCTGCTTGAGATTCTCTCTCCCTCTCTCTCTGCTTCTCTCTCTCTCAAAATAAATAAACTTTAAAAAAATTTAAAAAAATAAAATGGCCCCCCAAATTTCCGGCCCTTAGTATGCATACACTTTCTTACGTTGTTCATCAAATACTAATTTAGGTGTTGTTGGAAAGGGATTTTGCTCAGTTGATTAGGGAGACTATCCAGGTGGGCCTGACCAAACCACGAGAGCCCTTTAAATCTAGGTCTAGAGATCAGAGACAGAAAGCCAGAGTTTCAAAGCAAGAGGAGTTGATGTCTCATTCCTGCCTTGAAGATGGAGGAGGCCACATAGCAAGGAAGATGAGCAACGTTTAGGGGCCAAAAGCAATCCTAGCTGATAGTCAGTGAGGAAATGGGGACCTCAGTCCTGCAGCTTCAAGGAACTTAATTCTGTCAAGAAGAATGAAGCTAGAAGTGGATTTTTCCATGAAGCCTCAGAGAAGAACTCGAAGAAGCTGAAACTTGATGTCAACCTTGTGATACCTTGAGCAGAGAACCTAGTCAAGCAATGCCAGACTTCAAACCTACAGAACTATGAGTAGTAAATTGGTATTGTTTATGCTGCCAAATTTGTGGTACTTTGTAATACGGCAACAGGAAATTAACATAGCTTCTCCGTGGTGATATTCATCATGGTCCCATTCTGGCCTCAGTTGCTATACCCTGAAAACAGATAATACCCATAGTTGTTCAGCTGGCTAATGAGGAGGCCCCAGTTGTTGCCAGGCATATCCACCCCTGCCTCTTGCTGACAGAGCAAATGAGTGTGTTGGTTCTGTCTGCTAGACTCTCCTGCTCAAATCCCAGTTCCACTCCTCATAATCACACCATCAAAGGGGAAGACTGATGTGGCAGGGAGAAAGAAAGGTTATATAAACATTGCGGAACCCAGGATTTAGGTAGTATGCTCCTTTTATCCCATTTGCATCCTATCCTTTATGTGTTAACACGGTATCCCATCTTTTTTTCCTTACTTCTCATTCCGTGTTTTAAATTGACTTTCTAAACCACATAACTCAAACATTTTATTTGGTCTCCAGGTCTTTTTGTTCTATGACCTCTGTAACAGCTTGCATAGTTGTGTATTTAGAGGCTACTGTTCCTACAAGGCAAATGTGGACATATGGCTATTACTCAAGGAGCCATATTAAACTCATGAGGATGGGGCAGCATTAAGCTAGAAGGAGAAACAAGTTAGAAGGAGCCTGAATTCCGTACATAAGGAGGGCTGTGACAATCTTGGATTGCCTATCTCTCATTATTTTTTTTAGGTATGAGAGAAACTTTTATCTTTTAATAGTCTATATAAATGATTTTCTGTCACTCACAACTGAACCTAACTCTACTTGATGTACTAATGTTTTGTGCTTCCTCCCCTATTATACATAATTGGTTTTCAAAATGTAGACCAAGTCTATCAAAATGATTTGAGCTACTTGTTGAAATTTCGTTTTTTAGATGCCACTCTTAGTCTTTGGTAGGACCCAAGAATCTATACCAGTGATAAGCCTGTTTGGGTATGCTGCCACTAATACTTGTAAATCACTGAATGTTTGTGGTATTTACACTTAGAATTTAGTCCAAAGACTAAAGAATGGCAAGGAGTAAGACTTGGATAGGTCTCCAGAGGATTAGAGGGCTAAAATGAAATACCTGGGGATTTTGACCTGAAAGGAAAAAACAACTTTGAAAGTTACCCCTTGTTGGGGTGCCTGGGTGACTCAGTCGGTAAGCGTCCAACTTCAGCTCGGGTCATGATCTCACGGTTGGTGGGTTTGAACCCTGCATTGGGCTCTGTGCTGACAGCTTGGGGCCTGGAGTCTGCTTCAGATTCTATATCTCCATCTCTCTCTCTGCTCCTCCCCCACTCCTGCCCTGTCTCTCTCTCTTTCTCTCTCTCTGTCTCTCGAAAGTAAATAAACATTAAAAAAAGAAAAAAAGAAAAAGAAAATTACTCCTTGTGTTAATATTAGTTTAGTGTGGTTGCCATAACAAATCACCAAAACTTTGGTAGTCTAAAACAACATACATTTATTTGCTCAAAGTTCTGGAGACTTGAAGTGTTAAATCAAGGTGTGGGAGGGACATACTCCTTCCAGAGGCCCTGGGGGAGAACTGATTCTTTGCCTCTTTCAGCTTCTTGTGGCTGCCTGCCATTCCTTGGCTGGTGGTCACATTACTCCAAACTCTGCCTCAGTCTTCACGTTGCCTTCTCTTCTGTGTGCCTGTCTAATCTCTCTCTGTCCCTCTCTCATAAGATGCATACTATTATATGAAGGGCCCACTCACATAATCCAGGATAAAATCTTCCTCTGAAAATCCTTGGATTAATCATATCTTTTGCCATACAAGGTGATATTCACTCTTTGGACATATAAAGTAGTATTTACAGGTTCTGGGCATAGAAAGTGAATATATCTTTTGCAGGGGTGGGGGACATTTTTTCTTCTACTAAACACTTTAATATTACTTTTGTATAGAGTAGTTATTCCTGTCTATTAAGGACAATTTGAACACATTTACATTTATCGTTTTTCATGTGACAGATCATCTTTGGAATCATAAGGAGATGTTCATGCATGACACCAAAGAAGTGAAATATATTGGACATAAAGTCATACTAGCTGCAATACCTGCTTGTCCTCTGTCAACTCAAGCCGTGCTCAGGGAAGCTGATTTGAATTGCATTCCAGCATCACTGATTAGATCAGGGTAGGTACATAATTCAAGGGAAGCTACCTTACAACCTATGAGATTACCTGTAGATGTGATTGTAAATATCCAAGACAAACACGTTAGCTTCCATGGTAATTTGGACTATGGAATTTGAAATGTGGAGAAGATTGCCAGTCATAGAGAGATTTAGATTTAACAGGTATAGAGTAGGACCTGAGTTCTCCCTCCTCTTTTAACCAGCTTTCCATCAGTTTTTGGCACTCCATACATCTCCGTGGCATTGAAAAGATTATGGTATATTGAGTCAAGCATTCAAATCTTGCCCCCACCACTTAGTAGCTCTGTGACTGTCAATCTCTCTGATTGTTAATTTCCTCCACGATGAAGACTATGTATACCTATTGAGATTATGAAGATTACATGACACAATATATTTAAAACACCGAGCCCAGTACTAAGCAAACTGAAAACCCTCAGTGAATGAAATATAATAACATTTTTACTACCATTTCTAAGATAAACAGAAAAGGTGAGTAAACCTACAAACATAGGTCACAAAGCTTAAGAACTTTGACAAAATTCTTATAGTCTTTTGTACCTCTTTTCAGTAAATGTTATCATATATTGGATTCCTGTTCTCCAGATGCAGTCTAGTTTAACACATGCAATTTTGTTAAAATTTCTCTATCAGGCTTGATTATACCATAATAAGGGATAACTAACTTTTGCTAAGGAACCTCTTTATTTCTGGTTAGAAATTTGCATTTCTGACCACCTGTCTATTGTAGGCTCTATGTGACTATGTCCTGGTCTTATTGGAGCATTTCTTGATTTTATATGTAGTGATACTATATTTTAGTCCTAATTGACATTAACAAGACTATTCTCAGGTAGAGGAAGAGGGTATTCATTTGTGTCTGGTATCACAGAATCTTTAAATTTATTTATTTTTTAATGTTTATTTATTTTTGAGACAGAGAGAGATAGAGCATGAACGGGGGAGGGTCAGAGAGAGAGAGAAGGAGACAGAAGAATCCGAAGCAGGCTCCAGGCTCTGAGCTGTCAGCACAGAGCCCAATGCGGGGCTCGAACTCACAAACTGTGAGATCATGACCTGAGCAGAAGTCCGAAGCTCAGCTGACTGAGCCACCCAGGCGCCCCTCACAGAACTCTTTAAAGACAGGCAGAGTTAAATCTGGATCAGGAAGCTCTGGATTAGTCCTTACTGCTTCACTTGAATTTCTGCTGTAACTATATATCGTACCTCTATTCTTAAAAAAACTTCTCATTGGGGCGCCTGGGTGGCGCAGTCGGTTAAGCGTCCGACTTCAGCCAGGTCACGATCTCGCGGTCCGGGAGTTCGAGCCCCGAGTCAGGCTCTGGGCTGATGGCTCAGAGCCTGGAGACTGTTTCCGATTCTGTGTCGCCCTCTCTCTCTGCCCCTCCCCCGTTCATGCTCTGTCTCTCTCTGTCCCAAAAATAAATAAACGTTGAAAAAAAAAAACAACAAACTTCTCATTTCGCAAAACTATGCACTAAAAATACTCAAAACTTATGCAACATTTTAACAAAAGCACTAGAAAAAATGTTGATAAAAATAATAGCACTGTTAAAAAGATATGTTAAATTCTTAATTAAATAAATATTACAGAAGACATAAGGGGAAAAAACATGAGAAGGTAGCACAAAGGAAGAAGCTAAAAAGAAAGAAATATAAGAATTTAAATTATGGTGACATAGGCAAAGCTACATTGTTGTCTGAACTGCCAGCTGGAGACGCTACGGCAGACTTTGTACAGAATGTAGTGATGATGGAGACTTTGGCTCATTTTATTGTGTGTGTTTGTTTGTTTGTTTGTACAGACCCTGGAGAGGACTGCACATTAAGCACTTTTGAGACAGAGTCTGGGCCAAACAGAACTAAACAGAAGAACTTGGGAAGTATGAACATCTTGCACTCTTCCCCAGCGGCTTGCCGTGTTCTGCTCAGTTAGTGTACTATACATCCACCTGTTACCTGATGGTCCAAAGTTGGGGTTGAATCAAACTCTACTCATGGAAATTGAGAGCTGACCCAGAACAAATGCCTCCCTCACCTTCCTACACAAGTAGTATTTGAAGTGAAATATAAATAGGAAGAAATTTAAGGTTATACCAACATTTAGAGAGAAATCACTTTAACATCATAGAACTTCATTTCAGTACCTTGAAACCTAACATTTTAGTTTTAATTCTAATTTCTCTTTTATGAACTTCCTTAGATCCCTCTTCACTTGTTTGTTCTCAAAGCCTTTTTCCTTAAGTAATCTAGCACCTCGGCTCTAAGTGTATCTAATGATAGGCTTATGCATCTTTTTACACACAGTGACACAGGTATGGTTTATGAAATAAAATAAATATCCATATACACACTGCTTTCTTTATATTTGATACAGCTGAACTGTGATACAATCTCATACATAATCTGTTTATATTAAATTCTAAGCCTGGAAGTGGTCTTAGGATTTAAATGTTTTTTTTTTAAAGGTTTATTTATTTTTGAGAGAGAGAGAGAGGGAGAGAGAGCAAGTGGAAGAGGGGAGCAGAGAGAGAGGGAGACACCAAATCCAAAGTGGGCTCCAGGCTCTGAGCTGTTAGCACAGAGCCCGATATGGGGCTCTAACCCACAGAGTGTAAGATCATGACCTGAGCTGAAGTGGGACGCTTAACCAACTGAGCCCCTCAGGTGCCCCTGGAAGTGGTCTTAGTATTAATGATTTCTTGACAGCTAGGAACTTTTCTTTACCCCATTTTACTTTCCTTCCCTGTAGATAACTGATGTAAGCTATAGTGACTGAAGGGCTGTTTTGCTAATACCCTATTCTTTAGTCAACTATTTGGTTAGGTACTAGAAAAAAAATTAAATGCACAAGTAAAAATATTTTTCTTATAAGAAAAGCAAAAGATATATTCATTATATTGAAAAAATATTTACATCCTTTTTATTTTTAAAATCATATCAAGACACTTTAAAAAGTTTTAGGGAAATAAGTAAAAATGTAGTTTTAAGTTTACCAAATCAATAAATTCTGATAATGTTAGTCAAGGCTCTAAAAATTAGGCTATTAACAGTGTCTATATTATTTTTCCTTTTCCTCCTTTATCAGAGTATTTGGAGGAAAAACACTTTTGCCAGACTTCTAAGGAGCCATATGTGGCTTATGTCAAGGATCTCTTCTCTTTTTTCAGTTGACATATGATCTCTGTTTGACTCCAATGGAAATAGTAGCTTATTTCTTTATCTGTGAGCCTCCCTTTGATCTTAATTGAATTTTTCCAGTTCTTCACTTAACACACACACACACACACACACACACACACACACACACACATACAGTACTCCAGAAACATGAGTTCTGAAAAGTAAACTCAGACACATAGCAACTAGGAAGATGAATGCTTCTATAAAATTCCTTTTAGTAGGAGACCAAAGAATTTGGTCAGAAATATCAAATTAAACGTTTTCAAAACCCAGAGTTTTTACATGGCTGTGTCACTTTACTCATTTTATGTATGTATGTATGTACAGTAAAAACAAAATGTAACCATTTTAAACCATCTTAACAAGCTTTTTCATTTTTGTGTTTGCATTTTTTTTTTAGAGAGAGAGAGTGCAAGTGGGGGAGAAGAGCAGAGGGAGAGAGACAGACAGACAGACAGAATCTTAAGCGGGCTCCATGCTCAGTGTGGACCCTGACACAGAGCTGGATCACATGACCCTGGGATCATGACGTGAGCTGAAATCAAGAGTTGGTCACTCAACTGACTAAGCCACCCAGGTGCCCCTAAACCATCTTCACAATTTTTTTTTTCAACGTTTATTTATTTTGGGGACAGAGAGAGACAGAGCATGAACGGGGGAGGGGCAGAGAGAGAGGGAGACACAGAATCGGAAACAGGCTCCAGGCTCTGAGCCATCAGCCCAGAGCCCGACGCGGGGCTCGAACTCACGGACCGCGAGATCGTGACCTGGCTGAAGTCGGACGCTTAACCGACTGCGCCACCCAGGCGCCCCCCATCTTCACAATTTTTAAGGGCACAGTTCAATAATGTTAAGTTTGTTCACATTATTGTGAAACAGATTTCTAGAAGTTTTCATCCTGTAAAACTGAAACTATATATTCATTGAACAATAATTCCCCATTTTCCTCTCCTCCAGCCCCTGGCAGCTACCACTCTACTTTCTGTTTCTATGAGTTTGACTGCTTTACAAACCTCACATAAGTGAGATCATACAGTATTTGTCTTTTTGTGACGGTTTTTTGTTCTGTTTTGTTTTTTACTTAGTGTAATGTTCTCAAGGTTTATCCATGCAGTAGTGTGTGACAAGATTTCCTTCTTTTTAAAGGCTGAATAGCATTCCACTCTAGCCATGTGACATATTTCTTTATCCATTTCATCTGTCAATGAACTTTTGGGTTGCTTCTACCTCTTGGCTATTGTGAATAATGCTGCAATGAACATGAGTGTGCAAGTATCTCTTTGAGAGCCTCCTTTCAAGTCTTTTGGATATATACCCAGAAAGAGGGATTGTTGGATCATATAGTAATTCTATTTTTAACTTTTTGAGGAAACTCCAAGGCAGCAGACCATTTTACATTCCCATGAACAGCGTCCAACTGTTGCAATTTCTCCAAATTCTCGCTAACTCTTGTTATTTTTTACTGTTTTGATAGTGGCCATCCTAATGGGTATGCGGTGGTTTTGATTTACATTTCTCTGAGGATTAATGACCTTGCATCTTTTCATATACTTGTTGGCTATTCATCATCTTATTTTTAAAATGAGTAAAATATGTGTAAGTCGAAAAGTGAGTATTCCCTAACTTCCTTTGTCCTCTGGCTTTGTGTGAACTCACTTGCCAGAAACCTGTATGAACTGCCTATCCCATTCTCTGTGTTTCCAACTCGGGCAAACTATTGCTGGAGAAAAATCATATAGTCAGGAAGATTGTATTGCCCCAAATTAATGGCTACTTGCCTCAGCTGTGTCTTCAATGTAGCTCGACAATCCTACAATATTTTTCTAGTCAGTTTCCTCACCCTGAGTTGTTACCATACTTCCATGATTCTCTAAGACATCATCCTTGATACTTCTTGCAATAAAGAAATGTTTGGAAGACAAAACATAATCATACCAAACATATATAGTTCAAGAAACATCCAATTTCAGCAATATTAATTTTTTAAAAAAGTGTCTCAGAGTGAAGAAATACATTCCCAACTTTCTCCCATCTCCTCAACTCTCATACTCCACCACCTCTCTCTCCCCTCATGCCAAATTTAGTGTCTGTTACGTAGTCAAAACAAAAAACAAGGTATAGGAGTTTTTGTATTTCCTGCCACCAAATCTACAAACCTACTAAAATGGTCTTCCTCTATGTAATTAAGGAGGAGGCAAGGTTGAGACTAGGGTGCAGAATTCAGGAGGCATTCATTCCCATCGCTGGTCCTGAATGTGCAAGACCCTGAGAGTGGAAGTGTATACTTAAATTTTGTGTCCTATGGTTCCTGCTAGCCTTGTTCTAGTTCTGGCCCTGAGAAGAGGTATCCCTTCTTTTATCCAAAGCCAATTCTTAGTCTGGTTTCCAATTCTTTCCATCATCCTTCTCAGGAACTGTGCTCCCGCCATTTCCTCTCTCCTGGATTTTCAGCTTCTTGCTCTATATTGAAATCTGTCCCTTTAGCATCTTCTCATCTTTGAAAAGACAAGCAAAAAAGCCTCCTCTGGCCATAGCTCCCTTATACCACCACTTTTAACATTTCCCTTTCTCTTTTTGCCAACAGTTGATAAGCATCGATAAAAAAAAACCTCAAAGTTTTATATGCTTGCCATTAATTTCTTAAGCATTTGATTTCTATCTACAGCTACCCCCATCTTTGCACTAAAACTGCTATTGCTTAGATCAGCGGTTCCTAACGTGTAGTCTGGGAACTGGTGGACATTCCTAAGACTCTTTCAGGGGTTCTGTGAGGTCAACACAATTTTCCTGTAAAATTAAGATTCTACTTGCCTTTTTCAATCTCACTCTTTCACAAACGGACAGCAAATTTCTCAAGAGACTACATGATGTGTTGAATCACAACAGATGGAATGCTGAAGCAGATTTGAGAATCTAGCTCTTATTAAGCCAGATAGTAAAATTTTTCAGAAATGTAAAACAATGCCATTTTTTCCACCCATTTTGTTTGTTTGTTTTGGATAGTACAGTCATTTATCGTGGTTGTCCATGAAGTATTCATTTTGTATATTGCTAGATTTGATTTGGTAATTTTCATTAAGAAAATTTTCTATTTATATTCTTTAATTCATCCAATTAAAAATTATTTATTTAAATTCAAGTTAGTTGTCATACAGTGTAGTATTGGCTTCAGGAATAGAACCCAGTGATATATCACTTACTTATAACACCCAGTGGTCATCCGAACAAGTGTCCTTTTTAAAGACCATCATACATTTAGCCCATCCCCCACCCACTTCCCTTCCAACAACCCTGTTTGTTCTCTATATTTAAGCCTCTTAATGGTTTGTCTCCCTCTCTGTTTTTATCTTATTTTTCTTTCCCTTCTCCTATGTTCATCTGTTGTGTTTCTTAAATTTCACATATGAATGATATCATGTGATATTTGTCTCTCCCTGACTGATCTATTTCACTTAGCATAATACACTCAAGTTCCATCCACGTTGTGGCAAATGGCAAGGTTTCATTCTTTTTGATGGCTGAGTAATTGTCCCGTGTGTGTGTGTGTGTGTGTGTGTGTGTGTGTGTGTGCATCACATCTCCTTTATCCATTCATCTGTCGATGGACATTTGGCCTCTTTCCATACTTTGGTTATTGTCGATAGTGTTGCCATAAACATTGGAGTGTATGTGCCCCTTCAAAACAGCATACCTGTATCCTTTGGATACACACCTAGTAGTGCGATTGCTGGGTCAGATAGTTCCATTTTTAACTTTTTGAGGAACTTCTATACTGCTTTCCAGAGTGGCTACACCAGTTTTCCTTCCCACCAACAGTGCAAAAGGGTTCCTCTCTTTCCACATCCTTGCCAACATCTGTTGTTTCCTGAATTGTTAATTTTAGCCATTCTGACAGGTGTGAGGTGGTATCTCATTGTGGTTTTGATTTATATTTCCCTGTTGATGAGTAATGTTGAACACTGGATTATTTGTGTTTTGGGTGTTGAGTTTGTTAAGTTCTTTATAGATTTTGCATACTAACCCTTTATGATATGTCATTTGTAAATATATTCTCCCATTCTGTAAGTTGCATTTTGATTGTTTCCTTCACCGTGCAGAAACTCTTTATCTTCATGAGGTCCCAATAGTTCATTTTTGCTTTTGTTTCCCTTGCCTCTGGAGACGTGTTGAGTAAGAAGTTGCTGTGGCCAAGGTCAAAGAGGTTGCTACCTGTGTTCTCCTCTAGGATTTTCACGGTTTCCTGTCTCACATTTAAGTCTTTCATTCATTTTGAGTTTATTTTTATGTATGGTGTAAGAAAGTGGTCCAGGTTCATTGTAAGAAAGTGGTCCAGGTTCATTCTTTTGCAAGACAAACTAGATTTTAAAACAAAGTCTATAACAGGAGATGAAGAAGGGCATTATATCATAATTAAAGGGGTCTACCCATCAAGATCTAAGAATTGTAAATATTTATGCCTCCAACTTGGAACACCCAAGTATATAAACAAATTAATAACAAACATAAAGAAACTTATTAATAATAATACCATATGAGTAGGGGACCTTAATACCCCACTTATAACAATGGAGAGATCATTTAAGCAGTAACTCAACAAAGAAACAATGTCTTTGAATGACACATTGGTCCAAATAGACTTAATAGATATATTCAGAACATTTCATTCTAAAGCACCAGAATACACATTCTTCTCAAGTGCACATGAAACATTCTCCAAAATAGATCACATACTGGATCACAAATCAGCCCTCCACAAGTACAAAAATATCAAGATCACACCCTGCATATTTTCAGATGACGATGCAATGAAGCTTAAAATCAATTACAAGAAAAAAATTGGAAATCCCTCAAATACATGGACATCAAAGAACATCCTACTAAAGAATGAATGGGTGAGGCACCTGGGTGGCTCAGTTGGTTAAGCGTCCAACTTCAGCTCAGGTCATTATCTCACAGTTGGTGGGTTCAAGCCCTGCATTGGGCTCTGTGCTGACAACTCAGCTGGAGCCTGCTTCAGATTCTGTGTCTCCTTCACTCTCTGCCCCTCTCCTGCTCACACACACACATTCTGTCTCTCTCTAAAATAAATAAAACATTTAAAAAAAAGTATGAATGGGTTAACCAGAAAATTAAAGAATAAATTTTTAAAAATCAATGGAAACAAATGAAAATGAAAACATGGTAGTCCAAACCCTTTGGGATGCAGCAAAGGCAATTGTAAGTGGAAAGTACATTACAATTCAGGCCTATCTCAAGAAGCATGAAAGGTTCCAAATATACAACCTAACCTTACACCTAAAAGAGCTAGAGAAGGAGCAGCAAATATAGCCCAAAACCAGTAGAAGAAGGGCGATAATAAAGACTACAGCAGAAATAAATGATATAGATCTGTTGGCCATTTGGATGTCTTCTTTGGAAAAGTTTCTATTCATGTCTTCTGTCCATTTCTTCACTGGATTATTTATTTTTCGGGTATAGAGTTTGGTGAGTTCTTTATAGATTTTAGATACTAGCCCTTTACCCCATATGTCATTTGCAAATATCTTTTTCCATTCTGTCGCTTGCCTTTTAGTTGTGTTGATTGTTTCCTTTGCAGTGCAGAAGCTTTTTATCTTGATGAGGTCCCAATAGTTCATTTTTGCTTTTAATTCCCTTGCCTTTGGAGATATGTCGAGTAAGAAATTGCTGCGGCTGAGGTCAAAGAGGTTTTTTCCTGCTTTCTCCTCTAGGGTTTTGATGGTTTCCTGTCCCATATTCAGGTCCTTCATCCATTGTGAGTTTATTTTTGTGTATGGTGTAAGAAAGTGGTCTAGTTTCATTCTTCTGCATGTTGCTGTCCAGTTCTCCCAGCACCATTTGTTAAAGAGACTGTCTTTTTTTCCATTGGATTCTCTTTCCTGCTTTGTCAAAGATTAGCTGGCCATACATTTGTGGGTCCAGTTCTAGGGTCTGTACTCTATTCCATTGGTCTATGTGTCTGTTTTTGTGCCAATACCATACTGTCTTGATGATTACAGCCTTGTAGTAGAGGCTAAGGTCTGGGATTGCAGTGCAGGGAAGTGCAAATCAAAACCACACTGAGATACCACCTCACACCGGTCAGAGTAGCTAAAATGAACAAATCAGGAGACCATAGATGCTGGAGAGGATGTGGAGAAATGGGAACCCTCTTGCACTGCTGGTAGGAATGCAAACTGGTGTAGCCGCTCTGCACAGTGTGGAGATTCCTCAAAAAATTAAAAATAGAACTACCCTATGACCCAGCAATAGCACTACTAGGAATATACCCAAGGAATACAGGAGTACTGATGCATAGGGGCACATGTACCCCAATGTTTATAGCAGCACTTTCAATAATAGCCAAATTAGCGAAAAAGCCTAAATGTCCATCAACTCATGAATGGATAAAGAAGATGTGGTTTATATATATAATGGAATATTACTTGGCAATGAGAAGGAATGAAATCTGGCCATTTGCAGCAACATGGATGGAACTGGAGGATATTGTGCAAAGTGAAATAAGTCAGGCAGAGAAAGACAGATACCATATATTTTTACTCATATGTGGATCTTGAGAAACTTAACAGAGGCTCATGGGGGAGGGGGAGGGGAGAAAAAAAGTTACAGAGAGGGAGGGAGGCAAACCATAAGAGATTTTTAAGGACTGAGAACAAACTAAGGGTTGATGGGGTTGGGGGAGAGAGGAAATTGTGTGATGGGCATGGAGGAGGGCACTTGTTGGGATGAGCACTGGGTGTTGTATGGAAACCAATTTGACAATAAATTATATTTTAAAAAAATGATATAAAAACAAAAAATTAAAAGCTGGTTTTTTGAAAGAGTAAACAAAATGGATAAACTCCTAGCCAGACTTCTCAAAAAGAAAGGAGAGAAGACCCAAATAGATAAAATCATGAATGAAAGAGGAGAGATCATAACCAACACCATGGAAATATAAATAATTATAAGAGAATACTATGAAAAATCATATGCCAAAAAACTGGGCAATATGGAATAAATGGACCAACTCCTAGAAACTCACATACTACCAAAACTGAAACAGAAAGAAATAGAACAATTTGAACAGGCCCATAACCAGTAAAGAAATTGAATCAGTTATCAAAAAATCTTCCAACAAACACGAGTCTTGGGCCAGATGGCTTCCTGGGGGTTTTTTACCAAACATTTAAAAGAATGGTTAATGCCTATTGTTCTTAAACTCTTCCAAATAATACAAATGAAGAGAAAGCTTCCAAACTCATTCTATGAAGCCACCATTACCTTGATTCCAATACCAGACAAAGACCCTACTAAAAAGGAGAATTTCTAGCCAATATCCCTGATGAATATGGATGCAAAAATTCTCAAGAAGATACTAGCAAATTGAAATCAACAGTACATTAAAAGAATTATTCATCATGATCAAGTGGGATTTATTCCTGGACTGCAGGGCTGGTTCAGTCATCACAAGTCAACCAATGTGATATACCACGTTAATAAAAGAAAAGACAAGAACCATAGGATCCTTTCAATAGATGCAGGAAAAGCAATTGACAAAACACAGCATCCTTTCTTAATAAAAACCCTCAGGAAAGTAGGAATAGAAGGAACATAACTTAACATCATAAAAGCCTTATATAAAAGGCCCACAGCTATTTTCATCCTCAATAGGGAGAAACTGAGTGCTTTCCCCCTAAGGTCAGGAACACTACAGGGATGTTCACTCTCACCACTGTTGTTCAACATAGTATTGGAAGTCCTAGCCTCAGCAATCAGAAAACAAAATGAAAAAAAAAGGGGGGGGCATCCAAATTGGCAAAGAAGAATTCAAACTTTCACTTTTCACAGATGATATTATACTCTACATGGAAAACCTGCAAGACTCCACCAAAAACTGCTAGAATTGCTATGTGAATTCAGCAAAGTTGCAGGATATAAAATCAAAGTACAGAAATCAGTTGCATGTCTATACACCAATAATGAAGAAGCAGAAAGAGAAATCGAGGAATCAATCCCATTTACAATTGCACCAAAAAAACAAAAAACAAACCAAACCAAACCAAACAACAACAACAAAAAACAGAAGATACCTAGGAATAAGCCTAACCAAAGAGGTAAAAGATCTGAAAACTATAGAAAGCTTATGAAAGAAATTGAAAGACACAAAGAAATGGAAAAACATTCCATGCTCATGGACTGGAAGAACAAATATTGTTAAAATATCTATATTACCCAAAGCAATGTACACATTCAATGCAACCCCTATCAAAATAACACCAGCATTCTTCACAGAGCTAGAACAAAGAATCCTAAAATTTGTATGGAACCAGAAAAGATCCCAAATAGCCAAACTAATGTTGAAAAAGAAAACCAAAGCTGGAGGCATCATGATTCCGGACTTTAAACTGTATTACAAACCTACAATCATCAAGACAGTATGGTACTGGCATAAAAACAGACACATAGTTCAATGGAATAGAACAGAGAACCCAGAATTGGACCCACAAATGTATGGCCAACTCATCTTCAACAAAGCAGGAAAGAGTATCCAATGGTAAAAGACAGTCTCTTCAGCAAATGGGAAAAGTGGACAGCAACATGCAGAAGAATGAACCTGGACCACTTTCTTACACCATACATAAAAATAAACTCAAAATGAATGAAAGACTTAAATGTGAGACAGGAAACCGTGAAAATCCTAGAGGAGAACACAGGTAGCAACCTCTTTGACCTTGGCCACAGCAACTTCTTACTCAACACGTCTCCAGAGGCAAGGGAAACAAAAGCAAAAATGAACTATTGGGACCTCATGAAGATAAAGAGTTTCTGCACGGTGAAGGAAACAATCAAAATGCAACTTACAGAATGGGAGAATATATTTACAAATGACATATCATAAAGGGTTAGTATGCAAAATCTATAAAGAACTTAACAAACTCAACACCCAAAACACAAATAATCCAGTGTTCAACATTACTCATCAACAGGGAAATATAAATCAAAACCACAATGAGATACCACCTCACACCTGTCAGAATGGCTAAAATTAACAACTCAGGAAACAACAGATGTTGGCAAGGATGTGGAAAGAGAGGAACCCTTTTGCACTGTTGGTGGGAAGGAAAACTGGTGTAGCCACTCTGGAAAGCAGTATAGAAGTTCCTCAAAAAGTTAAAAATGGAACTATCTGACCCAGCAATCGCACTACTAGGTGTGTATCCAAAGGATACAGGTATGCTGTTTTGAAGGGGCACATACACTCCAATGTTTATGGCAACACTATCGACAATAACCAAAGTATGGAAAGAGGCCAAATGTCCATCGACAGATGAATGGATAAAGGAGATGTGATGCACACACACACACACACACACACACACACACACGGGACAATTACTCAGCCATCAAAAAGAATGAAACCTTGCCATTTGCCACAACGTGGATGGAACTAAAATATATTTTGCTAAGTGAAATTAGTCAGAGAAAGACAAATATATGACTTCACTCATATGTAGAATTTAAGATACAAAACAGATGAACATAAGGGAAAGGACGCAAAAATAATATAAAACAGGAAGGGGGACAGACAAAAGACTTAAATACAGAGAACAAACGGAGGGTTGCTGGAGGGATATTGGGTGGGAGGATGGGCTAAATGGGCAAGAGGAATTAAGGAGGAGATTTGTTGGATGAGCCATGGGTGTTATATATAGAGGATGAATCACTGGGTTCTACTTCTGAAATCATTATTACACTATATGTAACTAACTTGGATGTAAATTAAAAATAAATAAAATAAAGTTAACTGAAATGAAAAAAATAAATAAAAATGACAATTCTAAAATATATGGAAAATAGCAATGCTGCCTACATCATAGAATATGTAAAAAATAAAATCCAAATGCATTAAACATTTAAAGACGGAAAAGAAATACATTTTTGGTCTTGGAGTAGAAAAAAATTTTTAAGCAGAACAGAAAACACCAAACTTATAAAGGAAATACAAAAACTAACATTTTTGTGGCAAAATGTGTAAGGGTATCTATTGCAGAAATGTTCATAATAATCAAAAATAGAATACAAACTAAATGTCCACTAATAAACAAAATATGATAGTCGTAAAATATTATGTACCCATTAAAAAGAATGAGGTATTTCTGAACATGCAAACATAGAAAATGCTCTAAAATATATTATTAGGTTACTAGAGAAATTTCAGAAAAATATGTATAGCTAATTTTGTTTTAATTAAAATGTATGGGGGTGTGTGTGTATGAGTAAGTTTTTGCATAATAAGAATACTATTGTGAAAAAAAAAATAAAACCTAGCTTTTCTGATAGAAGTATGGCTACTCTGGCTTTCTTTTGACGTCCATTAGCATGATAGATGGATCTCCATCCCCTAATGTTCAATCTGCAGTTGTCTTTAGGTCTAAAATGAGTCTCTTGCAGGCAACATATAGATGGATTTTTTTCTTCTTTATCCATTCTGATATCTTATGCCTTTTGATTGGAGCATTTAGTCCATTTACATTAATTTTTAAAAAATGGTTATTTATTTTTGAGAGAGAGTGAGAGAGAGAGAGAGAGAGAGAGTTGGGGAGAGGCAGAGGGAAAGACACAGAATCTGAAGCAGGCTCCAGGATCTGACCTGTCAGCAGAATGCTCAGCATGGGGCTCTAACCCACAAACTGTGAAATCATGAACTGAGCCAAACTCAGATGCTTAACCAACTGAGCCACCCAGGCACCCCTAGTCCAGTTACATTCAGAGTGATCATTGAAAGATATGAATTTAGTGCCATTGTGTTACCTGTAGAGTTGTTGTTTCTGATGATGTTCTCTGGTCCTTTGTAGTCTTTCTTGCTTTAGTCTTTTTTTATTCTCCCCTCAGAGAGTCCCCATTAAAATTTCTTGCAAGGCTGTTAGGTGGTCACAAACTCCTTTGTTTTTTTTTTTTTATGTTTTTATTTATTTTTGAGACAGAGAGAGACAGAGCATGAGCAGGGGAGGGGCAGAGAGAGAGGGAGACACAGAATCATCTGAAGCTGGCTCCAGGCTCTGAGCTGTCAGCACAGAGCCCAACCTGGGGCTCAAACTCACAGACTGAGATCATGACCTGAGCTGAAGTCAGATGCCTAACCAACTGAGCCACCCAGGCACCCCTGGTTTTTATTCATAAGAGAAAGGCTTCATCTCTCTTTCTATTCTGAATGACAGCATTGCTGGATAAAGGATTCTCGGCTGCATATTTTTCTTATTCAGCACATCGAATATTTCCTGCCACTCTCTTCAGGCCAGCCAAGTTTCAGTAGACAGGTCTGCTACTAACCTTATGTCTAATCTTGTAGGTTAAGGACCTACCTGCTTTCAGAATTCTCTCTTTATCCTTTTATTTTGCAAGTTTCACTATGATATGTCATGGCGTTGACCTGTTTTGTTAATTTTGTAGGGAGTTCTCTGTGCCTCTTGGACTTGGATGCCTGTTTCCTTCCCCAGATCAGGAAAATTCTTAGCTAGAATTTGTTAAAAAAAAACAACAACAAACAAACAAAAAAACCAACTCTGTCCCTTTTCCCCACTCTTCTTCCTTGACTCCTATAATATAGATATTGTTTCATTTCATGGAATCACTTAGTTCCCCAAGTCTTTCTCTGTGATCTAGTAATTTCCTTTCCTTTTTTCAGCTTCATTATTCTCTATAATTTTATCTTCTGTTTCACCTAGTCTCTCCTCTATTTCTTCAATCCTTATTGTCACTGTATCCAGTTTATTTTGCATCTCAGTTATAGCATTTTTAAATCCATCCCAACTAGTTCTTAGGTGTTTGATCTCTGAAGTGTTTCTCTGGTGTCTTCCGATATTTTCTCAAGCCCAGCTCATAGTCTATGACTGTTGTTCTAAAATTTTGTTCAGATATATTGCATATATGTTTTTTTGAACAAGTTTCTGGCTGTGATTTCTTCTTGACCTTTCTTTCGGGGATAACTCCTCTGTCTTGTCATTTTGGCTACGTGTCTGTCCTTTGCATGTTTTAAAAAAAATTTTTTTTTCAACGTTTATTTATTTTTGGGACAGAGAGAGACAGAGCATGAACGGGGGAGGGGCAGAGAGAGAGGGAGACACAGAATCGGAAACAGGCTCCAGGCTCTGAGCCATCAGCCCAGAGCCTGACGCGGGGCTCGAACTCCCGGACCGCAAGATCGTGACCTGGCTGAAGTCGGAAGCCGGACGCTTTACCGACTGCACCACCCAGGCGCCCCGCACAACACATTTTCTTTATCCATTCATCCACTAATGAATACTCAGGTTGTTTCCATGTCTTGGCTACTGTAAATAATGTGGCAATGAACATGGGATGCTTATGCCTTTTTGAGTTAGTGCTTTTGTTTTCTTTGTATAAATACCTAGAAGTGGAATTCCTGGATCATATGGTAGTTCGATTTCTAATTTTTTGAGGAACCTCCATACTGTTTTTCATAGTAGCTGCACCAACTCCCCCTCTTCATATTAAATTTTAATTAATAAAAAAGTGAGACAACATCTAAACTATCATGACAATTATTGCAAAAACTGAAAATTACTTTATACAAATATAAAAGACAGGCATCTGGCTTTGACAGTTATTTAAATCTTTAGTAACTGTTATAACTGAAGCACTTGACTTCAAAGTGTCAAAGGGAAAAAAAAGTTCTGAGTCTTCTTAATTAAAAAAAAAAACATTTTTAAAAAGCTAATATGGCTAAATCTAGATCTAAATCTATGCAGTAACATTCTAAAAGACTGTAAAAAAATAATTTATAATTAAGAGTCTTAGTTAACCAAATGAAAATAATGTAATATAATCAGAAACTCAGAAACTATAGTTCAGGGGTGCCTGGGTGGCTCAGTCAGTTAAGCATCCGACTTTGGCTCAGGTCATGATCTTAAGGTTGCTGGGTTTGAGCCCCGTCGGGCTCTGTGCTGACAGCTCAGAGCCTGGAGTCTGCTTTGGATTCTGTGTCTCCCTCTCTCTCTTTCCCTCCCCTACTCATGCTCTGTCACTCTCTCTTCTCAAAAATAAACATAAAAAAAACCCAAAAAAACTGTAGTTCAGCATGGCATATCTTTTCTTTCTGTTTCTTGTGCAGGGACAGAAGATGTGGGTGTAGGCAGTATTGATAAAGTAGATGCTCCATTAGCATCAGATGATTTATTTGGCTGGTGATCAGCCATAATGTAAATGGTTTAGAAGGAAGAGTGTTTGGGGTAATAGTTGCATGAAACACTGGTATGATGGGGTGCAATACTGGTGTAGAACTACTGTATGTCTCTGCTCTTGGCAGTCTGTAGTCTGTATAATTGTGTATGCTTATTTGAGGCAAAATATTCTGTGGGAACAATCTACTGGCATTGCTGGAATGCCTGTCTTCCATTCCATTGGCAAACCCACTAGTGGCTGTTGCTTGCATCATTTCCCTTCTGTAATCCCTACTTTTTGGGAAGCTATTACTTTCCATCTTCTTTGCTTCTTTTTGTCTCTTTTTTATTTCAAGCCATTCTTTTGTTTTTCCTCTGTGAAATTTCTGTTTGACAATTGTAGTCATATTTTTCCTCAGAAGAGCTAATATGCTCAGACCAGTTATCTTCAGAATCATAAGGTGCATCTTCAGTTTTGCTTGGATTATTGCTTGGATTAGAAGAATGTGATTTGAACTATGAAGAGCACTATGGTTGTGTGAATTATCCTGTGGAGAGTAATTGGTCCCACTATCTCTCTCTTGAACTCTGTGAATATGCACATTTTTTGCATTACTGTGACCTGTGCTGTCACTATATTTATTTTCAAGACTATCAGGTCTTTGCAGTGTTTTATTTGACGGTGAATGATTTTCAGTGTCTTGCATTTTTTCATGTCTCTCATCACGGCTCATGGGGTGACTCTTCGATGAGCATTTAAGTGCCTGGTAAGGAAGACTGCCAGTCCCCCTCTGGTCATGACAGCTCAGCTTGCCCTTGCCTTCCTCTTCCTCTGAGGCTTGGCTTGCCCCCTTGGGTTCTGTCAGCTATTTCCAGTTGCTGCTTTTTTTCTTCATGCACAAGTCTGGCCACCAGCCTTCTAGTTTAGAGACAGACCTAGTCCAGGACCTGCTGGATGCTGGTCCCAGGGGCCCTGGAGATGCACAGGAGTGAGACGCCTTCCAGAGGAGGATGGTGTGGCTGTACCAATTTGAAGAAAAAATTAGAGTTGGTTTGCTTAAAATAGGATCAATCCACATAAAGCCCACAGATTTTCTGTGGTTTATATAATCATAACCCCCCTTTTTCTCCTCCTCCCATTTATTTGTTTAAAAAGCCGTTTTAGGGGCGCCTGGGTGGCTCAGTCGGTTGAGTGTCCGACTTCAGCTCAGGTCATGATCTCGCAGTCCGTGGGTTCGAGCCCCGTGTCGGGCTCTGTGCTGACAGCTCAGAGCCTGGAGCCTGTTTCAGATTCTGTGTCTCCCTGTTTCTCTGACCCTCCCCTGTTCATGCTCTCTCTCTCTCTCTGTCTCAAAAATAAATAAATGTTAAAAAAAATTAAAAATAAAAAAAGCCGTTTTATTTATCTTGTATTATGATTTTTATTATGGGTTTTGCTAATTGCAGACATGTTCTTTTATTCCTTGTATTTCCTGTAACTTGTTAAATGTAGAGATTTGACTAGATTGAAGTTCATTTTCCTTTGGCAAGAACATTTCAAGAGATGTTGTTGCATACTTCATATTGTATTGCATCATGAATCAAATAATTGACTTTCTTTTTATGTGGACAAGATTTATTTTGAGTTCAGGTATGTTGTTAGCCTAACCAATTCATCATCAAATTTCCCAAGCTAATGCCATAGCTTTCAAACATGACCCCTGGGAATCTCCGAAATTCTTCCAGAGAGTCTGCAAGGCCAAAAAGACTTCAAAATAGTAATAGATATTATTTACATTTTCTCACAAGTGTATAGCAGAAATTTTCAGAGGTTATATGACATTTTTGTTCTAAATTCTTCTCAGTTTTAATTTCTAATATGATATTCAGAGACATAAGCCCCTTACAGAAAATCTCTTCATCCTCAATAATTTTGAAAATGTGAAGCATTCCTGAAAGCAAGAAGCTGGGGAACAACTGAGCTAATGGGTTTAGCAGCCAGTGATTATCATCCCTGAATTTATTATTTCATTAGGTGTTACAAATAGTAATACTAACATTAAACTGTACATCTGATCTTGTCACTCTTCTGCTTAAAACAGCTTTCTATTGTTCTTATCTTAGGTATTTTGCAACATCTAAAGAACATGATAGAGTATCTTACTGTAGATAATGATCCTCTATTGATGCTTTTGTGCTGAGGGAATTTTCTATTTCTGGATACAAAGCAAGAAGTTGATATTCCAGAATTTATCTAGAGAACTATTCTTGGGGGAACAGAGAAACTACAGAAAACAGCATAAGAGAAATGAAAAATACAAAAAAAGAGAATGAAAGAAATGTTAGTCAGTGAAAAAGTCTTACATGCATCCTAATGGTGTTCCAGAAGGAGTGAGAAAGAGTATGTGGCAGAAGAAACATTTGAAGAGAAAATGGCAAAGAAGTTTCCAAAATTCTCTCAATGGCTCTCTATGCCTCATACCTTCCCATCTCTTTTTTCTTGTTCCTTTCCCTGTGCTTCAGTTTGGATAATATATATTGACTTTTCTTCAAATTTACTGATCCTTTTTCCTATGTCCAGTTAGCTGTTAAACCTATACAATGAATTCTTAATTTTGGCTATTGTATCTCTCAAGTCCAGAATATCTATTTGCTCTTTTTTATTATTTTATTATTATTATCATTATTATTATTATTTTAGTGAGCTCTATGCCCAACGGGGCTTAAACTCATAACCCTGAAGTCAAGAGTCAAATACTCTACCAACTGACCCAGTCCTATTTGCTCTTTTTTATAGTTACAGCTTTATTGTTTAAGTTCTATATATTTTCATCTGTTTCATATATCTTTTCCTGAGCTTTCCTTAACACATTCATAATACTAATTTAAAAGTCCTGGTCTGCCGATTCCAACATCTGGGTCACTCTGTGGGTCTGCTTCTAATGGCTGTATTTTCTCTTGATTGCAAGTTACATTTTTCTTCATATTTGTATGTATTATATTTTTTTTTATTGTATGTTGAGCATTGTATATCCAAAAGCTTATGGGAACTGAAAGATTTTGTCCCAGGGAGTGCATATCTTTTCCACTGTTAGGAAGTTGGAATTAGAGACAATGAATCTGAGCCAATCAAGCACTATGCTCTGTTGGATTTGGATTTCAATGTCACTTTGAGTTCACCTCAAGTTTCAAACTTCTTGAGGGTGATATTTGGAGTTCTCTGCTGTGTGTATAACATACCTATTCCTCTAGCAGGACTTTGAGATCAGGCATTGTGAGAACAACCACATCTCACTTGGAAGCAGAAGCCCTGCAATTAACAAATTTATAATCTGTTTATTAAAGACAACCTAAAAAATAATTCCAAATAAAAAAAGACAAAAATCAATCAAAATACTATCATTTTAATAAAGCAACATCATTATTTTAATGTATTTTCTTATGAAGTTGTTCTGGGACTATATAGGTTATAATTGTTTCATTATTTAATTGAAAATCTGAAATTAAGTATAACTTTGATTGAGGGTGAAGTTACTATCAAGAAACATTTTCTGCCAAATCCTAAAGGAAAATCATATTCATAATGAGACTGTTTGTTTTTAAAATTTGTCTAAATTCCAGTGGTAAGGAGGCATCTCTACTTTTGCATTATTGCAAGTTGATTAGTGTGGTAATGTCAATTTGATGTGGCTTCTTGAATTACTATTCTTATAATTCTCATTGGGACTCAGGTCTATCAAAAATTCTTTCTTTATTTTTTAAGTTTATTTATTTATTTTGAGAGAGAGAAAGAAAGAGAGGGAGAGAGAGAGAGAGCAGGGGAGGGGCAGAGAGAGAAGGAGAGAGAGGGAATCCCAAGCAGGCTCCACACTGTCAGCACAGAGCCCAATGCAGGGCTCAAACTCATGAACTGTGAGATCATGACCTGAGGTGAAATTGAGAGTCATATGCTTAACCAACTGAGCTACCCAGGAGCCCCCAACAATTCTTTTAAATAACTCTTTTAAATTAACACCTAAACTTCCTAATTCTGGAGTATTGATTTTGGTTAATCTCTTAGGTAAGTACATCTAAAGCTAATAGTAGCATTTCTTTAAGGGTAGATAAGTCATATATTTTCCAAACCTTTGAGTATCTAAGAATAAATTTGTTACTTTTCTACATGAAAGACAATTTAAACATAGATTCTAATGTCACATCCTTTATCCCTCAAAACTCTGACGATATTGCTTCATTAAGTAGTTGGTATTTAATATAACAGAGGAGAAGTCTGATGTCAATGTGATTTTTGCTTCTTCAAATATACCATGTTGTATCTCCATCCTTCACCTATCCACTAAATATTCACCCATGGCATATGCACTCTCTTAACCCAATAAACAACTAAAACTCGTAGGATTTTTCTTTATCTTGTGTATTATTCAAACATCCTACCAAAATATTTTAAAATACAGCTCTCTTTTTTATGATTTGAATGTATTTCACAAGGCTGAAGTAAAGCATTGGCCATTACTCTGAGGGCCATCCTAGTCAGATGTGGTGATGAACAGAGAGCTTGGCAAGCTCTAGATTGTCCTTATTCTCCTTTACTTCACCTCCACCTTGTCTTCCTATCTGCCAGACTTGATGATGAGAAACAAATACTTGATTTGGACCCACAGAAGCAACAACTACACAGAAGCAAAAGTGGTCATGTGGGCAGGAATGGAAGTTATGCATGGACTTAGCAACATGATCTTCACTGACTAAAATCACTGCAATGAAATGAAGCTAGAATAGTACACACCAAAAATGAACCCTTGATTTAGGACCATTCCATGGAGGATAAGTCAACTTTGGTAGCAGGTTGATTACATTAGATCAATTCCATCATTCGAAGGGTACACTTCATTCTCACTGGAAGAGACTTACTTTGGAAGCATATTTCCTTTTCCTGCCCATGATGCTTCAGCTCAAACCACCACAACCGGTAGATTTATAGAATGCTTTACTCATAATATTCCAAAATTCTTTGGAATATATAATATTCCAAAATTCTTTGGAATATATAATATTCCAAAATTCTTTTGGAATAGATTTTTTCTCACCAAAAAATTCATTTAACAGTAAATGAAGTGTGGTGATATGCTTATCTCATAAAATTCACTAGTCTTACCATGTCCTCATCATCTAAAAACAACTGTCCTAATGGAATGGTAGAATGGCCTTTTGCTTTAAAACACTAAATTATCTTTTACAGCAATTAAAACATTTTATTTTATCTTCATTTATTCTATTATTGACACTCTTCATTTCTTTATTTTGATCTATGTTTCTGATGTATATAATATTTTTTCTCCTTTAAGAATATTCTTTAACATTGCTTGTAGTTTTACTGGCAATGGATTCCTTCAGTTTTGATTTGTCTGAGAATATTTTTATTTCATCATTTTAAAAATAATTAAAAAAATTTTTTAAAGTAATCTCTACACCCAATACAGGGCTCAAACTCACAACTCCAGATCAAGAGTCTCATGCTCCACTGACTGAGCCAGTCAGGCACCCCTATTTCATCTTCATATTTTTTTTTTAATTTTTTTTTAACGTTTATTTTTTTTTGAGACAGAGAGAGACAGAGCATGAACGGGGTGGGTCAGAGAGAGAGGGAGACACAGAATCTGAAACAGGCTCCAGGCTCTGAGCTGTCAGCCCAGAGCCTGACGCGGGGCTCGAACTCACTGGCTGCGAGATCGTGACCTGAGCTGAAGTGGGACGCCCAGCCCACTGAGCCACCCAGGCACCCCTTCATCTTCATTTTTAAGGATACTTTTGCTGACATTGAATTATGGGTTTAGTTTTCTTCTTTCAGCACTTGAAAGATGTCACTTTGTCTTCTTGTTTACATACTTTTTTGGTGAGACATGTGTTATAATTCTAAGCCTTGTCTCTTTATAGGTAATGTTTCCTTTTCTCTGGATACTTTTAAGATTTTTGTCTTTGGTTTGCTACTGTCTGAATATAATATGTCTTAAAGAGTGGGGTTTTGGTATTTATTACACTTGGTGTTCTCTGAGCTTCCTGGCTCTGTGACTTAACTGTTTGTCAGTCATTCTAGAAAAATTTTGGCTATTACTTATTCATATATTCTGCCTTTTCTTTCTTCTTCTCTGAGATTCTAATTATGAATGTATCAGGCCATTTGATATTGTCTCACATCTCTTGGATAGTCAGTCCTGTTTTTTCCTTTTATGTATTCTTCTTTTCTTTTTACATTTCAGTTTGGGTGATTTTTATTGACCTATCTTCAAATTTACTGATTCCTTGCTTACTTGTGTTGAGTCTACTGATGAGCTCATCTAAACATTGTTCATTTCCATAACTGTGTTTTTTTATTTTGATCATATGGGTCTTCCTTTGCACTGCTCTCCAGGGAGAATCTGTCTCTTGTATCTGTCCTAGTCATATTGTACTATTATTTAAAAAATCAAATCATTTTAGCCTGAGGTGGTGGGTAAGGAAGGAGGGTATTCTATGATGTTCAGATTAAGTAATAGCTGTAAGTAGGAACTGTAAACTTAGGTTTTGGGGTATGGACATCATAAGTGTTTCTATCTCTCCTAAAAATGTAATTATTAGACCTAGCATTTCTTCCTGCTCCTCCTCCAAGTGTAGAGCATTCTTTTTGCCTACAGTTTTTGGTGCCCTTTTCCCCTCAATTTAAGTGTTTTTTGTTCCGTAGAAGAAATAGAAAAGATGGGTTTCAGCAGTGGCTGTTGTTCCCCTCTCACACCCAGCACAGTGAAGGAATCTTTCTCAGGATTCTCCCCACTCTTCCTTGTGAAAGCCTGGTTGGATTCCTGGAGGAAAATCCTGTAAGAATGTGAAATTTCCTGTCCAAAAAGTCATTGCTAAGACAGATATCAAGAAACTTACTGCTTATGTTTTATTCTAGTAGTTTCATGGTTTTAGGTGTTACATTCAAGTCTTTAATCCATTTTGAGTTAATTTTTGTGTATGGTATAAGAGTGGTCCATATTATTCTGTTGCATGCAGTTGTCCAGATTTCCCAGCACTATTTATTGAAGAGTCTGTCCTTTCCTCATTGTGTATTTTTGGCTCCTTTGTTACAAATTTGTTGGCCATACATGCGTGGGTGTATTTCTGGGCTCTCTATTCTGTTCCATTGATCTATGTGTCTGTTTTTATGTCAATACCACATTGTTTTGATTATTATAGTTTTGTAATATAGTTTGGAATCAGGGAGCATGATGCCTCCAGCTTTGTTCTTCTTTCTCAAGATTGTTTTGGCTATTTGGGTTTTTTGATGGTTCTACACAAATTTTAGGATTTTTGTTGTATTTCTATGAAAAGTGCCATTGGATTTTGATAGCTAGTTATTTATAGATTACTTTGGGTTGTCTGGACATTTTAACGGTATCAAGTTTTCTAATTCATGAACATGGAATATTTTCCATTTATTTGTATCTTCTATTTTTTCATCAATGTCTTACAGTTTTCAGTGTAAAATCTCTCACACCCTTGGTTAAATTTATTTGTAGGTATTTTATTCTTTTTGATGGAATTGTAAATAAGATTCTTTTAAAATTTCTCATTATAATAGTTTGTTATTAGTGCATAGAAATGAAGCATATTTTTCCATATTGATTTTTTATCCTGCAACTTTACTGAATTCATTTATTCTAACAGTTTTTTGGAGGAGTCTTCAGGGTTTCCTGTATACAATATTATGTCATCTGCAAATAGTGACAGTTTTATTTCTTTCTTGATCTGGATGACTTTATTTCTTTTTCTTACCTTATTGTTATGGCTAGGACTTCTAATACTACGTTGAATAAAAGTGGCAAGACTGGGCATCTTTGCCTTGTTCCCAATCTTAAAGAAAAGCTTTTAGCTGTTCACTTCTGAGGATAATGTTAACTGTAGATTGTCATATATGGCCTTTATTATGGTGAGGTAAATTTTCTCTATACATACTTTGCTGAGAGTTTCTTTTTTTAATCATATATGGATGTTGAATTTGTCAAATGCTTTTTCTGCCTCTATTGAGATGATCATATGATTTTTATCCATTCTAATGTGGTATATTACATTGATTGACTTACAGGTATTGAACCATCCTTGCATCCCAGGAATAAATTTCACTTGATCATGGTTTATGTTCTTTTTAATGTATTGTTGAATTTGGTTTGCTAATATTTTGTTGAGACTTAAAAAAATTATTTTTATTAAATTTATTCATTTATTTTGAGAGAGAGAGAGAGCACAAGTAGGGAAGGGGCAGAGAGATGGAGAGACAAAATCCCAAGCAGGCTCTGCACCATCAGCACAGAGCCTGATGCGGGGCTCAAACTCACGAACCGTGAGATCATGACCTGGGCCGAGATCAACAGATGCTCAACTGACTATGCCCCCCAGGAACCCCTATTTTCCTGAGACTTTTGCATCTATGTTCATTAGGGATATTGGCCCATTAATTTTCTTTTCTTGGGGTGTCTTTCTCTGGTTTTGTTATCAAGGTAATGCTAGCCTTATAAAATGAGTCTGGAAGTGTTCCCTCCTATTTTTTGGAAGATTTTGATATTGATTGATATTGATTCATCTGTAGGTGTTTGGTAGAATTCATTAGTAAAGCTATGTGGTCCTGGGCTTTTGTTGTCAGATGGTTTTTGATTACTAATTCTCTTTACTAGTAATCAGAGTGTTCAGATTTTCTATTTCCTCATGCTTCATTCTTGATAGATTGTATATTTCTAGGAATTTATCCATTTCTTCTAGGTGTTCCAACATCTTGGTGTATAATTGTTCATAGTGGTGTCTTGTGATACTTTGTATTTCTGTGGTGTCAGTTGTAACATCTCCTCTTTCATTTCTGACATTATCTGAGTCCTTTCTTTTTTTCTTAGTGAGTCTAGATAAAGGTTTGTCAATTTTGTCTGTCTTCTCAAAACCAGTTTTTGGTTTCATTGATCTTTTCTATTGTGTTTTCAATCTCTATTTCACTTATTTCCACTCTGACCTTTGCTATTTCCTTCCTTCTTTTAATTTTGGGCTTTATTTATTCAACTGTTTTGAGTTTCTTGAGGTATAAAGTTAGGTTGTTTGAGATTTTACTTGTTTCTTGATGTAGACATTTATTGCTATGAACTTTCCTCTTAGAACTGCTTTTGCCACATCACATACATTTTGGCATACTGTATTTCCATTTTTGTTTGTCTCAAGTTATTTTTTTGTCTTTTGATTTCATCTTTGACCCATTGGTTTTTCATAATTGAAATATACTTATTAAAATGAAATCATTTATAGTTCTAGAACTCAATGTAATTTAGTTGCTAATTTAACAGTGAATATCATGTTTCATTTATTACATCAACATCTACATGTGTGGTATGCATTATAAGATTAATATGGATTATTTGATATCTCAAAAAGTTTTCCAGGAGCTAAATACAAATGCTGGGAGTACTGCAATAAGTTCTGAGTGCCCACAGAACCACAAACTGGAACATGAAAAAAAAGCAAGAAAATGGAGGCTTGACACTATTGGCAAATAACTATTAAGCAAAAATCTATTGAATATGTAGTAACAGAGGGGTAGAAAAATTAATTTTTTAAATTTATTTTGCTGCTCAAATCTTTACATACTCTGGTTGTGTGTGTGTCTCAACTTTCCGACCTTCATTGTATTCTGACAACTGCCATTTGTTTTGAGGACACAGAGCAAAAAATATGGAGAAGCATTCCCCTGAGGCCATGAGTAATATTAGGAGGGCAGATGTTTTAAGGTCACAGTTACCATTATGGTAGTGCTGAGTGCCAGATTCTGAGTGACAAAGGCATCCTTCCATTCTTGCAAATGTGTGCATGTGTGTTTCTGACATATAAGATATGGGGACCAGAAGATTGGCTCCTCTTGCCAAGGTGTAATTATAGTACTGGTTCTATCCTTTTTATTAAGTGCCAGTTAAATATCTTCTAATAGAACCCATTGCATTCACTTAGGTCACATATGTACCTTGGAAAATGGTTTAGATACCTCTTGATGGCTTCCTGTATTAGTTTTCTAATGCCAGGTAACAAATTACTACAAATTTAGTAACTTAAAAAATTATACATCTATTATCTTGGTTTCTGTGGGTCAGAATTTTGGGTATGACTTACATTCCTTTGCTCATAGTCTCACAAGGCTACAATCAAGGTATTATCTGGGATGTATTTTAATCCAAATGCTTGGTTGGTAAAGAATCTGCTTCCAAGATCATTTGGTTTATTTATAGAATGTATTTCCTTATGGCTACAAGGCTACATGGCTAGATGGCTACATGGCTGAAGCCCATTCTCAGGCTACCCAACATTCTATGGGCCAATTTAGTAACTTTTAATATTGACTTCTTCAACATAGTTTTTTACTGCATCAAGTCAACAAAAAGAATCTCTTTCCTCAGGGAAGATACAGTTCGGGCTTCGTGCTGACAGTGTGGAGCCTACTTGGGATTTTCTGTCTCCTTCTCTCCCTCCACTGTTCCCTCTCTGTCTCTCTCTCTCTCAAAATAAATAAATAAACATTAAAAGGAAAAAAAAGTAGAGACAAGATTCCAGTTCAGGTAGTATGCTTTCTTTTTTTTTTTTTTTTTTCTTTTTTTTTTTTTTTTTTTTTTTCTTTTTTTTTTTTTTTAATTTTTTTTTTCAACATTTATTTATTTTTGGGACAGAGAGAGACAGAGCATGAACGGGGGAGGGGCAGAGAGAGAGGGAGACACAGAATCGGAAACAGGCTCCAGGCTCTGAGCCATCAGCCCAGAGCCTGACGCGGGGCTCGAACTCACGGACCGCGAGATCGTGACCTGGCTGAAGTCAGACGCCTAACTGACTGCACCACCCAGGTGCCCCTGGGTAGTATGCTTTCAAAGGCCATTTTTCGTAATTGTTACATTACGCTGTCTCATTTTATATACTTCAAAACTTCAGTTTCCCTTTTTATCTATTCTTTTTTCAAGTTTATGCTGTTTTTCAAAAGTTCTATTTTCTCTATTCAATTGGTGCTCAATTGCTACCACTGAAATTCATTTATTTATGTTTATTATTTTAGGTTTTTTTGTTTTTTGGAATTTTTTTCTCTGAGAAATTCTGTGATTTTGCTTTACTCCTGCATTTTTTTTTTCTAGAAGAATATTCAGTCTGTTTGTATAAAGCCAAATGGTTGACAAAATATGGAAATCCTTTAGTACTGATTGGTAAGTAGCTGTCCTACCTCTGAATACTCCTCCTACCATCCAGTCTGCTTCAGTCCCCAGTTAAATAAGCCCTGGACCTCTTCACAATCTGACAACTAAATGATTAACATCTGACACAGTAGAAGGTTTTCATGTCTGCTTCCACTCTGGCCAGTGCCTAGTGCCATAAGGAATGAGAAATATTTTGCATTTCTGTTTTACTTAACTTGAATTCTTTTTCTTTTGTATTATTCTGACAGCTACTTTAAGCTCTTCATTATTAATCAGGTCACACTTTTTACAGGAAACAGGCAAGAAATTTTCCTATATTCTATGAGGAAGATTTAGGTTCTCTTGTTCTGTATTTCTTTTATATTTAGTGTGTAATTTCATGATAGTAATTATTTCGTAATGTTTATCTGTATATACGTTTCTTTCTCCATTAGAGGCAGTGTCATTTCCTCTGGGCATCCTTAGTGGCTAGAATAGTGTGTGAGTACATAATTAATACTGTATTTGTTGAATGAAACAATGAATGATTGGTTAGATCAACCAGCAGGTGGAATGTCTGAAGAGACTACATAATGTGTGGTTGAATATATTTGGGGAAATTCAAATACAATAAAACCATCTAGTTGGAGCCTTAGGGAGGCAAGTCTAGAATATGAGCATATCTATTAAAATCAATCAATTATTGAGTCCATGGTGAATTATTTTCCCCTTTGCCATTAGTCTAGACAATTGCGAGTGAATTATTATAAACATGATTCTTTTTTATTTGTTTATAGGAAACATACAAAAAGAAACCTGATGGGCTTTATTATTCCAATCCCATTTTTCTTATTATAGAGTGCAACTTTTAATGTCTATATTAATATTTATAATTACTTGAGTATTTTATAACTGAGCATCTATGTACTAAATAAATTATAATACATAATTTATTATAATTGAGCCTCTATTCGTAACTTTTTGAACAATCGTGTACTATGCTCTGTGTTACATACTTTACAAAGCTAAGCAATAAAGCCACACAAATCTAAATGTGCTATTTCCTGACTTAGAACCTTTTAAATGATCCCTCATTACTTTATAACAAAGATCAGCTTTTAGGCAGAAAATCTACTAAATCAGTTCTCATGTTACAATTTGCCTTTTCGAGGAAGGCATTACTGATTTTCCAAGTCTGGATTAAGTGATTCTCCTAAAAGCCACCCAGTATTTCAACTGAGTTGAAAGACCCAAATTATAAAAATAAGTATTAACCACCCTCCACTAATTTCTTATTACTTACAAAAATTTCCTGTTTACTCTTCTGTTTCCTCTAGTATAGATTTCTTGAGGCCGGGCTAGACCACAGTGATTACTAAATAAAAAATGAGTAGATTAATTTAAGCAAAAAATTACATTCAAAACAAGTTAACAAAACCTTATGATCTATTTGTCAGGCTCTTCTTGTTTGGCAAAACACCTTTACATTGATTTATCCTGTCATTGACCTCTCTTAACCGACTTGAATCACAGGCATTATCACTATTTTAGAGATGAGAAAACCGTGTTAACACACGTGTTCCAAGAAACAGGCCAGAAGGCAGGAGTACTTGGACGTGAGCCCAGACAAACAACAAAAGGAGTTGCACCTTTTTCACTACATCCTATGGCCTTCATTAACGATTGGTTCCCAATATAAAACTGAATATAAGGGATACAACTTCTGGTGAAAGGGTATGATTGGAAGTGCTTGCTCTGGCACAAAACTGAAAGAAAAGATGTGTTTTTGCCATTTTCTCATTACTTACAGTTTAAAGTATACTTTGTGAATTTTTAATATAAATGATGAACAAATATACTTAAGGCTTTTTTGAAAATATTTCTCTCAGCTCTTTAACTCTCACCAACCTATTTCCTTCCTTCTTTGCTGAGGCTCATAGAGGGCGCTCACAAAGTGCTACTCACTGGTAAAGCGAAGCTCCACTCAAAACACACTTCACACTGCAACTAAAAGGCGCAGCGCCACCACCTCAGACTTCCTTCTCCTTTCCAAGGCAGGAGGCGTGGCCAATTTCCCTCATTCAAATAAAAAACCAGGAGATTTGCATGGAGAACGGCTGAGCCGTGAGCCTATTGGCTGTTAGCACCGTGGGCGTGGCCAATAGTACGACCACAGAGCCCCGCCTACATTAATTTGCATAACGGCCCCGGCGCGTGCAAGGCAGAAGCGGGTTTGTTTTTGAATCTGCGGAGGTGGCGGCGGCGGCAGCGGCGGCGCGGCGACTGAAGCGCGCGATACTGAAGCGGCCGCGTTGAGGACGGTTGCGCGGAACGGCTCTGTAGGAAGGAACTTGGTTCCCCCTCCCTCATCTCCCGCCCCGAAAGGTATATGTGACTCCTAGGGGCTGTTATAACCACATTTTCTTAAATTACTATTGTATTTATGAAGAGTCAAGACCGCATTATGGCGGCTGCGGGAGTTGTGTGTGCGCCTGCGCGGTTGCGGAGCTGCGGGCGGGCGCTGCATGGGAGCACGTGATCTTGCGGGGTCGGGCTCTAGCTGCAGTTGTGCAGCTGGCGGGGCGGTGGCTGCGCAAGCGCAATATTCATTTTCAAGATCTAATGTTCTTGTTGGACGCCATTTGGGTTCTAGATTTAATTTTCCTCATTCTTGAGGAGTTTCATTTTCTTGTCCTCAAACTGCCACATTTTTCAAGGAAAACGTTTCTCTTGTGTTGCATTCCTATACCGACCCTCTAAACTCTTTTATATTTCTCCGATTTTCTGAGAAGCTGTGAACTTAATTTTCTGTAAAAATGATTGTCACTTGTGGTTCTTGATTATAATTTCACTTTTAGGGTATTGCTGGGTTCAAGTTTATATTTGGGGAGATAAAGATCAGCACCTAGTGGTGGTCTCAGGGGCAGTACATTTAATTGAACTGAATATTTGCAAATACATTTTAACCCTATTTTTACCAGTTTTGTTAAGAGGGAATGTGTACAAACGAGAATTTGAGTTTTGGAGATATGAGGGGGAAGGGGCATTGGAAGAATCTATATACTATTGTTTAAAAAGAAATCTCAATCTCCTTGGTTATTTATTTTTTTAATATTTGATTGTAAGTTAATGAAGTTTTAATTTTACCAGTTTGTGTGCTTCTGATCATACTTGCATTTGGGTTTTAGATTTTTAAAGTCTGTGATCACTTGTCCATCACTGCTTCAGTTTGATCATTTTTGTGACTCTGACTTTTAGGTCATTTGTTTAGCCTTTGGTTTGTTATGATATGTGAAATAAAACTTGCTTGGTAAATTTTTCTCATAAAGAATTCTGCAAAGAACTCCTCACTAAACTGAGGCCTTTATGAGGAAATAAAGTCAACCATTAATGAAAAAATCAGTTGATTCTTTAAAGAAACTGCCCTGTATATGTGTATGAAATACAGTTGTGTTTGATTTCTTAAAATTGTGTGTTCCTAATTTTCGTTTCTTAAAGAAGGTAGTTAGAGGTGTGCTACTGGTTATTTTAGTTTACAATGGTTGTGTCACTATATTTAAATCTTATATAACACCGCTGGGAGAAGTGTTATACAATCTGATATAATTCTACCATTGTGCAAATTTTTTCTTACTAGACTAAAAATTTGTAACTGTTTTTCATAGATTTCACCTGTGGTTTGTGTGTACAATAATTGGTTTCTTGGTTGGTTATATAAGACTAAGTTTAATCAGTCATCTGTCAAATGAAGAAGTGCCTATTGCTTTATAATGGTTGGTTAGGGACGGTTTTATTGCCCAAAGCAAACACCGTTAGCATTAAGTAGATGTAATTGAAAGGAATAGTTTTGGTTGGTGGATTTTTTAAAAATGACGTCACGTATGAGATAGAATGAAGTGATAGGGAAGGTAACTCTCTTTTCTCAACAGAAAATTAGCTGTTCATATAAACCTGGCCCTCTGGTCTCTTCTACACAGAAATATATTTAGAGGGCAGTTGTGTAATATCCTGCCTTTTTATACTTCTGGGTGATTGCCCCAGCACACCCCTCCTCCACTTCCTAATACATAATTTCAGGTGTTTAGAGTGGAAAGTATCTTGTATTTTCTGTATCTGTGTGTATGTATGTGTTTTAGGTTAAGAAAAGAACTTTGATTTTAGGGCAGTGGTACATTTTGCACTTCCAGAAAAGTAAAATATTTTGGTTTGTGTATTAAAGTTTGTTTTCATTTGAATACAAAAGATTGCCTCTTAGGTTAATGCTGAAGATTGTAAGAGGTCTTGAAAATACTGAGGAACATAGTGTACAATGTAAATATTTATTAGTAGGACAATTTTGCTATTTGTTAGAAAGAGAAGTATACTTCTATAAACTTAAAACAAAGACCAGTGAATTGTCTGAATGTCTGTTATTTTGTTTGTTATTCTTTGAATAAAAAGCATGTTTTGAAATTTTAGTTTGATTTAGAAATTTTAGTTATGTTGCCACAAAATTTTGACATATGCAGAATATATAATATTGAGACTAATGAATATTAAATTATTGGGGTCATTTTTAGTTTTGTAGATTTTAAACATCACAAAATTTAGTTTAGAGAAAAAGACTTAATGATTAAGTCATAAACCATTAAAATTGTCTTTTTTCTTTAAATTATGATTTGAATATTTGATACATATATTTAAATACTTTTTTACTTATTCATTGCAGCACCTTTGGAAAGTGTTGAAAATTAGCAACATTTAGAAATAAACAGCATAAATGTTCTGGTGATTTTGTTATTTTTTCATGGTTTATCAATTGGTCAATAAATATTGTTCAATAAATATTGATCAGTTTTTCATTTGGACCATAATTTCATTCTTGTTCTTTTAATTTTGTATTATGTTGTAGATATTTATCTCATTTCATTATTCTTTTAAAATACTTAATGTTCTTTCAATGTATAACATTCTTTTAAAAATTTCTTTTAATGGGTATATAATATTTTATTGAGAAAATACCCCAAATCATGAAATATTCTTCAAATGTCTTTAAGTGGCTACAATATTGTTATATCTAATAAGAATGTACTGTGACTTACTAAGCATTTCTTTTATTGACCATTTGTTTGTTGCCCATTTCTCTGTTATAAATAATGCTACACTGAACATCCTTACACATGAGTTATGAACTGCATCTCTTTGAGATGATTTCTTTGAAATTATTACTTCAAATATTGTTTCAAAGGGCTTTTAAGGTAATTACAAAATTAATAAAAATTTATTTTTTTGAAAAGCATTTCCCATACCACCATCAGTTTGGTGGCTGAAAAACAGTACCATAGAGATATAGATATAGATATAGAAATCGATATCGATATAGATATAGATGTATAGGTATAGATATCTGGTGAAGTTGAATTTTTTAATGTTTATGTATACAATGTTCTCATTTTTGTGAATTAGCTGTTTGAGGTTTTTTAATCTTTTCTATGGTGGATGTTAATGTTTTTCCTATTGATAACAGCTATTTATGGATATAAGCCTTTTGCTTTTCATACTTTTGGCAGGTTTTTTTTAGTTTATTACTTTTAAAATTGCTTATTTTATATATTCAGAAGTTTTCCTTTTTTTTTTTTTTTTTTTTGGTAGTCTAATGCACTGCTTTTTCTCATTTGTGATTTCTTCCAGGACTTCTTTGCCTAGAAAATAACCTGTTGTGAAATGAACTTAAATGTTCACTTATTTTATTTATTTTTTCTATGTATTTTAATGATTAAAAAAATAAGTGTTTTAATCTGTATGGAGTTTATTAGTTTCCAGTTTTTCCAAATACCTAGTTTCTTAGATTCTTACGTTGGTGATCTTTTTTCTTACTGCTTTGAGTTGCTAATTTTGATCTTAAGTTACCAGGTTTGAGCTATAGTTCTGCTTCATTTACTGGGGATGTTTAACTTGGTCCATTGGCCTCAGGAGTTTCTACAGATAGTAAGAAGATTCCTTGGTAGATCCTTTGATGGATTCCTTGATGTACACAACATTATGTGATTATGCCTATGTGCATTTTTCTGGGGAAAGAGTTATAGTTTTCATCAGCTTTTCACAGGAATATATAATACAAAATCTAAAGCTAGGTTAACAACCACTGTACCTGGGTCTTATCCATGTAGCAGTAGTGCACTGTTTTATTTGTTGTAGTGATAGTTTAGTTTAGCATTGCATTAAACTTAAATTGGGGTAAGTTTACATCTTTATACTGTGTTTGTTTTTTTTTCTCATAAATGGGATATATTTCCCGCAGATTCCACAAAATGTACTTTTTAAGAGAAACATTGGGAAAATTTGTGATACCTGTTATTTTTCATTAAGGTGTTATTAAACTTGTTCCCTAATGCTGATATGATGTTAATAGGGATAAGTTGTTAGAGGATATAGGACTACGTTTCTATTTTTAATCTGTCTTAGGACATGGTGATATGAAAATAGTGCAAGTATGAAGTTAGAAGTGGGAAAATAGGTTGTCCAGTTAAAGTATTGTTCAACATTTGAAACCAAAATTTTTCATTTACATAGACTTTTTTAATGGAAGAATGTTGGAAAGTTATCTAATTTTTCTGGCCAGGATGGTGCCTGATGCTATAATAAAGTTAAAAACTTTTATTTTTAGTCCCTTGATAATAGTAAATTATTCTCTAATAAGGATGTTTCTCTAATTATTGGTATAAGTTCATTGTACATTAAATCTATTATTTGTGTTCATTGGCTTCATGAAAATAAATCTAGGAAGTAGGTAGAAATCATGTGTTATTGGCTTTTATTAAACTTTTTAAATGAAAAATTCTCATCTTTGGGTCTTTTTCAAGCAAAACCGCTTACAGAGATTTGCATATTTTACTTTTTTTATGTGACTTTTGCTCTTACTTGAAAACTTTTTCTAGTTCTGACAAATTATGATACTTAAGTTTTCAGACTATGATAGGTGAGAAATAGCAAAGTAGGGACAGGAGAAGTGGCTACCAGAGAAATGTATATGGATAAGAGGAAGGAGTGATGGCTAGCATCTTGACAATTAAGATATGTTTCAAGTGTTAGAAGCAAGAATTTAAAGACTTAGTTTTGAGGTTATTTAATTTGGGAATTAGTGTTTTTAGAGCTGAATCCGTATTTATATTAATTATAATTGATGATCTTAAATGATTCTGAATCAGAATATTTAGTTTTGTTTAACTTGCTCAAGATTTAGTTTAGAAAGCCTTCTATTATGATTTTTAAGTTTTGAGGTATATGGAAAATTCGTGCACGGGCAAATCTACTTTTTCAAAGAAGTCACATGTGGGGCATATTACAGATAAAATTTAGGTGATGTTTTAACAAAATTTAAATGGTAGAATACAAAAAATCATTAAGTAGTTCTGGGAAGCCATAGTCCCTATAAGTTCCCCAGAGTATCTAGAAATTACGCATCCATTAGTGAAGCCTCTCTTTAGAAATTCTTAATCCATTTGACCTTGTTATGTTCTTTACGTAACTCAAGACTTTAAAAATGATTTTGCAGTGTTCTTTCTGAGATTGTCATGAAATCTACAGAGTAGATCAGTGGTTTATCCTGTCATTTTAGTTTGTTTAAGATAGAAAAGTGAATTCCAAAAAATCAAACTTTGTGCTTCAAGTTACATGGTGGAAACCCATTTTGTACTGGAGGAAGAGAATATGAGTGCTGGCCAGCATTGTCATTTTTTAAATGCCTGCAAAATGAGAAGACCAGGGCACTAGTGCTTATTTGTACAATGTGAATGTCTTCAGTTGTGAATTTTGATCATTTGCATTTTTGAGTCTTTAAGAGAATGATTCTGGCATCTGCTTGGCCACTTTCCAAAAAATGTGATAGGCCTAAGGGTACAGTTGATAGCACCTTCCTGAGAGACTTTATAATTGGATCTACATAAACATAAAAGTCTGGGAAATGTAGATGACCTATTAACTTGACTGTGAGAAATATTCTTTTATTCATATCTGCAGTTTTTCTTTGCTCAGAATATTATAACAATATTTTGAGTTATTTTGTATCTAATAACTATGAATAACTAGCATATACCCTTTAATTTAGGAGAGAAGGCCCCTTTGATGTGAGATAGTAATGTCATAATGTCTTACTGTACAGTTCTTTTCCACTTTCTTTGTTGTTTGTACATACTACTTTGGGGAATTATTGTCTTGGTGGGTATCTGGGAATTATGTTCCAGCACTCTGTGGCACTTTTACATTCTAATGAGAAATTTGACTCTGATTCTCAGAACTGCCATAGCTATTAAAAGATTTCTCCTTGAGTCAGTAATTCTCAAAGATAATGCCTTCCAGTTGGTAGAAAGGTAAACCTAGAAGGTGAGAATAGAATCTGCCATTTTAAGAACCAGGAGGACAAGAGTTTGGTGAAACAATGAATGACATGACTGCTTCAGCATATTCTCAACTAAGGCTTTGGAGTTGAGGAATGTTTCTGACTTCTTACCCTTATTAGATAAATGTCTTAAAAGGAAGAAGTGGTGAAAAATATGGAAGAGAAAAGAGACTATCTTTGAAAATTTCTTTTATTTCTTTTTAGATGGTGTCAGGAGTAATTGGATTACAGTAAAGGCTAATCTGCTCTGTGAGACTATTATGATGGTTTAAGGATGATAAGTGTTTTTCTCCTCTAACAAAGAAGACTGTTTAGAGTTTGTAGGTGGCTTTGACTTAACATATGGTTTCCAGATTGAACATGACTATTCCACAGTTTCACCAACCAGGGGCAAGGGAGAAAGGGCAGTGGGAGTATACACCTCATTCTTTTGAGAGCATGATCTGGAAGTGGTACATATCACTTTGACTCAAGTTTTATGGGTGTGGATTTAGTCATTGGAACATACTTAGCTGGGAAAGGAAGGCTAGGAAATGTAGTATCTAGCTGGACAATCATGTGCTCATCTAAAATTAAGGAATTTGATAAAGGGATAAATGAGTATAATAGAACAACCAGCCCTTTCTGCTACAAAAAGAAGCTGGAGAAGTAGTATCAAAGTAATTCATAATTTGATATTAAAAACTGTTTTTCTGTTTCAAGAGTTATAGTTATAACTCTATCTTCTTTTCAAGTGGAATTTTGAGAACATTTGTTTGTGATTTGTGTCTGAGATTCTAGTTATGTGTGTGTGTGTGTGTTTGTGTGTGTGTATACCACCAAATAATGGTGCAATTCTTTCCCTTTCTGCTTGCCCTTGCAAATGTATTAAATTATATTTAGCTTTATAAGATTTGGAATTTTAATTTAATTTTAAAATCTCAGTGTAATATTTTTTTAACTTTGCTAGTTGCTTATTTTGAAAGATGAAGGACTGCAGGTAAGGACTGTAATGACAGTCGTGAATCGCAATTATTTGAACTGCTTGCTTTAGTCTAAAGTTGAATTTATGTTTTTTAATTATTTTATTTTTAAGTAATTTCTACACCCAGCAGGGGGCTCAAACTCACTACCCTAAGATCAAGAGTTGCTTGCTCCACTGACTGAGCCAGGAAGGTGCCCCGAGTTTATGTTTTTATATTCTTTTCCAGATCCTGTTGTTTTGTAACTGTATGTGTGAAATATACATTTTGAAGATGGAAAATATAATTTTTGAGGACCTTGTAATGCATACAAGTAAAAAGATTGTGGTTGTAAATTCTTTGCATATAGGTAAAGCTTACTTGTATAATAAGTAGATAATTAAAAGCAGCTTTCTATAGACTATAAGTAAGACACAGTAGATATTTGTTTATGGCACACACAGTGAAACTGTTGTGGGGGGAGATCAAGGAAATCTTAGAGGGTTGTATTTTAAGGGGTGAATTAGAAGGATATTCTTAGTAAAGGGAATAAATAAGGTGTTCAGAGTATCTATCAGAAACGAGAGGGGCACCTGGGTGGCTCAGTCGGTTAAGCGTCCGACTTCAGCCCAGGTCATGATCTCACAGTTCATGGGTTCAAGCCCCACATCAGGCTCTGTGCTGATGACTCAGAGCCTGGAGCCTGCTTCAGATTCTGTGTCTCCCTCTCTCTCTGCCCCTTCCCCGCTCACACTCTGTCTGTCTCTCTTTCAAAAATAAACATTAAAAAAAAAAAAAAAAAAAGGAATGAGAAAGAAGGTAGTGTGTGAGGAGAACTCTAAATACCACCTTCATATATAGATCCTTGAGTTTTGTAAGTAAGAGTCATTGCTGCCATAGTGCCTACATAATGTAACTAATAAAGGATATTGTTATTCTCAGTTAGAAGTTCTCTCATTTCTTTTTTTACTCTGTTTTACTTCCTATCTTGCTTGAAGACATTTATTCCTTTCTACTTCTTTGTTTTTAGTTGCATAATACTTCATAAGCTTCCTGCATTTAGGAATTATATCTTATTGATGTTTTTGACAAATGTCACATGTTAAGGAAAAAACCCTTGTAATTAGGAATGATAAGACCACTATTAAAAGTATAAGATTGCTGGGGCGCCTGGGTGGCGCAGTCGGTTAAGCGTCCGGCTTCAGCCAGGTCACGATCTCGCGGTCCCGGAGTTCGAGCCCCGCGTCGGGCTCTGGGCTGATGGCTCAGAGCCTGGAGCCTGTTTCCGATTCTGTGTCTCCCTCTCTCTCTGCCCCTCCCCCGCTCATGCTCTGTCTTTCTCTGTCCCAAAAATAAATAGACGTTGAAAAAAAAAATTAAAAAAAAAAAGAAAAAAGAAAAAAAAAAGTATAAGATTGCTTTCCACATTGCCTTCCTTAAAATTCAATAAATATTTGTTTATTGAAAGGCAAGAATCCTTTTGTTTTAGGCGAAGTGCCAAAAAGCAAAGTAAGATATGCTATAGTTCTTTTTTTTTATTTAACTTACTATTATCTACAGATGTTAGATTTTTTTTTTTAAATAATTGAACATGTAATTTACTTAAGCACCAACTAGATAAATGGACAAAAGGTTGGACAGGCATTTTGCATATGAAAAATTATAAATTGTGAGACAACTTTTAGAAAGAAAGTTTTCCATCTCATTCATTAAGAAATAGAAGAAAGCAAGGAAACACCATTGCTCACCTATTAATAAGTTTCTAAGATTTAACTCTGAAGGACATAATGTGTGTAAATTAATAAGGGTTTGATAAAAAGATGGAATTAAATAATTATTTTGTGTTTTAAGTTTGTGTAATTCTTTCCTTTTCCATCAAACTTAAGTGATATAAAAGTTGGAAGATAGCAAATAAATGAAGAAACAAAAAGGTGAACGATTTTCCTAAAATCAGTAATATAATGAAATGGAGAGAGCAATAATTTTATACTGGGATCTGGGAATTTAGAGTCTGCCAACACTATTACTTAATATAAAATGGTGGTACTATCTATCTGATAGGGTGGTTGTGAGGGTTAAATGAGATTAGATATAAAAAATACTTAGCAGTTTTTCCTGGCACACTTTTCTGTCTTCAATCAATTGAATCAATTAGGCATGAATATTTAAGAGGCAGCTAGTTGCAGCTATACGGAACCCTCAATGGAGGAGATATATAGAAAATGGCAATATTCTTGATTATTGGAGCTGGAATTTAAATGCATTTAAAAAGTAATTTCAAAAAGTAGTTTTAGAAGACCATTCACTAGTAGAGAAAAATAAGCATTTAAAGAAGTAGTTTATTTGCAGGGCACCTGGATGTCTCAGTCAGTTAAGCATCTAGCTCTTGATTTGGGCTCAGATCATGATCTCACGGTCTGTGAGTTCTGCCCATGTCAGACTCCATGGTGACAGTGTGGAGCCTGCTTGGGATTCTCTCTCTCTGCCCTTTCCCTGCTTGTGTTCTCTCTCTCTCTCAAAAAAAAAAAAAAAAAAAAAAAAAAAGAAACCCCAAAACCCAAAACTTTAAAGAAGTCATTTATTTGTAAAGATTTGTGAAGGAGTCTACCTTTGGAACTGTTTTATTTTAAAAGGCATTTAAAGAATAAAAGCCTTACAAGATTACTAAATTTACTAAGTTTACAGCCATTTTCTCATATTAATTTTTTATCTTCACAGTTGGTCAGGTTTTTTCAGACAATCATCATTGCCAAAGTTAAGGATGAAATAATTTATTTTGGGGACTAGATCCACATATGCCATCGTTTTTTGTTTTTTGTTTTTTAAATAAAGGGTGCAAAGTGCTCCCTCTCTCTTTATTAACCCTCCAGGTATGGAACTTGTTGGACATGCTCACTCAAAATTAAAGCCAGACAGAATGTCTGTTTTCTTGTAGAATCATTCATGTGGCCAAGTTCCTGCCCCTTAAGAAACAAATTTCACCACAGAAGTTTTCTGATCTTCTGATTATTTTATTTTGATGTTTTATTTTATTTACAGAGGTTTAATGAATAGCTGATTAATATTCAAAGAATTCCCTATTGTCTGGTTAACAAAACTACATACATTTGACATGAGGTTTAAGAGTTAGCTTCCATCTAGGGGCGCCTGGGTGGCTCAGTTGGTTAAGCGTCCAACTTCAGCTCAGGTCATGATCTCATGGTCTGTGAGATTGAGCCCCACGTTGGGCTTTGTGCTGACAGCCCAGAGCCTGGAGCCTGCTTCACATTCTGTGTCTCTCTCTCTCTGTTCCTCCCCTGCTTGCACTCTGTCTCTCTCTCTCTCTCAGAAATAAAGATTAAAAAAAAAAAAAAGAGCTTCCATCTAGATGTTTTGTAAAGTGTAATAACTTATCTGCTTGGTTACAAGATCAGGAACCAAGAGCCATCTAATTTATCTCAATGAGTTTTCACCTGCAATACTTAAAACTGTAAGGTATTATGGTTCTGAGATTTATGCATTTGTCAATATTGTTCTGTCAGGAAATGATATTCTTTATTCTCATTAAACTTGGGAATCCATAAATTATAGAAGAATTACTAAATTGAATTTCTGGGAGGACTTACGAGGCATCATTTTTTGCATTTGCAGGGCAGTCATTTCTACATTTGAGGTGTAGTCTTTGTTCCCTGTCATACCTAATTATAAGCTACCTCTTTTTTAAATGTCACATTTCTCTTGTAGTCATGGTTACCAATTTGATTTATCCAATTTTATCCTGACAGGAAGGAAAACATTCTTATTGGAACTTTGTAAACTAGTTTATAAAAAAGTAAAGAGATTCAGTTTAGATAAAGCCAATAATATTTTCAGTATTTTTCTACAGAATGGCTTTTTAATTGTTCTGGTGGCTTATTAATTATAACCAACGTTAAGATCTTTCACAGGATATTTTCCCCCTGGAATTCTGAAGATATTAGATCAAGATATTATTATTTATACAAAATATTAAAATTTTTTTAAATGTTTATTCATTTTTGAAAGAGAGAGACAGAGCACAAACAGGGGTGAGGTGGAGAGAGAAGGGGGACACAGAATCTGAAGCAGGCTCCAGGATCTGAGCTGTCAGCACACAGCCCGACACAGGGCTCGAATTCACAAACTGCAAGATTATGACCTGAGCCAAAGTCGGATGCTCAACTGACTGAGCCACCCAGGTGCCCCTATATGAAATATATTTTAAATTGAAGGTTAAGATAGATTAAGAAGAAAGTGTTTTCTCTTGTAACCGTTAAAAATAAAAAACCATAGTTAAGTCAGTTCATTTACTTGTAAGTAATTCTTGTTTCACTGATCTAGGGTTAAGTAATCTATTTACACAAAGTTGTCTGCACTGGACTAACAGAATCGTAGAAATCCTTACCCATTCTCTTGATTTAGTGATTACAGATGTTGATTCATGAAGGTAAGGTCAGCTTTATCCCAGGATGCCTGTATCCAGGAGTCTCTTCTACATAACAGTAACAGTTCAGATGATTTGGTACAGTCCTTTACTAAGGATCTTTTGATGTACATCTTTCCTTCTTTCCTTGGTTACAGTGGCAGCAAGGATGTTGACTCATTTTTGTTTCTTGAGTCTCATTGCTACAGTTGGTCTAGTTGCTCTCTTCATATGGTATACACTGCTGTTATTAGAATTTTATTCACAATGTTTGGATTTCCTTTACCCCTTGTCTGTGTAGCACCCTTGTTTTCCATGTGTCATGTCTTTTTATTGGTTTATTCATTAGAGGAAGAAGACCGTATTCTCTAGTAGCTTTTTGAGAAAGAGTAAATGGGAAGTATATTTTGTGAAACTGTATGTATCTGAAAATTATCACTATATAGTAGATACTTGATTGATAGTTTGGCTAGGTATAGAAACCTGGGTTGGAAAATATTTTTCTTCAGAAGTTTAAATGCACTGTTCCATTGTCTTCTTGCTTCTGTTACTGCTGAGAAATCTGAAGCCATTCTTATTTGTGATTTTCCCTTCACTGGCCGCTTGTAGAATTTGTTATTAGTCTTCAGTGTTTTGAAATTTCACTGCAATTCTTTGATGTGGATATGTTTATCATTGTTTGCTGGAATTCATCAGGCCCTTTCAGTTTGGCAACTCTTGTTTTCCAGTCTTGGAATTTTTTATTAAGTGATTTCATTGGTGATAGCTGTTTTCCATTCTGTCATTCCAATGTGAATTTTTGGAGGGGTACTTGACTTTTCTTAGATTTTTTTTTTCCGTCGTATTTACAACTTTGTCTTTTTGTTCAGCTAGATTTCTTCAACTTTGTCATCCTGTTCTTCTATTGAGTTTTTCATTTTTTATGTTATGTTCTTAATGTCTACTTTTTGGTTTTAGTTTGTAGTCTATTTTTTTTTTTTAAGTAAACTCTGTGCCCAACATGGATCTTGAACTCACAACCCCAAGATCAAGAGTCTTATGCTCTACTGTATGAGCCAGCCAGGAACCCCTAGTATTCTATTATTGACACATGATTGTATTATCTTTTCTTATCTGAGGATATTAATTTTTTTGAAGTTTTTTTTCTTGCATAGTCTTTGTGAGTTTTTTTGTTTAGGTTTGTTTTTTGGTTTGTTTTTGGTCTTTGTCTCCCATGTGAGACTTGTCTCGGTTGTCCTTTTTTTCTTGCCTGACTGTTGTGGAAAATTAAGAAGTTGATTAGAATATCTAACTTTGTCAGCTTTTAAACTTTTTAGGCTTTTCTGTGTGGGGTGGTTTTGAGAGCTCCCAAGACCTTACAGTCTTGTGTTTTGTGGTTTTTAAGTACACTCCGTTTTCATTTTCTTATGTGGAGAATAAGGGTCTGATTGGTAGCATTCTGGAAGATTAATGGAAGAAAAGGACTAGGTGTCTCTGCAGCCAGCATTTAGTCCCTCTCTTTTTGGTATGCCACTCTCATTTTTAACCGTGGATGTTGTCTTCATAGTTTTGCTAGGACTCTGGAGAGGAGGTATTCAGTGGAATGTGGTAAGGATATCGATGGTATCTTATTGATTTGCAAACAGCTTTCACTAGTATTCCCTTTTTTAGTCATACCAGTCTTACTGTTTGCTCCCTTCGTCCCAGTAATCCTTGTTCTTTTAGTCGCTATGTCTTTTGAAGTTGCTGCCATGTAACTTAAATTGGTTCTTGTCCCCAGTGAAGCATGTACTATGATGTTTTGGGAACTGCTGAGTTAGTTACCAGTGGTTTTGCTTATTTTCATCTTCCCAAATCTTTTTAGCTATTTTCTTTTTTACTTTTCTCCTTGTTCCTAAGGATTTATGCTTTCAAAAACTACCTTCATTGTAGTTTTAGTGGGCTTTGAGAGAGGGAAATTATGGTGTTTTCATTTCATTGTCTTAATACCATTCTCATGTTTATTTTCTCTTTTAGCATATGTAAGATTGGTAATAACATGTAACTGAAGTATATTAGTTAAATAAAAGTGTATTTACTTTTTACTTGATATAGTGAAACCTGTTATTTAGGTTCTATGGAATCTTCAATATTTTGCATATGTAAAATCTTGTAATAGTATGGTATATGTTATATAAAAGGTTATAGTAGTTAATTACAGTTATTCTCTTCCAGTTCTCTTTGTTGCTTGGGCAACCCATAGCAAATGGTCACATTCTCTGCTCATAAAAATTTGAAATTATGGTACTCTTGTTTTACATGATTATTAAGACTGAAATGAAAAAATTATGTGAAAAGTGCTAGTTTTTATTTAGAAAGAGATAAAACATTGAGTAATCATGGAAATGTTTACCTAATATTTGAAGTAGGTTTGAAATGTGTTTGCTTTTACAAATAAACAATAATTGGGTTCATTAGGACTTATCCTATTTAAAGCAAATTTCTTATATGACATAAAAGTCAAGCTGTATTCTTAGTAAAATTTGAAAACGTAAAAGTAAATAATATACCTATGTTCCATAATTTTCTATAGGCTTTTTTCATAGTTCAACTATTCTGAGCACATAGTAGATCCTATAAAAACACTAAAAACTGGACAATGCTCTACAAAAGGTATTTTTTCTATGTTGGTTTTTAAGTACAGAGGTGTTTTAGGACAAGGCTAAAAACTTGTTGACTCATTAGTTGACTTCTTTTTCCTAGAAAGTAAGAGTTGAGCTCCTGAAAATGAAAGTTTTAATGATGTAGAATTTTCTGAGATTTTTATAGTAGAAATGGAAACACTGGGAATTAACTTAAGCTCAATATCCGTCTATTGAACAAATACTGTGTTTCACACTGTGGAAGTGAATGGGAAATGACATAAAATGTAATTTCTGTCCTTTAGGAACTCATGTATAAAGATATAAGCAATGAAATGTGATAAGTGTAATGATGGTATGCACAAAAGATCTTGAGAGAGAAATTACAGCTAGCTTGGGGGATGGGTATTGTAAGGGGAAAAGAGAGTAAGTAAAAGATTGTTACTGATGAGATAATTTAGGTAATCATGAGTAAGATTTATTGGGTGAACTAGGGTAGTTTCTTTAGGATAGAGTGAAACATATGGGCAGTGGCACCAGTTATCTGAATAACAGTGTAAGTATTTTTCTTTTCTGAACTATTTTCATGATGTGTAGAAACAGAACCAATGTGGGAAGAAATGGGTGATGGAAGCTCCATGGGCTCAGACTGGGTGTAGTCTAGGATGGATTTCAGCTCTTAGCACTTTTGTGAAGTTACTTAATCTTTGAGCCTGTTGTTTTCAGTCATGAGTTGGAAGTAACATAACCTCATAGGATTAGTGTGAGAATTAATTGAAATGATGCATGTAAAACTCATCTGAAGATTTGATCTATATTAATGTACTTCCCTACTCCTTTGTTTTCTAAAGTCTCATGTGTGAAGTAGATAATCAGTATATTTATTGTTTTTTTTTTTTTTAATGTGCCTTGGGATAATAGAGAAAATCTAGTACATTGGTAGTTAAATGATTGTATTGGCTGGAGGAGGATTGGTACAATGAGGGAATGTAGATTATGTCTTTTATTTTGAAGTCTAAATTGGGTGAAAAGGAGTTGTTATAGCTAATAGTAATAGCAAGCAACTTAGCTTGCTTCAAAAAGCTTAGACTGAGAAAAAAGTAGTCAGGATTTACATTGGAAAAGTATTTGGCAAAACAGGGGAGGCTTGGGGAGGAGGGGATGGGACAGGGTACATTTGAGGGTGTGTTACATAATTTAAATTTTTGTAGAACAGACTTCCAAAAGAATCTGCTTCCTGAATATCAGAAGTTGCTCATTCAGCAGCTTTAAAAATTTTGGCTATTTGTCTTGACATTAACCTTAGTCACATTTTAGTGCCACAGTAATGTCTATCCTGTTTGAATCTTTCACAGTTTACCAATCTCTTGATTTTAGCAACTAGATTTGAGCCATCCTCAGAGAATATTATTATTATTTATTTTTTGAAGAATTAATCTGGCTTGGTTAAATGTAACCTTTTTCCCCCAATGTACTATTTGAAGCAGTTTTTACGTACATTGTCCAATTTGACTAATGGAGAATAAGTAGGGATCTTTTAAAAAGCTGAATAGTTTTGTTTCATTTTTAAACTTTTGTTATGGGAAGATTTAAATATATACAGAAATAAAATGAAATAATCAACTCCATGTGCCCATCACTCAGCTTGAACAATCATCAACTTATGGGGCCAATCGCCTTTTGAATATATCCCTTCCACCTCCCTGCACCCTTAATGAATTTTAATAAATACCTACATCTAGTGGTGGATAGACACAAGATCACATAGGGCAGCTAGATTTTAGGAAGCTTAACCAAGGAAAAGAGAAGGAAAAGGTGGATTTCCTAGATGATGTGAGCTATCTATCAAGCACACAGGTTCCTTCTGTGCTCTTGTCCTTCACTTCTCTTGATGGGTAGGTTACTGCCAAGACAGATTTGTTGGGATCTCGCTCAAATTTGTCTTGTTTATATATCCACTTTCCGACTGAATTTTACCCTTTTGTTCTCCCAATTTTCTTTTTTTCCTCCAGGGGTGTCTACATTCTTTATTTTTATTTGTTTTTCACCCATATTAAAATGTTGGGAGGTCTGTGGCAGGGCATGAAATTTAATTTGCCCTGGGACCAAACACTCACCTGGAAATGTCTTTGTGGCCATCTGGACTACAAAAGAGAAGAAATTGTTTTTATCTTTATAGCTGATGACTCAAAATAAGCTTTGTTGTCATTGTAGCTCTAATGACTCTAGTTTCTTCCCAGCGATTACTTAAAATTATTGTCAAGATTCAAAAATTTGACTGCAAGCTTTAACCATTCTGCTAGATTTGAGTACTTTGGGGCTTAGATTCTGTGGGGAAAAAGAGAATAATTAGCCTTCTATAAATGGAAATTGGCTATCAGGATTTAAACAACTTAATTTTCCAGAAATTTTAAAAATTGGCACTCTTTTTGTGATAAAAGTACTATAAAAGACAAAAAAAAAAAGGGCCTTGAGCAGACTTTTTTTTTTTCTGGACTGAAATGGAGGCTTTCTTTTCAAGCGAATTCCCTGATGTTTGCTGTGTGTGATTTGGCTCTATCTCTGTAACTGCTAATATGTGGCATGGACTTCAAGCTGTCTGGGATCTGGATGTGCCCAAAGTCTGTATTGCAAGTCGGGGTGGATTCGCAGGCATTGTGTTACAAAACTGGCTTGCTGCCTTCTCTGTTTTCTGTGCCCTAAGCAGCTGCATTGTTTGTTGCAGTATATGCATTAGCTGTTGTCTGTGTTCAGTTTCCTGCAGGCTGAAAAAGTGGGAGGGGCTTTCTTTGATACATAGCTGAGTTTTCACTGTGTGAGTTCTTGAGTGCACATTGCAGCCATCTTAATTACACTTTAGTGCAACTGAGACAGTGCAGCTGTCTCAAAATGGCTGCTGACCTAGTCTTTGTAGCTGCTTAGGCAGCAACTATGCCAGTGAGGAGACTTGGCACATGCATCAGGACCAGAGGTAAGAACCAATTACTCTTTATCTTTGAACATTTTAATTAAAAAATACTTGAATTTTACTGAGTTTATATAGCAAGGTGAACTTGGAGCTTGCTAAGAAGTTGAAATGTTTGCTTTAAGCCTCTTTTATGGAAACAGTACATAGGATGGTGAGGTCAAAGGTTAAATTCCTGTAATTTCTCACCATCTTATGTTCTGTCATTGCCAGAACATTAGATCACCACAGTAGTGCTTTTCTGGCCCTAATTAACTTAGTATTCTTTTTGTGTTAGATATTTTAGTTTGCTTGATATTTTTTTGTAAAAATTAAAAACAATATATTTTCTGAATAGATTTTTTTTTTTTTGAAAGAAGCCATAAATAAGCCTTGTTTTACATGAAGAGTGAGATTTTTCTCTGTGTGTATGTGTGTGTGTGTGTGTGTGTGTGTGTGTGTGTGTGTGTTGGAGCTTTTGTTTGGTAGCTTTCTGAGAAGAATGTTAATTCTCTGAATATAAGTCATAGTTACAGAAAGAAAAAAAAATTAGCACTGTTAGACTTTTTTTGTATAGTGCGTTCCAATTTTTTCTCATTATGCTGCCTCCTCTGGGTCATTCAATTCTTTCATATTTTTAATGGTGATAACTTTTTATGCTAACTACTTTTTGCTTAAATTGTCATTCAGATTCAGATTTTGAGTTTAGAAACAAGTTCACATCTAGCTCTGGATACCCCCTTTTTTTTTCTAGCTAATGTGTTCTAATACAACAGAGCTGAAAGAAATACTCAGTTGTTTTAGTTAATTGATATTAATTGCTGATGTCCACATTAGCCTTAGTTTAAACCTGTGGTATTGTTAAAAATAATATAATTCAATGATTTTGTAAATTTAGTTTCACAGTTTGCAAAATGCTTTCTTAACATTCTTCTGAAGTAGAAATGTTTATTGAGATATGATAAGTTCATAGAGATGCAGAGAGTATGAAGTTTTTATTCATATATTTCAGACAGCAGAACTGTTACACTTTAAGTTCTAATGTTTAAATTGTGGTACTTACTAAAATTTTTTTATAGATGGTATAATACATTTCTCTAATTTTGTTTAGAGTATTATGAATATATCCCTGACTAATATGACATAGAACAGTAAGTTTTGAACTTTCTAGATAGAGCAACTTTTCAAAAACAGCAACTTTTTGCACATTAAATTCTTATGAAAGACCCCTGTATTTAAAAGAGATACATATGGTGTTTTATTGTTTTGTATTTATTTTATAATTTAAATTTATAGCATTTATTTATTGTAAGTTTATTTGATAAAATGAGAGCAATTAGGCTGTTATGATGAAAACAAAAGTTTGAAACCAGATGATATATGACAATTATAATCTATTAACGTTAGGATCTAGGTTGCTTCTTTATAGAACTCCAGGTGCTAGGGACTGTAGGATTCAGTATACTAGAACATATGTTCTTTATGTTTTTTTCTTTTTCTTAATTTTATAAAGGTAGAGTGTAAGATCTATATTTGCACAGTTTAACAGTTTGGAATTGCTGCCTTGCCACAAAATTATGTTTATATTTGTTCTACTGTTGTGTTTTTTTTAAAAGAAAATAATTGCTTTTCCTAACTTAATCATTGCCCATATATACAGTGGCTTAAAGTATATTTGGGATCACTCCGTTTCATTAACAGCTTTAACATATTTGTTTCACTTCCATTAGCTTATTATTTTGTGAAGTTGTTAGGACTCTTTTATGTGATGTGGTGGATTCTTATAATTGGAACATTACTTTATGTACGTACAGTCATATGAGCTTGCCCCCCAAAGAGAGGAAGAACAAATTCAGTGTGTGAGAGAGATTTTATCCATCATGCTTTTCAGTAAGGTTTTGCCCTAGAGTGAGTATGACACAGGAAGTGAATGTGTGATGCCCTTAATCATTATTATTATTTTTATGCCTCTCATAGAATGAACAGCTCACTATGTATCAAATATTTCATACAGTCCAAGCCAGTTACTCAGTTTGTTCTTGTTTATTGCTAGAGAAAAACTTGTGAGGCTGAAATTATTGACCGACTGATGTTGATCTTCAGAGTGGAACCTTGAGGGATTCACTTGTCCACTCTTTTTGCCTTCTATTGTGGATTATACAATTTATCTCTACTCTCTGCAAGATGACTCCATTGATTATTACTTGTACATGGGGAAACAGGAACACTGTGGTTACTTGGGAAATTCCTAATTCTTTCCCTGCCATGTTGCATTTTTGCAACTATAAGCATAAACTAGACCTCAATGGGATTATTACTTTTGGGATTGGTGACAGTTTTCAAATTATCTATGCTGAATTCCAGGTTAGCTATTAGGTGAATAACTGAAGGCATAATAAATCTGGGAGCTGGGTAATTAAGGTTTTGTGTTATTATTTTGTCACTTCTTAGTTCCCTATTTGTTTATCCTTTTTCCTAAGCCATTTCATTAGTATAAGCCTTTAAGGAAAATGTTGATGTAGTGGAAAGAACATGGATGAAGAGTTCAAACCTAAATTTGAGTTGTTTTTACTACTTTCTTCTTATATTGGTCAAGTCATTCCATTTTTTTTAAGTTTTTTTTCTTTTTTTTTAATGTTTGTTTATTTCTGAGACAGAGAGAGACAGAACATGAGTGGGGGGGAGGGGAAGAGAGAGAGGGAGACACAGAATCAGAAGCAGGCTCCAGGCTCTGAGCTGTCAGCACAGAGCCCGATGCGGGACTCGAACTCACAAACCGTGAGATCATGACCTGAGCTGAAGTCTGTTGCTCAAACGACTGAGCCACGCAGGCGCCCCAACTCATTCCATTTTCTGACTGTTGTTTCCTCATCTATAAAATGGGAAAAAATTCTTATCTATTTGGCAAGGATAGGCTAAGAATTAGTTTATATAATGTTTCTGAAGAGTACCATAAAATACTTTACAAGTATCCAGCATGCTAATTTTCCAGTAATATTTGAATGCTTTCTACTTTATTTGCTTCTCAGATGTCCTGTACTTTATTAAATGTGATTGGATCAAGGAATGTGGCATGTTTAAACCATATGGGAAATTTCTCATATAGCTCATACTCAGAAGCAAGAAGTGCTGACTAATATTAGTACATCCAGGGTCGCCTGGGTGGCTCAGTCGGTAGGGCATCCAACTTCGGCTCAGGTCATGATCTCATGGTTCATGGGTTTGAGCCCCACGTTGGATCTGTGCTGACAGCTCAGAGCCTGGAGCCTGCTTCGGATTCTGTGTCTCCCCCTCTCTCTGCCCCTCCCCTGCTCATGCTTTGTCTCTCTTTGTCTCTCAAAATTAATAAATGTAAAAAAAAAAGTTTTTAATATTAGTACATCCACATCCACTTGGTAATATGTTGTATTCATGTTTCTACTACTGGTCCTATTCTGTTACATAAATTAGCCACCTTTTGCTGTATGTGGATAGTGCCAGGTATGTTTATTAAGTAAAGCCAATGTAGAATGTTGACATTACAGAATTAGGGGAGTAAGTGGGAGAAATGTTTCAATTCTAGTCTGGCTGAATCCAAATATACCCTGAGAAAATAATTTCTCTGAAGAGATGATTTGAATTCAGGGCCTAGAATTTTCTGTTTCCGTATACGTGAGGATCTTAACAGTAGAGTTTTCTTTCAGTAGCCACAAATTGGCAGCTGACAGACTTTATTCTTTAGCCTCTGTCCTACTTGTCCAGTTGTTAAAGCTGTCAGATTTTACGCAAAAATCTGGATGTCTCCTCTCTGAAAAATGGGCACTGCTAACAATGTATTTCTGCTTTAGAAAAATAATCTACAGTGGAGTAGCCACTGTCCCTTCAGATAGGGGCTATATAGTTCACATTTGGTCCTATTCACTAATTACATTACCTGCTGGGCCCCTGTAAACTCCTTTTAAATCCCTATCCTAGTTATTTGACAGGTTGTTGACAGCCTTTTATATTTAGTATATAGCTTTTAACCTAGAAGAAAGTAAACATAAGTAAAATCTAGCCCGCATTACTTGGTAGGAGAGACCACATATGTGAAGACAGTTTACTCTTCACACGTTTGCTAATCTTCAGCCTTGTCCTGATTTCTGTATTAGAGTACGGTGGTGCTGATTGAAGAGATCCAGGGACATTAGCAAAAAGTGACAATAGAATGAAAGTGAAGAGATTAAAGAAATACTGATTAGAAACAGGAGTACCTTGAGATCTTTTAGTGTGATAATAAGTCCTCTTTTCTTTAAATTTATCATTTTGATGTTTTTAATGATATTAAAAAAGAAAAAGTTAAGATATATATTCAAGATATACAGTTTACTGACCAGGTAAATAAAATACATTTTATAAAAGATTTTTGTTTAAATTGTTGAGTTGAAAAATCTTAGCACTTAAAATGAGAAAGTTGCTAGTAGAAAGCTTTCTTAACTGCACTAGACTAATTTTAGGGCCATCGTAGACTTATTTTTGTTAAAAGTTTGCTTCTGTTTATATAACATTCACTGTCTCAACTATTTTGAGACTATATTAATGATCCAGAAAACATGGTTGTTTATGATCATGATTTGATGTGTTTTTGAATTTCACATTTTCCAGAGTGAAAGCCAACTTATTAACATTCATGTAATATCATGACATTGCTAACTCTAGGGAAATGTTACTCTTTTCTGGAAAATGGCTTTAAGTTAGAGAGGAAACTTTAGTGGAAATTACAAAAGCATTTAACTTGCACAGGAAACATTTATTCTCCTGCTTTCCTAACTCTTCACACTTCAAAAAGAGATAGTGATTTGGGAGAAAGCTTAAAGTCTGCTCAAATAAGGGATTTTTTTTTTTTTTTAATCTCTCAGGTTAGAACTTCCACAGAGTTCTCTATTAGTAATTTGTAACCGTCTGTTCTTAGTCATTAATGTGTGCATATGGAAATGATGAAAACATGTTACTGATTCAGTGAATCCTTTGAGTTTAATGAAAGGAGGGACTTTAAAACCATGTTTGAGGAGTGGCTTCTGCATCTGCCAAAGGACTTCTACCCTCCTTGTAGTAAACCAGGTGCTACTTACTCAGGAGTCATGTGACCTGTTGTTTTCCTTTGCTGACAAAGAAGTATCATGGCATGCATAGTGGAAGCTATTAGTATGGAAGTCAAGAAATGATTATTTTTGTCTGGTACTGCCATTAATTGTATAGTTTTGGATAAATTACTTATGCTCTTATACCATTCTGCAACCATGAAATGAGAGAGGTAGTTGGATTTGGATTAGATAAGGAGTCAGGGAAGAACACAGACTTTGCGATCAGAGTGAAAGTGAACTCATTTTCTTTCACTGACTAGTTAGAAGTTTATATGAGAAATATATATATAATGCTCAAAGTATAATGTCTACCATAAGTGCTCAGTAAGTCTTATGCATTATTTTTTATGGGATGAAGCTAGTTGCTTATTTTCAGACTTTAGTTTTCTTATCTTTAAAATGGGAATAAAGCCTCTACCGTACAGAGTTGATATTGGGATTTAAATGAGCATAGTATATATAAAGTACATAGTGCAGTGTGGGACACAAATTATTAGTAAATATTGGTTACTTTTTCTTCACAAGGTTCCCTCTGGCACACTTGTTTTTGTTTTGTTTTTGTTTTAGTTTTTCAAACATTATGTAATTGGAGAGAAATCTGGACTACTTGGATACTTTAGAAAATGATCTTTAGGGTAAGGGGTTGTTAGGGGTCTGGCTGATTTACAGTAAAAATGCCAGAAAGTAAGGTGTTTAAATCTCAAAGAGAGGACTTTAAAGAGCTCATAGAGGACACAGTAAGAATTCTTATTTGTGCTAAGGAAGCATGATAGAGTGAAAACAAAAATGGATTGTGAATTGATCAGTTGATTCAACAAATTTCACAAGTATTTATTATGTACCTGTTATTTGCCAGGCACTGTTTTGATGTCTGGCATACAAGATCCCTGGCCTCAAGGAATTTACATTGGGGCAGGAGAAATGGGAAGATAGACACTAAATATGAGTAGGTGAAAGTACCAAGGGATTGAGAATCCTGGGGGTAAGATAGAATAGGTAGTGAATAGCTAGGTGAACACTGCCAAAATGTGCTCTGTGAACCAGTTCAAGGTCAGTTCAGATTAGTTTTTGTTTGTTCTGGTCTTCCATGAGATTAGAGCTGAAGTTATGAGTGTCTAGAAATTTTTATATCAATCTGATAAAGTAATGTTATGTCACTTGTGTCAAATAATAAAAATAATTGAGGCATATATTTTATATACCTCCTCTTTATTTCACTTTTCAAGTAATTTGTTTTCATTGTATTTACAAAAGTATTGATCTTTGATGGATTGGAAATAAAACATTAGTTATTTATCATTATTAATTTGCAAAGCACTGAGCTAGAATAATAACTAACATTATTGGTTCTTTACTAAGCAGGTTGTAGAGAATTTAACTTCTTATGATTAATTCACTGTTAGGTGATTGTTTACTTAATCAGCTTTAAAAAAATAGTTGTTAATTACATTATATTTTATGCTGGTCTAAATGATTTTAGGTTCTTTGATTTTCAAGTACTTTTATTTAAAGAGTTTGATGCATAAAGTAGGAAGAGAGAAGGACGACACATCTAACAAAATTAAAACTGGAAGGAATACAATACTTGGATGGTTTCCAATTCTGAGATTTTATGATCAGTGGCCAAATGTTCCTTACACAGTGTGTATTATGTGGAATCATACCATATTATTTATATTTATTTGCCCCTGTTTCTCCTCCTGCTGCTGCTGGTGGAGCACAGATTCTGAAAAGAGAATATTTGAGAAACTCTATTATTGCTTATCAAAGAAAACCTAGATATTTAGGATTAGAAGTCTACTAATTCCTGTTGATGTATGATAACTTTATCTTTCCCCTAATTTAGAGCCCCATTGTCTTTATTGTGTAATAGAGATAGTTTAAGAACAGTGTTTTAAAACAGCTGAAAATAAGATCAAAAAATAAACATATTTTGGAGAACCCCTAGTTAGCATATTAAGTACTTTTCATTTTATTATCATTTTAGATATGCACTAACCTAGTTTCCAGACTTATTTGAAAATGAAATTTAATATATTTATACCCACTAAAATAAGTAGAAAGATAGAAGTGAAGATATCGAATTATTTATTAGTAGATCATAAAGTAATTATTGAAAAAAATTTAAACAAAGGACTTCGTAGACAGTGACTCAACTCTTGCTCAGTCATATCTGGCCATTAAAACCAGCACAAGAATGATTTAGGTTAAACAAGAATGTGCCACTGAAAAAATATGTTCTTGTGTAGATATTTGTAATTTACCATGTCTGAGTTTATAAAAAAACTTTAGTAATATTAACTAGTGGTAAATATGTGTAACAGTGGTACTTGAAGATGCATTAAGTCTTATTATTTGGTGAAATGTAAAGCAGTGTGGTTCTAAGAACAAATGTATTTAATGATCATTTACTATTTAAGCTATTAGTTAAAATTTGAAAGTTGGCCGTGGAGTAGGATGAGGACAGCTTTTAGCTAATGTGAATTATAATTTGTATTTTTAATGATTGTTAAAAATAGCAATTCTTTGATTTATGTAATCATATTGATCTATACCATAGAAAAACTAAGGCTTTTGGATATCTCTGGGTGTTAGAAATATTTTTGGCATGGTGGAAGTAGAATTTCAGTTACATAAGAATTGTAAGTTGATTTTCTCTTATTACCTGGATTTGAATCATATTGATAAATACATAACTAGATATATTCTAGAACCAGTCAGTGCTTGTTGGGGAACGAATGGGGGAGGGTTTACTCAGCAGTATTCTCCTTTAGTTTGGTCATGAAATGAGGACTGCTTTATGTAAATTGTTCTTACTGGTGCCAGCTAGCTGTAACTGCAGTCTGGCTGTGCTAGGGCAGCAAATAATATGTGTCATGGATTTTCTGTTTGGAATGTATAAGAATTCAGCCTTTTGGACTGAAAGAACAGAGTTGATGCTTTAGAATAAGAGTACTGAGACCTCCACAACTGACAATATGTGGAATAACGAGAAGCTATAAGCCTTTAAAGCTTATAGTTCTGCTTTTATAGCTTTATGCCTATTGATACTATTGGGTAATATGTGGGAGGTACTTAACTGCACACAGTTGCTGCAGTCCTAATAGTTGGCAGAATAGAAAGCAGTACAAAAGAATTCTGATTCTAGGCATCTTCACTTGCAACAGTCCTTTGGAAGATGTACTTTGTGTGTTCTGTGAGCTTCATTGGCATACTGTCTGACGTTTTTTGGCTTTTGTGGTTAATGGGATGTTTGCTGCACAAACTATACAACAGATGTGAACCACTGTTTGAAAGGAATTTTAATATGTAGCCAATCTACTGTATGCCTGTTTTTTTTTTTATTTTTTATGAATATGAACCAAGCAAGGAATTTAGGCTCAAGAAGGCTGTTCTAGAAGTCTGCATTAGCTTTTAATGTTTATACAAATGAACTAAGTAGCAGTGGTTCACAGAAGAGGAAGCCCTTTTCACAGTATCAAGCTACCCACAGGTAAGAGATTAAGGTCCTTTCTTTGTGACCACCCCCACTTCCCACCCTTGACCCCTCAGGCCTTATGTCTATCTCTCTCACCTTTGGGAAGTTTTTCTGTTTGGTTTTAAGTTTAATCATACCAAGGTTAGTAGATTGTTTAATGTAAATTTCTCAGGAGATTTAGAATACTATGTTTGGATTTGGTCTTTTAAAAAATGATTTTCACTTTTTATAATTTTCCTCAGGTTTGTATTGAAATGAACTAACGGGCTTCATATATGAACATTACTCATGCATACAATATGTTCATATTACATAGAAATCAGTTTTAGACCTCTTTTCATTATAGTCTTGTTACTGTGTTTTCAGTTGTAGTGACACCAACTGGTATACACAGAGAAATGACATTTTGTGACCTTACTAACTATAAAGTTTTAGTGTAAATGTACCACTTTGAATTCATCATCAAAATCTGACTGCTTCTGTTTTCACAAATGGTTCATTGACATACATTAGTGTGTATTTATGAACATAACATGGTCAAGTTTTCTAGTTCTACCTTTATCCTTTCCATTTCCACATACTTAAATTTATCACCATTTTAACAAAGTGAATTTAAGCCTGAAACTAAAATGAATGTATTAGAAGTTTTATTTTAATATGTTTTAAGTTAGATGAAGGGTCGCAAGAAGCAATTATCATTTATTATATTATTTTTTGTATACTTGAAAAATTGCATACAGAAAACCGTAATCTAATTTAAATAAAAATAAGGAACTATACAACATAAAGAATATATAACCATACTATAAAGGCATAAAGATTTATGTTTATAAAGAAATACAAGTATGTGTGTCTGCTAATATCAGTATGGCCAATGATAAAATATATTACTGATTGATATATTTGGGGCGATGAGGGTGAGTAGGTGACACAGCAATGGGTGATAATGAGGCTAGTTTAGAGAAGTAGGGGAGGAAAGGGATGGTATTAGACAGTTGTTTGCTCTTTGCCTTCCTCTCTAGAAGTTGAACAGCAGGATCTTTCTGCAACCTAGAAGTGTTAGTTTTAGATGGGGCTTCGAGCTCTCTAGACTCTCTGAAAGGCCATTGGTCATTTATTACTACGTAGTCGGGTACTTAAAAGATAGAGGCCAGCTAGAGTGTGGATGAAAGCCACATACTCATGCATCAGGGGGACAACCTGTTTCTTTTTGTCTTTTGACAGTGTTGCTTAGGTTTTGTTTGTGGGTATGTGTTTCATCTCAGTAAACAGCTTCACTAGGATTAGAGAAATGGTTATAGTAGAAAGGTACCAATTTTGCTTTATGTGCTGCAGGTTATTGGATTGGGAGAAGGGCTTGCTTCTCTTGTGGAGAACACACATCTCTGAAACATTTGGGAAGTTTTGACACTTCTCTAGAGCAATTAATTGGGAAAATGTTAGATTAGGAGAATAGTCGAGGCCGACTGAGGGGGTTTTATTTATAGGTAAAGAGGCAAGGGAATTAGACCAAAACAGAGGAATTTATTGAATGCAGTTCAATAAATATTCATTTGGGGGTCATAGCAAAGTACATGGAAGAGTATTTTCTATATAGACAAATAACCCTAAAGAGAAGCATGTAAGACAGTAATAAATGTCATGAGGATAAAGATGTGTAATCTTTGAGACTATTGGAGTTGAGTGTGAATGATTCAAAAGTCTGGGATAAACTTTGAGTTTTTAGTTTTTGTGTTCCTCTTAGGTAACAAAATTTATTAGCAAACAATGTAGAATACTAAAATCTTGGAAGTGGAATAGACCTAAGTGATCAAGTAACATCACACTTCTCACAGGAATCTTCTGTTTATTATTTCTGACAAGTAATTATCTAGTTTCTGCTTCAACATTTCTAATGACAGAAGGGAGAGTCTCTAATTTCATAAGGCAATTTCTTTTTTTGGGGGGGGCATCTGAACAAATCAACATTTGTTGATTTTGAGGTGGTATTGGCCTTTCATTTTTTTGTTTCTGTGCCCGTCTATTTGTCTGTCTGTCTGTCTGTCTGTCTGCCTGCCTACCTGCCCGTTTCTCTCTGTATTTCTTTTACATGATAGATCCAATGCTATTTAAAGAAAGCCATTAGAATTCACCTGTGTTTTCTAGGCTAAATATCCTCTATTTTCCCAACTACTCCTCATACAACACGTTGTTCTAGGTCATTCTTTGGCCTGATCATCCTGTTTTGTCCTACTGTTTTTTGAGTCCCTCTTTATCTGGGACACTCAGAAATAAATGTAATAGTAAAAAATGTCTCTCTTCCCTTAGACAGTGTGCTTCGGGTCTGCAGTTTAACTTTGTTTTGACATTTCTGGCAGCCACCTAGCACTGATGAAATTTATTGATAAGTTGCATAAGTTCAAATCCCTCAGTATTTTTCACACATACCTTTGATAACCTTTAATATACCTGGATATTTGAACCATTGTTTCAATGTATTGTAATGCTTTATATTTGTAGTTACATGTTTTCTTATAATTTCTTATATTGTTTATTATATTTTATTTTGATATTCCTTGATATATTTTCCACTTTTTAATAGTTTTTTTCAAAGAACTGGCTGTTGGTTTTATGGATGGTTGCTGTTTTATTGAGTTTTCTCTCATAATTTTCTGTTTTTATTGTGATACCTTTCCTCCTTTACTAACATTTTTGAGTTTGTGGGTTTTTTTTATTAATATGTGCATTTAAGGCTGTCATTTCCTTAATGATTTCCTCCTTAATCCAAAAGAGTTTTTACTCTTTTAAATTTATAAGGAGATCCTTTTCCTCTCATTTCATTGTTGCTCATCTAACTTTGTTATCTTATGGCCAGAGAATGTGGCCTTGTGTGATTTTTTTTTTGTCTTTGAATTTATTAATATTTCCTTGTCACTGCATATGTGATCAATATTGTGTGTCAGATGTGTTCATGGAAAATGCATGTTCTAGGTTTGATGGACACACAGTTCTCTTTCTATTTTTTTAGCATGTTGATTAAGAAATGCATTGTTTATACTGCTTTCATTTTCTTCATCTGTAGATTGGTGTGTTTAGCCCTGATTGTGGATGTATTAATTTCTTCCTGACTTTTTTTAACCCTGTTTTTGCTTTATATGATCTGTATTTCTGTTCTGATACAATTTAGTAGATTGTACCTTTTATCTATAGGAAATATATTTTTTTTGTCCAATTACATGATTTTCTATTTGAATTCCTTTTTTCATGTTAAATAGTGTATTGTTTTTCTGTCCTTTAAATTTGTAACCTTTCTGTGCTATTTTGTTATGGGGTGTGTCTCTTGTTTTATAATGCCTATCTGATATTTTTGTCACTTTACCCAGTTTGAAACCTGATACTTTTTTTAGGCTGACAATTTTATTTTTGCCCTACATTTCACAACCCATATATCTGTTAACTCCCATCTTATGGTTATCTGAGATTTTAATTCCAGAATATTTATTTTGAAGCTGATGGATCTTCAATTTCAGCCAGCCCATGAGTTTTACTTGTTTTTTGGAGCATTGATATTTCCTTTTGGAGCATTCCTCCAATTTCTTAGGGTCTTTTGCTGTCTTGTATCTGTACTATATCTTTGTGTAATTATTTTAGCAAGGGTCTGTTTCTTCAGTCTTTGCTCAGAAATAACATCTTTATTTCTCTATCCTGTTGATTGCTAGTTTTTCTGGCAGTAGAATTCGAGGCTAAAAATAACTTTTCCCCTGAACTTTGAGGATATTCTCTTGTTTATTTTAGCATTCAGTATTGTTGATGACAAGTCTGATGTCAGTTTAATTCTTTTTCCTTTGTGGTTAAACGATTTTTTTACTCTAAGTTATTAGTATTTCTTCATTGGTTTTCTGAAATCTTAACCCAGTATGTCTAGGTGTTAGTTTTTTTTGCTTGTTTTAATTTAGTCTGTTTTTGTAATTAGTAGCCCTGTTCTAGGGAAAAAGTATATATATATATTAATTTAACTCTGAATTGGTTTTTCTTATTTTCTTTTCTTCTCAGTTCTTATTTTCCTAAAACTCATCTTCAGTGAAAGTTGTTGCTTCTGGGTGTGTTCTCCATCTCTCTTAGCTTTTCTGTTTTCCTTTGTATAGTATTTTGAGAGAGCATTTGGTTTTGATTAACTGTGTCTCACTTCAGCTGTGTCCATGAAGCTCATGATTTGAATTTCTAATATTTAAAATTAATTTCCTTTTATATCAACTTGGGTACAGTACACTTTCGGGATATTTAATGTACTATTTTGGAATGTTTTCTGTTCATTCTGGCAATTAACTAGTTTTTGCTTGTGGGGTTTGGCACGTATTTGTGATTATATTCATTTTTGTATCTGAGATTTACTGTTTTACTTTGCATCAGTGCCGAATCAAGTGATTGTGAGGGGTTGGGAAGTGATACTTGTACTTGCTGCTCATGGGAAATGCTGGGAATTTATCTTTTGGATATTAGCCTCCCTTCTCTGTCTCTTCTGGGGTTTAATGTCTGGGTGGGTCAACTAATCACATTTTTAAATGCCACTGCTGCCCTGGCTTATCATTAGTGTGGAAGAGATGGGGAAAAGTGGAGCTAGTTTAACCGCTAACATACAGATTGCATGAATGTGTTTTCATTGTGAAAATTGGAACTGGCACATCTACGTGAAACTCTGTATTTCTGTTCTCTTGTCTTTCTCCGTGTGAGCTGCTATAAACTAGTTTGGCATTTATTTTTCCAGACTTTAAAATATCGCTTGCATTCCTATATAAATATTTAGAAATATGTTTTTTTGTGTTTTAACACAATGACATATAAAACCTGGAAAATATTGACTACTTACATACCTAAGTACTTTCTATTTTATTATCCCATTTAACCCCTGTAACATTTTTAGGAGGAGAAGCATCATTAACCATTTCAGTTTCATAGTTGAGGATACTAAGGAAAAGAGGGGATATATTATCTTGAACAGGTAACTTAGCTAGGAAACGATAGTACCAGTATTCAAAAAGGTATGTCTGCCTCCAGCTTTTGCAGCACGAAGGTACTAAGAATTCTGCAGCTGCTTTGTGGTACACTTTATATTCATGCCCATGAAAGAAATCTACCACATTCTTCTTAACCTTTTTCGTGTTCTTAGTGTGGATGCTCCACAGCATTTTTTTAAACTTATTTTCTTAGTGATGGGTGTTATATTTGTTTGTATTTAAAAAAAAAACTTTTTTAATGTTTATTTATTTTTGAGACCGAGAAAGACAGAGCATGAATGGAGGAGGGTCAGAGAGAGGGAGACACAGAATCTGAAGCAGGCTCCAGGCTCTGAGCTGTCAGCACAGAGCCCGACGCGGGGCTCGAACTCACGGACTGTGAGATCATGACCTGAGCTGAAGTCAGATGCTTAACCGACTGAGCCACCCATGCGCCCGTTTGTGTGTTCGTTTTTTTTTTGTTTTTTTTTTTTAATTTAAATTCTGTAAATTCCTTTACTTAAGGAATTTCACTTGTGATTCCTTCCACTGTCAGGCACCTAAGTTCCTCCAGTGTCTGAATTATCATCTTCAAATTGTCTTTTTAAAAAGAACTTTTTGTTCTATGAACAGTCGTTGTTGTCATTTTGTCTACAATTCTTTTGGTTGGGCTTCTTCGATCTCCCCCTGAATATGGACATACTTCAAAAATTCCCCACTTGTAATTTTTGGGATCCAGCTTCTTTAAGCAATTTTACTTTAGGGCCTCATTTAGGGTCAGAGTAGATGGATTTGCCTGGTTCTGCATTTCAGACACCCTCTAAACATGAATAAGTTCAAATCATGTTCACCCCTGAACTATCACACCCTAGAATTGTACAGATTATTAGGATACACCAATACTTTTAAACCCACACATTGTATTCTCAAATGAAAACACCTAAAAAAAGAAGGCATCTTTGTTTCAAGTCAACATTAATATTAGAATACTAATTCAGTATGGCTGAGATTTCCCTTCTATCATATAGTTTTAGTAATTCTGTAGTCCTGGAACCAACCTTCATGTTTATCAATACCCTCATTACTTTTATCTTTTTTAGGTATCATGTTCCTTCTTACCTGTATCAAAACTCATACTTGAACAATGAGTTCTGGATTGCAAGAGAGAATTTATTTTTGTCTAAGTCTAAGTCTTTGTCCACAAACTAAACAAAAACAATTTGTATTTTTGCTATTTTGGTTCACTAGTAGGTATCATGATAACATTCCTTTTTAAAATATTTTAGTTTATCTTAAGATAGGTTTCTCAAAATATCTCTGGTGTGTCAAAATGATGCACAGTTCTTGCCTATTTGCCTTTGAAAATGGTTATGACAATGATGTCCTCTACCAGCCGTGTATTGAGACTACTCACTGCTGTATATTATTGCTAAATTATAGTTGCCAATCAGATGTGTAAAAATGTGTTTTCTTTTGTTTAGTGTTTCTGTGATTATTAAGTTTAACTTTTTTCTTATGTTTGGTTTTTTATGTATTGCCTGTTTATGATTTTTAATTTTTATTTTGAATTGTCCTTTTTATTCAGTAATAGGTGTTCTTTTTTATTCTGGATACTAATTCCATATCTTTGTGCTTTTTAGTTTTCAAGTATTTCTCAGAATTTGTGGTTACTTGTAGTGCTTTCTGTGCCTTTGGAAATTTTTGTGATTTTTGTATCTAGTTTGTTTGCTATTGTACCGATATGCTCAACTGCTATTTTTTTTTCTTCAAAATTTAAAAATTTACATTCTAGTTAGCTGACATACAGTGCAATATTGGTTTCAGGAGTAGAATTCAGTGGTTCATCACTTACTCAACTGCTATTTTGATCCATTTTCAACCATTTATTTCAAAGTCTATTCATTTCCCTGTTAATTTCTGATGTTGTCTCTATCAGATATTTTATTGCTTGTGTCTGTCTTCTAGATAATTTATTGCACTCACCTTTTAATACTTACGATAATAATTACTGCTTTGTCATATGCTCTCACATCTGAGAAGGCAAGCATCATTTTTTCTTTTGACTTTCAGTTTTTTTCCTGTTTTGCCTTTTTTTTTGCAGATTAATTTCACAAGGTTGTTGTGCTATAAAAGTAACTAGATGGCATTTTAGCTAGAATTACTTCTAGTAAGTTTTATCCAGGAATAATTGATATTTTTCTATAAGTCTTATATCCAATGTAGCTCTAATATTTCATGTATTTCCTACCTCTGTGAATTTTTTCACATATGTCATTGTTTCTGGATACCTTTTTCTTGTGTTTCTGAAATAAATGTTTTCTTCATTGTATCTTCTGTGTGTTCTTACTAACTTTGGTGTGATTTCTAGAACAGTATTAAGTGTGTTATCACACTTTGTTTTTGCCTTGAATGGAAATACCTGTGGTGTTTTACTGCTAAATATAAAGTTTCAAGTAGCCTTTATGAATGTAAGGAGCAGTCTTTATGTCCTTAATTTTTATTTTTATCAGTGAATGGGTGTTGAAACATATTAAGTGACATTTCATTATCTGTTGAAAAATGATAGTTAATTTTTGTAGCCATTTTGGGTTGTGAATAAATTTTTAAATATGCCTAATTTTTTAATTATTAGAGGTGCTTAAAATTGGAAAACCGTGAAGTTTGGGGCAATAAAAATTATCTCTTAGCAGTTAACCAGGCATATGAGGATAAAAGAATTTGATGAAATTGTATAGTTTCTTATTTCCTGGCCTTAAAGACCCAACATAGAAAGTCTCCGTCATGTCCCATAGACTGTTCTTCTAGTTTCTCCAAGGAATGTTCTTTACACAATATATTTATTCATTAGGTCATTTGTTACACCATCAAGAGTGACATGGCTAATCATATTTCTTCTGTTCTCTAGTAGAATAACTTCAGAGTCTTTGTTTCAACATGAGAAAGATTAAAAAAAAATTGAGGAGAGAATTATAGTAAATATTTGGAAATGCCAAAATGAAGTCCCTGATCTGAGTTTGTGAATCTTTTAAAAGAGCTTTGTGATTTACTCTATTTATTATTGTATTTCTTTGGAATTTTTCTTTCTTTTTCTTTCCTTTTCTTCTTCATTTTGTAAATTCTGGAGGCTCTAGGCTCTGATAAATATTTTCATATGGCAGAGGGCCAGATTTCAATAGCTCTGAACTCAGTATGTTCCTGTTGCTTAGCAACTACTTGTGAAGTCTTGTGGATGTAACTGAATTATAAATAGGGTTATGAGCAGAAGTGCAATTGCAATTGAAATTGTAAAGAAAGGCATACTCTTTCTGTTTCCCAGCTGAAATTTGAGTGATTCTTTATGCAGAGTCAGTTTTTAGAAATCTGGTTTATAAAAATTAGGATTACTAACCCTATCAGGAAGACTTAATAAGGGCTGTGTAGAGGTCTTGTTTATAATGACACATTTGAAATCATGTTTTTGATTATTAAGAATAAACAGTCTGTTTTGGAGAGATGACAGTTAATGGAAAGTAGAGAACTTTTAGTTTTCATGGGCATTCATGTAGAAAGATATCCATGCATTATATTACTGCCTGTATATCTCTTCCACATTTATATTAGAATCTACATGCAGTAACACTTTAATCTATGCTATGTTTTTGTACTTTTTAAAATCACATTGTTCTTTAGAGTATTTTAAAATTGTCCTATAATAGTGACCACTTAGGCATTTGATAAAGATTGAATACATGAAAAAAAACCAATGTATTTTTATTTTTTCTCAGCAGAACAGTGCATTTTGGAGTGCAATTTATCACAATTTTATTTAAGAATCAAAACTTAAAGGATTCTGGGGCACCTGGGTGGCTCAGTTGGTTAAGCCTCTGACTTGGGCTCAGGTCATAATCTACTGGTTTATTGGGTTTGAGCCCTGCATTGGGCTCTGTGCTGACAGCTCAGAGCCTGGAGCCTGCTTTGAATTCTGATTCTGTGTCTCCCTCTCTCTCTGCCCCTCTTCCCGCTCCCGCTCTGTCTCTCTCTCTCTCTCTTGAAAATAAACATTTAAAAAAAACCAAAAACCTTAAAGCATCTTTTCAGGTCTCCTAATTTAATTTCTATTTATTCTAGATAGAAAACTTTAGAACTAAAGATTTTATTAAATGATATACCTAAGCCAATAGCCCCCTGCATATCTGCGTTGTGTTTTTCTGCATCAGTCTCTTAATTGATGCATATCTACCAGCTCTTTTTTTTGCACTCATATTTCATTAGTTTGCACAAAATTTAATTGTATTCTATAGCTTATAATAAAAACATACAACAGAATACAGTAACAAGCACAACCAATATGAATGGGTTTAGATGAGAGCAGAATAACAGAAGATCTCAGTGTATTTGTGGTTACCAGTCAGTATGTTTATTGAATGGGTAGAGAACATTGGTTCATTTATTATGATGGTTAGAAAGAGAGTGGTTAAGAGAGTTTCCGAAGTATAGTGTTATTTGGTCAGATCTCTGCCGATGTTTTTTAGGTTTGAAATGATGAAACACAGTGATAATTCATGGCTTTAGATGAAGGAACTGTTGATAGGAACTGTTGATTAGGAACTGTTGATAATAGCTTCTGACAGCCCAACCTGTGAAAGGAAGCTTCTTAGGAATATTTGCCAGAAACAAGTAGATTGTATTTTTATGCATTACTAATGAGAAAAATTTTAGAATGGGAATGTAATTTTTCTTTGCTCCCTAGGGGTGTTGGCCCATTCTGACTTGTATGCCCGGGAGAGATCTTGCCATCAAAAGCATAACTTTTTTCTGAAGTTTTTAACTGAACAACAATCAATTTATGAAGATACAGATTTGCTATTTTTCCAATCAGATGAAAAAGTTGTGGTAAATATAATTTTAATTAGATCTGCAAGGAGGGATAACATACCAACAATGTTGCCTTGCTATAGAAAAGGAAAAATAATACATGCAAAGAAGAATTTGAGTTTGCTCCAGGATATGAAAGAAGATTAGGGTCTTTCCTTTAGTTATGTTTGTTATTAAAGCAACACTTTGTACACATAGGCGAGGGCCCCAGAACATCTGGCTCTCAGCTGACATTTTAAACTCCTGTGAGTTCTTGAGAGAGAGGGCCAACAGAGGGGGAATAGAATGGAGAAATGAAAGGTAAAGTTTCTGGCACTGTGTAAACTCCTCCAAGACATTTTAGTTGTTGTACTAATTAACACTGAGGTGTCATTGGTTATTTAGTGCCCCCCCCCCACCCCTCAAATTCAGATTGGTATGTGATGTGTGACTGCTGTCGAATACTGTTATGCAAACATCATGCTTTCTCTGTTCTCTTGAAATAAAACTGGGTAGTATAAAAACATTTTTTTCAAAAAAGTATAGCTGCTTTAAATAATATTTAAGCAAATAGGAAATGCTGAGGTTTATATTTAAAATGATACTTGACTTATGTATCTAGAATTATAAAATAATTTTTTCCACTTGGAACACCTTGTTATCAAAGTTTGACCCATTTTTATGTTCTCCCTCACTAATTGTAACTCATGTTAACTCCTATTGCTTTCCTTTGTGATGAGGATTATAGTTTATTTGTTTCAGATAAAGTAAACAAGATCTATGTATATAAAAGATGTGAATACAGTTGTAGTTAGATTTTGGATATCCAAGTCACGTATGAGTACAACAGTAAGAAAAATAAATAAGATAGTAAGCTTAGTTACTTTTCATTCAGACCAGTGTTTAAAATAATACTATTTATATTTTAAAAGCTTGGTTATACTTAATTTTAAAATCTAGCTATCTTTAACTGTTTACATTAAAAGGCTATATTACTCAATTTGCTCATTTGATTTTATATTGCACATATTTTTCCATCCTTCACTGGAGCTCTTTTTTGTTACTTAAAACTGTTTTATGTTCCTGTGTTTTAAAGGCATTGTTTCTAAGCCTTATTTATGATTAAAATAGCCCTTTACATATAATTTTCATAACCAAATTTTTAGTATAGTATAAGCTAAATTTTCTGGTATCAAATGTATGAATTCACTTTACATTTTGGCTAACAGATAATCACCAAAGAAAATATTTAAAAATTAACTTGCCATTTCATTAAAATACTTTGGTGGAAGATTTGATGTAAGAAATGCATAGAACAAGTACTTTCATAAGTAGCAGTTGTTTTAACATGACTGTTTAACCAGCCTTTTATTTCAGCAGGTGTAATTTAATTTCTTGAAATTAAAATTTTTTTCTTCTTTTCCTTTTTTCTGCCCCTCCTCCCTTTATGACTGGTTAGTTCTTACTAGCCCACAGTCTTTGTAGTTACTACATTAGATTGCACATTTTTTTGGTGATCTTTAGGAATTAAAACATACTACAAAGTAAATTTGTAAAGTACAAAGAAACATGTATATTAGGCATTATTACATTGGAAAGTTAGAGTGATGAAATAGGTTTTGTTATCTGGATAACGATAAGAAATGTTAGGCATTGTCAACTTTAGCATTATCCCACTTTAGGCAGAATTGAAAAGTCAAAAATAGCAGTATTATACAGATTATAATTTTACATGTTAATTTAGCTTCCACTTGACATGAACAGTTAGATAATTTGTTTTCCTCCCTAATAAATTAATTGAGAAAAACAATTGTTGAATACCTACTGTATGAAAGCTACTACTGTATGTTAGAACAAGTTTGTATTAAAGAATAAGGCATAATCCCCACTCTGTTTAGAGATCTGCTTTGGTAAGTTATTTAATCTTTTGTGATTTTAATAAACAGTAAACAATCTTTTATCTGTAACTCAGATTCCCAAATAATTGCAGGGGAATAGTGCTAGAAAAAAAATGCAGTGCTGTTCAGACTTTGAGAGATTTTATAGGGCCTTGAATGTTTTAGAACTGTGATTAAAATGCTGCATCATTCTCCTGAAGAAAAACGCTTAAACATGTATGTGTACACACACACACACACGCACACACACACATATAGCTATGTAAGTAAGGTAATATGAACAATGACATATAACTTGAAAGTGGCCCATTTATTGAGCTTTATGTTCATTTTTCTTTAATTGCCATCTAGTAAGAAAAGATGCCAAGTTAGTATTTTAGATGATGAAATGCAAGGCACGTCTTTTCCCCCAAGAAAATAAAGTTTTTGCTGGTAGTTTTACTCTTATATTCACATCTATTCTGGGATTTATACTAGTGTATTCTTTCTATTTTTAGACTGTTGCCAGGCAGATTTAAAATTTCTCCTTTTATGGTTGCCCAGTTTCTAGCTTTCTGACTGGTTGCATGAACCTGCTTTCTTTAGCCAACCACAGTGACTATGCAAACTGTATTTCAGTTTCTGTTGCTATGAGAGAACTGATAAGATGGCTGCAGGGGGCTCCCTTTGGGGTATGTTCATTATTGTAGAGAAGATTGTCATCATTATGTAGTAATAAACAAAAGTAGATTTCTTTTTCTTTTTTTTAAAGTAGCTTTCTTTCAAAATGATATTTTTTGAGATAGGAAATCAAACTAAACAAATTTTATAAGGCTTGAAAAATGACTCTCATGTCAGATTTGATTAATTTTAATGGTGCTATGTATTGCACTTTTTCAGAGGCAGCAATTTGTGTAAGTGGGTATATATTGTTACTTTTTGTTAGTAAATAAGCATCCCGAGTCCCCGAAGAAAGGTTGTCCTCTGTATGTACACCTGTGTATATGAACCTATCAGCATGTTAGTTTACAATTCTGTCAAAAATATTGTAGATTACTATCTTTGCTTCCTAAAAGGGTAATTTAATTTTTAATTTAAGAATTATTTTAGATACTACATATATGTATATAGTTCATCATTCTTTTAGCCAGTATTTACTAAGTATATACTATGTGCCAGACATTGTATACTCATTAATATTGTGTCAGAGGATTTTATTTTTTTATTCTTTTGTTAAATTACCTTTGAAGCACATCATAATGATACCAGCATATTTTAAAATGTTTTCTAACAAAGCAGTGGGCACTTGAGATGTTTTAATCTTATACTAGATGCATGATGAGATGTGCCAGAGTGATTTGTTAAGAAATACATAAATATAGGTAGTAAAGTCCATTTTGATAATATTTCTAAAAGGGTACATTTGAAGTATTGACAAATACAGTAAATGGTGGTAAGATCGTCATTTTGAATAAAGACAGTATTAATAAAGTGTGACAAAGCCGATGTAACTTCAGAAAGTTCAGTAAGTATACCTCATTTTAAAACAAATTCATCAGTATTAATTACATATAAGATTTTTTGGTTATAGTGCCAGTTAATAATACAAGCATTGCCTCTGTTTTACTTAAGACTTTCGAGTCCTTTTGGTAATTTTCCATGTGTAGAAGATTTTGTTAATGTACTTACATGGAGTGTTTATCTGCATGATGCTCAGTATTGTTTTCTTTCTTCTTGATGATAAATTTTTTTTAATCCTTTATGAGTATCTCATGCCCATTATTATCATCCTGTGAGATAAGCATACTAAAGAATTGTTCCATTTAGGACAAAGGAAAAGAATAATAGGCTTATTTAAGGTTAGCACGTAGGAGAATATGGATGTTGTTATTTTATGTACATTGCCTTTCATCGCTGTTATGATTATAGATAAACTTAGAAATGTAAACTCCCTAAAGTATAACTGAACATTCAGTTCTTTTGGTATAGTTGTTTTGTCTATGTTGAAAGCGTGACCCAGTAATAGGGGGCTGTTAGGTAAAACAAAAACAAAAACAAAAAATTAAGTATAGTTCTGCTATATATTTTTTCAAAGGACAGGTTTGAGATGTAATTCATGTACAATTCACCTGTATAAAGTGTACAGCTCAGTGGTTTTAAAAATATTTATAGAGTTTGTAACCATTACCACAATTAGTTTTAGAACATTTTTATTGTCCCCAAAAGAAGCCTTGTACCCACCTTTAGCAGCCATTTTTCATTTTCTCTCCAATCCCCCAACCCTAGACAACCAATAATGTGCTTTCTGTCGTTACAGATTTGCCTGTTCTGGACATTTCATGTAAATGGAATCATTCAATAATGTAGCCGTTTCTGACAGACTTCTTTTACTCAGCATGTTTTCAAGATTCATTCATAGTGTAACATTGATATCAGTACTTCATTTCTTTTTTAATAGCCAAATAATATTCCATTGTATGGATATACCACATTTTATTTATCTATCAGTTAGTAGATATTTGAGTTATTTTGGCTATTATGAATAGTTACTTCTTGGCTATTATGAATAGCATTTCTATGAACATTTGTGTATAGGTTCGTGCATGGACATATGTTTTTATTTCTTTTGGGTATATAGCTAGGAGTGGAATTGCTAGATCTTATGGAAACTCAATGTTTTAATATGTTCAAGAACTGCCAGACTGTTTTGGAAATCAGCTGCTTCATTTTACAGTTCCATCAGCATTGTATGAGGCTTCCAATTTCTCTACATCTTGGCTAACACTTGTGATTTTCTTTCTTTTTGATTATCCATTCTGATATGTGTAACATGTTATTTCATTGTGACTTTGATTTGCATTTCTCTGATGACTAATGAAATTGCACCTCTTTTCATGTTTATTGTTTATTGGTGTGTCTTTGGAGAAATATCAAGTCCTTTGCTTTTTGTTAAATTGGGTTGTTTTTTATTATTGAGTTGTAACTTTTTTTTTTGTATGTTCTAGTAGATACAAGTATCTTATCAGGTACATTATTGGCAGACATTTCCTCCCATTGGGTGAGTTGAGTTGTTGGTTCACTTTCTTGATGTGTCCTCTGCAGCATAAAAGTTTTTGCATTTTGATGAAGTCCAGTCCAGTTAATCTGTTTTATTTTCTTTCATTGCTTGTTTTTTTTGGGTCATATATAAGAAACCATTGCCTATTCTAAGATTTTATAGATTTATATCTAAGTTTTCTTTTAAGATTTAAAACTTTTAGCTCTTAAATTTAAGTCTGACTCTTGATTTTGGCCCAGGTCATGGTCTCACAGAGAGCGTCTCATTGGGCTCTGCACTGACAATGCGGAACCTGCTTGGAATTCTCTCCCTCCCTTTCTGCCCCTCCCCTGCTCTCTTGTGTGTGCATGCTCACTCTCTCTCTCTCTCAAAATAAATAAATACCATTAAAAAATTTTTTTAATTTAGGTCTTTGAGCCATTTGGAGTTAAATTTTTTTATATATGGCATGAGAATAGGGGCTCCAAATTCATTCTTTTGCATGTGGCTATCGAGTATCCCCATACTATTTGTTGAAAATACTGTTCTTTCCTCATTGAATGGTCTTGGCACCCTTGTCAAAAATCAGTTGACCATAAATGTGAAGATTTATTTCTTGACTTGGAGTTCTATTCCATTGATTTATATGTCTGTCCTTTTTGCTAGTAGTACTACACTGATAGTATTACTGTAGCTTGTACTAAGCTTTGAAAATATCAAGAGTGAGTTTTTCTATGTTGTTTTTCTTTTTCAAGATTGTTTTGGCTATTTTGGGTCCCTTGCATTTCTATATGAATTTTTGGATTACCTTGTCAGTTTCTGCAAAGAAGATGGGTAGGATTTTGATAGGGATTACGATGAATCAGATCAGTTTTGAATGTTGACATTTTATTTTATTTTATTTTATTTTATTTTATTTATTTATTTATTTTTTCAACGTTTATTTATTTTTGGGACAGAGAGAGACAGAGCATGAACGGGGGAGGGGCAGAGAGAGAGGGAGACACAGAATCGGAAACAGGCTCCAGGCTCTGAGCCCTCAGCCCAGAGCCCGACGCGGGGCTCGAACTCACGGACCGCAAGATCGTGACCTGGCTGAAGTCGGACGCTTAACCGACTGCGCCACCCAGGCGCCCCGAATGTTGACATTTTAATATTAAGTCTTTAATTCAGGAATATACGTTGTCTTAGTGTTTATTTAGATCTTTAATTTCCTCTACAATGTTTTATAGTTTTTCAGAGAATAAAGTTTTGTACTTCTTTTTGTTAAATTTGTTATTTTTGATGCTATTATAAATTGAATTGTTTTTTAAATTTTACTTTCGAAATGTTCATTGCAACGGTATAGAAATACAATAGATTTTATATATTGATCTTGTGTCTTGCGACCTTCTAAACTCATTTGCCAATTCTAATAATTTTTTAGTGGATTCCTTACATTTTTCCGTATATAAGATTGTGTCATTGCAAATAGAGATAGCTTTACTTTGTTCTTTTCAAGTTGGATAAACTTTATTTCATTTTCTTGCTTACTTGCCCAGGCCAGAACCTCTACTTATTGCTGAATACATTTTGTCTGTTCCTGATCTTAGGGCAAAAGCTGTCTTTCATTGTTGAGTAGGTGTTAGTTGTGGGTTTTTCCTAAATTCCCCTTAGAAGGTTGAGGAAATTCCCTTATTGTTTGTAGAGTGAATTCTATCATTTGCTAAGATGGCTTGTAGATAAGTTACTTTTAAAAGATAATTAAATATTTAGTTCTGTGCTGATAATACTGTTGTAGCTAATATAAGAACCAGTCTGTAGGTTGGTAAAATTAAGAGTCTACTATCAGATTGCATTTACTGTGTGGTTAGGCTTTAGGAATTATATTAAATGACTTCTTCATTTTCAAACAGATAGAGAAGAAGATTGTGGCAAACATCATGTATAGTTTACTCTTGAACAATGTGGTGCTAATCCCTAATGTAGTCAAAAATCTGCATGTAACTTTTAACTCTCCCAAAACTTAAGTACTAATAGTCTACTGTTGACTGGAAGCCTTTCTGCTAGCATGCAATTGGCACATTTTGTATGTTACATGTATCATGTACTGTATTCTTACAGTAAAGTAAGCTAGAGAAAAGGAAATAGTAGAAAATTATAAGGAAAAGAAAATAAATTTACAGTACTGTACCTTAAAACTTTTTGCCTATGAGTGGACCCATGCAGTTCAAATCTGTGTTATTCAAGGGTCACCTGTCGTTTATTTATTACTTAACATTTTGATACAATAGAGCAGCCCATGGTAGCAAAATTTAAAGGATGAAATGTATAAGAAGGGCATCTGTGCCAATGAAAACAACTTGGTACTGAATTGGGTATCTGGTTGACCTTGCCAAGCTAAAATTCCTACTGTGTAAAGGAACGTGTGATAGCAGCATGGTTATTAATGTATTCATTTAGATCATATATTAAGGTGAATGTCATATAAGTTGTCAAATAAATGAGAAAAGAATATGACTTGGTGTAGTGTCTGACATATAATTGTCCCTTGATAAGTGTCAGTTTCTTTTTCTCTCTTTAAATTGTTTTGTTAACAAAAGGGGAATTTATAATATAGAAAAAGTAGTATAAGGCATGCCTAAAAATAATAAAAATGAAACTCAAGATTATGCTTATCTTTGTGCTAAGGAGTTGGGGATGGGGAAGGAGGAGCATGCTATCTGGTAGTCATACAAAGGGCTTTGTTTTCTATTTCTAGTTGTTTTATTTCTTATCTGGATGGTGGGTACACACATGGTCATTATCTCAGAATTTATGTCTTACTGCATGTTCACAGTATTTTATAATGAACACTGAATTATAAACGCAATCAGTATTGCTAGACATTTGTAAAATAATATAAAATTTGAGTTAGAATGGAACTTAGCAAGCATCTGGTCTGATCTTTGTTTTCACAGTTGAGCAACCTGAAATCTAGAGAGTTAGGGTGATTTATCCTATGTTGATTGTTCTGCTAATGTTAGAACAAACATTGAGGAGACCCAGTTTTTTTAGTTTAGAAATCCTGGGTAGGCCAAACTTTTTATAATTATGCATATATTCTTTAAGTTTATTTATTTATTTTGAGAGAGAGAGAGAGAGAGAGAGAGAGTACACACACACACACACACACACACAAGCAGGGGAGGGGCAGAGAGAAGGAGAGACAGAATCCCAAGCAGGCTCCATGCCGTCAGTGCAGAACCCTATGCAGGGCTTGAACTCATGAGCTGTGAGATCATGACCTGAGCCAATATCAAGAGTCAGATGCTTTACCAATTGCGCCACCAGGCACCTCTATAATTATGTATTTTTAAACTGATAAGAACAGATGCTACACTTGATCTTAGCCAAAAGGCTGAGAAGTGATTATAAATACGTATTTTTAAAGTGTGGTAGATTATATAATATTTCACCATTATTCTTTCTTCTTGTAAGCTTCTTGTTAGAAGATGATATATATCTATGCCTTTTGTCACGTGACATGAAGTATTTCCCAGTGGTTGCTTTTTACTTCTCCACGCCTTTAATGTGTAACTTGGCTTTAAGCAATAGACTGTGAGTGAGAGTGATGTGTACTATGTCTAAGAAATAGCTTTAAGACCCTGGTGTATTGTATTGTTCTGTCATCGTAGTCTTTTCCCTTTGCCACAAGACCTAGATTTGGGGTGGGGGTGCCACTCCTTCAGCCTATGACCTAGAAAGATGAAGAATGTTATTAGCCAATAAGATTTTAGGGGTGGAAGTATTGTTGCAGTATTATTTAGTGAAAGGTGGCTGATACAGAAAGTAAGCTTTTCACTCTTTCTTCTTAGGTTTGGTCAATAAGAAAAGTTAGAGCTGTTTCCTGACATTTGAAGAATTTACGTTTTTCACCTTCTCATAAATCATCCTGGGTGTTTTAGTTCACCCAGCAAACTATGAAAAATACATTTGGACAACTGGTTTAAATTCCTGAAGAAATTATTACATGGACTTATGTAACTTTACTCATTATCTGCATAGGTGGTAGAATTTGGTGAGTAGACAAGCTAGTAAATAGGGCCCTGGGGGATAGGATAACTGGCTAATTTCCTAAGGGAGTGTAACTTGATAAGTGTATTTTAATTTTTTTTTTCAACGTTTATTTATTTTTGGGACAGAGAGAGACAGAGCATGAACGGGGGAGGGGCTTGATAAGTGTATTTTAAAATTGCATTTGTTAGATCAGGTCAGTCAGTTTTAATTTGCCTATATAACAGAATGATCCCAAAAATACACTTGGAAAAGTGATTTTAGGGTATCTTGCATTTTTTTTCATGTAGACTACCCTAGAATTTCTGAAAACATAGCAGTGAATGCAACAAGTTAGTGACCAGTCTGGTTTTGATGTGACCAAAATTTCAAGAACATGATTTGATCCTACTTTTCCCAAAGAATTGTTGGTAAACCAAACTCCCTGTTTCCTTTGTTGTTGATTATTTTTTAAAAATTTAATTTCGGATATTTCATTCTACCTTTTGATACTCCAGCTAATATCAGTAGGTTGATGACAGGCAGAAGGGATTCTTTGTTGAGGTGTCAAATATTGTGATCACTTGATACTTTACTGAACGAGTATTAGATAACAGATTTCAGCAACTAATATTTTTTTAAAGATAGTAGGATAGCTATTGAATGTGTTTTATGAAATTAAGAGAAGAACGACAGCATAGAACTGAAAAATTGTGAACTATGGGAGATTCTGGATCTTCAAGTAAATATTGCCAGTGCTTTGTGAGTGACTGGGAGAGAGAGCCTACAGAAAGCAAGAGAATATGGAAGTGTGATGATGTGGGATTTTAAACAGAAGTAGTGAAAGTAGTTCTACTGAAGTTTTAGAAAAATAATTAACAGAAATGAAAAGATATCCATTATTTAAGATAAAAATGTAGGGGTGTCTGGGTGGCTCAGTTGGTTAAGCATCCGACTTTGGCTCAGGTCATGATCTCCTGGTTCATGGGTTTGAGCCCCATGTCAGGCTCTGTGCTGATGGCTCAGAGTCTGGAGCCTGTTTCCGATTCTGTGTCTCCCTCTCTCTCTGCCCCTCCCTCACTCGCATTCTGTCTCTCTGTCTCAAAAATAAAATAAAATGCAAAAAACAAAAAAATTTATAAAAAAAAGCTAAAAATTTAGAAAGTTCTTTATACTAAATTTGTACAGATAAATATTAAAGTGGATGAACCATTGCATTATCAGTTTTACCAGTCTCATTAATGGACAGTAAACAGTAAAGCAGATTTACACATTTATTGTGTAACACCCTGAATATTCTTTATGATTTTATTTTCAGGACTCTTGCGGAATTCTCAACTAAATTTGGGAGTGTGAAATAAAATCATGCACTTCTCAGTTGAGAGTGGGTTCTCAGGGAATCAAGTGGCAGAATTGTGTTTCTAAAGAGGCTAGGAATCATGAGCATAAAGTGATTATGTAAGAATAAGCCATTATTAGTCCTGTTGGCCAATATTTATTTAGTCCATTTAATGAAAACTCAAATTTGAATAAAATTGTTCCCAGCATCTCAGTATTCAGATTAATGTTATAGTAACATCAGTTAACAGCATGAATGCACTTGGAGTGTTACGTCAAAGATAGAAATGTCAAGTCTGCTTAAATGGCTTTGCTTCACATTTTACAAGTTACTGCTAAGTTTTATTTTAAGTACACTTCATCAGGTATCCATAACTTTGAATTAGGATAATGTTTGTGTATGTATGCATATGTTTTGATTTAACAATCCAGGTATTCCTATTGTTTTGTTAACTGTTCTTGGAAAGCAGTAGTACAGGCCCTTGTTTATTCATCAGAAAAACCCTACAGGAGACCTCTTATTCAAACAATAAACCTGGGAGTATATTATGAGTATATTTCAGTTTCATCGAATATGTTTCACTATAATCGTTCACCTTTATTTTCACAGCCTTTGGATTCTTGGTAGAGTACTTGCCCTCATCTGCTTCCCTTGTTGCTGGGCAAGGTTTGTGATACTGATGTCTGATTGGTTTTAGACAACTATGGCTTTGAGCCAATCAGGCAGTGAATTTCGGTTCTCTCACACAAGGAAGCACTGAAGCAGCTGCTGATTTATTTTTTTCTATGGGGAGATTATATAAACTAAGAGTATGGCTGCAGCAAGCTCCCTCTTGGGTATGTTTGAAAAATTACAAGGTTCATCTGGAACTGAAGGAGAAAAAAAAATGAGGTTTATTTTTAAAACTTGTTTACTAAGAAAATCTGATAAGTGGTTAATTTGAGAAAAAAATATATTCAGATGACAGATTACCTATTTTTATTTTATAATTTTATGTTTAAAGGACTGCAGAATGATATAGTATACGAAAAATTCCCCTTCAATTTACATGAATATTTACTGTTGTAATCCACACATTTGCTTTATTGCTTCAAAAGGGGAGAGCTCAAAAAAAAAAAAACCAAAACAAAACAAAAGGGGAGAGCTCATAACATGCTGTGAAAGGCAGTTAAGGAGAAAAAGATGTAGTAGTTGTACTTACAACACTTAATATAGGTTGTCAGGAGTCAGACATTTTAATTTCATTAGGTGAATCAAACTGAGTCAGTTCAGTGCAGTAGACAACAAAGCACTTGATGATGCTATCTGTAGTAAACCTTTGGGTCCAAAATACTATTAATTTTTGGAGTCAGATCTATAACAATAGTGATAGGTAGGTATGAAAATAATCTTGTCATTTGGATTTAAGGTTCTGCTGAATTTTTAGTTGTAAATGCTTTATAAATATTAAGGATTGTGGATTGTTTTAAAAAATAAATTTACATTTGAATTTTACAGATTCTTACTTATGGGGAGAGAAGTATATTCTTGTTATGTATGGACCATGTTTGACTCATTCTCCAGTAAGGGAATTGATTTATATTTCTGGAAACATTCAGGGGTATTTAAAGGAAGATAAATTAAAATAGCATGAAAGGTGTATATTTTTATTTATTTATGTTATATATTTAATATGTATTGTATAGATTTAGATTTTATATGCATTTATGTTCTAGATTACTTATATTAGATAAAGAACCTCACTAACATATTTCGGATCCAGGTTTTAACTATGTTTCCCTGACCTTATTGTCTGTCTCCTGTTGCTGGGCAGGAATCAGAATGCTGGCTACTGATTGGCTGAGTTTGTGAGCAGCTCTTGAACAGCCACTTAAATTCTTGAGCTTTTTGAGCAGGCAGATTGTAGGCTAAGACATTACAGCTTTTGGTAATACTTCCCTTTGTTGTTTCATAGCTATGATCTCTTTGCTAGAAAAAAGGGTAAAAGTTGTAGGTAGAGGGGGGGACGAAGCAGAGAAGAGAATAACGTTTTCACTTAAAAAAATAAGAGGCTTATTGGCCTTTCCTTAAAAATAATTTACCCAAAATTTGAAAAAAATTCCAAGCTATAGATACTTATTTGCAGGTAACATACCCTCTTGGTTATTTAATTATTAATTCCTCTGGTAAAGGTGAAGCCCTTTTTAATGCATTAGAAAAAGATTTTATTAATGACAGTATTTTCCTGTCTGAATATAAAGAATAGAGACCTAAAAACAGTTTTTGACTCTCTTCTTCATGAAAAAACTATTTTCTAGAGAAAGTTCATGTTTTACACATTTACTTCTAGATATGGCAGGCATTTTCTACTGTAAAATATAAATGATTTTTCCTGTGAAAATGAATTACAGGCATATGAAAGCTTCATGATTCTAGTGTTGCAATCTAAAAAAAGTAGTTTTTCTTTTGTAGAATAGTTTTGTGAATGGCATTTCAATTCCAGATGACGGTATTTAAACTGATCCTTAGAAATGTATTCTTCCGGTAGTACAGCCATGGAGACTTGTTTGCAGGTAACACACTCTTTTCAAATGTGTATCTTTCTTAAATATACTTTGCTTATGCAAAATACGTTTTTAAAAAGTTATTGCTGATTGGTTTACACAGATATGGTTGAACTAGTTTGAACTGGTTCATGCTACTTCCTTATGCTTTGTCTATTTTTCGTTATACTTAGAACCCATAAAATATCTGGTAAATGGCTGTAGTGTGCTCCCTTGTGGGTATAGATGGTAGTTATTTTGTGATTCTTTGTACAGTACTATATTATTACTGAATTGAATGACAACTTAATTGGTAAAAAGCCAGCTTGCATGGAGTGTACTTATTTTTATTAAATGTTATTTGGTGGTGGCAATTTAAATGTAATGTTTGCATGTTGGATTTCTCACCTATATACAAAATAACAGAAGTATTTGAGAAATTTGTCTCAGATTCTCTAGTTTATGCCTAAAAACACTGTGTATATACATAGACAATTACTAAGTTCTTAATGTATGGAATCTCATTTAATCATGACTACAACCTCTGTGGCAGGTACTGATAATGATACGCCCTTTTTAAGATTGCTGAAACCAATGTTAGGAAACTCACCCTGTGTCACATAGTAATAAGCACATGGGAGAGCTGGAATTCAAATCCATGTTTTCTGTCTGCAGAATTCATGTTCTTAGTGGGGTTACTGAAAATTATGAAAATACACATTTTTTTTAGAGGAATGCTTGCTTTTAATGCAACTCACAATAACTGTCAGGTATCCATGTAACAGCTGACAAATGTGAATATTATGAGGTCAGAGTCCAAAAGAATTGCAGCTCAGGTCTAAAAATATTTAAAAAGTAACCATACTCCTTAGGTTATAAATTTAATTATTTTCTGTCTTTGAAGTCAGCAAGAAAAAGTGATTACAAAATTTGCATTGTATCTTCTTTGCAGAAAAATTTCCAGTTGGTATGAGTTTGGAATGTATAGTGGGTGGCGAAAAAACTTGAAGTTTTAATGTTAGACTGTAATGAATAACCCTTAAAATAGTGTCTATGATAATTTTGCAGTAAAGCTTCTGTTCAATTGAAAGGTAATTTTCCTGAATAGTTTTACTGAGTTCCATAATTAAAAGTCTAGGAAGACTAGGAAATACATTTTAAGTAATTGGCTTAAAGTGAACAAATGAATGCAGAACGTACCACAATCTAGAAGTACTGTAATAAAAGTGGTAGGTTTTCAAGCTGTATTGACCTCTGGCAGAGAGGCTAAGCCATTGTTTTATGCCTTTCAGCCAGAAGAACTATAGAACACCAGAATCAGACCTGTAATTGAACAACTTGGATTTATTACTTGTTGCAGTGAGGGAGAATGCTCATCCTTGGGGAAATTGTGAGGCACATCGGTAAGGGATATTAGAAAAAAACCTAGTATAGGATTTGGGTTTAGTGTAGTAGAGATTGGGTTATTTGGGGGCGAGTTTGAGGAAATAGAGCCTTACTCTGGATTGGGTGCTGTCAAAAAGTGGAGGCAATTTGGGGCGCCTGAGTGGCTCAGTTAAGCGTCTGACTTCGGCTCAGGTCATGATCTTGCAGTCTGAGGGTTCAAGCCCCGCTCCCGGCTGTGTGCTGACAGCTCAGAGCCTGGAGCCTGCTTTGGATTCTGTGTCTCCCACTCTCTGACCCTCCCCTGCTCATGCTCTCTGTCTCTCCCTCTCTCTCAAAAATAAATAAACATTAAAAAAAGTTAAAAAAAAAAGTGGGGGCAATTCTATGCTTGGTTATCTCAATAAATCTCTGTAGGGAGGACAGACTACAGTTAGGATAAAGATGTAATTAAAAAAAATTAGGCATCACTCATTTAGAGGGAGAGGTTTGATATTTCATGGGTTGCACAGTGTTGATAAAAAAAAAATTAGGCATCACTCTCAGAGAGGGAGAGGTTTGATATTTCATGGGTTGCACAGTGACCTTGTCTAATTTGGGTGATTTTATGTACAGAAGGAGAACAACATGGCTTAGCTGTAAGCATCAAGTCAATTTATAATAATGAGATCTAGTTGTAAGTGTCAGGTAAGTTCCCAGATGTCAGAGGCTGCTTTTTTCTCCCTCTCCAGCTAAAGCAAGTGTATCTTACCATCATTCCTACAGGTAATGGTGATGATAAATGAGTATACAATATGAAAACAATATTCTTGCTTCCTGTATATCTTAGTCCTTAAAAGACTTCTGTTTTATTCCGTTAGAAACTGGTTACATTGTTTTCTCCAGGACCGAGTCCTTGCACTCTTTCTTGCTTGCCTTACTGCACTGGCTAGATGTTAACATACAAATGGTATTAGAGAACATCCTTGTTTTGGTTCTGATCTTATTTCACCGTTACTTATGATATCTGTAGGGTTTTTTTTTTTTGTAGATAACTTTTATTATATTTGTTTTCTTCCAAGTTTTTTGAGAATTTTAATTTTTTTTATTAAAAAATTTTTTTTTAACATTTATTTATTTTTGAGACAGAGAGAGACAGAGCATGAACGGGGGAGGGGCAGAGAGAGAGGGAGACACAGAATCGGAAGCAGGATCCAGGCTCTGAGCCATCAGCCCAGAGCCTGACGCGGGGCTTGAACTCACGGACTGTGAGATCGTGACCTGAGCTGAAGTCGGATGCTCAACCAACTGAGCCACTGAGAATTTTAATTTTGAGTCAGTGTTGAATTTTGTCAAATGAATGGTCTGTGTCTATTATGATCTGGTGTTTATTTTCACTCTCTATTCTGTTTTTGCAGTGAATCACATTCCTTGAAGTTTCTTTTTTCCCCCTTTTGTTAAATAGGGAATTTATAGTCTCATAGTTCTGAGGCTAGAAGTCTGAAATCAAGGTGATCCAGGGCCCTGCAGGAACTAGGAATTAAAGAAGGATCTATTCCAGACCTCTCTCCTACCTGTGATTTGTGACAGCTTAACTCCAATTTTTACATGGCTCTCTGTGTGTGTATCTGTATCAAAAATTTCCCCTTTTTATAAGGATACCAATCATTAGGGCCCACCTAATGACCTTATTTTAACTTGATTACCTCTGAAAAAGTATCTAAATAAGGTCACATTCTGAGGTATTGGGGCTTAGGGTTCTAATTTTTTTATCAAATGGACACCTTGGTTGGGCCTGAATAAAGCCATAATGCTTCATGACTCATAATCTACATTGCTTGATGTTTTTTTTAGTATGAGACCAACTTTGTATTTTTTTAAGGAGTTTCACATAGTCATATTACTTTTTAAAGAAACTTCTAACTACTTTTAGAGAAACTCACATGTGAAATAATAAGTCACAGTGGAAATTAGAGAATATTTTAACAGAGCAACAATGAAAATATGACACATCAAAATATGAGATGCAGCTAAAGCAACGTTAAAAGGGAAATTTATAGCTTTATGTGTATTACAAAAGAGGAAAGATAGAAAATTAACAATTAATGTTTAACATGATGTGGAACTGCCAGACTGTTTTCCAAAGCAGCTATACCATTTTATAATCCCACCAGCATTGTGTGAGGGTTTCAGTTCGTTTGCTTCTTACCTATACTTGTTATTCTCTTTGATCATAGCCATCCTGCTATGTGTGAAGTGTTATGTCATTGAAGTTTGATTTACATTTCTCTGATGACTAATAACATTGAGCATCTTTTCATTTTTAGTGCTTATTGGCAGTTCGTCTATTGGCAATTTGTATGTCTTTAATTAATTAATTAATTTTTAAAGTTTTAATGTTTATTTAGTTTATTTTTTGAGAGACAGAGAGTGAGTGGGGGTGGGGCAGAGAGAGAGAGGGAGACGCAGAATCAGAAGCAGGCTCCAGGCTCCGAGCTGTCAGCACAGAGCCCGATGCGGGGCTCGAACCCACGGACCGCAAGATCATGACCTGAGGCGCAGTCTGACGCTTAACCCACCAAGCTACCCAGGCGCCTCATCAATTTATATGTCTTTTAGAGAAATGTTTATTCAGTTCCTTTGTCCATTTTTAAGTTGGGTTACTTTTGTTGTTATTCAGTTGTAATAGTATTTAGTATTTTTTAGATGCAAGTCTCTTAGATACATATTTGCAAATATATGATTTATAAATATTTCCTATTGTGTGAGTTGTCTTAGCAAATTTTTGATGATAATCTCTTGTAAATATGTTTATAGTACTGTTAATCTAGATATGCCTGGTTGCAAATGTAATCTTTCCTCCTGTGTTCCTTAGTTCTCTTCTCTTTTTCCTTATCTTTGTACCTCTTTCCCATTCCTCTGCTTTCATTCTCTTACACTTTTCTTTTTCCATCTACTTTTTTACTGCATTTACTTTTTTTATGCTAATGTATCTCCTCCAGACTCTGAATCCATTAGCTTACTAAGAATTAAAACTAGAAACTAGTCACTTTTTTCTTTTATTTTTTTTATTATTATTTTTTAATGGTATGAATGGTCGTTATTGTTTGCAATGGAAAGTGGAAGAGGAGGGAACATGACAGTTCCAGCTCCAGGGGTGGCTCCAAAGACCTACTCTTTTGCTGTCCCCCCAAAAAAGCAAGTCATTTTTTTTCCTAATGCTTCTTAATAATTGATCTTCTATGGACTGTACCTGTCATCAATTTTATATTACATAAATCCAATTAATACGAAAATTAACACAGCAGGGATTATTATGCTTTGTATATCATTATTTCAAAATTACATGAAAGGCTGCTTGCAAGATCAATTTGCAATTTGTCTTATGATTAGGTGGCTTCTGTTTTCATTATTAAACTTTCTTTCTTTCTCTTTTTAAAGATTCAAAATGGATAGTATAGAAGAACCTCAGAAAAAAGTCTTCAAGGCTCGAAAAACAATGAGAGTGAGTGATCGTCAGCAGCTTGAAGCAGTGTACAAGGTCAAAGAGGAACTGTTGAAAGCTGATGTCAAGCTATTAAATGGCAACCATGAAAATGGAGATTTGGACCCAACTTCACCTTTGGAAAATATGGATTATATTATTGACAAGGAGGAGGTGAATGGCATTGAAGAGCTTTGTTTTGACCCTGAAAAAAGTAAATCAGAATGGAAAGAAACCTCCTGTACTTTAAATGTTAATGTAAAAAACAAGCAGGATGATGACTTAAAGCATGAACCTTTGTCTCCTAATAATACAGCTCCTGAACTAGTCTGTAAACTGACTGCTGAACCGTCTTCTGATGAGCCAGCCTCTGGTGATCTGGCTATGGGAGATCCAGCTGCTGGAGATTCAGCCCCTGAAGATCTGGCCTCTGAAGTACTAACCTCTGGTGATCCTGCCTGTGGCGATCCCACTTCTGGTGATCCCACCTCTGGTGATCTCACCTCTGGCGATCCCACCTCTGGTGGAATAGTCTCTGGTGAAACAGTCTCCAGTGAACCATTCTCTGGTGACTTGGTCTCTGGTGAATCAGTCCCTGGTGAATCAGTCTCTGCTGAGCCAGTGTCTAGTGATCCGGCCTCTGATGATTCAGCCTCTGGTGATCTGTCCTCCGAAGCCCTGGCCTCTGATGATCCAGCCTCTAGTGATCCGGCTTCTGGTGATCCAGCCTCTGGTGATCCAGCTTCTGGTGATCTGCCCTCTGACGAACCCACTTCTGATGAACTGACTTCTGAATCAGCCTTTGATCCTACCTTTGAACCAAGTTCTGTACCAGTTTGTGAATCTGTTCCTGAAACTGACATTACAGAGCCTAGTAGCAATAAAGGTGGTGATTTTCTTGAGAAAAATAGTGATGATGAAAAGTTAGACCAAATTTTCTCATTTGACGAGAAAAATAAAGCTGATAGTAATGTTGATGGCGATGAACAAACTCTAGAAACAGATGATACAGTTATTTGTTCAGATCTACCTCCTGAAAATGAAAAGAAAGTAAAGGAAGATACTGTCACAGAACCTGCTCTTGGAGAGGAGGCTATATCTAGCAGTATGGAAATTGACCAAAGTGAAAAGAATGAAAATGAAAATTCTGCAGACCTTTCAGAAACCATTAGTGAAAATGTTACAAAAGATGAGAAAAATGAGATTATCTTGGAAAACACAGATTCTATGGAGACAGATGAAATTATTCCTATTTTGGAAAAGCTTGCACCTGCCGAGGATGAACTTACTTGCTTTTCTAAAACTTCTCTTCTTCCAATTGATGAGACAAATCCAGATTTGGAAGAGAAGATGGAAGGTTCTTTTGGTTCCCCATCCAAACAAGAAAGTAGTGAGAGTTTGCCAAAAGAAGCCTTTTTGGTCCTTTCTGATGAGGAGGATATTTCTGGTGAAAAAGAGGAGTCTGAAGTTGTACCACAAAATGAAACATGCTCTCCAGGTTAGCATATTACTTAAGTTTTATAAAGATTTTTTTTTTTCAACGTTTATTTATTTTTGGGACAGAGAGAGACAGAGCATGAACGGGGGAGGGGCAGAGAGAGAGGGAGACACAGAATCGGAAACTGGCTCCAGGCTCTGAGCCATCAGCCCAGAGCCCGACGCGGGGCTCGAACTCCCGGACCGCGAGATCGTGACCTGGCTGAAGTCGGACACCTAACCGACTGCGCCACCCAGGCGCCCCAAGTTTTATAAAGATTTTGATTAGGTTTGATAAACTGCTTAATAAAGCAGTTTTACAAAGTTAAAAATTTTTTTTAGTTGCTGAGAAAGTTGAGAACGATGGTGACTGGAATGATCTCTTAACTTCATAGATTCTTAACAGAATTTAGATTTACAAAGTATCTACTCTGAGAGCAATATTATGTGAAGTGACAAGAAGGGAGGTAAAATAATGGGAAAATATGGCTCTTGCCCTTAAGGGGCCTATTGTCTAGGAATAAAGAGATGAGATGGACCAATATAATACTGTGAGATAACAGTTTTAAGTCAGTGCATAATTGATCAAAGTCCTAACAATTGGTTTTCCTATCACTTAGCAACCAAGTAACTTAGAGTGGATTAATTTGTTTGCTTCGAGTATAACAAATCACCTTTTACAATTAATTTTCCCATTTTTAGTATTCTTTGTCTGAAAAACAACACCACCATTGCTAAAATCCAGAAACCTTGAAGCCTGATAATCTATTTGATAAAGGCTTCATCCGTTTGCTTTCTGAGCCCTCTTGATTCTACCAACTTACTCTCTTCCTCTGCATCTTCTGAATGATCTCTCTGTAACTTAAGTCTTTTATTTGATTTTGTTCTTCTCTTTCATTGGGTCCCTGTTACTTTTAGGTTAATTCCAAACCCTTTATATGAAAGTATATAAGCTTCATAATTTGTTCAAAAGCCTATCTTTCCATCTCTTTTATTATTCCTAGAGAAAAAGGAAAGAATGAGAAAAATCCTATTTTTGCTTTCATGGTCAAACTCAAATATCACTTCCGTTTGAAACTTCTCAGTTCTTTTCAGAGTGGCATGAATACCTTTATGTCCTTCTCTTTGCCTTAGAACTCTGTGAGAGGAGTGACCTTGTAGCATTAAACACAGCATTTGGTTTCTAGTTTGTTCAAAAGAAGAAAAAGAGGCCTAGGAGACTCAGGGGATGTTTTTTTCCCCAATAGATCATACCAATTTTTGGAGGTAGAGATTTTTTTGTTATTAAAAGATGACTTCATTTCCAAAGAGTATTTATTCATTTATTAAAGCTGTCTAGAGAGACAGGCCAAGCTCTTCTTGGTTCTGGGGATTTAAAGATAAAATTTAGTACTTGCCTTTAGGATGCAGACAAGAATTCAATCGCAGGACATTAAATAAAGGCTGTGAATACAGTTAATAATGTTAAATTGGTATTCTGGGAGTTTATAGAAGGGTAACTTTATAAAAACATAAATGTATTCAGCAAAGCACTTTCCTTTCATTGTCTGCATAATATAGGGTTTTAGTGAAGATAATCCCTCTTAATTGCATGTCCATCCTACTTGCTCAGGCCAAAAATCTTGGAGCCATTCTTGTTTTTCTCTGTATTCCATATCCCATCAGTCCATCAGGAAATCCTATTGCCTCTACCTTCAGAATAGATGTAGAATCCAGTCTGTTATCATCCACTACTGTCCCCCTTGCTCTGAGCCACCGTCATCAGGTCAAAATAATGCTCGGGTCAGTGCCCAGTGAATATTTGTGGAGTGAATGAATAATTGGTAATATAAGAGAAGTGTATTATGGAAGACCTTGGTTACAGTGCTAACACATTCTAACAGTACTGTGGAGCCATCGAATGATTTCAAGCAGAGGAGAATGATATGATGAGGTTTACATTTTGGAAAGATAAGTAACCATGTTTAGGGTGACCTTAACTCATTCATTCAGTAAGAACTGTTTATAGAGAGAGTGGTATTAGGGCAAGTCCTTAAACCACCTTTTGGTAGACTATATAAGAAAGTCATAGCAAATTGCATATTATTATTTCATGAGTTTATACATTTTACCTTTATGTCATGACTTGATATTGGGAACCATCCTTCCCACTCAATGCTGTTAAATGCAGGACATGACTATTAAGCCATCCATGTGGTTATTTACTTTTAGACTTTTATCTGATTTTATGCTATTAGCAGAGTAAGTGTAGTGATAGATTTAATTTCTTAGCTGATAAGTAAACTTTTATTTCCTGTCTTCCCTTCCCCAATCCCCCAAGGAAATTTTGTGTATAGTACGTTGAAGTATATTTTCTTCACTGGTCTTCAAACTGTGCTCTGTTCTCTTTACATGGTAGTGAAATCTGTTACGGTAGTTACAGTAGTCCCCTTTTATCAATGGTTTCATTTTGCATGGTTTCAGTTTTTGCAGTTTTAGTTACCCACAGTCAACCATGGTCTGGCAGCAGATGATTCTTCTTCTGACTTACTGTCTTTAGTATTGACTTTCTGGGTCAGGGGTAGTCCAAATCTAGATGGTAATGCCTATGTCATTCACCTCACTTCATCTCATCACATAGGTATTTTATCATTTCACATCATCACAAGAACTGTGTGCAGAACAATAAGATATTTCAAGAGAGACCATATTTATATAATTTATTACTATTATATATAATATATAGCATACTATATATTATATATATAAAATTATATATATATATATATTTCACCTCACTTCCTCTCATCACATGGGTATTTTATCATTTCACATCATCACAAGAACTGTGTACACAACAATAGGATATTTTGAGAGAGACCATTATATATATATATATATATATATATATACACATATATATATGGTTATATACAATATATAATTATATATGTTATATACTATATATTATGTTATATATATAATAGTGTATGCTATTATAATTATTTTTAGTTACTGTTGTTAATCTCTTGTACCTGATTTATAAATTAAATTTTATCATAGGTGTGTATGTGTAGGAAAAAAATGTATAGGGTTCAGTTCTATCCATGGTTTCAGACCCTCACTGGGGGTCTTGGAACATAGCCCCTGCAAATGAGGAGGGACTGTAGCACATGTCATTTTTGTTGCTTTGTACCTTCTGAGGTATTACTTTCATTTTTCAATTCTTGACTAATTTTTAATGTTTTCAGAACAGAGTTATAAATTGAAGTACTGAACTCTGGCTCTTCCCTCTAGCTACTAACGTTTATTTGCTGTACTAACAGGAAAATATAAACCTCTGTCATTTCAGGCACTTCAGCAAATTTGTCTTAAATATAGCAGTTATGATGGCTATGAGCAGCAACAAAAAATAATGAAAGATACCAGAAAGCAAATAGAAAACCATTTTAATTTTACAATAGTAAAAGAAAGACCTAAAAAGTATTGCAGATATACTGAGTAGGCCTGAAGACACTGTCATATTGTTGCACAGTACTGTATGATAACTGATGTTTACCAGATGACTAAAATCATAATCGGTTTATTAAGAAGGCTAGGAAAATAAAAATTTCTCTCTGGAAAAGTTCAGGCAGCAGTAGAGGGTACACATAATAGTTTGTCTTCCATTCACTCTTACGTTATGGACTCTTTTTTCTCTAGCTCCTGTTCCATCTTTTTCCTCTCTTTCAGAGCCGTTCTTCAAGTTACAGTAATAGGCTAACACTATATTTTCCTTTTCCTAATTACTCTTTAGTTGAATTTTGATTTTCATCTTCCAGCATCCCTTCCTAATTGTTATTAGCGAAGTGACATTGATGAACAGGCAATTTATAGAAAAGGAAATACAAATAGCCAATAAACATAAGGATTCTCAACTTCACAAAGCATATCAGCAAAATGTGGCATTATTGATAAAAGTGAAATTTGTTTTTTGAGTGGTATCATAATTTGGAAAATAAAGACTCTATAAACTTTCATCTCAAGCAGTCCAGCTACTCTGTGTCTCTGGAAACTGGGTACTAAGAAATTCAAGAATCACCACCCTCAGTATTAAAATCAGGAGGATTTGGAAAACTATATATAGAAAAATAATGCTTTGTAATGAGTGTGTGATCTATAAGGGAGCAAAACAAATTTTCATTTCATTGAAACTGGAGTTGAAGGATAAGATCTTAAGATATTTCCAATGAGCATAGTAAATGGAGAGTTAATTTTCTAATGCTTTTTATTTTTTTTAAATTTATTTTAAAGTTTATAAATTGGCTTAGTAGGGGCACCTGGCTAGCTCAGTGGGTAGAGCATGTGATTTTTGATCTCAGGGTCATGAGTTCAAGCCCCATGTTGGGCATGGAGCTTACTTAAAAAAATAGTCTTAATAATCTTTATGTGCTCTGTTAACTGTTTTGTTTTGACTATAGTCATGGTTTACAGCTTTATTGTTTTACCTTAGCGTGAAAAAAATATTCTTAAGGGTCTTATTAATAGGTTCATCAATGATCCTTTTTTCACCTAGAAGGTCTTTTCAGTCATTTTAGCCTTGACTTCTGCCATCAGGTTGTTGGGATTTAAACTTTGCTGTTTGGAGAAGAAATGCCATATCAAAATCTTTATATAATGCTATATTTCTTGTGATTACTTATTTAATTTTGGTTGCAGAATATGAGGAAACACCATGCATTATTGAAACCACTGGGGAGCCAGTTGCAGTGATGTAAGGAGGAAAAATAGAAACCCAAACATGTTAGTGAATTGTTCTTCTCCCCCATTTGATGTTTATGTTAATTGAGGAGATATAGATGGATTTACTAAAGACCCTTCTGGTACCTCTGGGATTTTATTTGTGTTAATAATGCAATTGTATAGACATTTTTAGCAGTATTTTTTGGTAGCATTCTTTAGTTATATTTTATTATATGCCTTATGAAAATTTACCTTTTTGTACATTGGGCTTTTCTCATGTATATGATGGCAGAAATAATGTATAGGATTATACTAAGGATATGAAGTAATGTATGTCATGCACTTAACTCAGTTGTTGGCACTGGCATCAATTAAATTAAGCTTTCTTTATCTTTAGGGTAGTTTTTCCATTTCCATTTTATAAACTGTCTCATATCCATTAAAATAACTTAATGATTTAATTTGTCTCATTAAAATTTTAGGTGTTTTGAATTTGCCAGTACTTTGCAATTTTTTTTTGTAATTGTCACAACTACTACAGTACTTTAATTTTAATAATTGAATGTAATGGAGTCTAAATGCTTTATAATAGTTTTCGCATTTTATTAATCTACCGTTGACAGTAAATTACTAAGTCAATTCTTTGTTTTAAAATCTATAGTGTGAATTTTCTTCCACATTAAGAGCTTTTAAAAGTGGACTTGGTCATTCTGTGCTCTCTTTTTATTCCTAAAATGTCACATTTTGAGACCGATTTTATTTTATTAAAAAACAATTTTTTTTTTTACATTTATTTATTTTTGAGAAACAGAGTGAGACAAAGCATGAGTGGGGGAGCGGCAGAGAGAGAAGGAGACACAGAATCCGAAGCAGGCTCCAGGCTCTAAGCAAGCGGTCAGCACAGAGCCTGATGCAGGGCTCGAACCCATAAACTAGGAGATCATGACCCAAGCCAAAGTCAGACCTTCAACCGACTGAGCCACCCGGGCACCCCAAGACTGATTTTATAAAAGTTTATTGACAGGATAGTTAATACCAAAGTGTAAATTACAATGAGCTGCTATGAATGCCAATGTAAGTAAGATTTCCTTTTTTATTTTTGTTACAGCAGAAGTAGAAACTAACGAAAAGGACAGCAAACCTGAGGAAGAAGAGCAAGTAATAAATGAAGATGAAAGACCTTCTGAGAAAAGTAAGCATGTACAAAAAACTTGACCTGTTTAAAAAAAATAGTAATTCAATGTTTCTTCTTTTAAGGCTCTGAAATATACTTTAATTTCCATGAGATGACTTAAAAAATGTTTTTAGTTTAAGTGAAACACAGTTCAATCATTTTCTTGAGAGCTAACCCAAGGATTTTTGAAAGTATTATTTCATATACTTCAGTGTTTTATTTATACTTTTCATTGTTCCATAAGAAAGATTTAAGCTTAATATTTAGTAAAGTACGATCTGAATGTCTTGAGATAAATTGGGTAAGATTTATATTTAGAGCATGGGACTAATAATTTTCTCAGGAGTAATATAAACAAATGAAATTATGTATCTTAGTCTCCTTAAGGTACTTAAGCTTCATGGGATGGGGAATTGATGGAATGGAGTGTCATTAGGTTTATAAGATTATCATGGGGTTAGAAGTCAGGATACCTAGGTTCTATATCTTTCCCTGTCATTCTGGTTTCCATGTATGACATATAAGTTATGATTACAAGAGAAGTTATAGAAGAGAATTGGATTTTAAGAGTAGGCACATAGTTATATGGATATAGAGAAAAGTGAAGAGGGATAGTTATGGTTACATAAGGACGTTTCCATTTAATAAGTGGAGATTTTAGTATTTTTACTTTTTATATATTGAAAAAGAAACCAGGTAATAAAATTTGCTTATGATCTCATGAATGTTACCAATATATGAAATATAAAATTTTTAAATGAAGATCTTTGAATATCTTTACCAAATTGACTTTTATAATGACATTAATTTTATTTTTATTTATTTGACATTCATTAGAATATATTAAGAATAACTATTCTTATGTTATTTTTCTTTTTTTCTTTTTTTTTATTAAAAAAAATTTTTTTTTTCAACGTTTATTTATTTTTGGGACAGAGAGAGACAGAGCATGAACGGGGGAGGGGCAGAGAGAGAGGGAGACACAGAATCGGAAACAGGCTCCAGGCTCCGAGCCATCAGCCCAGAGCCCGACGCGGGGCTCGAACTCACGGACCGCGAGATCGTGACCCGGCTGAAGTCAGACGCTTAACCGACTGCGCCACCCAGGCGCCCCACTTATGTTATTTTTCTAAAGCTAATGATTAAGAATTTTTTTCTAAATTTACTGGGAAAAAACTACACTGAAAAGGAAGAATTAAATAATTAAAGCTATGCACAGTTGTTAGAAACCTGTGACATGAAAATGAGTAATATATTTTGTCAAAGGATTCATGTGCACTATAAAGTTTAGGAAAGGGAATGAATATGAGCTGATTTCTCATATCATATCATATTCATATTTTAGGTGCTTCTCAAGGAAAGAATATTTATGTTTATACTGTACATTGCTCGGCCTTTAAGAAGTTCTTGTTTAGTATATTGAAAATCATTTGAAGCTCAGAGCAAAGAGGCTACCTACTCACTTTTTTTTTTAAGTGTATTTATTTTGAGAAAGAGAGAGAGAATGTGCGCAAGCTGGAGAGGGGCAGAGAGGGGCAGATCTCAAGAACAGTGAGATCATGACCTGAGCCAAAATCAAGAGTCAGATGCTTAACCAACTTAGCCACGAGGTGCCCTTACCACACTTTTCTAATCTCAAAAACAATTCATAAAATAACTGATTGAGAATGGTATTGTTGTGATAAGTAGGAATAATACTTTGCTGAGAGTGGAGAAGAGGCATTAAGGTCTATAATAAAAACCTGATTAATCATTATGCTTTTTGTTCTCAGGTGAATTTTCTAGAAGAAAGCGTTCTAAGTCAGAGGACATGGACAATGTACAGTCCAAACGTCGTCGATATATGGAAGAAGAATATGAGGCAGAATTTCAAGTGAAGATTACAGCCAAGGGAGATATTAACCAGAAGCTACAAAAGGTGTTACAGATTATAAATCAAAAACCGTATTAAATAAAAAACATGACTATTTTTATTCTATTAGGTTTTTGACATTATTCTGTATTTTATTGATATATTTGGGTTTTTCATAGAGAGAACTTGACAAAAATAGTTGAGCTTATTATTCTCAATAATTTAAAAAACTTTCTGATACTTTTTTAAGATTTTATTTTTTCTTCTATATTGAACTTTATTCTAGTGGAAATATTAGAGTCTTATATGTTAACATTTTGATCTTTGTTACAAGCTGGTTTCATGGTTGTAAGTTCCCGTATTGTAAGTCTTTGTTATGTACTTTAGGCTTAGTATTAAAAATGATAGGGACAGAGCTTTAGAATGACTAGGGAAAGGGAGTATTTAAAATGTGGACTTATGAAACGTCAGCCAAATCTATGAAGCTAGAGTTAGAAATACTGAAAATACATAGCATTCGATATATTTTTCAAAATGTGTTAACAGATGTGTATGAAAACTGCCTTTTAAAGAAGAATATGAAACTCAGCTGAAATTAATTTTGTAAGGTCTTGTAAATTTAATGATGAAATTATAACTAATCCAGGTTTTAGACTAATGTCCTTCCATTAAGATATAGTATAAATATACACATTGAAAAAAGAATAGTGAGGCAGTAAAAAGTAGCTTTTTTTTCCTTCCAACTTTTAAATTTGTCATATGGAACTGATAATGCTTACTTAGTCTTTTTTATAGCGTTGTTACAAATATGAAGATAGGCATGTGAAAGAATTTTGAAACTTCTATTTGAAACTTCTGTGTACTGAGAGTTTACTCCTCTGCAACAGTATTACTCAAGTATGGGCCGTGGACATGCACTATGTATTATTCTATTTGTTATGGATCCAAAATAAGATAAATATGTAAATTGTGAGTAGGCATTCAGAAATATTTTATAGAAATTTCATAGTGCAGTGACGTTCTTACTGTCTCAAAAAATATCTGCAACAGATTAGAAATTTTAAAAACTGGTCCTTTCCTTTAATTGATTTCCTTTGAATCACAGAAGATACAAGAAATAAATATTAAAACTTCAGTTTAAACTTATTTATAAAATTTCACCCTCTTGAAATTTTCTATTTTTAGTATAATTCTATCATAGCAGGTATTACATCTGTAGAAGTGCAGGCTTTCAGCAGATGACATTGTGTCATGAATGCCAGCATGTATTTCATTAAACTAATCAATACCATTAGTACCGTCTTATTAGTACATAAGAATATGTACAGTTTGCTGCTTGCTGAAATGCCTTCTTTGCTGTAACAAAGAAATGTGTATCTCTTTAGGTTGTACAGTGGTTGCTAGAAGAAAAATTGTGTGCGCTACAGTGTGCTGTATTTGATAAGACTTTGGCAGAATTGAAAACACGAGTGGAAAAGATTGAATGCAACAAGAGACATAAAACAGTTATTACTGAACTACAGGTTTGTATACTGACTTGAATTGTATACTCGTGTCATTATTTTTATAACTTATTTTTGAGGGCACATTTTCCAAATACTAGAAGTAAAAGTAGTCTCCATTAGTTTGCTAAGGCAGCCATAAAAAAGTACCATAAACTGGTGGCTTAAGCAACAAATGTATTGTCTCATAGTTCTGGAGGTTAAAAGTCTATGATCAAGGTGTTGGAAGAATTGGTTCTATTTGAGCTCTGTAAGAGAGAATCTCTTCCATGTGTCTCCTCTAGCTTCTGATGGTTTACTGACAGTCTTTGGCATCCTTGCTTTGTAGAAGCTTCATCCTGATCACTGGCTTTGTCTTCACATTGCAGTTGACCTGTGTGTGCCCAAATTTCCCCTTTTTACAAAGAAACCAGTTGTTTTGGATTGGGGCCCACCCTACCCCAGTATGACCTTATCTTAACTAATAACCTTTTTAAAGACCATATTTCCAAATTGAGTCACATTATGAGATACTTGGGGGTTCAGATTTCAATGTATGAACTTCTGAGGCACATATACACAGTTCAACCCATAATAGAGCTTCAAACCTATCTTAGTGGTTTTTAAATATTTTTTAGTCACTGAAGAAAGGCTGGTAGTATCTAGCATGGCATAAGTACCAAATAATATTTATTGTAAGTGATTCTGTTTATATTAATCCACTTCCTGCCACAGATCATATGTTATAAAGATGTTAATTTATATTTGTTAATAATTGCTACTTCATTTTTTATTAAATATAACTATATATTAACATGCAGTGCCAGAGCTTCTAATTGACTGAAATGAACACATGATAACATGCTGTAGTAATTCATTTTATTCCAAAACTAAGAAATTGGAAATTTTTATCAGTACATTCATTTTGTCGTAGGTAAATGTATGGTTTCTATTAGGCTTTTCTGAAATTGGAGCATAGTCTATAGATGATGAGTTTGCAAACCACTTACAGAGGTTTATTGTACAAATGAGGTGGGCGCCTGGGGGGCTCAGTCATGTAAGTGTCTGACTCATGATTTCAGCTCAGGTCATGATCTCTAGGTTCATGGGCTTGGTCCCCATGCTGGGGACACAGAACCTGCTTGAGATTCTCTTCCTCTCTCTGCCCCTTCCCTATGTGTGTGCTCTCTTTTCTCTCTCTCAAAAACAAAGAAATAAACATTAAAAACAAGCAAACAAATGACGGCAAAGTGGTCCATGAAAAGTGACTGTTTTCTAGTTGTAAATTGCATCCAAAAGTGACTAGAATTTATGTATTATATTTCTCAGCCTAAAAGTTCTTTTTCTTGGTTTTATATTGTTAACTTTTTTTGAAGTTAGACTTTTTTTTAAATAAGATCTTTGTAGTAATTTTGTAATTTATAACAATACTAGTCCTCTTTCTTCCTTTAGCAGGTCTTTCTAATAGTAGTAGTGTTGTTTAATGACTAAACTTTATTTTACTAATACTGTTGAGAATTTTCAATTAGAACTTTAAAATGTTTGAAGATTTTAAAAAGTGATTTCACTGTTTCTCATTTTGTGTTTTTAGAACATGAGATTTTGACTCTCATATTCTCATGTAATATGCAAGTCCAGATCTCTTAATATTTAATATACCTTTGCACTTGGTGTTTCTTGGTAGCTGCAGAATCTGAAGTTTTTCAACACCAAACCAAGCTTTCTTCCACAAATAAATCCACTTTCCATTGTTCCTTTTATTTGTAATTCTTGAATTCTTAGAAAAATTTTCCAAGAATATCTTTCCATTTTCCTTCTCCTTGATAGTTTTTGAGTTCTTAGAAATAGATCTCTCAGTCATTTCACATATACAGTGGATTATCAAATTATAACTTTTTAATTTCTTATTAATATCTATCTCTGGGGTGCGTGGGTGTCCCAGTCAGTTGAGTGTACGAATCTTGGCTTCAGCTCAGGTCATGTTCTCACAGTTCGTGGGTTTGAGCCCCGCATCTGGCTCTGTGCTGGTGGCACCAGAGCTTGCTTTGGATTCTCTCTTTTAGTATCTCTCTGTCTGCCCCTCCCCTGCTCATACTCTCTCTCTAAATAAATAAATAGTAAACATTAAAAAAAAATTTTCTTTAAAGCCTATCTTGTTTCTTCTCACTTTCCACAAGGTGCACATCCACTTCTATGTGGATTTTTTTTCAATAAATGTATGTATAATACTGTAAAAGTGTTTTCTTTTTATAATTCCCTGATTATAGCAACAACCTTTTACATGATTACTCTGGTTCTACCTATTAAGTCCTTGCTGGACTTCCCAACTGCTGTACTCATCTTTCTAAAATACTGTTTGTCTCATTCACCTCCATATAGTCCAGGTTCCTCAGTTGAGTGCTACTATTCATATTTTGATTTTAATATTTGGATCTCATAGTTTTTGATCCACTTTTCCTAATACCTACCAGTTGTTTCATTGTCCTACAGTTTATCAGTGTTCATAGTATTTTTATTTTAGGCTTTCAACTTCATATTGTTTCTCCCACTCACTCACCTATAATGATCTGTCCTTAGCCATGCCATTTACTTAAATTTTACTGAGCTTAATTTAGTACCTGTTTCTGTGTTGTTCTGGTATTTAGTTTTTTATGGAAATAAAATTCAGATAATAAAATAACTGTTTTGGTCTACAACTCAGTGGTATTAGTATATTCACATTGTTGTGTGACTGTCATCTCTATCTAGTTAGAAACATTTTCATCAACTCAGAAGAAAACTTTTGTGTCCATTAAACAGTCACTCCCTGTTTTCCTTCCCTCTACTCCTTGGCAACCACTAATGTGATTTCTGTCTTATTGATTTGTCTAATTGATTATCGCTATTCTGCATATTTCATATGAACAGAATCATACAATATGTAACTTTTTGTGTTTGGCCTCATTCAAAATGTTTTTGAAGTTCATACACAATGTAACATGTATTTCAGTACTGCATTCTTTTAGGCTAAGTAATATTTAATTATATTTGTATGCTATTGAAAGTGTTTGTATACACTGAAAATAAGTATTCAAGATGTTAAGTGTAATCTCTAGAATAATCACTTAAGGAAAAAGCTAAAATACACACACACACACACACACACACACACATATATACATATACATATACATAATGAGTGTGTAGTATATAAACGCTTGACCCTTGAACAACACAGAGGTTGGAGTGCTGGCGCCTCCCTTGGTGCAGTTGAAAATCCATGTGTAACATTTGACTCCCTGAAAACTTAACTACTAATAGCCTACTATTGCTCTTAACCCTTGCTGCTGAATTTTTTATTTCAATTATCATACTTTCTGCTGCACAATTTTTATATGTTTTTTTTAGTAGTAAGAAGAGTTTATTTTATATATATATTTATGTGTGTGTGTGTGTATATATACACATATATAATTTTTTATATATATATTTAATTATATATATATAATTTTCTTTTTTTTAAGTGGGCTTTATGCACAACCCGGGGCATGAAATCATGACCCGGAGATCAAGACCTGAGTTGAGATCAGAAGTCAGATGTTTAACTGATTGAGCCACCCAGGCGCCCCTTATTTATTTACTTATTTTCAAATTTTTATTTAAATTCCAGTTAATTAACATATAGTATAATACTGGTTTCTTGAGTAAAGTTTAGTGATTCATCACTTACATATAACACCCATTGCTCAACATAAGTGCCCTCCATAATACCCATAGGCCATTTAGCCCATCCCCTGCCCTACCCACCTCCCCTCCAGCAATCCTTAGTTTGTTCTCTATAGTTAAGAGTCTCTTATGGTTTGCCTCTCTTTTTTTCCCCCTTTCTCTGTGTGTTCATCATTTTATATCTTCAGTTCCACACGAGTGAAATCATATGGTATTTGTCTTTCTCTGACTGACTTATTTCACTTAGTATAATACACTCTAGCTCTGTCCGTGTCATGGCAAATGGCAAGATTTCAGTCATTTTGATGGCTGAGTAATATTGCATTGTATATACACACCAAATCTTCCTTATCCATTCATCAGTTGATGGAGGTTTGGGCTTTTTCTATAATTTGGCTATTGTTGATAATGCTGCTATAAACATTGGGGTGCATGTGCCTCTTCAAATCAGTACATTTGTATCCTTTGGGTAAATACCTATTAGTGCAATTGCTGGATCATAGGTATTTCTATTTTTAACTCTGAGGAACCTCCATACTATTTTCGGAGTAGCTGCCCCAGTTTGCATTCCCACCAACAGTGTAAGAGGTTTTCCCCTTTCTCTACACCCTTGTCAGCATCTCTTGTTTTGTGTGTTGCTAATTTTAGCCATTCTGACAAGTGTGAGGTGGTATCTCATCCTGGTTTTGATTTGTATTTCCCTGATGATGAGTGATATTGAGCATCTTTTCATGTGTCTGTTGGCCATCTGGATGTCTTCTTTGGAAAAATGTCTATTAATGCCTTCTGCCCATTTCTTACTAGGATTATTTGTTTTTTGGGTATGGAGTTTGATAAGTTCTTTATAGATTTTTGGATACTAATCCTTTATCAGATATGTCATTTGCAAATATCTTCTCCTATTTCATAGGCTGCCTTTCAGTTTTGTGGATTGTTCCCTTCACTGTGCAAAAGGATTTTTCTTGATGAAGTTCCAATAGCTCATGTTTGTTTTTGTTTCCGTTGTGTCCTGAGACATGTCTAGTAAGAAATTATTCTTGCCTAGGTCAAAGAGGTCGCTTTCTGTGTTCTTTCTCGTCTAGGATTTTGATGGTTTTCTTCCTGTGTTCTTTCTCCTCTAGGATTTTGATGGTTTCCTTTCTCAAACTTTGGTCTTTCATCCATTTTGAATTTTTATTTTATGGTATAAGAAAGTGGTCCAGTTTTCCCAACACCATTTTTTTTAAGTTTATTTATTTATTTTGAGAGACAGAAAGTGAACAGGAAGGGGCAGAGAGAGGGAGAGACAGAATCCCAAACAGGTTCTGCACTGCCAGCGTAGAGCCCATTGCAGGGCTCAGTCTCACAAACTGTGACATCATGACCTGAGCTGAGAGTAAGAGTCAGACATTTAACCAACTGAGCCACCCAGGCAACCCCAACACCATTTGGTGAAGAGACATTTTTCCATTGGATATTCTTTCCTGTTTTGTCAAATATTAGCTGGCCATATATAGTTGTGGGTCCATTTCTGGGTTTTCTGTTTTATTCCATTGATCTTTGTGTCTGTTTTTGTGCCAGTACCATCCTGTATTGATGACTACAGCTTTGCAATATAGCTTGAAGTTTGGAATTGTGATACCTTCAGTTTTGCTTGTCGTTTTCAAGGTTTCTTTAGCTCTTCAAGGTCTTTTTTGGTTCCAAGCAAATTTTAGGATTATTTGTTCTAGTTCTTTGAAAAATGCTGGTGGTACTTTGATAGGGATTGCATTAAATGTGTAGATTGCTTTGGGTAGTATAGACATTTTAACAATGTTTGTTCTTCTAATCCATGAGCATGGAATGTTTTCTCATTTCTTTGTGTCCCTTTCAATTTCTTTCATAAGTGTTCTACAGTTTTCAGAGTACAGATGTTTTACCTCTTTAGTTAGGTTTATTCCTAGGTATCTTCTTGTTTTTGGTGCAGTTGTAAATGGGATCGACTCCTGGATTTCTCTTTCTGCTGCTTCATTATTGGTGTATGGAAATATAACAGATTTCTGTACAGTGATTTTATATCCTGTGACTTTGCTGAATTCGTGTATCAGTTCTAGCAATTTTTTGGTGGAATCTTTTGGGTTTTCTACATGGAGTATCAGGTCATCTATAAATAGTGGAAGTTGGACTTCTTCCTTGTCAATTTAGATGTCCTTTATTTCTTTTTGTTGTCTGATTGCTAAGGCTAGGATTTCCAGTACTATATTAAATAACAGTGGTGACAGTCAACACCCCTGTGGTATTCCTTATCCCTAAAAGCTGTCAGCTTTTCCCCATCAAGGATGCTATTAGCTGTGGGTCTTTTGTATATGACCTTTATGATGTTGAGGCTATGTTCCCTCTATCTCTGCTTTGTTGAGGGTTTTTATTAAGAATGGATGCTGTACTTTATCAAATGCTTTTTCTGCATCTATTGACAGGATCATATGGTTCTTATCCTTTCTTAATGTGATATCTCACATTGATTGATTTGCAAATATTGGACCACCCTTTTGTAGTCCAGGAATAAATCCCACTTGGTTGTGGTGAATAATTCTTTTAATGTACTGTTGGATTCAATTTGTTAGTATCTTATTGAGAATTTTTGCATCCATATTCATGAGGAATATTGCCTATAGTTTTTCAGTGGGATCTTTGTCTGGTTTTGGAATCAAGGTAATGCTGGCTTTGTAGAATGAGTTTGAAAATTTCCTTCCATTTCTATTTTTGGAACAGTTTGAGAAGAATAGCCAATTTGATTACTGATTCAATTTCTTTGCTGGTTATAGGTCTGTTCAAATTTCTATTTCTTCAGGTTTTAGTTTTGGTAGTTTGTGAGTTTTATCTATTTCTTCCAGATTGCCCAGTTTGTTGGCATGTAATTTTTCATAAAATTATCTTATAATTGTATTTCTGGGTTGTTGGTTGTGATCTCTCCTCTTTCATTTGTGATTTTATTTATTTGGGTCCTTTCTCTCTCCCTCTCTCTCTCTCTCTCTCTTTTTTTTTTTTGTTTTTGATAAGTCTGGCTTAGGGGTTTAACAATTTTATTAATTCTTTCAAAGAACCAGCTCTTAGTTTTGTTGATCTGTTCTACTGTTTTGTTTGTTTGTTTGTTTGTTTCCCTATAAATTATTTGTACTCTAACATGTATTCCCTTCTTCTGCTGGCTTTAGGCTTTATTTGCTGTTCCTTTTCTAGCTCCTTTAGGTGTAAGGTTAGGTTGTGTATTTGAGACTTTTCTTGTTTTTTGAGGTAGACATGTATTGCTGTGTACTTCCTCTTATGTCTACTTTTGCTGCATTCCAAAAGGTTCTGGAGTGCTGTGTTTTTATTTTCATTTGCTTCCATATATTTTGTTTTCCTTCTTTAATTTCCTGGTTAACCCATTCATACTTTAGTAGAATGTTCTTTAACTTCCATATCTTTGTGGTGTTTCCAAATTTTTTCTTGTGGTTGACTTCAAGTTTCATAGTGTTATAGTCTGAAAATATGCATTGTATGATCTCAGTCTTTTTGTACTTGTTGAGGCCTGATTTGTGACCCAGTACATGATCAGTTCTGGAGCCTGTTCCATGTGCACTTGTAAAGAATGTGTTTTCTACTGCTTTAGGATGAAATGCTCTGAATATATCTGTTAAGTCCATCTGGTCCGGTGTATCATTCAAAACCATTGTTTTCTTGTTGATTATTTACTTGGATGTTCTGTTCATTGCTGTTATTGGGGTGTTAAAGTCACCTATCATTGTTATCAATGATTTTCTTTATGTTTGTTATTAATTGATTTCTATATTTGGGTGTTTCAAAGTTGAGGGCATAAATATTTACAGTTGTTAGATCTTTTTGGATAGACCCCTTTATAATGGTATAGTGCCTTTCTTCATGTCTTGTTACAGTATTTGGTTTAAAATCTAGTTAGTCTGATAATCGTATGGCTACTCTGGCTTTCTTTTGATGTCTATTTAGCATGATAGATGGTTTTCCATCCCCTTTCTTAAAACCTTTCTTTTTTTTAATGTTTATTTATTTTTGAGACAGAGGGATAGACAGAGTGTGAGCAGGGGAGGGGCAGAGAGAGAGGGAGACACAGAATCCGAAGCAGGCTCCAGGCTCCGAGCTGCCAGCACAGAGCCTGACGCAGGACTCGAACTCATGAACCGCGAGATCATGACCTGAGCTGAAGTCGGATGCTCAGCCAATTGAGCCACCCAGGTGCCCCCATCCCCTTTCTATTTGGACGTGTCTTCATGTCTAAAATGAATCTCATGTAGGCAGCATATGTATAGGTCTTCTCTTTTTATTCCATTCTGATACCCTATGTCTTTTGATTGGAGCATTTAGTCCATTTACATTCAGAGTGATTATTGATAGAAAAGAATTTCATGTGATTGTATTACCTGAAAAGTTGTCGTTTCTGGAGATTTTCTCTATTCCTTTCTAGTGTTTGTTGCTTTTGGTCTTTCTTTCCCACTCAGAGTCCCCTTTAATATTTCTCGTAGGGTTGGTTTAGTGGTCACAAACTGTTTTAGTTTGTGTTTGTCTGGGAAACTCCTTATTTCTCCTACTCTGAATGACAGCCTTGCTAGATAAAGTAGTTTGGGCTGCATATTTTTCTCACTAATTAAGGATTAATTAAGGAAGTTTTCAGCTGTCATTTGCTCAAGTAAACCTTCTCCTCCTTTTGTCTTTCTTCTTCTTCTGGGACTCCTGTGATATGAATGTTATTATGTTTCATGGAGTTGTTGAGTTCCTAAGTCTACATTTGTGATCCAATACTTTTCTTTCCCTCTTCCTTTCAGCTTCATTATTTTCCATAATTTTATCTTCTATATCACTTATTTTTTTCTTCTGCTACTTCCATTCCTGTGTTCATTACATCCAGTCATTTTGCATCTTGGTTATAGCATTTTTTATGTCAGCCTCACTAGTTTTTAGCATTTTTTTTATTGCTGTAGTAAAGGTGTCTCTGTTTTTTCTATGCTTTTCTCAAGCCCAGCTATTATTCTTATGGTCGTTGTGTTAAATTCTGGTTCTGTCATATTACTTATATCTATTTCGATTAGCTCCTTGGTTGTGACCTCTTCCTGTTCTTTCTTTTGGGACGCATTCCCCCATTTTGGCATCTTACCTTGGTCTCTGTCTTTTATGTGGTAAGAAAGCCTGTGCTTTGTCCTATTTCCCCTAGAGCTGGCACTTTGTAGCAATTTATGATCATTATACCTGGTGCATGTGGGGTGATTTGTGCTGGTCTTCTGCGGGAGGAGCCAGTATTGCTCTGGCTCTTAATCACACTTGCCCTAGTGAAAAAAGGCACCTGTACAGTGTAGGGGTGTGGGGCGTAATGTAAATGGCTCAAGCCCTTGTCATGTGCACTGTGCCACTTGCTGAAGTCTCTCCATGCTGATGGGAGGGGTGAAAAATGGCATCAGACCACTCTGTTCCTTGGAGAGGGGAGTGTATGCTGGCCAGTGTTCAGCATGCCCTTACAGAAGAGTAAACAGTTTACCCCCTTGTGCCCTCAGCTTCCATCCGATCCATGCCTTCAACCTGTGTCTGAGCCACTGGCAGCGCAGTGCTCCTTTGTTTTATTTATCTCAGGTGCCTGACTGGGTTTCCAAATTCCAAATTTTAGGGACCCTGCACAGGCCCGGACCTGCACTGATCCTCTGGGGAGATTTTCAGTTCACTGTGGCTCACACATTTGTTCCAGAAGGATAGTTGCATGACTGTGTAGGCGCTTGGATTTTATAAATGGTAAAGCATAGTAAAATGCCTGCATCCAGGTTAGCTGCCCTCAGAAGGTGTCTCTGCTCGTATGCCAATGAACCAAAGAGCCCAACAGCACCCGCCAGCTCTTTTGTCCCCTTAGAGGCAGTGATGCTCTCAAATGCCATGCAAGGAAGGGGAGCTGTCTTTTCTAGCATGACACAGGATCCTTAGAGCTTGCTGTCCAAACTGAGGCCTCTGCCCTCTTTCTCCATAGGAGCATCACTAAGCCTACCAGGCTCGACTCTGGTGATGGCATGAACTAAACTTCAGACTTCCAGCTTCACTGCTTGTAAAAAACTTGAGATAATCAGCTCTGACTCATTTTCCCTGTCAGTAGTTTTGGGGAAGTGTTTTTCTTTTGTAATCCCCTGCATGCTACTTTATCTCTCTCTCTCCCTCTCCCCTCTCTCCTTCTCTCCCTCTCTCTCCCTCTCTCTCCCTCTCTCTCCCTCTCTCTCCCTCTCTCTCCCTCTCTCTCTCTCTCTCTCTCTCTCTCTCCTCTCTCCTCTCTCCTCTCTCCTCTCTCCTCTCTCCTCTCTCTCCTCTCTCTCCTCTCTCTCTTCCCCTACTCCTGACCTTCTCTCTTTCTCTTTTTCCTCTCTCTGTGATCAGGGCTCTGTCTGCTCTGTAGCACTTGCGATTCTTTTCTCCCCCAAATCACATCTCCACCCCTCCTACCTTCCATGATGTGGCGTCTATTCTCCCACTAGTTTTGCAATTTGTTCTCTCAATCCTCAGGTTGTTTTCCTGGGTGTTCAGTATCATTTGAAAATTATCTAGCTGTGTTTGAGGGACAAGGCAAGATCCTCCTACTACTCTGCCATCTTAACTCCTTTCCTCTGTGCTTTTCTTTACACAGTTTCTGTATCTTTGATATTCTGTTTGGAGAGACATTGTTTTCCTGGCTTTCATGTGTTTTCTTAAAGTTCTTTGTTCCATGTTTCTTTTAGCTCTTTGAACAGATTTTAAACCATTTATTTAAAGTCTTTGTCTAATAAGTCCAGTAACCTGAATTATCTTTCCGTTAATTATTTTCTTTCTGTGAATGGCCCATACTTTCTTTTTCTGTTGTTTCTTTGAATGCCTCCTAATTTTTCGTTCTTGTTGAGAACTGAATTTTTAAATATTATAGTGTGGCAGTTCTGGGAATCAAATTTTTTCCCCACTACCCAGAGTTTGTGGATGCTGCTTGTTGTGGTTTGTTGTTTATTGGTTTGATGACTCTTATAAACTGTTTTTTGAAAGTATATATTCTTTGTTGTGTGTGGCTACTGAAGTCTGTGTTTCTTTTTTTTTTTTTTAATTTTTTTTTTTTGACGTTTATTTATTTTTGAGACAGAGAGAGACACAGCATGAACGGGGGAGGGTCAGAGAGAGAGGGAGACACAGAATTGGAAGCAGGCTCCAGGCTCTGAGCCATCAGCCCAGAGCCCGACGTGGGGCTCGAACTCGCGGACCGCGAGATCGTGACCTGAGCTGCAGTCAGATGCTTAACCGACTGAGCCACCCAGGCGCCCCTGAAGTCTGTGTTTCATGATCTTAGTGGTCAGGTGATGTTTGGACAGTTACCTTAAATGCTTAGAGCATAAAAAAGGAAAAAAAGAAGGGAAAAAAAATATCTTCCCTATCTTTGTACATTGCCTTTGTGTTGGGGCACTTCTTCAATGCTTAACCAGGCCATTTATAACTTGCTTTATCCTTCACTTACTGTTTGCATAAGTGAAAGCTTAGGGTCTTTTCAGCCCATTTCTGAGCATGTTTTTTTTCCTGGGCGTTTGCATGGTCTTCTCATTTCCCCCATATGAGCATGAGCTTTTAAAGTCCCATTTTTGCCGTGTTTCACCTTTCCTAACTTTTTCCTTCCTAGGCTTTTCTATTTAAGGCTTGTCTATATTGGTGTCCTTTGCCCCAGGCTGCTATGCCAATAACTGTGCCTTTAAATCTTTTTGGGAAAAGCTGTCTGGGATGGTGCCCCAGCCTTGGGTATTACTCAGAGTTGAGGGAAACAGAGGCCAGCCTTTGTGCTGGTCCTTAAGGGAGTTGCCAGTTCCAGCAGGGTCCATACCCTTTCTGTGGCACTATCAGGTTGTATCAGACATTCAGGCTGTCATCTTCATAGCTGCTGCAGATCTGGGTATGGGGAATGGTGAATGGAAAATTTAAAAGACCACAGTGCTCTCTTGCTGCAAAGCAACAGCTTTATTCTTCCCTAAGTCTTCCCCTGGCTGTTCTAAGTTTTTGAGTAGATTCCAGAGTTGTGCAAAAGTTGATTCTAACAATGTTTGTCAGCTCATTAGTTGAGTTTGGGAAGGAACTGCACCCTGAAGTTCCCTACTCTGCTATTTTCAGTGATGTCACTCTGTTCCAGTAGTTTTATTATTATTACTTGCTAGTATTTAAAACTTACATATCACTTACTTCAGCAAATAATTATATATTTTGCTAAATTATTTATTTTTTTATATACAGCTGACCATAAGCTTTTTGAAAATCCTACCATGTATATGTATACTCTATATTTCATTCCATAGCAATTGGTGAGTGCATCTTTCTCATTTGCATATGTATATATCCATTTATTATATCTGACTCACTTTGGCAAAATCTTACTGAGTTTTATAAAATTCACAGTTAAGGTGTGCCTGGGTGGCTCAGTTGGTTGAGCATCCAAATTCAGCTCTGGTCATGATCTCAGGGCTCCTGAGTTCTAGCCCTGCATCAGGCTCTCTGTTGTCAAGATGGAGCTCTCTTCAGATCCTCTGTACCCCCCCTCTGCCCCTCCCCTGCCTCCCTTGCTTGTGTGCACATGCTCTCATTCTCTTTCTCTCAAAAAATAAATATTTAAAAAGATAAATAAAGGTTAAAACACATTTGAAAACATAATCTGATTGAGTTTAGACATTTTGCTATAAGGAATAAATATAATTACTAATTTTTATATTAGTGCTCTGTTGTTTTAATGCAGCAGTTATTAAAAAATAGACTTTTGAGGGATTCATGATCCTTTTGCTATAGTGTAAAAATTTGTTATACATTGGAAAATTTGCTGAAAGCATAGAATTAAGTCATGTAGACTTTACTTCTAGAGAAAAGTTCACGAAGTTCTCTTTTCTGCTAAAGATTTTAAGGTATAAATTTCTTTGTAGATACAGGAAAGTAGATTTTTATTGATTTTTGTATCAGTCATCATTCTAATGTATTTTTAAAATGGGCTAGATGGGGATTATTTAAAATTATTTTTATGACTTTATACTTGTTTGCTGTGTGATACAACTTTTGTCCACATCTTTTTATTAATGCCTGTTTTAAAATGATTACCTCCTTTTCTGTGTACTACACATATTTTATAAGAGCTGAAAATAAATTTCAGCACTAAAATATCTGGAGAATTAGTTATATAATAATTTTCTATATTACTTTAGGGACTGGTTGCTTTCTGAATTGTGGAAAAGTTTTCTGTATTTTCACTTTTTCAGAGATGTCAAATTGTGTAGTATAAATCTCAACACTTATTTCCATGAATTTAATTATTTTTTTAAGTAAAAGGATGTATGATTTTTAGATTTATATAACTTTGATGCATTGTCAAGATTAGAACTATAGTAACTTCTAAGAAAGTCTTAAAATGCAGATATTTGTCATTTGCTGTGGGTTCAATAGCAACTGTGTAATAAAAATAGAAATAGTCAGCAAATATTTAGCTTTTCTACCCCTCCCAGATCATAACTCTTCCCAAAACATATTTCCAGAGAATTGCTAAAAGGCAGTAAAAATGGAAATTCTCCACTCTTTAGATCAGAACTGTACTTAAAGCACTGAATATCAAAATCTATAAGTTAAAGCCACAGTAGTATTCAAAGGGACATTTATAACTTTAAACACATTACTACTAAACAGGAAATTAGAAGAATATTATATGTTCCTGTCCAATGCTAGGAAAAAACAACAATTAAAACTAAACCCCAAGAAGGAAGAATGAGTTAATAAATTAATAAAATATAAAAAGCCTAACCTATTTTGAATATTGAGCAATGAAGATAAAAGCTTATTCTTGGAGACAACTTAAAAGCAGGTTAATTTTTGATCTATAAATGATGAGTGTAAATAAACTGCATAAGGATTCAAAAATGAGACAAATACACAGAGGACATTAAGAGAACGTTAGTATACCCAACTTAAAAAAAGTTTTTTTTAATGTTTATTTTTGAGAGAGAGGGAGACACAGAATCTGAAGTAGGCTCCAGGCTCTCAGCTGTCAGCACAGCACAGCACAGCACCTGGGGCTCAAACCCATGAACTGTGAGATCATGACCTGAGCCAAAGTTGGTTGCTTAACCGACTGAGCCACCCAGGCGCCCCTACACAACTTTATATCTATGCAGTCCATTTTATTTAGGAAGAAAGTAGAAAGCCTAAAATTATAAGGAACTCTGTTAAAATTACAACCAGTATCATATTTAATAGTGGATTGTGGAAATACTTCCACTGAAGTTGGGATGCCTATTATCTGTACTACTAAATAGAGTTTTGGTGGCAGTCTGGGCAATAAAATAATGACAGGAAAAATAAATTAAAAGTAATGATTGGGAACTCGATAGAATTAACTTGGCAAACTATTGAAAAAGTAGGAAATTTAGAAATTACTTGGTTGAAGAAAAACAGTCCAATAGTTTTTTTATAGGAAAACAATCAATAACGAGTAAATAGGAGAAAAAGATTTCATATATGGTAGATATTTAAAAATAAATAAGTGCTTAAGAATAAACCAGAAAAGAACTTTAAGACCATTATGAAGTGAAAGGATAGGAAAAGAAAACCTGTGAGTTTCTACCATGTTCCTAGACACGAAGATTTGATTCCTTTCAAATTACTGATTGTATAGATTCAGAATACTCAAAATTTCAAGTGGATTTTTTTTATAGAAATGGAAAAGCCATAAACACTCCTTGGAATATAATATTCCATTGGTTATTATTTATAAAATGCCATTTTAAGTAGTTTTAACTAAAAATAGCTTTTTCACTTTTTCTTTTGGTTCCCCTTCCCACCCCTGCAACAAGTAAATCTGTGGTTGCCTAATCCAAGAGATGGTTTTGAATAATGGGTATATGCGTCCGTTTATTCACCAGCCTTTTTGGGTGCTAATAATTTGTCAAGTCAGACTTGATGCATGATTAAGTCTTTTCTCAATTGTTTCCTAAGAGTTTCCTTGGTGCATAAGCAAGGAGATCCCTATTTTGCCTCGTTTGCAAAACAAGGGTCACTATGTCTGAATCTCACCAATTTATGTTACTTATATTTAAACCTACCCTTATGCCATTATACAAGAAATGATAGATAAACCTAAGGAAGAGACCAAGAGCAAAATGAAACAAAACTAGTAAAGACATAGTAATAGAATATGACTTTCCTGGACTAAAAAAATGACTTGTTTATATAGTTTTTTGAAAATCTCACACAGTACTTGCCAAGATAGAGTCCTAATCTTAGACACATTATGGCAGATATTTTGAAGTATAGTTCAAAAAAATTGTACAGTTTCCTAAATGAAAATAACAACAAAAAGGCTGGTCTTTGATTTCTTTTTTATAACATTAAATTGGAGGCAGTCAGTGTCCAGATTTTGATTTTATTTCTCTAATAGTTTATTTTTTTAAGTGATAAAATTCTTTTTCTTTTTATTTGTTTTTTAATTTTTTTAATGTTTATTTATTTTGAGAGGATGGGGTGGGGGAGCGGCAGAGAGAGAGAGAGAGAGAGAGAGAGAGAGAGAGAGAGAATCCCAAGCAGGCTCTGCACTGTCAGTATGGAGCCTGACATGGGGCTCAGTCTCATAAACCATGCGATCATGACCTGAACTGAAATCAAGAGTTGGGTGCTTAACCAACTGAGCCACTCAGGTGCCCTGATAAAATTCTTTTTAAAAAGTAATTAAGTACTGTATATGATGTGAAAGTGAAGTCCTTATCTTTACACTCTCCCTCACTGCCTGCCAATGCTAGCCTCTAGAAGTAATTACTTTTAACTTTGGTATTTATTCCTTCTAGACATTACCTCATATATATATCAAAATGACATTTTAGTATAAGTAAAAATAGTATAATAATACCATACAGACTATGCAATTTACAGAATATCTACCAGATAGAGGCAAGAATGAAAGACATTCTTGCATAAATTGGGACAGAAAACACTTTCCCATATATATTTCTTGAACAAGTTGCTTGAAATATTTTAGCCACAGAAAGGTAAATTCATATTAAGAATATAAAATTATGCTGTACGTCTTTGGGTGTTAAAAACATGCATAAATAAATACTCAAGTCATGAGGAAATCTTCGTCTTAAGAGTCCTATGTGATTGATTGCCTAGGACTTAAAAGGACTTGTCAAAGGACTTAAATACTTTGTAACATTTGCGGTCTCCTTCAGAAGTGACTACTTTCTGAAAGAAACTTTAAAAGTAAATAATACCATTTTCTTTTTATGATACGTTTATATTGGATAAAAGAAATTTTCTGGAGGAATTCTTCCCTAGGCAGGTCTCATGAACACACTCAAGTTTAGTTTAAATTTCTTGAAAATATATTTAACATAAGATGGCAGCAGCAGTTAACAGCAACTAAAACAGTTGAGTATCACATCTATGCCTTAGTAGAAGACTTAAATACAAAATATTCATGTGGTGTTGAGGTATTTTTCTGTTTTTTCTTTTCTGTTTGTTTTCTTAAATTTTCTGTGAATATGTATTTGGGCAAAATATGTGATCAGGCATTTTATAGAAGCAGTGCAAGTGATTAATAAAATAATTATATTGAAATGTTAGTAGTAAGATAACGTTTTTGTTAGGTTATTTTAAATTAACACTATTAAGTGTTTCACAGAATAATATATGAGTAGTCATATATACTGCTGTTGAAAGTATAAATTAGCAAAGCCGTTCTGAAAAAGAAATTTAGATATTTGATAATTATTAGATAATTTAGTTATCAATTATCATTTAGATAAGAATAATTATTTAGAAAAGAGCTATTCTGTCTCAGAAGGTACACCTGTGTGAGTACTACCCAAGGAAATAATCTGAAAGAACAAAATTATTAATTGCATTGTTATTTGACTATAGCAGTACATTGAGAAACATGAAACATTTCCACTGGGAAGTAGAGTGTATAAATAATGATTCAATATATTATGTGTATATCCACAAGCAGTATTGGCATTGGATATTTTATGACTTATAGTTGTATTAATATGCAATTCTCAGAAAATTGTGTGGTTACAACATATTAAAACATAACAGCAAAAAAATCCCCACAATTATACATATTTAGAAATGTACTGGTTTGTGAGTTCTAGGAGGAAAAAAAAAAATAATGTTCTAAAATCAAGAGTGTTTACCTCTAGGTATTAAGTTCAAAGGTCATTTTAGTGTTCATTATGATTTTCTGTATTTTCCAATTAATGTATTTTATAATCAGCTTGCCTTATTTTCTTTGCTGTTGGTTATCTTCTGACAATCCTTTTATTTCTGGGTTTCTTGTTATGTATGCATGAGTTCCTTTCTGATACCATATGTTACTTGATTTTTGTTTCATTTTTGGTTTTTTTAGGCCAAGATAGCGAGGTTAACCAAACGCTTTGGAGCAGCCAAAGAAGATCTTAAGAAAAGACAAGAAGTAAGAATTTCTATTCTTGTATAATTAATATTGAGCTCTAAGTGGTACTTGGATAATCGTGAGCTGGGAAGAAATTCTTCCTTTATTACAGGTCTGAAATTTGCTTTCCTACTTTGTACTTCCTATATGTTTTTTCAGAAGCTGCAACTCTGAAGCTAATATTAACCCTTTTGTAATCCTCAATTACTGTTTTCATATATCAACACTTATATTAATCTATTTTATAGTATTCCTGAAGTTATGTTTTGTTTCATTTTTAAAATTTTGTTTTTGGGATTTATCTTCTCATGTTTCTTTCTTTTTACATTCTTGCCAGGGTCCTATTTTTGTCTCTTATTTCCTCCAAGGTGCATTAGTGTACCATTGCCTGGAGTGGCCCCTTCTCATCTTTGCTTACCTCAGGTGGTTAAGTGCAAAGATCATATTATAACATAAAACTCCAGTGTATAGTCTACCTTTTGCTTTTTGTTGTTTCCTTAGTTATTCTGTAATACATATATATATATATATATATATATATTTAATTTTTTTTAATGTTTGTTTATTTTTGAGAGAGAGAGAGAGAGAGAGAGAGAGACAGAGCATGAGTGGGGGAGGGGCAGAGAGAGAAGGAGACACAGAATCTGAAGCAGGCTCCAGGCTCTGAGCTGTCAGCACAGAGCCCAATGCGGGGCTCGAACCCATGAACTGTGAGATCATAACCTGAGCCGAAGTTGGATGCTTAACCGACCGAGCCACACAGGCGCCCCTGTAATACATACATTTTTAAAGAATATTTATTTATTTATTTATTTTGAGAGAGGAAGAGAGAGCACGAGTAAGGGAGGGACACAGAGAGAGGGAGAGAGGGAATCTTAAGCAGGCACCATGCTGTCAACTCTGAGCCTGACACGGGGCCCAATCTCATGGACCCGTGAGATCATGACTTGAGCCGAAATCAAGAGTCAGATGCTTAACTGACTGAGCCACCCAGGCACTCCTGTAATACAAATTTTTAATATAGCACTTGTATATTGCATTATAGTTTTCAGTTTAATATCTTTATTTTCCTCTTGACTTTTTCTATTATGGTACGTTACATTTCTTTGTCATGAGAGCAACATTGTCTGGCACTTACCAATTGCCAATAACAGTTATTTCAGTAGTAATTATTACTGTAGGATTTTCCTGTTTTCATTCATTTCATATCTTCTTTACTTGACTTTAAATAAAACCATTTTGAAATAATTATAGATTAACAAGAAGTTGTAGCAATACTACATAGACTCCTGTGAACTTTTCACATAGCTTCCCATAGTGGTGAAATCTTGAATAACTGTTGTGCAATATCAAAACCAAGATATTGGTACAATTCTGTTAAGTAGTCTGTAGACCTTAATCATTTCTGCAAAATGTAGACCAGTTTTTTCATGAATTCATTATGTGTGTGTGTGTGTGTGTGTGTGTGTGTGCATGTACACATTGATCCCACGTACAGATTTATGTAACCTCCACCACAGTCAAGATCTAGAACTGTTCTGTCACCATGAAGGGACTCCCTCATCCTGCCATTTTATAGTTTCAACCTATCTCATTTCCCATACCTACCCATTCCTGTCCCCTGGCAACCACAGATCGGTTGTTCATCTCTGTATTCCTTTTACCTAACTTTTTAAGCTCTGGTTGCTCTTTTTTCTTGAGCAACTGATAGTTTTCATCTTTGTTCTACACAGACTAATCCCACCAAACCCTCCATTGGCCGTACCCAAAGTTTTTTTTTTTATTATAGCTTCTTTAATTATTATAATTAATTCTTAGATTCTGAACTCCATTTTTCTCAGCTTTTGTTTTTTTGTCATAATATAAAAATTGAACTATTTGTGTTCTTATATTAGAAAATTGATGTAAACCTTTTTTTTAGCCTTTAAAACAATTTTTTTTAATTTTTAATTTTTTGAAAGAGAGAGAGAGCACGAGCAGGGGAGGGACAGAGAGAGAGGGAGACACAGAATCTGAAGCAGACTGCAGGATATGAGCTGTTGGCACAGAGCCCAACACGGGGCTCAAACTCATGAACTGTGAAATTGTGACCTGAGCCGAAGTCAGACACTTAACTGACTGAGGCACCCCTTTTTTACCCTTTTTTATTTGCTATTCTTGAACCAAACAGAGGGCTTTGTAATTTTTCCTTTATTTTTTATACAATGTGAATTTCCACTTTTTCCCTTTTATGTCTGAACTACGCAGCATACTGCCCACTATATACTTTTCCAGTGTTTGTGTATGTCGAGTTTGTCTTCAGAACTACTTTCTAGTTCTTTTTGTTTAATTTATTCAAAGACTCTAGGCAGTCACAAACTTTAAGGAATAAAAATGAAAATATTACAGTGCCTGAGAAGTTTGTTATGGAGAGTTAAAAGTATAATGGAAATGACAAACACTGTATAATTCCTAAAGATTGGAAAAGGTTAATTTGAACAATTAGGGTATGTGGTACTTGAATAAAAATATTGAGGTGGTCTTCAAACTTTCAAATTTTGTTCCTTCCTCAATTAGCTTTCGGGTAAGGCCAGTTTTATATGCCAAAACTGGGACATCTTTCTACCTATTCTTGTTAATATTTTCTTGTAACAGCGATTTCTAGAAATCTCAAGAATTTGTTCTTTCATGTCCTAATTCCCTTTAACTATGGTATCCACTATAATTTTACATCTGTGTCATGCTAGATTTTGAAAACAGGAGAGATACAGAATGAAAGTTTAGAACTTAGTTCTCGCCCTTATTAAAATAAATAAACAATAATACTTTAAATGCTTTTCTTCTATTTAGATTTGCTCCTTGGTCCTCTGATATTAACCAGTTAAAAACAAACCCCACCATGCAGGTTTGTCTTAAAACATTTTCCGTTTTAGGTTTTAAAAGCAGAAAAACCTCATAGGCAGTTTACTATTAAGTCCACATTTATTGCCTTACAATTGCTATCTCTAATTTATATCCTTTCTAGTTCTTACTATAAAAGAAATGTAAAGATATTTCTCATTCTTTATCTATGAAAATCAATGATGTAATTGATTCAGTAAAATTTTAGATTAACTCTAAATTCTGCGTTTGAATTTTTTATTTAAAAATGTTTTTTAATTGTGCTACAAACACGTAACATAAAATATATCATTTTTAACTTCATAGTTAAGTAGTTTTAACTGTATTAATAACATCATTGTGTAATAGATCTTTAGACATTTTTCTTCTTGCAAAACTGGAACTCCGAACCATAGAAAAAGTACTCCAGTTTCCCCTCCTTTCAGCACTTAGATACTTTTTGTTTCCATGATTTGACTACTCTAAATACCTCTTAACTGAAATTATATATAGTATTTGTTTTTTTGGCTCATCTGTATTGTAGCATGTGACAAGATTTCCTTTTTAAAGGTTGAATAATATTCTATTGTATGTATATAGTATACACCACATTTTCTTTATGCATTCATTTATTGATGGATATTTGGGCTGATTTCATCTCCTGGCTCTTTTGTGAATAATGCTACAATGAACATTGGTATGCAGATACCTCTTTGAGATCCTGGTTTCAAGTCTTTTGGATATCTACTGGAAAGTGAAATAGTAATTTGATTTTAGTTTTTTGAGGAGCCTCAAAATAAAAGAGACTTTTTATTAAAAAACTTTTTAATAAAAGAGACCACCCTATTTTTCATTCTTACCAGCAGGGAACAAGGTTCTAATTTCTCTACATTCTTGTCAACACTTGTTATTTTCTGTTTTGTGATAATGGCCCCCTAATGGATGGGAGGTGGCATTTCATTGTGGTTTTGATTTGCATTTCTCTAATAATTAGTGATGTTGAGCATCTTTTCATATGCTTGCAGTCCATTTTGCATGTCTGTAGAGAATTGTTCAGGTCCTTTGCCTGTTTTTTAATTAGCTTGCTTGTTTTTTAATTAAGTAGTAGGACTTCTTATGTATTCTGGTTATTAATCCCTTCCATCAGATATATTATTTGCAATTATTTTCTCCTGTTCTGCAAGTTTCATTTTTGCTCTGTTGATTGTTTCCTTTGATGTGCATAAGTTTTCAAGTTTGATGTAACCTCCTTTGTTTTGCTTTATTTTGTTGCCTGTGCTTTTGATGTTATATCCAAGAAATCATCACAAAATATGATGTCATAAAACTTTCTCCCTGTGTTTTCTTCTAGACATGTTTGGTTTTGGTCTTCCAGTTAGGTCTTTGATTTATTTTGAATTAATTTTTATATGTGGTGTAATGGTTCTGTTTCATTCTTTTGCATCTGAATATTGAGTTTTCATACCATTTATTGAAAGACTGTCTTTTCTCCATTGTGTAGCCTTGGCATCCTTGTTGAAAATCCCTTGACCTTATACATAAGAGTTTATTTCTGGGATGTCTGTTCTAGTCTATTGGACCATGTGCCTGTCTTTATGCCAGTACCACACTGTTTTGATTACTATAGCATTGTAACATGTTTTGAAGTCAAGAGGTATGGAGGCTCCAACTTCGTTCTTCTGTTCCAGGATTGTTTTGGCAATTCAGGGTCCCTTGAGATTTCATATAGATTTTAGTATGCTTTTTTCTATATCTGCAAAAAATGACATTGGATTTTAATAGACATTGCATGGAAACTTTTGATCACTTTGGGTAGTATGGACATTTTAGCAATATTAAGTGTTCCAGTCCATGAACATGGGATGTCTCCATTTGTGTCTTTTATTTTAATCAACACTGTTTTGTAGTTTTCATATTAAAGGTCTTTTGCCTTTTTGGTTAAATTTACTTCTACATATTTTATTCTCTTTGATGATATTGTAATGGGGTTGTTTTCTTAATTTCTTTCTCAGATTGTTGGTTGTTAGTATATAGAAATATGATTGATTTTGACTTTTTTTTTTTTTATCCTGCTGCATTGCTGAATTCATTTATTAGTTCAAACTTTTTTGTGTGTACCCTTTAGGGTTTTCTGATTATAAGATCCTATCATCTGCAAACAGAGACATCCTCACTTCTTCCTTTCTACTATTGCTGCCTTTTATTTCCTTTTCTTGCATAATTGCTTTGGTGAGATTTTTCCAGTACCATGCTGAAGTTGATGAGAGTGGGCAACCTTACCTTATTCTTGATCTTAGAGGAGTTGTTGTTGAGTATGGTGTTAGGTATGGGCTTTTGACATATAGTATTTTTAGGTTGAGGTAGTTTACTGCCATTCCTAACTTGTTGAGGTTTTTTTTGTTTGTTTTTTTATCATGAAAGAGTGTTGAATTTTATGAAATGCTTTTTCTATAGTAATTGAGAAGATCATGTAGTTTTTTTCTCCTTCATTTTGTTAATGTGGTTTTGATTGATTGATTTATACATTGATTGATTTTCCTGTATCAAGCTATCTTTGCATTCCAGGGATAAATCTCACCTGGTCATGTTATATAATTCTTTTAATGTGCTGGTGAATTTGGTTTGCTAAAATTTTGTTGAAGATATTTGCATCTATGTTCATCAGTGATATTAGGCTATAGTTTTCTTTTAGTGTAGGATCTTTGGCTTTAGTATCAGGATATGCTGGCCTGGGTTTGGAAGTTTTCCCTCCAATTCTTTGGAAGAGTTGAGGAAGACTGCTGTTAATTCTTTAAATGTCTGGTAGAGTTCTCCATTGAAGCCATCTAGTCCTTGGTATTTTTTGTTATTAGGATGTTTTTGATTACTAATTCAGTCCGATTTTTTATTCAGGTCTGTTCAAATTTTTAATTTTTGATTCAGTCTTGGTTATATATTTCCAGGAAGTTATCCATTTCTTCTAGGTTATCCAGTTTGTTGCCATATAATTGTTCATAGTAGTCTTTTATGATCCTTTTTTATGCTATGGCATCAGTTGTAATGCTTCTCTTTCATCTGTGATTTTATTTATGTATTCTTTTTTTTTTTTCATAGATAATCTAGGTAAAGGTTTTGCCAATTTGTTGATCCTTTAAAGTGCCAACTCTTAGTTGATTTTTTATTACTGACTTTGTGTTCCTGTTTTATTTATTTCTGCTTTAATCATTATTATTTCCTTCCTTCTTCTGAGTTTAGTTTGTTTTTCTTTAGTCACTTGAAGTATAAAGTTAGATTGTTGATTTCAGGTCTTTTTTTTTCCGATTTTTTTTTTCCCAGAGATAGTGTGTGTGAGCACAAGTCAGGAAGGGGCATGGCAGAGAGGGGGAGAAAGAGAATCCCAGGCAGCCTCTGCACTATCAGGGAGGAGCTCTATACGGGGCTCAATCTCTCGAAAAATGAGATCATGACCTGAGCCAAAATCAAGAGTTGGATGCTTACCTGATTGAGCCACCAAGGAGTTCTGGTCTTTCTTCTTTTTTAACAAAAGCATTTACCACTATAAATTTTCCTCTTATTTTTTTTTAAGTTTATTTACTTTTTTTGAGAGAGACAGAGACAGCGCAGGAGGGGTAGGGACAGAGAGATAGGGAAAGAATCCCAGGCAGAGCCTATGCTGCCAGTGCAGAGCCCAATGTGAGGATCGAACTCACGAAACAGTGAGATCATGTCCTGAGCCAAAACCAAGAGTCAGACACTTAACAGCTATCCAAGTGCCCCTAAATTTTCCTCTTAGTACTACTTCTGCCTAAATTTTTCCTATAAATTTGGTATGTTGCATTTTTGTTTTTATTTGTCTCAAGATATTTTCTTAATTTTTTTTTTAATGTTTTATTTATTTTTGAGACAGAGAGAGACAGAGCATGAACGGGGAGGGGCAGAGAGAGAGGGAGACACAGAATCGGAAGCAGGCTCCAGGCTCTGAGCCATCAGCCCAGAGCCCGACGCGGGGCTCGAACTCGCGGACCGTGAGATCGTGACCTGAGCTGAAGTCGGCCGCTTAACCGACTGAGCCACCCAGGCGCCCCATGTCTCAAGATATTTTCTAATATCTCTTATGATTTCTTTAATCTATTACATTAAAAAAAAAATTTTTTTTTACTGTTTTTTATTTTATTTTTTGAGAGAGAGAGAGAGAGAGAGAGAGAGAGAGAGAGAGCGAGCACGAGCAGGGGAGGGGCAGAGAGAGAGGGAGACACAGAACCAAAGTAGGCTCTAGGCTCTGAGCTGTCAGCACAGAGCCCAACATAGGTCTCGAACTCATGAACTATGAGATCATGACCTGAGCCAAAGTTGGCGCTCAACCAACTGAGCCACCCAGGTTCCCCTATGTATTAGATTTTTAAGTGTGTTTTAATTTCCACATGTTTGTAACTTCTCCGTTTTGTCTTCTGCTATTGATTTCTACTTTTGTTCCATTGTGGTTGGAAAAGATATTTCATCATTTTCATCTTTATAAATTTGGTGAAGCTTATTTTGTAACCTGATCTATTCTGAAGAATATTCTGTGTGCACTTGAGAAAAATTTGTATTTTTCTGCCATTGGGTGAAAATTTCTACAAATGTCTGTTTGGTCCATTTGGTCTGTGATATTGTTCAGTTTTGCTATTTCCTTACTGAATTTTTCTCCAGATCATCTCTCCGTTATATAGAATGATGTACTGAAGACTCTCACTGTTGTGTTTCTATCTGTTTTTCAGTTCTATCAATGTTTATATCATTTAGAAGCCATGATGTTATGTGCATATATATTTATTAATATTGTATCTGGTCAGTTGATGCTTTTATCATGTTCTTTTTGTCTCTTGTAATAGATTTTTACTTTAAAAGCTCTTTTGTGTCTTATATAAGTATGGTCACCCTTTCTCTCTTTTGGTTATCATTTGAATGGAATACGTTTTCCCATTATTTTACTTTCTGCCTATAGGTATTTTATCTGTGGTTACCATGGGGGTTACATAGACCATTTTAAACTGGTAACAACTTAACTTCAATCACATTTAAGAACTCTAGTCTTTATATTTTCCCCTCACAGTTTTGTTACTGGTTTTATTATATCTTTTTATATTGTGTATCCTTTAACAAAAATGTGGTTATTTTTGTGTTTAAATTCTATACAAGAATTAAATGTGATTTAATGTACCAACTTTATAGTAATGCAGGATTCTGTATTTGTGTATTTACCGTTACCAGAGAATTTCATCTTTTTTGTGTGCTTTCTAGTTTCTGTCTAATGTCCTTTCGTTTTCACTTGAGTGACTCCTCTTAGCATTTTTTTGTATTCATTGTAGATCTAATGGTCATAAATTTCCCTAGCTTTTTATTTATCTAGGAATGTCTTAATTTTGCCTTCATTTTTGAATGAAAGTTTTGCTGGATATAGTATTCTTGCTTGGTAGTTTTTTCTTTCAGCATTTTAAATATATCATTCCACTCCCTTTTAGCCTTCTAGGTATCCGCTGAGAAAACTACTGATAATCTTACGGGAGCTCCCTTGAATGTGGTGGGTTGCTTTTCTCTTGTTACTTTCAGAATTCCTTATCTGTGACCTTTGACACCTTGACCGTGTTTTTCAGTGTAGATCTCTTTGAGTTATTCTAGTTGGAGGTTTCTGAGCTTCTTAAATTTGTATTATCAGTTTTCACCCTCAAATTTAGGGAGTTTTTGCCATTATTCAAAGACTTTCTGCTCATTTTCTTTCTCTTCTATTCTTAGATTCCCATATTCATGTATTGGTCCTTTCAGCATTTTCTCATAAGTCCTTTGGGCTCTTTCCCCTTTTTTTCATTCTTTTTTCTTTTTGCTCTTCTAACTCCATAATTTCAAATGACTTGTCTTCAAGTTCACTGAGTCTTTATTATGCTCAGTACAGTCTGGTGCTGATGCCCTGTAGTGAAATTTTCATTTCAGTTACTCTTCAGATCCAAAATTTCTTTTGGTTCTGTTTTAGTTTCTATTTGTTAATATTCTTATTTTCTTCATGCATCACTTTTCTAATTTCATTTAGTTTTCTGTTTCTGTTCTCTATTACCTCATTGAACATCTGTATGTCAGTTATTTTGAATTGTTTAATGGATAATCCATAGATCCCTATTTCTTTAGGGTCAGTTTCTGGAGATTTATTTCTTTGGTGGAGCCATATTTCCCTGTTTCTTTGTATGTCTATTTCTGTTATGTTGAAATTTGGGCACTTGAAAAAACAGCCACCTTTCCCTGTCTTTTCACAGTATATTTATACAGAAAAAGACCTTTATTATTCAACTCAGGTAGATACTCTAGCAACCTCTCAAACTTTTTTTAGAGATGCATTTTCACTGAGGTTGTTTGTGTAATCTCTTATCTGAAGAGTCTTGTCTGTTTCTACTTGGGAGCCCCCCCCCCCGCCGGCATCTGTCTTCCATATTATAGTTTTCATTTTATAAGCCATTGTTTTGGAGGTCCCCCCTGCTCTCTGTCTGTGTTACTATAATTTTTCTGGTGCTGTACCAAGCTGATAGGTTTAACTTGTTCTCATATGGCCTCCAGACATCCAACATGTACTACTTCCTTCAGGTCAGGTGAAACAGAAACCAGTGCCTCGGTCAGTACCCTGAAAAGCCATAATGTTGCGTGAATGTTCCACTCTTCTCTTTCCTTTTTAAAGGAGAAGCCACAAGTGAGGAATTTTGATTGTGCCATACTGTGTTGGGAGGGGTTTGGGGTATGGTAGGTAAGTGCAACAGACTTTCTTACTCACTACAATGCATCTCTTCTTGGCCTCACTATTGCTTGGGGTCCTATACTTCTTGACTGGTTTCTGGAATTCTGACAAAGGAAATTTGGTCCATCGCATGAGAGAAGGAGGGTGTTGGGCTTCCAATTCTACCATCTTGCTGATGTCACCACACTAGTATTTATTTTAAGGACTTCTATCCAGTGACCATACTGTGTTCTAAGCCAATTGTATTTATTTATGCTATTTTCCTTTTTCTGTTTTTCTCCATGAAATGTTCTTTGCCTTCATCTTAACTATTTTGAATGTACTAATTAATTACTCAAAAGACCTATTTGAAGGTTTTCCTTAAAAACTTTTTTAAAATTGAGAGTGCACAGTTACTTTAATTTGTTTTTCTATTTGTTTAATATGTTTTTGTTCACAGATTTTAAACACCTTTAGAGTAATATATTGTAATTGTATCTTTTGTCCTCTCTACATGTATAACTAATACAGTGCCATACTTGTTGATGAAAATTATCCTTTTATCCTATAAAAAGCATCAAGATTTGTTAATTGAGGGTGCCTGACTGGCTCAGTCGGTTAAGCTTCTGACTCTTGATTTCGGCTAAGGTCATAATCTCTCCTGTTCATGGGATCAAGCCCCACGTTGGGCTCTGCGCTGATGGTGCAGAGCCTGCTTGGGATTCTCTCTCTCCTCTCCTTGTGCACTCTCTCTCTCTCTCTCTCTCTCACTCAAAATAAATAAACATTTTAAAAAAATTAAAAAGAAAAGATTTGTTGATTGAAAAGAGTGATTAATAGCATGTACTTGATGTAATATTAAGCACTTCAATATTTAATTTGTTTTAATACTTATTATATTTAACTAAGTCTTGAGAGTTATTTATATTTTTCATTTAAGAAGTAAATAATTATAGTGTAATTACTGATGGAGGCCCAAGTAATGCTTATTAACATGTATAAGAATTCCATTTCTATATTCCCTGTTTTTGGGAGTAAAGGATGAAATTAGTTGATACTTAAGTTTAGAATTGAGACATCTTTTTGTGAAGTTACATGTCACCTAGTGGCAAGTATTTATTTTTTAAACAATACTGTAAAAATAATTTCGATTTGAGAATTTTGATTTGTGACCTTAGGCACCACTTAATTGGTAATCACCTATTTTGGGAAGGAATACATTTGTACCTTGTTTGTTGAGTTTCTGTTGGTAATTTGGTGCCTGCTATGCATGGTATATAGTAGACATTCACTAGATATTTATTAAATGAGTATGTCTAGTTATTCTTTAGATTCATATTATTAATATTTATCAGCACGTAAACCGTTTTCACATCATTTTATTTACTCATCTTAAAAACTGAGGTATAGGAATTATTATATTAATCTTTCACATGATAAGCAGTTGTCTCAACAGATGAATTTGTTTAAGGCACAGCTAACAAGTGGTAATGCCAAGATTCAAATTCTTGTCTCATGTAGTAATATTTTCTACTATATTATGGAAGTAACAGATAATATGTTGAGAAACCACATCAGAGTTTTGTTTTTTTTTTTAATATTAAGTTGGTTTCAGGTGCACAACATAATAATTCAACACTTATATACATTATGAAATGATCACAGTAGGTCTAGTTAAGGTCTTATTTTTAAAGACTCCTTTTGTATTGGGTTTTATTTTACCTGGGTGTTTTTCTCCCCCAGAATCCACCAAACCCACCCGTATCACCAGGAAAGTCTGTGGTTGACGTCAACAGCAATAATAATGTGCCATACAGGTGAGAATTGTAAACAGTCTGTCAGATTTTTAACAGAACAAGGTTCTGATTCTCTTTATTTTATAAGAATGTTTTGGAGTATATTTCTAGTTATTTTGTAGAGAAGTTTAGTATCCTAAATTAAATAGATTTTTTGTTTGTTTATTTGTTTTGTTTTGCTATAATTATTCATTTGTGGTTGGTTACTGGCTTTGCTAATTTATTATAAGGCTTTTCTTTGGTCATTTAAGATTTAACAACTTGTGTTAAATAGAATTCTTTCAAAGTAACTGAGAAATGCTTTGATTAGGGGTAATAAGAACAAATGTCTACAAATAACTAGGATATACGTTTGGTTTTTTGGTAAAAATGTTAAGGACATTAGAACCTAAGAGAAAGACTCTTCCTTAATGCCATAGACCCCAGCGTGCTGAAATCTATGTGCCATCTTGGCCTCAGCATATTCATTTGCACTTTAGTGCTATAGTACCCAAATCTAGTTGCCCTTTTCCCCCTACGGACCACTGCTTTCTCTATTCATATATTGATGTCCTCCGGAATGGCATTTGCATTGACTATTTGTGTGTGTATATATATGCATATTTTGTAGAAATGCAGGCACAGTGAGACAGATGCTGGAGTCCAAAAGGAATGTAAGTGAGAGTGCACCAACATCCTTTCCAACCCCTGTGAATACAGGTAATATTTTTAAACAACAAAGTAACATTTTCTTAGGAATTTTATAAAGGCTTTAGTTCTCTGTTCTTACATTATTTTGAGACTGAAATGATCTAAGGAACTGAGCATATTTATCTGAACTTAAATAATGAGTACAAAATTTTATTTAAAAATCAGGATTACAGATATGCAAGAAAATATAGGAATTCAAGAGTCTAGTGCGTCTCAAACTTTCTGGTTTCCATATCCCTGTATAATCTTAAAATATTATTAAGAATCCCAAAGAACTTTTGTTTTTGTGGCTTATAGTAATTGATATTTACTTGGAGTAGAAATTAAAATACAAACTTTTACATGTTTATTCGTTTAAAAATAATAACAAACCTATATCATGTAAACACAAATAACATGGTTTAAAAAAAAATTTTTTTTAATGTTTATTTATTTTTGAGAGAGAGACAGAGCATGAGTGGGGGAGGAGCAGAGAGAGGGAGACACAGAATCTGAAACAGGCTTCAGACTCTGAGCTGTCAGCACAGAGACCCATGAGGGGCTCGAACCCACGAACCATGAGATCATGACCTGAGCTGAGGTCGTACGCTTAACTGAGCCACCCAGGCACCTCACAGATAATGTTTTAACGAAAAAATAACTATTTCCCAAGCTTAAAGCAATTAGTGGAAGTGTTGCTGTCTTACAGTTTTACAAATCTGTCTTATACTTAAAACATTAAGACAGTTGAAGATAGCTAGATTCTTCTATCTGTCTCTGCATCCAATCTCTTGCAATTTGTTGTTTTGGTGGAAGTATTTGAATAAAGTTCAGTCTCATACAAATATGTGTTTGGAAAAGGGCTAGCCATTTTAGATGATTTGTGAATATTGTTTGACACAGTCAAGTAGTTTATTAATGGTTAGTTGCAAAGTAGAATGTGAAACCATATCAATGAACTTTTCTAAGTTTTTCAGTAAAATCTATTTGTCTGTCTTGGATGGATCTTTTACGAATATCATTCATCAATCATTTGGAAAATACTCACTGAGTTATGTAAGGCTTCTATTATTGACACCTCAATAAACTTTTTAAAAAGCACATTGATTCTGGAGCGTCCAAGTAGCTCAGTCGGTTAAGCATCTCACAGTTCATGAATGTGAGCCCCGTGTCAGGCTCTGCACTGACAGTTCGGAGCCTGGGGCCTGCTTCAGATTCATGTCTCCCTCCCTCTCTCTCTCTCTCTCTCTGCCCCCTCCCTCTTGTGCTCTCTCTCAAAACTAAATGTTTAAAAAAAAAAAACTTAAAAAAAAATAAATTTTTGTCAGAAATGTCTTTGAAGATTTGGGAAGCTGTCATGCTCTTAGTGGCAGATACATGTTTTTCCAGAGTTCTAATTTTTTTTTTTTGAAAACTCAAATTGTATTATTGCCAATAAATACTATTAGTTGTTTTCTTTGACTGCCAAGGTTTATTTTCAAGAAAAGGTTTGTTGGGGCACCTGGGTAGCTCAATTGGTTAAGCATCCAACTCTTGATCTCAGCTCAGGTCTTGGTCTCAGGGTCATGAGTTCAGGCCCCGCTTTGGGCTCCATGCTGGGTGTGGAGCCTACTTAAAGAAAAAAGAGAGAAAGAAAGAGAGAGAGAGGGAGAGAAAGAGAGAGAGAAAGTAAGAAGAAAGAGAAAGAAAGAAAGAAAGAAAGAAAGAAAGAAAGAAAGAAAGAAAATTTGTTAAATACCCAGTGTGAATAATCACAGTATGTCTATAAGTCATTCTTCCAACTAAAAATGGTCTTCTGTGAAAAAGGTGGTTAGCTTAGTTTTATAACTCAAACAGTAGTACAAGCATTTTGCTTTGAGCCAAACACGCTACTTTGGCATGCAGTGGTAATGCTTGTTGTAGATTTCCTATTTTTTCACGCAGAATACTAAGACCTGTACTCAAGGGCTGAGATTTAATAATAGTTTCTACTACTTCATCATGGACATTCTTGAGTGAAACTGACTTTGTTTTTTACTGTGAACATTTGGGGGTAAAGAATGTATTGACAGTTTGGTACCACTCAATACCTTGATTTTTGTACTGAGGCATCAAGAAGTTTTACTCACCATTGCTTTTGCTCCATCAGTGCAGATATTTACATGGTGAAAAAAAATCAAGTAATGTCTTTTTGTCATGAAAATAGTTTTGATATTACCAGCTCCCTGAGAGGGTCTCAATAATCTGCACGTGTTCCCCTGGATAACACTTTGAGAATTGCTGCTCTAGTGTGCCTATTGTTTTGGAAACAGTACAGATCAGTGAGAAAGAAGCTTGGCCATCAGTTTGAAACCTGTTCAAATAAAAATAAAGATAAATAGGGGCGACTGGGTGGCTCATTCGGTTGAGCGTCCAACCGATCAGGTCATGATCTCGCAGTTCATGAGTTTGAGCCCCGTGTCAGGCTCTGTGCTGACAGCTCAGAGCCTGGAGCCTGCTTCAGATTCTGTGTCTCCCTCTCTCTCTGCCCCTTCCCTGCTCATGCTCTGTCTCTCTCTGTCTGTCAAAAATGAATAAATGTTAAAAAAAAAAAAAAAAGAAAGATAAATAGTTGAGCCAAAATTACTATAAAACTTCAGTGACCAGCATTTTGATTTTCTCTGGTGTTGGTATTAACTCCCTTATTTCTTAATTCATCTCCCATCTTCAGTGTGTTATGTCCTATATTATATAATGTCATTAGAGTTTCAGTAGAGGCAGCTTCCCCATCTTGGTTCCTCCCAGGTAATTCAGTAAAACTTAATCCACAGATAGAGGTTTCACACATGGTCCGAATGATAAAATACCATGGCCAAGCTTCCTTTATTCATTAATAGTGATGATTCTAACTAGATTGTCTATTTGAGTTTACATATTGTCATTGTCCTAAGGCATTTATATTTTTAGTGTAGTTTCAAAATTATCTGTATAGCTTCACCAAGTTCAGTGTTTTTTAGTCATTTTACCAGTTACTCTGAAATGATGATAGTAATTTTCAGGCACTATTTTGATACTGAGAGATTAGTCTTCCATATTAGTCATAAGCTGTGTGCCAAAAATAGATACAAAAATGTTTCTATAAATTTAATTCTAAGAATTTCCAAAATCTAAGGGGCCCCCATGTGGCTCATTCAGTTGAGAGTCTGACTCCTGATTTCTGCTCACGTCATTGTCTTGCGGTTCATGAGTTCAAGCCTCACTGCATTGGGTTCTGTGCTGATGGTGCTGATCCTGCTTGGGATTCTCACTCTCCCTCTCTCTGCCCTTCCCTGGCTTGCTTTCTGTCTGTCTGTCTGTCTCTCTCTCTCTCTCTCTCTCTCTCAAAATAAATAAAGTTTAAAAAAGACTTCCAAAATTTAAGTCTTGAAGAAATTGTATTATGAAAGACTTTACTGTAGCAATTGTAGTGCATTAAATTTGTATTGTATTGTATTATCCTAGCTGATAAATGAAGACAGCCATTTAAACTGAGACTTCTTTTTTCTTTCTATAGTATCTTCAACCAATCTTGTCACTCCTCCAACAGTTGTCAGTAGTCAACCTAAGTTGCAGACTCCAGTTACTTCGGGTTCTCTGACAGCAACGTCAGTTCTTCCTGCACCCAACACAGCTACAGTAGTTGCTACTACTCAGGTGCCTAGTGGAAATCCCCAACCTACAATCTCTTTACAACCTTTACCAGTGATTTTGCATGTACCTGTTGCGGTATCCTCCCAGCCTCAACTCCTACAGAGCCATCCAGGGACTTTAGTGACCAATCAACCGTCTGGCAACGTTGAGTTCATTTCTGTACAAAGCCCACCTACTGTGAGTGGTCTCACCAAAAATCCAGTATCCTTGCCAGCCTTGCCAAACCCCTCTAAACCAAACAATGTTCCTTCTGTGGCCAGTCCTAGTATTCAAAGGAACTCTCCTGCCAGTGCTGCAACCTTAGGAACAACACTTGCTGTACAGGCTGTTCCAACAGCACACTCTATTGTACAAGCCACAAGGACTTCTTTACCTACAGTAGGCCCGTCGGGACTCTATAGTCCATCAAATAATCGAGGTCCTATACAGATGAAAATTCCAATTTCTGCTTTTAGTACTTCGTCTCCTGCAGAACAGAGCAGCACTACTACCCCAAGAATTGGTAAGTCACTATATAGGCTTACTAATAGAAATACAAGCATGTTAATGGCCTTTAGATAATTGAATATTTGTGTTTGTGGAAGTGCTATCTTTATTTGAAGAAGAAAGTAAATAGAATACCCTGGAGATTACTTTTAGTAAGTTTTTAGCTACCTAAGAAATGATGTTGTTAAAATGGTATTTGAGATACAGTTTATTTTGAATGAAGAGTTAGCATTTGTAATGTAGCTTTTAGTAATTTTTCCTAATCTGGGTGAAATTTTTCCTTTAGGCTTTGAGACAAGCATTATGAATTTCTTTTAGTATGCGTTTGGCAGGAATATCTGAATAGAACAAATTTATTTTAAAGTATCTAATTTACAGAATATATGCATATAAGAGGAAATGACAAACAACATATCTTCCCTACCCATGTGGAAAAATCCTTTGTGCATTCATCACTCCGGTCTTCTAAATTTGAACAATTTAAAAATAGGTTCTTCTCTCTAATTTATTATAAAATGTTTGACTGCTTTTTGTTTTATCTTTTATATATTTCCCCTGTGACATAGTATATGATTATGTTTGTATATGTCTGTATACTCTCCAGAATTGCAAAAAGGAGAAATGGATTTTACCTGTATTTAAAATCTGTAAAACTCTATGTCTTCCTTGTCTTTAGAAAGCACACATTTTGTATGCGTTATTGAACTTACTTATTCTTCATTTCTGGCCTCACATTTATTTCCACTATTGTAAAGTGGCTAAATGGGTAGGCATAATGTGTATAGTGAAATTGTTGTAATATCTCTTATTGATATAGTGACCATGAAATATAAGAAACATTCTAAAATACAAAATTACTTTTGTAAGTGAGATATACAAGCCTTTTGTTTTCTTTAATTTCCCATGTAGCCATTAGTAGTGTATTTGCCCTTCAAGTATATTTACTCATATAAATAGTGATTGCATTTTGTATTTCACAAGGCTGTTGAGAGAATAAATGAGTGGCTGATCAGAATTAACAGTGGACTGGAGCTAAATATCAGCTTCATACAAATTTACATCTGGGATATAAGAAGAAATCTGAAATTTTATATAAAAATGCAATTATTAATATGAGTATTTAAAATGTAAATGCTTGCATAGTACAGTAACAGTATTTGTTAGCCTTATCTGCTACCACATTATTCTTTAGACACTCTAATCCATGTTTGCAGCACTGAAAGATACTTGCTTTTTAAATGAGGTCAGTGAACAAGATTTTAAGGGGTTACTTCATTTTTCTTTAACTTCTTTTTTTCTAATCCTTAGTATTTTTTAATATGTCAGGTAGAAGGTGATTTCTCCTAGACATTGTTTTATATGATTTTTGAGTTTTTCCACTTTATGAAAGATTGAGACTAAGTTGACACTTTTTAATTCATGGTCACAAAATAAGACAAATCCTTAAATATAGAAGTTTTCCTAAAAGACCATGGCCTGAAAAGAAATAAATAACTTAAAAGATATTGTTTAGTTTTGTGAATGCTCGTACCCTAAATACTTCTACAGGTATCAGAGTTATAATTTAATTATTCTGTTTTCTTAAAATATTTATGAACATTTGTTGACACAAAGGGTATATATTTCCCAAAACTACCTAGCTAAGGTATTCTATTAGTCATAGTAAGTGTCAGTTTGTTTCATATTCATTTAATGACTTGACTGTTCTTAATTGTTTTGTATGTAAAACTAATAATTTTCACAATCATTTTTAATCAGTACATCATTCTACTTATGTGATAATATACATTTATACTTACACTTAAAATTAATTTTTTAACATATATTTATTTAACACATTTTATGTACTTTATTGTATAAATTATTTTAAGGCGATCATTGTTTCAAGTTCTATTTAGAGTGCTTACCTACATTTGAAAGTAACTTATTAGATATTAACCATAAATGTGAATGATAAGCTTTCTTTGCATACTGTTCATAATGTTAATTAGAATGAGATCTGATGTGGCACGCCTGGGTGGCTCAGTCAGTTAAGCGTCCGACTTCAGCTCAGGTCATGATCTGACGGTTGGTGGGTTCAAGCGCCGCATCAGGCTCTGTGCTGACAGCTCAGAGCCTGGAGCCTTCTTCAGATTCTACGTCTCCTTCTCTCTCTGCCCTCCCCCACTTGCTCTCTGTCTCCCTCTGTCTCAAAAATAAATAAACATTAAAAAAAAAAAAAGAATGACATCCGATGCAATGATATATTTTTTTATCATGCAAAATTTTAGAGGTGCCATCAATGACATTAAAGTAGGCCTTTAGCTATTTAGGCTTCCCAAAACCTAAACGGAAGCCATATGGCAAATTTTGGCTGAATATGAAGGTTGAAGCCAACTTTTAATACATTTGTAGTATGCTAAATATATTAGTTCTATAATTAAAACATTTTAAGTCTTATACTTATGTAGGTATTATTGATTTAATGAGAACATAAGCTCTCCAACTAGAATGCATGAATTTGTATTTTATTAGTAGTTCATGTCCCCTTATGTATTAAGTCAGTATTTTCTGTTTCTATAGTAAAGTAAAAATCATCCTAAAGACTGCTAGGAGATTTAGGGTATAAGTTGTAGTTAATATTATTTATTCATGAAATATTGAATATCTATAACTCTTCTAAAATCCTGCAGGCACACAGAAATGTACAAAATAGTTCCTATTCTCACCAAACTCACAAATAGGGAACCTTGCCATTAAATAAGTAATTAACTGTAAATGTGATGAATGTTAAGATATGAGGTTCCTGTGAGAGGATGTGGGAGATCTGGAAAAGGTATGTGATAATATATGGAAAGGTGATAGGCAGAGGAATTAAAGGATTTTTGCAGAGGAGTGTGACATCCCTGAACACTGGCTGCAATAAGAAGAATGCTTTGGCGAAGATAAAAGTAGGGTTAGAGAGACCAGTTAGGAAGCTGTGGTAGTAATTCAGATGAGAGATGGTGTTGTGAAAATGATTTAAAAGTTTTGCATTCAATTCATTTTAATACACCAAATATCCAGCACCTAATAAGGAATACTATTAATTGGCACTTCTGTAAAAACCCTTTTATGACTTCAGTAAAAATACAGTGTTGGTTAAATATGACATCATCTTTTAAGAATAGTAAAATAGGCTTCCCAAATGATAGAAAGATTTTAAGGTACAGTTTCTAATTTCTCACCCTGACCAGTTTTATTGATAGATTTACAGTCATCTGAAGTAGATATTATAAGTGAAATGGTAAACTGTTACATTAAGAATCAAAAAAGTCTATAATAAAGTCACAGGGAATATTAATTAAAAACCTAGATTAAGGAAGATTATTACAGTTATGGGAATAAAATCCTTCTAAGCCCAAATGAATATATTCTAACATTATATATAAAAAACTTTGGCGGTAAATCACTGATGTTTTGTAATGTCATCAGTGTATATTAATACTCGGCCATGTAGGATCAGTAAAATGGAATTTGTTTTTTACTAAGTAATATTTCAGGAACTTCACAGTCCAGAAAAGATGCTGATGCATTATAAATGAAGTACTTTTAAGATATTTTTTTTAAAGTAAGGAATATATTAATATATTCTTCCTACAAGAAAACTAAGATAATTTAAAAAGGGTAGGGAGAAATTATAAGGGCCTCCTTTTTTACTTCTGTAGCCTGGAAAACCCTCTTTTAATAGGTAGATGTTTATCCAAAATTTTTTGACATACGGGTGTGTGTGTGTGTGTGTGTATGTGTGTATTTTATATATAATGAAATACATAGTACTGTTTCCTTTTAGCATAAATAATTTACTTTATATGTGTTCTGATGATTTGAAATGAAAGAATTCCCATATTTTAACCAAGAATATTACTATCTACAGAAAGCAAGGATAAGAATTTTTCAGCATTGGAAATTCACCACGTTACCAAAGAGGAAAAGCTAAATAATTACCTCAGTAGATGCTAAAGACATTTGATAAAGTTTAATACCTTCTCTTTAGAAGTTGAGTCAGAAAACCATACTTGATTGATTTTCTCTTCTGTTCTAGAAGTAACTTTTGTGTGTATGTATGCATGTGTATCACAAACTCAATGTAAGTTAATTGAAAAATGACTAAAGAAAAATCTGATTTAACTACTGAGATTAGGCATGTAAATTTTCTCAGAATCCTCATGTAATGGTTTTGCTAATGAATTTATTATACTTTTTGCCATGTCATTAAATCTTTTTCTCCAAAGATATATAGTATGGAAAAATTGTTATTTTATTTAACCATTTACTTATGTGAGGACGTTTAAGTTGTACGTATCCTAAATTATTCCAAAGATATTCCCTAGGAAAGAATTAAATATTCTGGGCAATGGGTATGTGAAAATTTTTTCTCTATTGTAAATTTGCTCTTTTGAAAGTTACTGTAGCAGTGGTCTATGAGAGAGTTCATTTGCATATATGACATGTTGACAGAAAAAAAAATAATTGGAGAAAGTTACATGAATTGTTGCATATAAAACAACCAACCCTTTTACGTTCTGTAGGTGCTTTTAAAATGGCTTTTTTTTTTTTTTGACTCCTCAGAAAACCAGACAAACAAAATAATAGATACTTCTGTTAATAAGAAAGCAGCTGATAGCACATCACAGGTAAGATTTTTTCCTTCTATTTCAAAGTAAAATTCCAGTTATAGTCCTCAGGGATAATGGATTTCCATCAGTTTTTTTTTTTTTTAACGTTTATTTATTTTTTGAGACAGAGAGAGACAGAGCATGAACGGGGAGGGTCAGAGAGAGGGAGACACAGAATCTGAAACAGGCTCCGGGCTCCGAGCTGTCAGCACAGAGCCTGACGCGGGGCTTGAACTCACGGACCGCGAGATCATGACCTGAGTGGAAGTTGGCCGCTTAACCGACTGAGCCACCCAGGCGCCCCTCCATCAATGTTTTTTAATACAATGAAAATTATTTTAAGTTAATCATACTTTTCAGACCTAGAATTTCTGTTTTTGTATTTCAGTTTCTACTTTTGAGATTGCTTACTTGTGCATTCATTAATATTGTATTTTCCTTCATTTCTTTGAACTTTTTTTTTTTTAGAGAGGAGGGAGGGAGGGGGAGAGAGAATCCCAAGTAGGCTCCACACTCAGCACAGAGCTTGATGTGGGGCTTGATCTCACAACCCTGAGATCATGACCTGAGCCAAAATCAAGAGCTGGTTGCTCAACCAACTGAGCCACCCAGCAACCCCTCTTTCAACCTATTTTTTAAAGCTGCTTTTAAGCCTTTGCTGAATTCAACATCTGGTTCTACTTGGACTTATTTTCTGTTGACTGTCTTTTGTCTTTAGTTGGGTTCTTTTTCACTGGGCTTTGCATGGTTAGTAATTTTTGATAAATTTAAAGTTTAGAAAATTTTGAAAAGTGGACCTTATAAAATACACTGCAGCAAGTGGATTCTGTTACATTCTTTAAGGATTTAAGAACTTTTAGTTTTGAATTTTAGATTGTGGTGTGTGTTGACAAGTCATTTTCAATGAAGTCATCATCATAGAAAGATTTAGAATTACATCATTACCTTCGGATTGGGCCTGAAGTTTTTAATGTCAAGGCATTGTTTCCTTTAATTTTGTGAAGTCTGAGTTTTGCAGTTTTTAAAAACCTTAATCATTTGGAGCTGATCTCAGTATGGTATAAAGTAATTATGATTAGCATTTGTTACACAGCACGTGTTATGCCTAGTGTTAAGCTCTTTCTATGCATATTTGGATTAGTCCTCATAACAGATCGCATATCCATACTTTGGAAATTGAGGATATTACCTTTTAACATAAATTTACATAGCTAATATGTGTTGGAACTAAAAGATGCCATCGGTCTTTTTGACTCAAAGATACTGGTTCTTTAGGTCTGTGTTGTACTACTTTCCTTTTTTGTTGCTATTGTGGAGTTAAAAAAAATTGTTTTAATTGCATTTCTAATGATTTGGGACAATGGGTTGACTTTGGTCAAATTGGATGTCAGTTAATAGTATAGCACACCATATCTTATCCTACCATGTAAAATTTTTAGGGAAGAAACATAGGTCATTTTGTGTAACTTAATTCTAGCTTTGAAGTTGCTTTTGGCACTTTGGTGAATTAATATTGGTATTAATATTAGTGTAGTAAATAATATTAATGTAATGTTTGTAGAATTCATCAACATTTTAAATGTTGGAAAATATAGTGTTTGTGTTTAATCACTTACCAGTTAAAATACCTAATCACTTTAATAGCTCTATGCAATTGACAGATTTAGAGAAAAAAAAAAAACAACTTGTAGAATTTCTTGTGAGAATGTTTCACAATTATTTTTTATATGACACATGATATGAGTATTCGGGGATCATTTATCTGACAAACTCTTTTTTTTTCAGGTAGTGCCTTTTAGGGGGGGTCCAGATTGAACCAGGCTACTCATTTATTCTTGTTGCCCCTTAGTATTTTAGTTTTCCTCTATGTCTGCTAGAGTTTCCTTTGCAAAATAACAGAAATTTTGTTTTTCAGAGTGGAAAAGCCACAGGCAGTGATTCGGGTGGTGTCATTGATCTCACAATGGATGATGAAGAGAGTGGAGCTTCACAAGGTACTTATAAGTAATGGTACCAGTACCAAGGAATGCTTTGTAGCATTTTTTTCTCTTAATTCAGTATGATAATCAGTGAAGACAGATATCTACAGCATTATGCTTGATATATTTGTATCTATGTTAGAAAGAGAGTTTTTTATATTAGAATTTAAAAATTGAAATCTAATCTTGATGAATATGAACAAAGCATAGAGAAAAACAGAGCAGTTAAGAGACTGTTTAACTTCTAGAACACTCCTCTTTTTATATCTTATTTCACTTGATCTTTGCAGTAACCGTATAATGCCTATTTTATAGTTGAGAGTAGATTCAAAGAGAACAAGTCAGAGTCAATTAGGGAGCTGGGGATCAAACCCATGTCCTCTGACTCTAAATTAAGTGTTCTTTCTGCATATGTATGTGTGTGCACACATGCACATTCAGGTGCCCTTTAATGTAGGTACTATCATGTGTGTATACATTTAATTCTGGTTATTTGAATTAATTTTCTTTATTTAGTATTATATAAACAAAAATGAAGGTGATGTTAAAAACCTGCACACCAAATTCTTCAATATTATTTTGAGTTACAGTATTTAGAAATTACAACCAATATTCTTAGTTATTCTTCTCCAATGTTAATAGGTAATCTGAATAAAAAGTTCAGTAATTAAATATACTTGGAGAAATGCTGAATGAAACAAAATTGTATGGGTTTTTTTTCCTTTTATACAGACTTCTCTGAGCTTTTCTATGCAAATCTATAATTTTTGCAAGAGAAATTCAAGATATAAAGTATTTCTCAAACTTACTTGCACAACTATTCACAGACATATCTGCGAAACTGTGTGGTGATAATTATATAATGCATATGGAAAAACTAAGATAAGGTAGTCGGCTAATTGTTATGTTAAAGACATTAAATTTAAAAATCACCTAAAGTTTAAATATTTTAGGGAATAAGTTGGTTTTAGGAAAACAAACTGATTATGTGATAGGAAGTCAATTTTTTTGTATAACTGATGTAAAATTGGAAGATTTATGCCATCATTTGTCAGAATTGAATTCATACCACTATGATTATTGTTTACATAAAAGGTTTCAAATTATTTGCATTGATTTTTCTTTTTTTTATTTTTATAGACAAGTCTAAATATAATGAATCCCTAGAGGACAAAATAAATACTTGTTATTTTTTAGAGGACACAGTTAGGGCTGATTCTAAAAGTTTTCAGTGCTCTGACTGCTCCCTTTCTAGCATCCCTGCCTCATGGGGCCTTTTCCTATGGCCCCAGCTTTGCACCTTAAATTTTTCCATTGTACCGTCCTCCCTCCATCAGGACCCAATTAACATAGCTACAGCCTTAAATTTTATTTACATTTTAGTGCAGAATTCCTTAGGGCAGAAATCAATGGGGATCATTTTGGATAGAGGGCTTTTGGTTATACTCTTTACATTATGCCATATAGTGGTTACCTAGTATTTAAGGCTTGTTCTGAGATGCAAACATTTATTCCATAGGCTATATAAGACTTTTTTTGAGATTAGACACTATGTGTATCTTATTTTAAAGACTGGGTAGGGTAAATAAGCAACCATCTGTCTTATGAAACAAAAGAACCTAAACAACAGTAATTGGAGTTCAAGATTGCTGGTGAAAAGCTCATTGATTTTTAGGTATTTGTTTAGGAGATTGTCCTTGATAATAGATACATAGATATATATGAATTAGGAAATGAAATTACTCTGATTGACATGATATTGTATTGAGTTCAAAAATAGTATTCATTCATAAAAAAATGTAAGATTATATCTCTGTAAATGTGAATTAGAAGATGTGATAGAACCAACAGTGAATTATTTAAGGTTGTGATGTGGTGTTTCAACCTAGCAAATATACACATAATTAAATTGGAAATAAATTGTTTTCTTAGTGGTAATTGTAACTGAGGGGCAAGCAAACACAAAATTCACAAATACGAGAAAAACCTGTATTTCTGATTTTTTTTTCTATCAGTAATCACAATGTCTCACTTTTAATTAATAGACCCGAAAAAGCTAAATCATACCCCTGTGTCAACTGTGGGTTCTTCTCAGCCTGTGTCTCGACCATTGCAACCCATCCAGCCAGCACCACCTCTTCAACCATCTGGGGTGCCAACAAGTGGACCATCACAGACAACCATACATTTACTACCTACAGGTAGACTTGCTGAATCATTGAGTTGAAGCTTTTAGTTTTGCCTCCAGTGAAATATGACTATGGAATTAAGTGGAAAGAATAGACAGGAGATTAAGGATAATTTTCTGTTATTTTGAAGACAGTGCATCTTTTTGAATGGAGTATAACTTAGTTTTGCTGACCATCTTAAGTAATGGCACTGATACGGAGTGGTTATAAAGAAGAAAAATTGTATATGTCTTTGTCATCTGCCACTGTAAGCAGCAGAAATGAATATAGTTTCTCTGGAAGGGATGGGTGTAATGATTTGTTCTAGTTATGACCTTGAAGTAATAAGTGACTGATGAAATAAGAAATTTTAAATGATTCTTAACTTGAACTAGTTTTAACTGGCCTAACACTATCATTGGGAGATACATACTAATATTTTACTGACTGCCTTTCCAGAAGTTATAAATCTGACATTTTCAAGATGTACCCTAGATCTCCTAAACTGTTTGAAAGCCAATCAAGACGGTTTGCCTTTTTTTTATAAAATGGCCCATCATTAAAGATTTATCTGCAAAATACTTAAATAAGGACTTTTCTTATTAAGGAAAACATTGAGTTCACATGGAATTTTATCTAGTGAAATCAAAGCGTAGGTCATGAATTTAGATAACTTAGAAGAAATCTCAATTATGCAAACAAATCATATGTAGTATAGAAAATAAAATGGGTAATAAAGAGATGAAGAGAAAATCATTCCTCCTTGTATACTTTCTTCCCCTTTCTCAAAGCTCACATTGAAAGTTCAGATGTGTAAAGACTAAAGACTTTAGTAAGTAAGCCATTAGTAAAGAAAACCTTTTTATCTTTGTCATATCCACTGTTTACCTACAAATTTATTTTATTATAGAATGCATTTTTCCATATAAAAGTAGATTTATTATTTTTATTATATAGTTAATGTGTGATCATTTGTAAAATGTGATAGTAATTCAGAGAGTTATTAACAAGAAAATGTTAACTCCTAAAGTAATTATTATAGTTCCATGCTGTCGGTGAACATTTAGGACTTTTTTGATAGATATATGTTAATATCACTCAAGGTATGAATGTTCTTTGGAACATAGATTAGGAGGAATGCTGGAGTAAGAAGGAAGAATTCTGTATTTTAATTGATGTTTTATTGTTTTGAATAAGAGATGGCTCAGTTCACCTAAAGAAAATGTCAGTAACAATAGCTAGCCAGTTTCGTGAACTGTGAGTATACAGTTACTCTTGGGTTTATGCCATTAGCAGAAACCTAAAGGGGCCCAAATCCCACTCTACTAGGAATAATTAAACATTAAGGAGTGAAAATTTGCTGTTTTAAGTCACTCCCTTAAGATCATGCTCTTAAGTCTTTATTTTCACGTGCTTATTACCTAGTCAAACAAGATTGGGAAAGGCATTGGGCATGGTTGAGGCAGCCTTTTCTTCTGAAGCTTGGACTGTAATAATAGTGTTCTTAATTTTGGTTGGCTTTACTACTTTTATCTTTCAAGATTACAAAAAGAGACTGTTATCTGTATTTCTGTCTTTATTATAGTTAATTAGATTTTGTACAGCATTCATTACAATTAATACTGTTTAGTTAACATAGAACTTAACTGCATTTTGATATGTTTTCTCTGCTTTTCATTAGCTCCAACCACCGTGAATGTAACACATCGTCCAGTAACTCAGGTGACCACAAGACTCCCTGTACCGAGAGCGCCTGCAAACCACCAAGTGGTTTATACAACTCTCCCAGCACCACCAGCTCAGGCTCCCCTGCGGGGAACTGTTATGCAGGCTCCTGCTGTTCGGCAGGTCAATCCCCAAAACAGTAAGAGACTCTTTTCTTGTGTAGGGCCCCAAGTTATATGTAGTTCTTTAGCATTTAGTTGGCTTGTATTGACATTAGATTTGAGAAAAAATGCTTATAATATCATAACAAAACTAATATTAAGTTTTTCTTCCCTTTGGAAACTTAACCAGAAAAATTGGACGTGTATATTATATGATTTGTGCTCCAGGTGTTGTCTTCAATTTAACTGTATTTATGGCTTATACTCTCAAAATACTCTGTTTGATACTGGTCTGTACTCTGTTAAGAGATACATTGCCTGATTAAAGTGGGAATGATCAATTGTGGCTTGGCCCAGGTAATGGAAATAATGGTAAAGAATAGCTTCCAATGAGAGAGTCTTAAAGATATGGAAGGTGGCTGAGAAGTAAAAGATCAGAAAATGTTAAAGGAAGTCTATTGTTTGCGTGCACATGCACACACACACATGTGTTTATATACATATATACATACAGATACATATTTTATATATATATTATATTTGGTAGTAAAATATATTGTGCATATAGAGGTTTATATACAAAGCATATGTAAAGTTTATTATTATTTTTTTAATGTTTTTATTTTATTTTTCAGAGAGAGAGAGAGAGTATGAGCAGGGAAGGTGCAGAGAGAGGGGGCTGCAGAGGATCCAAAGCAGGCTCTGTGCTAACAGCAGCGAGCCAGATGCAGGACTCAAACTTATGAACCATGAGGTCATGACCTGAGCCAAAGTTGGACGCTCAACTGACTGAACCACCCAGGCTTCCCAAAAAAGCAGCTTTATAAAATTTAATAACATGGGCATTTTTAAATGCTTTTTAAAGAAACTGTCATTATTATGTGATGATTTCCAGGAGAAAATAAACTAAGCAGAGTTTCTGGTTCACAGTTTGGCTTCAGTTTTCTCCAGCTTACAAGAGCTTTTTTCTGGGAAATCAGTACGGTCATGAATGAGTTCTGGGAAACTGCGCTCACCATAGTCAGGGTGCCAGGCAGAACTATAGGATAGGCCAGGAACTGAGTATATGGCAGGAATGTGGTCCAGGCAGTAGGCAACTAAATTGTCTAACAGATATATTCAGAACAGTTCATCCTAAAGCAACAGAATGCACATTCTTTTTGAGTGCTCATGGAACATTCTCCAGAATAGATCACATACTGGGTCACAAATCAGGCCTCAGCTAATGACTCAACTAATGTCTTAGATCACACTATGCATATTTTCAGACTACAATGCTATGAAACTTGAAGTCGACCACAAGAAAAAATTTGGAAACACCACAAATACATGGAGGTTAAAGAACACACTACTAAAGAATGAATGGGATAAACAGGAAATTAAAGAAGAAAAAAAATGCATGGAAGCAAATGAAAATGAAAGCACTACAGTCTAGAACCTTTGAGATGCAGCAAAAGTGGACGTAAGAGGGAAGTGCATAGCAATACAGGTCCACCTCAAGAAATAAGAAGTCTCAAATACACAACCTAACCTTATACCTAAAGGAGCTAGAAAAGGAACAGCAAATAAAGCCTAAAGGCAGCAGGAGAAAGGAACTAATAAAGGTTATGGTAGAAATAAGTTATAGAGAAATAACAAGAAAAAAACTTCAGTAGAACAGATCAACAAAACTAAGAGCTGGTTCTTTGAAAGAATTAATAAAATTGTTAAACCCCTAGCCAGACTTATCAAAAAGAAAAGAGAAAGGACCCAAATAAATAAAATCACACATGAAAGAGGAGAGATCACAACCAACAACACAGAAATACAATTATAAGATAATATGAAAAATCATATGCCAACAAACTGAGCAATCTGGAAGAAAGGGACAAAGCTCACAAACTACCAAAACTGAAACAGGAAGAAACAGAAAATTTGAACAGACCCATAACCAGCAAAGAAGTTGAATAACTAATCAAAAGTCTCCTAACAAACAAGAGTCCTGGGCCAGATGGCTTCCCAGGGGAATTCTTCCAGACATTTAAAGAAAAGTTAATACCTATTCTTCTCAAACTGTCCCAAAACATAGAAATGGAAGGAAAACTTCCAAACTTGTTCTACAAGGCCACTATTACCTTGATTCCAAAACCAGACAAAGACTTCACTGAAAAAGAAAACTATAGGCAATATCCCTGGTTAACATGGATGTAAAAGTTCTCAATAAGATACTAGCAAATTGAATGCAACAGTACATTAAAAGAATCATTCACCACAATCAAGTGGGATTTATTCCTGAGCTGCAAGGGTGGTTCAATATTTGCAAATCAATGTGATATACCACTTTAATGAAAGAAAGGAGGGGCACCTGGGTGGCTCAGTCGGTTAATCATCCGACTTCGGCTCAGGTCATGATCTCCCAGTTCATGAGTTCGGGCCCTGCATGGGGCTCTGTGTTGATGGCTCGGAGCCTGGAGCCTGCTTCGGATTCTGTGTCTCCTTCTTTCTCTGCCCCTCCTCTGCTCACACTCTGTCTCTCTGTTTCTCAAAAATGAATAAAACATTTTAAAAAAGAAAAGAAATGATAAGAACCACATGATCCTGTCAGTAGATGCAGAAAAAGCATTTGACAAAATACAGCATCCATTCTTAATAAAAACCCTCAACAGAGCAGGGATCGAGGGAACATACCTCAATATCATAAAGGCCATATACAAAAGGCCCACAGCTAATACTATTCTCTATGGTCAGGAAAAAGACATGGGTTTCACTCTCACAAAAAGAAATAAAGGACATCTAAATTGGCAAGGAAGAAGTCCAAATTTCACTATTTGCAGACACCATGATACTCTGTGTAGAAAACCCAAAAGACTACACCAAAAAAATGCTAGAACTGATACATGAATTCAGCAGTCACAGGATATAAAATTGCTGTATGGAAACCTGTTGCATTTCTATACACGAATAATGAAGAAGCAGAAAGATAAATCAAGGAATCAATCCCATTTGCAACTGTACCAAAACCCACAAGATACCTAGGAATAAACCTAACTAAAGAGGTAAAACATCTGTACTCTGAAAACTGTAGAACACTTATGAAAGAAATTGAAGGGGACACAAAGAAATGGGAAAACATTCCATGCTCGTGGATTGGAAGAATGTCTATACTACTCAAAGCACTCTACACATTTAATGCAATCCCTATCAAAATACCATCAGCATTTTTCACAGAGCTAGAGCAAACAATCGTAAAATTTGTATGGAATCACAAAAGACCCTAAAGGGCCAAAGCAGTCTTGAAAAAGAAAAGCTAAACTGAAGGCATCACAATTCTGGACTTCAAGCTATATCACAAAGCTGTAGTCCTCAAGACAGGGTGGTGCTAGCACAAAAACAGACACATTGGTCAATGGAATATAATAGAAAACCCAGAAATGGACCCACAACTATATATGGTCAACTAATACTTGACAAAGCAGGAAAGACTATCCAATGGAAAAAAGACAGTCTTTTCAACAAATGGTGTTCAGAAAACTGGATAGCTACATGCAGAAGAATGAAACTGGATCACTTTCTTACACCACACACAAAAATAAATTCAAAATGGATCAAAGACCTGAGTATGAGACAGGAAGCCATCAAAATCCTAGAGGAGAAGACAGGCAGCAAACCTCTTTGGCCTCAGCCATGGCAACTTCTTACAGATACGTTTCTGGAGGCAGTAGAAACAAAAGCAAAGATGAACTATTGGGACTTCATCAAGATAAAAAGCTTCTGCACAGCAAAGGAAACAATTGACAAAACTAAAAGGCAGCCTAAAGAATAGAATATACTCGCAAATGACGTATCTGATAAGGGTTAGTATCCAGGGGCGCCTGGGTGGCTCAGTTGGTTAAGCATCCGACTCTTAGCTCAGTTCAGATCTTGATGTCAGGGTTGTACAATCAAGCCCTGTGTCGGCTCCACACTGGGTATGAAGCCTACCTAAAAAAAAAAAAAAAAAAGGTTAGTATCCAAAATCTATAAGAGCTTACCAAACTCACCACCCCGAAACAAATAATCTAGTTAAGAAATGGGCAGAAGGCTTGAACAGACCTTTTTCCCAAGAAGACATCCAGGTGGCCAACAGACAACATGAAAAGATGCTCATCATCACTCATCAAAACCAGGATTAGATAGCACCTCATACCTGTTAACAACAAATATCGATAAGGATGTGGAAAAGGGGGAACCTTCTTACACTGTTGGTGGGAATGCAGACTGGTACGTCTACTCTGGAAAACAGTATGGAGGTTCCTCAAAAAGTTAAAAATAGAACTACCGTACAACCCAGCAATTGTACTACTAGATATTTACCCAAAGGATATAAACATACTGATTTGAAGGGTACCTACACCAATATTGATATTATTGGTTATCAATAGTAGCCAATTTGGCTATCAACAATAGCCAAATAGTGGAGAAGCCCAAATGTCCATCTGCTGATGAAAGGACAAAGAAGATGTGGAGTACGTGTGTGTACACACACACACACACACACACACACACACACACTGGAATATTACTCAGCCATCAAAAATAATGGAATCTTGCCATTTGCAACAACATGGATGGAACTAGAGTGTATTATGCTAAGTGAAATAAGTCCAAGACAATTACCATATGATTTCACTCATGGAATTTAAGAACCAAAATGATTTACATATAGGGGAAGGGAAGAAAAGAGAGAGAGGCAAACCGTAAGAGACTCTTAACTATATAAAGAGCAAACTAAGGATTGCTGGAGGGGAGGTGGGTGGAGGATGGGCTAAATAGGTAAAGGGTATTAAGGAGGGCACTTGTTGTTATGAGCACTGGCTGTTATCTGTAAGTGATGAGTCACTAAATTCTATTCCCGAATCCAATATTATACTGTGTATTAACTAACTAGAATTTAAGTAAACCCTTAAAAAAATAGTCTGCTTCTGTTACCATGATATATGTTAAAATAGTTTTCTGTTCAGTGAATTGAGTATCCTCAGCTGTTCAGCATGGCATGGACAGAAAGTGAGGGACCTCATTAATATACATCAGGGATAACTGACAGTTGAGATTTCTGTCCTAGTTGAAAAGATGAGACAGCAGAGATATTTTTGAAGACAGCTTCAATTTGTCCGCCATTAGAGTTACACTGCTCCGTTCTCGCTTTGCCTTCTACATGTGACGTGCGACTGTGTTCTACTATTCTAGGATTTTTTTCTCATAGTCCTCTTGGTAGGGATTCCATTTATTTTTCTCTTGTGTTAGATCTCCTGTTTCCTGTATCTCCCATTTTCCTCCTTGATTTTCTCTCTCATAATTGGTGGCACACGTCTTTGAAAGACAACTTGAGAAAGTAGTTTTTTTGGTTGCTTGCATATGGGAGAATTTCTCTTCATGTTCAATTAATTCTTCAGTTGAGTATAGGTTTCTAGGTTAGAAATATTTTTCCTTCCAAATTCTATAAACAACACTTTGCTGGCTTCAAGTGTTTAGTCAGCATTTTACCAGATTTAGAATAGATTTCTAGTTTTATAAAAGCCTTAATTTTGTTCTGTAGGTGTCACAGTTCGAGTGCCTCAAGCAACTACATATGTTGTAAACAATGGACTAACCCTGGGATCAACAGGACCTCAGCTCACAGTGCATCACCGACCACCACAAGTGCATACTGTAAGTGTCGATGCTCGTATTTCCAAAATGTTTATCTGTAGACCTGTCAAATATTATTGTAGTTCGCATTTATTCTTCAGGCAACAGAAGTTAATTTAAGAATATAGATCTTACCATTATGAACAAATTTTCTTAGGGATGTTGGTCATCAAGGATCATTGACTCTGCTTGTGGTGGTGTAAGTGTATAAGAAGAGCCCACAGCTGGTATGTGTGAAGTGAAATAGAGCATTAAAAATTTTTTTGTGTGTTTTTTAATTTATTTTTGAGAGAGAGAGAGAGAGAGAGAGAAAGCATAGGAGGGACAGAGAGAGAGAGAAGGAGACACAGAATCCGAAGCAGGCTCCAGGCTCTGAGCTGTCAGCACAGAGCCCGACGCGGGGCTTGAACCCATGAACCACGAGATCATGACCTGAGCCGAAGTCGGACGCTTAACTGACTGAGTCACCCAGGCACCCCTGAAATAGAGCATTTTAAGCTCATGGTTAGGGGTGCCCAGGTGGCTCAGTCAGTTAAGCGTCTGACTTCGGCTCAGGTCATGATCTTGCGGTTCCTGAGTTTGAGCCCCACATCAGGACTCTGTGCTGACAGTGTGGAGCCTGGAGCCTGCTTCAGATTCTGTTTCTCCCTCTCTCTCCCCTCCCCCCACATGCGCTCTTCTCTCTCTCTCTCTCTAAAAAGTAAATAAACATTAAAATAAAATTAAAAAAAAAAACCTCATGGTTAAATTGAAAAGAGTATTTTTGAGTGTTTAAAGAGTATTTTAAAAAGTATTTTTTCTAACTTATTTTTTTCCTCAGAACCTTGTATCAGTTCTAACTGGTATATTGCCATCACTTTATTGTTTTTTATTAATCCAGTGACATTGGGAATTCATTTATTAAGAGATGACATGGATCAAAGATGTCTCCTTAGATTTAGGCTCCAAAACAATGTCACAATCTTCCGTGACATGATTAGAACAGCATTTGGTATGGTACACCATGTAAATGGACATGTGGGCTTTATGAGAAGGGAGGAGATTGAGGCTTCATATCACTTTTCACCCAAGTGTCCTTTTTTAAGTATACATAATAACAGCTAGCATTTCTTGAGCACCTCCTCTGTGCCAGGCACTGTTAATATACTTGGTCCTCACTCAGCAATCCGTTAGGACTCTTCTCTCCTTTTTTATGCTTTATTATAGGTAGGGCAGCTAATGCATAAAGATGTTGAATAACCAATCCAAGGTCATAACTCATGAAAACCCATGCATTCCAGCGTTAGAACCTATCCTCTTAACAGCTGTTATTTTTACTATTCCACTACAATGAAAAAATTAATGTTAACAGAGCACTAACTGTATACCAGGAGCTCTACCAAGCACTTTACATGTATTATTTTATTTAACAACCCTAGGTGTATTATTATTCTCCTTTGATAGGAAAGGGTACAGTGTCACAAAGATGTTAAGTGGTTACTTGGGTTACTCAGGGTCGTTACCCAAACTAATGTCAGAGCCATTTTAACTAAGGTTGTCTGATCCCAGCACCTGCAGTGTGTTTTCAGTGTTTCAAATCTGGTCCTGTTAGGATATGTGGTGAATATACCATTACTGTTGTTTGCAGCTACAAATAACTTCTTTCATTCCATGTTTCTTCAGAAACTATATAGTAAATATCTCTAATACCTTATAGTTTGCAAATTTGATGACCCATCAAGAGCTTTTTTTTTTTTTTTTTTTTTTGGTCAAGAACATTTTTTAAAAACCAGGAGCCCATGGGGTGCCTGGGTGGCTCAGTCAGTTGAGTGTCCAACTTTGGCTCAGGTCATGATCTTACGGGTAGTGAGTTTGAGCCCTGCGTCAGGCTCTGTGCTGACAGCTCGGAGCCTGGAGCCTGCTTCAGATTCTGTGTCTCCCTCTCTCTCTGCCCCTCTCTCTCTGTCTCAAGAAGAAAAGGAAAAAAAACACTAAAAAAACCCACAAAAACAGGAGCCCATGTGTATTGTCTTAGTAGAATAAACTGTATCTTACAGGAGGAACATTCTTTTAATTAATTTAGAAGATGGTTTTAAATAAGAATTTCAAATATATATAAAAATAGTATACTATAGTGATTCCTACTTACCCATCACTCATCTTTTTTTTTTTTTTTTTTAAATTTTTTTTTTCAACGTTTATTTATTTTTGGGACAGAGAGAGACAGAGCATGAACGGGGGAGGGTCAGAGAGAGAGGGAGACACAGAATCGGAAACAGGCTCCAGGCTCTGAGCCATCAGCCCAGAGCCTGACGCGGGGCTCGAACTCATGGGCCGCGAGATCGTGACCTGGCTGAAGTCGGACGCTTAACCGACTGCGCCACCCAGGCGCCCCCCCCATCACTCATCTTAATACTTGTCAGCGTATGGCTAATCTTTTTCATCTGTATTCACCCATTTATTCCAGCAACCCAAATACATACTGGATTATTTTGAAGCAAATCCCTATGGTATCATTTCATTTGTAAAACTTGAATAAAAATCTCCATTGCAGTGGCAAGAATAAAAAAGACAAAACTCAGTTGACTTAATACTAAGTTTTAAGATATGAGCAGATTCAGAGTCTTAGAATTTTAAGAATTAGAAGGTATAGGGGCGCCTGGGTGGCGCAGTCAGTTAAGCGTCCGGCTTCAGCCAGGTCACGATCTCGCCGTCCGTGAGTTCGAGCCCCGCGTCGGGCTCTGGGCTGATGGCTCAGAGCCTGGAGCCTGTTTCCGATTCTGTGACTCCCTCTCTCTCTGCCCCTCCCCCGTTCATGCTCTGTCTCTCTCTGTCCCAAAAATAAATAAACGTTGAAAAAAAAAAAAATTTAAAAAAGAATTAGAAGGTATATAACAGCTATTAAAGCTGTTGTCAGACTCGTCAAATTCCTCTACTACCTTCAGTTAGATTCATGGCTTCAGCCATCTTCTCTTAGATCTTGCTGGCTATATGTTTATTTAGTGTTATTTACTTATGTGATTAAATTATTTGAGGAAAAAAGACAATTTGAAAGAGAAAATATAGCAACATGGCCAGTATTTAAATCACTTCTACTTCTCCAACTTTCAGTGTTTTATTTAAATTTTATTCTTTTCCCTTCTGACTTTATGTTTATTTTAGCTTTTTAACTGTGAATTGTATCCTTTTCCAGATGTGTGTATGAATGTTTTCCACCAGGCATATGAATTTAAGCAGATTTGTATTCCTTGAAATTATCCTTTTTGAGTTCTTCCTATGTGCACATTACTGCTACTAAGCTTTGACAAGGGATAGAGATTAAAAAGATATCAGACCTTCACAGAATTCACTATTTAGTGTATATAAATTATCCATTTTATGAAATGCATATTAAAACACAGTTCTTGTGAAATGAATTTCAGTTAAGGAAATCTTTGTTTCAGACTTTCAGCCTAAAGTCAGTGAGCAGTGATATGTTTCACTTGGGAAAAAAAGATCACTGGTATCCCTGTTTCCTGGTTTACACTTGAATCTTTTTTGAAAAAATTATTATCATTGCAATCTTTATTAAAATCTAGGTATAATGATAACAATGCCCAGTGTTAAACAAGTCAATTTGAATTGGTCCACTTAATAGTCATGCTTTTTCATATGGCCTTAACAGCTACCTTTTCAAATTTATCTTTTTTATTCATATACCCTATTTCTAAGTAAAAGTTAATGTTTGTTTTTGCCCCTAAATCCCTTTACTTTCCTATCCCTTATTTATGCTTTACCTATTGGCAGAAAAGAACATGGCTCTTCCTGCATTTCTAAATCTTACCGTTCTTAGTGCACTTTAAATGTCACCATTTTTGTGCAGACTGACCAAGAACATAATATACATTCAGCATTAAATGTGCTTATTCATGGTATGCTACTGTCTTTAGATAGAAAAATGGCCTAAAAATAAAAGTAGAGTTAAATACTCAAATTATTTACTATAGACTGTATCATAACACGTGATATTTTAAAATGTTATATTATTCTAAAATAAGAATCTGTAACATAGGTAAACATAAATTATTTTGTTCAAGATAGATGATTATTTTAGCTTCTATCAAAATGATGTTCCATTAGCACAGGCTTTTATTTCCTGAGGAAAGCGCAATTTTTTTAGATGTAGAAAGCATACAGGAGTAACCTCAGCACCATTGTTTATTGCATGATTGGTTATAAATCACCAAATAGGACTATCCATATGTGCCATAGTATATGGTATTTCTTGGTATTCTTGATATAAAATGATATTTCTCTAAATGACCTCTAAGATGTTTTAGTTGTAGCATTCAGAAATAGTCCTTTCTGTAATCATTATTAAGTCAACATGACTCTTTTTTTGTTAGGAGCCCCCCCGCCCTGTGCACCCAGCACCCTTACCAGAAGCCCCACAGCCACAGCGTCTGCCCCCAGAAGCTGCCAGCACATCTCTGCCTCAGAAGCCACACTTGAAGTTAGCACGAGTTCAGAGTCAAAACGGCATTGTACTGTCATGGAGTGTCCTGGAGGTAGATCGAAGCTGTGCCACTGTGGACAGCTATCATCTCTATGCTTACCATGAGGAACCCAGTGCCACTGTGCCCTCACAATGGAAAAAGATTGGAGAAGTAAAGGCACTTCCCTTGCCCATGGCATGCACTCTCACCCAGTTTGTATCTGGCAGCAAATACTACTTTGCAGTACGAGCCAAGGATATTTATGGACGTTTTGGACCTTTCTGTGATCCTCAGTCAACAGATGTGATCTCTTCTTCCCAGAGCAGTTAAACCTTGGAGCCTCTATCTCTTCCTCTTTCTGACTTCCACTTTTTGGTCTTGTTTTAATCTTGTGCATGATATCCATTGTAAAATCCACATTGTGCAAGATTTCTTGGACAGCTGTGTATATACACTACATTTGTTTATAATCAGAAGTAAAATAAACAGCCCATAAAGCAAGAATCTTCTCCTGGACAATTGAAGCTTCAAGGTTTTGAAATGTAAATGTGCACCTTGCTTTAGTTTTAAGGCTGGGGAATATGTGTGGGTGTTTATGTGTGTTTTTCCCTATTTATATGTTTACTGCGGTGGAACCTCCTATTTCCATTCTCAATTTTACCTCTCTTCAGGTATTAAGTAAGTAGATCGAGGGATCAGAAGTATGGTATGTAACTGGCATGATTCTACTTCTAAGGGATCTGTAGGTTCATGGTTAAATGATTTAAACTGAATCTAAACAAAACCCAAAGAAAGAAAGAAAAAGAAAAATGGTGAAATAGTTTAAAATAGGTTCATTTGAACACAGGAAAGGATCTGTTTGTCTTTTTTCTTTTGTTGGTGGTTCATTAGGTAAAAAAGATCTGCAGTGGCCCCTCTCTTTCCTAATCTGACTCTTACATTTATTTTGTGCCTTAGAGATTAACTACAAAAATAAACATGACCATTTGTCCATTGTTGATCTTCTCTTTCAGGCTTTCGCCCTTCATTTCTCCTTCATCTCCACTAAATATAGCACACCTCCCCTCAAGTCACTTTTAAACCAATCCTTTTAGGTATATTCTTATCAGTGGCATCACTACATTTAACTCCCCAAATTTGACTTGCTCTTTTCTTCTAATAATGTAAGTGCTTTTATCTTTGGTCACTATTTAAATTAACTGTGTAAAATGGACCAAGAAAGACCATATTATGTAAGAAAATTGTTCTTCAAACATATTTTAGGATTTATGTTGCATACTGTGTTAGAGATTATAAAAGCAGTGTTAGTTCTCTTTATCACTCGAAGCATAGTATTCTTTCAAATGTAGTAAAGAATAAAATTCACAAAGTACAGTGAACTAAAATATCAAAGGGAAAGCTTTATTTCCTTATTGTCATATCATTCTTTCTGTTTTAACCTTTTAACTTTATTTTGATGGTGCCAAGTTTTGTCTGATTTACCCTCTGTCAGCTTTAGATAGGATTTGGGGTTATTTTATTTAACAGTTAGGTATAACTTTCTGTGTCTCTCTGTTCCTGTTCAAAGTTAATCAAATTCATTTTAGGTCCTGGACTTTCAGTATGAGTGCCAGCTCTCCTGGTTTCAGGTAGGTGTTCGAGGGTAGATAGTTTAGGGCAGGAGAAATGGGGTAAGTTTGGGGATGAGAGAGAATGATTGGGAATAGTGTGAAAGGAATTCATGGAGTTTGTCAAATAGTTTTTCAAGTCATCTTCCCTTACCTTATTTAAATTCCTACCTTCTCAAAATAAATTCATCTTTAGTTTTCCCTGGAATTATAGGAGGGAGCTATTCCTTCTGTGAATGCTGCTTTGTTTGCAACTTTGATGGCTTGTAATGAGAAGCATTCTAGTTGTAAAACTCTCATTAGAGACTTTCACCGGTCAGTGTACTGTCACATTAGGTGTGAAGTTTGATGCTGAAGAAAGTCTACAGATTGCCAAAATTGTAAATGTTCCAAACCTTCCTTTCACTTTCAGAAAATGAGACCACAATGAGAATTAAATTTTTTATCAATCAGATTTACCAAGCATGTAGATGTTACTCATTCTAGGACTGATGGTGGTAAAGAAGTTGCCAGTGTCATGCCAATCAAAATCCTGAAAAGGGAGAATTTGATGATCTTCTAGATGTGTATGAACACCTATCTATATCTGCATGTATATATGTTTTTACCTGCAATGGTTGCATTGTTGATTATGTGATCAAGATCATTCCTGTCTGCAGAATGGAAGGCCCGTGTTCAAAATTGTTCTTTATTGGCTGGTTTATGGTCATGTGATGACAATTTGCCCTAGCCTAGAAAAGCTTCCCTTGGTGAATGTTTTTATTTATATTCACTAATCTTTTTTTTTTTTTTTTAAAGCTTTCATAGCATTATGTAATCAGGCAAAAAAGCCCAGTAGAATGAAAGTATTTTAGCCTATATTGTGTGTTTTCTGTCAAAGGAAGAAATAATAAATTACCAAATAGTAACCCTAAAAATATATTTACTACAGCAAAATCAAACTTTTTATTCCAGAAGGTGGAAGGAAGGAAGCTACAAAGAGAGACTGTAATTATTTGAGGAAAGCGTTTATTATGAGATGCTTTCCTCAGATTAGCCTGCCATGGGATTTATAGGCAACATCTATATTGAATTTACTGAAAAATGCTAGGCTTAGAACTGTTGGCTTTTATTTTGGGCAGGTTTTAATGTTGATGAGCTGACTTTCTGTTTGGTTCATTTCTTTTGGGAGAAAGAATGGAGGACTCAACTAGAAATAGCTACTGATTACAGACCATATTGTAGCAATTCACACTCCATGGTACCTTTTTTATTTCATGGTACCTTTTCACAAAGTATTACAGATAAGTTTGATTATCCCATTTTGGGAATGCAAGTTTGCTGCATTTTTAGCTGGACAATACTTGTCTAAGTGCTGCCTTATTGGAAATTCTGAAAACTTCTGATATATTGACCTGAAATGTAGGGTGTTCATATGGCTTTTAAAAAGTAAGTGATGTTTGTTACTCTCTGTTTTGCACTTTGTCAGAGTAACTTTCACCCTGTTTTAAGTGTAAGCCTCATTTAAAAATTATGTTCTTGCCAGTAAATTTATAAATTACCAAGACAACATCTGTTGTTAGCTGTTAACTTCATGAGGTAACTATATCCCTGTTTCTTTGGACTCACTTTAAAATATGCAGAATACTGTTTAACACAGTAGACGTTTATGAGAGAAGTGAGGACATACAGGTTTCTTCCTTGAAAAGTGAGTATTTATAGGGATGTCATTTGCCTCACAGAGAGTGTTCCCCACTCACCCTACCCCGATTGCTGGATAATAAATAAAAGGTTTAAATGAAAAACGTGACCTAAAGCAAGGAGCTTAGAATCTTTGGTACATCTGTCTGCAAATTCCTTAGGTGGGCTGCACTATACAGTTCTCTTTCTGTATTGGGAAAGTGTTAACTTAGTTTTTGTCGTTTGCTCTTTTGCTTACATTTTCCAAATTATCATTTATGCAGCCAGGTGAATGTTAATATTGCATGATATGCACTTATCTTGTTCCATGAATTTTCCAGTACTGTACAAAATTAACAAAATAATGCCTGTGGTATCTTCTCTTACTTTGATATTTGATACACTGTGATTTTAGCACAGTAGAGTACTGAAAAGACCTTCCAAGTGTTCTCCCCAACTTTCCTTCTTGGGCTATTTCAGTATCATATGAGTTATTTGTTATTTTAATTCCATCATTGACCAGTCATTGGCCTATTTTATTCTAATTTCCAGAAAAAACCATGCCCCAAATTTGGATTGTTGGAAATAAGTCTCTCTAAAAGCAATGTATGATTTTGCCTTCCTTACTATTTACTGGGTGGGTGATGCCCCTCTCCCACTTTTTAAAATTTTTGGACAAACAAAAAGAACAGGTGTTTTGTTAGTGTGACAGACGTAGATCTAATTCCTAAAACATATTCCCCTTGAGCCAGCCAATGGGGAGGAAAGGATGATAAAACACACGTTTTGTCTTCTCATCTTCAAATAGTTTTATCATGTTACGTAAGTTTCTTTATTATGATTATTTTTTTAATTTGTAGAGTCAGCTAAGTACCCATCATTTATGTTTAAATGCTGAGGGGGGGGGGGTTGTTTTTGTTTTGTTTGGTTTTTGGTTTTTTTTTTTTTTACTTTTTGTACATAAGGTAACTGGGCAATCAAACACCTTTTGGGGATCCTGGCTTTATTATTTTCTCAGCCATTTCAAAATTAAATATAAAAGTAAATCTTTTGTAGGAAACTTGCATCCTGATTTTTCTTTATTGCAGGTGAAAGTGTAAATAGTAAGACAATGTTTAAGACCTTCCTAATGTCTAATATAAACTGGGCTATAGCAAGTTGCCCTATTTTTATTAGGTTTTGAAGGTTTTTGTGGGTTTTTTTTCTTTTTTAAATGTACAGTAGAGTGGTGTCTGTATAAGTGTTAACTGTAGTGGGATTTTGTCCAGCAAGCCTGACATTTATACTTTGAAATAAACTACTGGGTTTTTAACATTCTGAGTATTCTGATTCATTGTAATTATTCTCAGCCCTTGTGTTGCTTTTGGAAGTTCTCACCTTATTAAGAATCACCCATTATACTGTGTAATATTGTTTATTTAACCTACTTGGCAATATTTCAGCACTCAAACCACATACAGTTCTCTAGCTTTGAAAGAAAAACTGCGCTATACAGTTTTGCTCCCAGATTAGATATGCTGCTTTTAACTAGTGGGAGAAAACATTAAGGTCATATTGTGTGCCTAGTCTGCACCATGAAGAATCAGCTGGTGCTTATTAATGATCAGAAAAATCACTAACTGCATTTCCATTAGAGGTTCCTTTGAAAATGCAGTTCCACCATCCCCTAGGGCTTTGCCCTTAAGTATATCCAGCCAGGGGAAGGAGAAAGAACATGGAAGAGTACAGGTTTTTAGGGGCCGAGCCCAGAAGTGACACTAATTTTGGACTCCTTTGGCAAGAACCCTGTCACATGCCACAACTATCTAGGGGAACCTGGGTGATGTGTTCTGTGTGGCCAGGCATAAAAGGAGAATATGGATCTGGCTGAGCAGTTTCTGCCATACAGTCCTGTATATAAACTTGTATGCTGAAGCCAGTTACTTATCTTCTAGAATATTTCCTCTACACTCTGTCACCCTATAGTGAATGTTTGTTGCCAAAACCTACAAAATCAATAGTAGAAAATAAAAGTGACAGACTGAATTTAATATATTTTATTAAGATTAATTCTGAATGGAAAAAACATAGCTAAAATAGTGCCTTTGGAACTTATTTGCGACCTTCTATTCCCTTCTATTCCCTCAAATCCCTCCTTCATTTTATGTCCTGTTTCAAAATTGGTTTCATGATAATAAAATCAAAGTTGTAGGTCTCTGGCATGCCCTGGTGGAGAGTTTTGTTGAAACGGTTCCAGTGAAAAACAGGGAGGCCATCTTGTACTGTGGGACCACTGATGGCATGGGCTGTGTACGCTGATGCTAGGTAGATATCGGCCACCTGGAAAGGAGAGGGACATTTTAGAAAAAACCATTTGGAAAAAAATTCACTAAATCCCCGTTTTTTCCTTTTTTGTCTTTGTCCTTTTTTTCCAAAGTCACAATAATAGCCCCCCTTTTAAAACAAAGTCTTGCAAGCTCCCACAATATGCTCTTCCATAACCATTTGGCATTCCAATGAATTGAGCAGAAGTGCATTAGGTTAATGTAGCCAAAAGTGTGAGGTCTGGAGTCAAAGTGCTCATATTCAGAATTCTAGCTCCAAAACTTATTTTAAAATAACCACTATTTGGCTCAGTTTTCTCATTTGCAAAAGGGTAATAACCCAACTTCTTGGAGGGGTTGTCAGAAGGAGTTAAGGAGCAGTTTATGTGAAGCAGAATGTAGGCTTCAATAAAAGTTGTTATTAGGGCAGTAACGAGTTTTAAAGTAGAAGGAATTCTATTAAAATAGGAGGTCTGTGGTTCTCAAAAGCACCTAAACATTGGATAGCACCAGATCTTAACCTTAGAGAAAAAGGAAGAACATGTCTCCTAACTTCTGATTTTCCACGTATTCAAAATGGCTCAAGAAAAATGCTAATAAATTAAGTATATCCTTTAGCAGAAACTCTTCTGATGAAAAATCGGCAGACTCCTCTCTCCAGAAGAAAGTAAATTTGGCAGATGGAGGCTTGGCTTGGGTTCTCTCAGGCAAGGCAGCAGACGTGATTCTCTTTGTGTATTCGGGAATGGCTAGAACACTTCTTGCACACTTTACTGAATGTTTGCAAATACCATTAAAAAGAAATAAACATTCACTGGGGTTTCATGTGTGCCAGGCTCTCTATACCCACTAATTTTTTTTTAACTTTACACAACATATTTACTTTACACATCATTAAGACTAGAGCTTTCCTGTAGCTAAAAAGTAGCTTGAGTAGGAACGAGACTACTCTGAAGCCTATGAGGCAAGTACTATTATTATGCCCATCTTCCAGATAAGGAAACAAGCATTACAAGATCGTGGAATTTACTATTATTTGGCAGAGGAGGGCCTTGAAGTTAGGCAATGGGACCTACTATCAGAATCTCTTAAAAAGCTGACTCCTGAACTGACTTTATGGTCAGAGACAGTATTGTGCTTTATGCCACAGAAGTCCCTGCAGCTTTGCCTTTGAATAGGTTTATGTGCTGGTGAAAATTAAATTCAAAAGCCAGTAAGGATGTTACCTTCGTGTCATAGCAACCTCCAGGACTTGGGTTAAGTGAGTTCAAGTCCTCACGGCAGCAGATGGTATTGCAGGGATCGCCCTTACTGTAAGGATCTTTCTTATAATCTAGAAAACAGTGATGGGGAAAAGGGTGAGTACTGGCTATTTGGAGATACACCTACCCCCTGGTACGCTTTTTGGACCTGCTGAAGTATATAGATGATCAGAGAGTATACTCCAGTGGCCTCTTTGACCTAGTCTGCTCTCAAGAAACTTGCACGGTGAAGAGTTGACAGAAGAGAGGTAATAAAGGAGAAATGTGCATCAATGTTTTTCTACAAAATAAATACAAATTTGATGCTGTTCATCACAAATACAGTATTCATGAATAATTTTTGTTTTGTTAGCTGCTTTTGTCCTTGGAAGAAAACCTGGGTTGGGGGGGGGGGGGGAGTGGTAAAAAGAAAGTACACTGTATGAGTTATTCTGTGTTTTACATATTTTTTCCCAGTTAAAAAAACATGTAGAATCTTTTTCCCTGTCATTTTATAAAATAGGACAAAATTCTATTTGTTCAAAATAAAATATGTATATTATTGATTGGATACTGAATACTTCTTATAATTCCTTCTAGTACAGAGATGGGTTCTTTACATGGGGAAACTTACATGGATTCTTTATCCCTTTGGAAGAAAAGGAGTTTTGAAGAATGATTCTTGAGAAATGTGCTACGTACTGTTGTATCGCATGATATATTTCATGGATGCCATATCAGTCACTTTCCCTTGGTCACGCCGGAAGATTTTGGCTCGTGAAGCCATATCATAGGAGTACTCCAAACCCAGCTTCTGAACTAACATTGGATAGCCACTCCAGTTGTAGATCTTTTCATGGAAAGGAATGTTGTAGGAGGGCCAATATCCTGATTTGGAATGGAAAGGAAGCAGGGAGACAGACAGAAAAGAGAGATGGGACAAAATAGATGTTATTAGCGATAGTTTCTTTTGAAAATTGGCACAGGTGTGTGATTACAAAATGATATTATAAAGAAAATTAAGCTTTGAATGTGAACACTGGCCTTCACACTGGATCCTTTTAAATTTACAGAATCAGTATACTTCTAGATTGTTCCGTTAGGGAAAAAAGAGCATCAGAATTCTTTGTTTCTCACTCAAAATTCTTAAAGCCATCTGTTAACCAGAAAATAACTTTATTATCTATAGAGCAAAATGAAGCATAACACAGAGTGGTCTGGGGGAATTGGTTTAAGTTGGTTTAAGTTAGTTACTGAAATGCCAAAAGATGGTTTCACAATGTGGCCCCACCAGGGAACAGGCCAGATGCTAATCACGGGATAGTGGAAGAACACAGTACCTAGAGTTGAGGAAACCTGAATTCTAGGCTCAGGGCTGACTCTCTAGGTCTTAGGCAGTTAACGTCACTTTATTTTCTTTTTTAACAGGGAGAGGGAAAGGAAGAATCCATGGTTTGAAGAGACTAGAGATGATCTTTAAGGTTCCAGTGGGTTTTAACTTCTTTGTAAGCATTCATTAAGGCTTAGCTTCATTCAGAACTTCATAATGTGCCAAGGCCACAGAGCCCATTAGTCACGAAGCATCAAACATGTGACACAGCTCTGGTACAATCAATATTTCAGGAACATCCCATATTACAATGGCCTGGGCTACTGTCCATAGGATAGTCAGTCAACACAGGGACTCCTCCATCACTCAGGGGCTAACCTCCCACCCTCATATTGTCTTGGCATTGGTTTGCCTTTCTCCTTTTTTTTTTTTTAACCTTTATAGAACCCCCTACTTTGGGGTGAGGCCACTGATTAAAAAAATGACAAGACATTCAATGGTGCTGATTCTGGGACACAGACCAGCATCAGGAAGAACTGAGATAAAAACAACATTGAAGTGACAGGCTAAAATCATGTGTATAATATAGTATATCTAGGCTACATATAGATTTAGGAATTAGACTGCCTGGATCTGAAGCTTGGTTCTGCCATCATTAGGTATGTGACCTTAGACAAAATATTTAAATTCTCTGTGCTTCAGTTTCTTCATCTATAAAATGTGAACAATGACAGTACTTACCTTATAAGGATTATTATGAGCATTAAATAAGTTCAAACAGATGAAATACTTACAATAGTGTCTAATACTTGGTAAGCATTAGATGAATATTAACTATTATATTTCTCTCCCTTTTTTAAACTTTTTAATGTTTATTTTTGAGAGACAGAGAGAGAGCATGAGTGGGGGAAGGGTAGAAAGATTGGGAGACACAGAATCCTAAGCAGACTCCAGGATCTGAGCTGTCAGCACAGAGCCCAATGCGGGGCTTGAACCCACTGTGAGATCATAACCTGAGCCAAAGTCGGATGCTCAACCGAATGAGCCACCCAGGCACCCCTATAATTATATTTCTCTTTATGTGAACACAGATCAAATGAATAATAAAAATAGCTGCTTTATCCTTCACATTTTCATAAAGCTTCACGATTTACAAAAACATTTAAAATAGAGTATCTTGTATATTTCCCAACAACCTAATGATGTATAAGCATTACCATCCTTCTAATAAAGGAAGAAATAGAGCTTCAGAGATGACAGATGCCTCCCTTCTGATCAAGGGCTTCTATCGATATACCACAGCTGCTTCCAAGTTTTGGAAGCAGGGCCTGGGTGGCTCCATCAGTTAAGTGACTCTTGATTTTGGTTCAGGTCATGATCTCATGGTTCATGGGTTCAAGCCCCACATGGGGCTCTGTGCTGACTGTGCGGAGCCTGCTTGGATTCTCTCTCTCTTCCCCTCCCCCACTTGTGCTTGCTCTCTCTCTCTCTCTCTCTCTCTCTCCCTCTCAAAAATAAATAAACTTTAAAAAAAAGAAAGGAAAAGAAAATTCTAGGAGGCTCATGGGACTTTTTGTCTTTTATCATAATGGCTATATGATATCACTTAATTATTTGGGAAAATCACATATTTCTTTCTGAGCCTTTCTTTCCTTACAGTAAAATGGTAACAATGCCACTTAATCTGGAAGTATGTTAATGAAGACCAAACAACGGAACGTAAGTAAAAGGCCCAGAAGGGACTGCCTAGTATATAGGAGACAATGAATTTAACTCTCTGTTTTTCCCACCACTGGCAAAATAACTACAAACAGATCAGCATCAGCTTTTATTTTAGTCCCAGCGTAGGTTTCTTCATGGGATCTAGGAACCACATTGCAAAGAACCTGAATCTGCCC